>NC_134230.1:17965714-19212857 GCF_965140235.1 Caretta caretta
ATATTAGGAAATGCATTGCTTAAAAAACTACGGTGGAAATTATTTTTGTTTGTATCTCTTAATTTCAACTTTCCTCATTCTGGGAATCCTAGGGCCAGATTCTCAGTTGATGTAAATCGCTCTAGTAACATCAGAGTCAGTGAGCTATACTGATTTCCACCAGCTGAGGATCTGGCCCTGAAACACAGCAGCACTCTGTTAGGCTCAGTTCAGGAAAGCACTTAAGCGAGTGCTTTAATTTTAAGCATGTACTTAAGTCAATGGAACATAAGCACATCCTTGAAGTTAAACAAATGCTTAAGTGTTTCCCTGAATCGGGGTCTTAATGCAGCAGATCCAGCAACTGAAATTGCTTAGAGAATGACAAGGAGCAGAACTGCAACTGACAAGCCGCTGTCCGGGCTGAGTGAATCCTTTCATCTCAGCTTTCCCCTGAGTGCTAGAAATTCTGGGGCCAGATCCTCATCTGGTGGGAATCAGTAAAGCTCAGTGAAATTGACAACAGCTGAGCACCTACCCACGTCCTGCCACAATTGCAGGGAGACAGGGCTCCGTTCTCCTTCTGCTGAGCTTAGTGACCAGGCTTACATTGATTGCAGTGGCCTGGGGTGGGGTCCATGGTCTCCCAAAGGAGGATGTTTAGCCTGTCTATTTACAGAGCACCAGTCATCTCGGTATCTAGCCACCAATGTATCAAATATTAAACCAGCATTTCATTTGGCCGTGATCCCACAGACCTCTTACTCCCCTTGATTTCAATGGGAATATCCACAAGAAGAATAAGGACAACCCACAGGATTGAAGGATCAGACACTCCTAGATTCCAAGGCCAGAAGGCAACCACTGTGATCACCTAGTCTGACCCCCATGAATAACGCAGGCCAGAGAATTTCCCCCAAATAATTCTGAGAAGCAGATATTTTAGAAAAACCTCCAATCTTGATTTAAAAATTGTCCACGACCATTGGTAAATTGTTCCAATGGTTAATTATCCTCCCTGTCAAAAAATTATACCTTATTTCCAGTCTGAATTTGTCTAGTGTCAACTTTCAGTCATTGGATTGTGTTAGACCTATCTCTGGCAAATTGTAGAGCCCACTATTAAATATTTGTTCCCTGTGTAGATACTTATAGACTGTGATCAAGTCACCCCTTAACCTTCTCTTTGTTAAGCTAAATAGATTGAGCTTTTTGAATCAATCACTATAAGGCAGGTTTTCTAATTATTCCCATGGCTCTTCGCTGAGCCCTCTCCAATTTTCCAACATCCTTTGTGAATTGTGGGCACCAGAACTGGACACAGGATTCCAGCGACGGTCGCACCAGTGCCAAATACAGAGGTATCTGCTCCTGCTCGAGATGCCCCTGTTTATACCTCCCAGGATCGCACTCGCTCTTTTGCCCACAGTGTCACACTGGGAGCTAATATTCAGCTGATTAGCCACCAAGGCCCCTGAGACTTTTTCAGAATCCCTGCTTCCCTGAATAGAGTCCCCCATCCTGTAAGTGAGGCCCACAGTCTTTGGTCCTAGATGTAGACATTTCCATTTAGTCTTATTAAAAGGTATATTGTTTGCTTGTGCCCAAGTTACCAAACAATCCTGAGCACTCTGAATCAGTGACCTGTCCTCTTCGTTATTTAACACTCCTCCAATTTTACTGTCACCTGCAAACTTTACCAATTTTCTTCTAGGTCATTAATAAAAATATCAAATACTATAGGTCCAAGTACTGATCCCTGCAAAATCCCACTGGAAATGCACAAGCTATATGATGATTCCCTGTTTACAGTTACATTTTGAGACCTATCAGTTAGCCAGTTTTTAATCCATTTAATGTGTGCCGCATTAATTTTATATTGTTCTAGTTTTTTTATCAAAATGTCTTGCAGTACCAAAATAAACACTTTACAGACATCTAAGTATATTATGCCAACACTATTACATTTATCAACCAGACTTGAAATCTCATCAAAAAAAGATATCAAGTTAGTTTGATAGGATCCATAAATCCATGTTCAATAGCATTAATTACATTACCCTCCTTTAATTCTTTATTAATCAAGTCCCGTATCAGCCACTCCATTATCTTGCCCAGGGTTGATGTCAGGCTGACAGGCCTATAATTACCTGGGTCATCCTGTTTACCCTCTTTAAAAATTGGTACAACATTATTTTTCTTCTAGTCTTCTAGAACTTACTCTGTGCTCCACAACTTATTGAAAACCAACATTAACCAGCGAACTCCTCAGCCAGCTCTTTTAAAACTCTTGGATGCAAGTTATCTGGACCTACTGATTTAAAAATGTCTAACTTTAGTAGCTTCTGTTTAACCTCCTCCAGAGATACTCATGGTATGGAAAGAGTATTATCATCACCATATGATGAAATTATATCTGTCCTCCCCCCCCATATTGAGAAGCTTCTATGCCCCTTGATCTCACAAAGGCTGGACATACACTTAACTTTAAGCATGTGAGTCAGCCTAACTTGTCTGAAGATGGAGCTTGATAAATTTGTGAACAGAATTATGTGACAAGATTATCTGTAATAGCAGGGATTGGATTGAATAATCCAGGAGGTCCCATCCAGTGCTGTGTGAATCAACAAGACTACTCATGTGCATCAGTCTTTGCAGGATCAGGGCCCTAGTTTGAATTATTGTGTTGTTATTTAAGATTTATCTTGTGGTGCTCCTAAGGGCCACAACCAGGTTTGGACCACATTGTGCTAGGCATCGTACAAACATATAGAAGGGTGGCAAGAAGTTTCACTACAAACAAATGTATGATTTTTGGCCTGTTCACAGTCCTTCAAACCAGCATCTTTCCAGCACTCTTGTATTCATTGGAGCTGGTCAATATTTTTCATATAAGCAGCTTTCCTGTAGGGAAATGTTGTTTCATCAGAACTGAAACTTTTTGCAGGGAAATGTCAGTTTTAACATTTTAACAGGTTTCCAACTGGGAAAAATCCAAGTGACGTTTCTTTCTTCCATGTCAACATTCTGAAATGAATCCACGGTTTTTCGTTGTGAAACATTGATTCTAAATTAAAAATGCCACCATGTTTCCTTTTGATCAAAAGTGTCAAAAAATCCAAACAAACATTTGTTGTGGGTGATTTCCAGTTCCAATGCTTTGGGAAATGTTCTATATTTTGACTTTCCAGTCTGACTCAGCACAGGGAACTAATTCTGACATGGTGACGTTTCCTGCCAGACAAAATTCCATTTGCCAACCAGCTCCAGTATTTATTATAAACTGGTGGGTCCGCATCTGCATGGGATTCTGCCTCCGTGAGCTGCATTCAGGGTCTGGGTGCTGCTTCAGCACTCTGGTCTCAAACACACCTTAGCCACAAATTAAATGCAATTCTAAGAAAGAGACAGAGAAAGAAACTGTTGTCCCTTTCCTACTGTTCAAGGACAAGTAGAATTCAATGTGATTCCAGTTTGATTCCCCCTCCTCCCCAAACTCTTGTACTTGGTTTAAAGGAGGGGGTGGGGAATGGTTCTTTCTTTCAGTCCATAATCAAAATATTTGCCATCTGGAGGAATTTGCCTTCACAGCGCATAGAAAAGGAGCCTAAAGCGGCTCTAAAAGGAGCCTTGTCCTTCATGTGGGAGTTGCCCCGACGTCTCTGGTCGCAGGTTTCATAACGAAGCGCTGGCAGCTCTGAACTGAAGGGAGTTATTGCAGCCTCTTGCTTTTCTTCTTCCGAGAGCAAGAATGCGAAAGAAATCCCCCCCCCCCCCCATATACTGCTGTGTACACGAAGCCCATTCGATCCCAGCCCTCAGGGGCAACTGGTCAGGGTCGGGGCTGCAAAGGAATCTTTCTTTACCCTATTTAATCTCCATAGTAGAGAAGCGGAGACCTCCTTTCTCCCAGCACAACGTTTATTGAATCTGTACTAATGAAAGGTCGGACACAGTCCAACGGCTGGAAGCTGAAACTAAACACTGTCAGCCTGGAAATAAGGCGCAGGGGTTTAACGGTGAGAATAATGGACTGACCAAGGGTCGTGGCGGATTCTCCGTCACTGACTATTTTGAAATCAAGCTGGGATGTTTTACTAAAAGATCTGCTCTAGGGCTTATTCTGGGGGAGTTCTCTGTCCTGTGTTATACGGGTGCGGGGGGAGACAGACTACATGTCACAGCAGTCCCTTCTGGCCTGGGAATCTATGAATCTAACTAATTCCTACAGCAATGGTGACTCTGAAGGAACCTTTGCACGCACACTTTAAAGCTAACACTAAGGTGAAGGGGGTGTTTCCCTTGCTTTGCAGCTTCAATTTTTCACAAAATCTTATTTTTGAAAAATCTCTTTGCAATTGTTTTGGGGGAGTATTGTGGGCTTTGAGCCCAAAATCTGAAGTAGCTTGGACAATGCTTTCATTTTTAATTTAGAAGAAGAGCCTTTATTTTTTACCAGCTTTGTTTTTGTTTTTAAAACCCTCCCTGGGCTAGGTCCAGCTGATAAAACTAATATCAATAAGCACCCTCTGCTCCCACTGACTGTAAGGTTACCCAACTTCCTATCTATCCTCCTCTCCCTGCTTCCTCCACTTATCTATGGTGATATTGTTTGGTTGTATTATGGTGACCCCAGCTGAAAGCCAGACCCTCAGTGTGCTAGGCTGCAGACAGAGAGACAGTCCCGGCCTCAAAAAGCTCACAGTCTGACAAGACAGGCACAGAGTGGGAGGAGAAACAGACACCCGTGACTGTGGCAAAGTCAGGAATAGAGCCCTGGTCTCCTGAGTTCTAGGCCAGTGCCCTGTCTACTAGGCCATGCTGCATCTAGCAGGTGACAGGTCTCCCTGTCCCTTCATTTCAGCCCACTCTCCCTTCGGGATCTGCCCCCATTCCAGCCCTTGGCAACCAGTCACTAGTGCAAACCCCTAGCACAGACAAGTAAAGCTGTGATTTGCACCAGCTCACTCCTGCATGAACCACACTCAGCTGCACTGGTGCAAATCACGGTTTACATGGAGGCATTCGTACTGGTGCACCCACATTGATAAGTGGCCACTGGGGGCTGGAATCAGGGCAAATCCTGGATTGGAATTAGCACTCTAGTGGTGATAAGCCCCCCCCATTCCATTTCCCAAGTCTCCTTAGCCAGCCTGGGGTATCTGCTCCACTCCACCCTGGTGTATGTCTAGGGCAAAACTCCCTCGAGAGGAGAACTATAGACATGGATGAAAAAAAGAACTAGATAAATTCATGGAGGATAGGTCCATCAATGGCTATTAGCCAGGGTAGGCAGGGATGGTGTCCCTAGTCTCTCTTTGCCAGAAGCTGGGAATGGGCCGTAGGGGATGGGTCACTTGATGATTCCCTGTTCTGTTCATTCCCTCTGGGGCACCTGGCACTGGCCACTGTCAGAAGACAGGACACTGGGCTAGATGGACCTTTGGTCTGACCTAGTAAGGCCGTTCTTATGTTCTTAAATGTAGATGGCATTAGAGTATTTTGCTGCAGAACAGGCTTCAGCCTCTGGAACTTGCCCCAAATGGCATTTATAGTATTTTCAGGACTTTGTCCTCTCTTGCGCACCAGTCAGAAGCTGCATGATGTTGACACAGCACGCGCATCCCCTCCGGCCATCTGCTCTCCAAACCCCACTCCCAACATGACCAACAAGGAGCAGCCCTCTCCCTTCGCTCCCTGATCTGGCCTCCTGCAGAGTGGTGGTGGTCAGTGTGTGTTTGCACAGTGCCTAGCACAATGGGGTACCAGTCCGTGCCTGAGCCTCGTGGCCGCTACTGCAATACAGATACTAAATAAGAATTAACATTACATTCTGCTGTTGCTCACAACCGTCCTAGTCGGAGGAGTGAAAAATGACGAGAGCAGGCTGAGTCATCCAGCGTGCAGCAGATAAAGGGAAGAGAAAGCCCTGTGAGCTCCCCGGTCTTAAAGCATCAGGCTGTGAGATTTCCAGAGGAAAGACCTGAGCCATGGCATTTTCTGGGTCTTCAGCTCCAGAGTTATTGGGCAGACCCAACGCTCCCCAGCCCACCCGGGGGCTGTCCTGGAAAAGCAAAACCACCCCTGGCTTGCCACACCAAGGCGTCGTGAGGTTGGACTAGGCAGTTGGCAGGAGTGGTGCTGGAAGACGAGGTGCTCTTCCCCCTAGCTGGACTAAATTACTCAGCAGCCATGGAGCATTTAGTAGTGAAGGTCCTGATTGTAGCCCAGTGGGCATCAGGTTCTTACCTCTGCTTGGTGGCGTTATTCATCTGCACTTGAGCTTCATTGGCTTAAGGGAAAAAGCTCCCCTCACGTTCCCCCTAATATGTATTCAGGCCGAGACCCTCTGTGGTTTTGTTGGTTGGGGCCCAGTATGTTGCTTGGACTGTGGTGAATTGTAGCTTAGGAACGCCACCAAATGTGTATGAGTGGGGGGGGGGGAAATCCATTCTTGATGCCAACAAAATAGCTCCCCCACCATACACACACACTACTGGCATGGAGCAGTTGTTGGTCTCCATGTTAACTCTTCCTGAAGAGTCACTGCAGAAAAAGGAAGGAAAATTCCCTCAAGCAAGCGCGGCAGGAACATGAAATAAAGACCAAGAAGCGTTTGGATGTGCCCATCGCAAAGGAGCTGGGCTGGGGCTCAGGAGATCTACATTCAGTTCCCAGCCCTGCCTCTACTTCCCTGTGTGATCGTGAGCCAATCACGTCATCTGTCTAGGCCTCAGTTCCCCATCTATAAAATGGGGATAACAATGTTATACAGTGGGTCAGACTAGCTGATCACACACACACACCCTGAAATTGATGAATCTAGGCTTCCTATCCCCCACCTTTTTTCTAGGTAGATTATAAGATCTTTAGAGACCAGACTACCCCTTACCATGTGTTCAAACAGCGCCTAGCATGGTGGTGCCCCAAGCTCGTCCATGGACTCTCACTACCCCCCGTCACCTCAGCTCAGAAGGCAAAATGTCTTCCCAGCCAGTTGTGGCTCAGATGATTCCAATGTCCAAATTGTCCCTCTGTTGTCGTGGTTCTTTATGATATTGTCGGTACTGAGGCCTTGACTTTCGGTAAATCCCCAACCGGATTTTTCCAGAGTAGGCTGCGTGAGAACTGACCATTGCACAAGCTGGTGCCTGGGTCCTAATTCAGCCCAAAGGCCTTCATTAGTGCACAAGGAAACACACCCAAAGGAGATTTAATTCCCAGTTGAAATGCAAGATGAATTTTCTTCGGGGGGGAGCTGTGCCAAGAAACCACCCCCCTCTCATCCCCCTCCCTGTTTGGAGCTGGTGCAGCCCTCTCTGGCATTGAGCAAACTTGTTGTTACAGACCAGCTTGCTTGAGAATAAGGCCGACCCCCAAATCTTTTCCTGAGCCTGGAATTAAGGTCGTGAAAGAAAGTTTGGTGGTTCAAATCTCCACTTCCCTGGCCCCTCAGTGCTTGCTGGTCCTTCCTGAACCCTGACCCTATATCCTGATGCCACGTCCCAGGGGCCAGCCTAGTGAAAAGAATGCATCAAGAGCAGGCCTTTCCCATTACCTACGAGTCTGCATGCACAGTTCTTCCCCCGCCATGGAAGTAACATCTCATGACACAAAC
This sequence comes from Caretta caretta, assembly GCF_965140235.1. Lineage (NCBI taxonomy): Eukaryota > Metazoa > Chordata > Testudines > Cheloniidae > Caretta > Caretta caretta. The sequence goes on from NC_134230.1 coordinate 17,973,312, forward strand.
AAGACTGGACAAAGCCCTGGAGGGAGCAAACACCTCCCGGCCAGTGGGACTGAGCTAGAAGGGACCCGTGGGCTCTTTTCAGTCTGATTCTCTGAGCCTTTGCTTTTTAATTCTTCTCACTGGAGTTTCCTCCATCACAGGGTCCTGCCCCATCCCTGAAATCTTTCCAAAGGTGGAGGGTGTGTGTGCAAAGAGTTAATTTTATGTGCATCTTCCCTCTGCCACCCCCACCCTCACCGGACACTTGCACAAATCAGCTCAGTGCATGGACATTACCATGCACCGCTTGACACTGATTGTTCTAGTCAGAGTGGAACTGGCTTGACTGTTCCTTTGCAGACTCACCTGCTCCCAGCAGGCTGGCGGTTTGGGCTCACTCGTTCGTAAGCCTTGAGCTACTTTGTCACCTCACAGCAGGCCTCAGACGGGGCCAGTTCTGCTGTCACCCAGTCACGACAGCTCTATTGCGTCCTTACCCCCCGAGGAGCGCTCAGGCTGCGGGAGCAAAAGCCATGCAAAAAGGCCTTGAGCACAGAGTCTGGCAGTGATAGAGAAGAGAGGCCTAAACCCCTGTGTTCCCACGGACAAAGGAAAGCAGCCTCCAGCCAGCAACGAGAGGAAACTGTCGGACAGACCTGGGTGCAGAGCCCTCCAGGACAGGCAGGGAGCGAAAGCACCTACCTGACCCTCTTGGGCCTGGGAATAAACTCTAGCTATTTGAAATTAAATCGGTCCCCAGAATAAGGGCAAGGAAAAGGAGTGACAATAACGTTCTGCCATAGGACATTGACCTGGGACTCGGGGGATCTGGGTGCAGTTCATGTCTCCACCACAGACTGGGCAAGTCACTAAAGGCAAGATTTTAAAAGGTCCTTGCTCAATTCAGAGGTGAAGCAACTGCCCCAAGGTCACAGAGTGAACCAGTGGCAGAGATGCGAATTAGAGCCCAGGCTCCCTGATACTTTGCCTCTCTCCTTGCTATAGATCCATTGCCCCCTATAGCTGGGGCTAGACCCCAGGAGTCCAGGCTCTCACTTCCCCCAGCCCCCATGCTGATGGCTAGACTGCATGTCCATGTGTTTACATCAGTTAGCATCCCCTGTAACGCATGTTGTTGATGGTTTGAGGGTTAGTCTGCACAACCAGTGACTTTGGAGTCCAGCAGCACTTTGCTAGCTGCCTGGCCCAGGCGGCATGTCACTAAAACTGCCTAAATAACAACAGGGGCCACTCTGCACAGTGGGCCCTGGGGTATTTTAACAAGGGTTCTTCTCCCTCTGGCATTCCCCTCATCCCTCTTCTCCTCGGAGGGCCCACTCAGTCTTCTCCACTGCCTCCTGACTGAGAGGCTCTGAAACCACCTGGGTGAAACCAAAGCAGGTTTAAAGAACCACATGCCATTTTTCCCCATCGTAGTGACCATCTTAACTCCCTCCTGGTGGCCATTTTACTCACACAGGGCGCGGTTCGCCTGTGCAGAGGCCAGCACAGGGTGGGTCTTTCTGTCTCTGGGCCCCATTGTTGTAGTATCTGAGCACTTCCCAGTCGGTGAGGTTTTATCCTCCGCACCCCACACCCTGGAGAGGAAGGGAAGTACCAAACTTTCAAAGGGGCCAGTAATGTTGGCTGCTTCCGTGTTTTCAAACCTAATAATAATCTAAATACCCGGGGCTTATATCATACTTTTCATCAGTAGATCACAAAATGCTTTACAAAGGAGGTCAATGTACATTATCCCCAATTTATAGATGGGGAAACTGAGGCACAGAGCCATGAAGCAACTTGCTCATGGTCACCCAGGAATAGAAGCCAGGTCTCCTGAGTCCTAGTCTAGTGCTCTATCCTCTAGACCATACTGCCTCCCCATACTCATTTTCAAAGGGTGCATGTCCAGCACTTTCTGACCATCTGGCCCCTTTAAGGCAACTCAAAATCACTAGTCTTTTTTTGAGACTATGGGCTGAATAGTGTGAATGGTTAAAGAATATGCACAGGGGCCAGGACACCTGAGTTCCAGCCTGTGTTCTGTCTTAGTCTCAATGTATGTTACTTTGGGCAAGTCACTTCCCGCCTTGTGCCTCAGTTTCCCCATCTGTAAAATGGAGATAATAAAACTGACCTGCCTGTGAGGCTAAATTCCTTCATGTCCATGAAGTGTTTTGAGGGATCCTGGCACAGGAGGTGCCAGAAAAGAGCAAAGGTTGGTTGTTTCTCATTGGTGTCTGTTCAGACAGTTTTGCACCCACTGAGTCCTGTGCTGAGTTTGTTTCCATACAGTAAAGCTGAGGCTCCAACCCATAGGCATGACTCTCTCTGTAGTCATGAGGTTTCGGAGCCTTGTTACAAAACCATAATCTCTGTCCAAGGGGACCCAAGACTCCCCTTTTATTATTGCGGCTTTTTACTGCAATGCATGGCAGGCAGGGAGTGGGGGTGGGGGCTGTTTCTGATGCACCAGAATAGGAAGCAGCGGTAGGGAAGGAATCCCAATTCCAATCCCAGTCCAAAACCAGACCCAGATTTTCCAAATACCCTCTATCTTTATAATGGGACAAACCAAAACCCTGGAGTCAAACAGCACCCCTGACCTTCAGGGAGATGGAAATCTAGAAGCAGGGTCAGAAATGTGTGGCATGGGCCTGTCTCGGAGGGAGGAGACTGATTTGAGTGGCACTTTGATAAAAGGCAGCAGAGCTCAGGGTATGGTTGGCACTTCAGAGCCCATCCCTGCCCAGGAGGACAGTTCGCCCAGCAAATCTATTCCCTTGGGAGCATGAGATTAATAAAGCGGGAGGCTGGAAGCGGGGGGCCCACCTGTGTCCCCAGCAAAACACTCTCAGCTTTTCTCATGCAAAGCACCAGACCCAGCCAAAATGCCCACCCTCCTCAAAGGGCTCCTGCCATTGATCTCAGCTCCCCCCACTCCGCTTGTCCTTCTCCATGCACACAGGGACGGACACACACACACCCCGCCTTGCTAGCAGACTCCAATTCCCACGGCCGAGATGGGGGCGGGGGGGAGAAATTAATCCATATGGAAATGTATGTAAATCAGGTCCCTGACTGGAATTACCAGCTGTTTCCCCAACACAGCTTTTCCTGCGTGCGGGTGCGGGGGGAGAAATGGCGGGGGAGCTGCTGAAGGGAGGGGGAAGGGGGTGAGCGAAGGAAGGAAGGAGACATAGGGGCATGGAGGAGGTGAAGCGTTAACTCCCCTTTTCCCTTCATCTCCAGATGCCTCAACGTTCCTGAATCCCGGCCTGAAATGACAACATCCCCGTCCCCTCCATCCAGCTCCACAGGCTGCTCTTGGGGGGCTAATGCCTCAAGGCGCTTTCTCTGCCACCCCCACACATGCTGAGGCATGTGTGTGGGAAGAGCCAGCCTCCGCCAGCACCCTCCTCGGGAGCTCCAGTCTGCATTCAGTCACCCAGCCAGGCCTCCGCTCAGCTGGCCGGAGCCTTTCCACTGGGAGCCCTCGCGCAGAGCAGCTGTTGGCGGCTTCTGGAGCTTTAGCCACCTGTCCATTAACTAATCATCACCAGAGATGGTTGGGCATTTTTTTATGAGATTTGATGGGGGGTGGAAAATATCCACGTGCCAAAATCGAACCTTCTCACGGGGACAGGTCGGTTCTGACAAAGTTCTTGACTCGAATAACTTTAGAGAGAAAAAGAAGAAGTTTAGAGATTGTCAAACCCCTTCGCTGTGACGTTTTCCAAACAAAAAGTTCCACGTTTCCGGTTGAAAGAGCTTTTTTGTTTGGAAATGTAATCTCATTATGGCAAAAATCATTAAAAATAACAACAGTCAAAGTGTAAATGAAACATCTAGAAATTACATAAACTACATGATCCGACTGACCCAAGTCAAAAGGTTTCTTGGGCTTTTCAGTTCTCAGCAATGTTTAGAATTTTGACGTTTGGTCCCCATTCGCGACAGGAAGAATCCCTGAAATCGCAAAAAGTTGCCCAGGATGGAAGTACCAGAATTTCCGCTAATCATCCTCCTTTGTGTCCTGCCCACTTTGAGTCAAAGGCTACATGCCCTGAGGGGCAGGGGAGCTAGCTCAACCTCTCATTATTACCCTTATTTATTATCTGTATTCCCCTAGGGCTTAGACCCCTCAGTCACAGGCCAGGACCCTGTCGTGCTAGCCACTGTACAAACACAGAGCAAAAAAACGGTCCCTGCTATGACGAGTTTACAACGTCAGTGTAAGATGAGAGATGACTGTGGAAGTCCAAGGACACGAGACAAACTGCTCGGGGAGGTTTGCAGGAAGCTGGCCTGCTTGAGGGTGTGTGTATAGTGGATTATAGAATGGGGCAGGCAAAGGACTCAGAGAGCGATAATGGTAAACCACTTACACAGTAGAGCTGGTTGAAATTTTTTTAAATAATTGGTGAAAAGTTTTGAAATTTCAAACTTGTTTTTATTTGCAAGGTTCAAAATGGACCTTTTTTAATTGGTTGGGTTGGGTTGTGGGGGCGGGTGTTGAATTTTGATTTTGAAATATTTTATTAAAACGTTGATCTAAACTTTTCATAGATTCATAGATTTTCAGACCAGAAGGTACCATTAGATCATCTGGTCTGACTCCTGTATAGCGCAGGTCAGAGACACTCCCCTGTTATCCCTGCATTGAGCCCAATAACTTGTGTTTGACTAAAGCAGATCTCCCAGAAAGGCGGCCAGTCTTGATTTGAAGACATTTCATTTACTGAAAACCAGGTTTGATTACCTGGCTATCGGAAACCATTGTGTTAATATTGACAATAAAAATTTCTGTATAAAATCTTGCAAGAAATGAAAAAAAATTGTCAACTTTTTTTGCAAAAATACTTATGTTTTGAAAAACAGCCATTTTTGACCAAAAAAAGTTTTGTTCAGGACTTTTAGCAGCTCTCGCATGTGCACACAGATGAACACACAGTGCCCATGTGTACACATGATCATGCACACACACACACACAACCATGCAGTGCACATGCATACATGTGATCACACATGCAGCCATGCGTGTGCACACATGTGCAGACACTCTTGGAGAAAGGAATAAATCTGTGTTAATTCCCTGCATGGAGCAGATCAGGGAACAACAGTGATGAGTACGAAATAGCCCAAAAGCCAAATTCTGATGTAACCCAATTAGAGTCAGGGATCCAAGGGTGTAAATGAGCTAAGTAGCCTCAGAGCACAAGTGCAAGTTGAGGGGAAAAGGGGATCTCCGTAAAGTGATGGTCTTCAGCACAGGGCTCACTCTACGTGCGCAGCAGGCGTGGTGTGAGATGAGCACCAAACATCACATCTTGGAAGAGATAAATACCCCGATTGGCCAATTAATCAATGTGGACTCCGCCCTGGGCAGCTGAATGGAGTGCCTTATAGAGGAGGGGGCAGTGTCCGTGGTGTGGCAGGGGGGAGTGTCACGCTCCATGCTACTGGGGACAAGGGGGGAATCCAGGCAGAAATCGAAGTTCTACAAAGGAGTTATTAACTAAGAACAAGAGAGAAAGTACAAAGGAACCAGCTTCTTTCCAGATCCCGCCCAGATGCTAACATGATGTACGCATTAATTTTCAGGAAATTCTGCCATCCCGCTTGCCTGACACCGTCCCAGAGGGCTCCGCCAACCGATTCCATCCACTTCCGGGGGTCAGGCAGCCCTGGAAAGCAACTGACTTAGCGACGGAGATTCATGCTGCACAGCTCACGCCACCACAACTGTGCTTCTCTGGGGCGAAGTAAGGGGGCTTTTTTTAAAGCCATGGAAAAGAACTGCTCTTGGCTAGGATTTCCAGAGCAGCTTATGGGAATTAGGCACCCAACTGGGAGAGGGGAAGCATGGGGTGGGGGCTCAGTGCTTCCTGAAAATGAGGCCCCTTCAAGTTGGGCCCCCAAAAATTAGGACAAAATTTTTAGTTGCTTTTCAAAATTTTGCCCTAGGCGACTTGTCCAGGGTCACCCAGGGAGTCTGGGACTGATCCAGGAACTATAGCCAGGTCTCCTGAGTCCCAGGCCTGTGCTTTACCCACAAGGTCACCCTTCCTCTCCCTGTTACGCATTGACCCAGCCGTGACTTGAGACCCCCTGTTATAATTTGTTCTCTGGTTCTTCCAAGATTCCCTGGGGAGAGCTGGCCCTTTAGGTGCTCCCTGTCCCCCAAACACGTGGCCCCTCACCCCAGCCAGACAACTGTGACATCTGCTAGCCCAGTAATACCCCTTCTGAAAACAATAAAGGGCCAGATTCAAATCCCATAGGAAGTGCACTAGGCTGTAGATCAGGTCCTCGATGCTGCAGGGCTTGCAGCCACAGGCAGCCACTGGAGTTGATGCAATGTCCGAGCCACGTTGCATGTGCAAAGTGGTCTCGCTCCTCTAGTGCCTTACACGGCTCTGTTTCTCAGAAAGCCAAGCAGTTAATATATTCTCAGCAGAATCCCTTTTAATGCATTGGCTCTTCCCACTCCCTGTTGACACCTGACCGGCGGCCACCTGTGTCGGATGAACAGGGCATTTGTAAATGATGATTTCCCATCAGTTGAATTAATAAGAGGGAGATTTCCGTCACTGGCCCACAAGTTCAAGGTAAAGCATAAAACCTCTCATTATCCTTCAGATGGCTTGGAGGAACCTATTATTGCACTAGCTGCTTTCTGCAGGGGCAGAGGATGTTGTGGTTATTACTGTGTAATTTAGGTCATGGGGATGAAGGTTAACAGGAGGAGAACAAAAGGATCTGCCAAACTTCCCGATAATCAAAAAGAAACAGGATCCAGGGGATAATCTGGACAGAACATTTCATGGAAGTTCCCCGATACACTGGTTTATTTCTTGTGTGTGGGCAAAGAGGGCAGAATAGGCAGGCAAGCCCCAAGTGTGAATCAGAGAGTAGTAGAAATCAGAGAGAGGGGAAAACCTCGGTTAGATCATCCCATCCACACCATGCACAGTCAGGGCCAGACTGCTCCCTGCAGTACAATGTGTGCAGTGGAAAATAACCAGTTAGCTTTCTTCCCTCTCCCCATCACTCTCCTTAGACTCTCTCGCTGCTTTCTGAACATCTAAGTTCTCTGGTTGGTGTGTGTGTTACAGTGGTACAAAGAAGTCCAGCTGAGATTGTGACTCTAGTCACTGCACAAGCATGTAGTAAAAGAGAGTCTCTGGCCCATAGCTCCTACAGACACCAGAGACCAAGCAGACAAAGGGTGGGAGAAAGGAAAGAACCTTATCCCCATTTCACAGACGAGGAACCAGAGGGCTGATGTGACTGGTCTGTATCACACAGGGAGCCTGGGGCAAAGCCATGGACAGTCTCGTAAGTCGCAGTCCAGTGCTTTAACCACAGGACCTTGCTCCCCACTGAGCTAGATAAATGGTTAAATGTCAACAATCACAAGACAGAGGTCACTGCTGCAGAATTTGCTGTGACTCCAACAGGCTTTTGTTTGATTGTATTATCAAAATAAAGGCTACAATTGTCAAACCTGGGGCCTTAGGGTGAGGTTCCTAAACCTGCCTTGAGATCCCCAAGGAAAAGAGGTCTGATTTCCATAGGTGCTGAGCACAGCTAGCTCCGTGGGATCTGCAGGCACTCAGCACCTTCTCTTTAAATGGTTAAATATGGATTGAAGAGTTGAGCTGAGTGAATAACTGAAGTTTTGGTTCAATGGCTGAACCAAAAAATTGGGGGCAAAAAAACTGTTTTGGAGAGACCTGAAACAATTTTTTAAAAATTTCTCAGTGAAGCAAAAAAGTAAAAAAAAAAAAAAAAAATCACATCATATCTAACTAAACGTTTCGTTTCATTGCAGGGGGTTCTATGATAGGTTTTTTTTATAATTTTTTTAAAATAACATTTAGGGAAATTCTGAAACGAAACATTTTTCCAAAATAAAAAGGCCAAACTATTTCTGAATTTCTGCTTCTTCTTTTCTTTTTTACTGAAAAATCTACTCACATTCATACACAGTTTGGTCACTCTGAATCTGCATCTTTGGGGATTTTTTTTTTTTTTTTTTTTTTTTGGCATTTAAGAGTCTAAGTTTCACAGCCTGATTGAAACATTCTGGCCAAAAAGTACATACTTTTTAGGGCTGGATTCTCAGAGGTGCTGAGCACCTGCCGTTCCCATTGGGAGAATCCTGGCCCCATTGATGTCAGTAGCAAAATGTCCATTACTTCAGTGAGGCAGGTTTTCCCGCACTGATTAATGCTGGAGTTGTGGGTGCCAACTGTGTCTGCAAATCAGGCCCTTGGGGAGTCCATACTCCCAGCCAGGCAGGGAGGAGGGAAATGTGTGTGATGTCCTATCACTGAAACAGCTCTCTCTGACTGACAGGTGGCGTGATCAGAAGATGTGAAGTTGGATGACCGTGAAAGCCACAAGAATGGCCCGTATTTGCAAGAGGTTTCATTTGAAGATTTGTTTCGTTTCTCAAATAAAAACAGTGACTAGCGTGTGGAAAGCGTCGATGGGATGAGAGGGGAGGGTCATTTTTTTTTGTAAATGGCCAAAAAAAAAAAAAAAGAAGAAGCTTGGCCAGCTGCTTTCTCAGTAGTAAGACAAGCTGTGCATCTCCCCTCTGAGCAGAAAGCACCAAGGTAAACAGTCAAATCCAGCGTGGGGGGTTGCATTCTGCCTCCTAAAATTACCCCTGTGGTTTCCACAGGATACGGATTATTCCTCACTTCCTATTCTAAGTGGTTGTATAGTTGTAATGAACCCCACTTGGGCCACTGGTGGGATTTCAACTCATAAACCGTGTTAATGCTTAAGATCAAAGACTAAATCCAACAGCTGGAAGCCAGGGCAGGCTCCGTCTTTTATGGTGCCTAGTCACTAGAGGGGTGACAAAAGGCCCACAGCCTACAAGCACGGGTTACATAGCATTGCTGTGTGCTGTTACACAGATGCTGTGTCCCACCCCAAAGGCATGTATAATTTGTGTTATCAGTTTGTAATATGTCCCTATGGAATGAAAGTCACTATTGGCCGTGTAAGTTCTTACAGTCCTGGCTGCTGCTGGGTGAGATGTGTATTAAAAATATGAATTTGACTCGTAGTCTGGACTCCTCTTTATTGATTTACTTTGCTGAAGCTTGTAGCATTGATGTTCCCATTTTCTTGCTGTGATAGCCAAGAACCCCTCCAAGCTCCTGGCCGGGCCTACAGCTCACACACATCCTCCATCACACGTGCCATATTAAGCATCCCTTTGCCTTCTCAGATTGGATGGGGCTTTGCAAAGAGTCCTCTCATTATAAACCCAGGGATTACCTCACCAGCCAATGGGCAGCTAGGATTCCCCAAGGTTCCAAAGCATGCTCATCTTGCTCAGGGGTTGATCTCGCAGGTGAAATTCTGATTGGCTGATTGAGGAATCATAGAATCATAGAATATCAGGGTTGGAAGGGACCCCAGAAGGTCATCTAGTCCAACCCCCTGCTCAGAGCAGGACCAATTCCCAGTTAAATCATCCCAGCCAGGGCTTTGTCAAGCCTGACCTTAAAAACCTCTAAGGAAGGAGATTCTACCACCTCCCTAGGTAACGCATTCCAGTGTTTCACCACCCTCTTAGTGAAAAAGTTTTTCCTAATATCCAATCTAAACCTCCCCCACTGCAGCTTGAGACCATTACTCCTCGTTCTGTCATCTGATACCATTGAGAACAGTCTAGAGCCATCCTCTTTGGAACCCCCTTTCAGGTAGTTGAAAGCAGCTATCAAATCCCCCCTCATTCTTCTCTTCTGCAGGCTAAACAATCCCAGCTCCCTCAGCCTCTCCTCATAACTCATGTGTTCCAGACCCCTAATCATTTTTGTTGCCCTTCGCTGGACTCTCTCCAATTTATCCACATCCTTCTTGAAGTGTGGGGCCCAAAACTGGACACAGTACTCCAGATGAGGCCTCACTAATGTCGAATAGAGGGGAACGATCACGTCCCTCAATCTGCTTGCTATGCCCCTACTTATACATCCCAAAATGCCATTGGCCTTCTTGGCAACAAGGGCACACTGCTGACTCATATCCAGCTTCTCGTCCACTGTCACCCCTAGGTCCTTTTCCGCAGAACTGCTGCCTAGCCATTCGGTCCCTAGTCTGTAGCTGTGCATTGGGTTCTTCCGTCCTAAGTGCAGGACCCTGCATTTATCCTTATTGAACCTCATCAGATTTCTTTTGGCCCAATCCTCCAATTTGTCTAGGTCCTTCTGTATCCTATCCCTCCCCTCCAGCATATTTACCACTCCTCCCAGTTTAGTATCATCCGCAAATTTGCTGAGAGTGCAATCTACACCATCCTCCAGATCATTTATGAAGATATTGAACAAAACCGGCCCCAGGACCGACCCTTGGGGCACACCACTTGATACCGGCTGCCAACTAGACATGGAGCCATTGATCACTACCCGTTGAGCCCGACAATCTAGCCAGCTTTCTACCCACCTTGTAGTGCATTCATCCAGCCCATACTTCCTTAACTTGCTGACAAGAATACTGTGGGAGACCGTGTCAAAAGCTTTGCTAAAGTCAAGAAACAATACATCCACTGCTTTCCCTTCATCCACAGAACTAGTAATCTCATCATAGAAGGCGATTAGATTAGTCAGGCATGACCTTCCCTTGGTGAATCCATGCTGGCTGTTCCTGATCACTTTCCTCTCATGCAAGTGCTTCAGGATTGATTCTTTGAGGACCTGCTCCATGATTTTTCCAGGGACTGAAGTGAGGCTGACTGGCCTGTAGTTCCCAGGATCCTCCTTCTTCCCTTTTTTAAAGATTGGCACTACATTAGCCTTTTTCCGGTCATCCGGGACTTCCCCGGTTCGCCACGAGTTTTCAAAGATAATGGCCAATGGCTCTGCAATCACAGAATGTTCCACTGCAGTAAAGGTGGGGGGGAGGGTTTCTTTTGTAACCAAAGTATCAGATTTTATTTTAAGGAGGTGGGGGAGATGGGCCTGTTACTCACAGACTATGGGGCATTCACAGTCCCAGCCTAACATGAAAGGTGCAAATGGCCCCTTCCTTTAGGAAGCCACCCAGCCAACTCTTGGTCCCAGCCTTCGGAGTGTCCAAAATTCAGATTTTGGCTTTTGTTGTTTCAGCCCCTCTTTACTTTGTGACGAATTACTCTTGTCATTCACGTGCTGGGGCGCTGCTCAGAATCCCGATGGGCCAGCGGTGTGAATGCTAGCCATGTACACTGCCACAGAGGCATTTTCACCCCTGCAGAGACAACACTGCTAGGGGAATGTGACACATAGTCTGTTCTGCCTCCTGCACCAGCCCCAGAATCCACCTTTTTAGGCTCTTAAAAGGCACCCGGCACTGTAATATCTGAGCACCAGCCAAATTCCCACTATGGATCTTTATTTATGAAGGGAGAGGCAGACAGACCCCAGCTCTGCTTAGCAAGTGGAGTTCAAGGTGCCAGCTGTTACAAACACCTTCCCTTGACTTGTACAATGCAACTCCTTTGTTTTGGAAGCTGCTGAGAGAGCATAAACTTGCCACACCATAGGCCAGACTTTGAAAAGTGATCAGTGCCCTCAACTAGGTTCAAACTTTGCAAGGAGCGCAGCTTCCATCTAGGCAGCAAAATAAAAAGCTTGGCACGGGGCAGCTGCACATGGGGTGCTCCGCCCTGGAGAATCTGTCTGCCAGCCAGTGGAAATTTGTCCTCAAGCTGTTTAGAGAAACTGGCCGCCTGGCCTTTTGACAGGGTCACTTTCCCATCTCAGGGATTCCGAGGGCACCCGGCCCTTAAGCAGTAGCAAACTCCAGCCTTCCCAACCCGACACGCCCTTCATACCTTTGCTCCTTAAGAGTTTTGTTCCCTCTAAAGAAGAGGCAGCAGGATCTCTGAGGGAAGGGCTGGGGCGCTTTGGGCCAGCTGTATATATTTATTTCTCCTGCGTCTCGTTGCGCTGCCTGGCTCTGGTATTTTCACGGCAGCCCGTCTCTGTCCCAGAAGAGGTGCCCATAGAATGGATGGTTTATCCCATGCCCAGGGAAACAAACTTTTTAAACTACAATAATGGAAGAAGTGGTTACAAAAAATATTTTAGGAGAGAGCGTCGGGGGAAGGGCGGGGGGAAATGTTCCAGCCCCGGAAGAAAATACTTCCCTGGCCTCTTTTTTTTTTTTTTGGCTGGTTGGAGGCATGAAAAGTCTGACCAGCCCTCATGATAATCCAGCTTTAGGCCACAGACCACACACTGAGGGAGCACTCAGCCATGATATATCCTTGATATAGTATAAAATGCATAGACAGTTTACAAGAGACTTAGGGCTTAGCCAGACATCAGCTAGGAGGCAGAGGGACAAAAAGTCCCTCACCCCCACTACCTCCTCCCCCCACCTTGGAGATTAGGTTTACTTCCATTTTGCTTGAGCAGACCCACTGAATTCCAGCAGCCAGACTTTCCCAGCAGCTAGAGCAGCACACACCTCCCAAACGAACTGCCCTCAGCAAGGGCCTGACTTGCCACTGAAAGGCACGAATAATTATCAAGGAATAAAAAGATACATAGGGCCAGATTCTGCTGTGTTACATCAGTGTACATCCACACTAACGCTACTGCTGTGGATGGAGTCACTCCAGATTTACACTATTGAACTTGGGAGCAGAACCAGGCTTTCAAACATACACGCAAAAGACCCGCTATTCTTAGCCTGCAAAGTCAGGGACCCCTTTTCCCAATCACTTCACATTTTGCAGACAAATTCTAATTTGGCCTCACACCTAACCTACCAACTTTCGGGCTGACCTGCCATTTTTTGTAGCTTTTAGAGGTATGCTGGGAGACATCAAAACCAGCCCTACACTGCAACCTCAGCTGCTATCTGAACTCTGGAGACGCTGGCTTCACTCTCCATGTTTGGGCTTTGGTCAGGTGAGCGCCATAGCATCAGACAATCAAGGCATACTAATTCACAGAGAGTAGCTGCTGTGAACTTTACAGACATCCCAGGCAATCAACATCAAATCCTGTTCCCGTTTGAAAGATTTATGATATGTCCTATTACGTACGGCAGGATGGAGCCATTCCCACTAAGACCAGTGCCCAAATGACCACCTGCAAAGCTGGAGAAGCCAGTGGTCTCAAACTCATGTCTTTTTTGCTTGTTTATGCAAGATAAAGGTGCCTGCAGGTGTTTGGTTTTAAAAAAAGAAAATCCTGTTTGTGTTTTGTGTTAGAAAATCAATCCCTGTCCATGTCTACCCTGAAAGACTCTATGGCAACTGGAGAACTTGGGGGATTATGACATCACAAGAAAATGGATCCAAGTGACTGAAAAGGGACTCATATTTAGAACCCTTGTCCTGCATCCCAAGAAAGCTTTTAAAAAGGAAAGAAATTGGCATAGCCAGTATTCAGCCATGTAGCAAACGCTCACAATTTAATCAGGAGTCTACTTGGTGTTTTTTCTTAAAGCCCAGCTCCTGGAGTCATGGGTTTATGTGAGAATATCAGCTTTTGTTTTTTTAAAAAAGGAAAGTTTCCAGCCCTTGTGGTTGCAAAGAAAAGCTGGAAAATGTGACCCCTAAAGGCTTGGAACCAGAAGACAAATATAAAGAACCCCAAATGGTATATTTAAAAAAAAAATCACACCATTTTTTTTAAACTAAGCTTGTGATTCTTTTAGGCATCACGATTTTGAACACTCAGGGTTGAGAAGACTTCGTACCTTGAGTTAATTGTTGTTCATTAGGTACTTAACACGGTTGTGAAGGCTAGTGGGGACACACCACACAACTTTGTACTACAAAAGTTTGTTCATTGTGTGAGTGTTTACAAATGTGTGAAGTCCCCAGCTGTCAATCAGTGAAGACAAGGCCACCGTGGAATGAGGGGATGAAATTGGCCTTCCCCCTTTATAACCCAGGAAGTGGAGTCTAAAGCCATATGGCTCCAACTGCTCCAGGGTTCACCTGTGCTTTGGCCATGCCTCCTGCTCAGGAGCTCGGCTACGCACTCAGGTGAGGGGCATTTTGAAAGCCAGAAGCAGAGGGGTTTCTTTCCTTTGCCTGTCAGCCTTTGAGATCCATTTCCCCTGCCTGAAATCTCAGCCGGGTTAGAGCTGGGAGTGCAGCAGCTGCTCTGAGGGTGCTGGGATGAAAGACCCAAAGCCCCACCCTTGGAAAGCCCACTGGCTTTTGGTTTCTCTCTGTGCAGATGTATTCTTGGCCCACCTACTCTAATTCTGCAACGTGCCATTTGTGACTATTTTGCTTATTGTGATTTCCAGGAATACCATAAAAGGGGCCTGGCCATTGGGCCATGCACTCGTCACATCACTTAAAAATACATCTGAAGTGTAGCAACTGAAGATATTCCGCCCGCCCGTGCGCACACCCCCCATTTCAGTCTCTCTCCCCACCCCCATTTTCAAATCCTCGAGGGGTGGGCTGGGACATAAACCATGCCAACTGTCGTCATTGGATCCTGGCTACTTCAGACAAAGAGAGAGTGAATTCAAAAGCACTGGGGCCTCCCCCTGAGAATGCCCAGTCAGCAGCCCCCTCCCCTTTATAGCAGCCTGGCACCAGCTGCTGCTCTCTGCTCTGGCACTATGGTCCGGGGCCACAGGAAGGCAGACCCGGAGCCATTTGGGGATGTACAGGTGAAAATCCAGCACCTCCAACGGAAAGACAAATCAGTCACCCCTGCTGAGCAGCTGGCAGCGTTTGGGAGAAACCGAGAAGCTGGGATGATGGATTTGCAAACTTGCACGAATTAACCCTCTTAATTTAGGGCCTGATTTTCAGACATTGACTGGAGGAGTCCCAACGCCCTGTTCTCTCTTGTAGCTGCCCTTCCCTGTCACATAGCCAGAGTCTGCCAGAGGACTGGTCTTACACTGCTATAAATGCAGCAGGGAGAGATAAATGTGTCCCGCCCTATCATAGCAATGTACCGCTGGAAGGGACCTCAGGAGGTCAGCTAGTCCATCCCCCTGTGCTGAGACAGGACCAAGCACACATCAGCCATCCCCGACAGGCAGCTCTCCAGCCTCTTCTCAAAGTCTAAGGCTACGTCTACACTAGTACGTTTGTCGCTATAATTTACATCACTCAGGTGTGGGGGGAAAAGCCTCTTCTCAAAGACTAACACAAGTTCTCTTGGAAGCCTGGTCCAGAGCTTGGCTACCCTGAGCATTAGAACGTTTTCCCTACCATCTACCCTGACGCTCCCTTGCTGCAGATTAGGACAAGCAGTAACTGGGGTATCTTCATTGGTGATGGAGAACAATTGATCCCTGTCCTCTGTAGAACAGCCCTTAACAGATCTGACGACTGTTCTCAGCTCCCTGCTTACGCTTCTTTACTCCAGACTAAATAGCCCAATTTGCAGCCTTTCCTCAGGGGGCAGATTTCTAACCCTTGGATCATTTTGGTTGCTCTCCTCTGGACTCTTTCCAGTTCATCCACATCTCTCCGAGAGTGTGTCACCCGGAAGTGGACAAAGGACAGGCTGAGGCCTCACCTTCAGGGTGGTCATTCACACCTTCCTGGATTACTGGACTTTCTGGGGCCAGCAAAATCCTGCCCCCATTGGTGTGACTCCACCCGCCCCAGCGTGACTTCACATGCACAGTGCGCGCAAGGTCGCCTCACGGGGGGCGCCGTTCTGAGGAGCATGACACCCTGCCCCTGCCAGCATTGTGTGAGGTGACGCCGGTGCGGGCCCGCGCATCCCGCATCTGATACCGGGGTCTGTCTCAGTACTGGATGGGGGACAAACTTTAGAAAAGCAGGACTGGCTGGTTTAAAAGCAGATGAACGGCCTGCCACTCACCTGTGCTCAGTGCAGCAAGACAATGACCTCCGGTGTCTTACAGATGACACTGCTGTGCTGTTAACACACCCCAGGACTGACGTGTCACTGGGCAAGCTAGTCTCCTTTGGGGCACCAGAAATTCTGACACTGGCCTCTGTGGATGGGAAAAGGGTGACGGAGGACAAGCTTCTCCCCTGGTCCCTCCAGTGCCTGGTTCCTTATGAAAGCCAAGGGCTGCAGCAGGCTCCATGGACACGGGCCAGCCCAAAAATCCGGTGCTAAGATCCAGCCACCAAACAGCAGGGCGGTTTGCAGTGTTTTCCCCCCGTCTCTGATAGTTACCCCCCAGCTCCTCTCTGAATCCTGATAAACCAGCCCCTCCAGTGAGGGGTAAATTTATCCCGCAGGGCAGCTGCTCTGTGCTTGGAATTGACCAGAAAGCCCCACATGGCAGGGGTATTTCAAACAGGCCTGGGGAGGCTACAGCCAGGCTCCCCAGGAGGTCTCCCCTCACGTGACTATATGAGCCGAACAGTCCCAGCACCAGATGCAGAGCACTAGTCCGGCCCAGGAAATCACTGGCCCAGTGTGGCTGCTGCACCCTCTCTGCACTATGCTGATAATTAAATGAAGGCTGAGGTTCCCCTTCCACACACACACCCCTTGTGCCGGCAAGCAGAGGGCAGATCACCTGCTGGCCAGAGGGCTAGCTTGGGAGCTAGACCCTGTTCTGCCCCACACATTCCCTGGTGCGCCTCTGGGCCTAGGCTATACAATGAAATAACAGCACTGGCCACCTCCCAGGGCGCTCGTGAGGCTACAGACAGTCACGAGGGCGAGCACTCAGTGCAGGGAGCCAGTGACGGCCACGGACAGACAGCATGCACGTGCCCCTGGGACAGGGGGTCCAGCCCGGGGAAGGGATTCGTTCCAAATAGCAGCAGAACATCACTGAGTCAGAGCCCAGCTCATGGCTGGTGGTATCCCCCCTCCCATACAAGGCCCCTGTCTGAGAATGCTAAAAAGCCCCCATGGGTGGGAGGGGAAAGCAGCCCAGACTCCCAAATATTGAGCTATCTATTAAATGACCCTGCTGACGGGTTGGGAGGGAGTCCACGCTGGCTTTGAGGGAGTGTGTCGGTTTGTTATGCTAACCAAGGTGGGGGAGGGTCCATCCAGGGGACACGGCGGAGAGGTCTGAAGAGCAAGGAGTTCACAGGCCCTCTCCCTTTGTCATGCTAAAAGTGCAACGCAGAAAATATATACAGCCAGCTGCTCAATGGAGCATGAACTCCAAGTGATTTCTGAGGGAACCCTGGGCAATGTAATGCACGGCTAGACACTGCCAGGCGCCGCCCCAGCCCAGCCTTTGTGCAAAATGGAAAACTTATTTGGGTGAATGGGCTTGTGGGCCAGGCCGGCGCTCAGCCTGCCAGGTGCAGGGGCAATGCGAGATCTAGGGGTGGAGAAGGAGCTGGGAAGAGGCTGCTGGGATGGGCTGGGGTGGGCTGAGCAGCTGAAGAGCACGGGCCCAGGTGTGAGTGGATGTAAAGCCCTGGAAGTCAGGGAGGATTCCTGGCCCTTTTTGTTCAGCTAAGTATGCAAAGCTCCCGCACGCCAGGCTTGCCTCCTCTCCAGGGATGGGGGCTCTTATTCCATCGTGGCACAGTCCTGGAGCGGGGGACTCTGCTTCTCTGCAGGGCAGGGATGGAACGGGCAGCAGCCGAGCAAGCTACACCCCTACCCTGTACCCCTGGCATCCCTGGCAGGGACCACCTGGCTATGGGGCGAGGGGAAGTTCGGTCTTTGAGACCCATTCAGTTCTTGTTCTCTGATGCAGCTGCCCACAGAGGACCAGTTGGGACTGTGAACAGGAACTGGATTGGACTCCCTAAACTCATGTCTCACAGGCCACCAAGTGGCTCAGGCGCCCATGACTCTCAGTTGCTGCTGACCCGGGCCAGGCTGCACGCCACACTCAGCTCAGCTCAGCTCATCACCTGGCTCCCTCTCTCCCTTCGGTATTCCTGGGGCCTCCCATACCCCATTCCAGCCACACCAGCCAGCCGATAACCCCTTGCTCCTGAGCACGCAGAGGGATGTCTGAACACAGCGAGGGCTCTTGATTTCTTAGGGGGGCTGCCTCCCAGGCAGGCCAGTGCGGGAAACGCCACCCCCCACATTCCTATCACACAGGGAGCTTTCCGTACTGTCCTTATTGCCAGAAGATGAAGCCCGCGATGACACTCAGTGCCTGGGCGCTGGAAGGGAACGTCTTGCCCAAGACGCCACTTGGATGGCCTCTGCTCCGTGCCAAAACAGAGCTGAACTTGGCTAGGAGCTCCCTGGAACAGAGACTTCAGCCCTCGCCCCCCCACACACACACACCCTGCACAGATACCTTGCTTTCCATGGTACTCCGTCTCCAGCCCTTAAACACCTTCTCCCAGGGCCATGCCGGGAGGGCCATGGGGATGGGGGGATCCCTCGTTAATCTAGTAACTTACGAGGGCACCAACAAGGGGCCATTGTGGGGCTTCCATTTGCTGATGCTAATTTATGAATTGTGGTGGGAGGAGAGGGGAGCTGTAAAATCAATTCTCAAAGGGGTTTTTGTGTCATGGGGGGCGGGGAGTGACCAGGGAGGAGGGGTGAGCCTAAGCATCCATCTTTTTCTTTCTTTTTCTTTTTTTTTGTCTCATATGAAATGAAATTCGACACTGTCTAGGAGCCGCTGGGTTCTCAAGGCCCTTGAATTAGTTCCAGGGACACACAACTAACCTTTTGTGTATATTGTGTACTTAGAGCCAAAGTGCGCCGGAGACCCTGGAGGGGAGGGGCTCAGGAGCAGCCGGCAGAGTTGTGCGGTGGCCCGGCTCTGGGTGACACTATCATTATTACCGTTGCTTCGCAATGCCCCTGCCGGGCACTGCACAGACACAGCGACAGCTCCTGGCCTGACGGATTTAAACTCCACAGAGACACGACTGAATTATTATCCCCATTTTACAGCTGGAGACCCGAGGCACAGAGCACTATGCGATTTGCCCAGCCCAACATGCGCTCCCAGTGCAACACTGGGGCCAAAAGAATGAATGAGATTCTGGGCGGGGCAAACAGGAGAATCTCGCGTAGGAGTAGAGCATGTATTTGACCTCTGTATTTGTCACTGGTGTGACCGCAGATGGAATCCTGAGTCCAGGCCTAAAGGTTGTTGGCACACTGTGAGGGTTCAGAGCAGAACCACAAGACTGATTAGAAAACGTATAGATTCAAGGAGCTCAATCTATTCATTTAACAAAGAGAAGATTAAAGGGGCGACTTGATCGCAGGCTATAAGTAGCTATGTGGGGAACAAATGGAACTAAGGTATCTCTTTTTAATGGTGCAAATAAACCTTGGAACAGTTTACCCAGGCTCATGGTGGCTTTTCCATCACTGACGATGTTTAAATCAAGCCGGGATGTTTTCCTAACAGATCTGCTCAAGGAATCATTCGGGGCAGGTCTCTGGCCTGTGTTATACCACAGGTCAGACTAGATGGTCACAGCGGTCCCGTCTCACCTGGGAATCTTTGAATGAAGGTCACACAGAGAGGCTGTGGCCGAGCTGGGAATTGAAGCCGGCTCTCCCGAGTCCCAGTCCGTCCTCCCCCTACAATAACAACACAAACACATTGTGCCTCTCCAGCGCTTTTCCTCCCAGAGTCCCAAAGTGCTTTAAAAAGGTGGGTCAGTATCATGACATCCCATTTCACATATGGGGAAACTGAGGCACACAGTGGGGACAGGCGCTGCCCAAGGTGATGTGGCACAGTCAGGGATGGAACCCAAGAGTCCTGACCCCTAAGACAATGTACTCTAATCACCCAAAACACAGGTGTGTGGCTGTTAGGGGTTGCTGTTACTGTAAGGTTGGTTTTATTTTTATTAAGGGTAGCCTCTAATTCAGGCCACAATTTACACTGTGTTTCCTGGCTGGGGACGTAGCTTTTTCCTTCTGCTTAGCCCAGTGCCTTAACCACAGACCTTGAGGTCAGGAGGGCTGGGTTCAAGACCTGGGTCTGCTAAGGACACCCTTTGCGCTGTTAGGAAGGTCATTTGGGGACAGATTTTTCAAAGGTATTTAGGAGTCTAAAAGTGCAAGTAGGTGCTTAAGGGGTTTTTCCAAAGCTGCTGAACAGATTAGAAACATCAATACCTTGGCAAGCCTGGCCCTGAGTGCTCACTGCGGCAGCTGCATGATGTAGCCAGAGGACCAGGAACTCGATGAGCTCCTGCTGCCAGTAGCGGCTGCAAGGTGCTGAGCCCGTCCGAAAATTCTCAGTGTCTCCAACCTGCCTCTGTAACCCAGGGGTGCCAGGGACACTTCCCGAGCTCACAAGCCAGACGTGAGGCTGAACGTGTTAATGGCACCAAACTGCAGGGGAATTTGCCGGCAAAGGGAGCTGAGCCAAAATGTGACATTGAAATGTTACCCTTGACTGCTGCTACAGACCCCCAAACTCTGGCCAGGTGTGTAGGGGAAAGGTCTGTGAACGCTTCCCTGCCTCGGGCAGCAGAAATTCCGGGTTGGGCCAGGTCTGTGAATACCAAGCGCTACACTAGGACCCACGCTGCTGGTTGACGACGATACTCAGCTGTAGCTGCTTGAATTTGTCTCTTCGGCACAGGACTGGTTACGTTGCTGCAAGAAAGGAATCAGTTCAATCCACCCAGTGCCTTTTCCTCACTTTGGAGCGTGGCATGTGAGCTGGGTAGTGAGACCGTGTCTCAGATCATCTCTTCTGCTCAGGAATTGGCTTCACTTCATGGCCTGCAATATCCTGCTGATTAACATTAGTGTAAGTAACTCTTTACCATCAGCAGTTACTGTTAAAGGCGCCCAGCAAAGTATAGCACTGCAGGGCCCAAGCCTGCAAACACACAAGCCTGTGGAGATCTATACTCATGTGAGCAATCCCACTGAAAGTCATACCTACGGGAGTAAAGTATGCACATGCTGGATCAGAGCCTGGCTGGCAGCGTTACTGGTTGCACAGGTGCAGCTGTTAAAGTTAAATTTACGGGCCAGTCCCTTCGTTGGCGGAAGTCAGCACCTTGTGCTGTTAAAATCAAGGGGGCGCCACCAAGTCACACCAGCTGAGGATCTGGCCCGGGCTTTTCCCCTGGGTCCAGAAGGCCGTCCATATGTGGTAACCTTCCAGGCAGGCTGCCAAAATGCTCTGGGGGACTGGCTGCTGCCTCGATGAGGAAGAGGCAGAAGGGAATTCTTGTAGGTGACTGGCTGGCGTCTTTACATAGAAAGAAATAACTAATATTTTTTTACTCCTTTTCTTTTTGCGAATACAGACTAACACGGCTGTTACTCTGAAACCTAATATTTTTGACTGACCCATCTTGAGCCAAAGAGAGAGACAGGGACTAGCTGACTTGCCCGTCCGGGCAGCTTGCCAATGCCCGAGTCCCTGGGCTCAGAGTGCTGCGTTAGCACAGACCCCAGCTGTGTCCCTGTCTCCAGGCACTTCCTCTTCCGTAAGTGTCCTAAACAGGCTTCCCGCCCTCCTCATCTGCACTCCACAGGGCTACAGCCCCTGCAAGGAGCAGAGACAAAGGAAGACAGATGTGCAGAACATGTGGATGCCAAGGAAGTGATTTCCCTGGCAACAGGGGCTGTATTGTCAGTCGCTCCTGTCTCCTACCACCACCAAGTGCTTTTAGAGAGGTATGGAGGTTAACCCTTCCTCGGCTGGTCCTTCGCAGACGGGCTGGGGAATCGTCCGCTGTTAATGTTCCACTGCCATCAGTGGGACACACTCTGGCACACTCAGCAGCAGCCCCGGCACCTCTACCTGGACGCACCTCTTTCATTCTGGTGTTCCACTGGGACAGTCAGCAGCATGGCAGGGCCTCTGCCTAGACGTCACTGGTACCTCGGCAGCTTGGCGGGCGCCGGGTTCTGCCTGGCTGTACCTCGTGCGTTTGGCCACGGGATGGGTCTCCGCCTGGAATGTTCTGCAGCACCCCTGAACTGGAAAATAAGCGGAAGAAGCAGAGCCTGATAGAGAAGCAGCTGAAACTCACAATGGCAGAATACCTGGCAGGAGACTCTCTCCGTTACTCCCGAGACACCCGGCAACCCCGCTGAATTCAGCGTGCCACCATGCCCACTCCACGGACTCCACCCCCTTGCCGCCTGCTGGGGGTACATATCCAGTGGCTGCTGTGGCTATAGAGAGACACTCAGCTACTCTGATTCTCAGCGCTGAATAAACACCCAGCAAGGTCCGGACGAGGGGTCTTGGAAGGTCTGGCAAAGCACAGGAGGTGATGAGCAGACTACGTCATGCTTTGGCGCGTGGTTCTTCTCGGTCAGTCACCTCCCTCTTCATTCTGCTTAGTTCCTTTTCCCAGAGCACATGAGCAATCTTCTGCCATTGTGCAAAGCTCAGGCCTCAGCGTTTGCACTTGAAATTCACATGATGCAACTCAAAACGGCCCTAGCAGGCTCCCAGGGGTGGCTGAATGCACCCCTCTCTAACGGGCTTCCCCTATATGCCCTCTCCCTGCAGCCGCTTTGCCTGCACCCCCTCGCCCCAGCTCCCTCTAGGAAAAGGGCAGCCTGGGTCCCTGTCCCGATCCTAGTGGGGCCACATCACAAAACCAGCACCACAGTCCCAGCACATTGAGAGTGAGCACCCCTCTCATGCTTCGGCTAGGCCCCTCCTTTGGCAGAAGGGCAGCATAGGGCAGGGGGGAGGGGGAGCTCACCCTGCCACTGCCAGCTTTGCAGGCCAAAGGAGGAGTTTGGTTCCTCAGAGCTGTCACCATCTTTCCCTGGCGCTAAAGCCCCTAAAAGAAGTTAGAGGTAAAAGGTACCTACGGGGAGGAGTGGGATTCCAGGCCCTTCTGTACCCATCCTGCTGCCTAGGATGATCCTCCCTCCACTCCCGAGAGATAGACACAGGAAGGGCCCGGGGGGCAGGGTTGGAGGGGAGCAGCCTGTTTATAGATTGAGGTACCGGGGGGAACCTGGAGCAGCCCAGGTGAGAACTCTGATGGCAAAAGGCCAGGTAGCAAGTGACAAATCGGGGAAGCCCTGCTAGGATCGCTTTCCTTTTGATCAAAAACTTCCAAACCTGCGTTTGAAGATTTTCCCCCAGCAGCTCAGTTACAAAATGGAGTAATTAAAGGAAGTTTAATCTCTGCCCCTGACAGTCATTTCCATGCCAAAGATACCGTTAAGACATTAGTCACTAGGTCAACTTATTTAGTGATTTGCAGGTGTCAGTTATCCAGGGCTTAGGTTCCCTCTGCCTTTAGCTTCTGTCTGCCCGGGATCATATCTGAACTACAAAGACTCATGTCAAGGCAATGCTAAAGTGGAGGAATAGCGTGTCTGAAAGTCGAGTGATTCCAGACAGGCTGCCTCTCCCACCAGGTTAACCCAGTCCTGTTACTTAGCCAGTCTAAATTTTATGGCTTGCATTAACTCATGACAAAGGCTGGGGTGGTCAAAGGAGTTTAAGGGTGTTAGGCACCCAGCTCAGATTCTGTTCTCTACTCTGCCACAGACTCCCTGTGTAACCTTGGGCAAATCACTTAACCTCTGTGCCTCAGTTCCCAGCTGTATATTAAGGATTATATTTAACAAGGAGGCAGACCATGCTACAGGACAGGTTGATGTTGCAGGAGACATTTTAACTGTCTTGGCATTCGATTGCTTGATTTGTCACCATCACTGTTACATTCAGGCTGTGTTTTTGCATTACATTTCCAGGGAGTTGGGGGGGGGCATATTTAAGACATGAAGGAATCTGGTGGATGTGAGACAATGCGGGTGACAATGTCACCAATGAACCCCAAAAGAGCTACAGCCCTGCAGCACTCAGACGCTCCACAGGACTGGGGCTGGAAGAACTGACAGATTTGCCCTTACCTTACAAGAGACATCCTTTAAAACACATGGGTAAAAAAAAAAATCCCTATTGAAATGTATGAAGGGGCATGCACAGAAGAGCTGATTTGTACACTCAGCATGTACAGCGCCGCAGCTGAACTGATTCCCTTCAAACATGGCTTGATTTTCTTCCCCCCCCACCCCCGCCCCCGAAGCAAATGATGCCAACAAGCCAAGTCTGACATGTCCACAGTGTTCCTGGAGTGATTCAAGCACAACCATTCGGACTGGGACGCATGCAGCCGTGAAGGATTTTCCCCTTTCACGTCACTCAAAAATTGCTGAACTGATTTTGATCCAACTTCCTCTCTCACACGCACCAAGAATTCACTATTGGGCTAAACCGAGCATGGCCAACTTCAGCAGGCTCTGCAGAAACACCTTCTGCTCCGAGGCCCCTCCCTTCCTGGAGACAGCATGGCCAGGAGCGACATCCTCTGCAGAACACCTCCCAGGCAGCTCGTGGCACCTTGATACCACAGCGATGGGTGCCGCTGAACTACCTAAAGAGATTAGATGCTGTAAGAACAATTGACCCAAAATGGACAGAAAGGAATAGAACCCAGGCATCCTGGCTCCCAGGCCTGTTCCCCTGCTCCGGTCCCTCCCAGGGCTGGGGCTAGAACCCAGGCGTCCTGCTCAAGGAGCATGGGCTGCACGGCCTGCTCTCTGAACACACCCAGGGCGGCAGGAGCAGGCAGCGAAGCAGACACTGCTGGGGCAAAGTCGGCACCGAGACAGGAAGCAGGGTGCGGCGAGCGACCCATGACGCCCCCCAGACTCCCCCGGCTCGGAGGACTCCACAGCTGCCACCTCACAGCACAGCATTCCCACTCCTGAGAGGGCCCCTGGGCATCTCCCCCCAATACACACAGGCCCCTCTCCCGCCGGAGCAGGCAAGCTCTGGAATGGCCGCAGAGGGACTCGGTCCTGGCACGCTCCCTGGGAGCCCCGGGGGACTCCTGGCCGGCCAGCTCTGCAAGGAGATGTCAGACCAGGGGAGGCTGGGCGCCTGGCCCGCTCCCCGCTCCGGCCTAGAGAAGAGTGCAGGTACCGCGTCCTCCCAGCAGCTGCAGGCCCGGCCTTGTGCATCCTCCCCATTTGCCTGGTTTGCTGAGATCCTGCCCCCCAGTGCATTTAAACACACACACACCCCACCACCATGCTGGCCACCTTTCTCCCACTGGGTGGACTGGGCACCCCCACCTCCTTGTGCACCATAAAGTGACACCCCCCCCGCCCGCCCCCCCGTACTGCAGAGAGGACAAAATGACGCCTGCCCATCCAACCCCCTCCCAGCTTGGGAAAGGGCTCTCCTCCTTGAGCACCCATCCCCCCACGTGGGGCTGGGGCAGCTGATCCACAGCTATTTCCCAGCGGCCATTATCTGTCGAGATGGAATTTAGGAAAATAAAATAATGGAGCTGGGGAATAATCTGGGAGACCCCCCCACCCCCATCCACTCCTCGGGCAGTTCCATCCCGGGAGGCAGTTTCACGGCCTGCAGGCTGCAGGACTCTGGAGATAGGCACCCTGCCCACCCTGGCCCAGGCACGGTAGGGAAGGTTAGAAGCGACACCTAGTGGGAAAGGAGCATCTTGTCGGCCTCTAAGGGGGACTCATATCCATGGCAATATTCATGGCACAGGCCAGACAAGCAACAGCCCGGACGGACCCCCACGTGCCCAATGGCTGTAGCGAGATGACGCAAGGAGCCCCAGCCCCCAAGACGATCATGAGATTGGCTTAAAAATCACAAGATTCTGGAGGGGAAATAACAATGTCGGGGTTCTTCATGTGGATCGTTCGGAGTCATGTTAGCAAGCCTGCCTCTGCAGCCAGGCAGGTGAGACACTTCCTTCTTTTTAATGAAAGCCCAGAGTCTCCCCTCACCCCATGACTCCAAAAGCTGGGGCTTTAGGGAAAGCACGAAATTCGTGAGACCTGGTAACACGGCAGAGCCAAACCAATCAAGCTTTCTAGGACTAAGGTCTCAGCTGAAGTAAGTGGGGGGCTGTAGGTGCTCAGCATCTCTGAAAATCAGGCCCTTTCAAAGTGTTTTAAACTGGGACCCAGGAGTCCTGATTCTCAGCCTTCCTTGCTCTAACTACTGGACCCCACTCCCCACCCAGAGCTGGGACTAGGACCCAGGAGACATGAATCCCAGCCTCCCCCGCTCTAACACAGTGTCTCGCCTCACTCCTCTCCTGGTCCTAGGAATAGAATCCAGGAGTCCAAGCGTCACATTCGCCTCTCCAGCTGCACTCGCCTGCCTTAGTTGAATGGAACCCAGGAGTCCGGCATTGTAAACGCCAATGTTTTCCCTTGCCCTGCAGAAGTTCTGTTTACACAGGTGCCCCTCTGTGGAGGTCAGGGAACCAGTTCTGGGGTAAGTCTGACTAAATGGAGGCCCCTCTGTGCAGCCCTAGGAGCTCTCTGTTCTGCTTTCACACACCCCATCGTCCTCACAACCCTTTTCATGCTCTTCCTAGGAGACATAAATGCCGTCAGGCGGTAATGGAAGGATAAATCCAGGCAGGGAACCCATTTATCTTACAAGGAAGACTTGGGCAAAAGGACACAGCGCACGGGTGAGATTGTTACCATCCGTTCTGAAGCACTGTCGCTCCCATCTCAAGGTAACGCTGGGGGAAGGAGGCATAAAATATGACAGAAATTCGCATATTTAAAAAATGACATATGGCAGCCTCTCCCCATTAAACGGCCCGGAGTCCTGCTCAGAGAGAGAAAGGACTCTCCAACGCAGCACCCCAGACAGTCGGGGCCACAGGCTGCAAATCCAGCACCCGCCACCCAAGCAGTTAATTGATTTGGAGGTTAATATTTTTGTTAGTCCCGGGGTAAGGGCTCAACCTGGCAGCCACAGAGACTTGATTCTTCTGGACTTGGTTCTCCATTGCCCTGCACCTTAGGCAGTCATTTGCATTAGTGGATGTAAACCACAAGTGTTTCATGCCCACTTTGCACAAGTGTTAATGATTCCACAAAATGCAATGCAATGGAGAATCAAGCCCATCTCTGGGTATGGCACAGGCAGAAGCTCCCGCACCCGACACACTACCCTGCCAGTCTGATTCACCCCTAAACCAGAGGGATGCCCCTACAAGCTGGGAGGTGAGAGAGGAGTTCAGTCTCTGCCTCCAGCTCGGTTCAGGGATACTTGCCCTCTAGAACTGGACTGAGACCAAACTAACTCATAACACCAAAGAGCCAGCACTGCTCACCTGGTCCAGGATTGATGCTGTGACTGGCCCTGCAGCCTGGCCCGGCCTCAGTCGCCCAGAGCAGAGATGCACAGTTAACTCTGCCTTTCAAGCATTTTTGGTAACATTTTGTGGGTGAGAAGGGAATCTAGGGGCACAGGGGGCATGAGTCTCTGAGTCTCTCTAGTCCTTTACGGAGGGTGGGGGAACCCGGATAGTATGGTCATTTCCAAAGCACATGGGCAGAATCATAGCTTGTAAGCATTCTGCTAAATCCCTCCTGCTGCCCCCTGGCCTGAGTCCAAGCCACCATCCTGCTGTCTCTCTGGAAGGCCAGGAACTCTGGCCTTTCTCTGATCCCTAAATGTGGCTTCCAGTTTATACTGGGATGCTCAGGGATGGGGACACAATGGGGTGTGAGCAGTACCTGCAAATACCATGTGTGTCTGTGCGCGCATGCGTGCTGCCTGCCCAGTGTGTGGGTGCCGTATGGGGGTGTGTGTGCACCCATTTGTGCCCTGTGAGGCTGGAGTGTAGCTGTGTCTGTGTGTTTGCACAGGGTGTGTCTGTGGCAAGGTGGTGCGTGTGCGCTTGTCTGCACTGTGCACCCACTGCTCTTTGTTTAGCAACCTCCTGTCAGAGTCCATCAGCAGAGCGGGCTGGTACGGCTGCTGAGAGGCGTTTTCGGGATTTCATCTCGAGTGTAAGGAATCTCTTTGGTTTTCGCCCAGAGCTCTCACAACTCATGGTTGATTTGCTCCAGGCTAGGCCAGCTGAGTAGCCCAGAGCCCCTTTACTGTTAATTAGGCAGAGAGGCATGCAAAAGTTTCTGCGTCTCGAGGCATGCTGCCCAGGGTCCAATCTGCAGAGACGAAGAGGGGCTTCCGGCTACACAGACTCACTGCAGCATCTACCAGCTCAACCTGGAGACACACCTGCCAGCTGAGCAGTCCCTAAGCTTAGCCTTGGGGGAGCAACCCCACAGGCAAGACCAGCTCAGCACAGCTCCTACCAGCTGAACCCAAGGGCAGAGGACTCCATGCTAGAAGCAGAGTAGCAGCCAGCCTGGCCAGGCGTACGGGATTCCCAGTAGCGAACAACTCAGCCTCGGGCTGGAGGAGTTCCATAGAATCATAGAATCATAGAATATAAGGGTTGGAAGGGACCCCAGAAGGTCATCTAGTCCAACCCCCTGCTCGAAGCAGGACCAATTCCCAGTTAAATCATCCCAGCCAGGGCTTTGTCAAGCCTGACCTTAAAAACCTCTAAGGAAGGAGATTCTACCACCTCCCTAGGTAACGCATTCCAGTGTTTCACCACCCTCTTAGTGAAAAAGTTTTTCCTAATATCCAATCTAAACCTCCCCCACTGCAGCTTGAGACCATTACTCCTCGTTCTGTCATCTGATACCATTGAGAACAGTCTAGAGCCATCCTCTTTGGAACCCCCTTTCAGGTAGTTGAAAGCAGCTATCAAATCCCCCCTCATTCTTCTCTTCTGCAGGCTAAACAATCCCAGCTCCCTCAGCCTCTCCTCATAACTCATGTGTTCCAGACCCCTAATCATTTTTGTTGCCCTTCGCTGGACTCTCTCCAATTTATCCACATCCTTCTTGAAGTGTGGGGCCCAAAACTGGACACAGTACTCCAGATGAGGCCTCACCAATGTCGAATAGAGGGGAACGATCACGTCCCTTGATCTGCTCGCTATGCCCCTACTTATACATCCCAAAATGCCATTGGCCTTCTTGGCAACAAGGGCACACTGCTGACTCATATCCAGCTTCTCGTCCACTGTCACCCCTAGGTCCTTTTCCGCAGAACTGCTGCCTAGCCATTCGGTCCCTAGTCTGTAGCTGTGCATTGGGTTCTTCCGTCCTAAGTGCAGGACCCTGCACTTATCCTTATTGAACCTCATCAGATTTCTTTTGGCCCAATCCTCCAATTTGTCTAGGTCCTTCTGTATCCTATCCCTCCCCTCCAGCGTATCTACCACTCCTCCCAGTTTAGTATCATCCGCAAATTTGCTGAGAGTGCAATCCACACCATCCTCCAGATCATTTATGAAGATATTGAACAAAACCGGCCCCAGGACCGACCCTTGGGGCACTCCACTTGATACCGGCTGCCAACTAGACATGGAGCCATTGATAACTACCCGTTGAGCCCGACAATCTAGCCAGCTTTCTACCCACCTTGTAGTGCATTCATCCAGCCCATACTTCCTTAACTTGCTGACAAGAATACTGTGGGAGACCGTGTCAAAAACTTTGCTAAAGTCAAGAAACAATACATCCACTGCTTTCCCTTCATCCACAGATCCAGTAATCTCATCATAGAAGGCGATTAGATTAGTCAGGCATGACCTTCCCTTGGTGAATCCATGCTGGCTGTTCCTGATCACTTTCCTCTCATGCAAGTGCTTCAGGATTGATTCTTTGAGGACCTGCTCCATGATTTTTCCAGGGACTGAAGTGAGGCTGACTGGCCTGTAGTTCCCAGGATCCTCCTTCTTCCCTTCTTTAAAGATTGGCACTACATTAGCCTTTTTCCAGTCATCTGGGACTTCCCCAGATGACTTCCCTTTTGGCTCAGCTGATAGATCTGCTGCCCATGCACTTGCCGGGTACCCGGATGCAGTCTGGCCACCAGAAAGGTTACCCTGGCTGACCCTAGAGCATGACCCTGAAGAGGCTTATAATGCTGAAGAGCGAAAGACTCAACATCCCTGGGCCGCCTGGGGAGAGCCGCTGGGAGCACCAGTCTGACAGGCAGCGAAACGAGGGCGGCCAAACTCCTCACGTTCCTCGTGAACATGCACACGGGTGGGAGTGCTAACTTGCCTCTCTCCCTCCACCCGCCCCCCCTTTACCGTGCCAGGCTCTGCGCCTCCCGTGGTTCATATCCCTGGTCAGTGCTGAGGAGCGGCTGGCGTAAGGGACACTGAGGTCAGTCACTTCACCTCTCCGTCCCTCGTGAAATGGGAATACTAATAATTCATCATAGAATAAATAACCCAGCCCTGTCTCACCAGGGGTGAATGGGAGAGTTACTCCATTGATGTTTCCAAGCCGCTTTGGGATCCTCAAGCTGAACGGTGCCTTTTAACGGCATCGGGTTGTAATTAATTATTATTAATTATTATTTAACGAGGGTCACCAAGTTCTAAAGCACACTCAACGTACATCAGAGACCCCTCCGGAGAGGCGGGAGCCAGCTGCTACAGTGTCGCCCGCCCACTGCACATCTGGAGAGCCGGCAGCCAGGTGGGGGGCAGGGTCACCCACCCAGGACACATCTGGAGGCGGCCGAAGCCAACTGGCTCCAGAAGCGTGACGCACGAGGGGGGGCAAAAACTACAAATCCCGACATGCAACGCGCCGGACCCCTGAGAACCGGAACCAGGTGGGAGGGGAGGAGCGGGGCCGCCTTGACCCGAGCACCTCTGTGCCCGGAGTCAAGACCCGCCCTTCTCCCGGGGACTGCCCTATCATTGGCTGAGCCGCTGGCAGTCACCTGCAGGACGGCCTGTGATTGGTTGTGGGGAGGGCGGCGTTCCGTGCGCTGGCTCGCTGCAGGCAGCTGGCGGCTGGTCTCGGGCGCGCTCCCCGGCCCCGGCATGGTGAGTCCAGCTGGGAGCAGCCCTGGCTTGGCCGGGGGGCGAGGGGCGAAGCGGGGCTGGCGGGGGGCCTGCGCTGGAAACTGGCCCTGGGTTGGCAGAGCCCGGGAGCGTGCCTCTGCGCAGGAGAGCGGTCGGCGGGGGCCCGCCAGCTGCGTTGTAGCGGGGGCCTAGGCAGCCGGTTAGAAACCTTAGGGACTGGTAACCTACCCCCCGCCCCGCCCCCCTGGCAACCTAATCCCTGCCCGTCTGCCTTGGGTAACCTAATCCTCCCCCCGCCCTGGATAACCTACCCCCCCGCCCCGCCCCCTGGTAACCTAGCCTCCCCCCCCCCCCCCGCCCCGGATAACCTAATCCCCGCCCGTCTGCCTTGGGTAACCTACCCCCCCGCCCCGCCCCCTGGTAACCTAGCCCTCCCCCCCCCCGGGTAATCTACCCCCCCGCCCTGGGTAACGTAATCCCCGCCCGTCTGCCTTGGGTAACCTAACCCTCCCCCCCGTCCTGGATAACCTACCCCCCGCCCCGCCCCCTGGTAATCTAATCTACCTCCCCCGCCCCGGGTAATCTACCCCCCAACCCCTGGTAACCTAACCCCCCGCCTCCCCCCCGCCCCGGGTAATCTACCCCCCCTGCCCCCCTGGTAACCTAACCCTCCCTCCCCCCAGCCCTGGGTAACCTAATCCCCGCATGTCTGCCTTGGGTAACCTAACCCTCCCCCCTCCCGGTAACCTAATCCCTGTCCCCCTGCCACCCGCCTCTGCCTTGGATAACCTAACCCCTCTGCCACCCGCCTCTGCCTTGGGTAACCTAAC
Organism: Caretta caretta; assembly: GCF_965140235.1. Classification (NCBI taxonomy): domain Eukaryota; kingdom Metazoa; phylum Chordata; order Testudines; family Cheloniidae; genus Caretta; species Caretta caretta. The sequence goes on from NC_134230.1 coordinate 18,004,719, forward strand.
CCCCCTGCCATCCCCCTCTGCCTTGGGTAACCTAATCTCCCCCAACCCCCCTGTCACCCCCCGCCTTGGGTAACCTGCCCCTGGCTCTGCACCCCCCCACACACACCCTGCCCCAGGTAATCTAACCCTCCCCCCCCACTGCCCCCCACACCCTGCCCCGGATAACCTGACCCCCCCACACACACACCCTGCCCCGGGTAACCTAAAGCCCCTGCTCCCCTCCCATCCCCCACCCCTGGTAACCTAACCCACACACACACACACCAGTGCCCTTCCCCAGCTCTTTACCAGACCCAAAAGCTCCCTGCCCCAGAGCAGTGGCTGCTCTTCACTGGTGAATGAAACCCACTGGTGGGGGAGGAGGCCTGGGCCCCAGGAAGATGCTGAGTATCTGGGCTGCTCTTCCTGCTCCTATAAATAGGACTTCGCCTGGTGCCCTTTCTGGGGCTTTGGAAGGCTTTGCTGCTGCAGGGGCGGCATCCGTATCTGGTTTCCAGGCCTTACGGGCAGTGTGAAATGGCTGCAGAGTGTCTGCAGACGTGTCTCATGTCTCCCGCTGATTGTTAGAGGGTCTTTTTCTTTCTGTTGTCCGCAAGAGAGGTACAGCAGCACCCTGACCTCGCTGTCCTGGGTGCCGTGGTGCTGCCGCTTAGTGCTTTCTGCGTCGGGTTTGAAACATGCAGGCTCCCGTCAAAAGCCAGGTTTGAATCCTGGAAGGATCTGCTTGGGCCCCAACTTTCTGAATTAAACAAGTCCTTCCGGAGGCACCAGGACTAAGAAGTTCATGTCTGACTGGAACCAGGGGGTGGTCACGGGACTACACAAACCTCTGTGCACCAAGTCCCATGTTGCGCCTAGCATAGGCCCTCTGCACTCAGCTGGGTTTCAGAGAGCACCGGCCATGTGGAGTATAGCTTTGGAAAACCCAGACGATCCCTTGGACAGAAAAGCCACTGAACGCTCGTTCGTGTGCCCGGGAATCTGGGCAGGGGTGTTCTGGCTCAGAGGACGCACTGTGATGGGCAGGAGCCCTGTTGCTGACTTCACGGTTCTGATTGTCTTCGTTTCCTTGCCAGGCTGTGTTGGGGGTGCAGCTGGCAGTGAGCCTGCTTACGGCGAGCATCATGCAGAGGTTGTCCCCGCACTGCTCCTTCGCTCGCTGGCTGCTCTGCAACGGCAGGTACAGGAGGTTTTCCAGCCAGCTCCAAATCGTTGCCCCCATTCTACTTTTGCATCTCTTCCTTCAAACACTGCCCCTCAATCCCCACCCCTTTGCTATTCCTGCCTTGAGCTCCCGCCAGCATACACACCCGGCTCTGCCTGTGCACCACATCCCAACTCTCAGCACCCTCCCCTGTACAGCCCTGCCAACGTCCTGCAACCCTGACCTGCAGCCCCTTCTCCAGTCGCCTGCAGTGTTGCTGGTTTTCACTTCTCCAATCAGACATTTCTGACTCTCCCCAGCTGTTTGTTTATATTTTGTCCCATCGTTGACCCCCTCCTGTACCTCTCTTCAGCCTGTATCGCTACAAGCACCCTTCGGAGGAGGAGTTGTACGCCCTGGCAGGGAAGCAGAAGCCCAAGGCCAAGCGAGACCGGTGAGCGGATCCCCTGCAGTCCATGCTTTGTTATTGGGGGTGACGATGGGATGGTTTGAAGTGCAAATTAGGCCTCTTGTCTTCCAGGCCTGACTTCTTCAACCTGCCCCCATCTGTGGAGAGAGATGGTTTGGTGAGCAGTCAGGGCAGGGGGGTGGACCTAGGGTTTAATAACAGTAGCACCCAGAGGCTCCGATCGGGGACCCGTGGCACAAGATGCACACACACCCATCCGAAAAGGTGGCATCTGCCCCCATCAGTCTCAAGCCTTGTCTAGACGCACAAGTTCTGTTGCTTTACCGACGCTGGTCCAGCTGAAGCAGTGCAACATGCACTGTGAGTGTGGACGCAGCTGTGTCTGGATAAGTGTGCTGGCGGGGGAATAAGTTATATCCATGGTGCTCAAACTATGGGTCGCGACCCTGTTTTAATGGGGTTACCAGGGCTAGCATTAGACTGCTGGGGCCTGGGGCCAAAGCTGAAGCCCAAGGGCATGGGTGGCAGGGGGAGCTCTGGGTGGCAGGGCTCAGGTTACAGGTCCCCACCGGGGTAGCAGGGTTTGGGTGGGCTCAGGCTCCCCCTCCCTCCCCCCAGGGTCATGTAGTAATTTTTGTTATCAGAAGGAGGTCGTGGTGCAATGAAGTTTGAGAACCTTTGAGTTATACTGATAGACGCTTTTATCCTGGGGTAAATGCATCTACACAAGGCATTGTACCTGTATAACTATACTGCCCTAACTGACCTAGTTCTACCAGAACCAAATCTATGTGCCGACGAGGGCTAAGTCCAAGGTAAGTGACAGCAGCTGGATACAACCAACGGTGGAGGCAGGGAGCCTGAATTCCAGCTCCATGGGCTGCTGTCCACCCTCGCTGTGCTCTGTTCCTGCCATTCTGAGCCTGTTTCTCTCTTGCAGGAGGCTGAACGGGGTCACAGAGGATAAACCCCTGTCAGTGCCCAAGGACATCAACCTGCATTTGGAGACCACCCCAATAACCACAGTGGATGCTCTTGGTAATTCCCACACACCAGAGTCAGTCTGTGACCATCACCACAGTGGCTGAAGGCTTATGGGATAGGGAGGGGGGCGTGACTGACCTGAGTTTTCTATGGCAGAGCCAGGGAATAGACCCCAGGAGTCCTGACTCACAAGTCCCCCCCCGCTTTAACCTACGGGACCCCAGTCGTTTCCCAGAACCTGTTACAGAACCCAGGAGTCTTGATTCTCAGGGCCCTTGTTCAGGCCAGTGGCCCTACGAGGGCCAAAGAGTTCAGTTAGGGAAGTGTACCTCACTGCCTCCCCCCGCTCCCCCCCCCACACACCTTGCTGCAGGGGGTGGGTGGGCAGGGTGAGCTCGCTTCTTGCACACTGGCTGGTAGTGACAGCCCCGTGTATCTCTGCCTGTTACCAGTGCTGCGCTATTTCCTGGAGTACCAGTGGTTTGTGGATTTTGCCGTCTACTCCACCCTCGTCTACCTCTTCACTGAAGGCTACTACTGCCTGGTGGACGCCCGGAAGGAGATGAATATTGGCATTCTGTGGTGCCTGCTTACAGTCTTCTTCTCCATGTATCCTTCCTTTCCTACCCTGCCTGCTCCGCCTTGGGGGCTGGCAACAGGCTTCCCTAACCATGTGCCAGGGACTGGAGGGAGAGGGACTGTCGGGGCTGGGAGCCAGGAAAGTGACCCTGATGGCGAGGGATACAGGGAGTATGATGGGGAGGCAGGATACAAGAGACACCTGGTTCAGTTCCTGGCTTGGCTGAAGGCTCCCTACGTGACCTCGGACAAGGCTCTGGGTCTGCGCGAGGCAAGGCTCCTGAGCTGCAAAAAGGGGGAGGCGTCCCCCTGCCTTGCCGGGGCGGCTGAATCCAGGAATGACTCCCATGTGCTCAGATCCTGCAGTGACGAGGGCTGTGTAAGTACCTGGCCAGAGACTGTGGGTGAGCCTCCCAGAGCAAGGGGTAGAATCCCCGTTATTTATTTACCGTAGCACTTAGGAGTCCCAGGCATGGCTAGTACCACCTTGTGCCAAGGGCCGTGCACACCGAGAACAGGAAGAGGGTCCCTGCATGATGGACCCCCAGAGCTGTTCTTGTCTGGATGGCTTTGGATCAGCTCTAAGATCCTCTCCTCCACGGGCAGGTCATGCCTGAATCCAGCTGACCTGTTCATCTCGCCCCCTGCTCAGGGCAGTGCCGGCTGCTCTGTAAGGCTGCCAGTGACAGGCAAAATAACGGGGGAAGAAACCCACCATCCTCTTCAATTAGAAGCCTAGCTAAGGCCGAATGGCTTAATTTATGGACTTATAAACAGCTCCCTGACAAGTTATAAAGCTGTGTAATGAGAGCCTTCCCCACCGTGAACCGGGCAGGGGCCTGATGAAGGGCATGCTTTACGAGGTGCTCATGCCGTGGCAGCTGCAATCTGTATGGATGAAAGGGCTCCCAGACACTTTTACAGGCTGCTGTAAAGCAGGGACGGCTGTCTATCCCCATTGAAAGGGCGGCTGGCCCGCTCCCCGGTGGTTTATGTGAACATCTACATAGCGCCACGTGAGCCTGCCTGTCCCTCCCCTTTCACTGCAGCTGATTGATACAGGGCACCCGGGGATTGGCAAAACGGCCCGAGCCTTGGGGCCTGGCTGCTAATGGGGGTGGGGAACCAAATCCTGGCTTGGGGACCCTAAAGAAAGGCCTTAATTGTTTCCTTTTATTACCCATAATCACCCCCTTGCCAGCAGGTGACACCCCAATGAGTCCCTCTGAGTGAACCCCTTAGGCCTTCTCTCCTCAGGTGCAGTCAGACGCTTCTCCCCCTCTCCGGCCTGGTCCCGGGCTGCGGCACCTGGTAGATCGACCGTGCGCAGCCAGCAGATCGGGCCGCCTCACCCGCGGGCAGCTCTTCCCTGCAGAGCATGTGGCCAGAGGTGGATACAACAGCCAGGCAGCCTCCCTAATGCAGCATATTTAACCTCAGCAGTAGGCACAAAGCATTACGCCCCAGGTCCAGATTGTTCGGGGAACCCCTTTTCCCCCCTACCCAGAGTTTTCTCCCCTACAGGCTGAGGCAGGAGTCGTTCCTGGGGTGAGATGTGGACCTGAGGGCCGGGGGTTGGTACAGAACATGTGACAGATGCTGCAGAAATGAACCACGCCCAGTGTGGCTGCTTCTGGGCCCTATTGGGACCCCAGTGGGCAGAGCCGGCTGCTGGTGGGCCTGGGGAAGGATCACCCCGATTCTCCCCTTGGCAGGAGGCTGCACTCTAAACCCCTCCCTGCCGGAGTCACCTGAGAGGGGCTGCTGGCAGCCAAGTCAGCCTTGCCTATGCTGTGGTCACCCAAATGGAGAGGGGAGAATCCCCTTTGGGCTCGCCCTGTCCCTCATAGCTAGCAGGGGCTGGGCTGGGGGTGCCGGGCTGTGCTTCTGAGAGCCTGCCAGCGTGACAGAGAGTGAGCCCTGGGATCAGGCTCCAGTGTGTAAGACAGGGTGACAAAACCTCCCCGGGCTGGGCCACCTGTTGCTTTGATTGTGTTTTCCCCCACATGCAAGGACCCCAGTGAGGAGTTGTTACAGGAGCCGCCCCCCCAACCCCCCAAACGAGATTGGAGGCCCATTGTGCCAGCTGCTCCCTAGGCCTGTGCTAAGAGACAGCCCCTGCCCCATAGGTAGACCAAGGGGGTGGGGGCTTCACCTCCCTGCCTTACAGATGAGAACTGAGGCCCAGGTTGGTTAAGTGCCTTGCCCAAGGCTGCACACGGAGTGAGTGACGCAGCTGGTCTCTCATCACAATGACTACAAGGGCCTTCCTGACAGCTGCAGCCCGGGGTCTCTCCCAGCCCTCAGACGGTGACTAGACAGAGGCGTGTGTTTGGTTTTATACTGGTTTGTATTCCCCGGTGAAAGGGGCCGGCTCCATGTTCCCTGAGGCTCAGATACACACGTCCCCCCACACCTGAGCACTGCTCCTCGTCCCTGTTGGGGGGGGCTCACTGTCAGGCCCGAGAGGGCAGCTTGCTCTCCGTGGCCCACCCAGCCTTTGGCATCTCTGCCAAGGCCTCCAACCATGCCCACGGCAGTGCCCACACATGAGAGGGAGACGTTTCTCCATGAGGAGTTACATCGAGGCCCAGCAAGTTGGCCTCGTCCTGGGCCAGCAGGCAGGAGCCGTCCGAAGGGGGAGAACTCTCTTTAGCCACCAAGTGGGTCCCCTGGTGTGAGAAGTCTGTTCAGTGAGCATTTGGGGGCACGGGGGGCAATGTAAAGGCCAAGCCCAGCTGGTTTCTTTAACACCAACCCCCCGGCGCCTGCAGCAAGGTCTTCTTCATGGTGATGCACCACTACTTCCGCTCCGAGGAGGGGGGCGAGCGCTCCGTCTGCCTCACCTTCGCCTTCTTCTTCCTCCTCATTGCCATGGTGGTGCTGGTCGTGCGGGAGGACTACTTGGAGTTTGGCCTCGACGCGGGTCAGCGAGCGGTGGGGCTGGTGCCAGGTTCAGGGAGGGAGCTGAGGATTGGGCGGAAAGGTGGATTTGGGCGCCACTATGGCAGATCCCTTAGTAGGGATGAGCCGGGCTGCCCACGGGCTTAACAGTTGTGGTTGGAACCGTCTGCAAATGTGGTTGTGGCAGGGGGATGCGTCTGCATGCAGTGACCATGCTAGCGTGCTCCTGCGGGTCTGTGCTTCTGGATCCGATTGTGGGATGGGGGCCCCTGTTACCTCCATGTGTTCAGATGTACTGGGGGGTGGGTCGTGCATAGCACTGTTCTGTGAATGATCCCAGTCTATGGTAGATGCGAGTGTGTGGCAGGAAATCTGCCCTGTTTGGCCATCGTAATATAAACCTGTCCCCATGCACGTTAAACTGTTAGACCCCTGTTTGTCGCAGCCGGGTTGTCTAGACTAAGAAAAGCGGCTGAAGTTGGTTTGGGATGAGCCAACCCATTCTGGCTAACCCCAATCTCTCTCCTGGCGTCGGTGCAGGTTAACCCTTAACTCAGTCAGCTAACCCCACCCTAATGCCCCTAGCACCGTGATGCAGCTCAGGTAGCCACTTTAAATGGATAAAAGGGAAGTGCTTTCCCGTGCAATACACAATTATCTGGTGGAACTCGCTGCTGTAAAACAGCGCTGAGGCCAAGAGCTCAGTGGGATTTTGTGCAAAAAGATGAATGTGGAGGACAAGACTATGTAATGTTATAGCAGTAAGGGTTAAAAAACCCCAAGGGGTTGAGAAGGGCTAAAAATCCCCAAGCTCCAGGGCATGAGCCAACGCTAAGTAGCAGGGGTCAGGAAGGAACATTCCCTGGAGACAGGTTATCCCAAAACTGCTGGGTTTCCTGTGCCTTCCTCTGAAGCAACTGGTACTAGCCACTGCAGGAGACTGGACTGGGTGCATACTGGCCATCCCTTTTCCGATTGCTGAACAGCGCACAGGCCTGCCCTGGGCATGGCTCTGGACCCAGCTGTGAGCAGCCTGCCAAAGGACCACCCCACCCCCCAGTCTTTGCAATGAGGTCATGGGAAGTGATGTACCACTGTGGGCTCTGAATCCCCCCCTGCTCTTGTCTAGTTACGTGCTGGATAATTACTTTTACTGCTGGCTTTTGTCACCCTTGGCCAGCCGCGTTGCTGGGATGGCAAAGGAGCCTAGGAAGGGCTGTCTGACTGGTGTGTGGTTCCTGGGAGCCAGCAACTGCTCGCAGGAGACGGCTTGATTCTGCTCTCGCTTATCGCCGGGGATGTCTCCTGACAGCAATGGGGTTACTCCTGATTTACATCGGGGGAAGTGACAAGGGATCAGGATCTCTCGGCCCAATTAACTGGTGCTGTGCAGAAAACTGACTCCAAAACCCCTCTCCAGATGAGCCGTTTAGGGGGCTGGAGGGTGGGATGCGCTTGCTTTCAGTCTGTGGGTTTTGTGGTTCTGATTCCCCACTGGCCCTCTTAAAGGGACCCAACTCGTTACAACCCCTTAAACAGACAAATAAATAAATATTTATCCGAGCCAGCTCCTTGCACTCTGAGGGATCTCGCCGGCACTTGTGCATGTGCGTCACTTTAAGGCCCAGAGTCACACATGTCGGGAAGCGCTCTGCTGAATCAAAGCACTCCCAGGGTGGGCCCAGCGCACTCGGGCATAGCGGCACTTGTACCGGTGTAACGCTGTGCTCCGGGGGGTGGTTTGGGCAAGTCGGGACGAAGCGGAGCTTTGCCAGTACGGCTGCATCCACATGAGCAGCGCTTTGCTGGAATAGTTCATTCGTACGCTGGCTCTCTTAAAGGACACCAAAGCCGTTTAAACCACTTCCAAAACAGCATAAGCTAAACTTTAAAAAGGCCCCTTTACTGGATTCAGGGTGTCCGCACAGGGGATTATATACTGGTGTTACTGCAGGGGTTTAAATTCACACCCTATCTTATACTGGTATAACTTTCCCATGTTGATGAGCCCTTAGGTGCTTTTGACCATTTCACCCTTAGTGATTTACTCTTAGGAACCTGCTGTAGCGATTGGAGTAAAGCTACACCGTTACTTTCCCCATCACTTGCCGCCTCTTCCCTTCCAACACAATCTCTCCTACTCACCCACGTCTCTGTTTTCTGCAGGGCTTGCCAATGTCAATGATAACCTGGAGATTTTCTTAAAGCAGCGAGGATGGGAATGGACGTAAGTCTGGCGGAGCAGATAATAGAAAAGCACGTGGGATGGGGGAGGGTTGAGCTTTTTGAGTCTTTGCAGCTGATCCGGTCACCAGCTCTTTGTGTCACCAGTTCAGCAGCCTTCTGTAAGGTGGTTGTATTTCAGTTCCATGGGGGAATTATTTTTATTTTCATGGGGGTTTTTTGTTGCTTGTTTTTTAACCTTAGAAATATCAGGAATTTTGCTGGACGATTTCTTGGAGGTCTCAGAGATGTAAACTGCCTTTAACAGAAGATATGGGAGGGCTTGAATCTTTAACAAAGAATATTTTTCTCCTAAGAGTGTTTTGGACATTGGCGTTAAATGAATGTTAACTAACCAGACCAGAAACAAAGACTGAATTAAAAAAACCTTACCCATCAGATTTCTCTTCTGTGATGTCATAGTTCCCCAGCCACCCATCCTCTTCTGGGGAAAACCAGGGTGAAAAAGGCCTGGAAAGATTCTCTTAAGGCTAGCATTGTGGAGAGAATCTTTCCAGGCCTTTTTTTATCCATCAGATAGAAGCATAAAAAGGGCACAAGGTCTGTGTGTTTTCTCCTCTGCTGGTCCCTGAGGCAGAGCCTTCCCGGTCCTTGTGCTAACCCTGCTGCAGGCTGAATTCTATCCATTAGCATGTTGTAGCCTTATCTGACCCTCGATGACCCCTTGCTCCATGTTTGCAGAGTTCCCATCACCAAACTGACCTTCAAGCTGGGGCTGGTGGCCCTTTGTTCCTTCATTGGCGCGTGTCTGACGTTCCCGGGACTGCGGCTGGCACAGACTCACCTGGACGCTCTGAAGATGGCTGCAGACAGGCCAATGACCCAGTTGAGTAACCTCCCGCTTGTCTGTGAAGCAGCCAGAGTTATGGGTGAGCTGCGAGACGGACACAAGGCCGCCACCCCTGGCTGCTGTCTGACAGCCGGTGGGGAGCTCTGTTCCCCTGGATACTGCCCCACCCCAGAGGTGGCAGCATGGCAGCAATGTGAGCCACGCACAAGCCCCGTGGCATGGGAGGTGCTTTGCAGATGTAAAGCAGGGGTATCATTCAGACACTTGGGGGAGTGTAGAGGGAGGAGCTCTGCCAGGAAATGGACCTCTGATAAGTTTGGCCGGTCTGTGGAGGTGCTGACTGTATGCTGGGGGCAGGGCAGGGGCCAGGTTACCTGGTTCTGTCCCTCTAAAAAACCCTCCCCTGAGATACCTGGAGGGTGTTGCTTTTCCTGGTGAGCTTTGCATGGCCCTTGCTGGAGGGGGATGGCTGGTGGTGCCTTCAGGTGAATGTCGACAGGAGCCTGTGGTTCAGGGTGCCGCCCTGGGGCGGAGGTGGGGGAAAGCTGGGCTCTGACAGGCTCTGACTCCAGTTCTTTATCCTCCCCCCGGCAGGATCCTGCTCCATGCGAGTTTCTTGGCACCCCTGGTCACGGTGGTGATGTGGATCAAGCCCATTTCCCGAGACTTGTTGCTTCATGCACCCATGGGGAAGCAAACAGTCCAGATGTGAGTGCGACACTGCAGTCAGCAGGCAGGCAAGGGGGAGGGGGTATCCAAGTCTGTTCCCCTCCCCTTCCACCAGGTGCTGACACGGGTCCAGCCTTTGATAAAGAACCGTTCTGTACCCTGCGCTACCCTCGGCCATCGCAGTGTCTGCCGGTGCTTTATTAGATCAGACTCGCCATCCCCTGTGAGGTCAGTGACATCAACCTCGCTAGTGAGGGGAAGGGACTTTCCACCAAGGTCACGCAACAGGTCAGTGGTTGGTAGAGCCAAGAAATAGAACCCAGGAGTCCTGGCACCCAGGTGCCTCCTGCCTCTAACTGCTAGACCCCACTGTCCTCCCGGAGCTGGGAACAGAGCCCAGGAGTCCTGGCTCTCCGTCTCTGTTCTGCTGTCGGTAACCTCCCCGACTTGTCTGGCAGTGCTGGCTAAACTCCCATCAGCCCCTGCTGTTTCTAATGTGTCCCTTGCTGTACAGTTCAGGCACGGGCCAAGCTGTGCCCTGTGAAGGTGAATTCTGCCCCCTTCACGCTAACGGCCTCCTGTCCTCTTGCCCCAGCATGTCGGACGCTGCCTACAACTCCACGCGCCTCTGGACCATTGTCGCCCTCTGCCTGCTGCGCCTGGCCATGACGCGCCACCACCTGCAGGCCTACCTCCAGCTGGCGGAGCGCTGGGTGGAGCAGATGAAGAGGGAAGCTGGGCGCATCACCGCCCTGGAGATCCAGCGCCGGGTAGGCACCCGCGGGGCAGAGAGTAACTCAGGCAGCTGGGGCAAAAAGCAGATTCAGGCCCCTTGCTGTGCAAACAGCCCAGAATCTGCAGCCAGTCACTCTCCCGCCTCCTCGGAGGCTTGTGAACCAGCTCCATTCAGCTGGCCATAGGGACTTGGGTCCAAGCGCCCCTCAGCTCCAGGGAGATTCCCCCCTCCTGGCTGTAGCTAGAACTGTCCCCCCTGTAAGCACCAGGTCCAAGACGGGTGCTCGGGCAACGCGCTCGAGAATCTAGACAGCACTGGCCTTGGGCAGAGAGCAGCTGGGCAAAGTTTCCTTTCCCAGCCCCTTCCCTCTCAGTGTCTTTCCTTCCTGACTCTCTCCTCTAGTATGGGTTTGACAGTAGCACCCCGCGGGCCTCATCCTGCCAGGCCCAGCACCGGGAGACAGTCCCTGCCCTGCATGGGCAGGACTGGGTGCCAATGGGAGAGGCACCGAGAGGGGCAGTGATTTGCCCAGGCTTGTAGAGCCTCAGGTGTCCGGAGTCACCGTCCGGAGTCACAGTCTGGTGCTGCCCTGCATTGCTCACGTCCCTTCTGTGCTGATTCCCTCTCGTTTCCAGGTCACGAGGATTTACTGCTACGTCACTGTGGTCAGCTTGCAGTACCTGGGCCCCATCATCCTCACGCTGCACTGCACGCTGCTTCTCAAATCGCTGGGTAGGGAGCCGGCTGGGCCGGGGTGACGGGCTCAGGCCAGGGGATGAGTTGCCCTTTGCAACTTGCCACCCCAGGAGTGGGGGCAGAGAGGCTTTCAGAGCCTTGCTTGAGGGATCAGGATCGTGGCTGCGATTTGGAGCATGTCACCGGAGCTGTGTTTGCCTCCAGCTGCTCTTCCTGGTTACCTCTCCACTGCAGCTGAGGGGCCCCGTGTGAAATGAGTTTGTTGGGTCTCAGGCCACCACCTGATGGGCAGGTGTCCAGGGCCCAGACTGAACTGGGGTCCCTGTACCTGGGGCTGGCTGGCAGGGGAAGGGTGCCCTGGCCCTAAACACCCAGCTTGGAAGGAAGGTTCAAAGTCCTGCTGCGGGGGTTGGGAGAGCAGATTGTCCCACATTAGCAGAGGTCATGCACCTCCCCCTGCAGTGGCTGGTGCTGGCCCTGGTCTGAGCCAGCCTGGGGGGCAGTCCCTTGCCCGTTTGTAAACTGGGGCATGCCTCCCCAGGCCCTGAGTCACCGTTTCCAGTGGGCTGAGCAGAGCCGGGAAACGCCCCAACAGCTGGGTGACAGGACAGGTGCTGCAGGGAGGAGCTGGAGGGACCTGTCCCTGCAGGGCTAGCTGGGACTAGAGGGGTGCACTCTGCCCCTGCCAGGGGTGGCTCCCCCCCACGCTCACCAGTCCCTCTTGTCCCCTCTGCCTTACAGGCGACTACTCATGGGGCCTGTTCCCCGAACCCCCACCCGTCTCCCCAGTGGTGGGCATTGCACCGGCCCAGCCCACTGCTCCCTCAGCTGAGGAGGAGGGAGGAGAGGACATGCAGGCCACAGTGGCGCAGATCACGGGTGTGCTGGGCGCCATCCTCACCCCGCTTTTCTACCGCGGACTCTTCGCCTTTCTGACCTGGTGGGTGGCCCTTTGCCAAGTGATCACCAGCCTCTTTGGCCTCTACTTCCACCAGTACCTGGCAGCCTCCTAACCACAGCTGTAGCAGGGCCAACGGGCCCCAGGACCTGCAGGCCCCTGCGTGGAAAGGACCCTGTGGGCTACAAGCCATGTGCTGGGGCTGGGATGAGTTCCCACCTGATGGCTTTCTGCCCTGCGTCCACCTGGGTGATGGCGCAGAGCTGCCCTTGGCCCATCTCCTCCCCTGCCCGAGCTGGGGGACGCCAGCTGCCCCCGCTGTGTGTAGAGACGGAACCGGCCTCCCGGCTGGGCCACACCTGCCAGGCTGAGGCCGCTGCCTGGTTGTCTCTGCCCGCCGAAGGGGCAGGAGTAACTCGCTGGGGGCAGCGGCTCATCAGCATCTTCTCAGCCTGCATTGGAGCGGGTTGGGAGGTGTGGAGCAGGGGCCAAGGGAGGGGCCCCACGCACTGCCGGCCTGGGGACAGCATCTTCTAGGCAATCTCCCCAGCTTGCTTTGGCCGAGCCGCTCCCCTCCCCACTCCACGGTGGAGGCTGTCTCACCTACCCAGCTTCTTGTGCGTGGCCGGCATCCCCTGAGAGCTCAGGGACCCTCTCAGCCAGTGGTTCCTGATCCAGCCTCAGCCTCCTCCCCACCTCCCACCCAGGGAGGAGCCTGCTGGTGGGTAACATGAGATGGTTCAGCGGGGAGCCAGAGACCTGGAGGGCTGGGGTCTCCGGGGGCCCTGGCCGGTGTTGGAGGGCTGGGGTCTCCGGGGGCCCTGCAGTCGCTGATACCAGTGTGGGGTGCTCCTATTCTGCTCTGATGGCTGGGCATGCTCTGTACGGCTGTAAATGGCCCCGCAGGGCAATGGCGAAAGGGGGACTAGGCCTGCAAGTCAAATGAGCTTGGCCCCAGGTTCCCGGCTGCAGCAGAGCTCTGGCGCTTGGTGCTGCAGGGAGCTTGGGGGTGGGGTGACGCTGAGGCTGGGAAAGGGGGGGAGGACACTGGCTCATAGCCACGCCTACAAGACGGAATGGAAATCCCAAGGGCAGCCTCCCCCCTGGCAGACACAGCGATGGCTCTCGAGAGCATCCTTCCCTTGGCCCGTGGGGAAGGCGCAACCCAGATCCTGGCACTTGGGGTCCTGCTGCTCTAGGGACTGGGCCCTTTCATCTCTTGCCAGCAGGACCCCAGAGCAAACCCCATCCCAGCGGGGAACTTGCAGCCTTTCCCTTGTGCCTTGCCAGGCTCGCACCAGCCTGCCCTGTGCTGGGGGCTCATGGCCTGCAGGGCACTGTGCGGGTGCAGGTGGGAAAGCACGGGATGATTTATTAGAACTAGCTCTTTTCTGGTAGCTTTGTTCTTCCAGAACTCGGGTTCTACCAGGGCAGAGGCACCCGCTCCCCCAGGGAGCTTTTCTGGGGTCATAAAGAGTGATTCCCCCTAAGACTGGCTGAAGGGGTGTTTTGCGTGGGGTTTCTGGGGCCTGCATTTGATTTAATTTCTCCTCAGGAAATCATCCCCCTCCTCTGTGTAAAATTACTCAGCCCAGTGGCCTTATTAATTCTGACTTCTAGAATAAATGCAACCAGGTACAAGGATATTTTATGAATAAACACATAGAACTGGTAAGCCACTTGCTGGTCAGATTCCTGCAGTTGTAGCAGGACAGAGGATTCTTCAAGTCACCATCCAAATGCATGCCACAGTGTTGCTGTGTGCTGTTAAAGCATCTGCTGTGTTCCACTCCAGAGGTGGCTGCATTTGAGTAATGTGGGCAGGGAGGGCACTGCCTCTAGAAGGACCCTAGGACAAGCCTGGGGATCAAAGCTCTTGCAGCAACTTAAGCTAAGGCAGGAACATGACCCATCCAAGCAGCAGCTCAGCCCCTGGGGGGGGGGGGGGGGGGCAGGGACTGTAGGCCCTCCAGTGGGGGGTGGGGGGAGATGGAGACTAGAGCTGCCCTGGCAGGAGTGAGCCAGGCTCACAGCTGGGCCGAACATTTCGGAGGGTGGGTGGGGAGCTTTTTGCAACATCTTGTCCCTGATGCATGGGGCCTGAGGCTTGGGGGGGGGGGCTGGTGCCCCAAAGTGTGTGTGGGGGGGAACCCCAGAGATGCCAGGCAGCTGGGCTCCTTGCGATCGGGGATGGGCTCCCTCTGCAGACTGCACTATGTTGGGGGAAATTCCTTCCCCACAATGGTGGTGGGGCAGCATGGCAGAAGTTAAGTCCTTGCAGCAGGAGGGCAGTTGCTAGGGCCCTGGGTTGTGCTGCGTTCAAACACGCAGACAGTCTCTCCCCGGAGCTCTGCCCAGCTGTGAGCTCGGGGCTGGGACAACGACTGATAGACTAGCCTGGAAAGGGGGGAGAGAATTCCCAGGCACTGTAATCAGGCCACAAACACAGAAACCCGCCCAGCCCCTGCTGCAGAATTATTTGTAAATAAAAAAGCACAAGATGCCAATATAGGAACATCCCCCAGGTCCGTCCCAGCTCACGCAGGGCCCCATTCCCCAAGCTCAGCCGAGGGGAGCAGCAGTTGGGATCAGTTCTTCACTTGGGGTTGGAATTGCTGGTGAAGGGAGCCAATAGGCCAGCGGCCGAATCCACCCCTCAGCACTAATTGCCCCTTGTGCACAGAAGTCCCCCACTTTGACCCATAATTCTCCCCTCAGGAGAAGAACCATCACCACGGTTAAAGGATTCAAAATTAGGCCTTAGAACAGGGGTGAGCCACATACAACGCTCTTCAGAAGTTCAAGAGCTGGGGCGTCTCTGCTGGGGCTCGGCCTTTCAGCCCTGTTCCTGCTGAGGCCCCAGCAGGCACACCTTGCAGGGTTGAAGCCCAGATAGCCCCCTCCCTGATAGGCAGCAGCCCCTACCGCACCACCCTGCTGCAAGGCAGAGCTCCTGAGCTCCCCCCATGCTGGTAAGTGGAGAATGGGGGCAGGGGGGGCTCTACAAGCCACCCTTTAACAATAAACAAGCTGCATGTCACTTCCAAGCCATGGTTTGGCCACCCTTGCCTTATAGTGACAGATTCCAGAAGCTCAACTCATTTCGCTTACCAAGGAGAAAGGTAAGGGGTGACGTGATCACACACTGTCACTACTTGGGGAACAAATATTTAATTCTGGGCTCTTCAATCTAGCAGGGAAAGGTCAAACACGATCCACAGGCTGGAAGTTGAAGCCAGGCAAATTGAGCCTGGAACTAAGGCATAAATTAACTATTGGAACAATTTACTAAAGGTTGTGGTGGATTCTCCATCCCAGACAGTTTTTATATCATGATTGGATGTTTTTCCTACAAGCTCCGGTCCAGGAATTACTGGGAGGAGGTTCTCTGGCCTGTGTTAGGACAACCCTTCTGGCCTTGGGATCTCTTGTAACAGCTCCACAAGGGTCCCTCAGCCCTCCCTTTATCACAGCACAGGGACAGAGGGGGCTAGAACTCAAAGCCCCCCTGAAATGTCTGCACCCCTCTCACTTAACCTAAAGGCGACTCCTCAGTAGGCCCCGTACTGCTGATACGTATGACACACAGTTGAGCAATTCCAACACTGTACAGCAGAGGGCAGCGTGAGGCGTGCACAGTGGGGGTCACATTTTGTGACCGAGCTGGAGCCCAGAGTCTGGTTCAGGGCCAGCGCTGTGGAGGGAGCAGAGCACCACTCCCTGCATGCGGAGCATCCTGCCTCCTAGATCATGGCTGGTTTGAGAGGAAGGTGACAGGCCCAGCCTGGAGAGAACTCGCTCACCTCATCAAGGCAGCACCTTGTTCCCTTACAGCACACACAGATTAGAGCCTCTTGGGAGCTTGCGTGAGAGAAAATGGGGCATTTGCTGAACAAACCCAGGGGCACTCGCTCCACTGCCTTGGGCTACAGCCCCTGCCCTGCAAGCAAAGGCAACCAAGGCTGATTTTACCACCACCCCACCCGCGCTCCGCCCAGAGCTGCCCCATAGCTAAAGCCAGCTGGCCAGAAAGGGAATAGGAAAGACACAGGAGAAAAGAAATGAAACTAAGCTGTCCCTGACCCTTCCCATGCACAGTCCCCACAGCCTGGCAGCTTGTAATTACACATTCCACTGTGGACAAGGAGAAGCTTCCCAACCTGCCCCCCAGGTGAGGCATCAGCAGCCCTTAAATGAAGAGCAATCGCGGCATGAGGAAGAACACAGAGCCCAAACCTAGCCCTGCTCATGAAGCATGTCAGGGTGCTTGGTGCTGTACAAACTCCCAGGCTCCAATCTAAACAGCCAGACAAATGTACTCCATAAGGGACAGCGCAGTGCTTAGGGTGCTAACCCCAGAGACCTGGCTTCAATTCCCTATTTCCCTCTTCTGCCACAGACTTCCTGTGTGACTGTGGGCACGTCATTTAGCCTCTCCGGGCCTCAGAGCCACACCCATCTAATGGCAAGACCAGCACCGGCAGCACTGGAAGCCAGGCAAGGGTCCAAGAGTTAGAAATTGATTCTTACAGTGCAAGAAACCAATAAACGAGAAAGCCGTTGCCATCTTATCGGATGCATCTTGCAAATTCTGCTAAAGAATTGAGAGTCCTCCCTGCTGAATGCAGCACCGAGGATTTTAGCATCCTGCCTGCACCTTGCAAACTTCAGCTCAAGGCCTGACTGGGCCTGGCACATGCACCTTTCCCAGCTATTACGACTAGCCCTGAACTTCTCCCTCACAAAAGCCAGAGCAATGAAAACTAACCCAGCAGCGCTCTCCTCTGCCAGAATGCTCAACAGTGACCTTCTTTTCAAACTCCTGGCCTGTACACAGCTGGGGTCAGACACGCCTGCAGCAGCAAGCAGGCTGGGCTTTTCCTCCTCTGTGCCTGGCGAGGAGGCTGCTGCCCTTCCCCCAGATACAGACCCTGTGCCTGTCATTCCTGCCGTAGGCACGTCAACCTTAGACCATTGCACCTTGGGAGGGTGCTAGGAAGTCTGGGAGTTGGGTGGTTGGACTGGGGCACGCATAATGCAGGGTAGTCCCTGGACCGCCAGATTGGGACCCAGGATTCACTTGGGGTTACAAATGAGTGTAGATGCTCAAGTGCTAGGTTAACAAACCCAGGGTTTGCCAGCGCAAGTTCTAACCAACCCTTGGCTTACGCTGCAGTGTCAACGTGCCCTCAGAGGCCAGTCTTATGGCTAAGGCCCTGGGCTGGGACTCAGGAGATCTCAGCTCTGCAGAGATTCCTTCTTGGGCAAAGTCGCTCTGTGCCTTAGTTCCCCACTTATTTTAAGATGATCCCTCCTTTCTCCCCCTCATGTCTCTCTAGCCTGTAGGCTCTTTGGGGCAAAGATTCTCTCTCACTCCATGTGGGTCCAGCACCCAGCGCAATGGGATCCTAGCAACAGCACTAGAAAGCCACATCCCAGAGATTTCAGGGTTTTCTACAGATTTCAGGGGGTCCTTTCAAAATAAGAGCCCCCATTGGTGAGGGGGAGGTTTCTGACCCCCACAGAGCCAATAGCTACAGCCAAAACAAACTGACCAGCAATTTTCCTTCCATGCAGCTTAGCCGGGCATCAACTGCTGAAAGAAAGTTGCAATGCTGTAACTTCCGTGAGAGGCACCAGCCCATACCTTCCATGGACCAAAGTCCCCCATGCACCCAGAACAGCACCAGCAGTCAAACAGCTAGCAGCTGCCTGGGCTCAGCTCAGAGCCAGAGGAAGTTCAGACCCCACGGCCCATTCAGTCCTGGACACCTGAGCTAAGAATTGCCAAAAAGGGGCCCAGTTTAGTAGCCTTTGGAGGTGGGTTTTAGGAGTCCAGGCACCATGGCTGAAACCCTGGCTCTCTTGAAGTCTCTGGGAGTTTTACCATTGAAGTCAGGGAGGCTAGGATTCCCTCAGCACCCCATGGTTTTGATACTATATCTTACTGACTGTAGTGACGTATTGAACTTTAAACAGTGTGGTATTCTGGGATTACCCTTTATCAGAGAAGTCATTAGATAGAATACTAGTTCATCGTTTCCTTACTGTGTTGACATACCCGGCTACCACAGCAGTTGCCTTTATCCGGAGTCATGGCATCCCTGTCATACACTGAGGCTCCATCCCCCCGGAGAGGGCTGCCCACCGGGACTCTGAATCGGCTGTCTCTTCAGCACAAGCTGGGCTCCACCAGCCCGGTCTCATGCTGGCTTCCTCTTTGGGGTTCTGTAACTGTTCTGAGCGGAGGTTGTTTGGAGGACAGGTTATTGACCTATCACTCATCCCCAGCCTGGAGGACCAGCAGGCGGTGCTTCCTCTGGTCCCTGCCTTTGCCATGCCGCTCCCAGGTCAGTGGAAGAGAGGAGTGTCCCCCTGCGTTACCGTGCCATCCTCAAGGACAGTAGTCCTGAATACACAGAGCCAAATAGTCTTTCAATACCCTGAATACTTAGGGGTATGCTCCTGTGCCAGCCGCTTTAACTGTGACCAGGGTGAGGACGGTAGGAGGTTTCTAGGAGAATGTATTTGGGAAAGACAAGGGTGGTGGGGACCGGATATTGATCCGGGAGCAGAGAAAGTCAGAGATGCCCCCCTCAACCCACTGCGGGAAACTCTCCCAGAGTGTCTGGCGCCCCAGCCAGCTAGAGCAGGAGTCTGCGGTGTGTAAGAGGCAGTACCTGAAGCACCCGTCGTGCTGGGAGAGGGGAGACATCTCTCCTTCTGCAGGACTTCGAGTCAGAGATTTGAGCAGGATCAGCGTGCGCTCGATTCAGAAGAGCTCGTTCAGTGTTGAGTGCTTTGCCGGTACGGGACACTGTTGAAAATCCGGTGCTAAACGGGCCCATTGCTAGTGGCTACAGCTTCCACTTTCTTCCCCCCTCAATGCTGGCCCCAGTTCTGCTGAGTAGAGACGAGAGCCCCCGTTTTGTCCTGTAAAATGTATTGTGAGTGCGACCAGCGCCTCCTGGTAGTAGAGATGCAACACAGAGGACACCCAAAGAGAATCCAGAGAGCCAGTTAATTTTTTATTAAATATACTCCTCTCTTGGCACAAATTTTAAAATATATATATAAACATTATATAACAGTGTCATCACTGCATTAAAATAGAACTCCAGACCCAAGGAAAGCAGTCAGGTTTGACACACATTAATAGGTGAGAACATCTTTACAAAAGGCATTTGTTCTCCGTGCATAGACAGTCAACAAGAGTCCCTGCATAACGTGGCATTAAAGGGTACAGGGTGGGTAGGAGGAACCAGACATTGCAATGAAAAAACCTTTTTATAAATCAAGTCTTTTCCATTTCTGGCTCCAAGCCATGGACTGAGCCCAAAACATACCACATTAGCCCTAGTATAAGAATTAAGTAACTACATTCAGGTATTTCCTCATAAATCATATGAGATGAGTAAAAGTTGCATCGAAAACAGTAGAGGCTGAGGGAACTGGGGTTATTTAGCCTGCGGAAGAGAAGAATGAGGGGGCATTTGATAGCTGATTTCAACTACCTGAAAGGGGGTGCCAAAGAGGATGGATCTAGACTGTTCTCAGTGGTAGCAGATAACAGAACAAGGAGTAATGGTCTCAAGTTGCAGTGGGGGAGGTTTAGTTTGGATATTAGGAAACACTTTTTTCACTAGGAGGGTGGTGAAACACTGGAATGCGTTACCTAGGGAGGTGGTGGAATCTCCTTCCTTATAAGTTTTTAAGGTCAGGCTTGACAAAGCCCTGGCTGGGATGATTTAACTGGGAATTGGTCCTGCTTTGAGCAGGGGGTTGGACTAGATGACCTCCTGAGGTTCCTTCCAACCCTGATATTCTAGGATTCTATGATCTCCAATATTTCGCTTCCCCTTTGCCACTAATGCTGTAGCCACTGATGCTGGATGCCAGAGACTTCTCAGATTGCATGGTAGCACCAAAGTCCATTTATCAAGCACTTGTTAAAAAAGTTTCTTCTGAAATGCACTGACTGCTTCTGTGTTAAAGCAACCACAGTGCAAGACCTGTAATGCTTAAGCACTGCCAGGCCCATGGAGGTCAGGTGGAGTTACAGATGTACCAGCATTTCCTCAGACCAGCTGCTGGACTGGGCTTCTAAAAAATATACCATGAAAGTTTCAGTGGATATTCCCACTCCACTGCCTGCCTCGCAGGGACCATCATCCCCGTGACTTCCACTGATGGTTGATTCTTACACGTGCCAAGGCTCCTCAACATTCCCCTTTCCCCGCCAAAGTCCTCTGCACGCACAGAGATCTGCCTTCCACCTTGGTTGCTGCTGGCCTGTCTTCCCATCCCAAGGCTGTATTGGCACTCTCAGGCCCTGCGGCCATGTGTTCCTGGAGAACAAGGAGAAGACTGCTTGGGGCATGTGTCCAGGGATCAGTGAGGGCTCCCAGCAGCAGCAAGGGGTCTGCACCAAATGGATAAGTTTTGTCTTGACCCTCTGCTGGAAAGCCTCCCCAGCTTCCCACACCAGTGCCCCTTACCTGGCCCTCAGAACTCCACCCAGGCAACGACCAGTTCACACAGCCAAAGAGCTAGGCACTGGGAGGAGATGCCATTTCACATCCAGTGGGAAAAGGGAAGGAATCACACCGGACAAACGATACTCGAGGACTTTCCAAAGGAACACACATCCCTGGTATCTAATCCTCGTTAGAAATGAAAGCTCTCACCCCTGCATTCGACAAGGAGGGTTCTGATGCTGGACTGTTCTGGGAACCCAACATCAATCTTGCACTTATGCCAGTTTAGCTATTCTCCATCAGACCTGCCTTCCCCGAATGGCCAGGGGTGGACCCAGGGCACTAGACCATGGTAGAGGGGAGCGGAAGAGAAGGAAATGCAAGTTAATAGTGTTTGGCTGCTAATTATCATAGTAAGACAGCTGACCATTTTAAGAGAGTCACATAATTTGGGATCAGATGGTCAACAATTCCAGAGAAATGGGAGGGGAAGAGAGAAGATTTACACGGGACTTGTCTCCTTTTTGGAGGGATACAGAACATACTCGTGGGAGATTCCTGAAGCAAACTGAAGGTCATTCCATTACACACAGTGGCACCGTCCCCTCCTACCCAGCATGCTAGAGGAGCTTCAGGGTCCCTCATTTCAGGCAGCAGATTTGGAACAAGTTTTAATTCATGCAATAAAGTAAAAGAATTAAGAGTTTTGGGTTTCCCCCTTGTACATCCCAACAGGGGGAAACCAGCTACTTCAAACGTACACAGCACACACACACACACACAGAGTTATTTTAAGAACTCTTTTGTTCAAGAAACCAAAGACAACTGCTAACATAATTAGACTGAAATCAGGTCTGCTTCTGGACTAAACAAACACAGTCAGTAAAAAGGTTTGTCCAAAAGAGATTTTTAAATTAGCTGCAGCGCTAACAAAAAACCCCCACCCATTCACCCCTCTGGGTCCAGCACTTCCACACCAGCACTTCCTTAGTCTCACGTCTCTCCTTGGAGTTTTTGGTACAGATACCCCAGGCTTCTAGACAGAAGAATCTCACCACCCTGGCACTGGTCTCACTCCTATCCAAGTGGGCACTCCCAGGAGTTATGTGACTGAAGGCTACAGCCCATCAGGACTTCTTGGTTCCAGTCTCTCTTCAGACCAGTGCTCATATTTAATACAATGGGTTGAGGGGGAAGACTATTGATGCAGGGAAGATGTCTCAGAAGGACTCATGCTCCCAACTCAGTTCCATCTCCGAGTCTGGGGCTTTCCCCGCAGATGCATCCCCTTTCGCCAGAGAGTCAGGGTCCTACAAGGAACCGAGCACGCTCCGCTGCTACTGACTGCAGAGGTGGGCTGAGGGGCTTCAGCACACAGGATCAGGCCCCTAAATGAGGGTCCACCTTCAAACGGCAGGTGCAACTCATTCGCTATCTGCAGAGCTGGGTGACCCCCTCTAGTGGTTACTTCACTGCCCACCAGGATGTGGTCTAACCCTGACCATAGTGCAGACAAGGGAAACCAGTCTCCTCTTGCGTGTACACAGCTCCCATGCACTCGATGATGCACCCACCACACAGGAAGCCTCCGCACATCAAGAGCCTGATAGCGATTAGACGTACCTTGGACAGTAACACACATGCCACTGGTATGGTATCTCCACTCAGGGAGTCACGCTGCCAGCTTGATACTCCCTCCCCTCCCCCCATCATATAATGGGGACAAAGAGAAGTAACCAGCTTTTCCACTGGGGAAAGGAAAGCGTCAGAGTTCTTGCAAAGGTGCGTGCCACCAATATAAAGAACTTCACGCACCGGATGCTGGCTGGACTCCCCTCCCACCAATGGCAAGGGCTGTTCTTTTAGGGCTCGTTTGTCTCATCTGTCACAAGCGTTTCCAGTTTCTTAAAAATCTTTTAAAAATTGAATTACGTTGTACTTCGACGATGTGACCAGAGACTTTGAGTTTACACTGGATATTCTCGTGAAGCAGGAAGCGTCAGACATCTCACAGAGGTCATGTCTTATCTGGGCACCGGCTGTTAGCACAATACTGACGCTCCTCTTTCTAGCAGAAGAACGCGCACACCAGTACTCCAGCATCTAGACTCTCTGGCCAATCCCACGAGAGGATTAAGAACCCAGGGCCAGAGTAGGTGCTTGTCATTAATCACTAGGAAAATATTTGGCATTAGAGGCAGGTTCTGCTCCAAAGAGTGAGTGAGTGCAAAGACTATTAAAAAAAAAAAAAAAAAAAAAGAGGGGTTTAATTTTACCAATTGCGATTCTCTTCATTCTGGCGAATGAACTCTTGATACAAGGTTTGAGCAACAATAATGAACATTTAGTGTCTGGAAGGGACAGATTTTAAATACAACCTAGTTACACACTCTGCTCCATTTCTGTTCCACACAAGCAGCAGTCCTGCCACATGGAAAGGTGTGTTTGAGGGGTATACTGCTTGGGAGGGGGGAGACATCGGGGTCATTAGAGATGGCTGGACAATTTCTTCCTCCTCTCTTGTGCTCCAAGTTTAAAATAAAGCCACTTGCCCTTCCAAGTCTCTCAGTGCTCTGTTCCCAAAATATTATCGGCGTTGAACTGTCACACTCAAAAGGTGCCTTACGGTTCATTTCACACTTGCAGCTGGGAAGGACTGGCACACCTGGCATGATTCCCAATGGGTGACAATTACATTACTCTTGGTAAACTGAGTTTATTTTCTATGAGCCAAGTTGGTCCAGTACAATTCTAGAATAAGCTAATGGAATCAAAGTTAATCAGCTGAGGTGACATGACCCACGGAGTGCATACACCGAGGGTGTTCCAAAGCAGGGCCGACAGCTTTAGACAAAGATGAGGTTGAACCCATTAAAAACAGCCACCTTGATAGGTTATTCATAGGTGTGCTGACACCCACCCCAGAGTTTATTCTCACATTGCAGTTTAAGCAGCAACCACAATAATGAAGGATATAATTCATTAAAAACTTTGAGTGTGTAACACTTCCCCTTCTTAATCTCCAGTCTTAATACTGCAATTTGCTAAATCCTTCCGAAAATGCTGTGTTTAAAAATACAACAACTCCGGATAGAGGGGTTTTTAAAGTAGTCTGAAAGCAACACTGTTTCGACTGAATCCAGGCAGTGCTGATGGCAGGCACAGGAATTCCAGATTGAAAGTTGATCTAACTCCAGAGTCTTTGCTAATTTTATAGAGGGACATTATAATGTTTTGTTCAACACAAAGTAAAACCAGAACAAACGATATCTGAAGGAAGGAACACTTCCACACTTCCAGCCAGAGCACACATCCAAATTCTGGAGTAAAAAATTATTTTTAAATAAAAAACTTAAATCCTGGATGTTCCATTTCAAAGGCTATTAACCCTCTCAACTCACATGTGAAGTTCATTGCAGACCGACTGAAATACTGCTTGCCAGGGTGCTTACCGATGTGTAGTTACTAAGAACTGCGTAGCTGGAACAGCTTTCACCTCCCGGATTTCCAGCTCCATCCAGGCAGACTGGCGTCCCCTCCACACCACCTCATCAACCCAATGAGCCCAGGAGAGAAGTCAGCAATAGCTTAGTGTGTATCGAAGAGTTAAACACAAGACGGAGGCAGCTACCCTAGAGAAGGCAGCTCTGCTGTCACCCAGAACCACAGGGAGAATTCCATTTGGTGAAGGTTAATTGCATGTCTGGGTTTGGGGATAACTGGGAGGCTCATTTAAAAAAAAACAAAAACAAGAAGTAAAATCTCAGCAGCAGGGGGTAGCACTAATAAAATGGGACAATGCTAGTGTTTGCTAGACACACACAGAGTACTTCTCCCCTGTAATACTTTGGAAATGAAGCCACTACCTTTCAATATTAGTGCTGATCTGTAATTTACGGAGAAGGATCTGGGTAAGGTCAAAGGTTGTGAAACTTATTCCCACTGCGATTGGACCTTTGACCCAGTTCATGCTGAGTCCTTTGTACAAGCCTCGGATTAGTCCCTCTTCTCTTATAATCTCTCGCATGGTGGGTAGGATGGAACCGTACACGTGTCCCATGACTCCGGCCGTCTGCATTCGCCGACGCACCACGTCCAGAGGGTAGGAGGCCGACTGGCCGATCAAGCCTGCGCAGGCGCCAAATGCGAGACGTTCCAGGGGGTATGGCTGGGCTCTCCCACTGTGATCTGGGAAAGAGGGAGGAAGAGGCAGTGTATAAATTGCTTCCTGGAGTAACTGCATAACTACAAAGTTACATGGTCTAATGGCCAATACAGCAGAGAGGGCGTCAGGAATCCTGGGTTCTCTTCCGCTAGCAGTGTGACCCTACGCAAGCCCTTGAGTGTCAGTTTATCCAGCTATAAAATGGGCACGATGTACCACATCCTGCTGCTTCCCAGTCCGACAGAGGTGAGGAGAGAGGAGACGTCCTTTGGTGCGGGATCGGGGAGGCAGCTTTAAACCTTTTATGACCAAGTGCTAAAGCTCTGAGAAGCGGTTCTGCTGCCAGCCTGAGCTGCCGTCACCAGGATGTCAGCATTCTGACGCAGGGTGTGCTTTACCTGCATGCAGTTTCTTCAGCGACTCGTAGGTGAAGAAGCTAAGCCCGGCGTATGGGATCACCCCAAGGATGGTGGGCGCAAAGCCCCTGTACAAGGTCTTCAGCCCCTCCTCCCGGGAGATTCGGATGAAGACATGGAGGATATTGCTGTACCTGTAGAAACACAGACCCCAGACATTACCAATGGCCTTTGTGTGCAGGCAGTAATGCTTCCAACCTGCCTCTCAGGGGGACCCACAGGTAACCTGCTTGCTCAGCTGGAGAAATCCACCAACATTTAGCTCTGAGCGTACGATGGGGAGCTCAGAAGGGACTTGATTAAGATGCAGTTTTACAATAAAGCTATTGGAAAGAGCTGGCTTTGTCATTTGTCCATGACCTGTTGACCTAGCAGAGGGCATCCGGTTGGGCCTCTCCTGAAGGAGCAGTGTCAAACTGGCCTCTTTGTCCCAAACCAGCACACAAGGTACCTCTCACTTGTGAGCTGATCACTATTTGAATACTGACCTTGTGGGGAAGTCTCTGGCCTGTGTTACGCAGGAGGTCAGAGTAGATGGCCTTGGAATCTATTAATCTCCTTCTGGAGAAGGAAGGTCACTGGCATGTGTCAGACTTGCCGATTCCCAAGGCTGAGTCACCAAACCCAGAGTTACACCAAAAGCTTAGAACAAGGCACGAGCCGGAAAGATGGATTAAAAATCATGTGACCTTCAAAACCATCCACCTCCACCCCGGATGCTTACACCCATTCCCATTAGCCACTTACATCTCCTTCGGCGTGACAGCCATTCGAGCTCGCACCAGGTCCAAAGGGTAGGTTAACATGGCAGCTGTTGTTCCTGCCAGCGAGCCAGCAACGAATCTGGGCAAAGGAGTCAACGTTCTAAAAACGAAAGGGAGACAAAACCAAACCGATCACACCTGCACAGAATAAGGATGGTACTTTTTCTTAGGCTTCCTCCCACAGCTACACTGAGCTGGCTTCCAGCAGCTACTTATACTGGGAGGGGGCAGAGGGGAGCTTGGTGCTGGTGACAGGCTGGGGGCTGCAGCAAGCCTGATTTGGGTCTTTCAGACACATCTGCACTACAGCATGGAGAGGGGAGTAAGAGGCCATGCACTAAAGTGCAGGGTGTTTGGTTTTCAGCGCTCTGGGGAGGCTGCGTCCCGTTGCTTCTCTTGGCAGTGCTAACCCCAAATGCTATCTGGGCCACTCCTTGCTCACCCCTCTAGAAGGCAGGATCTTATCAACCAGAGGGAATCGGCCTGGGACACAATGCAGACTCTAGGCAGCAGGGACACCCCGCATTGCTTAGCTCCTGCCCCACGGAGCTCTACACAGCTGCCCCCTATCCTGGGCTCTCCACCAGTACAGCGTTCAGCTGAGCAGCGATAGGTTCCCACAGCCTAGAGGCACCCGTCACCTACATAACAATCCTAATTCCCACAGGCCTCCAGTCCATACAACCCCTCTCACCCCAACAGTCAGACTCTGCTCCTACGACTAGGCTCAACAATGGCGGCATCTTACTTTCCATGAAAGCCGTAGTAGCTTCCCAGGAGTTGCTTGTACTCTTCGTGCGCACAGAACTGGATGGCAGCATATGGGATCACCCGGACCATCGTGGCCGAGTTCCCACGCCACAGGCTCAAGAAGCCGTCATTGAGGTAGGTGCGATAGATCAGCCTATAGGCTTCCTGCATGCAACAGAAAATGAAAACGGGGTCGAAGGTGAGAGGAGACGACGCTTCCCACTCTTCACCTAGGATGGAGCCAGAACGTCTCCAGCGGGAGGAAGCAAGTCCCAGCAAGACGGCTTCCCTTGGGCCCCCAACCACAATGAGGTGGGAAGACAGTCGCTATTTACATTCCCTCCTTTGGGCTGTGCCCCGAATACACAGAACAAGAGCATCAGCATCTCTCAGATAGGAAAAGCATCTTTTAAAAGAGAATTGGACACAAGCAAAGCTGGAAAGAGCCAAAGGGCTCAGAGCGGTTTAAAGACGACATGCCTTTTAGTTTCCTCTTCCAGGGCTGGAGTGATGTCTGCACAGACCACTTTTCAACCCAAATCAATAGACTCATTACAACGCAGAAGGTTTGGGGGATTATAAATATTAGCATGTGCTATCTGTAGCATCAACCTAGCACATACATCATAAAGCACTCTACAAACCACAAGGAGGG
The DNA here is from genome assembly GCF_965140235.1 of Caretta caretta. Classification (NCBI taxonomy): domain Eukaryota; kingdom Metazoa; phylum Chordata; order Testudines; family Cheloniidae; genus Caretta; species Caretta caretta. The sequence continues at coordinate 18,032,020 of NC_134230.1, forward strand.
ATGTCCACCCAAACTCAACTGTGCAATAATCTTTTAAAGAATCCCACTGCTGGCTGAGTGATAACATTGGGTGGGGGAAGATGCAATACCGCATTATGCCCAGCAAGATGGAGCCCAGGGTGCCACCAAATGAAGAACTGATTGTCTGCGGTACAGCAGCACCCCTAGGCCCAGAACAAGTCTACGACGGCCACTGTGCGAGGTGCTGCGCAAAGGTATGATGGAGACAGCCTTGCCCCAAGGAGCACGATCAGTTACACTGTTACAAATCTTTTCCTCTGTGCTACTTTGCTATAAACACTGCTAATAAAATTCAAGCCAGACAGTTAAATACAACAGAGCACTTTTATTGCTATTCCTGCCATTAATCAAACCCTTTACATCAACAGGAGACAGACATCACCTCACCTTGGCAGAAAATCTGTTTGCAGACACTAAAAAAAAAAGAAAAGAGAAGAACATTAGTGTGAGGACTTGCTGCACATTTAACTAGACAGAGTCCGACGGCCATGCAATTTAGCGAGTAAAATCTATGGGGATGAACTTGGACACCACAGAAGCTGCAAGCTGTTATCAAGCCTTTTCTAGTTCTTAAGTCATGAATTGCATAAAGGAGCAAGATAGTGAAAACTTGTTCACATGTGACTGTTGCATGGCCTTGAGAGGATTACAAATCTGTCAGGAATTAGAAAGCAACCGCAGAAGGTGCTGGATTGCTAAAGAAACAAGGTTTTGTTGTTTGTCTTCTTGTAGCCCGGCTTCACACCTGCAATAGGAGTGTTATTAGAACAGAGCATTTAAACACCCTGTAATTTCATCACCAAATACCTTGCATGTCACAGTTAAAGGAAAGCTGTCAAAACTTTGAACAGATGCAAGAAAAGAAATTACACCCAATCTTGCAATGAGCTCCAGGCAGGTATCCTCCCTCCTGCATGGAGTCCCGTTGAAGTCCTGCCCTGTGCAGGATGGTGGCCTCCGGTTGTAATTTGTGCGTGGAAGGGATCTATTAAAATATGCTCGACTCTTCACCTGAGAGATTGGCTTATGGGCCACAGGATCTGTGAGCAGCCGCACAGTAACTAGCAGGCGCCGTACGCTTGCTGAGGAAGAAAGCTTCATCTGCTGAGGGCTGTCTGGAAACTGTTTATTGCAAATGTCCACTGCACTGGAACCAGCTCTTCTGCCCTCCCAGCAGCAGGCCGCCACACACTTACTAATTTACAAGGGAACTTTTGTAGCCCAAATGGCCCAAGGCTGCTTCCAGCTGCCTGAATAGGAAAGCCACTGCCAGCTAAAACCCCCAGACAGTGAGAAAGATAAGGAAACTCTGCTGGATGCCAAGAGATCAGCCAGAAGTGGTGGTTTCTAATTAGATCGTTCACCTCCTCTGCAGAGAGTTTAACTAGACAGAGAACTTGGCTATTTATAAAACATAGGCCTGTACAAGTTAATGGTGATTTGTACAAACAGCTGCTAATTCACCCCTATTCTCCAGCTCCCATTACACCCTTCAGCTCTCAGTTTGGATCTCTTATGGAAAGTCTTAAACAGGGGAAGTGAAGGGCTCATTCCAGTGAGGTAGACAGTGAGGTGCTATGCTACACACAACCCTGTCAATGCCTCTAGAGTCACCCTAGCTATCGAAGCTCTCAGATCTCTCCCCCACCCACCCACATTAGCTCTGCTGATGCACTTCTGTCCTGTCCTGCAGCCCCCTGCTATTCCAGAATGGGGCCTCTGCTAAGCCGATATTGATGATCAAGTCAAATCGCCTCAAAATGAATCACATCTAAGGGATTAGATTAAATCGAACTCATTTAATCGGAGATGCAAACCAGATTTAAATCCTTGGCCTCTCCAAAAGTCTACTACGTTAGGCTACTGTGCACTCACGCACGCACACTTACTTGTAATATTTAATATTCCTGGGTCGTTCTTGCACTGAAACGGATTTATCAGCCTATAGCTGCAATCTGACAGATGATAAAAATGCTCCCCGTTCTGATCAAATGCATGAGGATGGTCTAGTCAAAGCAGCTGAACTTGGGTTTTCAGTTACGCATATTTAGCATATGGGATATGAAAAGGGATTTGTAGTATAAAGCCAGATATTTTGGACTCTACTTCATTGACTCTTGAAGCAGTCTGTAGAATTGATTTAACTTACAACCAGAATATTTTAACTTAATAATTAACAATGTAAGTTTGAGTAAATATGTTCTACTTACCCATCCTTTAACAGGAAACCCCTGGTGTTTATTTACTTCCGTCTAATTTTCACCATGTCCCCATTCCCTCCTTCCCCTATTCCCTGAGGTTAAGCAGCCCAATAGCATCTTTGTACTTTTCAATGTATATCTCCAAACTGAACCGTCTCACGAAGAGCAGACGTGAAACCCAAACCACTACGCCAAGCCTTCAAAATGGTATTACCCTCCCCCCCCTTCAGTTTTAACTGCAACACCTTACAATACATGGCTGCTATATGTTTCGAGAACCTCCCTCACGCCCACAGACGATAAGAGCATGCAAGACCCACACTCACAAGCTGCGCTCATCTTCCACTAAGAAACAGTGGGCTCAGTCCTACACCATGGAAGTAAGTGGCAATATCCCTATGACATGTGGGCATAATCCTAACAGATTTGTGGCCGACTGTCACCTTTCGGGATCAGAACCTATATCCCAAGCAGGAAACAAAGGTCCCACGCTCCTGTCAAAGCCACACAGGGTTTTCTGCAGGTTTAGGAAGAGCAAAACGTCAGAGCACAGACCAGCTGTACTGCTGACAGAGGAGAACAGGCACTCTGTTCTTTTAGAAGCTGTCTGCTTTCTCAAGGGCTCACAGCATTCACCTTGAAATATGATTTTCGTCCTATCTAGCGGGGCTACTGCTGTTTTTGCAACAGCGCCAGCCAATGCACCAGACATCAGGGAGTTGATCACTTTCCTTTTATCCGGGCTCCCCTAGGAAAAAAAACAAAAAACAAAACACATTACATTGCTCAATGAAGGGACAGAGTTGGGTGACTGGGATGCAAACAAACTTTCCTGTACATAGCATCTAAGCATATGCCTGCACAGCAGCGGTCTGGGCACTGAGATTGGGGAACCAGAGTTAGTTACACTGGGTGAAACTGTCCCTGCTGCTAAGCAACACGCGAGTTATACCTGTAGAGCTGTATCCATGCTGGAGCAGTACTAACCCAGGTTAGCCCCAGAACATCCTAGCGCCTATCTCAAGGTTCTTAGTGCTGCACTAAGAATTGTTTCCTAGTGCATTATGGGAGAATTTGTCTGTCCTTCCTAACCCCTGGAGGGCTATGGGCCTGGATTCAAAGCACTTATAAACCCAGGGAAAAGCTGTGTGCGGGTGGACAGTTTATGGCTAAAGCCCAGGCACAATGCAGACATTCATACAGCTGTCTCAGGGCTCTTGGGAGTACATTTGCTTAAACAGTATTTCAACATGTGGGAAACAGCAACTGGCAGTTCTTTACTGCTCAGTTTCTTTCATGAAGCCTTTTATTCACAGGGACTTAGGACAAATGGAAACCAGCGTCAGGGCTTCGGAAACTCAAATACCACCCCCAAAATGCCAGATACTCCAAAGCAGAAATTCAGCTCTGAGCTGGACCCTGAAGAACAAAGATTAAAACTAGCCTACCAGAGTACAAAGTTCCAAAGTCAATGACCTCTTACCCAGAAGGTGGCCTATCCCTTCCCTGCTAAGATTACAGTGAAAAGCACTGCCCCCTCTTGATTTAAGTTAAGTACTGAAAGCAAGTTTCTGGTTTTATTTTAAACCTGCACTTCCAGGGACACCACGACCTTATTTCAAACTGGCCCCAACACCATAGAAGCATAAGGCAAGACAAGTTTCTCCTGCGAGATAACTGCAAAGGAAATAGCTTGGTTTCTTATATGCCTGTCATGTTTCAGATTTAGAGTGCAGTTTGCTTTTCATAATACATGCGCAGAAAGCAAGCCAGAGTGTTAAATCTGACACACTGAAGGCAACAAACTGTCAGGAAAGCACAGATTAGTCTTGCCCATGTTAGCTTTTAAAGACACGTTTTATGTTTGCATGGCATGTATTATATGTTAAGTGCTCTTTTTTCTCAGATGGATTTGCCCAATTATGACTGTACCCCTTGGTAATGTTGTCTCTGTTCCCCTCGACCAAAGATCTTTAAAAAGCTATGTTATCAAAAATTCTGCTCAATTGTAGTCACCTTCTGACCTCTGCCTGCCCAACCCTAGACGCAGGCAAGAGGTGGGCTCATCTTCAGCCCAAGTTCTGGACAAATAAAGTAAGGGGGAAAACAAGCCGTAATTACTTCTGTAATTACTTCTTTATTCGAGGCCTGTATCAGCCACACGCAGCCCTTGCTAACGTTTGCGGAGTTCTTTAAAACAAACAAACAATCTGCCATGAGACTTCTGCAAGGGGTCAGCCCAGTATCAAAGGCAGCAACACATGCTGCCATAGGTAGGACTCCCAGGTGGTGCCTCAGCGCCCAGAGGGCTGGGAGCTGACAGTGCCCCACTCTGGCTCCCTCCCCCACTCTCCTCCACCCACAGCAATCTTAAAGTGACTCCAGACTGAACTACATCCCAGCAGGAGAATGAGTTGAGCTGGCTTACCCTAAGCCTTTGGAGGGGATGAGGAACAGAGTGAGCAGCCGGGGAAAAAAAACATTCCCAACCCCATTTAAATAATTCAGCATAGCGCCGAGTTGTATGGAAGAGTATCAGGAGAATCTTGCTGGAAAATTCAGGAAGCGTTTCCAACTTTAGCCTGCTAGAGTCCCAGATAAGCAAGAGTTGGAGTTGGCAAAATTGTGTGGCTTGTTCTGTTGATTCTCACTAACTCTGACCTACACAGGGACTAATCCAGGAAGGTTGGGAGCAAGCAGCTTCTCCGTGCACTGGCTAGTTCTCAAAGCGTCACTTTTGTTCCTTTTTGCCAGTTCCTTAGAACTGCATTTAAAAAGTCTGCTTCAGACACTCTTGCTTCCCAATCATTTTTCTGATGCCAGCCAGGGACAAACTCATACATACCAGAGTTTTCTCCTCTCTTCCCCAGATTATTAATGTAATGAAGGAAAGAGAGGTTCTCGTGAATTTCACTTTGCCCCCTAGGCACACCAGGCTTAGCAGAACACTACATTTGTAAAAAGGACATTGGGAACAGATGGTTTGACCTTTCCATGAAATTTAAAATCCACTGATTCCATTTATATTATTTCCTATTCAGTACTTTAAATACTTTTCCTATTTTTACAACAGCAGCTTCATCACTACTGATACAACACAGCAAACACGCTGACTTAAGGCAGAAAGAGGAGATGTTGGTTATTAGAGCAAAGGCAGGAAACCAAGACTTGTGGCTTCTATTTCCAGATCTGCAACCAAATGCACAACCTGGGACATGGAACGAGTTCTCTGCAACTCAGTGGGATACCCATCTACCTCCCAAAGGGTAGGCAGGAGACCAGAGGCATTTCACTGATGTTTGTAAAGTGCTTTGAAATCTTCAATGAAAGCCACTGTTGTACAGCATAATACTTGTAAGCACTGCAGCCGTTTCAGGGCTCCCCATATCAGAGGTCATTTATTTTTCCTTTATGGAATAGCAGCCAGCCAAAGCAAATCTCCCCTCCTCCCCCTGCAAATCCATCACACACACCCCTCTAGAACTGCCCGCTCTTACCTCAGATAGAACATGGGTTGGTACAATTGGCTCCACGCCATTCTGTTTTAAACCCACTTGACCTTCCTTCACACCATTACCCATACCAGTCGTGCTTACTAGGCAGAAGATTTGTGGCTCCTACATTTTGATAAAAAAAAACAAAAAAACAAAGCAGTGGTTACATGAGAGTAGAAATGAACATTTAGGGATTGTTAGCAGCTTACACTGGAGTACACAACATGATCTGCAGTAGAGGCCACCTCCAACTGGTAAACCCCCGTCTTAAACCACCCACTTTAAAAGTATCCCAAAAAGGTTTCCAGCACAGTTTATCCTCCACAAACCAGCCAACTTCTGCTTAGCAGCTGATTTCTAATGTTCCCTTAAGTGTGTGGTTTTCCTGTAGTTAAATACTGGGCTGTTATCACTCTGTTTCCCCTGTAAGGCTAGAAAATATGAATTTCACTTTTGGAATCTGATTTATTATTTCCTGGGCCTTCACTGATGTGTGTTGGACCTTCAGAGACCTCCAATCTTTGGAGCCATTGACAGTGTAACAGATCCATGCTCCAGTCTATTTGACTTCAGTGGAAATACATAATAATTGCATCTTTATTCCTTAATATTTTAATAGGAGGGAAAGTAGTAATCGTCATTATGCTTGCTAATATTACATATTAAGATTCCAACTGGTACTGAAGGTTCTAAAGGACAAATTTCCAGAATCGGCACCACAGCACTTCAACTGTTCTAAGAACCAAGATAGAGAGACAAAAAGGGTTCAAAAGGAGATTTTTAGATTTATTCCCTGTATTTATTTTTGTCTTTGTTACCATCCGGCAAGTGTGTCATTGACATCCTCCTATTAATTTTTGATGTTCTACTTCTTCCCACAAAGGATTTCAGTTGTAAATTATATTACTCTTGCTAGGGAATCTTTAAAATTGTCTATTGCTGCTCTCCTCCAGAACATATTTCTTCTCTGTCCACTTCTAACATCCCAGCTCTTGATGACAAGATCAAAACATGCATAATTTCCAGGAGCTAAGAATCAGATACTAAAACTGTTTTACTCCATCATTTGCAGTGAAGCATCCAAGTTGCCAATCATTCAGAGCTTCTAGATCACATTGGACAAGGCGCATTGAAATTTAAGACCTATGCATGGAAAATGGAAACAAAATTGTCACAGCAATAACTTCAGGAAGTCTGGCTTGAGCAGCCAGGTGCTATTTTAGGAAAGTGATAGATCCAATGCATCATCACATCTTCCATAGAGACTATTCTGACAATGCCAATGATTTAAGTGCATAAATATAAATACGTAAGTGTCTCCAGACTTTCGTTTATTCACACTAGTTTCAAGCATGTGTGCACTGCAGCTCATTTAACATAGGTTTTTCTCACTTTGATATATGCTCTCCAACTACTCTCATCAAGGGAAGGGTTGCCCAAACCTTTGCTACAGAAGCACATGGATACCACAGATAAAGACCTGAAATACGAAACAAATTGTCATTTCAATTCCTAAACTTCTATCAGTGTCTTGGCTCTTGTACTTTGAGTTTATATTTTCTCTACAATGAAAAAAAAGAGACTCAAGGATACATTTAAAAATTCTCAGCAAGCAGCTTTTATCTGAGGCAGCAAGTTGCATTAGACCTCTTTACGAGTGGGTCAGAGCTTTCCTAGAGGCATTCCTGCTCCAACATGATGAGCCTCAAGTGGTCCCATTTGGTTAGTCTCCACTGTAGAGGGGTCCCAGTCCCAGCTCTGACACACTCACTGTGCCCCCTTAGGCAAATCATTTCACCTTTGCCCTTGTTCTATACACAGGGAAGGTGAGGCCCACCAGCGGCCCATCTGAGAGAGGTGTTGCAAGGCGCTCTCAATTAGACTGAAATAGGGTGGTTTTTTGGTTTATTTTGTTTTTTGTTTTGTTTTTTTTAAATGAAAGGCACCGAACAAGCATTCTTATTGTGCTATTTTAATCACATCACAGCCATAAAACACTCCCAAAAATCCCTTGGTCACTGCAGCAACACCAATGTAAAGTGAGACACAGACAAAGCTCCTCTGTAATCATGCATGACCAATGTGTTAGTCAGAAAGCTATGCATGACCCATGCGCTCACTTCACAGCAAGAGAAACAGCCCTAAGTATCTTCAGCACCAGACACTACCTGTTTGATAGAGCCACAGCCCATGGAAGCACAGCGATTTGGAAAGCTTGCGATCATATTCCCTTAGGGTTCAGTCTGGGCAAATGCAAGCTGGCTGTACTTTACACAGCATGTGTGTGTGTGTTATTTATATTGCAGTAGCACATAGGGGCCCCAAACAAGGACCAGGGCCCCCACTGTGCTAGGGGCTACACAGATTTGTAATGAGAAGACATTCCTTGGCCAGGAGAATTTATAATCTGAAAGCAAAGCTTTTGGCCAAGGTGGGCTTCAAGACTGACTAAATTTAGCGAGTAACACACACACACACACACACCCCGTAACAAGATTCTAGCCGGCCTGCAGGAGAGTGTAAAAAGAGATCATGACATCAACCAATTTAAAATCCGGTGAAATCCACTCTCATTTTTCAAGGAGCAGAAGAGGAGAAATTTCTCTATGGTCTAGCCAGATGGAAGGTGTAATTTAACTTATTAGGATTCTGCATCATTAGTCAGCAATCAAATGCACAATATATTTTCACCTCAAAAGAAGTTGGCTCTTAGTCACATTTATCTACATGCGTTACAGACAAATGTGTCATCTGGCTATTTTATAAGCCACATATCTAGATTCTTTCTAGGCATCCTAAACGTATTTTAGTAATTGTGGAAATATGGGGGGAGGGATAGCTCAGTGGTTTGAGCATTGGCCTGCTAAACCCAGGGTTATGAGTTCAATCCTTGAGGGGGCCATTTAGGGATCTGGGGCAAAAATTGGGGATTGGTCCTGCTTTGAGCAGGGGGTTGGACTAGTTGACCTCCTGAGGTCCCTTCCAACCCTGATATTCTATGATTCTATGATTTATGTGAGCTAAAATGAACTGCCTGCCCCATGTCGATTACTGAATACACAGTACAGTCTACATATGTTAAAAAATTAAGCAGCACTGTTTGACTCACCTCTTTAGCTTTGCTCATTGAGTATTTGAGCACACTGCAGCCTCCAGAGTAATTAAACTGTAAAATTAACCCTTCAACAGGTCAGGTGTTCTGCTTTCTTAGAGGCTAGTTTTGGTAGCTCTCCCTGATTAAAGGAAGAGCAAAACAGAGTCAAGTTCTTCAAATAATGCAGACAACTCACTTGGAGAGATGTTGCACAAGGAAGAATTTAGTTCATTGCCCGGACCGAACCCTAAGGGAACATGATCACAAGCTTTCTAAATCGCTGTGCTTTCATGGGCTGTGGCATGAACCCTAAGGCATCAACAGCTCTTTCATTTAAAGAATTGATTTTTTTTTTTTAAATATTTCAAACTTATAGCACAACTCATCACATAAAGATGAATTCACCAAGATACCCTGCAAGTTGCAATAATAGACGACAGGAAGGGTTAAGCCAGAGTTCTCTGGATATGGAGACAAAGTAACAGAGTTACATTGCAGGTTACTATGCGTTTCCCTTTAAACTGACTTCTCAATTAAACCTACTTACAAATAGTTTGACTTGATATAATCTGATCTACAGTACACGAAATCCTTAGCTTGTCACCCAGCTACATCCTTTCCTGGGGCAGCCAGCATGACAGGTACAGCGGGCAGAAAACAGCAACTAGAACAAGTTCTCTCTTGGCCCCCTGGCAAGAGCTAATCCTGCATTGATCACGAAGACACTCACATTGCATGGATGTTTATTCACCACTTCACTAATGCGGCACACAGATTTTGCAGTGCCCAGCTGCTCTTAAGCACTCTGACACCCTGGCAATCATAAAAGCAGACCTAGCCATTCCAGTTTACACATTTACTACTGTGGTCAGAATATAGCAGAAGACCAGGCATCCGGCACACACAAACTGGCTTGCAGCCTGTCATTGCCAAAAAGACATTTGCCCTAAAAATACCCACTGGAATTTAGATCTATTGCAGGACACTAAAATTTCTAGTAGAATGTCAATTACTCCAGTGTGAATGGCCAAGATATTACAAAGCAAACGTTCAGCAGTGTCAGCTAGTTGCATGTCAGCTATGGTTATTTTCTAAGAAACATTTGCTTTCAGCTTGGAGAATGCCAGTGGTGACTATGGAAATGGTTTAGAACACTGGACACGGCGTTCTGACTGACAGGTAGTGGCCTAACCACAGGGCTCTGGCCGACAGAGGCATACGTCCCATCTCCATGGGCATACGTCCCATTTCACAACAGCAGCAGGACAAGCAGTGCACTTCAAATTAGTTGCATTTTTCCAGCAGATGCAGTTAAGAGTTACTGTGGCTTTGTGCCACAAGAAATATGCTATAAACACCCAGAAATACAGTTGTGATTGATCCAAGAGAAGCAGGTCTGAGGGTGAACAGGTACAAGGCATGCAGAGGCCTGGAAGGCATTTCCTTCTCTAATTAAAGCTCAGAGGCAGATGGCCAGTGACAAAGGAAGCTTGGAACAAAATTGCTGCTTGTTTTTCAACACAAATTTACAGCATAAAATGGAGTCTAATAATTAACACCTACCACATGCCATTCATCCCCAAGGATTGCAAAGTACTTTATAAATGTATATACACAGACACAGATTACCTTTACCCACTACCGAGATACAGGTACCACAGCACAGACCAACATATTTCATATTGGCTCCGTATTAGCTTCTATCAAGAAATTGTAAATATTGCATTCAGCTGAAGCTGCAGAGGAATTTAGAAGGCAGGAGGTAATTGCCAATGTTAGATCGGCATATGCGCAATGTGCCCAGCCATTTGATGGTGTCATCACAGCCAGGCAGAGCAATAGTAGCCTGCCGTCGGAATAAGTCCATGGGGCACTCGCCAAGGATATGAGACAGTCTGAAGTTGACCACAGCTGCGTTGTGGGTCATTAGAAAAACCCCATTGAAAGAGGCTGGCCACACAACTGCCCTGTCCTGTTCGAAATTGGGTCAAAGTTGACCACCAGTGCCTTGGCAGACCAAAACGTGGTGGACAGATGGTTGGGTCTGTGATGAGAGAGCGATTAATGACGGTGGTCACTGATCACTCGTTGCACCAAGCAGATTCCACCGTCATGTCGTGTGGTGGCACAAGTGACCATAAAGGATATCTATAAGACAGGTGAGCTGGCGGGTGGTTGAAGAGATCTGCGTACAAAGGCAGATCACTGTTCTCATGGATCTTGGCCAGCAGCATAACAGAGGCCTTCTCATGGTGAATATGGGGCAATGCTAAGTATCAGTAGCCATGGCAATGGAGTTGCCCATAAAGTCCTGGTTAACAATACACATGGCTTTGTTGAGCTCTACATCGACCAGATGAGTGACACCAGACAGGAGAACAGTACTCTGCTGTTGAACGGCAAAGGGCAAGGACTGATGTTCTAAGCGTCCAGGTGCTCACACCCTAGATTGAGCCAGTCAATTTTCTGAGCAGGTCGTTCCAAGGGCTGACCTTGGCTGCCGTCTTCCTCAAGTGGTTGCAGTACATTAATGACCTATCCAACATCACACCAAAGTAAACTGGGTTTGGATTATGCTGCAGGTGTTGGCAGTTGAGGAAAACGTTTAACTCGTGGCTTGCGCTTGCATTATGCAGATTAAATATACTAGAAACCATGTGGGAAAATCTCAGCTGCAGGTGCCATCGACTACAATGGTCTGCCATGAGCTATTTTGCCTACTAACACCTGTTTTTACTAGAAGTATCATGTTCGCATCTCCTTTTCTCCCATTGCTTTGCACTAGTTTTTCAGACTAAGCTTCTCAAGGAGGGAACCACATCCCCTTATATGAGGGTACAGCACCGAACACAACAGGACTCTGTTCCTGATTATGGCCTCTAGGCACTACCATAATATAAACACTGTCTGAAGTAGGAATTCACACCAGGGTGGAATTTCAATTTGATGCAAGGAAAGTTACATACATAGCTCCCACCGCTACAGGGCCATACAAGCTCCATTCAGAAGTGTTGGTCTCACTCATTGACCAATACCTACTTAGTTCCTACTTGTTCAATTTGTTCATCATCTCACTAATGATCATTCCTCCCCATTTTAGTTTATGGGAGATCACTTTGCAAAAGAGTTTTCACACATTTTCCCAGACAAAGTGAACACTTAACTGAAGTTATTCAACATCAGTCAGGAAAAAGAAAAGGAGTACTTGTGGCACCTTAGAGACTAATAAATAAAAAATAAATTTTTGTTAGTCTCTAAGGTGCCACAAGTACGCCTTTTCTTTTTGCGGATACAGACTAACACGGCTGCTACTCTGAAACCTGTCAACATCAGTCAGGAAAGTCAATTGATTAGGTTTGCCTCAGTTGTTAAACTGAGCGATTGAGCTTGACGGAAAAAGAGGTGTGGTAATAGCTGAAACTCCAGAGGCTGAGGGCTTGTCTACACTGGCACTTTACAGCGCTGCAACTTTCTTGCTCGGGGGTGTGAAAAAACACCCCCTGAGCACAGCAAGTTGCAGCGCTGTAAAGCACCAATGTAAACAGTGCCCCAGCGCTGGGAGCTACACCCCTTGTGGAGTTGCGTTTTTTAGTGTTGCCAGTGTAGACTAGCCCTAATTCTTCCTTCAGATGAAAGCCACATTGCTTTTCACATTTGTCAAGCCAGTTCTGAAAAAGCTCACTCCATAGACTTGGATTGGAGAATCAGTCCAAACACAGATTTATGTACAAACTTGACCCTGGTGCATAAGGCCTGAAAAGTTCATGGAATGTAGCAGTTTGCACCCATGTTTTTTAGCACAATGCACACTTCAGTGATTCATTAATGAATCACTGAACGGACCTTTCGTTACCAGAAACGTATCTTCAAGTTCAACATGTTTTCCCAGTTCTAAAGTACAGGCAAATACTGCTTGTTTTCCCCTACTCCCGAAGAGACAATACTATTCCAACCAGCACAATAACATGTAAGAAAGGAGATAAAAATTCCTTACATGGTTTTAGACTATCTAGCTTGAACTGAAAGTCACTGGCCACTGGGGAACGCTTATTTAAAAAGCCCAGTAATTAAGCCAACTGCGCTAGTCAGTGCTGTCAGGCCCTACGGTTTGAACTGAGCTCAGAATGCCTGTTCCACAAAATGGAAAAACTTGGCAACTTCAGAGACCACAACTGATTCTCTAAAGTGCAGCTGGGAACTCCTCCACAATACCTTCTATAGCCAAAGACTGGAGATTAGTTCTTTGCTGCAAGACAAATAAGCAACCCTGTTGAACTGGGAGGGGGAGAAATTAATTCATTAGGGAAGTCTGAGGAGCCAGACTATCAAGGTGAGGGAGTACACTGTCTCTGACAACTATCCTCACAGCAAAAAGAGAGGAAAAAAAGCAGTCTCCCAGAAGCCTGCAACACTCTGGTCAGGCAAATTCAACCTACCCACTATTGATTTTCCAGCCAATCAACCTCAGTCCTGACTTACAACACCCCTGCCACCAGGGGCACTGGAACAGGGGGGATCTGGGGGCCACAGCCCCATCACTTTTTACTGACTGTAAGGGTCAGCGACGGGAGGGGGCAAAAAGGAGCGAGGGGCAGGGTCTTGGAGGGAAGGGACAACGTGGGGGCAGGGCCACAGTGTCAATTCCCCCCCAGTTGGGGAGAACTTCCGTCGCCCTGCCTGCCACCCTAGTGCAGGGTATTTCCTTTGCAGAAGGGACTGGATGTTCAAAAATGTACAGAGACAAGAACACTGTTGAGGAAATTTATCACAGGTGACACGAGGCAGATATGACGCAGAGCTGCCAACAGATGTAATGCCAGGGTCATTCACTCAACATACCCTGAATCATTACCACAAAACAAATGAGGCTTTACAACTTCAGAGGCACGCATGGTGCTTTGCAGCATAAGTCAACAAACCCCTGGCCCTGCAGAGCTTACATGCAATACAAGGAGGCAAAAGCTAAAAGACATTGGGGGAGAAGGGGAAAGTCACTTGATCAGTTTGTTTCACATTTATCTTGTCAGCATCACATATCTGTTAGTGAATTAAGCATGAAGCCAGGTACGAGCAGAGGATGGGAATGGAGGCAGCAGAAAGCTAGCCTGGAGAGAGGAGTTTTGGGGAGGAGATGGAGGCTGTTGGCCCATGGGATGCAGCTCCAGAGACAGAAAGGGAAAGAGGCGGAGGGTTTGTTAGAGTGAGCAGTGATGGCACAGAGGGAAAACACAGGCCGGCAAAATGTTACAAGAGTGACACATGGTTAATAGGCATGGTATCGTCCTCACAGCTGTCTGTACACAAAAATTCTGCCTACACTTGCTTTTTACCTGGTCCATCACTAGGGTTCCTACAGTAAATATAAATAATACTTGGTGTTCTAGGCTTAGATCAATTCCAATTAAAATGGCTTAGAACGTGGCTGCATGGCTTTTGGGAGAAAAATTTGACAGGGGGGATGATGCGGGCAGCCATTGTGGACTGACTGGAGGCAGGAGTCAACATTTCGATAGTGACTGAGAGATGACAGGTAGCTTGGGGACAGGCTCTGAAGGGCTTTGAAAGCGAAGACAAGCAGCTTATGGTTTGAACCAACAGAGAAGGGGGAGCCAAGGAAGGGGTGCAAAGAGAGGGGTGACATGGTCAAGGCAACAGGCTGGGAGAATAATCTTGGCAGCAGCATTCTGATCAATGTAGCACTAATCAAGCTGTGAGATGCTGAGAATCTGAATGAGAACTTTCCCTGAGTGGATGGAAAGGAAAGGTCGTATCTTAAAGGTATTATGCAGAAAGAATCTACAAGGTTTAGACAGAGAGTCTGGAGATGAGGGACTAGACAAGCAGATCCCACAATAGCTAGAAGCAAAGTGTTTCCCCTTTCCTTCCTGTTACTGACTGGAATACAAGCATTGCTAGTCCGAATACTTGCAATCTTCATCCGGAGCTATTTCAGTACAACAGCTTTGATCATTATAGCCTCTACCTTAAAACCCAGATTTTATTTAAGAGGGTCAGAGCTCAAGATGATAAAACATTAACTCAGTCTTACTTCATTAAACCAGAACTGAAGCGGATGTGCCTTAACAGAAACATTATTTTTCTTATTTCTCAATAGTGATGCTCTTTCATGTTGCATATATGGTCTGAACTTCAGCTGGAAGTATCCAATTATTTCAGTTCATTTTAACCATGCTATGGCACATCTTATATTAAGTTGCTACCGTGAACTTAAGCATCCGTCCTGCCTAACCAAAGCACTTTGTACAACGCTGTTAAGATACACCCAACTTGGTAGGCCCAAAATTTGACATAATGGCACATATTTTGACTGCCATGCATGACAACAAGGTCCAGTGGATTAAGAGCAGATCTGGGAGCAAGGAACTCCAGAAGTCTAAAGTAAATCAGCCTGGGTTTTGGGGTTAAACAACTTACTCAAAGTTGCACAAACTGTGCTTCTGCTCATCCCCTCTGCAAAGCGGGGAAAATACCTTCCCTTCCCTGCAGAATTGCAACAATTAATATTTCTACAGCAATTTGAAGAAGGACAGCACTAACTACATCAGCATTAATGCATTAGTGCCAGTTTTACATGAGAAAGAGATATACATCTCAAGGGTTGGTGGGTTGGGTATATTTAGCAGCAGAATTGCCAAGGAAAAGGTGACTGGTTCCTGTACCTTTTCTAATACTAAATTTGTTTGGCCTAGTATGTACTAAGCCCATGGTAATCTGCTTCAAGAGGTAACAATACACTCATTTCAAATCAGCACTGGCCACCTGGCGTTGTATTGTCCTTAACCCTTAAGGTCCGCATGCCAGGTACAGTACATCTATGAAACACCTTGCCTCCAGGTGGCCCTGGCCCTGCCTAAGTCAGTACATTGCAGCAGCTGTTCACAATGGCTGTACAAAGATACTACCGTGGCAGAGGCTGTGAAACTGGCCTGGAGCCAGCAAGACCTCAAAGCTGGTGCTCTCTCTGCCCCAAGGACCCAGTCATTCTGTATGCAGAGTTCCTGCTGAAGTAAAGGGGAATACTGAGGGAGATCTAATTGAGAGAGACTGCAAGACAATAAGACCAAAATCTGAAGGGTGGGGGGGGTTCAGTGTGAATGGCTGATTTCCAGAAAAATGTCAAGCACCCACAATTCCAGCTGAAGTCAATGAGATGTGCAGATACGCTGTGCCTCCGACAATCCAGCTCTGGTGTTTCAAACCAGGCAACTAAATTCAGTGGCCACTTTGTTAAACATAGAAAATAGGCCAACATTTTCTGATCGGGTCATTTTTAACTGCATTCACTTTTAGATCATGGGTGAGTCATACCAGCCCTCTAGAAACCCTTACAATACAGACTCTCTTCTCTCCATTATTTTGTCACACTCACTGACTATAGATACCTCCGGTTCCCCTCATCACTTCAGCCATTTAAAAAAAATAAATAATAAAGCATGTTTCCAAAACATTCCAAATTGCCCGTGGGGTGTTTGTGTGGTTGGTAAAACAACCTCCAGAAAAAGCCTTACATATTAAGAGGCTGTGAAGCACAAGGATGCAACCTTATCTTCCAAGTGAGGATGAACTTCAACCCACATTTTTTAGCTAGCTGACTAGCATATTCCTGTGCAACTGCATTCATTAACTTCACTGCCATCTTTAAACCCTCAGCGCTACCCAAGAGAGCAATTGTATAGTGCAGAAGCTTGACATTTTATAATATAATAGCAGTAATTAGTACACCTTTAGTGTAGTACCTGGCATATTCAGCAGAACTATAAAATGGCACTGATTAACTTACATGACCCTTTCCAACATATTCTGCTTTTTGTTGTTGTTTTTTTGTTCCACCTTTAAGACTAGTTTGAGCATGTTTTCCCACTTCCATGTTTGGAGGCAGAGCCAGGGCAGTGGCTAAACTGGAGTGGGATAAGGGAGGAGAGATTCAGAGTGCTCAGTACTCCATGTGTTACTTTCTAGCCCTCCTGTATCTATCCCTGAGCAACAACATCCAGCCCCATATTCTTCCCACAGTTATTTCAGCTTACAAAAATGCACTTATCTAGTGGTCTGGAAACACATATCTGAAGGAATATTTGGCTCGAACAGAGCCTTGAGATGATCATATTTAAGGAACAAACACCTGATGCAGAAGATTTCTGTATCATATGTATTGTATTTTCAGATTTGGTTCTAAAGTGTTAAACGTGATATTCACAGGGAAACTGTGCCCCTTGAACACATATTGTTTGTGCAGAAACTTGATGGTGGCAAGAACAGGAATAGCAAGTAGGCCTTTTACCATCAGAAGATCATGGGGGAAGGGAAGAGAAAACGGAATTATATCAAGTCAATATTAAGAGGAGATATTTGCTCAATATCTCCTCTGAATACACTGCATCTGAGAAGTCCACTAAGAAATTATTCCTAGTTGTTGGTCAACTGACCAGCACAGTAACTCAGCTTTACCCTTCGACTGATCTTTACCTATTCATGGTAAATAGGCCCAATGCCCTGTGATGGGATGTTAGATGGGGTGGGATCTGAGTTACTACAGAGAATTCTTTCCTGGGTATCTGGCTGGTGAGTCTTGCCCACATGCTCAGGGTTCAGCTGATCGCCATATTTGGAGTCAGGAAGGAATTTTCCTCCAGGGCAGATTGGAAGAGGCTCTGGGGGTTTTTCACCTTCCTCTGCAGCATGGGGCACGGGTCACTTGCTGGAGGATTGTCTGCACCTTGAAGTCTTTAAACCATGATTTGAGGACTTCAATAGCTCAAACATAGGTGAGAGGTTTATTGCAGGAGTGGGTGGGTGAGATTTGGTGGCCTGCATTGTGCAGGAGGTCAGACTAGATGATCATAATGGTCCCTTCTGACCTTAATATCTATGAAATCTATGATTGCCAAATTTGACAGGAAGTTGAAAAATACTATGCAGCTTATCACCTGATCATTGACCCAAAGACAAAAGGAGAGGGAAGAGAGGGTGGTTGGGAAACATTGCAAAGTATCCCCCAAATGCACACTAAGATGCTTTTCCACCACCAGAAAGACACCATCAAACAGATCAGAGCTTGCATGCTCCAGGCTGACAGAGCCAGTGACCAGATCCCTCTAACCCACAAGCCAGCGCTGTCCACTAACATGGGGCACCAATGAAGAGGGTCAAAGGAATATTTACACAATATCACAGAGCTAATTCAGGGGGGCCTTGTCCCACAATGAGGGGGGCAAAGGGGTGCACCAGGAAGACCCCTAACCCACACTTCAGGGTCCCATGTAACTCAGGAATGGAAGGGAGAAGGTTTCAGGTTTTCCCCTGACAGCAGAGCGCTGGGACAGGGTGCAACTACCCCACCCACGGAGAAGGGGCTTCCCATGACGGTATCAAATCCTTGTGGGTGCTGCTCCCCCTCTCAGCCCTTAGCATCCTCTGGGAGGGGACCTGAGCCGAGAGCAGAGGCACCAGCGCCCCGGGGAACGAGGGGGCCGTCCAGGCAGGGACCTAGGTGACAGCTGGGGCTGCTGGGCCAGTGAGGAGGATGCCCCACAGCAGGCTGCCGGCCGCCCCCCAAGCTGGTCAGGGGCTCTGAGCCCCACAGGGCGCTGCGGGGGGGGGGGAACTAGACCATCCCCCCCGTTCCCCAGAGGGGATGTGGTTACACCTGTGCCCCGGGGCAATTCCTCGCCCAGCTCCTCTGCAGTTGCGGGAGGTTACCCCTGGGGGGTCCTCCCCTCCAGCAACAGGGGGCAGCCAGCACCTCCCCAATACGATACTGAGGGGGATGACCCCCCCAATTCAGGGCTGGGGGGCGACCAGGAGGACCCCCCCATTCGGGGCAGCCAGGGGGACCCCCCCATTCGGGGCAGCCAGGGGGCGGGGCAGCCAGGGGGACCCCCCCATTAGGGGCTGAGGGGCGGGGCAGCCAGGGGGACCCCCCCATTCGGTGCAGCCAGGGGGCGGGGCAGCCAGGGGGACCCCCCCATTAGGGGCTGAGGGGCGGGGCAGCCAGGGGGACCCCCCCATTCGGTGCAGCCAGGGGGCGGGGCAGCCAGGGGGACCCCCCCCATTCGGGCTGGGCGCGCCCCTCCCCCCGCGGAGGGCTCCCACTCACCGGCTCGGCCCCGCGCTGCCCCGCTGGGTCCCCGCGCTGCTGCTGCTGCCGCCGCGGCCTCTTGGGTCCCCCGCGCTGCCGTAGGCGCTGGGCGGGGCTCCACTCCCAACCGGCCAATCAGTGCTGAGGGGGGCGGCATTCTGCCCGGTGAGTGGCAGCAGCCCCAAACACCGACAGCTTCGTCAGCCAATCAGCGAGGGGAAGGGGGAGAGGGGAGACGGGAAGGTGAGCTGGGAAAGGGGGGAGTTGGCAGCTGCACCGGGAACTGCCCCCCCCCCCAGTCACTGGCCCCTCCCTGCGCTGCCCGCCCTCACTGCCACTGCCCTGCACCGGGCACTGCCCTCCCCCCCCAGTCACTGGCCCCTCCCTGCGCTGCCCGCCCCTCACTGCCTTGCACCGGGCACTGCCCCCCCCAGTCACTGGCCCCTCCCTGCGCTGCCCGCCCCTCACTGCCCTGCACCGGGCACTGCCCCCCCCCCCAGTCACTGGCCCCTCCCTGCGCTGCCCGCCCCTCACTGCCCTGCACCGGGCACTGCCCCCCCCCCCAGTCACTGGCCCCTCCCTGCGCTGCCCGCCCCTCACTGCCCTGCACCGGGCACTGCCCCCCCCAGTCACTGGCCCCTCCCTGTACTGCTACTGCCCTGCACCTGTACTGCCCTCCCCCCAACCACTGGCCCCTTCCTGTACTGCCCTCCCCTCACTGCCACTTCACTGCACCAGGAACTGCACCCAGCATGCACTCACGGCACCCTGTACTGGGCCTTGCACCCTATGCTGTCCGCCCCGACTGCATCGGTGACTGCCCACCCCCATTGCACCCAGGACTGCCTGACCTTTCCACTGCCCATCCCCCACTGCACCCTGCACAGGTACAGCCTTCCCTTCACCCCCCGTACACTGGGTACTGCCCGCCCCCGCACACTGCACCAGGTATTGCCTGCCCTCACCCACCCTCAGTGACCATCTCTCACTGCACCAGGCATGCACCTCGCGCTGGGATTTCCCACCGCTCACTGCTCCAGGCACTGCAATCCTGAACTGGATGACTAGGTTACTGCATGTTCTTCACAGGATCTTACTCACTACATGTACACCACTGCATCATGCTCGTGGTGCAACCTTGCACCATACAACGGATCACGGTGCCCGCTCACTGTGACCTGCTTACTACCCTTGCTCATGGAGCCACACTGTGCCGCACCGCACTCCCTAAGCTGTGCTCTGGTCACTCTATTTCACAAACTGTTCAGTGCTATGTACTGTACTGTAGTGTGATGTGTCCTGCAAATATCACACTAATGCTTTACAACTCAGACAAAAACAAAAAAGAATAATTCCAGGCTTAATTCCAGAAGAGGGGCATTCAAGTACTTCGTATTGTTATTTATTTGGTTTGCAATAGTGCCTAGAGTACCCAGTCAGGGCTTCATTGTGCTAGGCACTGTCCAAAACATAATAAAAAAATAGTCCCTACCCCATGGCAATAGGATCTGGTAACTTTATTTATGTATTTATCATGTGAGTTTCTTTCCGTTGATATCTTTTGTTTTCTGCCATCTCCAAAGGAAATTCAGGTAAAGCTCAGTGGTTTGAGCATTGGCCTGCTAAACCCAGCCTTGTGAGTTCAACCCTTGAGGGGGCCATTTAGGGATCTGGGGCAAAAATTGGGGATTGGTCCTGCTTTGAGCAGGGGGTTGGACTAGATGACTTCCTGAGGTCCCTTCCCACCCTGATATTCTATGAAAGCAGAATTTAGGACAGAATGATTCTTGTTTTTTCATTTATGGCCATCGTGACTCACCCTTCAATGGCATGCACATTCTCTCACGTCAAGCTGCAAGGCCAGGTGAAAACAATCGATCCAAATATCAGCTGCAGTGCCGACTTTAAGTGTGGAATTGCAAATTCCACTCAGGGTTAGCCAAGAGCTGGAGTCATTTTGATATGATAAGATCTTCACAACAGTACTGGGACAAGACATGGAGCACGATGCAACACGTCCTCAACAGCGCGACAAGATGTGCAATGCTGCCAAACTGTACAAAAGTGTCAGGTATCTCAGGGCTCTGTCAGAGGCGGATCCAATCCAGCCAGGATGGGGTTAAGTGCTGTATTTTGGGGGGGAGAGACCCTGTACCCAGCTAGGAACAGATACGGTCTTTGAGACAGGGACTGATCTCAACCGCTGTCATGCAACATCAGTAGGCTTGGAAGGTTTCCGTTTTTGTCAGTAAATGTCAGTTTCACCGTACACACATAAACCAATAATCAAAATACTTCCACCCATGATCATAGAAATTTACAGATTGGCAAAGTAAGAAAAATGCTGCTTGAGTCTGATTTGAGGAAAGTGACTTGTATATTTTGATACATGATGCTGGCAATTTGTGTTTCAACCATTATAAAGCTTTAAACTTTTGAATCTCAGTGTCCGCTGTCATGAAATAATTGTCTGACCCCCTTCTATTGTCTGATCTCTCCCATAATGTCCCACGATTGTGAAAATATAAATCAATAAAAATGGGGGTAAATCTATATTAGCCCTCAAAATTATCACAGATAAAAATCAAATTCTGCCAGGCCTGCACATCCATAATAAATAATAACAATAATTTAGAACTGAATAGGATTTAGCTCTGCCACAGACTCACTGGGCAAGTGACTTTGCATCTCAGTTCTCCATCTGTCTGAGGGGGGAAGCATGGTCCAGGGGCTACTGCACGGGGCTGGGAGCTAGGACACTTGGGTTCCATTTCTGACTCGCTGTGTGCCACTGGGCAAATCACTTTCCCCACTCTGTGCCTCAGTTTCCCCATAAGGATAATGGCACTGACTCACTTTTGTAAAGTGCTTAGAGATCTCTAGATGAAAGATGCCTATACAATTGATAAATACAACTATTTTATTTACTAGTAAAAGGGTGATTATAATCCCGGTCTGACGAGCCTGCTCTGTTGCTTTGTCTTTGCCAAGTGTGTGGATAGCAAAAGGTGAAAGGTTCAGTGTAACAAACTGCTAGTCTCACTGCCCAGGCGAGTGAGCCAACTGCTGGAAAACAGAACAGAAAGTGCCCTCCGTATTGAACAAACTATTCCAAAGCATGTTGACATCCCACATGTGGTGGAGCATTGGAAGATACCGTTCAATACCAGCCCTGAAAAACTAAGATAAATGGTGAGCCTGGGAAAGAATTAGGGCTGATAACAAAGGGCTTAATGTGGAAAGCAAACGCTTTCAAAGCTGAGGTCTACGGACTGGATGTAAAGCTGACAATCAGTTCTGAATCAGCACATTACTGCACAATGCCTGGAATTCAGGGCTTCCTTTGGGGCTTTGTACAGAACCACTATCTCAGATTTCTATAGTGACTTTCAATCCAAAGGATCCCAAAGCATTTTTCACACTATAGGGGAATCACTTCACATGCTCCCAAAATGCAGCCAGCCCTGGGGTGGAGCACCAATTCAGGACAGCAAAGAGGAACACTGCTTCAGACTTCATCTGCAAGAGGACCGTAGGGAGGCAGAAGTCGAATTCAGTCAGGATGCTGGGACTAGTACCCGAGCTTCTGTACCCGAGAGATAAAGTCCCTATAAACATGGTCACATGCTATGTTTCTGGGATATTCCTGCCATTTACATATCCTCCAGGAGCACCTCTGAGATCCCCTGTCTGAGACAAACCCTGTAATCAGATCAGAGGAGACAGCTCTGCTGGGGTCTGTGGACCTTGAAGGCCAGCCCTGTCTGTACTTACTTGCCTAGGATCACAGAAACATTTATTAACACCTGAAGCCAGAGCTTGGGCAGGAAGGGCCATTCAGGACAGCAGTTCCTATGACCTTCTCAGGGACCTAGGCTGAGTCAGCAGAGCAGCAGAGCTTGTCCTGTTCCTTGGAGTGCCCGCTGCCTCCTATCCCCACACACTCAGTCACTGACCAGGGGGCTTGTGGCGAGGCTGGAATCTGCAGCAAATGCAGCAGGCTAGAGCAGTGAAATTGCATAGGAGGTGGGCAGCAGTGAAGCCCCTATCCTGATGGGGGGCCCCAGTGCAGGAAGGGGAGCCTAGAGCGTCCCTCACCCCAGTGGGGCCCCAGTTGCCCTGCTCACCGCAGTCTGCCTTGGCTGTCGCTTAGCTTCCAGCTGCAGCTGGAGGAGTGGTGTCTGAGCTGTGGTGCTGTGGATGATCTAGGAGCTGCCTACCTCAAAGAGGGGAGACTGCTGCAACTGCAGTCAGTGGAGGCGCTGGATCCACCAGCCCTTCCCTTTGAAAAAAGGGAGCTAGTGGCAAGGGGTTTCCCACAGGGGGTTCCTGGGTTAGGGTTAGGGCTCGGTCCAACAGAGGCTAGATTTGTCACCCTATAAGGCATGCTGCAGAGCCATTGATTTCCTCAGGCTTTAGATAAGGGGGTGGGGGAGCGCATGGCCTGAGGATTGTGAGGTGGACAGCTGTCAAGGATTGTCATTCTGGGCATTATTTCTAGAGCTCTGCAAATCTGAGCTATCCACAGACCATGTCTGCCGATTGCGGATCAGATGCAGATACAAATTTTGTATCCACAGGGATACTGGTCTAGTTTCTTTGCCAGTTCATTGGGCATCATCTGGATGTTGTACTCCTGTTTTTTGTATACATGTTAAAGGCCATTAAAGCAGCTGGAACTGCTGTATAGACCCTGAAGTAAATTAAACTGGACTCAGATGGTAGCCCCCCAATAAATAACACCTAACTCTTACAGAGCACTGTTCACCTGCAGGTTGCAAAGTCGCTTTACAAAGTGGTTCGTGTTGCTGGCCCTTTTTAGACAAGTGCACACAAGGGAAGTGACTTGCCCAAGGTCACTCAGTGGACGAGGGCTGATCCATGTCTCTTGAGTTCTGGTCCAGTGTTCTACCCCCTAGGCATCACTGCTGCAAACAGCTGGTGGCTCATGCAGCTCTTGTTTGTTTGCATTCTGGAAGGTGCTTTCCAATAAATCCAGCAGTCTGCAAACTCTGACCTGAGGGGGATGTACTTTGGCCAGATTGTCAAGGAATCTGTCTCTAGTAAAACTAGAGCAGGAGGATGAACAGTGCAGCCAGGAAACAGAGATTCCCCGTTTGCTTCAGGAGTTTGTATAATTGCTTTCCTCATTTCTGAGCACAACTATTTGCATTTTTGCTGTCAGGGTTACGGGGCTCCTGTCACACCAACCCCAAATCATGAGTTCCACCCCCCTCCCCCAAATCATGAGATTGGTTTAAAACTTATGAGATAATACATTTTGGATTTGGTGGTACCAGAGCCTGGAGAGGGCACCATTTCAAGCTTTTTTTTGCCACCAAGGGGGCTAGAAACTTACTGAAATAAACTGAAAGCTGAGATTCTCTTGTAATCCAATGACTCTGGGAGCTGGGGCTTTAAGGACAAGACCAAAGATCATGAGACTTGCAATAAAATCACGACAACTGGCGAGCTTGGGGCTCTAAAAGGAAGAACTGAAAGTGCAGAGGACAAAGAGACACAGCAGGTGGAGATGGGGGCCGTGCCCCCTGGAGAGGCCATTTCAATGGCCAAGTTGCTTTGTTGATGATTCCACATTGCATTTCAGCAGGACTTCTCACCAGAGGATCTCAAAGCACCTTTAGACCTCCCTGTTATGAAGTAAGGAAGCAGTATTATCCCTGTGTTACAGATGGGGAACCAGAGACACTGAGCGACTCTCACAAAATCACACAGCAAGTTAGAAGCAGAGGTAGGAATGGCACCCAGGGGTCTTAGCTCCCAGACCCCTGCTTTTGATCACAAGATAGAGTTCCACTTGATTTGTTCCTAGCCTTATAAATTGTGCCTCGTTCCCTTTAGCCAATAACCTGACAGATCGATCATCTCTTACCCTGAAGATCCTTTTGTTATCTGGCGTAAGGCAGGAGCTAGTCTCAGACACAGGCCCCTTTCCCCTTTCCTGTCTCTGTCTGTACCTCTAGTCGAATTGATTTCTCAGGTGACAAATTTAACTTTTCACATTCCCAAGGTCTGAAAGCTGCTTCTATTTCCTTCCTCCCAGCTGGGGAATATGAGATTGTTGCTCTTCCCTTGTTGTGAGAAGAGCTTCCATGCAAAATAAACTCCCCATCGCCTAGCCAGGGAAGGGGTGAAAGCCCTTAGGTAGAATAAAGGCTTTTTTATGTGTCCCGGGCGCCCCCTGGTCAGAGATGAGATGGAATTCCTGCAGGAGTGCCCCAGAACGCAGGGATGGGTCCAGCTGGGCTAAAGGTCGTGTGGCTGCAATGTCAGATCTAGTTCCATCCCCACATTAGTCCAATTCTTCTTCACTGGATCGTGGCCAGGACTCACTTTAAAATTCATTTCGTGGCTGGGGAAGGGTACTGGCTTGGCAGATTTGGAGCCTGATGTCCTCTGTTTATCCACAGAGCAGGGGCAGCAGCAGGGCAGGCTCCTCCCAAATTTATCCCCATCTGTGGTTAGGCAAGGTGATGGTAATAACATCCCACCCCATCTACAGCTTCCACCACCATTCAAGGGAGAAGGGGGTGAGCAAAGGGAACTTACCTGTCTGGAATTCCTCAGAGTAGATTGCACCCTGAGGGGAACAGGCGTTCAATCTGTGGCCTCTTTGCACAGCCTGCCAGCGCTGCTGGGTATTTTAGTGTGTGATGTGGGTTTCAGTCCCCTAGGAAATAGACTGAGAGGCACTAGCTCAGTTCATACAGGACCCACTGAGCAGCCAGCAGAGGGAAACGACCAGGGGCCTCTCACAGCCCAGGTGGGAAGTGAAATGGCAACCTGGAAAATAACACTGCAGATTCCTTTCTTGATCCCCTGAGCCAGTCAGTCCCCTCTGACCCCGAGGGGGAGGGAGTTACACTGGGTCTCCGCCCCGGTTCATGGCCTTGTGCTATTTAACATTTTTATCAATGACCTGGAAGAAAACATAAAATTATCACTGATCAAGTTTGCAGGTGACACAAAAGTGGAGGAATGGAGAAATAACGATGGGGACGGTCACTGATACCGAGCTATTGGTAAACTGAGCGCAAGCAAACCGTGTGTGTTTTAATACGGCTACATGTAACTGTGTTCATCTAGGAACAAAGACTGTAGGCCACATTTGCAGGATGGGGAGCTCTGTCCCGGGAGGCAGGGAGTGGGAAAAAGGTTTGTGGGCTGTAGTGGAAAGACATCTGAACATGAGCTGCCATTGCAACCCTGTGGCCAAAAAAGCTACTGCGATCTGGGATGTATAAAGAGGCAAATCTCTCAGTAGAGAGGGCTTTTATTACCTCAGTATTTGGCACTGGTGGGACTGCTGCTGGAATACTCTAAAAGAACAGGGGGACTTGTGGCACCTTAGAGACTAACCAATTTATTTGAGCATAAGCTTTCGTGAGCTACAGCTCACTTCATCGGATGCATCACGAAAGCTTATGCTCAAATAAATTAGTTAGTCTCTAAGGTGCCACAAGTCCTCCTTTTCTTTTTGCGGATACAGACTAACACGGCTGCTACTCTGAAACCTGCTGGAATACTGTGTCCAGCTGTAATGCCCATAATTCAAGAAGGATGTTGATAAATCGGAGACAGTTCAGAGAAGAGACACAAGAATGATTAAAGAGTTAGAAAACCTGCCTTAGGGTGATACACTCAAAGACCTCAATCTAATTAGCTTAATGAAGAGAAGGTAAAGGAGCAACTAGATTATAGTCTGTAAGCATCTACATGGGAAGAAATATTTAATAGTGGGCTCTTCAATCTAGCAGAGAAAGATATAACATGATCCAGTGTCTGGAAGTTGAAGCAAGACAAATTGAGACCGGAGAGAAGATGTAAATTTATAACAGTGAGAGTAATTGACCACTGGAACAACTTACCCAAAGGTCATGGGGGATTCTCCATCACTGGCAATTTGTAAATCAAGATTGGATGTTTTTCTGAAAGATCGGCCCTAGGAATTATTTTGGGAAAGTTTATGGCCTGTGTTATCCGCGGTGGGGGGAGAGGGTTAAACTAGATGATCAAAATGGTCCCCTTCTGGCCTTGGAGGATAGGGCCATCAATGGCTATTAGCCAGGATGGTCAGGGATGCAATCCCATGCTCTGAGTGTCCCTAGCCTCTGTTTGCCAGAAGCTGGGAATGAGCAACAGGGGATGGATCACTTGATGATTCCCTGTTCTGTTCATTCCCTGTGAAGCACCTGGCATTGGCCACTGACAGAAGTCAAGATACTGGGCTAGATGGACCCTTGGTCTGACCCAGTGTGGACATTCTTATGTTCTTAATCTATTGCTCTATTTCCCTGCTAATGGATTCCCAGTGAACTTTTGACAAGTACATGGAGTTATGGTTCTCGGAAGCTGTTGTTTGTATTGTACTGTTGCATAACTATATTGGTTGCACATTTCAGCAGAGGCACAAGGACTCAATCAGCAGCGTCCCTGAATAGTTGCCTAGAAACTCTGTGATTCCTTGGTGAGAAGGGCCAGACAATGTGGCTACTCCCTGAAGGTCCATCTCTGAAAACCCATTGATGGAACCACTGATCCCATTTGAATGTATAAATCTAACAATAAACCACGTGGCTGGACCACTCTTGGGTTGGAATGAGTTGGGTTTATTCATGATTTGATTTCTAGAGATGGCCACAAACCTAAGCCCCCCCATCCAAATGCTTCTGTGCTTTGGATCCAAACCTGGATCCAGATCTGAATTTTGCAAGTGGCCCCTTTACCTCAAATACAGGCTCAGCCAAAACCCCAGATCTGGAGCATCCCTGACCTTTAGGCTTTTTGAAATCTGTCCCAAGACCTACATTTGGGGGTGTGAGCCTGCCTTTTGCAGGTTTCCATAGGAACATCTTGCCTGACATCTGCTTATTGTGTCATCCACCGGGGATGCGGTCAGAACCTTTATGATGTCATGTTGGAATGTTCGCTTAGTAGTCCCCTCTGCAGGCTGGACAGAGCCTGGAGGGGAACTCAGCCGGGGGGGCTAAGAGATGTTGACTTCTGTTTTGTAGGCAAAATTCAAGGGTGGGCTGCTTCAAGGAGTGAGCAAGAAACAAGCCCCACAAGAACATTCCTTACAGTTAGACCATTTTAAGACCAAGTCCCTCAGTTCCCTCAGAGGCATGGCAGGAAAGCTGGTAAGTACATTGTCTATTACATTCAACCTAAAACAGATACAGAGACTATTAACCAAAAAAACAGCAACCTTTATGGATGTTTGGCTAGAAAATTCTGCATTTTAAACACTGTGGGTCAAATTCCTCCCTAAAGTCAGTGGAGTTACTCCAGATATGAATATGGCTCTTTGTTTTTAAGAGGCAGGTGGAAAGCCAGAATAGTTATTTCCCACAGGGTGCCTGGGATCAAGCAAAGGACAGTCCCATCATCCTTTATTTGCCCATCTTACCAATGTAATATTTAGAGTAAGCTGCACTTTTACAAACACAATTGGAAATGATCCCCGAGCGGACTGGGATGGACACGTTCTCCACTCTGTCCCCAACAGGACTTTAAAGGATGATAAACAGAGATGGGGGAACCTCAAAAAATTGCAAGGTTCTGTATGGAGAAGCAGCCAACCCTAATTTATCACAAGCTCCTTCCCATAGAAATAAGGCCATTGGCTCCCAAGAACATGGCTTTGTCCTTAGGCTTCCAGTTCTGTCTTGGGACTACCTAGTGACTAGCCTCTCTGACAATATTTCCATCCTTCTGTTTCTGGTCTTGCCTCAGCCCAGGAGATGTAGCCAGAGGTGAAAATGAAAGGTTAACCAAACTGTCTTGGCTCTGGGGAATACTATGGTTTGAGTTTTGGATGAAAGTTCAGGTCAGTTCTTTATTCTAATTGACATGGTTCCCTGTGTCCTTAGCCATAATGGAGCAAATTTAGCCCTTGACTAAGTGGATGCAACCCTGCCAAAGTCAATGGAAATTGCAGCCACTTACATAAGAACATAAGAATGGCCATACTTTACATTGGATCTGAGATGTTTTGTGAAACCCCAAATCTTCCTGGTTGGGATGCAATCCAGCAGTGTCCTCTTTCATTCTGTCTCACACGTCTGGGAAGCATACGGAAAAGTCTTCTCCCAAAGTATCTCCTCCAGGCCTACGTAGCTGATGCTCCTAATTCCTCTCCCTACAGTTCCCTGAAATATTAATAGGTGACTCTGAGGACACTTTCAAGAAACCACCAACTGGAAAAAACACCTTTGGTACCAGAAGAGATGTGAGGTTGACCGGCCCATTAAGTGCAGATGAAGAATCCCATCAGAGTAACAGTCTAGCAGACTCTGCAGAGAGAAGAGAGGTACTGGTCCTTTCATAGGAGCCCATAAACATTTCTCCTCCTTTTCATTTAGTCTGGGATCTCTGGGTTCGAATTACTTTACATTGGTGGCCAAAACTCCTTCACTCAATTCAGCTGCAAGGTCCCATGAGATGATTCTGCCCATGGTGCTGGTATCTCACTGGGCCTTGCTGCTCCTTTGCTGAATAGTTTACCTGGAAAAGACATCCTGCAGAATCACTCCCCTGGAGCTGCTGGACCATTCGTGGTATTGGTTCTCTCTGTGTAGAAGGGAAAGTGAGGCAGGGAAAACCCTGGATGATAGGACGGGAGGAGGCAGCTCCAGATTTAAAGCAGGGCGACTCTTACACTGTGTCCTTTGTATGTCAGGAATTTGCTGCTGAATACAAATGGCACAAGGATGGAGGTGGTTATGGCCGTAAAGAGAAGCCTGGGATAGAGAACAAATGCAAGCTCCATGAGGAAAGCGGAGCATGCAAGGAGGGTGAAGGAAGCCAGCCACACCAGATGCCAGTGTATATATCTTTGCTTGATTTTGGATGGGTAGGTGGAGCTGTACCTCTTTATAATGCAGTGTTGGGGAGGGAGAGCTAGGCGGGTGCACGCTCAGATACCTCAGCCAGGGAACAAGGAAAAAATAATAGCCAACCCATCCCCTGGGGAAGGATTCTCTGGGGAGGTCACCAAAGTGAAGTAGACAGTGGTTGGGGCTACACAGCGGTTCATAGAAATTCTGTTCCCCAGCTCCACTCCCCCTCACCTTGACAACAGGGATGGGGAGGAGTAAGAAATATTTCAGAGACACATTTGCTCTTCGCTCCTGTACCGTAGCCCCAGTGCAAGAATCCTCTCTATTCATGGTAGGGTTTGTGTAGCTAATGCAGAGAAAGTCCAGTCATCCCACAGATGGGAGGAGCTCTGCCTTGGTGGAGAAGACTAGATGACCTCCTGAGGTCCCTTCCAACCCTGTTATTCTATGGAGAGGGAGTAGCAGGTACACTCCTTTGGGCATTGCTCATGTCAGGGTATTTAGAATAATAAATGTACGTATATATAGATTACAAGCGAAGAGCTGAGCATCCACATGGGTTTGGAATTTTCCTCACTGTGACAGGGAGGCCCCACCTTGCCAAACAAAGCTTCCATGGCCAAATTTAAATCAGGGTGGGGGAAGAGAAGGGGTATGTATCTCAGTGAGCCTGAGCTTAGATCTGATTTCAGGGGGAGGCCAAGTGAAACTGGGGACTTAGACTGAGCTTTGTTTTGAGGTTTCTGGTTCCAAAACTCATGGTGAAACTTAAAGGTTGGAAACCACTGAAAGCAAATAAAAGAATGTCAGGTCAATTCCCTACAAACGGGGGTCTCAACCTTTTGCACAGCCCTGCGAGGAAGCTGTTTTGCTGTTATTTGGCAGAACCACGCACCCAGAGACTAATCCCAGCGAGAAGCCCGGACGTCGTCTTACGCTGTTTGTGTCAGGACGTGGTGTGGTGGGGATAGGACATATTTGCAGACTGCTGGGAAGTCAGGGTGCAAATGTTGCACTGCAAAGTCGGAGTGGGATCACTCGGTCTCGGTCTCTGTCGTTATCTACCACCTGGCTGCTGGGCAGGGGATTGTTGGGGCCCCTTTGATCATCTCCATCAGGAAAGACCCCAAGTTGCTTCCACAGCACTGGTTAGTTTGCTCAGTGCTTCATATGCGGCTTACCCTTTGTGCGTGCACACACACCCCCCCCCCCGCCCGATTCACTGACCAGACCAGCAGGAGCTGCCTATCAGGCCCTGGAATTGAGAGCCATGGGCTAGGAGTCATTGCTCTACACATTCTCCTTTCCTTGGATGGTCATGGCAGTTCTCAAATGTGCGGGAAGGTGGATGGAATGCAAAATGGGGAAAGGATTGGTCTGCGATTCTTATCCTTCTGCATGTTTCTGTTCCATAGTTGCATGAGATGGGCGAGGAAGAAGAGGAGGAGGAAGGAGAACCACAGCAAGATGTCCCAGGCAACATCACTGCAAACGGATGTTCAGGGCTGGCAACGAAGGAGATTTCTGGTGATGGTGCACACCAGAAGCTTTGGACACCATTCACAAGCAATACAGAGGAGCAGCTGGAGTCCAGAAGGAGTGAGGTACCGTTTCTTTTGTGGAGATGCTCAGAGACTCCAGTGAGGAAAGGCAGAGCAACTAGGTAGGGAGGAAGGAAGATGTTGGTTGAAGGCTTCAATACAATCATGTTTGGCAAAAAATCCATCTGAAAAAACAGGCAAGAAAAAAATAGTGTCTATAGGGTTATGTCCCTCCCATGGAGTATATATGGATAAACTAAAGAGAAGGCAAAGGTGATCATAGGGTTAAAGACCTGCCCCCATGGGGACAGCACTTCCTTAACTCACAGGGGAGTTGCAAGGATAAAATGCATTAATGTTTCTAAGGCACTGCCCTGATCAGATAGATATGAAGGAAGTTCACCTAGTCTACAGGAACTTAACTCTTAATTAGTGAAGGGAGATTATGGTTATAACAATAAACCCCTAACATTTAAATAGCACCTTTTGTCTCAAATGATCCCAAACAGCTCTACAAGCGAATATGCAAGTTACAAACAAGAATCGTTTTGCTTACCACCCCCAGTGCAACCACCTCTGGGCTAAACCAGTTTCACCATCACCTTCCCCATCAGTTTAGGGCAGAAAACAAAGACTGGAGTTACCACTGGTCACAGCAATGGTGAATTTGACCCACGGGCTTTCATGTGGTGGTGTGTGTAGTGGGGGAGAAAATTGGCATGATTGGGCCTAATGAAAAGGAGAAATAAGTGGGGTGCTTAGCCAGTATCTTGTCAAAGGCAGGTGGGGTTTAAGAAGGATGATTATATTGTCTGAGCTGGCTTGTTTCTGCCTTCCAGCTGGGCTCGATTGCACACAGTTTCGAGATACAGGGTAAAACCACCCCTCCGTTCTCCAGGCCAGAACACCCTGAGAACAGCCCTGGGGACTCGGAGAGCTACTGCTTCTTAGACGAGGATTCCAACCTGAGCGACTCTGCTGTCTCCACCGGCTACTTCCCCTGCTACAGAACGTATGTCGAGCTCCCACGCTACAAGCCGCCCCGCAGTGCCAGTTCTCAACCGGGCAATGCAGAAGGGAGGGCAGGAAGCAGCTGTGATGCCGGCGTCCAATGCAGCAGGTGCTCCGAGGAGGACCCGAAGGTCTCAGATACAAGAGCCAGTGACGCCACTCAGGGCCCCAGGGATCGAGGTGAAGCATTGACCTGTGAGACCATCCCCAGCAATCCCAATGCACCAAGCAGGGGACCACTGGCTGAAGGCAACAGACACAGAACATCTGGGAAGGAATTAGAAGGTCGAAAGGACGGTGATTCTAGTCAGCAGCATCTAGCATTGGAGAAACGACGGGGATTTGGTCCAGAGGTGAGTGAACACCTGAAGAAGCCTGAAGAGACCCTCACAAAGGAGGCTACCTCTGAGCTACTCGTGCAGGGGTGCACACCCTCAGTGTCTGCGGGGAAAGACTCGGGACAGGTGCCAGGGGCAGAGCCTCAGAGCAGCTTGTTGCCCAGCAAAGGCAAAGCGCCCACATCATTACACTCTGCAGCCACCACCAAAAAATCCCCCACGAAGAAACAGCAAAAGCAATGCAGAAAGGAGGAGGAGGGCCGGTGTGTAGAGCTCGCCCCGCTGCTGGGCCCAGGGGATGCAGTGCCCGGGTGGAAAAGAGGCTCTCAGTTTCCAGGTGGGCGCAGCCCAGAGACAGGGCACTGTGAGGTATGTGTGAGGTTGAGAAGCAATGCCAGCTGGCCCTGGACACCGGTTTTGCTCCCAGCTTATGGGACTTAACTTGGTTACGTTTTCAAACACGCGCCTTTGTGCTGTCTCCCCTGCCACCCATCCCACAGGGGAGACGCTCCCTGTAAACGTCCACAAAACCACCTCATCATCCTCCTTCAAACTCCTCTGTGCTGTGATGCTTGTGCAAAGCTCAACAACAGCCCAGCAGCTGGTGTGCTGCAACTGCCGGTTATCATGCAGCAGCATCTCCTGATACTCCCCCTTTCTGCCTGGCATCAGCCACTTATCTCATACTAACCGTGTGAGCTCTCTGGGGCAGGCAGCGTCTTTGTTCCAGTGGTACAGTACCTAACACAATGGGGCTCCAATCCACTGCTGGGACCCGGAAGCGTCCACAATAGAAATAACTACTAATGGTCCCTAGGCCCAGACACCATTTTTGCTTCCAACTTACGATACTTAATCATTCGAGTGCTGGAACATCTGTGCTGTCAGGGGCCAGCCTGCTCTCAAACTGGCCTTAATCTGAACAGGATGGGAGGGTAATGCCCCATGGTTGCACATTCTCCATCCAGAGAGCATGGAAAGAGAGCGCTTTCATGGTTGGAGCAGAGGAAGAGGAGACAGAATTCCTGGGTTCCATCCCAGCTCTGGCAATGACTCCGTGAGTGATTTTAAGGAAAGTACAATCTCTCTGTGCCAAAAATACTTCCTGAGTGGTTCTGCAAGGAGTCATTTGTTAAGATATAAGTAATTTAAGATCCTTGGACGGAAGAGGCAATGGAAATGTAAGGTATTATTAACAAATATTAAGCACATCAAGGAATAACACCACTTTGCATTTCTATAGCACTGTTCATGCACAGATTTTGAGTGCTTTAAAAAACACGGAATGAGCCTCCCAGACCATTCTGCAAGGTAGATAAAAGATAGAGGGGTCACACTGCACTCCACTGCCATGTCCCCTGTGGAGCACAGCAGCTGTTGAGCAGTGCTGAACAGTTCTTCTGGGGCAGGAAGTGAAGAAAATAGCACTTCAAACTGAAAAACTACCAGAAGAATTGGGGGAGGCCCAGTTTAGTGACCTGAGTAGGAATGTGGACCAGCATTCTAAGGGATAATACCTTGACTCTTTTTAGAATTGCCATAATCTCATTCATAACCAGATGGAATCAAGAGTACAGCTGGGAGGGAAATGGTTTTCCCATCCCCTAAGAATTTTTGTGTTTTCAAAAAAAAATCTTCCCAGGTTGAACCAAAATCATATCAAAATTTTACACAAACAGACCATCCCAAAACACTTCTCACAGGTCAATTAAAATATTTCATTTCAATTTGAACTTTTAAAAGTGTAAATTAAGTAAACTTCCAAAACAAAAAATCATTTTGAAAACTTTTTTGTTGGATTAGGACTAGGGTGACCAGATAGCAAGTATGAAAAATCAGGACGGGGGGGAGGTAATAGGAGCCTGTATAAGAAAAAGACCCCCAAATTGGGACTGTCCATAGAAAATCAGGACATCTGGTCACCCTAATTAGGACAGGGGTTCTCAAACTTCATTGCAATATGTCCCCCTTCTGGCAAAAAACATTACTACACAATCCCTGGAGCGGGGACCCAAGCCAAATCCCAAAGGCTTCAGCCCCACCATCCAGGGCTGAAGCCCTCAGGCTTTGGCTTCATCCCCAGAAAGTCTAATGCCAGCCCTGGTGACCCCATTAAAATGGGGTTGCAACCCACAGTTTGAGAACCGCTGGATTGGGAGGTTTTTGTCAAAACCACCCCTTCTCCATAGACAGTTTCAGGCCTTCTAACCTAGTGTTGGGGTACTGTTGCCGAGGGAAGACTCCCTCTTCTCCAAGTACTGACCCAGCCCAAGGCTCCGTAGCTGGTGACATCTGACTCCCTACTAGAAGTGCAAAATCCCTGCCATGCAACAGGATATTAACATTCTGTAGCCCTAGCCCCCGACAGGTGACATGGACCAGGAAATAAAGATCCCTTCCTTCACTGTACTTCTCTGCTTTCGCACCTTTATTACAGAGGATCAGAAGAAAACTGATTTTGTGGTAAATAAAATAAAGCCCCCCCAAGAACTCCTCAGTCTGGAAGGGCCCTTGGCAGTGAAATAAGGGGACTATAGTGCTTCTCAATTTCCCGAGAAGCAAGAAAGATTGCAGAGAAACGCAGGAGCATGAAACCTCCCCTACTGGTGCCTGTGTCCAGCCCAAATCCATTGGAGGCACTAGGCTCCTTTCCAACAGGCACTGCTAGACGATGGCTCCAGCTACGGAATATTGTAATGGTCCCACAAAATCCTGCTGTCAAGACTGCCAGCCCTGCCCATGTGCAGGAGACTCCTCCCACCAACTCCTCCCTGTCATTGGTATTTGTAGATTGAAGCATCAGGAAGTGGACAGGAAGGAGGGCATGGGAAGCTATCACCACGCTCTCATCCCACGACCTCTGGCAACAGGGCTGGTGAACAACGATCCACCCCCTCCCGGCTCAGCCTGCGCTCCTTGGTAAGCTGGGTACGAAAGATCTTCAGGAGGTCATCTACGGTGAAGCCACAGGCTGGCAGCAGCCGGGGGACAGAGGAGGCCAGGGGACAAGCAGGCAGTAGGCTGAGATGGTGGATCTCCCGCAGACGGAACCGCATTCACCCCCATTAAAGCACCTCACATCCATCTTCCAACCAGTAACCGGTCTCTGTGAACTTCAGGAAGAGGAATGCATACTGCCACACACCCAGGGCTGGGTATTTTTAAAAATATATTATTTCTGTAACAGCTTCGGGTTCTCTCTGCTTTGCTTCTTTTTGGGAGGGGCCTGGGTATTCTCTCTCAAAAGCCACCCTGGATCCAGGGCCCTCATGCTCTGCTAGATACACTCATTCCCCAGGGAAGCATAATGCCTCATGTTTGGAATCCCCCTACAGCTAACGCAGGGCAGCACAGACCCTGCCTAGCCCTCCTCACCTGGATAGGACCCAGGGACTCAGACCCAAGAAGGAGTAAGGGGAGAAAGATTGTGGCTACACTGCAGAAGAGAGTCATCATACCAACACTTGTCTAAGGCAGGAGGAGAATTCATATCCATCCCCATCCTTCAGGGCCAATCCATCCTCCCTAATTCCGTGCTGTACTCAGATGCAACTCTGGCCCTTCCAGCCCATCCCAGACCCATTGCTGAAGCAGTATCAAAAGGGCAGGCCAGCATCAGAGAAATACCCCCTCCAGAATGCTCCCAGGCCCCCTTTCACATGCAGAATGTCCAGGTCACCATTGAATTCTGGCCTCTTTGTTAAGCCCAGTCACTGCCTGCCCTATGGAGAGATGATCAAGTGCAGCCTGGCAGGGTTTATTGAACTGAGATTGCAGAGAGAGACAGACAGATGGATGCAGCTTTTGCCAGAAAAGCAACTGAGAAAGGAATGTAGGCAGCTTATTGCAAACACACATTGCACATGGAATTAGTGCCTTTGGGGTTTTCAAAGCTGTCAAGACTTTTGCTGCCTTACAGGCAGACATCACACAGCTACAACAGCGTTTACTTACACATTTGGCATAATCAGTTTAAAATGCCCAAAAGCATTAGTCATCTTCTCCACCCTCTCCCCTTTACAAATTGGCTTGTCTGGGGCTAAGCACCCTTTACGTTTTTCATAATATGAATTTAATCACTCAACAATGAAGCAAATGGCAATAGAACAGAGTGTGGAAGCTAACAGCTGGAGCGGAACCGGCAACCACTGAGACACTAAGAGGATTGAGGATTCACAAAAATGCTTCCTCTTGGCTGGGGAGGGAGGGGGCTATTTAGCATATGTGTAAGAGAGAGGTCAAGAGATTTCAGACTGCCATATTCTTCCACCTCTTTTTCCTCCTAATTCTAGTGTCTTCCCTCTCCTGAGAGAGCCATGGCCCGTTGGTCAGAGCAGGTAACTAGAATACAAGAGTCTTGGCTCTGGGAGAGTATGTCGGGTGATCCCAGCAAAGGGCTCAAAATGTGGCTGGCTCTCTGGTGGCACAACACTGGGGCACACCAAGCTATTTTTTCCCGGCCGCCAAAGCTCTCTCACACCTATCATTTGATTGTACACATTTGGAACAGTCCTATCATCTTACATTTATTTCTGGAAGCTCAGCGATTATAAACGTGACACACTAGGCCATGACATTTCCAGCCAATACCTTGCATTTGTTTAAAATATTGTATCGGATGGAAATGGATCTAGCCAACACAGTGAGACAATGCACAGCATGCTAGTAACAGCATTGGGATAGGACGGGACATTCACTATGTTGGTGTCATCTCCCCCAAATAGTATTTGGGACGGCTAGCCACCGGGGCACAGAGCAGGGGTCAGGAGGTTGGATAAGGCTGGTTAAAATGGTAGATGCCAAACTACTGCAGGAAGAGATCGACTTTGGATCACAACATGGACACACACATGGGAACAGCCCATACTATAAATAAGTAACACCACAGCAATGGGGGTAGGAGAGAAGTAGGTCTTTCCCACGCATCAAGTTGTAGCGAGAGTAGATCATCACAAGTTCTGTGTATCTGTAGCCTGTATACACAGACAACGCCATCTCAGCAACAGCTTCGATGCCCCTGTGCAGTACAGCCCACACCACATGCCAGGAATTCTCTTCAGCTGCTCGGGGCCAGTTTTAAGTGCAGATTAATTGATGCCATGTTTGCCTGTAGATGCTGCATAGTGAGATGTTCCAAGCTTCCAGGGCTCTCAGGAGCAGTGGTTTAGGGAGCCAGGCTTCCCTTTTGGCCTGTCCACAGCTCTCGGAGCTCCACTTTACAGCCAAGGTCTCTCAAGGCAGCTTTGGCTATGTCGTCACAATCCTGGTGCACCGCACGAGCCTCCACAATCAAGTTCTCAGCTCCCATCTCCAGGATAGCCTGAGAGAAGTCCCGGTTCCGGGAGACCAGGTTCCGAATCAGCATGCAGGCTTGTTTCTGAGGTGAGAGGGACAGGAGAACGGTTAATGCCTCATGGAGGGAGCATGGGGAGGAACATAATGCCACCCAGAAGGTAATCACGTACAGTAAGGCTGGGCTTTGTCTAGTGCCCCCTTCCTATTTGAGGGATTCCAACGTGCTTTGCACAAGTTGGCTCCTAGTTGGGTGGCAGCCATTTTGCATTCAGGTCACAGATTAAAACCTGCTTCAGTGGGAAAACTGGCCAACTACCCAAGGGTCATCCCTGACTGCTTCCTTCACCACCCCTAGGACCTTTCACTTCCTCTTTGGCAGACTCAAGAGATAGGCACAGGGGTCTGACCACATGGTTAAATCCTGTTTGAACAAATCCTTCCCTTAACACACAGAACCCAAAACATCCCCAAGTGATTTCCTAACTCTAGATCAGCCACCCTCAAACAAGGAACACAGGGCATGAGATGGGGAGCTAGGCCCAGGAGCACCTTTCCACCAGAGATGTTAGCCCATTGATTGCCACATGGGCAAGGACATCAGACAAGGAGGGAAACAATCAGCCTTCCACTCTGGTCCCTGAATTCACTGAGTGCTGGGAATACTTTTGGAACGCGAGAACTCATTGCCTGGGGATGTTGTGAAGGACAAAAATATAACTAGGTTTGCTCTAGGTGTCCCCAAACCTCTGACTGCCAGAACTGGGGAGGGGAAGGCAGGTGGATCTCTCCAAATTGTCCTGTTCTGTACACTCCCCCTGAGGCTCTGGGACTGGCCACTGTCAGAGACAGGATACTGGACTGGATGGACCATTGGTGTGACCATTTTTATGAGGGTTTAACAAGCTCTAGAGCAAAAAGGGTTTAAATAAAACATTTTTAAGTGATGTAAAATATTTAGAAAAGCTGCAGAGCAGGTACAGGATTCTACAGGGCTTAGGGAATGAAACGGGGGCTGATTTTTCCCTGTGAAAGGGTCTCACTTAGTCTTGGGGGACAGGCAGCCTGCCTTTCCTATGACCAATTTGAGCAGGACTGGCAGACTGGAAGGAATGTAACCCCATCCTCTCCACCCAGCTATTTTTTCCTTAAAGGTCATAAAGATTCAATAAAGTAGGATATGAAGCGGGAAATGCAAGTGGCCTCCTGATGGGCACAGAACCACCATCCACGGGGCTGGGCGCAGGGCTATATTTATGCAGGCAGGAAGAGGTGTTAGTGACAGGTACGGCTTGAAGAATGCAAACTGCAGAGCAAGGTCTTTGGGACTGAACACAATCAAAGGACAATTTCCAGTCCGAATCTGGCATCAAGCAGCTCAGACAGACAGATGCCTCTGAAAGAACTATAGAACACTGCTCCACCCGCAACTTCTTCATTATCTTCACCACACAGCTGCAAACTCCATACAGATGTTGGGCGAAACACAAAGAAACCCAGGGAGGCAGGGAACCCTACGGTACTGAATTAGTAATAAAGAGCTCCTGCACAGATACCTGCACAGCCCCTTCTCTTGGATGCACCTTCATGGCCTGAAGAGCCACCAGGGCCCCTCCGCCTTCCATGATGACTTTACAGTTCTCTGGCTTGCGCAAGGCCAGCATGCACAAGGCTGCACAGCCCTGCTCACAGATCTGCAGGACCAAGAGGAAGAAACAACTGCAACCAGAAAAGAGGCAGCACCCCCGCGAAGCCTCCTAACCCCCAATTCATTCCCCCGAGGAGAAAGGAGGCTAGTCTCCCACTGAGCCAGCACACCAACTCCCAGGGCATTTACACAGGGAGTCTGGTGCTGGTGTGAGACGTCAGTTTGATGGGCCTAGAGAACGACAGCCTCTGTTCATCACAGAACAGGTACAGTGTGGCCAGCAGCCAGGTAAACACCCCCTTCTGAAGCCACCTCATGCCAACAGGCGGCCACCTCTGTTGTCCACAGAGACCTCAGCTTTGCCAATACAAGAGGCAACTGGAGAAAGACATGGGGGGGGTTGATGGTAACATTTGCTGGCTGGTAACTAGTCCGGTGTATTCCTTTGACATAGAGGCCACCACACAGACATCAGAAGAATGATTTTCAGTGATGGCTGGATCTGAACTATTGACTAGATGTGTAAAGCTCAGGATCCAGTTTCCAATCCCCTGAGCCATCTGGTCCAGCACAATAAACGTACTAGTACGGTAGAAAGTGGTTAACTGTTTGGATGTCATACAAACACTTGTAATGTACACATTTAACCTGTCTAGAAAACAGGAGCGTTCAAGGGGTTAACGCATGCCTTGCTACACTGTCCATGCTGGGAGCAGAATTCTACTCACTACGACTGCAGCTAGCAGTTCTGCTCCCAGCATCAGCAGGGCATTGTTCCAAGTCAGAAGTAGTTACATGGGTTGCAAGTAACGCTGCCTGGGATGGAAACACAGGTGAGGGCACCGTTAATGCTGTTATCAGAATGAAATAATGGGCCAAAAATCAGACCTCCAAACCCAGACAGACACAGAACTCCAAAGCACAGTGAGTCCCCAGCACACATACTGGTGTATACCTGAGGGCTGGTAAGATGATGGCTCATAGCCAGCACAATGAGATCTGTTCCTCCAGTGTTGACTATGGCGTCTTTCACGTCATCGTTCCCTGCGATGGCCCACATGACGCTCAGCACCTGCTTCACCAACTCCTGCACTCAACGACGAAAAGAACAGAGAGAAACAAAACCCACCAGATCCCATGTAAGCCAGGCAAAATGGATCACAGCCTCTCAGTCTGAAAGGCAGCACCTTCCACCTCACTCCCAGCCCTGAGACTCGAACTCAGAACCTCAGGCAGGACCAATGAGGGGTCAAAGACTCTACCTGAATAGCAACATTTTCCTCAGGACTCCCAGCCCCTCACATCCCAGATGGCGTTTTCCACTGGCCCCAGGCAGAATGGCCAAGTTGCCCTGTTCAGAGTATCTGGGATTTTCAAAGAAGCCTAAGAGAATTAAATATCCAAACCCATAGAAATTCAGTGGGATTTGGGCACCTAACTCTCTAGAAAAATCAGAGACACTATGTAGAGGATAGCCAACATTCCAGCTTTCCTGAGAACTAAAAAGGCTCTATTCCTAGATCGGGGAGGCTTTATAGAACAGAGGCTACAGCAGGGGTGCTGGGTTCTGTTCTTGGCTCTCTCTCCAACTCAGCACATGGAACCTTGGGTTGCATGCCAGAATGTAGAAGGTGGTAAGTGGGCATCAGCAGTGCCATTTGTGTGGTAAGAGCCCACGGGCAGAGGTTACCAAAGCCTAATGCTCATTCATGTTTGGAATGTGCACTGAAGATGAAAAGCATCATGTTACGTGCTAGGCAACGTTATCCCCAACCCCCACCCATAAATACCTTCGCTTCCAGGAAAGCATCCCACTCACTGAAGAGGGACAGTACCTGATGGTCAATGCAGTCAGCCAGCAGGGCCACCATGAAATTCAGGCCTCCAAGGTCCACAATCTCTTGACAGAACTCGTTCCGGACGGACAGGCGAGCCAAGGTGGCACAAAGCTCACGGAGAACGCTGGAGTCGTCTGTGAACGCTGCAGGAGGAGGAAGACAAGGGAGAAAAATAAATAGGAGCTGGGAAGGAGGAACTGGCAGAATCAGTTTCACATGGGTTTTAGAAGAAGGATCAAGCATGAACTGGTAGGTTTCAGTCCAGTTCTTAGTGGGGGAGGAGTCCCTGTTCCAAAACTCACCATCATAACTGACACTGACTGAGACTCAAAAGACGTAGACTATGAATTGAATGAGCCATTGAGCTTGACCTCCCTTTTGACTCACAGGCCTTTTCAGGCCCAGGGAGAGGCACACTGGCAGGATGTCATGTGTGTAATAAATTTACACAGCTATTGCCCAAGTTGTTAACTGCTCTCTAGCCAGGTAACTATTAGCTCTGAAAACTGAAATCCTGACCCTTCAGCTGCCTTTGGAGCAATTATACTCTGCCCTTCTGCAGTACCTTTCAGAGGATTTGAAAGCATTTTAGCAGCAGCAAACTTCAAAACCCTCCTTGGGAGGCGAGCAAGTTATTACCATCATTTTATAAAGGGGTAAACTGAGGCCCAGAGAGATTAAGTAATTTGCTTAAGGTCACACACAGCGAGCTGGCGGTAGATCTGGGAAGAGAATGCAGAGTCCTGGCTCCCAGTCCTCTGTTCTGACCACTAAGCAACCACAAAGAACTAAAAATTAAACCTGCAGTTAAGCAGCATGATTTTGGGGTAGGAGAGCACAGACGGAGTGAGATAAGAACCAGAAGTCGAAGGGTTAATACTACCTTTGGCAGCCTCTATGAGGATCTTTAAACCATTGTTTTCTGATACAATCATCTTGGCGTGATCATGGGCATGGCCAAAGGGCACACGGATGTCATCATCAAATGTCATGATCCTGAGCGCTGACGAGGCCTCCCGGACCACCCCAGCACAGTCGCCATGCCGGACAATGGCACCCGTCAGCAATGGCAGGACGCCACCTTTCACCAGTTCCTGGCGGTTCTGCTCATGTTTCAGACAGGCGTGTCGGATGCACCGGATCCCAGCTAGAGTCATTTCGGCGTCATCTGCGTTCTCCTTCAGCATTTGCAGCAAGAGTTCTTGGCCAGCAGAGTCGAGCAGGTCTGGCTGCCCATCCGTGAGGGCAGACAAAGCATGCAGGGCCTTGAGCATGGCACTTCTGTCTCCTGAGGCCAGTTTGCAGGCAGACAGCACCACAGGACAGGCACCTTTCTGCCCAGCCAAGTAGCGGGCAGCCAGCCGTTCTCTGCATTGCTCACTGAAGTGCACTAGATGCTCACCGACCTCACTGAGTGCAGAGTCAGCGATGGATTTCCTGAGTGAGTCTAATGTCTAAGGAAGGAAAATGGGGGTTAATGTTCTCCGCACCAACTGATTTCCTAGGGCGGGGGGGAAACCTACTGGATCATCACATCTGCATATTAATAATCATTTCTCCCCTTAAATTTAAGCAAATTTGGCATGATGAGAAACACTAGACAGCCTAAGAGATAGACATTAGTCTTTCAGCACACAATGGGGTAGGGATGTAAAATACTAAATGGTTAACCAGTAAGCATTAGACTTACCAGTTAACCAACCAACCCTAACCGTTAACCCCCAGCCCAGCCCGCTGACCCCAGACCCGGCCCGACCCGCCCCAACCCCTCTCCCTTTAATCGTTTAACAGACTAAATGACAATTTTAGTCATTTAAACAGTTAACATTTTTTAACAGATATTTACATCCCTACAAG
The DNA here is from genome assembly GCF_965140235.1 of Caretta caretta. Taxonomy (NCBI): domain Eukaryota; kingdom Metazoa; phylum Chordata; order Testudines; family Cheloniidae; genus Caretta; species Caretta caretta. The sequence continues at coordinate 18,075,316 of NC_134230.1, forward strand.
AGGTCAGAGGTAGCCTAGCACTGTTCTTCCCTCGCAGCATGCCTCACTCCTGAGCTGCAGGGACCACCTCTAGGGACGAAAGGGGAATTTAGTCCCACGGCCCTTTCAGCTCTTGGCCTCTCTGCAGCGTCTGCCTGGAAAGTGCCTCTTCTATTGGTGATTTTTGTAAAGTGGACGAACTTCCCACTAACTCATTTCACACAGGCCAATAAACAGGCACCAGTAAATAAGAACATAAGAGCTGCCATACTGAGTCTGAATATGGTCCATTTTGCCCAGTATCCTGTCTGACAGTGGCCAGTACCAGAGCTTCAAGGGGAGTGTTTAGAACAGGGCAATTATGGAGCAATCCACCGGTTATCCTCTTCTGGCAGTCAGATGCGTAGGATCTCCCCGAGCACGGGGTTGCATCCCTGGCTATTTGGCTAATAGCCATTAATGGACCTATCCTCCATGAATGTAACCAGTTTCTTTTTTGAACCCCATTTATACTTTGGCCACCACAACATCCATGGCAAGGAGTTATATTCACAACAAATTGTGTGTTGTGTGAAAAAGTATTTCCTCTTGTTTGTTTTAAACCTGCCACCTACTGATTTCGTGGGTGAGCCCTGGTTTTTGTATTGTGAGAAAGGGCAAACACCACTTCTCTGCTCACTTTATTTTTCACACCATTCATGAATTTATAGAGCTCTATCCTCCCCCCAGTCATTTCTTTTCTAAGATAAGCAACCCTAATCTTTTTAGTCTCTCCTCTCTCTCATGGAAACCATTCCCCACCCTTGATCATCTTTGTTGCAATTCTCTGAACCTTTTCCAGTTCCACTATATATTTTTGAGATGGGAAGACAAGAACTAGACACAATATTCAAGATGTGGGTGCACCATGGATTTATACGGGGCATGATGATACTTTGTCTTATTTTCTACCCTGTCCTAAGAGTTGCTAACATAATGGTAGCTTTTTTTTTTTTTTTTTTAAACACTACTGCTGTGCACTGAGTGGAAGTTTTCAGAGAACTATCCATGATGACTCCAAGATCTCTTTCTTGGAAAGCCACAGCTAGTTTAGAACCCATCATTGTATATGTGTAGTTGGGATTATTTTTTCCAAAGTGCATTACTTTGTATTTATCAACATTGAATTTCATCTGCCATTTTGTTGCCCAGTTGCCCAGTTTTGCAAGATCCCTCGGTAACCCCTCACAATCTGCTTTGGATTGAACTATCTTGAAAAGTCTGCAAACTTTGCCACTTCACAGTTCACTCCTTTTCCGGATCGTTTATGAATATGTTGAACACCACAGACCCCGGAGGGACCCCACTGTTCACCTCCTGGCAAAGTTATACTCACTGCTGACCTAGGGCTAGACTGGAACCAAAGACGAGAGGGGAAAGGCTCCACATCATATTACCAATCCTCAGACTGGCCAGGTATCCCATTTGTGTTACTCATGCCCTTTTCAGAACATCTGTAGAGGGTTCATGTCAGGCTGACCCTTCCTTCTGGTCAAGAGGGGGCGGCCTGAAAGCTACCCAAGGCACTCCTTGCTCCTGCCAGCCAGGAAATATTATTTTGCGCTTACATAGCACCTTCCACCTGAGGTGCTTCAATAGCTAACCCGACATGTGTAGCCCCATTTGACAAGTGAGAAAGCATGAAGGCACAGTGAGGTCAGCCCTTCCTCGGAGCTCACAGGGAATCAGTGGCAGAATTGGAAGTGGAAGCCAGAGCTCACGATTCCCAACCCTTTACTCGAACCACTAGATCACACAGCTTGTTGCAAAACTACAATTAATATTTCCTACCTGCAAAATTTCATGTTTTTGCTCTTGGCCATTTTCAGAGGTGGGTTTCCGTGAAGCTTTTACAATAGTACTCAGATCAACACCTAAAAGGCAAGAGAGAAGTAAGGAGGCAGGGGGTACAGGAACCCTGGTGAAAACTGAAGCAGCTTAGGCTGATGTCTTTTTACTAAGAGTTAACTTAAACACAGGCATGGATTATTAGGATGTTTATTACATCCTTTGGAAAGGATACAAAACCAAAGTCTTGGCCATTTGTGATCAGAAAATACCTTTTCTTTTTTAAAAGCAAAGGGCAACTCAGGCTAAATTCCAGCTTGGAAAAAGTTCATTCTGCCTCTCTAAATTCCCTCCTGCTGTTTCAGCTCAAGCAGTTTTTCCTACCATGACCACTCCTTAAAAATGGGGTGTTGTAAACAACTTCGCATCCCACCTCAGAAGAGGTTGCATTTTAGAGGCAGGCAACTGACCCTTACATGAAGATTCTCTGAAGAGCTTTGGGATCTTTCAGATTGAAGTGCCATAGGAAAAAGAACAAAATAGTTTAGAGAAGTGCTTCCCTTTATCAGCAGTCAGTTTCCAGAAAGAATTGAGCACATATTTTGGGATTCTTTAACACCTATAACTGGCTTATATGAAAACTAAGTTGGCATTTCTAACACACACCCAAAAGCTCAGCAGACCCTTGATTTTTAATATGTTGAAAGCATTTTAATTACATATCTGTCATATCCTATTGCTTCAGAGTGAGAAGGATTTGCAATACCTTGAGATTCAAATTGCTGGACAGCTTCTTTCACAGCCTCATCTGGATCCATTTCAAATTCTGTGATGTTTTCTTGCACCACATCATCAAATGTTTCCTGTGTGATCCATTTGGATGCCATTTTATTTGGTTATTAAACAGGGACTGAAAGGCTTCTTGACCTGTCATCAGGAAAGCACAGAATTAGAGTTGCTCCAAAACATTATGAAGTTTTTGACGGCGAGAAACAAAAATATTACCCTACTATCTGTCAAAAGGAAAGCACAGAACACAGAATCAGAGAAGTGTAGGACTGGAAGGGATCTCAAAAAGTTATCTAGTTCAGTCCCCTGCACTTAAGGCAGGACTAAATAATAACTAGACCATTCCTGACAGGTGTTTGTCTAACCTGTTCTTAAAAACATCCAACAACAGAGATTCCACAACCTCCCTAGGCAATACGTCCCAGTGTTTAACTAACTTGACAATTAGGAAGTTTTTCCTAATGTCCAGCCTAAACCTCCTGTGCTGTGATGAAGATGGCTAAGGGGACTGGGAATAGGATGTAGAGCCCATCACCTATATAGGTCTTCAATTCAAATCTGGCCCAAGTTGGTAATGACCAGAAGGTATTACTATCTGACACCAATTCAGTGGCCGTGGTTGAAGGGAGTTTGAGATTTTCATTCCAGTTCCCAATGGAGTGGCCACAAGGCAAACCATCATATTTGGTGCTAACTGAGGCCCCTTTGTTGGCAGTCTCAACGGAGGCCAAGTTTATTAATTGACCATGGAGACTGAACTCCCATCTCTCTGTTAGAGGGAGCTCTTCATGCTCAAGAGCAAGGCATACTGTCAGAGAGGAGATGGAGAAGCTTAATTTGCTGCTATCTATTCTGCATCTATTGCGGAGAGACACAAAGGACTTCAGCCACCAGTGGTTCTCAATCTGGAGCCTGCCCTAATCTTCCCTCACCAGCCTACCAAACCTGGTATCAACCCAACAATTCATGATTTGTTCTGTGGTTTTTGTTTGTTTGTTTGTTTGTTTAAAAAGGCCACCATCAACTTGAAAGCTAATTAATTAAAAAATATTTAAAGTACAATTCAGGACTGGGAGCCAGGACTCCCTGCGCTCTATTTCTCACTCAGGTCCTGAAGCCTCACAGCAATCTGTGCGGTTTTACAATCATATAATCCCCATTTTTTCAGACATATTTTCCTTCCTGTTGCTGTGTGAAAGCCTCACAGAAACAACTGGGGAAACTGACTATAACCAAAGAGACTGCGCAGAAAGCACCATTAAAAAGTTCAAGACAGAGAGAAAAGATCTCTCTCTTTTCCTTTATCTCTTTTAGTTACACTGAACTTGGACGTAACACTGATGGATCAGATTCACATGAGTCAATTTTTTTTAAGTTGACACTGTCCATTTTTAAGCATTTAAAAAAAAAAAAAAAACCACCAGAGGCAAAGAAGATAAGTGACTTGATCAAAGCCAGAAAGGTTCTGTATGCAATACCTCTGATTCAGAACCCAAGAGTCTTTTTTTTTCTTTTTTTTAAGTAAAGTATTGTGGCAACATTTGTGTAGTTTACCATTCCATAAAATATTTTTAATTTGATTCAGACACAGAGTCAGAAACAGAACTTGAGGGGCCCTGGTACTCAGTCCTGTATTTTAGCCATTTCACCATGGCACCAGATCCCAGCAGTTACAACGTTATATATTTTAAACATTTGCAGTGAAACATTTCTGTCCTGTTGATTGTAAGCTCTTTGGAGCAGGCACCAGGTTTTCCTCTATGTTTTGTATAGTTTCCATTACACCGTGGCACTCAGTAGATAAGAGTAATCTCCAAGGAGAAGCTGTGCTTTTACAATTTATTATTTAAAATTCAATTAAAGAAAAAAAAAAGAGAGAGCGAGAGAGAGAAATTAAAAGCCACAAGCCTTGGAACAAGGGGTCTTTGCTCCTGACTACAGATGCGAAGGTTCCTATGGACTGTTCTTATGTCACTGCAGCCCTACCTGAACAGAAACTGCTGAGTTAGGGCAGCAGCGATTTTGCCAGGGTGCGCTGGTGAGGCAAGCATGGGAGAAAGAGCGGACCGCACGATGACATGACACAGCACTCCGAGTACCCGCCTGGGCAGATATTGATATCACCAAAAAGCCATAAGGCAGGTGCATCCACCAGGATGCAAAGGATGGTCATGGAGAACTGGGATAAAGCAGTACTTGCCATTCACCAGGGTGTGTCCCAGGACTGGTATTTTAGGCACCGATAGCAGGAACGCTCCCCTCTTACCCTTAGCTTAAAGATAAGCCTCTGTGCTAGGCTGCAGCTTCCCGACCTGGGTCGCCACCATCCAGCCGGCCCCGGAGCTTGGGGTGGATGGGAAGGGGGTGCTGGCTAAAATGCCACTCGGCTGGTCGGTAATGACGGGCAGCTCACAGCCTTGCACAGGAGAGGATGCCCCGGGGGGGGGGGGGGAGGCTTGCACGGAAGCTGGAGAAGCAGGAGAGGAGCCAGGCCCATGGGGAGAGACGAGAAAGAACGGGAGCCAGCCGAGGGGCGCACGGGGGGACTGGCCAGGGCTGTGCGCAAGGCAAAGGGCGCTGGGCTGGGGCTTGTGTGACACCCCCTGGGGGAGGGGGGGGATCCCCCATGGAGGGGGGGGCCACTGGCCTGGGTCCCCTGGTGAAGCCCATCTCAGTCCCTTCCCCCCTCACCTCTGGGCCTCGCTGCTCGCCGTAGCTGGTTCCACCCCAGTCAGCAAAGGAGAGACGCTCTGGGACCGCGGCTACCGGACTGACCCAGCTCGGCCGCCATACGCCGCCCGGCAGCGCTGAGAACCTCACCACACTCGGCTCGGCGCCACGAACCTCAGAGTACGCATGCGCACCACTTCCGCGGGCAGCCAGCTCGCCCCATCCCACGCTGCACAAAAAGAGCACGGAGGATGCGGACCGTGCAGGCGTCCGAAAGGGATATCAGTGCGCCTGCGCCACAAACTCACGCGCGTTCTTTCCACCGTCACAACGGATGGGTATTGCGCACGCGCAGAGCCGTCGGGCGCGTGCCTATTCTCTTCCGTGCTCAGCGGGCGCCTCGCCCTCTCCAGCGCATGCGCGGTGCGCGGCCGTTCCGCCCGGCCCGGCGCCCTGTGGAGAAAAGTCGGAACTTGGCCGAGCGGATCAAAAGTCGGAACTTGGCCGAGCGGATCGGAGCGGGTGGATACCTCGCTGCTGCCGGGCTTCGGCGAGCCGCCGTCCGCACCGCCCCGGGGGTGAGAGGCTGCGCGAGCTCTTAGTCCGTCCCGTCACCTCAGCTACCCGTGTTGGGGGGCGTTTCCTGGGGTTTCAAATTTTAAAATTTTAAATAAAAAATAAAATTACCCGCAACCTCCGAAATTCGTGTCAGGGGAGGGGGAGTGACTGCGCATGCGTAGGGAAAGGTGGCGGGGGGGGGGTGTGAGCAGGGCGCATGCGCGACGGGGGCCTGCGTCAGGTGACTCGCAGAGGCTGCTGGGAGTTGACTGTACCGCACCGAGGGCGAGCGGGAGGCTGGGGTGCACCCTGCCTGCCGGAGCGGGGCGAGGTGAGGGTGGGGCTCGCGGTGGAGAGACCTGGGGGAGGGGGGGGGGGGCAGTCCGAGGCGGGATTTAGGAAATCCCCCTTTAGAGATGCGTGACCAGGGCTCCTCCCTCTGCCCCGCGAGAGTGGTGGCTGGAGGCCTCAGCCTGGCCGGCGGCGCTTGGCGGGGACCGGGGCAGCCTCAAGGAGTTGTGGAGTGATCGGTGGGAAGCCACCCAGGGCAGCTTTGGAGGCACTTATCACTTTCCTCCAGGCTAGCAGTTTAGTCTGTATTTAATTCCCTTCCTGTGTTGGGGCCTCACGCTCTGATAGGCCAGTGGGGATATTTTTGTGCCCAAGGGGAAGAGAAACACACACTGTTCTTATGAAAATGCTGCCCAGCCACTCCCACAATGGAACATGCCACTCTTCTGTGGCACTGTAAATGCATCTGGCTTAACCCTGCCTTTACAAGAGACAGCTCGCTCTCCCTTGTACAAAGAAAGTCCATTTGCAAGCTGTGAATGTATTTCTGTCAGAGATTGAGCATTTTTCTTGCTACAGAGTAAAAATGGCCTCAAGACGAATTACGCGGGAGACTTTTGATGCTGTGGTGCAAGATAAAGTTAAAAGGTATCGGATGGACCGAAATGATGCTATAGAAGAGACAATCCATCATTTTAAAGGTAAGGCCCAAATCAACTCGCAGTTTGCCTCACCTGTGGATTATGACACTTGCTGTACAGATCATAATTTTTTTATATCTTTAAATTTTCTACTATAAATTTGCATTAATATAGCTTTTCCCTGTGTTTTTTTGTGTAAGGGCAAAGAGGCGTGGCTGACATGCTTTATAGTGATAGACTCAAGGAGCTCAGTCTGTTGACCTTAACAAAGAAAGATAAGGGGTGACTTGATTACAGTTTGAGTATCTACACAGGGAACAAATATTTAGTAATGTGATCCTCAGTGTAACAGAGAGAGGTCTAACATGGTCTAATGGCTGGAAGTTGAAATGAGATCAATTCAGACTAGAAATAAATACATTTTTAACAGTGCGAATAATTAACCATTGGAACAACTTACCCGCATCGTGGTGGATTCTCCATCACTGACATGTTTTTAAATCAAGATTGGATGTTTTTCTAAAAGATATGGTCTAGGAATTATTTTGGGGAATGTCCTAGGCCCTGTGTTATATAGGAGATTAGATTAGATGATCACAGTAGTCTGTCCTGTCCTTGAAATTTATGAATCTATGAATCAGATATTTTAAGTAATTATTTCTCATGCGAAAACCCAGACTTTTTTTCAACGTTTATTGCTTTTCTGTTACAAGGTGGAAAGTACAAGAAAGGAGAGAAATATTTCAGAGAATTGGACTTGGGCTCTAATTCGAGGGGATGTTTAGGAGTGCTGGTTGCTCAGATTTCTAAATGTGCTTGACCTCCTAGTACATTAACACATTTTATGTTGTACTCATTTCTTCTTTTAAACTATTCCTTGCAGCTCATTCAAGATCGGTTTCAAGACCCAGGTATGAAGACAGTTTTCATGATGATGGAAGATATTCACATGATGGTCCCTCCTCTCATGACGATTGGAGAGGAGATGCTAGAGAGGACTATCCAGGGCCTTCTTATAGATCTAGTAGCCCTCTCATGAGGAAAGATAACTACTACCATGATCACTATGGCCGCCCTGGCTCTCGGGACCGGGACTATGGCCGCCCTGGCTCTCGGGACCGGGACTATGGCCGCCCTGGCTCTCGGGACCGGGACTATGGCCGCCCTGGCTCTCGGGACCGGGACTATGGCCGCCCTGGCTCTCGGGACCGGGACTATGGCCGCCCTCACCCTCGGGAATCCTCTAGATTGCATGACACTGACTTTGGCTCTTCTGAGCTCTTGGGTGATTTTAGGTCACCAGGACTTGTGGAAGAGGAGTATGGGAACATAGAGAGTCAGGATTATGACCTGGAATACGGACTTCAATCTGAGAGCGAGTTCAGACCGCCAGTACACAGAGGCAACATGAGTAGAGGAAGGATTCTGCGAGGAAAACATATTACAAGAGGCCTGATTAAAAATAAAGTATTTAAAGGAGATATCAAAACTCCTCTAAAGAAATGGAACACCAAAAAAACACTACCAGTGACTAATCAGAAGTCAACTCTGCAACCTGATCAGATGCCAGAAACTACAGAACAAGCTAACCAGAGGTCTGCAATTGCCCAGCGCCTTAATCAGAAGCTAATCCTACGACCTAATCAGAGATCAACTTTGACAACGCAAAGGCCTGTGATCCGAATTCGTAAGTCTGAGCATGTTCTCAGACATCTTAATTTTGATCTTGTGGACAAGTCTGACATATTCTCAACCTTTGGAATAGAAATAATAAAATGGGCTGGATTTCACACAATAAAAAATGATGCAGAATTTCAACAACTGTTTGGGGCTCTCTTCGAGCTGGAGACAGAAACGTGTGCAAAAATGCTTGCTTCATTCAAATGCTCACTAAAGCCAGAACACAGAGATTATTGTTTCTTTACCATCAAAAATTTACAACATGCTGCTTTGAAGACTCCCAAAGTAGACAATGAGTTCTTAAATATGTTGTTGGACAAGGGTGCCATGAAGACTAAGAACTGCTTCTTTGAAATAATAAAGCCTTTTGATAAGTACATGATGAGACTCCAAGATCGTCTTCTAAAGAGTGTCACACCTCTTCTTATGGCCTGTAATGCCTATGAATTAAGCATCAAGACAAGTGGTTTCAGTAATTCTGGAGAAATGGCAGGTGCTTTTGAGACCACCATTTCTCTGTGTCGTAAGTCCTTGGCACTTCTGGGCCAAACCTTTGCATTAGCTTCTGCTTTCAGGCAAGAGAAAATACTTGAAGCTGTTGGTCTTCAGGAAATGGCTCCAGCACCAACATCATTCCCAAATTTTGATGATTCAACATTATTTGGAAGAGAGTACATAGAGAACTTGAAAGCTTGGCTTGAGAAAAGTGGCTATCCAATTCAGATGAAAAAAATAGAACCTGAGTCCACAATACAGCTTAAAAAAACTGCTCCTGATACAAGACCTAAAATGAAGAGTAAGTAAAATGCCATAAAATATCTTTCTAATACATATTTGAAATTTTTTCCATATAATCATAGAATTTAGAGATGAAAAGGCCTACTAGACCATGTAGTCAATCCCTCTCCAGTGCAAGACTATTCCCTATAATACACTCATTGGTGCCTTGAGTGACAAATAACTTGCATTTCACATTTTCATAGTAGTATTCAAATATAACTAGTCTTCACAACACCCTTTTGATGAAGTAATTTTCACTTTGTATATGAGTTAATTTGCCCAGACTATGTAGGTGGTCAGCAACAGATCCGTGATTAGATTTTGCAGGGTCATGGCTCCAGCCTCATCTCAGTCCCTTAATCCACACTGCTTCTCATAATGACACTGTTTCAGACCTAAGAGATACATCCTCAGAGTTTTTCCTCATTTGTTTTTAGCCTTAATTTTCCCTTAATGTATTCTCATTAATTCTACTTGCATCTTTTTTGCTAATATTTTAAAAGACAGGAAAATGTCACTAAAACGACAAATATTGAGAGGCAGACAGAGGTAAATATAGTAGCTGAAGCTACTTTTGCCTTTTTTTTTTTTTGACTTAAGTTTCAAGTTGGACCAGATACCTCTAAATAAAATGAGACCTCACACCAATCCCTGCAGTATCCCAGTAGACGCTTCTCACCAATTTATTACACTGCTGTTTGTCATGACCCTTTGTTTATGGTTATTCAGAGAGCCCTGCCCGGATACAAAATTTGTATCTGCATCCAATCCGCAATATGCAAAAATGGTTCATGGATATAAAGCAGATAGACGCAGATTTGCAGGGCTCTAGTTATTCAGCCAAATATCAGTTCATGTGACACTTCCTATCCAAGCAAACTTGAAATAATTTTGAGTGAGATTCTGAGATGTTTTCTATCAAATGATCTAAAATTTGATTATATTGCAAACAATAGCTTTTCTGTTAAGATAATTTTATCTTATTAGTTCTGAAAGATTTGTTCTTTACAATGCCAGTTGCTGTTGATTCCATCATCATGGATGTGTGATGACTCTTTCCTCAGTATTTCCTCCATTATTTGACTGGGAATTGAAACTAGACTTAACTCTAGTAATTGTCATGCTATAAAACTAGTATAATTAATATGATCCTGGCATGTATCTCCCAACCCTACATTTTTTAATTATTACATGATCACTTCCCCCTTTTATTATGCTGATTACACCTAAAATGTCAGTCTACTGAGAATGGGTCTGTAGTATGTTAAGAATACCTGGCTTACTCCTGGAATATTGCTGTAAACCTGGTTGGACATCTTTACATCCTATTGACAAGAATAATACAATGACCATGCTTCTTTGTTGTTACAGTTCCACAGCAAGCTGATCGGAGAGTTGTAGAGACGATTGAAAAGCTAGTGAACAGTATTGTTACAGGTACTTTGTCAGCAAAAGAGAGAACTGCTCAGAAGAGCTGCCCTGAATATTGGTAGGTATTTTGGTGAAATTAGTTCTAAATATACAGTAGAACCTCAGAGTTACGAACACCTCGGGAATGGAGGTTGCTTGTAACTCTGAAATATTCACAATTCTGAACAAAACATTGTGGTGGTTCTTTCAAAAGTTTACAGCTCAACATTGACTTAATACAGCTTTGAAACTTTACTATGCAGAAGAAAACTTTACTATGCTTTCTCCCCCCCCCATTTTTTTTAGTAGTTTACATTTAACACAGTATTGTTCTGTATTTGGTGGTTGTTTTTTCTTTGTCCCTGTTGCTTCCTGATTGTGTACTTCCAGTTCCAAATGAGGTGTGTGGTTGACTGGTCAGTTTGTAACTCTGGTGTTCTTAACTCTGAGGTTCTACTGTAGCATAATACTACTTTGCCCTGTTTAGTGTCTGATCCTACTCCATTGAAGTCAGTGGCAACTTTGCCATTGATTTCAGTGGATTTAGAATCAAGCCCATAGTGGATATTTCATCTGAATAGCTAAAAACACTTTATAAGTGCTAATTAAGCTTTTTAACATACTTGGAAAGTAAGTGATATCTGCCCAGAAGTCCTAATTCTTAGTCACCTGCCTTGTCTAGTAGACTAGACTCCTTTTGACCTGTCAGTCCACATGCAGGAGGGCAAAAACAATTTGACTAGAAAGCCATAAGACATTTAGGTATAATTAATGTATGTTTGTATGAATTATGTATTTAGTCCCATACTCAGTGTTTGAAAACAGAACTTGAGACACATAATTGCATAAACATGGTATAGTCTTAATTTTTTTCAGTGATTTGGGTGTGAAATTTAAGTTGCAACTTGCATTAAACTGAAATTGAAAAGTTTTGTAATGCTCTATTAAAGCTTGTTGGTCCAGGTTAAAATGCTATTATATGAAGTTGATTTAATTTCAGTAATTTAACATGAATATTCTTTTTATAGATGAAGAGGGCTGAGGACCTGATCCAGCATTGACCTCAATGTGAGCAGATCCTTGTGCCCCCATGACTCCAGACAGGCATAGGGATGTGCTTGCAGGGAGCTCGCTGCAGGGTTAGGGTCTAAATTTACAGAAGGTTAGAAAAGACCTGAATTTAAATCCTGGTTTATGTTTCATATGAGCAAAAATGAGCTTGAATCACTTCAATCCAGTCAGTTTGTCCAGATCTTTGCCAATACCATTTTATTTTAAAGCAAAAGCAACACTATCTAGTTGAAGGTTGTTTGAGAATTGGCTTCTGTAGTCACAAATTACAGCTCGAGAAAATTTGTCTATACTTTTCCAGTTTGTTCACTTTGCAGTTTGGACAGCACTTTGGTGCTGAGTCTAGAAGTTTCTTAAAACACGTGACTTTAACTTTAAGCATGTGAATAGCCCTAATGTCAATGGGACTACTCATGCGTAAGTACTTTCCTAAATCCAGGAAGTATAGTTTGTGTATAGTTAATTAACTGTTGCTTCTGTACAGGCACTCAGTTTCTTTTCTTGCTGAAAATACTTTTTATAAACATTGAGTGAAGTAGAAGAAAACTTTTTTTTAATCCGATATGTACTCCTTAAAGAGCATTCTTTCTGAAAATGGAATTATTTTAAATTATTCAACTTCAAAAAAATTAATAAATCAAGTTGATAGCGTCACTTTGAATGAGCCCTACAGTATAGCTGTTTCATTACAGGCAACTTGAGCTCTATCTTAAAGCAATCTGTGATTTTGGAGCTTGACACAACTTATCTTTGCTTACTGCTTAGGAATGGAACTACTGCTTATCTGAGGAAAACCCATACCTGCATTTTGTTTTTACCGGGATAGGGCATCCTATATACTATCAACTACCATGACGTTCTTGAAATATTGAAGGTTGCTGTCAGTGTATGTTTTCCTTACACATGCTGCATTTATTTTTCGTTTCTAATGTAGGTTCTTGTCTGAGGAGGATAGTCTAGAATACAAATATTACAGACTGAAGTTATCAGAGATGCAAAGATTAACATCATCTACAAAGGAGGGAGGCAGAGAGGGGAAAACACCAGAAGAATCTGCAACAGAATCAGTGAGGGCAATGTTGTATGCGAGGAAAGTAGCAAGTATCAAGAAAAGGCTCTTTAAAAGAAAAAGACTTGGAATTTTTACACAACATGGAGTTAGAGGCAGGAAAGTGAGAAAATCAACCATAGGAACACAGACTGTGCTTTCAGCTGGTACGATGCTGAAACGTCAAGACAAGCTCACCCAAGGTTCAGTTCAGTCAAAACCTTCCATATCAGAAATCAGCATGTCTGAGAAGAACTCTTCATTGGACACAGCTGGATCCTCACAGCATGCCACCAGTCCAGAAGTTTCTCTGTCGCTGGAAGAAGTGGCAGACACTGAGGATTTATCGGCATCAACTGGACATTCCCAGTCACTGTTGTCTCAATTTCCTGATGGTAGGTGAAGATCTGAAATTAGATCATTAATGCTCAGTAGTATGAGCAAGGCATTAGTTCAGATGTCAGTAAAATGTTCTACTTAGTATCATTATTTACCATGTCATAGTGTCTTGAGATTTCAGTTACTTTAGATCCCATTGTTCTAGGCACTATACAAACATACTGTTTTCTCACTTGCAGTGGATGCTAAAACAATGGAAACTGCTGAGAAGCTGGCCAAGTTTGTTGCTCAGGTTGGACCAGAAATTGAGCAGTTCAGCATAGATAACAGTGCAGATAACCCAGATCTTTGGTGAGTAACCTATATATCCATTTGTGTAAATAGTCTAATAAGAGAAATTATAACACCAAGCTATTAATGTAGAATTACTATTTAACATATAGATCTGTCTTTTGGCAGCATTAAATTACATAGATCTTTGTTTAATATCACTGTCTTTTGGTCCTTAAAGAAGTTATCAATTGTAATGTTTAAATATTTTTAGGAATGTAGGATTTGGATTTGTTTTACCAAGTCTAATTATTTGTCCATCTTGTTTAACTCAGTGGTTCTCAAATGAAGGTACTCCAGGGGGTCCGCGGGTCATGTCCAGGGCTGCCAGCCCCGCTGATCAACTCCTCTTCTTCCCTCCCAGCGCCTCCTGCACATGGCTGAATAGCTGTTCCGTGGCATGCAGGAGGCAATAGGAGGGAGGGGGAGGAGCCGGCACAGAGTGCGCTCTGTGGTGGGGGCGGAAAGAGGTGGGGAAGATGAGGGGGAGGGGTGGATTGGGGGCTAGGGCTGAGCAGGAGTCCAGCAGCCCCGGGGAAAATTAGAAGCCAGCTTGTGGGGTCCATGAAAAATTTTAAATCAAAATGGGGGTCCTCGGGTTGCTAAAGTTTGAGAACTGCTGGTTTAACTTATTGACCACTAATGGAGACAATATCTGAAGCTTGAGAGGAGGCCAATATCTCTCCAGAATGCACAGTTGTTGTGATATATGGGAGATGTAATTTTTTTTACATCCACAGCCAGTCATCTTGCACCCCAAAGCAATTCTTTGAGGGTGTCAGCAAATGTGGACAAGTGATCTAGTGGGTACAGTGTACTTGGACTTTCAGAAAGCGTTTGACAAGGACCCTCATCAAAGGCTCTTAAGCAAAGTAGTCAGTCAACGGATAAGAGGGAAGTTCCTCTCATGGATCAGTAACTGTCTAAAGGGTAGGAAACAAAGGGTAGGAATATATGGTCGGCTTTCCCAGTGGAGAAAGGTAAATAGTGGGGTCCTCCAAAGATCTGTACTTGGGCTCGTGCTGTTCAACATATTCATAAATGTTCTGGAAAAAGGAGTAAACTGTGAGGTGACAGTGTTTGCAGATGATACAAAATTAATTAAGATAGTTAAGTCCAAAGCTGACTGTGAAGAGTTACAAAGGGATCTCACAAAACTGGATGACTGGGCAACAAAATGGCAGATGAAATTCAATGCTGATAAATGCAAAGTAATACACATTGGAAAACATTATCCCAACTATACAGACAAAGTGATTGGGTCTAAATTCGCTATTAGCACTCAAAAAGTGATACTGGAGTACTTGTGGATGGTTATCTGAAAACATCTGCTCAATGTGCAGTGGCAGTCCAAAAAGCTAACAGAATGGTAGGAACCATTAGGAAAGGGATTGATGATAAGATAATAAATATCATAATGCCACCATAGAAATCCATGGCACGCCCACACCTTGAATACTGTTTGCAGCTGTGGTCAACCCATCTCAAAAAAGATAACATTAGAATTGGAAAAGACACAAAGAAGGACAACAAAAATGATTAGGATATGGAACAGCTTCCATAGGAGGAGAGATTAGAAAGAGTGGGACTGTTCAGCTTGGAAAAGAGATGACCAAGGGGGGATAGAACAGAGGTCTATAAGATCATGAATGATGTGAAGATAGTGAATAAGGAAGTGTTTACCCTTTCACGTAACACAAGAACCGGTGGGGGTCACCCAATGAAATTAATAGCCAATAGGTTTAAAACAAACATAAGGAAGTACTTCTTCATACAATGCACAGTCAACCTGTGGAACTCATTACTGTGGGGGGGGGGGGGGGGAGTTCATGGAGGTTAGGTCCATCAATGGCTATTAGCCAAGATGGTTAGAGATGCAGCTCCATGCTTTGGGTCCCTAAACCTCAGACTGCCAGAAGCTGAGACTAAAGAAAAGGGGATGGATTGCTTGATAAATTGCCCTGTTCTGTTCATTTCCTCTGAAGCATCTGGCACGGGAAGACAGGATACTGGGCTAGATGGACCATTGGTCTGACCAACAATGACCATTCTTATGTTCTGAACTCTTTTTAGGACTTCAAACACAATGGGATAAATCTTCTGATGGTGTAAGTTGGCACGGCTCTACTGCTTTCTGTGGGGTTGTGCCACTTTGGGCCAAATCTTTTGTTGGTGTAACGTCATTTGTGTTTGTCTAGTTGGACCAAGAGACTTTTTTTTTACATGTGATTGGGAGTTCCTATAGCATTTCATAATAGTACAAAAGTACCAGTGTAATGACTACATCTAATCTTTTTTACTAAATCAATTTTTAATATCTAATTTTATGGTAACTCATAGGAATTTTCTTTGTTGTTGAATTTAAATGCTTTTCAATGCAATTTGTTTTCCAGGTTTCTACAAGACCAAAACAGTTCTGCTTTCAAATTTTATCGAATGAAAGTCTACGAATTGTGCCCATCCATCAACTTTAGTGCTGTTTCGGAAATAGCTGCACCTGGGGAAAGTGATAAACCTGAAGAAAGAAATTTGGATAATTTAGAAGAGGAGGAGGAGGAAGAGGAGGAGGAAGACAATGAGGAGGAAGAGGAAGAAACTGAACTTGAAGAGAATATCTCCCAAACCTTGGAAGAAGTGGAAATGGAGCATGCAGAGGAGGGGGAAGCAGGTGGCTCTGAGGAGATCGCATCCAAAGAGATGCGGTCCAAAACAGGAGATGAAACTTCAACAGGTGAAATGCAGCCAAGCTCAGCTTCCGATAGTACTACACCAAATTTGTCAGCACAGGTGCCAGCTTCTGCTCCTGGTATCCCTTTTCCTCGCAAAAGAATCAGCAGCAAATCTCTGAAAGTTGGCATGATTCCTGCATCTAAGAGGGTCTGCCTCATAGAGGAACCAAAAGGTAAGTATAATTTCAAGGATGTTTTCTGGCCCTCAGCAAGAGTCCCTGAATTCCTATATATTTGTGGTTCTTGGTTTAATAAATTGAACTAAAAAAATACAGACTTCAGATGTCTATTCACTAGTAGCCATTGGCACATCCCAGTGAACAGGTGGACAGTCATTGCATTCTGGTGCAATAGTAAAACTTGCTTCTAACTTGTGTGTGTTGTAAGGTTGACTCAACAATGCTTGTCTACAGTGAGCATATGTGGATATTGCATACCCACACTCCTTTCTGCTGTTGATTAAACAAAGTGAGAAAAAGGTGGGTTGGTGGGGGATTTCCATCACTTGTTTCTAGTTTTGAGCAATGTCTCAAATCTGGCAATGAACATATTTAGAAAGTCAGACTAATACTTTCATGTTGTAAAAAGTTCATAACAGTAAATCGGGAAGTATTTTGCTTTGATATTTGTATCTCAAAAGTTAAGTGGAATTTGTGAAGTAATTTGACAGTGTGGCCATGTTATCTCTTTTGTGTTCTAAAAGAATAAATTCTAACAGTTGAGTGATACTTATGCTGAAAACTGACTGCTGCGCATGTTCACTAAACTACTTTCATGAGTGTCTTTACCACACATATAGAAAAATGGTCGATGAATAGATGACTCCATATGTGCTGTGGGAACAAGACACAATGAACTGATTTATGTGCCAGTCTTGACTTGGCTTTCCACCAAAACATTTTCAAAGTCAGTGGAGCTGAACAGATATGAAGTCCTTGCAGAATTTGATCCTTGGACTATAGTACTTTTTGGGGAGATTGTCAAAGGTACAAAGAGCAGTTAGGTGCCTGATTCCCTTTGACAGTGAATGGGAGTTTAGTGCCTAGGTCCCACTTGTGCCTTTGAAAATCTTTGTTTTTTGTGCACTCTAACCTTAATATCCTTGGTAATAGTATTAGATTAAGACATTAAATGGGAGTCATGTATATGAATATGTATTTTGCTATTTCCATATTAAAATTGGTCATCTTTGTGATTGACTTTTGTCTTTGCTTTAATTCCCAGTTCATGAACCTGTCAGAATTGCTTATGACAGACCCCGAGGCCGCCCAGTTACAAAGAAGAAGAAGGTGAGGAAACTGAGAGTGAAATTACACACAGTCTTGTGAAAATAGTTCTTTTGCAGTTTCTGTAAATGTCTGCCATTGATTTCATGGCAATCCGAACCTTAGGCCTGGATCCTGCAAGGAACAGGGCACTGTTTGAGAGTAGCGAACTTCCCTCCACTCCCAGGGCAGACAGTGGAAGGTGACAAAGCTCAACACCCCCACAGGTTAGGGCTCTTATTGAAGAATTAAATCATTTGTTAATCTGGTAGCTTTCTCTTACCTCTTCAGAATAATTTTGTAAGGCTGATATAAATGTGTTCCAATGGAGTTTTTGTAATAGTGACTGGGTTAATGTTTCAAATTTTTCATCCTGCTTTTGTTATCAGAAAACATGGCTATTAAAAAAGAAAATAGTATGCTCTAACGCTTTCCTATTTTTGATAGTGTAATTAAACAAACCCATGAGACACAATAAAAGTAGCTTGTCAGGTACAATTTACTCTGTAAATTGGCTACACAAACGATTACTCTTCAGCAGACATTTTCCATCCCAATGGAGAAACCTGTCAATTAAACATACTTTTTAAATCTGTTTCTGTACATTCAGGAACTTGGACACACTCAATTTGCAGAAGGTTTCTGGTGAAGAGATCAAATCGGTGGCTGCTTTTTTGTATCAAAAACTCTCCCCCTGCTTTCTCTCTCTGCAGAAACCAAAAGACTTAGACTTTTTACACAAGAAATTAACAGTTAAGAATGTGGGTTTCCAGATGCTTCAGAAGATGGGCTGGCAAGAAGGACGTGGTCTTGGTTCACAAGGAAAAGGAATCAAAGAGCCTGTGAAAGTGTATGTAATGGGAACAAACTGCAAAAATATTAGACATATTTGGAAAATACTATGCTTCTAGTGGCAATTGTGGGTCCCTGTCCTGTCCTGAGGGGATTGGTCCTGTGTATTATTCCCACTCTTGGTCTGCTCCTTGGGCTGGTCAGAGTTGAGACTGGAGGCCTCATGTCTCTACTAATCAGATTGGGTGGAAGTTGGTGTTCTAAGGGGAGGCTGTTTCCTGCCATCTGAATGGACATTGCTGAAGGCTGGGAGGAAATGCTTCCTGAGGCGCTGTATTTACACCACCTAAACTCTGGAGAGCACCCTGCTGTGTGTGGAAGCCTTGGTAATAACATAGGGGTGCCCTGCTCCGTTAGAAGGAAAACAAATAGGTTTTACCTTGCAAGCTGTCTGCATGCAGAATTCCAGTTGGTGCCTGGATAGTGCAGTGATGTGTCCATTGTAACATATAAGTAGAGTTCACAGGAGTTCCACACGCAGTGCTTATGTGTTAAGGTAATACACCGTCTCCACTGTAAACATAAGATTCTTTCCACTGCATCCTGCAAAGAGGTAAGTGCATCTCCTAGAAGGTAAGCATACTTTTCCCTTAAAATAATAATGTATGCATTTCACAATCTTTTCTAAGTTTTAAGGATGTCTTCTCCAATGTCCTCTTCCAGCCCAGATAGTAGGTTATCGTTCTTCCAAGCTGCAGATAGAAACAAAGAGCACAAAAGAACTTGTGATTTCACTCCACCAACTATATGGGAAAAACTCTGGCTGGCTGAATATTTTGTTGGTTTACTCTTTATTTTCTTAGGTAAATTTTTTCCCATCTTTCTCTTCAACATAATTAGTTAATTTAGTTGGGTGTCTTTTAGCCAAGTGTGTGTTTCTTTGTACTTCTGGGACACCCTGTGGTTAGGTGGCCTACCACCTTAGTCTCCCACCTCCTTCCTTCAGAAGGGAATGCCCTATGGGAACGTACCCCATCTGGTCTATAGCTTTCTACTCTCTACCAAGATACTGGATCCTTAGCTCCCAAACTTCTCATCCCAACACACTTGGAGAAGCCAAGAGCACATGCAGCCCCTTGGTTTCCTCAGCATGCAATTAATAGTTGAGTGTTAAAGCCTGTTTGGTCAATCCAGCTGTGAACCTACCAGGTTCTGAAGAAGGTTTAGATCCTCTCTAAAGGGAAGTGTTTTAGGTATGAAAATATGCTGTTGGCTTTTGTTTTTTCAACTAAAGTTAGCTGCTCTGTCACTTATGGAAAGGCACTTGCCCATAGCAGACAAGTGAGAACAGTTTGTATACGTACTCCTTGTACACAGCTCTCAGGAAAATTGTGTTGTCGTTTTTGGTCTAATGTACAGAGGGAGTTGCAGCTATGTCTTTAGATAACTCCAAAGCACTGCATTCTTTAATGGTCTCCAGTGCTCTTTCCTTTCTCTCTGGAGGCATGTCTCAGGCCCAAATCTGAGATTATCTTAATGTGAGTGAGGCTGTCCTGTGCAATTTACCTTTTTGTGTATCACTGTAGTGACCTTAATTGCTGTCTGGTGCAGCTTTTCATCTATTCAAGGTGATCCATGGCCCTCTCTTTGGAAATGCTGCAT
This sequence comes from Caretta caretta, assembly GCF_965140235.1. Lineage (NCBI taxonomy): Eukaryota > Metazoa > Chordata > Testudines > Cheloniidae > Caretta > Caretta caretta. The sequence goes on from NC_134230.1 coordinate 18,095,177, forward strand.
GCTTTAGAAACCATCAACTCTTCTGTGGACAAGTACTAGTTGAGATGTGGTTAGAAGGCCCACAGTTTGGGTAATTTTGTCTCATCAAAGAGAAATGGACAGAAGTAGTATGTGTGAGGGTTTGGAGACAGTCCAATGTAATGTTAGCGTAGCCTTTGATCGCTGTGTTACAGCAACAAGAGCATTTGCCTCCAGGATTGATGCACACAGACATGTCAATCTTCTTGTATGTGGAGATGGAACAGAACCTTGAGGCCTGCCTATGATAGGGAAAAGATAATGGCTAGTCTTTGAAATGTTGAGAATAACATCCCCTTTCTCCTCTTGGGTTTCTCTTCCTTCTTCCATAGCAGAGATAAGAGATGGGGAACATGATGCCTCCTGCTGGAGCCAGTAATTACAGAAAGTTCAGTTATGGGAAGCCCCTAGTGGTCTTGTGTTCCTCTCTCCATTTCAGAGAAGTGATTTGTCACAGCTGTGGAACTGGCCAATCCTGAGATTGAACTAAGGGAAGGAAAATCTGAAGGTAGAATGGCTTCAGATGATCACTCTTATAACCAGTCTAATCTTGAACTTCTCTGATCAGTCACTTGCCCGGAAAGTTATCCCAGAAGGGGGACTCTACTTCTTATCATATCTACAATAAAGTCTTCCTGGTTCACAAATCCATTATTACCTAAGCACCAATGGTTGGCACTGTACAAGACAGAAAATGAAGACAGTCCCTGCCCTGAAGTACTGACAACCTAAAAGATGAAACTGAAGGAATGCATTGGAAGGTCCAGAGGAATGATTAAGCTATGACATGTTATAGACACATTTATTTGTTCCCTATTGTGGGTATCACCGAAATATCTTTGGGAAGATTTTTAATGCAGTGAGAGTGGTGACTTGGTGAACTAGGATGGGAATGGCATATTTCTGTGGGGCATGTGGAGAAAGGCACATTTTGGACAGTGGCCTATCCTACCAGGAAGCCACAGAATTGTTAGGTGGTTTTATGCTCTTCCTACAGAGTTTTTAACTTGATCTTGCAGCTCCCAAGGCAGATTCTAATACTGAGGAATTGCAAGGAAAAAACATTTTCCTGGGACTTGGTTGCAGCCACAGAAATCCCTGCGGACTGCAAAGGCTCAATCTTCTGTTAAGATTGTGCAAATATTCCAAGGCTATATGATCATCTACTTGGCTTATGTGGCCACGGCTATATAGTTACAGAAATCGGATAATGAGGATGGTTTCTTTCTTGATGCCACTTATGGTGTCTGAGTTTCCACTTAGGGCACAGCAAGCCCAGTTATAGCTCACCAGACCCTGTGGTTGTGTTCACGGCTGATAACTTGCCCTCTAATTGTTTTTTCTCCAACATAAAGGCAGGGGGCTTTGTTCCCAAGAGATCTGGTGGTTTCTGTGCCATTTTGAACTTTAAAAACAATGATACTTTGGGGTGCCATCATTTTGAATAGGGACCATGTGTGTCACGAACCAGGTGATCAACCCAGAGGAGTTTATGTGAAATTGATCTAGATAACTACCTATATTTCCATTTACTCAGCAATATCACATGGCCTTGGCTTTTTTCTGTTTCTGTCTGCGGGGAGGAAAAGCTATACATAGTTGGCCTGGCATATTAAGGGACACAGAGGAAACTGAATTGGATCCTTACTCTGTAACTGTCTCCCTTTGAAACTATTGTTATTTTACATCTTTTCTGCACTTTGTCAAATCATGTGTTTGAATCAAATTGTGCTAATTATCCATTTTACTCCCTAGGGGTACTACCTCTGCAGGGGAGGGCTTGGGTGCTGCAGGGGAAGAAAATAAAGAAGATACATTTGATGTTTTCCGTCAAAGAATGATACAAATGTACAGGCAGAAAAGAGCAAGTAAATAGGTATGTGCAATGGACAAGTCTGGTTTATGAATTCCTGCAAACATTAAAATACTGCAGTTAAAAAGCCTTCCTTTGAACAGAAGTGAAAGTGTTACTGTGTTTCCACAAATGCATCTGGGTTTTTATTATTTCATGAAAATCCAGAACTACTTTGGACTGCTGAATTACCCAACATCTTACTTTCTAGGTTTGACGCAAGAGACTCGTTTGCTAGAAAACGTGGACATGCAAAAGCTGCTGTGTGAAAGGTTTTCGGCATGCTGCCAGTATGAAGAACACTTTGTGCTGTGGCAGTGAACTTGAATACTAATGTACCAAAAACATTTTCCAAGATTAAAGTTAGCCTTGTACTTAGATGTGCAAGCTGACAACTTGGATGTCATCTTCTGAGGAAGAAACAACTGATTTGCTCTCAGACGTGCCTGTTTACCTTTCTCTTTGGCCAAGAATGCCTACTATGTGACAAGATGGTTTGCTCCAAACAATGTAAGCAGCACAAAAAATATAAGCTGGAAAACCAATCTGCTCCTTTCTCAGGCTGAGAAGATTTTCAAATTCAGATCTCTTTGAGAGACGGTTTTCCTCAGTACCAGATGTTGCTTTATTTTACTAAGCTTTTTTTGAATGGCTGCATCTTTTGAACTGCTGGTATGATCTGGACAAAGCAGTTCTTGATATTTTTTTCCATTCATAGAACAATTTAAGAACAAAACCTTTTAAAATAAGCATGCACGCATGTAGGAATCCATGCCTACCTTTGTAGGACTAACATAATGAATCCATATAAGAACACCCAACTGTACTGCCTAACAAAAATTTCAGCTGCTCATATTTTCACTGTAACAAGCAAGCAGTACCAATTTCAAGTGTACTTGTTTTTATGTGAATTTGCAGGTCTTGCTCAATAAAATCTTGTACAGTTTCTTCCTCTCAAAGAAATAAATCTGCGAACAAGGTGTAACTTGGGTTCTGCAGAAGATTGGAACTATGTTTTAAAATAGTATTGGAAGTCAAATATAGAAGATCTGGAAGCCGAAGATCTGTTTTGTAATCAGAGCATCACTTTAGGGAGTCAGCTTATTTCTAATTCTATTGAATATTGCTCTTCAGAAGTTCTTTGACTGCAAGACTCCAGGAAAATGAAACAAAACCTGAAATTGTTAAAGAACTTTGTATTCCATTGTTCTCTCTTTAATTAAATCAAAGATGAGTCTCCAGTAGTATACTCTGTGCTTCAATAACAAAAAAAATGCATTCTTGGTGAAGCAGTTCCGAAGAAATGATGGCAAACTTAGCAGTAGTATTGGAGACAAATGTTCAAGGTCTAGTTGATCATTTCGTCTTTCACCAGGTTTGCATGTCAGTAAAGAATCCATGATTGGATTGCTTGAAGTGACAATTTAATAATATCAGTTGCACTTTTTAGCCTGCTTCTTTTTCTCCATCGTTACACTTCTAAAAATAGTTGAGCCTTCACTTTTTTTATGTGACAATGGCAGATTACTTCCTCTTGAAAGAGAATTTGTCTTGATCTGATGTATGTTTGGCTTACTCAGAGCGTGCAGGCTTGTTAATGATTTCATCTGGCACCATGCTGCTTGTAATGCAGACAGCTTACGGTACAGTCAATACAAGTACCTTACAGTAAAGCAGCAGTGTCTGGCATTCCTAAAGGATGAATATGCAAGAAAACTTGATCTCTAGTTATCAACTCACATGTGCCTATTGGGCAGAGGACAGTCATCTCCTCCTTATAAAAATAAATAAACTTGCCAATTGAAATTGAAATGGAGGGAGTATCTTAATTTTCATTCTTTAGCACCAAAACCTTTCCATTCCTGTAAAATCAGTTTACTTAGTTTATGAAAGCAAGATTTCTTGTTCCTCTGTGTGTGTGTGTGTAAGCAATAAGCTACGATATCATGCCACCGTGTAACTTTTCGGGTCACTCAATTTTAATAGCTTGAAAGCACATGGCTGCTAAAAACAGTAAATAGCAGATATAGAAATGATTGTCATGTTGGTGCAGTTAAATTTTTCCATGAACGTCATGCTTCTCCACCTTTACATTACAAGAAGTTAGAGCATTCAGGACCATAAATACAAATGTATTTTCTCAAAGCTTGCCTGATTCATCATACTTTATTCAAGATATTTGGTGATACTACAAAGATTTATCCCATAGGCTTTGCTTGGAAATGTTTAGAAGCATAAACAGCACAATCATGTTGGAGAAAGGCTGCCTTTAAGTTCAGCTGGTACAATATTTGGCAGTATTACACTTACCTGATAGGTCCCTATTTGGAGATGTTTTCCACTGCACTTTTTCCCTTTCCCATGCTTAATTGGACATTGTGTTGAATGCAAAAACGGAGTCTTTTTTTTTCGTCTTTTTTTTTTTTTTTAAAGAGGAGTTCCACCATTCATGGTCTGTTGTAGAATGATGCTCTGGAACCAATAGTGTTGGACCCAGAATTATTTCTCATACCCACTAATATGGGTTTAACTTTCCTTTTAGTTTCATTGATGAAGCTGCCATTGTTGCTGTTTTACAATTATTTTATTTTATTTTATTTTCCCACATGCTTCCAGTTCACCTCTTCTTTCACATTTACATTTTGGAAGAAAATCTCTTGACTACATGCTGTGCTATTTGCAGAAAAAGACACAAATCAGTGTGTGGCTTCACACTATGTTGGGATGGATTTTCTCAGCCCCCTCGACCCTGATCACCATTCTGAGCTGTTCTGGTTTAAACAGATTGGGCACAGTACCTTTTGGGGTACATTTGCTGAACACCTACTTATCCAGTCTGGAAAAATTCAGTATCCAGATTGGAAAATGGTACATTTTCTGCTGATTTCAACTCAATTTAGAGCAATTTCCTTGAGTATTATGCACTCTTGAAAATGAATGTGAACAGTAGTTCCTAAGGGAATCTCAATCTGCTGCCCTGGATAACTGTAGTATGGTCAGTCTTTCTTGTGCCAAACTTTAATTTTGGACAAGATATCAGCAGAGCAGCGCTGGTGCTAAGATTCCAGTGTTGCTCTCAAGTGGGTTTCTGTGAACCACTTTTATCTTGTTTTACCAAGAGATGACCTTACTCTCCTTTTGCAGAAGGAATTCCCCTCCCCCCTTTATTTTAACCTGCTTTTGCAGGCAGCTCTGATTTGAAAATTTAAATACAGGTACATATGTGAAACATTGTGCAGATACATTGCCTTGTTTACTAGTTTCTTTTCTGTTATTTTAGTTTCCAGGCTCTCTTCCATGAAGACTACAAGCATCAGTGAACATTTTAACTAACTTCAGTGGTGTGTCTGCTGTCTTTTGGTTGTTTTTACTGTTTGATGATCTTGTAGAGCAATTTGCTAGTTTTTGTTCTGTGCAAATTGGCAGTAGTGCTAAGCTAGAAATAAATGCTTATATTATTGGAAAACTGAAGTTTCTTTTTAGTACAAATAAATATGTTAGCATTGTTAATCTTTTTAAAATCTGCAATAAATGTAGAGGTAAACAGTTTCCTTCTGGTTTCAATGATGTTTTGCTTGTGGTGTAGGAAATATGACCACTTCTTTGGCACTGATACATGAAATTGGGATTATATAGTGTTATATAACTACGAAATCATCCATTTACAGGGTTGCTTTTTGGATTATTTCAGAGCTACTTGATTTTCCTAGGGTTCCAGTGCATTAAACAAGGCACCATGGTGTTACCTCTGCCTTGAATGCCAATACCAGTTTGTACCAGCCAGAATGTGAGAGTTACGTTCCAGGCTCCTACATCCCAGGAGCCAAACCTTATCTCTATGATTATCACTGGTACATTGAGCTGTTTCAAACAACAAGCAAAAATAGCTTTATATATAAAAAAATAAATAAAATCTGACCATTGGGAGGGAAGGGTGGAGCCACAGCAAAGTGAAACATTTTATCAGTAACAGTTGCTGTACACGAGTCATTAGAGAAGTAAAGCCTATTCAGTGTTTGTTAATTTGGGAAAGAAATATAAACCCAGTATAAGAGCTGTCCCTTGCTTCTGTACTGACAGCACCTGGTAGCTGCATGGAGGTGAGGAGTACTAAGTGTAGATTCAGGGAAGGGAGATTCCTCATTTGTTTGCTTGAAAGGTGCCCTGATGGAGCAGACGAATCTCCTGTGCAAATAATGCACTGTTATTTGAAACAGATGTGTTGGACTAATACAACTGTTCTTATTCTGTTGCTTGCATATCTTAAGTGGTATGTAATACCAATAATATTTTTTCTTCCTGTTTATAAAATTTACAAAAATCTATAGCTTCTTTAATATATAAACATTTAAAAATGCAGAAATATTAAGCTTCTTAAATACAGCACACTGTTTTTATTTGTATTGATGTTCTGTTCTGCTGTGGCTAAAGTTAGTTGTAGTTCATTTTGCCCAAAATAAGTCTGGACCCTTTCTAAATATAATAAACTTTGATGCATAAAAATACATTCTTAGATATAAGATGAAAATTATTTTAAAATGCATGCATGAAGATTCTGTACTATCCTCCTCATTCACCATATCTCGTGGCTGTGGCTGGTGAGTCACAGCCAGATTGCAGGGTTAAGCAATAGTCCACTTTAAATGAGAAAACATTTAAGGACAACATAAAGAGATTACTTTTGAAATAAATAGCTTTTGTGAACCTTGTTTGGGTAAACTGCTAAATGAGGGCAGGTGTGGAAAATGTTTGCATTCGCTCTGGGCAGTAAAGTCGTTGCTGTTTAAAAAGCATTGACATCTAATGTGTTCTGTTAAGCTTTGTGCCAGAAGAATGCACATGAGAATGCACATGCACAGAAGAAAGCTCATGCTCAAATAAATTCGTTAGTCTCTAAGGTGCCACAAGTACTCCTTTTCTTTTTGCCAGAAGAATGTATTTAAAAGATTGCAGTTTTGCCCTTGAACTACTGCATGAGCAGAAGCCTTAATTCTGAAGGGCTGATAGCTAAGGGAAGCATTATCCAGCTACTATCTCTTTGAGTATTAATAAAAAGATGCATGCAAATCATTTGTCACTTTGCCTACATGTCCTAGTTTTAAAAACACCAGCACAGACAAAAGTGGCAAAGAGTCTTGTGGTACCTTATAGACTAACAGACGTATTGAAGCATAAGCTTTCATGGGTGAATACCTACTTCGTCGGATGCATGAAGTGGAAATTTCCAGAGGCAGGTTTAAACATGCAAGCAGACAGAAGCTTAGGGTGGAAACATCTTAGACAGTTGGAATCATCTAGCATTCCCCATTTAAAGGAATTGTAGGACCTGTTGTTTCAGCAAATAAAATCATTTTTCAATATATAGCATTAGGAACATAATCTATGTTAAAAATGTTCTGACTTTTATCAAGGCTACATAGTCAAATCACAGTATAATCAGTGGAAAACAGGAGCCACCTGCTATGATGTTAAGTCTGATCAAAAGCTAGGTTATTTACATAGCTTTTTCCTCCTTACTGGTAATGCATGGTCAACTCAAACTTGCAAAATCCTCTCCCCCCTCTCCCCCCATATCAAATACAGATTGCAGATGTGTTCTGTCCCGTTCTGCCACATATTAGGTCTGGCTGACCAGGAGTATCTAAATGCATAACCTATGCACAAACCATTTATATGTATTTCTGTAATCTACAAAAATGTGAATGGGGTAAATATCAAGGAAGAGAAACTATTTCAGGTGTATAACCTGAGATGGGATAAAACTGAAAAGGAAATGTGCTAAATACTAGGGAAAACTTTTTCCACTTGGTCTACTTTACTTGAATAATATCTTGCAAGAAGTGAGTGGGAAAATACCATCTCCTAAAGCACTTAACTGGAAGAGCCAAAACACTAGAAAATGTAGTGCAGGGGAGAAAAAAGCCTACATTATTAAAAAGAAAAGGAGTACTTGTGGCACCTTAGAGACTAACCAATTTATTTGAGCATGAGCTTTCGTGAGCTACAGCTCACTTCATCAGATGCATACCGTGGAAACTGCAGCAGACTTTATATACACACAGAGAATATGAAACAATACCTCCTCCCACCCCACTGTCCTGCTGGTAATAGCTTATCTAAAGTGATCAACAGGTGGGCCATTTCCAGCACAAATCCAGGTTTTCTCACCCTCCACCCCCCCCCCCCACAAATTCACTCTCCTGCTGGTGCTAGCCCATCCAAAGTGACAACTCTTTACATAATCAAGTCGGGCTATTTCCTGCATAGATCCATGTTTTCTCACATCCCCCCCACTCCCATACACACACAAACTCACTCTCCTGCTGGTAATAGCTCATCTAAACTGACCACTCTCCAAGTTTAAATCTAAGTTAAACCAGAACATCTGGGGGGGGGGGGAGGGTAGGAAAAAACAAGAGGAAACAGGCTACCTTGCATAATGACTTAGCCACTCCCAGTCTCTATTTAAGCCTAAATTAATAGTATCCAATTTGCAAATGAATTCCAATTCAGCAGTTTCTCGCTGGAGTCTGGATTTGAAGTTTTTTTGTTTTAAGATAGCGACCTTCATGTCTGTGATTGCGTGACCAGAGAGATTGAAGTGTTCTCCGACTGGAGACTACTACATGCTACAAGGGGCCACAGCAATGGTTCCCTCACCCCACCTAGCAATATTGTTAACCTATCCAACTATACTCTCAGCCCAGCAGAAGCAGCTGTTCTATCTCGGGGCCTCTCCTTCTGCCCCTCCACCCCCACGAACATGATACAGTTCTGTGGTGACCTAGAATCCTATTTTCGACGTCTCCGTCTCAAGGAATATTTCCAAAATACCTCTGAACAACATACTAATCCACAGAGGTCTCCCTGCCAACACTACAGAAAGAGGGATTCTAGATGGACTCCTCCTGAAGGTCGAAACAGCAGACTGGACTTCTACATAGAGTGCTTCCGCCGACGTGCACGGGCTGAAATTGTGGAAAAGCAGCATCACTTGCCCCATAACCTCAGCCATGCGGAACGCAATGCCATCCACAGCCTCAGAAACAACTCTGACGACATAATCAAAAAGGCTGACAAAGGGGGTGCTGCTGTCATCATGAATAGGTCGGAATATGAACAAGAGGCTGCTCGGCAGCTCTCCAACACGAGTTTCTACAAGCCATTACCCTATGATTCCACTGAGAGTTACCAAAAGCAACTACAGCATTTGCTCAAGAAACTTCCTGAAAAAGCACAAGATCAAATCCGCACAGACACACCCCTGGAACCCCGATCTGGGATATTCTATCTACTACCCAAGATCCATAAACCTGGAAATCCTGGGTGCCCCATCATCTCAGGCATTGGCACCCTGACAGCAGGATTGTCTGGCTATGTAGACTCCCTCCTCAGGCCCTACGCTACCAGCACTCCCAGCTACCTTCGAGACACCACTGACTTCCTGAGGAAACTTCAATCCATCGGTGATCTTCCTGATAACACCATCCTGGCTACTATGGATGTAGAAGCCCTCTACACCAACATTCCACACAAAGATGGACTACAAGCCGTCAAGAACACTATCCCCGATAATGTCACGGCTAACCTGGTGGCTGAACTTTGTGACTTTGTCCTTACCCATAACTATTTCACATTTGGGGACAATGTATACCTTCAGATCAGCGGCACTGCTATGGGTACCCGCATGGCCCCACAGTATGCCAACATTTTTATGGCTGATTTAGAACAACGCTTCCTCAGCTCTCGTCCCCTAAAGCCCCTACTCTACTTGCGCTATATTGATGACATCATCATCATCTGGACCCATGAGAAGCCCTTGAGGAATTCCACCATGATTTCAACAATTTCCATCCCACCACCAACCTCAGCCTGGTCCAGTCCACACAAGAGATCCACTTCCTGGACACTACAGTGCTAATAAACAATGGCCACATAAACACCACCCTATACCGGAAACCTACTGACCGCTATTCCTACCTACATGCCTCCAGCTTTCACCCTGACCACACCACACGATCCATCGTCTACAGCCAAGCTCTGCGATACAACCGCATTTGCTCCAACCCCTCAGACAGAGACAAACACCTACAAGATCTCTGTCAAGCTTTCTTACAACTACAATACCCACCTGCAGAAGTAAAGAAACAGATTGATAGAGCCAGAAGAGTTCCCAGAAGTTACCTACTACAGGACAGGCCTAACAAAGAAAATAACAGAACGCCACTAGTGGTCACCTTCAGCCTCCAACTAAAACCCCTCCAACGCATTATTAAGGATCTACAACCTATCCTAAAGGATGACCCAACACTCTCACAAGTCTTGGGAGACAGGCCAGTCCTTGCCTACAGACAGCCCCGCAACCTGAAGCAAATACTCACCAACAACCACATACCACACAACAGAACCACTAACCCAAGAACTTATCCTTGCAACAAAGCCCGTTGCCAATTGTGCCCACATATCTATTCAGGGGACACCATCACAGGGCCTAATAACATCAGCCACACTATCAGAGGCTCGTTCACCTGCACATCCACCAATGTGATATATGACATCATGTGCCAGCAATGCCCCTCTGCCATGTACATTGGTCAAACTGGACAGTCTCTACGTAAAAGAATAAATGGACACAAATCAGATGTCAAGAATTATAACATTCATAAACCAGTCGGAGAACACTTCAATCTCTCTGGTCACGCAATCACAGACATGAAGGTCGCTATCTTAAAACAAAAAAACTTCAAATCCAGACTCCAGCGAGAAACTGCTGAATTGGAATTCATTTGCAAATTGGATACTATTAATTTAGGCTTAAATAGAGACTGGGAGTGGCTAAGTCATTATGCAAGGTAGCCTGTTTCCTCTTGTTTTTTCCTACCCCCCCCCCCCAGATGTTCTGGTTTAACTTGGATTTAAACTTGGAGAGTGGTCAGTTTAGATGAGCTATTACCAGCAGGAGAGTGAGTTTGTGTGTGTATGGGGGTGGGGGGGATGTGAGAAAACCTGGATCTATGCAGGAAATAGCCCGACTTGATTATGTAAAGAGTTGTCACTTTGGATGGGCTAGCACCAGCAGGAGAGTGAATTTGTGAGGGGGGGGTGGAGGGTGAGAAAACCTGGATTTGTGCTGGAAATGGCCCACCTGTTGATCACTTTAGATAAGCTGTTACCAGCAGGACAGTGGGGTGGGAGGAGGTATTGTTTCATATTCTCTGTGTGTATATAAAGTCTGCTGCAGTTTCCACGGTATGCATCTGATGAAGTGAGCTGTAGCTCACGAAAGCTCATGCTCAAATAAATTGGTTAGTCTCTAAGGTGCCACAAGTACTCCTTTTCTTTTTGCGAATACAGACTAACACGGCTGTTCCTCTGAAACCTACATTATTAAGTCAGTGGAGTGGATGACTAATAGGTCTCTTATCTGTAATTGATTTTCCTAGGGTTCTAATACAGCACATTTTTAGGGAAACTTTGGTAAATATAGGTTTCAGAGTAGCAGCCGTGTTAGTCTGTATCCGCAAAAAGAAAAGGAGGACTTGTGGCACCTTAGAGACCAACAAATTTATTTGGGCATAAGCTTTCGTGAGCTACAGCTCACATAAGTGCAATGGTGTTAGTTTCTCTTGAGGGACTCCTGAGTTACTCTGTTATATTTCAAGTGGGAGAAAATGTACACTTTTAGTTGACTGAACCTTTGAAGGTATTTGGATTTATCACTGGAAGAGGAGCGCTGTGTAGCTCAAAAGCTTGTCTCTCTCAGAAGTTGGTCCAAATACAAGATACTACCTCATCTACCTTGTCTCTCTTATAGCCGGGGGCCAGCATAGGTACAACCACACTGCAAACAGCTATTAAAGTAGGTTTTCCATCCAGTGGTTCTTCTGAGATGAAGTTGGAATGGATAAAAGTTTATTTCATCACATTTGTATTTTAGTTGCTTTCCATGAGTACTAAAAAATATTGTACAAAACACGTTGACAGTCTAATTTGCTGTCCCATTTTTGTTTGTTTGTTTCTTGGTATAATTCCCCTGTGCTTTTCTAGTTTTCTTTCCTACAGAATGGGTACAGCAACTGGGCATGAAGGAGGAAAAAAGGGTATTTAAAGAATTATGAAAAAAAATTCACACTCCCTCAAGCAAAGCTCCACTTAGTTAAATGTAAAAAGAAAAGGAGGACTTGTGGCACCTTAGAGACTAACCAATTTATTTGAGCATAAGCTTTCCTGAGCTACAGCTCACTTCATCGGATGCATTCAGTGGAAAACACAGTGGGGAGATTTATATACATAGAGAACATGAAACAGTGGGTGTAGCATGTTACCTACCTCCCCTCCCTACGGTGCTTTAGCACTGATCAATTTGATAGTGTCACCAATTTAAAAGTGCTGACTAAAAGCAAAAATTGTAGCTGAAACACTTTTGAAAGCCGCAGGTGCCCTAAATGTGGGAGTTGCAGCCAGCAAGCCCCCCCCCCCCCAAAAAAAAAAGTGAATCTGAAATGTTAACCTCATTTTTGATGCTCCTTGGGGTTAATTTTTGCAAATATACCTCCTTGCCCTTAGGGCAGCTTGTTTGCTGGGACGCTGTAACTCATGAAGTGATTCAAGTTCTTGGAAAGAAAAGGAGTATTTGTGGGACCTTAGAGACTAACCAATTTAGCTGTACTCCACCGCCGGGGGGGTTTGTTAGGGTTAAGGACAATGGTAGGAGGCGGGTCGGAGGGAGACGGAGGAACCTTCAGGCTTCTCCCCCGGCACGTGTTGGGAACAAGTACTGCCGCGGGTGCCTTGATCTTGCTTTTGACGGAGGCGAGCGATTCGGCTGCCGGGGAAATGGCTTCCCCGCTGCCGGCGGAGCTTGCCCCGGGCGGAGCGCGGTGGGCGAGCCCGGAGAGCCCGCAGCTGCCGGTTCGGGCAAGGCGGGAGGGGGCTGGTGCGGGGGCCCTGCGGGGAGGGGGATGCAATCAGGGGGCTGGGCTGGGGCGACTGGGGCGGGGCGGGGGCCGGTGTCGAGGGGGGGAGGGGCGGCGCGGGAATCTGGGGCGCGTGGGGCCAACCGTCTCCTGGCGGGTAATGCGGCAGTTTGGGGGGGGGGGGCGAGGCGTTGCTCCAAAGCGCTGGAGTGAGGTGAAGTGGGGTGGGGCTGGATGGGGGGGCTCCCTGAGGGCTGGAAGGGGAGATGGGGGGAGGCCCTGAGGCAGAGGAGCTGATGGGGGGGGGGGTCCTGGGGTTTCCTGTAGGGAGGGGTGGGGTGGGGTGTGGAGGCTCTGGGAGGATTGAGGCGGGGGTATTGGGGTCCTGGGGAGGGGGTCTAGCGGGCTCCATTGGGTCCAGCTTTGCTGTGTATTTGCTAGTCACTGAGGCGCCGTTACCATCTACCAGCCGCCCCCGCCCTCCCCCCGGAGCCATAGAAGGGGGTTGGATTCGGGGAGCTGGTCGATGGGGAAGGCCCCACACACACACCGGGGAGTGTCCTGGTTGCCAGAAGGCAAGGCCAGAGCTGAGCTCCCCCGGCGTGCCCTGGCCTTCCTTTCTCCTGCCAGGAGAAAACTGTTGGAGGTGCCCCCATCCTGGTGTCATTCCCACAGCCCAGAGACCCGTTCGGGGGCAGCATGGTGCCTGGTGAAGGAGTAAATGGGTGGGAGAAGGAACTGGAGGCTGGGATCATTTGTTATAACTTCAACTGAGTAACTGAGACCTTGTGGGCTTCACACAACACAGGTTTTTGAGCTCTGTCCAGTGATGCCCTCCTACCAGGGATGGCGTTAGGGGGTAGAAAGTGGGGAAATTGCCTGGGGCCCCATGCTACTAAGGGCCCTGTGAAGCTAAGTTAGATGATCAGGCTTTGGTTTGAGCCCTGGGCAGCGGGGCTTGGGCTTGGACTCGGACTCCTTTGTTTCTGGCCTGGGTGCCAGCAATCTAATGTCGGTCCTGCTTCCCACCTACCCACACACCTTTCCCTTCACTTTGGTACAACTGCAAAAAGAACATATTTCAGATCCTTTCTCTCCCAAAAGGAGACCATGGATTCAGATTGTTCCACAGTGGTAGACTAAGACCTGAAACACAGCCGAGGCAGAAACACACAAAAGCAAAAATCATCTAATGAAAGCTGCACACAGCATTATTACGTTAGCTCTGTTGTGCCTACTTATTGCAGGATGCAGTAGATCTGATCAAAACAGTCATACCTACAGACAAAGGTTGACTAGTGTCAGGTAGGAATGGCTACTGATATACAAAGTAGCTGTAAAATACAAACGAAAAGACTTGTAAGAGTGCAGAATACATTTTTGTTATGAAAGCTAAGGTAATCAGTTGATCTTTGCTTAATCAGTTGAAGGTAATCAATCAAGGTAATCAGTTGAATTGATCTTAAACTGCTTTTATTTTTAGGGTATATCGGATGTTAGTGGAAAAGTTTATTTCCAAATAAAACAATTTAAAGGGCTATTTTGATTTGCACAAGCTTCATAAAATGTTAAAAGCTATAGATATCTACATCTAAGACCTCCTAACAAGACATTTTCAAGCACCATGCAGAAAATGCTGACTGTAAATATTCAAATTTCAAGGAATTAAAACTGGATAGATTATATTCTAACTGGATTTCTGAAAATGAGTGGTACCGCTGCTGTCCTCTGTCTCTATCTTGTTTATGGATTAATGCAACAGATGGAAGCCTCTATCCTGAGCTGCATTCCCAGAAAAACAGTAACATACCAAAGTAAGTGTGATAAAACTCTTGTGTTAAAGATACATGCTGCAGAGTAGTAGGGTTCCCTCTGTGTGGTAGGTGTGTAAGAATTGCCAGCTAGACTGACTGAAACAATTACTTTATTTTCAGTTAGCTTTTGACCAGGATACTAGTATTATGAACTCCAATCTCTTGAATGTTATGATATCCTATCTTTAATCCCCACAAGAGGTTTTCACATTTTAGGCTTTATGTGTCATCTGAAAGATGGTACTTTCAGGTTTCAGTGTAGCAGCCGTGTTAGTCTGTATTCGCACAAATACATGGTACTTTCAATAACACAGTTTCACCTAACACCAAGTTGAGGCATTGATTTTCAGCAAAGGCTCAGAGAAAAGAATGCCATCAACTGCATAACCAACACATCTTTTGTCATCCCTTAGTATTTCCCCATCCAAGTACTGACACATCCCAAATCTACTTAACTTGTGAGATCTAATAAGTAGAAGAGTTTTGCTTTTCATGCAAAGAACCCTTTGTGATAATTTTGAAGACAACACAGTTTTCAACACCATTGGTCACTCTTTCTCCCAGATTCTTGTATGCATGTTCTGCTGTGATTTACCCTAACATTGAATCTAGTGGCTGGAGACTTTGGTGTCCAGTTAATAATGATTTTGTGTTGGTTATTTTTCTGTATAACAGTGGGAATAAAATATCCGTATATAACTGAAAATTATTTAAAACACGATCCTGGAAAATGTGAATAAAATATAAGCCTTTGTCCCACTGCTATCCCTTTTTCAGTCTGATATTTTTGTTTCATGGCAATGGTATTTTAGTAGCAAATAATTTTTAAAATAACTTTATAACTTGTATGTTTTTAGATGGAAATATAAAAACTTTTATGAAACCAGGATTATCCAATTTTTCCACACTCTTGGTGAGTGAAGAAACTGATACCTTATTTGTCGGAGCCAGAGATGCTGTATTTGCACTTGACTTGAATGACATCTCAAGAGAAATAGCCAGTGTAAGCTGAACAACTATTTATCCCTTCTTTTTAAAAAACCTGTCTCGCTTAAGGTTATATTTTTTCTGAAATAATTTAATTTTCAGATCTTTAAAGACAACAAAGCAATGTCTTGCAACTGCTAGTATGAGATAGATGTTCAGTCCTATGATCTGGAGAATTACAACTCTCTGTGAAGTTTTTCCGGTAGGAATATTGGTCACTGTACTAATGAGGTTACAAATTCAGTGTAGTGCTTGGTGATGATAATGGACCTTTCAGATCTGGGAAAATGTAGACCAAAGGCCAAATCCTTACTCCTGTGACTGGCCCTTCTGCGAGTAGAGAGTTGAAAGCAGTAGGACTACTTAAGATTATTCACTTGAGTAAGAGTTTGCCGGATTGGGATCAATGTGCTTAATGCATATGAGCCCATGTTGTAATGACAATAAAAGTAAGGCCTGTTTTGTTTGTTTAGCTTCTCAGTGCTGCAAAGTGGTGAGCATCACTGAGTTGATTCAGAAATGAGATTGATCAGAACCTCAGTTGATTTACTCTCGTCCTTGCAGGATCAGGACCCAAGTCAGTTTAGTTAGTGATAAAGCTATGGGTTATAAAACCTCAGGGGTGCTGTTAGCAGCACAGTAACTACCACTTAAAATCTCTTGGCTCTCAATCCACCAATGCCCTCATGTGGAACAATGACCTAAATGACATGATACGATTATTATTTTTGTTGAAATGTTTTCATAAATCCAAGGCAAATAGATACCTCTGTTCAAGGTGGTAATATGCATCAGTCATTGCCTGCATATCTCTTTGTAATTCCTGTTTTTGAAACTGAAGGCACAACTGTGCCATGAAGCATTCAAATCTATAAAGTCTGCAGCCACTCAGAGTTAGCTCTACTGGATAGCATTGTATTATTTTTTTCTGTTGTACAGCTCTGTATCATACTGATTTGTGCCTTTAGACTGTAATAGTTTAATTTTTAAGATGCTGCGTACCCACAACTCTCACTGACTTCAAATGAAGTGGGTTTAATGATTCTTTTAGGTTCCTCTCTCATGAAACCTGTTTTGTGATATGGCATTTTTTTATGTAAATAATTTACAAGAATAGACGTGAAAGAACACCAAGATATTATGAGACATATATATTTAATCCGATGTGAAAGACATGCCTTCTGAGGAGGAAGTTGCATATTCTGTGGGGTTTCTGTACAAACTGGGGCCCTCATCTTGTAAGCTGTTCCACGTGGGTGAATTCTACATGCCTCTGCAAAACCCCAGTGAAAGTGAGGCATTTGCTCAAGCACAGCAATTTACAGGATTTGGGTGTGGCTGAGCATGTTGCAGAGTCTATAGGGGAAACTGCCTGCGCTTTGTGACATTCGCTACAATATTCTAATGATGTCATTAGATGTAATTCGTTCATAAAATGTGCTTTTAGCATCTTGTGTCCCATGTGACAACCCAAAGACCTTCAGTAAAGACCAAATCCAGGAACTCCTTGCCCAATCAGAAAGCCCCTGCTTACATAGGGTCCGTGTTCTCTTGAGGGCACTTACCCCTGGGGTAACCCCTAAATCTAGCCCCATCTCCTCATTCAGTGGCACCACACCAGCCCCACTGCTAGGGGAACCTCCATGGAGGTGGCAGCTGGACTTGCTCCTTAAAGCAAAACCAAAATGTAGATTTATTTTGGTTTTGATTTTACATTAAGAATTTTTGACCAAAAATCACAGTGTGCTAAATACGGGATATATTTTGGGTTCCAGGAGTACTGGTTCGCAACAAGGGATAGACAATTGGAATGCGTTCGCAGAGGAAAGGACAAAGTAGGTAAAGTGTTTGTTTTCACTACCTACTTATTAAATAAGTTACCCTGTTGAGTAGCTTTTTAAAAACAATAAGCAAGTATATAGGAATCTGGTTCTGAAACTTCTATTCTTTTACAGTGACTGCACTTCTCATACACCCCACTCTGCATGCACTCTGTCTTCCATTTATTTTCAGACTGTTGTCTCTTTGGCAATACCCTCTATCTGTATAGTGCTATGCATATTTAAGCCCTGATCCTGGAAAGCACTTTTACATGTGGACAGTAACACTGAAATCAATTGGGACAATGAAATCAATTGGGAAATCAATTGGGATGTTCTTAACGTGCTTTTCTGGGTCTGGGCTTTGCACAACTATATACATGATTAGTAATTTCTGTAAATTTCTGTAAACCTACTTTTAAGATCTGATATTGAAAATTATTGAGTATTAAAATTTGTGTTACTCTTTAATTTATCTGTTGAGCTTGAGTCCAGTGTATTTGGACACATTCTATGTGTTTTAAGGTCTTGTTTGCTTTTTGTGAAGGCACCTGGAAGCCTTCATGCACTCGCCGCTATGGTATGAAAATTTACTATTATTTTTTCTGTTTCAGGTAGATTGCCGAAACTACATCCTCCTCCTTCATAAGATAAATGACACCAACTTATATGTTTGTGGAACCAATGCATTTTACCCAGCTTGTGATTACATGGTAAGCATTTTATATACTTAAATACACCCTTACTGCATGTGCATATAATTGTTTGAATAGTATGGTAGATCTTTAAGCACCTTTCCAAGTAATGTTCCTATGGAAAATTAGTATTCATTATTTTATTGTAATTATTTTCAATTTAAAAAATTAATTATTTTTAATGTATGATTGGTCATACTGAAACAAATTTAGCAGCAACATTAAGTGCTTGCGTTATGACTTCTGTATTTTTCATCTTTTGCTAGAAAGTTTTATTTCTGGAAACAGTAATTGTCGTTTCTTATTTTGTTGCCTTATCTCTGTGCATGTATTTCTGAATGCTTTTCATGTTTACTTACTGTATGTATATTTCACTATTCTTAGTTCTTTCCTTTGTTCATCTAATCTAGTTTTTCTTTGAACAAATTTTGTTTAAAAATAAAAGTTAAAACAGGATTACATTTCAGTTGAGTGCCAGGAACACCAATCAGGCTATATAAATAATAATTAATAAATGCTGACAGTAGGCTGCAAATCAGATGAATGCTATATTTTCACCAAATGCACATATAAGAGCCTAGCTTTATATTTGAAGTTACTTTCTCACATAGCAGGCAACTTATAAAGACTGAGAGCTTCGCTGAGGTGGCACTTGTACCAGATTTTAGAGAATTTGCAGTGTTACTCCCAGTAGAAGAGCATGCATTGTAAAAAGAAATACATTTTCCAAACCAAAATGTATTTACTTGGTTTCTTATCCTTCACATAATCTCAGCAGATTTAAACTCCGACTCTGGGCAGGGTGTTTCAACAGTGGCCAATTAATTGAAAGAGAAGTTTTCATAGTAGTTAATTAAAAACAAAGAAGCCCAGAAAAAATAGACTGGATACATTTCTATTTGTACAAATACTCATATTTCCATATTCACTCCATGATTATTCTCTTTTAAAATAAATTGTTAATCATTTTATTTTATCAGATGTGATTCTTGCTTTCAGCTTGATAGAATGATTGTTTACAACAGGTCATCAACAGCACAGATATTCATCTGCAAGGGAAAGCCGAAGAAAGCAGAGGAAGATGTCCTTTTGAACCTACTCTGAAGTATGCTTCTCTGTTAGTTGGTATGTTTTGGGAATTCCGTGTAAGACTAAATCATTTTTCACAGCTAATCACAACTGTCAACTACTATGATCCTAATTTGATGTCTGTGCATGTTCATGAAGTGTTAACCTCTGATCTGTTGTTTAAAAGTTGGAAGAGAACACAGATTAAACTATTATATGAAAAACTAAATGGAGCTGTTTTTAGTGCATTGCTGTATGTATCTCCTTTTTGGCCTCTGCTGGCTCATTGATAGGGACTTTTTCAGAAAGATTAATTGCTAATGATTTTCTTAGTATGACTCTTGCATCCATATCTGATATCCTTGAATCTAGCTGCTTACTCTTGAATTTCTTAGGTTTCAGATGTTTGAAGGTCATACAGGCACTGGGCAATCTTTCAGAAAGCCACATGGAAAAGATTTTCTTCCTTGTGCAAAAACTACCCATGAATGAATAAATGAATGAATTCAATGTCTCTTAGCAACATTTGAGATTACCAGAGTGGTCGTCTGGGTCACTTCTCTGAGAGTCCACCTAGCAATTGTTGACTTTCAAACATTCATTGTCTGTTTTGTCCTTTGCCTATTAAACCATGTTCTTAAAGTATTCATATATTTATCCTTTGATCTTACTGGAACTTTAAATTCATGTTGCATCCTCTCCATGTCAACCCATTTTGGACCTATGCACAAATTCAGAGTGAAATCTGTTTTTAAGAGACTGCTCAAGGGACTGACATAAAGTTGCTTAAAAAGAGGTGACCTTCAAATACTGATAAAACAGATTTATACTTGATAGGTTTTGGGGATATTTGGCTGTTTCTTAAGAAAACAAGCTGCCTAACAGGACTGATGTCTGGTGTACATAGTTCTCTATGATTCATTCTAAATGGTGATGAGGATAAATATAGAGCTCAAACAGCAATGTTCTTCACATTTTCCTGTTAACTCTTCTTAAGGTCCACTCTAGGGGCCTACAGATACTCTGAACAATATCGGTGTATAAAAGTTTCACATTTAGAGATTTGCAGTTACAAGCCACATGTAACTTCCAGCTAGTTGAGCCTTGATTCATTTTAGACAAATGTCTACAAAGCCAACAAAATACCTTTCTGCCCCAACATCTTACGCTCTTACGGACCTAATTCTGCATGGTGCTGCGTGGACTCAACTCCTAATCAATTCTGTAGGAACTGAGGGTGTTCAGCACCTTGCAAGACCAGCAGCCTAGACTTTTCAGCAGGTAAAATCATAGCTATACCTGCTCCTCAGGTTACTTTTGCTATAAACATTTGCATGTGATAAATACATATAATTTATGACCATTCCTTTGCATTGTAAAAAAAAGTATTTTTTGTAATTTTATTTCTTTAAACTCTTCACAGATAGTGCATTTTATTCAGCCACTTCAAACAACTTCTTGGGCACTGAACCTATTATACTTCGCAGTTTGAGAAACCATCTAAGGACAGAGTTTAAAGCATCTTGGCTAAATGGTAAGATGTTTTTATACCTATTTTAGCCCCTGCAGGGAAAATATTCCATCTTTGCTTGATTTTTTTAACTCAAAATTAAGAACTGCACCCATGTTTCTTCCCAGTGCAGAGTTCTGAAAGTCTAATGTGGGATACTCCCCCTCGCCATATATAAACAGTGACATGTAATTTAAATCTTTGTTTTTAAATGCAGCTGCCATTTTTAAGATGCCTGCTGAAAAGTGACATAGTTTATGACTCTGGAAGCATGGGAGCCAAATGTTAGATCATAATTATTTTCCATCTTTCTCAATACTGGTATAAAATTCAGTTGAATTTTATTTTATTATGAAACTTTTTAATATGTTAACACCTGTAACGTTTGTTGGTTACTGAATAAGTATCACAATAAAGCAGAGGCTGGTTTAGGATCTCATCCCAATTCTGTCAGTATTGTAACTAACAACCCTCTTTGATAAGCACAGGCAGCAGTAGATTTAGCAAAACAGATTGTGTGTATTTCAGATAAAATTTATATCTTATACACAGTAACAAGTGCTTCACACTGTGAACAGTACCAAGCAAAAACTGGTTGGTGCAGCTTTTTTCTAACCACCTTCCATGGCATGCTAGACTCCACTAATTAATATAGGAGAGGCAAACAAAATGCAAATAGACAAGCATCAGTAATGGATTTCAATATTTCTCTAGTCCTGTTATTAGTAAACACCATAGATCTTAAGGCATCTTTGTAGGAATTGCTACAGTTTATTATATCAACTTTTATTCAGGTCCTAAACTTAAAGACAAATAAATTGCTAAAAAAGTCAGATGTTGACTTTGAATTTCATAGTTTCTTCAGAATTAAGTCTGTCACTCCCATCTTTAACTCACTTCATCTTGCATGTCTGTATTGCAGGGTCTGTAAACACAAAACCTATTCTAGGCATGATCGCTTTTGTGGAGTGTTGCTTTTTTACTTCTTTAGGCCCCTTTATTGTCCATAAAATGGTTCCTCTCTCCATGCAAACCTTATTCTGCATAAAATTGGAAGGGAGATAGATGAGCATTAAACTTGTCCATAAATCTTTACTTTATGAAATGTAAAAGGTTCTCATTTAGCATTGGTGGTAGTAAATTTCATCTCCTGCAAAAGGTTTATCTAGGCATCTGTGTACTTCTGTCTGTCTGAAATTAATATTTATTGATTTTGATATGTCCAGAAAAAGCAAGCTCCTAAATTGAGGACTAAAGATAAAAGTGATCTTATAATTAAGGACTATGGTGAAGAGGCAATTAGTAGTCCATTTTCATTTATGTAAACATATTTTTTAACCCTTTCATAGATTTTATTTTTAAAATTGTGTACTAACTCGTAAGCTCTTTCCAGTCCTTTCCTTTCCCACTGTTCTAAGAAAACATTATTTTACTACAGTTTTTTAAAAAAAATAACTTTTGATATGTGTGGTATTTCATTGCCTTTTGTTCTCTACATTAGAAAAAAAATGTTGCATTATGTGTGTTTATATATTCCAGAGCCCAGCTTTGTCTATATGGATATGGTGCAGGAAAGTGAATCTAATCCAGATGGAGATGATGATAAAATTTATGTGTTCTTCACTGAAACAGCTGTTGAATTTGAATTCTATGACAAACTCCTGGTGTCAAGAATTGCTCGTGTCTGCAAAGTTAGTATTTGTATTATCGTAATTTTGTTTAAAGTATGTAAGTAGTTTAGATAGAGCTTCATGGCAGAATGAGCAAACATGGTTCCATCTGCATTGTCCATCTTTCCAATTAAAATTCTACTGCCAGGCTTCTAAAATTGAACTTACTTCTTCCTCCTTCCAGACTCTTCAGAACCCCCTGTTCAAACCTCCCTATAACATTCAAATCTTTTGGCTTTGAAAATTCAGATTTGCGTAGGAAGTCAGAACAAGCCCTTGTGTGACAGTGCTACCAAGTCTGTTTATGTGAGTGAAATCAGCCTGCTCTATAAACTCTAAAGTGATGACACTTTCCCTTCATACAGGGTGATCTTGGTGGAAAACGCATATTGCAGAAAAGATGGACATCATTTTTAAAATCCAGACTTACCTGTTCCGTTCCAGAATCAAATTTCCAGTTTAATATTGTTCAGGATGTCTTTTTACTTAAGAGAGCAGACTGGCGGGAAAGCATGTTTTATGGGATTTTTACTCAACAATGGTAAGATACAAGAAATGCATCTATTACTAAAATTTTGAAGTAGTTTTTCAAAGCAGAGGTTGGGTTTGTGTATCTGAATTGTTTTCAGATATTTTGTAAACCTAAATGTAAAAGCTTTCTGGTACATGAATTGCTGCTGCATTAGATTCAGCCCCTAAGCAAAGCTTTTCTATTGTGGTTCATTCTATAAGAAAGTTCTTCTTGGAGTGCTTGTCTATATATAGGTTTCAGAGAAACAGCCGTGTTAGTCTGTATTCGCAAAAAGAAAAGGAGTACTTGTGGCACCTTAGAGACTAACCAATTTATTTGAGCATGAGCTTTCGTGAGCTACAGCTCACTTCATGTCTATATATATATTCCACTCTTAGTGCCCCCATGCACTCCAGGTCAGTGTCTTTTGGCCAGCAGTGTCTGTTGGAGTTGTGCATGGGCTATGCCTGTCTTCATACTCACATAGTGAGAGCATAAAGGTCAGAGCAGGCCAACCGCCATTCAGTTCCTTCTCATTACCCATGGCGGGGAAAGAGAGCTCCCCAGTGTCCATGTCTTGATGCATCGCTTTTTCCTAATCTTTACTTAATTGTCTATATAGTTGCCTGTTGGAAAACTTTGGGTAGTTTAGGGAGTTTTTATCTGCCTTATTTGCTGTTTCATTTCCTCATTTTCTTGGTACTGTGGCTTGGAAATGTCCCATTCTGAGTCATTCAATTTTAAGTATTGCCTCTCATAAAAGGCAGCAATTCCAACATGGAGGAAGCATCAAGATCTGATGCTTCTTTTGGTAGAGCTGTACTGCAATCTTTGTCCACGTAGACTTCAAGCATCTGCCTCTTTATATCAGGTCACTGTTCCAGAGTCACCAAGAGTGGAATATATATGGACAAGCACTCAGAGAAGATAGAAAAGTTACTTACCTTTACAGTAACTGGAGTTTTTAAAGATGTGGTGTCCCCATATATACTCTACAATCTGCCCTCCTTCCCTGCTATTGGGGAGTGCTATAACACCTGGATTCTGCTATGGCGATGGAAATGAATGGCAGTTGGGTCCGTTCCACTCTTTATGTCTTCCCCATGTATGGCTCCAACAGACACTTGTGGCCAAAAGGCTCCGGTCTTGAGCACATGGGGCATGTGCACACCGAGAGTGGAATATACATGGACAACACATCTCAAAGAACTCCAGTTACGATAAAGGTAAATAACATTTTTGCCTGTCGCTTTGAGGTGCATTGTTTAGTTATTTGCATCATAAAAGATAAAACTGTTTTGTTTATGTTTTTCATCTCCATCCCCTATCAAGTCAAACCGCATTTGGAAATTGATTTAATTGAAGATATAATCTTCTCTCTTTCTTTTTGTTTTTATTATATGAGGAAATTATATTATAATAATTAATATAATAATAAACAGATTATGAAAGTACCTGAAGGTTGCTATTATCACCAGAATCAACAATGAATTCAAATCCATCCTCTGTTGTAGAGCTTCTAAACTTTTTGTCTCTTGTTACAACCAAGTTTATGTGAATTTGGATTAGTTGTGAACCCTTCATATAGACTGTAAACTCTTTGGGGTAGGCGTTGTCTTTCACTGTGTGTTTGTACAGTGCATAGCACAGTGTGACCCTGATTTTGGTTGAGCCTTCTAGAGTAGACAATACTGTAATACTAATACTAAAGTAAATAATTACAAATAATGTAATCCTTTACAAATAATGTAGCTATTTAGCCAGTCCTAGTTATTTATATCCTAGGTTTATATCTATCGCTTCCAGCTGGTGAAGTAGCCATTCCAGGGTCTATATGTTCACTGCCTTCCCTCCAATGGTAACTTGTCTCTAATGAATGCAGATTAATCTCAGAATTCAGAATTGAGCTCTCACTTTAGTGTTAATGGCCTGATTGCAGCCATTTGTCAGGGACTCAGAGTAAGAATTGATAATTTATTGCACATATTTAAATGGAACAGACTTGTTTAGTTTGATCTGACTGAGCCAACACTGCCATTTGCTGAAGCTAGGTGTTTTCAACCTCTGGGCTAAAGCTTTTAGTTGAAGACCAGCCAAGAGCTTTGCCAATCCAGACACTTGAGTTATGCTTTCTCCGTCAGGCTGGTGGAAAAATTAAAACTAACTAAACTTAAATTGACATTGCTTATCACTTAGGTAGACCAAAACCCTGACTTCTTCCTTTGTTGTTTCATCTACCAAATGAAACAGCTGTCCTTCCAAGATTCAGGATAAGCAGTACCCTCATGAGAGAAAACCACTGCAAGTTGAAGTACCCTTCTTCCAAATGCAGCATCTGTCAAAGCCCACTTGTCTAATCTAGTACTTTCTGAAAATAAAAACAGGACTCCAAGCTATGCTTTTACTGCTGATGAATTTGATCTTACTCTGTGTGTGTGTGTGTGTGTGTTCTATAATATAATATAATTAATTAATTAATAAAGGGGCGCAGACAAAATGTACCAGCAGCAGAACTATGCATATCAGAGGGTACCACTGGCAAAATAATCATGAAAAGGTAGCTTTGGTGGTTTGTAAAGGCATCAAAACCCTGAGATTGATATCCAGATCAGTGGAAATTGCATTACTTTGCCGCTGTATCAGTTTATGCCTACTGCATAATTTACACCACCATTCACATCACCACAGATTTTGGCCCATAATGTGCATAAGTGGGATTCTGCAAGGGCTCATCTTAAATTTCATATTCTGATTGTGGAAACAGTCACTTCTCACTTGAAATCCATGATGCTGAAGAATCTCTCTATTTACCTAGTTTGTTTTCTCATTAGAAAACAAACTAGGTTAGTATAGCTGTGAGCATCTTCTGCATGGGTTAGAGAGGGGGCCACATTCTGCTTTCAGTTACATCCGTGTAAATCCAGAGTAACTCAAGTAACTGGAGTCTCTCTGGATTTACACCAGTATTACTGAGGCAAGAACCTGACCCAAAGCCCCCAATTCACTTGTAATCCATTTAACCTTTCAGACTTAATTTCAGACTTAAGACTGGATGCAAAGGGGAAAGACGTACTTTCTAACAGGATGAAATAATGGGGTTTGGGAAGGAGAGAATTATATATAAAAAGTGGAGAGCAGAAAGTGAGAAACTGACTAACCACGATGCTTAGACCTGTCTGCTTGCTGTCACCTGATTTATCTTTGAAGTGTAAAGAACTAGTCTTAAGATGTACATCCCCTAGGCTGTTTTTATTTATTTGGAGAATATTACTTGATTTTTAACAAAATACATATTTTTAATATAATCCTTTACACAGTGTCTTTTTTTCCTAAGCCTTTCTCAGTAAATCACAAGAACAGTGATTGACACTATTTATGGATATATATTCACTAACCCTAAAGAGCAAATAGCAACATGCACTGTGAAAAGCAAGTTGTTTTTACAGCCTTCCCTTCTGTAAGGGCAAAATAACTCACTCACATTTTCTCTTCTTTTTCACCTTCAAGGGGAAGGTTGGATATTTCTGCAGTTTGTGCATTCAGTATGAAAACTGTTCAAGAAGTCTTCGCCAAAGGAAACTATAAAGGGCCAGTGACTGTGGAACATTCCCATGTTAAATGGATGGTGTTCAGGGGAGAAGTGCCACTCCCACATCCCGGTGCTGTAAATACTCATTTATTCTCTTCTAAAGAAAACGTTCTCTTTATTTTATTTTCTGCTAGAGAATTACTAGTCCAAATTTTGCCAGTGTAGATACAGTTCTATGGCCAGCACAGAGACATCTTTCCCCCATCCCAGGTCAGGTCTGTGTGTGTGTGAAGGCCCCCTAAGAAGGCACTCCTCCTACTCAACTCCACCACAAGGTTTAGGTAGTGCGACTACCCTTATACAGGTCTTCAGCACCCAGGTGAATTCCATTCATAGTGAATGATGGATTCCCATTGTGGAAGTTGTGTAGAAATAGCTAAAAGTTTAGTACACAGTAACAGTTGTCTGTAAATTGGTGGAATATAAAAATGGTTGTAATCATGTTTGTTGTACATTGTTTCTAGTGCATTGATAATTTTGCCCGGAGTATTGGATACAACACTTCTCTTGATTTGCCTGATAAAATTCTGCAGTTTGCTAGAGACCACCCTTTAATGGATAATGCTGTAAATCCAGTTGGTGATAGGCCAGTGCTACTGAAAAGAGGTTCAAATTATACCAGGATTGTAGTAGACAGACTCACTGGCCTAGATAAAAAAACATATGATGTTCTGTTTATAGGAACAGGTAAGTGGTTTTATTTTAGAGGGGGGGGGAAGATTTATTATGGAGGCATTTGTTTTAGAATTTTTTTCTGAGCCTTCAAAAAGTAAAACGATCTACCGACTCCTAATAATGCACCAAAAATCCTTCGTCTTAATTTACCACTTTGTAATGTATCAGACAGCAACCAGGCAGGGGGTTTTATATAATGGACCTGCAGTTTCCTTTTTCCTCCAAGTTATGTTTCTAGCTGAACTGCTTTATTTCCCTAGTGTAAGATACTGTGTATTGTATGAGGACAAATTTAATCCTATGGGCCCTCTTTCAGCAAACCTCTTACTGCTTGAATCAGTGGGATTTGAGTGGAGCTTTGCTGAATTGAAGCCATTGTGTTTGCAGTTAGATAAATGTAAATTTTGAGTGTAGACCAGGCCTTAGTGTAATGTTCAATGAATGGTGTTTTATTGTCTGTTTCTTTCCTTTTTAAAGCTTGTGTAGATATAGTTCATAACCTATCTTGTCATTAGCTTTATTCAGAATAATAATTTTCTTTGTAACCTCACTGTTCGTTTTGTTTTGGTCAGGAAGTCTGCAATGATAGCTATTTTCTACTTAAACACTTTTCAATTGTAATATAGAATAAAGTAGCACTTAAAAATATATCAAGGCTTTCAAAAAAATTGTCATGGAAATGTCCCATGCAGGCTTTCCCAAGCAAAATGGGCCTTACCTGGGACACAAGTGGTACACAGAACTTGCTAGCTCTCTGCACATGGGTGAATCTCTCATAGAGTGAAGGGACTTCTGGTCACGGCTATTACCAAAAGCCATGAATACCTTGAAGGAAAGGTTAAGATTTTTGTATAAGTGCTTGGGGTGCAGAAGCTGACTTTCCAGTTTGGAATTTCCAGCCCAGTTCCTAGGTAAAGTGTGTGTTTGTTTTGTTGGACATTGAGGATCTGTTTGGAAATCTTCCATATCAGAAGAGCCTCAATGTAGGGAAATCTTCCAAAATCAGGAACTGCTCCATTTCTTAAAAAATTATTACTTACTTACTTACCAGAAAGCGAATGGGGAAAATATTGCTGTTGAACATTTAGGAAATTTCTTGTCCTCAAGATTTGTTTTCTAAATCTCTAGAAAAGGCTGATGAATTTTAAAACTGAAGTGAAAATGCTGTTATGCTATGTTTGAACATGTTTCTCTTCAAAAATACATTTCATTTTATGCAGATAATGGATATTTGCATAAGGCTCTCAACTGTGACGGGGAAATGTTCATTATGGAAGAGATACAGCTGTTTCAATCCCCAGAGCCTGTACAATCTCTCAAACTGTCTTCCAGAAAGGTAGATCCTCTGTCTCTGCATATGCAAAGGGATTGGTGTAATGGTATGCTTCAGGCCTTCCTCTTTTTACACTGTACATCTGGATTTTCAATGTTATGTGTATACTACATACTCTTCTCTAGCATCACACTGATTAATAATAAAAGCATATGTGAGATTTTGTCTGTGGAAGTAGATTCTTTTGCATTTTAATATAACTGAAACAAACTTTCAAACACACATTTGGCAATTTATATCACTTTTAGTCAAAATTAATTCCCAAAGTTTTCATAAAGACTGTAATCTCTTCAGGCCAGGAATCTTGTCTTTTCGTTTGTTCTGCAAAGCACTGTGTATATTCACATGCTCTTTCATTAGTAATCTATTATTTCAAAGTATATAGTTGATTTATTGTCAAATCACAGAAGTTGCTGTCCGCATGCCATAAAGTTTAAAAACTCTCACAGTACTATAAAATAACAGCTCAATACTGCATTTCTAGGGCCTGCTGTATGTAGGGTCTCCATCCCAAGTGGTACAACTCCCTGTTTCAGTATGCAGCCGATATAAACACTGCTTGGATTGTGTTTTGGCAAGGGATCCTTACTGTGCATGGTCTGAGTCTTTTGAGAAGTGTGTTCTCGTGGCTAATCAAACAGGAGCCTTGAAGTAAGTCCAAAGATATTGCTTGAGGTCCATACCAGAGATGATATTTATTTTGCTTTTTAAATTCAGTTCAACAAGTCAGTAAAATGTAACAAAACCAGGATGCATTCTATAGCTAATGTCCTGAAAGTTTGAACATTTTTTACATGCCTTCATGGTGTATTTCTTTTATTCATCTCTCTCTTCCTCCAGGGATTTAATTCAGAGTGTTAAAAATGGTGATGCTTCCAGATGTCCTAAAGTAGGTAAGTGAACATTTATCTTTAACAAAATATTGTTGAAATATAGTACAAAATTAAAATAATTCTAGCATGTGGGTCATATATCTGTGGTCATTGAAATGCCTGATATTTTAGCTAAATTAAAATACAACAGGGGTAAAAACTATATTGATTTTTGACAAGAAAATGCTGAGCTGATTTGGCTTGTTCTTAAAGGTTTTGAACTTGGGGTCAGGATATTCTAGTTCAGACTGAAACCACTAATCTCATGAGAAGCAGAAAATGTGAGCCATGACTTTTGAGGCTGTTGGTATGTTTCTTCCCATACTACAGAAGTCACGTGGAACATAAGAAGTCCTGTTAACTCTGTCACTGTGACTGACATTTGGTATTTCTCTGCAGAAATACAACTCAAATAGTCAACTATTTAAAAAAAACCTGCTGGTTCAGAGAGAGACATTTTAAAATATGAATTTGTGATTAATTTTTAAAACATTTTTAATTTTTAAATGTTTGCAGGATTAGGGACTTTAATCTTAAACTGCACTGAAAACTAAGAGTCGGCTATTGCAGATTATAGGTCATGAGTGTAATGTGGTAAAGTCGAAAGCATTTGTATCCTCAAAGCCGTGTCCAAGCAATATCTAATCCTCACAACTGCTCTGTGACGATAGAATAGCAAGTGTGCAAATTGGGTGTAGAAATTGAGGCACAGAAAGGTGAAGAGATTTACTCAAAGCTACATACTGTGTTAGTCTGTGGCAAAGTGAGAATTTAAACTCAAGTTCCTGAATTCCAGCCCATATTCAGACTGTTAGATATCACTGGGAATAAGGCCAGCCAGAATCAATCTGTGCTATCATGCCCTTTTAGCAGATGGGAGGAGACAGTTAAATCTGTCGATTTCTCTAGTTTATTAACGCACCTTAAAACACTCACGGTCCTTTGAGTCATGTTCCTTAATTAATCGTGATGTTTCTTTGAACATATATTTGGCCAGGCAGGTTAAACTAAGGCTTCATTGTTTTTAATTAAACCACCCTTCACAATTTCAGGAAATAATGTCAGAAACTGTCCCGTTATCATTGGCAACAGTGTTCACCTTAGATGTGCGCCCATGTCCAACCTGGCTAGGATGGTGTGGAAGTTCAATGGGAGCAGTCTTCAGGCAGAAGATTCTAAATACCTGCTTTATGATGGAGGAATAGTCATATTTAATGTGACCGTGGCTGATGCTGGATTTTATGACTGCCATTCTGTAGAGAGAGCTAATGGGAAAGAATTCCCTGTTACTGTGGCTAGCTATGTTCTGTATACCCAAAAGGACAGCGTTTTCATTATTACTAAGAATTACACCACAAATCAACCAAATGCAGACACAACTCTGAAGGTTAAATCTTTGGTATCATCTTCCTTGCTGACTGACCCAGCAAAACAAAAATCCCTGGAAGACCAAAAAGAGAAGCTTATTTTAAAACTCTTCGGAGCTGGATTTGCACTCCTTTTTTCTTCCTTGCTGGTTTGGAACTTTTGCAAAGGCCATCTGTCTGTGCCTTGGAAGAGCAGAGAAAGAAGCTCAAAAACAGCAAATGCAGATTGTTTGCCAGGTCCAACATTGGCTACAGAGGGGTCGGGTGCTGTGAGGAAAAGTTCAGCCACGCGAACGAACACCTCCACTGTTAATGAATCAGTACCGCTTGTGAGCTCTCCCTCAGAAGAGGAATGCAGCGCTAATGTACAACACAACACAAGTCTCACAAAGAGATCTGGGACTTGCAGCTCACAAAGCTGTTTGGTTGAGGATGAGACAATGTTTCCTATTGAGGAATGTGGAATGTAAAGTTTTAGTAGGAATCACAAGCCCAAATCTAGTGAGCCAAGCAGTCTAAACATAAATTCATGTCCAGGTGCTGCTTTTCAAAAAGATAGTTACATCAGTTTTTGTTATTTTTTAATGTGTTGCAAGAATAAACATTTGTTAAAAGTTGGTATTGAGCTCCTTTTTTGTAACACTGTGTGTTGCTGCACCATTATAGACATTAAAACTTCAAAAAGAAAAGGAGGACTTGTGGCACCTTAGAGACTAACAAATTTATTTGAGCATAAGCTTTCGTAAGCTACAGCTCCCTTCATCGGAACTGTTGTTAATCTTTAGCACTTAAATAGTGCTTTTCACCTTCAGAGGGTGTCTATTTACTCTACAAATACCACCTTATTAAGTCTTCCAGTGTCCCTGTGAAGTAGGTATTATCCCCATTGTACGAATGAGATTAAAGGACATGCTTATGGACACAGATGGAATCAGTGTCAGATCTGTGGATTAGAGATTATAAATTCCTAGCTAATCCTGTGCTCACACCACTGACCACAAAGCCTCCGTCTCTCTCTCTTAAGTCTTTAAATCTTCAAGGCATTGTACACACGTTAACTTAAGTTCCTAATGTATTTTAATTACCTTCTTTACAAGATATCTCTCCCTGTCATAAACAGCCTCATGCCCCAGTTCATGTACTGCATAGCTGATGCAAATATATTACCTCAGAGCATGGCCAAAATCCAGGTTACCATAACCCTGTTTGTTAAATATCTTTGAATACCCTATATATTCGCCTGAAATAGTCTCCATCTCCTTCTTTGGAGAGCAGCCTAGGTTCTCCAGTATTAAAATCCCCAAACAAAGAGCTGTTCTGCCTCTCTCCATGTGTAGTGCCAGAGGCATGCAGAGAATGAGTGGATTCCACTGCTTCCTTCTCTCCTCTCCCAAACATGTACAGTTTGCTTTCTCCAGTTCCCAAGTAGCCTTAGAAGCAGAAGTTTCCAGGCCTGCTTTGAACCTGACTCTCCTGGGCAGGAGCACTTTCCTGCCACCCCACCACACTTGCTTTAAAAAGATAATTGAAAAAGATGCTCAGAAACCAGGATGATCGCAGTATAATGACCAATAGAGAAAAGACCAAATCAGTTGTTGTTTAATGGTTTCTTCACACTGTTGGTTAAAGTGTTTTTACACTAAAATAGAGTGTCAATCTCTCCTTTTGAATGCATCTTTTATTCCTTAAAAACGTTTGTTTTACAACAAGGGCCTCTTGTATACCGTTATGTGCAAATGTCAGACAAATTGTGGCCTGCTGTTGAAACATACTAAACACCCAGCAATGCTCATGTTCCCAGATCTCTATATTTGGCAGTTTTGCAGATGCTAATTAATAACCATTTGCACTTTTCATGGAAAGAGCTAAAGGTGGGAATAGCCATCAGCCTTTCTAGCAGGATCAAGTAATGGGGTTGGAGAGTGAGGAGAAGAAGATTTTACATTAAAAATGTACAGCTGAAAATGAAAAGGCTGAAGAGCTGCTGCGAAACCATAATGCTAAGGCCTCTCTGACTGCAATCACCTGTTGTATCAATTAAATGCAAAGAGCTAGTTCTAAGGTGTGTATCTTGGCCAGTGAATGTGATTTGAAAGGGATTATACTGCCATTAAGAATATTCTTTAGGCAATGATCTGTTGTGTGCTCTAGTCTGTGTTCTGAACCACTGTTCAAAGAGCTGTAGGAAGATTAATGGTGCAAACTTGACAATAGCTGTGTAACTAATGACATGGGGGGGGATCACAATATCTCATTTCTTTTCTCTTCTGGAGGGCAGGAGACAATAACTGTCCTCCCTCAGAGGGAGAAGGGACAAATGGAACAAAAACCCTGTTAAAGGACATCCTCATAAGGTTACTAACACCTGATTTTAGTGCAATTCCTGCTGATCTAATTACCCTAATTTTAACATGTAAAATAATTAGCTTCTAAGAAGAGCCATAGATAACCCACTGTTAGCAGGTCAATATGAAAGATATTGTGTGTCCTACTTTCAGCAGAGTCTTCAGTGTGGTTTATTTTAGTCCCTTTGTCATTGGTGGCCAGGTTGTGCGTATGAAGGACAGAGAAAATGGAGCAGAAGGAGTAAGGACCTAATTCATCTCTGTCCTAGCATTGAACTTGGCTCTGGGCCTGGGAGAGGAGGCAGTCCTGGAGCTGCAGGTTTGTCTGCCAGCTCAAGTTAGAGAAGCATCAGAGGCTGTTTTCACCTGTTGCCGTGGCCTTTCTGACTATGCCCCAGTGTCCACTTGAGAAATTTTAAAATGTTCCCATCATTTCTAACACATGTTTAGCTCCACCGGTGTCAATGCTGGGACCTCTGGAATAGATGGGTCATTGGCTGCCCCTGCTGCATCATCTCACCTTTCTCAGTAAAGGTCTAGCCGGAGCTGCCATGATGGTTAAAACACTGGCATGAGGGGTTCCCAGCACTGTTAACGCTGCTGACATAGGATGAGGATTTTAGATCTATTTCCCTTCTGTGTATACTGTGAAACACATGTGGAGGGGATACCCCAATAGACAGAGGATGGGGAGGAGCAGCAGGACTGTTGCAGCATCTAAAGGTCTGAGTCAGGCACCAGGCCCTGTAACGCTAGGCACTCTACACTAATATAACAAGAAGTCAAGTGCCCCAAAGAGCTTACAGTCTTAGCTAGGGGAAACCTCATGTTTGTCATTTTTATATAAGCTCCATCTGAAAACTGCTAAAAGAATGGATGCTACCTCTGCAATTCCTTGAACATGGGCACACCTTAACTTAGTAGTGCAAGCCTGTAGTGCCCAGAAGTTATTAGGGCATGGAAAAGTTAATGTGCAGAACTGGCTGGAATTAATGCCAAACTCTCTTGGGGAAATTCCTTATTAATGCAGGTGACCTAATAAATCAGAGGCAAAAAATGAGACTGGACTCCTCCAGTAGCCACACAATCGAACACCACTGGCAGTCCGTTCAGGCGAGGCCTGGCATTAGACTAGTGGGGGTTGAGGCACAGGGGCAGTGCTGTTTGTGGCAGGCCTGTGACTAGTACCGCTATAAATCAACGGAAGCACAGTGGCAGAGCTGTGTTCGTGGGGATGGGGAGAAGCCCTGGAATACTGTCCTGTTGCAGGCCCAAGTGCATTGCTAGGAATGTGAACGTGAGCACTTGCACAACTGTTGCCTGCTCTAGTGAGTGCATGTGCTCACACTCTCAGACCCAGGTGCAAATGTAGCTGCCAGCATTTAATGTGCGAAAGTATCTGAAACAGACCATTGATTCCCCCCCCCCCCCACCTCAAATGTAGCTGATACTGTTCAAGGCGAGATGTGATTTATTTATTTATTTTTGGTCCCTATGACAGAAGGACGGTGCGGTTTGCAGCAGGGGCCTGTTTGTACTGCAGGCCGAATGCTTCCTATGAGTGCCCTGCAGTCTCTACACGTACAGCATTGCAGCGGCGCACCCTGGGTGGTGAAGACACTCCGTGGGGACGGGAGAGAGCTCTGCCGTAGGCAGCAAATAACCCGCTCCGCGAGCGGCAGGAGCCATGGTGGTGGAGCGCTGTGCACACTAGTGCTTACGTTGGTGTAATGGATGTCACTCGGGGCGGGGGAGGGGTTGGAATGCTCACACCCCTGAGCGACACACGTTTTGCTGACATAAGTGGGAGTGACGACATAGCTACGTGTTCTTTATCAATAACTTGGAGACAAATATTTAGGGCCTGATCTTGTGTTGCTCCGCTCTGTGTCTCATCATTTGCAGCTGAGCAAAGGGAATGTAAAATGCTGCTCTTCTGATCTGGTAGCACTTTGCATTCTGCACTGGCACAAATGATTGCACAAGGTGCAGGTCATCCAACTACGTAGGGCTAAGTTCATCCCTGGTGTAATGCTGGGGAAGTCAGTGGACTTTCAGCTGGGAAGGGTCTGGCCCATTGTGTCTGAACAGCACCCAGCACAATGGGGCTCCAGTTCTGATTGGGAACTTGAGTATTATCATAATAAGTATATATACTGCAACTGCTAAGCTACCAGCTATATGCATGAAGATATATTTTCTTTAATATTGTCTAATCTATTTCCATCCCTAGATCCTAGTGCTTCTGTTTGTGTGTCTGTCCCCATCTCTAGATTCTGGTGTGTTTATCCATCCAACCTTCCCTTTATTCATACATCTTCTCTAGGGGCCTCATTCTCCACTGCTTCAAACCTAGTTCAGCTATTTTCACCTGTGCAAAGTGGATGTAAAATGTGAGCAGATCAAAAATGTTAGTGTTTCACACTCGCTCTGCACAGCTATAGATAAAGGCGCAAGGAACAGGGCAATAAAGGGATCAGGCTCTGTCTTTCTGAAAGGTTCTGGCTAGATTTAGATAAAAGATGTGGGGTTTGGTTTTTTAAATGTTAACCAACATGTTTTAAAACAGGGGTCAGCAACGTGTTCATGGTAAAAATTTTGAGGTCTGTGGTAATTTTTCAAAAAATTGAATGACTGAATGACATAACCCCCCACCAATGTCCATCACTACGTCTGGTAATTTTGTCAGGTGTCCATCGCACAACATAATGGTGCCAACCCCTGTTTTAAAATGTTAGTGTAGAAAGGGTAAATTGCATTTTAACATGGACTAGCTGATCAAGCAGCTTTGATCCTAATCTAGACAGACCCAGAGCCTTTATATATTAGATGACAGCATAAGAAAGTCCAGGAATGGAGGAGGTAGGAAGTGGGGTTGGGACATCTTTGCGCGGGGTGGTATCTAGCAGCTTGGTGTTGCAGTGGATGCAGAGTGCGGCTGTGCCCAGCAGATGGTGCCTCTGAGCCAGATGGAACCCATTGGAAATAAAGTGAGGAGAAAGAAAAGAGAAATGTGACCGAGATGGGGCAGTTGGCAGAGGAAGGAAGCTGATAAAAAAAAATGAGAGAGAGAACAAAGAAATCGCGACCAAGAGGAACAAACTGTGGAGGCAGCTTTACTTTTTGGGCTGTGGAAAAAACTTCCAGGGCATCTCAATCACTGGAATAACAGGGAGCAGTCTGCGTTGTTGCAAAGGGCTTGCAAAAGGAGCAAATAATCTTGTGGCTGCTGCCCATACTGAATGGGAAAAGGGATCCTGTGAGCAAGAGCGAGGAGGAAACTGCCTGCCGGAGACTGCAACATTTCTGTAGCAAAGTGTGCTCCAAAGTTCTCTCCAGGATCCTCTGGGCTGCAGCTCTTGGTGGGGAGAACCCCCAACCGGGAAGGTTGCCCTAGCATTCCCCCCTTGCCCCTCCCACGCATGCTTTGGGATTATAGGTCATTTTTGAACAAACAACAAAACTAGCGGATTTCAGAGTGAAATTCCGGAGGAAATTTAAAGAGCATCCGGATCCGGAGAAAAAGAGAGAGAGAAAGAGGAAGGAAAATATAAATAAAAACGTGGAGTGAATCTAAGGCAATCAAAGAAGGGACGAGGAGAAAGAAACTGACACTGACGTGGAGATGGGGTGAGATTAGCAGTTTGGTTATTATTCGCGTGTTGTTTATTGCATTAATAATTGAAAGAACCTGATGTGGTTTTGATGTAGCAGAGTTGAAGGGATCAGGATTTCCAGTTGCAGTAAAGAAATTCAAGTTTAAATATAAAAAAGTCCCCTAACCTTTAGGGGTTCAGGAAGTAGATAGTTGCAGAGATTTGTAATTTACTTTGTGACCCAAGGTGTGGGTGAAAGGCTCCAGTGGGATTCATATCTTGTGTAAAATTCAGAATGACCCTTTGGGGTGAAGTAAAGCACCTCCTGCGTTTGGAGCCCTTCCCAGAAGTTAGAGATTTCTAATTTTATTTTCTGTTGTGACCTTGGTGTTCAGTAAAATGGACTCTCCTTACATTTGTAAATGGGTAAATGATTTGCCTGAAAATCTCTGGTCATAAGCCCTACATTCTTTCAGGGGTGAAATATACTCTAAGTGGCTACCAGGCATTGGCATGGAAATGGGAGTTTAGCCTGGTATTTGGTTTATGCACTGTGTCATTTTAAGGATCTGACATGCTGCTGTGAGTAAGTTTCTTGTGTAATGAACACTTCTGGGCCACTTAGAAGCATGCTGGGGCTGGAGGAAGCCCCTGCCTGCTCAATCTCTCCAAGCCTTTCAGTTTGACATTAGAGGAGAAATAAGTAACATTTTAATGGCTTGTGTTTCTTTTGCTGAGTTTTTGATTTCCCTCTTGGGCAGCCTGGGTAAAAAGATTGAACAGGGTGAAACAGATTCAGGCGGCAGAAGGGACACAGACATGAATTCTGATCTCAGAGTCTCAGTGTGAATCTATGGTTTCAGAGGAACAGCCGTGTTAGTCAGTATTCGCAAAAAGAAAAGGAGCACTTGTGGCACCTTAGAGACTAACCAATAAATTGGTTAGTCTCTAAGGTGCCACAAGTGCTCCTTTTCTTTTTAGTGTGAATCTAGAGTAAATCCATTTAAGTCAGTGGGGTTTACACTGGGCCAACTTAGATCAGAAACTGTCCCCTGCTTTCCTGTATCATCTCTGCAATCCATACAGTGACTCCAAAACCCCCAGCCTTGGAATTGCCAGGAAGGGTGTAGCAGGTGGATAGGTTAGGACTGGCATCTTATTTTCCAGGACCATGGGATGAATCCCTCTTCTTGGAACTGTCATGGCTACACCCAATGACTGTACAATTTCGTTAGAAGGTTGCCACTTCTCATGCAAAATGTTGGGACTGTGGTCACTGTGACAGTGTTCTTAGATTTCGCTCTAATGATAATGTCAAGGCAGCAACATTATAGTTAACGTGGAGATGACATTTCCACCCAACCCCCATCTTCAGTCACAGAGAATTTCTGAGCGGAAAGGTCTTTGTGTTGTGCATAGATTACATGGAAAGATTGAATAGCCAGCAGCAGGTTTAGTGCCCTGGATTCCCAAAAGATTAGGAAAGTGTTACCTTTGAAATGATTTTCCACCAGTTGGTTTTAGTTGATTTATATTTTAAGCAAGGAGTCGGTCCTTACCCCCCATTGACGCTTGTCAGGTTTCCCTGTAACCCTTGTTCCAGTAATATCCATGGTGTAGCTTTCATGGATAATTCATTCCTGAACTCTACCATATCCCTGGTGTACTGTAGGTTTTAAAGCATTGCTTTTTTACCTTTAAATAGCTAGTTGTAAATGTCATTTGGGTCACAAGGGAAGTGAATTCAGTTACCTCCTAGCTGAGCCCATACTGGGCATTTGTCCACATTTCAAACTAGCACAGGACAGGCTAAGACAAGGCCTAACGTTGGCTGCTGGTCATGCTTCAGGAGCGCTGGCAGAGCTGTTTAGGAGCAATACTGGGAAAAGAGCAGGTTAGAACTAAGGTACATTGACAGAGCTGTTCAGGCTTCCCTGTGTGTGACCCCTGCTGTGCAGTGAAGACAGCACAGATGAGTGTTCACAGATGATAGGGACTGGAGAGGCATTAGCAATACTATATGGGAAGCCCAGGACTAGTCCAGTTGGGGGGCTGCAGGTCAGGGCTGAGGTGTATCAGCTGAGCTGTGTGGGGATGGCGTGTCAGCAGCACCTATGCCTGGTACTAGCTGCTGTGATGAGACTCGTTTCTGGAATACGTGAAGAATTACTTAGCTACGCTTAGGACCCATACCAATGGAGGGAGTGGATTGCTGTGCATATAAGCCCCTTGGTTTGTGTGTGGCAAAGGAGGAGCCAAGAGACCTTAGAAACAGTGGGAGATGGCACAGTTACCACTCTGGGGTGGCTAAGTACACTGGGCACCCAGTAACAGAGGGTCATCACTGCTCAGGATGCTCCCCCGGTGGAGATAGGTTTCTGGTAGAAGAAATGCTTAACAATGTGCTGGGCCTTTGAGTGCCCCTGGTCCCCTTCCCCTGTGCCTGAACTTGCATGCTTGGCATTGTGTTCACCAGGCTAATCCGACTGGAGCATATTCAGCCAGGATTTCTCAGGCTACTTTTATCTACAAACAGGCTGGTAGGGAGCCACTTTTCATTCTTCATACGGAGCTTTCCTGGTTAATTCCACAGAGGGAGAAGCGGCCTGCAGTGATTCCACAGTGGGAGCTTCTTGGGAGGGACAGGCTGCACCGCTCCATTCACCCACAGGGATGTGGGGCTGCAAGTCCTGCCTCTCTGCACCCCATCCAGACACTCAACTCACCCTTGTGTTCCCACAAAGCAGTGGTATGCAGTATGGAACGGAAGGAAGCTGCAGCTAAGAGGGCTTGTGAGCCTGAAGGGAAGAGGCAGTATCTCTAGCGGTTAAAGTCAGGGGCTGAAAGTCAGGACTCCTGGATTGTATTCTCAGATCAGGAAGGACATGTGATCTAGTGGCTAGGGCAGTCAGGCCCTTAGAGGCAGCTACCTGAGCCCTGGGGAGAAGGAGCACCTTGGGTTATCAGTCTTTGTCCTTTTCACTCACCCACATGGCTAACCCAGGAGTAGCTTTGATGGGCTCTGGAGGGGAGCCACATCCAGCTCTTCCTGTCTAGAAGGATGGGTTGCTCTTGGGAGGAACAGAGTGGGGGAAAGGTGCAGGGGATCCTGTAGGCTCTCCCCTACTCCGCCCCAAGCAATGTCACAATAAAGTCAGCAGGGTTTCAGACTACATTGGGGAGAAAAGTCAAGGCACAGAAAAGGGCACGTTGCAGGAGGGAGAGAAGGAACGGAGGAATCAGTCCACACACTCCCCCCAGCCTCACCTCACACCGCAGTTCTGAGATCCAGGGCTCAGTCTGTCTGACACACACCAGAATCCCCTCCTCCCCCAGGAAAAAACTTCATATGGAACCAGGGGCGGCTCTACCAATTTTGCCGCCCCAAGCAGTCGCCACCAAATTGCCACCTCCGCAACAGCACCAGAGTTACTGCCGAATTGCTGCCACGCCTGGAAGAGCGGCGGGGCCTCTCACCGAATTGCCGCCACGGGACCCAGACTGCCACCCCATTCTGAATGCCACCTCAAGCACCTGCTTGGAAAGCCGGTGCCTGGAGCCAGCCCTGTATGGAACAGTCCTGCTGTCTGTGGCCTGCAAAGTGCAGAAGGTCAGACTAGATGATCATGATGGTACCCTCTGACTTTAGAGTCTATGAATCTTTCCCCTCACTGAGACCTCTGGTTCTGAGAGCTAACAGAGGGGAGAGCAGTGCTTAATTTGCACCAGCAGGCCTCGCCAGGACTGAGCCGCAGCGTCTCTAGGCCTGGCAGTTCATAGCCCGGCACCTCTGGGCTTGCTGTATCCATTATGAATGTAAAAAAATTGCTTGAGTCCCAACACCTCTTTCATGACAAATTAAGCCCTGGGTGAGGGCCCTGTCCCTGCTGCATCCAGCACAATCTCTTAGCTGACTCAGCATGACAGTGGGCTGAACTCCTGAATGGAGCCAGGTGACGGTCCCTTTCACACTCGCTTTCTCTTCCCTGGCCCCTTCTGCTCCCCTAGGAGTTGCTCCACCCAGGAAACAGAGCCAGGGCTGTGGGAGGGAAAGGACGGTTAGAATATGAAATGAGAATGTGAGTAATCAATGGGAATGGCTTTAAAATGGAATCCCATAGAACAGGGACGACGCCCATCCAAAAGGGGAGGAGACGGGGTGTCTAAACCCCTGCGTCTCATCCACCTTAGATCTGCTCCTGATGTCCACCTGGACGCGCCAGTGAGTGCAGAACATACCGACACCTTCTGCAGGCTGGCGCAAACAAACGTCTGCAAAGGTCTGAGGCCCAACTTGGGAGCCCCGTCTCTCTCTTACCTTACCACAACAGCTGGGAAACCTTTGGTGCTCTCTGAACCTGAGTTTAATCACTCCATGACTTTCTCATCTGGGGGCCTTTGCCTTTGGGCTTGCTCACTTTAGCAGCCAGCAGAGCCCAGGTCTAGCAACCTGCAGGGCACAATGCAAAGACATGTTTCTTGCAGCGACCCTACTCTCTGTGCTGTGAAAATACCCAGCAGCCCAGGTGGA
The DNA here is from genome assembly GCF_965140235.1 of Caretta caretta. NCBI lineage: Eukaryota > Metazoa > Chordata > Testudines > Cheloniidae > Caretta > Caretta caretta. The sequence continues at coordinate 18,136,346 of NC_134230.1, forward strand.
ACATACTCTAGAAATCAGCAGCAGGAGTCACAACCCCACAGTCCTTCCCTGGCCCGGGGACTGCTGCACAAGTATGGTTTATCTGGGCAGATAATTCTGCTGATCTGATCCTTTTGGGCCTGCCGCAAAGTGTGTTGTGCTTTGGATGGCTCGAGGCCCATGTGCTGCTCAGGTCTGGGCTGAATGTTACACCATCAGCATCTAACAGAAAGGAGAAGCCACCCTGCCTTGGCAGGTAATTCAACAGCCCAGCAGCGTGGATTCCTCAAACAGGCCTCACCTGGGCAGTGCGGGCAAGCTTCCCGCATGCACCATCCCATCTATTGGCATGCCACAGCAAGAGGGGCAGCTCGTTCTCCTTGGCCCATCCCCCACATCTCTGCTGCTGCTAGCCAATGAGGGGGCCGGTTACTGCATATGGGGACCTCCCTTTTCAGTGGGAACTGAAATTTCACACCAGCAGTTTCCAACTGCTGCCCTAGTGGTAAAATGACTGATTCTGAATTCCACAGGCTAGCCAGTGCCCCTGGCACTGGAGTGCCACCGAGCAGAAATCTCACTCTGAGACCTACCAGAGCAAATCTTCCTCTTAAAAATCATAGCTAACAATCATATCTGGGGCAGAATCACCCCTCCCCAGGCACATACTTCAGAACTTATAACAGGGGACACTAAGCATCAGCTTCTCTTGAAGGAGCAGCCTTGTTAAGGACCATCACCAGTGCAAAGATTAAAACAAATGTCTGGTCTCCACTCATTCAGTGCAGGGGGCTGGGCGGGTGAACAGGACATGATAAGCAATTCAATGAACCAAGCATGCATGCCACAGGCTGACGGGCAGGATTGCTGGGCTAGGTTTGATGATGGCCAAGAACGAAGGAACCTCTAAGGGGAAAACTTCCTCTGGAGTGTGCAACAGCCCTGAAAAGGACAGGGAGAAAGATGGAAGGGAGTGAAATAGCAAGGAGAAAGCTTGAGCCAAAGGCAGCTTTGTAGTAGACAGGAGAAACCGCTCTCTGCACCCTCCTCTTGTTCCCACCCACCAAAGAAACCCGTTGGATGCAATAGAGGATCTAAAGCAACCAATAAGAACCTGCCTCCCTATCTCCACCCCACCCCATGAGCCTTGGCAGGAGGCTGCATTTTAACACATGCCCTCAGTTAGGAATCCACAGCTGCGGGAGGAGTTGAAGAGAGATCTTGGAAATGTCAGGCAGGAATTTCCCAGATAGCTGCTGTCTGCACTGCAGTGGATTGCACTCCTGAAAGAGCCGAGCAGTGACGGAAGAAACATCCTTTCCCCGCGGGTTCAGGACCCTGCTAGACAGCCGGGATTGTGTCCAAACAGAGAGGGTGACCAGTGAGAAGCACTGGAGATGCTCCAGCACTGTAAAAACTCAGCTCCAGAGATAAATGCTACTGAACAGGCTTTTGAAATTCTACCTCTTTATCTGATCTGGTTTATTCCTGACTATGGGAAAACACTTCTTTTGTAGGATTTTGCACCATCATCATCTTGGGAAGAGGGGCTAGCAAATGTTGTTAGTGCTTAGAAGGGGAGTAAATTTTAATCCCAGCTCTGCCACTGACTCCTATGTCCTGGGGCAAGTCCCTGTTCCTCAGTTTCCACACCTGTAAGACAGCTGTGCAGCTCTAATAAAGAGGATTAATGAGTGACCACTGTGAGCTGCTCTGATTAAAGGCATCCATAGCCTTTGGTTCCTTGCTGCATGCTGGAAGTGGGGCTAGGCGTGTGTGTATGTGTGAATGCTTACTCAAACAATCCCTTGGGACGGGGAAGATGAATGATGGGATCTGAATCAGGAAAGGGCTCAAGAGCTGAGCTCCCCACTGGCAGTGCCAGGCTTCTCGCTTACAGCATGAATGTTGCCTTGTTGTAGCCTGCCAGGCCTGCATCTGTGATGCGTGTGTTTTGTATAGATCCGTACCAGTGGGTGTATTACAGGCACATTCATGCAGACTTTCCTGGGGCAGGCTCAGGAGGGTCATATGTCTGATGTTTCTCTGTGGGTGTGCACAGGGGGCGGGGTAGAGGGAGGAGGAAAGGAAATGGGGGGCCCCTGGAGATAGGGATTTGAGTATGCATACACTGCTTAAACCACATGGGGTCTGACTGGGATTTGATTTGATCCCTCTGCTCATCAGGTTCATCCTATCAATTTCCAGTGCTGTCTCCTAAGGAGGAGCAGCTGCAGCCTCTCTTTGTGGGGCCCTCACTTGGAGATGGGTTCTCTCCTTCTCCAGCCTGTGGGGGTGTTTCAGTTGCATTCTCTGAATGGACTGGGTCAGGGCTATTTAAAAAGATACCCGTTCCGAATGGGCCTGTAGGAGAAGCTGCCAAAGGAGACAGGGGTGCGTAGTCCTGGATGGACTAGACACCCAGCTCTCACCCATGGCTTAGTCATGCCAGTCTATTAGAGGATAGAGGGGTGGGCATTGGCTTTTAACCCTCTCCAGGTTTTGCCTTCTTCATAAATGCAGCACTGGTGAAAGTGCTGGATTGGGAGTCCTAGAAATCTATGTTGTCTCCTTGTCCCTGGGATGGCAGACATCTGGGCATGCCTCCCTAACTATACCCTGTGTCCTGACATGGAAGGGCTCACCTCTAGGGGCTGGAGGGAATTCAGTCTCTTGGGCCCATTCAGTTCTTAGTTCCTCTGTTGAGACCACCAGCAAAGGTGACACACCAATGATTAGCTACTCTGGCGTTTGTGATGTGGGCCCCAATCTGTCAGGAAATGAACTCGGACACTGAGGTGATGGCAGGCATATAAGAACCTAGCTAGAAATGAGGCCAGCAGACAGTTACACATAAACTGCCTTTTGGTGGGACGACCAAGCCAGGCTGAGGTTCAAATCAGTGACTGACTCTGGGAATGGGCCACGGGATGGATCACTTGATGACTACCTGTTCTGTTCATTCCCTCTGGGGCACCTGGCACTGGCCACTGTCGGAAGACAGGACACTGGGCTAAATGGACCTTTGGTCTGACCCAGTAGGGCCATTCTTATGTTCTTCTGACTCAGGTGAATGGGTCCATATCTCCTTGCCGAATTGCCAGTCTTCTCCAAATACCTGATAGTCAATCTCAGCGAGTGGAGTTTTCCTCCTGGAGGCCTCTCCCTCCAAATAGGATCTCATTGCAAGAGGCGAAAACAACACAGCCTTAAGACAGCACTGTGATGCTGTAATTCTTGTATCATGTGCCTTGATTCCATGGTGATGGGCACACTAGAAATCACTAGATTAACTAGACCAGGGGTAGGTAACCTATGGCATGCGTGCTGAAGGCAGCACTCGGGTTGATTTTCAGGGGCACTCACACCGCCCGGTCCTGGCCACTGGTCTGGGGGGCTCTGTATTTTAATCTAATTTTAAATGAAGCTTCTTAAATGTTTTAAAAACCTTATTTACTTTACATACAACAATAGTTTAGTTATATATTATAGACTTATAGAAAGAGACCTTCTAAAAACATTAAAATGTATTACTGGCACGCAAAACCTTAAATTAGAGTGAATAAATGAAGACTCGGCACACCACTTCTGAAAGGTTGCTGACCCCTGAACCACCTCTTTGTTCCCTTTGAAACTGCCGAGTTCTGCCCAGGAGGGTGGCTGGTTGGATTCCCTGCTGCCAGGATGGTAGAACACATTCATCAGACAGCAAGCCATCTTAATCTAATGGTGGGACATATAATAAGTAAGCTCTACCCTTCCCCCTCAGGCTGGGACCAAAACCAGCGCAAAGGGGCCTGGATCCTTTCCAGTTGCCATCATCAGGCACTCACTGATCGTGTCTCAGTCTGAGCCAGATCTTTGTCTTTTCACTTTGCTTCTCTCTTCTTAACGATCAGCAAGGGGTCAGCCCTGTGGGGGGATGTTTGTGACTTTATTTACACATGCCCTTTTCTGCAGGCACACTGAAAGGAACTGTTAGCATTTACGGATGGGGTGGGGGGGGAGAAAACCTGGATTTGTGTTGGAAATGGCCCACCTTGATTATCATACACATTGTAAGGAGAGTGGTCACTTTAGATAAGCTATTACCAGCAGGAGAGTGGGGTGGGAGGAGGTATTGTTTCATGCTTTATGTGTATATAATAAGATCTTCTAAACTTTCCACAGTATGCATCCAATGAAGTGAGCTGTAGCTCACGAAAGCTTATGCTCAAATGAATTGGTTAGTCTCTAAGGTGCCACAAGTCCTCCTTTTCTTTTTACTGATGTGTGTGACATCCAGGTATATCCATGTAAAATGGGGGTGGGGGACCAGGCAACCTGACAATTCCAATCCAAGGCGCTTTTGAGGCTATTTTAAAATGGTTTGTGGTGCGTGTGGAAAGGAGAGTCTGATGGCATTGGCCAGAGGAAAGCAGAGTGCAGACAGGTGCTGGGCAGTCATGCCCCACAGCCCTAAACTGCAGCCCCCGCCCTACAGCTATTCCAGTTCTGGGTTCTCAGGCATAGCCCTGCCAGTGCCTCTCATTCCTGACCCACAGCCCCCACTTTGCTAATCCTGTCTGGGCTTCTCCTGAGCAGATATTGTCAGCTGTGCTGAATTGTGCCAGGCAGTGTGGTGGTACTTAGTTGCAGAAAAAATTACAGGAAGGGTTAGGTGGAGACCATGTAAGTCACTGTTGTGTGGCCCGTGGAGGGTTTGCCCTCAGGTCCTGGGCGGTCACTGGCTGTTTCACCAAGTCCTCCCCAAAGCTGGTGTCTCTCTCTCATTGGCATGTTTTCGGTTCCTATTCCTCTTTTGTCTTCTCTCCCTTTCAGTTTCCAGTAGAGCCTGTTTCCTTCCTCTCTTTCTTTCTGTCATTTGTTTCTCCCTGCTTCGTTCTGTCGCTCAGATCCTGGGAAGGCTTTTGTTTCTCAGCTCTTGCTGTGATCTTGTCAAACAAAAAAGCAAAACCCGAGAGGCAGGTCTTATCCACCAGCCGGACTCCTCCACAATGAATTTCTGTACCCTCTTATTTGCTGGGGTGAAGAGAAGGCCCCTCCCCCAACAACTCCAGCACCAGGAGAGGGGCCTGCGGCCCAGGAAGTGCTGCTGATGAGAGAGACGTAATAACCAAGTGTAGTATCTGTTCAAAGCATTTCTGTAATTCTCCTACACTGAGCATGAAGCTCTCCATAGCCTTGGGGCTCTGCACTATATGGGAGCATGAACTATAGAGAACTAGAAGAGCTGGAGGCAACTGGGTGAGCTTTGAAATCAAAGTCCAAGCAGCTGCTTCCCAGAGCACTGTTCATATGCCAGAGAAGCATCATGACTCATTCATAGCTTGGGTACTTAGGGGTAGGAAGCGGCATCCTGGCCCATTAAACTGGCTCCCCCATTCCAGGAAGCAGGCTCCTATTAACAGGGGTGGAGGAAAGTTTGAGTGCTGGAGAGGGAGAAGATTCCAAATATTACCACTGTCGTGCAGTGTGCAAGTTAGTTTTGTTTTCTAGTGGGAGAAGGACGGTGAGGTGTCCCTGATATCCCAGCATGCAATGCATGCAACCCTTTCCCCTTCATTAGCACTTTCCAGCTGATGGCCTGAAGGTGCATGAGTGACTGGAGCCTCCCTAGGAGATAGGACAGTGTTTTTAACTCCATTTTGTAGATGGGGAAACTGAGGCACACAAAGGGTAGGGACTGGACCCACGGCCACACAGTCAGGAATAGAACTGAGGAACCCTGGCATACATAACTGCTTTAACCGCCACATCCCAAATGGACATGCAAGTGTAAGGCTGCTGTTCCCAGCTTCAATGAGAGGAGCAGGGTGGTAAGACAGCTTCCTGGATTCTGCATGTTTGGCTTCCTCAGCCCCTCGGAAGCTGCCTTGATGCAGGAATTGCCTCCCTTGCAGCAGGTAAATATGCATCGAGGTGCAGCCCCTGCTATGCTGCGGGAGCAGCCAATTTGTCACCTGTTCAAATGGGGAACATCGGAGGTGATTGGTACCTGTCTGGTTTGGGGAGTCGGTGAGGCTTGGACCTGTGTCGCCTGGAGGGACAGACAACTTTCCTTGTTAGTATGAAGTCTGGTAGCTCCAACCTTCAGGAAAGACCTTAGGGCATCAGCTGGCACATGAGTGGAGCTCAGACAACAGCCATGAGCAGGAAGTTCCAGACTGTCCCTCCACAGCATGGCACCCGGGCAGCACCTATTCCAGTGCAGAGTATCAGGACTGGAGCAGTGTACTGGGTGAGGAGGCTGCCTGGGGTACCTGTGCAAAGAAAAGGTGTGAAATGGCCAGCACACTGGAACTGGTCCATTCTGTTATTTACATGGCGTTCCCCTGCCGTTTTCTTCCCCTTTCCTTGGGATCTGCAGGGGGCAAAGTAGTGCTGCCCTGTGCGGTTATTGTCTCACAATTACACCATCAGCAGCCAGTCTGACTGTCCCTTGAGTCTTGCCCATCTTGGAGCAATCAATACAAAGATTTTGGTGGTTTTCAGTCATTAAAAGCCAGCAGTAATTGACCCCTCCCCCTCTGCCCCCCCGGGGCAGCCTCAGTAGCAAGCCCGAGGACTGAACACCCCAGGGAAATGGGCTCCCCTTTGACCTGTAGAGGGGTCCCCCCAGGGTGGTGATTCACGGGCTGGCTCCTTTGCTGTCTGTGCCAAGTGCTGCAGACGATAACCCGGCAGGTGACATGGGGTGGTTTGCTCTTGCTTCTAATTGACAAAAATTAGCAACAATAAACATCTCCCATGCATCCGATGAAGTGAGCTGTAGCTCACGAAAGCTTATGCTCAAATAAATTGGTTAGTCTCTAAGGTGCCACAAGTCCTCCTGTTCTTTTTGTGAATACAGACTAACACGGCTGTTACTCTGAAATCTCCCATGTTCCATCCCATCTGAAAAGCTGCAGAAAGCGATGACACAGGTTCCTCACAGCCCTGGGGCCTGCTGACTTGAGCTCTGCCCTGAAGAGGGCCATGATGTCAGTTGCACCCTAGGTGGCGGGGGAGGCGAATGTAGCCAGTTCTAGCTCACGGCCACCCAGCTACTGCAGTGTTCTCTCTCTGGGGAGGCGATCACTGTGCAGGGACAGCTGGTGTGCATCTGAGCCTGATCTAAAGCCCACTGAAGTCAGTGGGAGAGTTTCCATTTGGATCGCAGCCTCACTGACCGGACCGGCTCTAGGCACCAGCAAAGCAAGCACGTTCTTCGGGCGGCACAATTCCAGGGGCGGTATTCCGGCCACCCTTTTTTTGTTTCTTTGGGCAGTTGCATTCTCGGAGCTTGGGGCGGCAAAAACCTAGAGCTGGCCCTGCTCACTAAGGGTGTGAGGAGGGGAAGGGTACCTCGTGTCAGTCAGTACCATTAAAAGTGACCAAACACCATTTCAGAGCCGGTGAAATTACGGACACACTTGTGGAACCAATCCAAACTTTTCACTCCAGTTTGTCCCAGGCATTTATTGCTAGAGGATGTGAAACCACAATAAACAGGGAAGAGTCTCTGGAGCCAGAGCACTTTGCTACATAAAAATAGCATAGTGCTAAAGCCAGGGCAGCCCCTGTGCTCCTGCTTCCGGCACAGGGGTGGTTACTCTGAGTTACGTGGCGTCCCCTGTGAGCCGGACCGCATGTCTGGTGACGAGAAATCATTACAAATTACAGACTTGGAGAGACTGGGACCAAGTGAGCCTCCTAAATGCTGCCCGACTATGGGTGCTCTGTGCTGTGTGTGACAAATAATGGCTGACTTTTCCATTGCCAGGAAATGAATCACTGAGGAGACCAAACCAAGATCTAGGAAGCTGCTGGAAGACTGATGCATACTAACTTCACTATCTAGTAGTCTGTCCAGCCGTTACTAACCAATGTCAACAACTAGGTAACAAACTGCCTTTATCTCTGTCTGCCCCTTGCCCTGGGGTCTGGGATCAATGGATAGGAGTGTTAGTTTCCCACCCGCTGGAAATTGTGCCTCAAAGAGGTAAGGTAGGACTTAGGCTCGCCACCCCCACACATGAGCTGTGTATAAGATGCAGCATGTGTTAAGAGGAGACCAGGGACTTGGAGGCTCATTAGGAAAATACATCCGGGGCGGGCTGGGCGAACTGACCAGAGGGAAATCCCAAAGCTCCCTTTAGAAGGAGCAGGCTGGGATCCCAGGGTCAGCATCATGTGCGGCTGTGCATGTGATCTGAGTCCAGGGTTGGGCAATGAGAAAAGAGCCGCAACTGGGGAGTACAGCGTACAGCCTCTCAAGCCTCGGCGACAGTAGTGGGCTTGGCCCTTTCTGGATGGAAGGGTAGGTTGGCTCACTGCAACAGGGAGGCCTCGAGTGGGGGCAGGAAAGTAATTTTCTGGGTTACAGGGGTCATATCTGGGCCGCACCAGCTGTTTTCATGCCTTGGAGTCTAGGATGTATCAGCTCGAATTCAAGTTCACCCGCTCAGCTCCTGTCTGCAATGGCCAGTGCCTGAGGTTTTAAAGGAATTCTGAAAAAGACCTCGAGCCCTAATGCACCTGGCCTATTGTGTCACAGAGACAAGTGCCTTCCTGCCGTGCTCAAGTCATGTCCTGAAGCCTGAGAGCTGGGTTTAGCTTGTATATTACTGGTCATAAAATCCAGCCCCGGCTTGTGGCTCGCCAGCCTTCTGCAGCAGCTGATTCCATGCTCTGGCTGTGGTAAAGTGTTTCCTTTCATTCATTCTTACGTGACCTGCCTTTAATCCCATGATGTGACCTTTGCTGCAGGGTGCTTGTCCCGCGCATAAGCCTTGGGAGGAAGAGACATGCTGAAGGGGAGACATTTTCTGTGCTCAAATCCCCAACCCCACACTCTGTTCAGGAGCACAAAGTCCCAGACCCTACAGGAAGGAGAGTTGGTGCAGCGGCAGGGACTCACCACGAACTAGCTGCTATGGTGCTACGTGTACTACATTCAAATCAGGCTCCAAATAATGTGCCCCCCCAGCTTAGCGTAACTCCCCCCGCAGACTACGCTGCAGGGGCCCCAGCATGTTAGAGCCTGGGGTCCTATGCCTGCATATGTGACACACTGACGCTGAGGCCTGCCCTGTGTTATTGCGGATGTGACATCTGATCTTGTGACTAGCTGGAGAGTGGGGAGAGGCCACGGGTGGCAGGGCAGAGCCCTAGTAAACTTAGCTGGGGTGGGCTCTGCAGTGTACGTGCTGCTGGCTGCCATGGCTGACGGAAGGGGTGGAGGAGGTGGCAAAAAGGGCTACAGGGCCTTTAGTTTTCTTCTCACTGGCATCAGCTAAGAGCATCAGGGAATGTCTGTGTCTCAGGCCCTCTTCCTCTGGAGAAGTACAAAGAATCCCAAAGAGGGAGAAGCCTGGAGTGGGAGCCCGTAGGAATAAGGGGTGACCGGGGTGAGTGGGGGATGCTAGAGCCTTTCCAAGCCTGGGGGTGAAGAGTCGCCTCTCCTTCGGCTGAGCCACACTTGGCTGGAGGGTGCTCATTCATGGTGTGCTCCCCAGAGGTGCTGGCTCAGCGGGAGCTGGGGGTGCTCAGCACCTCGTGTCCCTGGAGAGGAGAGAACTAGCAGAAATGCTGTGTGCTTTGCAGAGTGCGATGCAGATGCCAGGAAGCCGGCTCACTTCCCAGACTGCGCTCAGCACCCCCGGCTGCCTTAACAGTTCTGTTCGTTCTGTTCCAGGGAGCAGCCGATCTTCAGCACTCGGGCCCACGTTTTTCAGATCGACCCAGCCACGAAGCGGAACTGGATCCCTGCCAGCAAACACGCCCTGACTGTCTCTTACTTCTACGATGCCACGCGCAATGTGTACCGGATCATCAGCGTGGGCGGCACCAAGGTGAGGGCCCCACGCAGCTTGTCAGCAAGCTTCTCTCGGGCTGGGATCACTGAGTGCTTCCTGCTTCCCTCAGACACCATGCTGGGCAGCCCTCAGAATGGAGTGCTCCAGCATCTCCACAACTGGGCGTGGAAAGTGTTACAGCCAGTTTCTTCACGCTGATGTAGTTACTATCCAAGGTGAATTTAGTGCTGGTGGAAAGACAGCGCTGGGACTGATAGCCCTATGCACAGAGCATGCCCAGCACAGGGACTCACTTCCTCCCACCGGTGAGCCTGGCCTTGTGGCTGGGGGGACCCCTCTTGGCCTCTGAGGGCTGCTCTGGTCCTTCTGACCCTTTTGGCCTCTCTGATGATGCCAGTTGTGGGGCAGGTTTTGTGGCATGCCCTAGACACAGGACCCATTCATGTCACATGGCCTGTCCGACTGGAAAGACTTTTGCTCACTGGTGACTTGGGCTGGTGTCCTAGAGGTAAAAGGCTCCTGTATAGCACCATGATGGGTGAATGATAAATGTGAGGGAATTCCCAGAGCCATCCCGCGCTGTAGAGCTTTGGAGAATACAGTCCATCTTGCAGAGTACAGCAATTCCACTTTGACTGAGAGTCCCCATTCCTTCCCCCCACAGGCCATCATCAACAGCACCATCACCCCCAACATGACCTTCACAAAAACCTCCCAGAAGTTTGGACAATGGGCGGACAGCCGAGCCAACACAGTATACGGGCTGGGCTTTGCCTCGGAGCAGCACCTCTCCCAGGTAACGTTGCAGGGCCTGATGGCAGGCTGACCCACCCAAGCAATGGGTGGGAGCTGGGGGGAATCGCTACATAATCTAATCCACCAGGAATGCCAAAGGAAGTATCCGATCAGGTGTCCATGCTCTGAGGAGGAAGGGTCTGGGAACAGAATCAGGTACAGTCTGATCTGGTGGGGTGTGGAGCCGGGAAGCCCTGAAATGTTCTGAGAGACAGAATGAATGTCAGAGTCACATTTTCACATGTGCCAGAAGTGACATTTTAAAAAGTGACATAGGCTGCTAGAACCCAGATCCTCACAGGTATTTAAGCTCCTAACTTTCACTGATTTCAGTACCCTTGAGGACCTGCCTGAGTGTGTAAGGGTCTGTCTACACTGCAGTCAGAGGGGCAACTGCAGCATGTGTAGACACACCTGAGCTAGCTTTGATCTGTCTAGCTCAAGTGACAATAGTAGTGACTCCTGTACAGCCCTTCTCAGGCCCCGGTCTGTATTCATGCAACTTGGCCATAGAGGCTGGAACGAGGGGTGTGGTGGGTGCTGCATCATCCCCTGGCTTGAAGTGGTTCCCATCATATACAGGGTTTACAGTTTGGGTCCATGGCTCTCAGCACCCCCACTATACACATTGTTTCAGCACCCCTGAGCTTGGCCATCCCGCTGGGCGCTGGCAGGATCAAAGCACACTCAGAAATGTCTACAGATTGCACTTAGCCACTTCTGACAACTTTACTGAACACATATGTACGGCATGGGCACCCTCACAGCAAGGACTCAACTCCACACACCCCAGCCCAGCAGCCTGAGCTCAGTGGAAAAGCCAGTGTGGACTCTGGGTCCTGGTCTGGGATGGGGTGGGGCCGTTCTCTGGACATTACCGCTAGGTTGGGGAGGAAGCAAAAAACATGCCAGATCCCTGGAAAGAGGCAGAGAGAGGGAGAAATAGCGACAGGAAGAGGGAAGTAAACCCTAACGACAGTTCTCGCTTTTCGGACGTTTCTGTAAGACAGTAGAGTGACCCTCTCCCCATCTCCCCCCTGCCCCTCCTAGTTTGCAGAGAAGTTCCAGGAGGTGAAAGAAGCAGCCCGTTTGGCAAGGGAAAAATCGCAGGATAAAACGGAGCTGACCAATCCTGCCCTGAACATTACATCTCACCAGGTAACTTTGGCAGCTGGGATGGGGCTGCTAGGGAAAATGGTCACCACCCCATTGTCCTCTGGCAACAGGGGCAGAGCCCATCACTTTCCACAGAGCGCTAGCCACCATCAGGAAGGGCCCTGAATGCAAATCCCCATGGGAGGCATCGGGCACTGAGCCAACCGGCCTTCGCAGTTCCAATCCCTGTCACATCTACAAAAGCATCTAGAAAAGGACTCCCGCGTCTGCGGAGAATGGCCCGTGCCAGGGCTCCCCTGGGTGCATTTCATTAAGGTAGTGCTGATGGAGTGGAGTAGTCGATAGCCAGCCCTCCACTTTTCTCTCCCCTGGAGACCAAGCCTCCCTGGTCTCCCTGGCACCATGTTGAAAGCTTGACCTGTCTCCCTAAACCAGCCTCCAGTGCCTGCTGGACGGAGGAGAGAAGACGAGCCGTGGTGCATTCTACCCCTCTTCTAGCCACGGCAGCTCTTCAGGAGCTGTGCACCCTGAGGGTGCATCCCAGAGGTGGCTGTGCATTTCCCTGATCTCCTGGCAACAGGAGGGGAGCTGGGGGATGAGGACACTGCGTTCTCTGGGCTGAGCACAGATGGAGCAGCAGCAGAGGAGGAGGAGGCAGTGCGAACAGCACCTTGGCCTGCAGGAAAAGGAGGAGGAGGAGGAAGCTCTGCGGAGACTGGAAATGCCATACATGATGGAGCAAAGGGAGAACTCTCTCCAACGAGGCTCCCATTCTCTCTCCCTAAGGGGTGGGAAATGGGGAAGGGAATAGAGAGCAGAGTGGGGGCAGCAGAGCCAGCGCCCACCGAAGTGATGGGTCATCGTGTGAGAGCTCCAGGGGCCAGTCTGGGATCGGTCAGTCATGGGGAGGGCTCTGCTCTGCACACCAGGTAGAATGTGCCTGTGTGTACTGGGGACAGAACACTTCCAGCACCTCGGTGCAGGCTCACAGCGCAGGGCTTAAAGCAGCTGCTGGTTCAGAACAGCTCAGTGTAACTGCAGCTCAGGAGAGGGTGTCAGCGACTCTCCTCTCGTTCCCTGCTGCCTATTCAACTCAGCAGCACTAAAACAGGACCAAGGCAACCTGACCACATTGGCTACTGCTCTGAAGGGGGGTGGGTGCAGGGGGCACTGGGCAGGGGGCATGTGGGATGAGGCATCGGCCCTTTATGCTTCCTTCTCATCTCTCCCCCTCTTCTGTGCGTGGGAGGGAGGAGGCAGAGGCAGTGGGCAGCCTTCCCCGCCAGCCTCGTGCAGAGCACCAGGTCAGGGCCACCATTGTTACAGCACACAACTCGCTGACAGCCTGGTCTGCTGCCTCCGTGTGCTCATACCACGCGCAAGGCCATGATACCAGTGTCTGGGTGGGGGAAGTTGTGTCAACTGGCCAGGTGCATTGTGGGCAAGGTCACCTTCCTCTGCACCATCCGAGATTGACTGCTGCTGGAGGAGGACTGGAAGGATGGAGCAGGCAGGTGGGGAGAATTATCTCCCCTGCCGCATCCGCACCCCCCCCAGCCACAGAAAGGTGGGCTGCTCCTTCCTCTGCAACGCTTTGCATGTCTAATTCCCAGCTCTGCCTTTGTAGTGCTTTGCTTCATCGCCTGAGATCCGGGCACCCAGCCCTTCCATCCATGGAGCTATACATGGCTCTCCCCGGCTCTGCTCCTTTGGGGAGTGCAGCTGGCTCTTTGGAATTTGAACCCCCACCTCTTGCTGCAGGGCGCACGTCGCCCCCTACATGTCACTCAGCCTCCAGTGCTTAGTAAAACCTGCTCTGGAGACAACACGGGGCCTCATTCCCCTCTCACGCCAGCCTCAACCGGGGGCTGCCCCATTGACTTCAGAGACGCTAGATCAATGTAAAGCTGGGGGAAGTGAGGGGAGAATCAGGCTGCCCTCCTCCTCTGTCCGGTCTGGCACTGGCAGGCACTCAGCAGGCCTGGGCCTGGGAGCGTGCTGGGCGCTGCAGTCTCTGAGATAGAATGCCCTGTCAGCTGAGCTAATGCTGCTCTGGAAATGGTACATTTCCATGGCAGGCGACTGATACTCCAGCTCCCATGTGAGGGATTAATATCCCACCTCCTGCAGCATCACATGCTCGCCCCCGGGGCGACCACTCGCAGCACAATCTTTGGGTTTGCACCCCTTGTCAGGGCGTAGCCCCACCTGGGGCAGCTGCTGCATTACAGCGAGCCCGGTAAGGCAGGAGAGATCTAGGGAGAGAGCCGTCTACACACACAGCCCATAACCCTACTGCCTGTCTGTATACACACACCCGCCCCATCGCTAGGCTGTATGCACACACTTGCATTGCCCCTCCCATGCCCCACCAACCTGCAGGCATCTGCACACACACCCTTTCCATACTTCTCACTGTGTGCCTGCACACACATGCACCATCCCATACACCTTGCTGCTTGCCTGTACAGACACATGCTCCCTGGCCACTGCCAGCCAGGACACACATGCTGTCCTGCACACCCCTCCACTGGCCTGCACATACACACCCTTCCATACAGTCCATCGTTGGCCTGTACACACGCACCCTGTCCTGCACGCTGCTGCCAGCCTGTACAAACACCCTCAGATGCCCTCTTGCTGCCTGCTGTTTTTGGGTCTTCACACGTAAATAACTGATTGATCCGGCCTCCCTGGTTCCCTGTGTTTCCCTCAGCTCCAGCGTCCTTAAGCTTCAGACTTTCAGAGCTGTGGATCTCAGTTTGCAGCAGCCCTCCTCTTAGGGGCCATTTACCTGTCCATCATGTCCTGCTTCCACAGACCCAAGGTGTCTCGAGTTGGGCGCCCCACAGTGCGAGGCCCCTAAAAGCAGGGGGCAGTTTTGAAAATGTCCCTAGGTGCTGAGCACCCTCAGCTCCCATTCACTCTATTGGAAACCAGACTCTTCCCCTTCCCCTGCCTCAGTTTCCCCATCTGTAAAATGGGGGTGATAGATAAGTGGGCAGGCAGGCAGGGGTGTGTGTTTATAAAGCACTTTGGGATCGTGACATTCCTAGTCACCCTTCTTGGTCAGCGCCTTTCTCTTCAGGCCTCTCCACACACAGGGCCCTGTCTTGCTCATTTACAGGCATCAGCAGATTCCTAGGTCAGGTGGTTGTCCTTACCCTGGAAAGTCACTGAGATCAGGTGTCTGGGTGTTTGTGGGCTACCTATAAACCCTGGAGGACTCCACTGGTCCCAGGACTGGAAGGAGAAGTCTCAGCCAATCCCAGACTGGGTGGGCTTTGATGTCTAGCACTCAAGCTGTCTTTTTATAGATCAGTTTGTAATTTCTGTGCCTACTTTCTTCCCTGCTGTCAGCAGACGTGCAAGGAGCTGGGGGCTCTCAGGTGGCTGCGGGGTATAGAATCTGCTTGTGCCGCCTGCATATACATTCCTGCTCTGTGGTGTCTATTCTCCCCAGATAACAATCTGGAAGGATCTTTTGATAAATCCCATTGATATTCTGTCCTGATGCAAGCAGGGAGCGACAGTGCCATGGAGCAGGGAGTGCACTCTGGGGCAGGGACTGCATCTCCCTTGCGTTCGGAAAGCGTCTAACGCCTGGCGGGCACTACTACAGTATAAGTGGCTCCTGCCTTCTCCATCTCTGGCCGTCAGGGGCTCCCTTCTTGTCCAAGCTCACCGCTCACCTGCTAACCCAAGGAGCAGAAACTAGTCTGGGCAGCTGAACTCAGGCGTCCTACCCAGCAGGCCAGTCACTAGCCATGGGCCCCTGCAGGATCCACAATCTCCATCTCCCTGACAGGTTTATAGGTTACTATGTCTTGGAGCCACCCGGGGAACAAGGCAGATGGCAGAGGGGTGGGGCAGCAGGGCCTGAACCCCTGAAGCCACAAGTTTGGGGCCAAAGAATTTACCACCTTAAAAAAAATGCACATAAAGAGCGAGGAACGCCTGGTGAACTCATCATGGAGCAGCTGGGCTCTGAGTCCACCAGCTCAGAGATTTTTGTGCTAGGACTCCTGCCAGAGGCACAAGGCGTCACTGCGGGCTGGGGCAGTGAATACAGGAGCCACTAACCAGTGTGGAGAGGGGCTTATTAATATGAAAACAAACTTGTGCCTCTGTCATCCATCCATCTATTCATCCATCCCCCCCTCCATCCACCTATCCATCCCTCTATCCCTCCATCTGTCTATCGCTCCCTCCATCCATCCATCCCTCTATCCCTCCATCCATCTGTCTATCCCTCCCTCCCACCCTCTATCTATCCATCTATCCCTCTATTCCTCCATCTATCGCTCCCTCCATCTATCCCTCTATCTATCCATCCCTCTATCTATCCATCCCACCATCCATCCATCCCTCTATCCTTCCAACCATTTATCTATCTCTCCCTCTATCTATCCATCCCTCCATCCATCTATCCATTTCTCCCTTGGACCTAGTTTGTGTGTCTGTCTGGCCAAATATTTTGCCCATCCTTTGGTGCCTTGGGCATCAGTGCTGGTGTCAATCAAACAAAGAGACCAGGTGGGAAGGAAGCACACACCCCTCTCCAGTCCTATTCCAGCCCCTTCAGCATCCGTCTCTGGAGATTCCCACACCTTAACCTCCACAGTCTAAAGCCCAGCAGCCTTTGGCAGCCTTCCTGGAGCTGAGATGGGGATCTCTCCGTTCAGCGTCTGTTGATGTCATGTCTAGGCAGGCCACAGGGGTTGCTGCTTGTGATATGAGATGCTCCATCCCCCCCCCCCAGGAGCTGAACGGAACCTGGGGTCACCCCACAGCAGTGCAGAGCACTGACCTACAGGGCCCCACACCTGAGCTCTTCTAATGAGTCAGCCTATGTAAGACGCTGGGTGACCACATGTCCAGAGATCTGCCTGACGCATGGTAACCCCCCTGCAGGTGCTGCCCAGCACCGTCATCAGCTCCAATGGGCCGGGAGACGATAAGCTGTTCCGGAGCCAGAGCGCTGACGTCGAGATAACAACGGAGAAGGAGCGGCTGAAGAAGATGCTCTCCGAAGGGTGAGGCAAGGGCCTAGCTGGGGCTTTCAGGTCCCAGCCCAGCTGCTCAGGGCACTCTCAGGTCCAGTCCCCAGCAGGGAAGGGGGATCCCAGCATTTCCCATCCAGGGAGGAATTAACTCTTCCTGTCTCCCTGGTCCCCGGCTAACACTGTTGCTCCCACAGACTCAGGGTACAACCCCGGGACCCCCACCATCTCAAGCCTAGTGCTCAGGGCAGGACCCTTTTCTGTTCTCCTTCTGGCTGCATGCTGCCCCTAAAAACCCACTGCTGCCTTACATGAGGACATAAGAACTGCCATGCTGGGACAGACCCATGGTCCATCTAGCCCAGTATCCTGTCTTCTGACAGGTTTCAGAGTAGCAGCCGTGTTAGTCTGTATTCGCAAAAAGAACAGGAGTACTTGTGGCACCTTAGAGACTAACAAATTAATTTGAGCATAAGCTTTTGTGAGCTACAGCTCACTTCATTGGTTTGTTAGTCTCTAAGGTGCCACAAGTCCTCCTTTTCTTTTTGTCTTCTGACAGTGGCTGGTGCCAGGTGTTTCAGAGGGAATGGACAGAACAGGGCGATTATCGGGTGATCCATCCCCTGTCGTCCAGTCCCAGCTTCTGACAGTCAGAGCCCCCATCCATACATCCCTCCCCATTCCCCCACCAGGGGATCGCTGCAGCTCAGGGCTGAAGCATTTTGGCCAAGCAGCTTGTACACACAGTGGAGACGAAGGGAGGGCTCTGCCCCAGGTCCTTGGTCTGAGGTGTCCGGTGTTCACACCTGTCTACCTGGCTCAGGGCTGGGCTGGTGGTAATTCTCCTGGGGATTCCAGGCAGATCCTGTCCCTTTCTCTTTTGAAGTCTTTGGGCTGGATTCTGCCCTGGGACTGCCTGGCGTGGGGGTGGGGAATGACAATGTTTGCATGTTAGGAGGTGTTTGAAGCTAAGTGTCATTTGACCCCCACAAAAGCCTCTGGGGTTTAGTTTGGTTCCATTTAGTCACTTTACTGCAACGCAAACTCAGAGCCAGAGCAGCTGGGTGGGTTCCAAGCCCCAGGCTGCAAAGCCCCTTCCTGGCAGCTCAGCCTCCTTGCCGTGGCTGCTAATCTGGCAGGGGGACATCCCCAGCTCCAGCGCCATGCAAGCATGTTGCTCCCGAGCAGCTGAGGCATCCTGTCAGCTGCTCCTCTGCTACGGCGGGAGCCATGTGGATGGTCGCTCATCCCCTGCCCCCCTCCCGATTCCCAAAGCCAAACATGGCAATGGCAGGAAACAGACACAGGCTCCGGCCTGGCACAAGTGTCTAGATTCAGGAAGTGAGATCGAGACCAGGTTGAAAGCAGCCTGGGCGGCCGTAGCAGCCCCATCCCTTCTGCCCTCTGGGAGCATGTGGTCACCACTGACCCGTGGATCAGGGAGAAGACCTGGGGGTCCTGTAGGTCAAAGCCCTGCCATAGAGATTAAAGACAAGACTCTCCATCTACGGGTCGTTTAACCCAGCCCTGGCTGGCGAGGGAGGCTTCTCCCCAGCCACATTCAATGGCACGTCCCAGGCGGAATGTCAAGGGGGAGGACAGTTAGGCAGGGCAGCAGTTTGCCCAGGAGGAGGCCATGTCCCTGTCGCCAGCAGACCTGCGCTTCTGACGGGAGCTTGCAGTGTTTGTCTTTTGTTGGAACTCACCATTGCTCAGCGCCGAAGCCATGGTTTCCAGGACGGCCTCCTTGGTGTTCTGAAGGACACCAAGGCTAGGCTAGAGCAGCCCCTGGATGGGCAGGGTCACGGTGGCCTGAGGTCCCATCCCGCGGGATTGGCTCTGATTAGGGCATGTCTGTGTTGGGCATTGGCTCTTCAGAAAGCTGCCCAATGGGGGAAGGGAGGCCTCTCTGCTGAAACACCCCCAGGGGAGGAGAGACCTCTCTCCCTGCCTCTCACTCCCGGCTTGTGGTTCCCTGCCCCCTCCTGCAGCTCGGTGCCCGAGGTTCAGTGGGAAGCTGAATTCTTCACCCTCCAGGACAACAACAACAAGCTGGTGGCTGCCCTTCAGGAAGCCAACGCCAGCGTGGAGCAGTGGAAGAAGCAGCTGGCCGCGTACCAGGAGGAGACAGAGACGCTGCAGCTGCGGGTGAGCACAAGGAATGGGGCAAGGCGGCACCCTGGTCTCAAATCTGCTTGTGGGCCACATGCTTGGGGTGTCAGTGGGAGATCGGCTGCAGATGAAGGGTTCTACCTGGGCGTCAGCGGGTTACGGCTGTTGCTATAATGGATCAGATCACTGGGCCATTTAGCCTGCTGTCCTGCCTCCTGTTTGCTGGTGATAGGTGAGGGCTCCAGAGAGTTAGATCCCCAAACTTCAGTCCCCTTCCTAAGAGCCCAGCAGGATGGGACCTCGCATCAGACTGGGGGGTCAGTGAGGACAGCAGCTTCAACAGCTGTTACTGAGCATACTCAGTACAAGCCAAGCAGTGACTCCGAGGGGACATGTGACCCCACATGCCCCCCCGCCCCACGTTGCCTCTGGACAGCATTTATTAAGGAGCCAAAGATAATGCTGCTGAGTGACAGCAGGTCCTGCTCCCCTGCCCTCCCTTCCTGCAGGATGGCTGGTACAGCAGGGTGGGGGTGGGGAGGAGAGCATGTGGGAGTGTTTCTCTCTCACTCCTGTTGCCTGAGGTTCCCCAGCTGCCACCCGTGATGAGTGAGGGCTGTGCTCCCTGTCACATTCACCTCCTGCCCCTGAGCCATGCACCTGGGCAGCTGTCTGGCCTGGCAACAGATGGGGTGAAAGACACTCACACTGCTAAAATTAGCTCAGAGCAGAACAGCAGCGGCGTTGATCCCGACAAACAGGCCCTTGTATCCTGCCTTTGGTGGAACAATAGGGTCTGTTGACCTAACTAGTGGGGGAGAGATCCCGCATCAGCTGTGCCTGCGTCAGGGTCAGGGCGGAGGAGTGGAGAGGAGTTTTGGGAAGGCAGCTGCGGGAGTCTTTGCAGGATTTGGTTGGGAAGGGACTACAGAGCCCTTGCAAAGGGGTTGTGGAGTCTTTTCGCCTCTAGGCCAGTTTGGGTTACATGCAGGTCTGAAGGAAGCAGCCGTTGTTCCCAGGCAACGTAGGGCTGTTCAGTAGTCCCATTAGGTGATGTGTTGGTGGTTTCCAGCCCAATACCCAGTGAGCATCCCAAAGAGAGTCTCAAGGCCTGATACTAATTCTCAGCAGAAACACCAAGGACTGAATAAGCCACAAAGAATGAACTTCCCTCTCGCCCCTAGAGGACGCCCTGCGAGGCGTGGCTGGGACACGTGGCAGAGGTGTGCGCACGTGGGTGGTGGGAGAGGGAAGTTTGCGTCGCCCGCCACAGCTGCTGTGGGGATTAACCAAGGGCCTCAGAACCAAGGGCCGCCGATCCCGCCCCCATCCCCCGATTGTTCAATGTTCTGCCATCCAAAGGGATGGTCGTAGGTCTAATGAGACTGGCTGACCCCATAAACGGGAACTTGAAAGAACTGGGGAAAATATCAAGAGTCAAGAGTGTCCAGAGAGTTGCCCATTAATAAACCAGAGCATCTGCTGACTCACTGCAAGGCGCTCCCATCATGGGGTCAGGGGTGGCCTCCAGGGGCCCAGAGCTCTGAGGATCATGATGGCAGTGATCCTGGGAATCTGGCAGCTTATGATCACCAGCATCAAGCTAAGCCTGCTGCAGGCCCAGCCTAGCCCATGTCGCCTGGTGTATCCCACCACCGCACACCCCTCTACTGGAGCTCCCCTGTTGGAACCACACCAGCCGAGCTCAGTGCCGACAAGGTCGAGGGTTTTCATCCTAGGTGCGGGTCCTGGTATGAACTTTTCAAAGCGAATCCTCTGCCGGTTAATTATTAAAGCTTCTGTGAAGCATTTTTCAGAAGCGGAGAGCACCTGGGCCAAGCCCTGCCCCTCGTTAAGACTGGTGTAAATCTGTGGTAACTCCAGTGACTGCAGCTGAGCCTCTGGCTCCACAGAGGCGGGACTGAGAGCAGAGCCTGTCCCTCTGCGCACATTGCAGGGCCGTGCGACTGATGTCAGCTGGCCCAGCTTTGCTGGAAGTGTGAGCCTGCAGGGGAAGGGGGAACGGGGCTATAGATAGAGCGTGGTTCTGACGTTTGTTGGAGCTTGTGATCTGCACTGATGGGAGGGAGGGAATCTTTGTTCAGGGTCAGCCCGGCGGGAGCCACTGGACAAGATCTTGCTTCTGTGCAAAGTGAGACTGAGGATTCCAGCCACTAGGCAGGGGCTGAAGGGCCACCAGAAAGGCCCTGTGTCTCTGAGTCGGGGGGAGGGGAAAGTCTGGGAAGCGGGGGAGCGGTACCTGGTTGGACTTGGAGTTTGGAGGGGGAGCAGAGGGACCCTTGGGGGAAGAGGAGAGGGGACATTCTGGTGGAAGAAGAGAGGGGTACTTGTGAGGAAGGGGAACCTCCGGGGAAGAGGCAATGAGTATCTGGGGGGGGAGGGCCTTGGGGGCAGATGTACTTGGCAGGAGGGGAGGAGATCATGGCTGAGTTTTGCCTGGTTAGGGACTGTCACGTGCTCCTGACCCTTGGGTCCCTGGTGCCATTTGCTAACGTCCCAGCACAGACAGAGCAGCAAGAGAATCTTCCATGCCCAGCGCAGCTCTCCAAGGAGCGTGGGGTGCGGGCGGCTAGACATGGCTGCCGCCCCATGTTCCCTGCTGCGCGGCTATAGTGTTGGGGGCTCATGGAAGCCTTTGGTCTGTAGAAGCTAAATACCAAGGTGACAGGCACTCCGAAATCCCATAGAGAGGTGGGGGCCAGCTCTGGAGAAGGGCTGGTAGCAGCGATAGCGAGTGAAGGGCCAGCCCATGGAAAACTGAAGCCTCAGATACCTTGTTCCTGGTGGGCGCTGGGGTGGAGTTTCCCAGCTTTACCAGCCCATGTTTACACACTGAGCGGAGAGGGACAGTGGGAAAGATCCTTCCCCTTTAAATATCCCCCCAGTCTGGCCAGGAGGGCTTTAGGACAGCGGTGCCAGATCCTCCAAGGAGCAGAGTCTGCAATTGTGGGGTGGGCATGTCCTAGTTAGAAGCCACGAGGTTCCCTCTCTTTGTGGCTGCTGGGGTCCGGCGGCTTCTGGGCAGGAATAATCACCTTGCTCATCACCTGGAAGGTTTGTCTCAACCTGCCTCAGTGCACAAGCCCCTGCCCAGCCCCTTAGCTGCATCCCCAGGCCTGTGCACCCAGCTGCGGCAGGCACGCAGCACCGTGACCCAATTCCCTCCTCCCTGCATATCTGTTTAGGTGGCTGAACTGGAGCTGCAGAGAGCCCATGATTCCTCCAGTGAGGGTAGCAAGGAGGAGCTGAACCAGACGCTGGAGGAGCTGGAGCTGCTGATCAAGGCTAAAGACGAGGTAACAGCAGTGGAGCAGATGAGAGCACAGAGCAGCGGCTGAATGACCGCAGTGCCCCAAGGGAGTGAATCTTGGCCTGTCGTTGCCACACCCCACAATGCTACCCTCTATCTCTCCCCTCCTCCCTGGCCTGTGGGACCCCCCTGGTCCGCTCCCGCCGCTCTCAGAGCGAGTTCTGTCCCGGGCCCAGGGAGAAGAGCATGGAGTCCTGTGTTCGTGCTCAGATAATGACCCCCAGATGGGTGAGTGAGAACTCTGTTCTGTGGCACTGGGCCAGATCTTACTGGGCCAGCCCCAGCCTCCATAACGTTGGACGGTTTCCTGCCCTTTAGCAAACCCCTGCCGTTTCCCCCACCCCCTGTTGGCTTTGTGCCCATCACTCTACCTCTCTCCAGCGAACGTAGCAGCTGTTGGGGCTACACTTCGCTGGTTAGTCTGGGGAGCAGATGTCTGTCGGGGCCCTGGGGCCCCAAGATGCTTCCTGAAGCATGTTCTGCTTCCTCTGTGCAGAGTGGTGCGAAAAGCCCCTGCGTAAGGGAGGACAGTTTCCCAAGGAGAAGAGGGTCACAGGTCAGCACTGGAGGGGCCCCGTGTGGCCTCCTGGCCTGCTCACAAAAGAGGATTGAGGCTAAATAGGTGTGAAGCCTGAGAGTCCCCATGTGAAGGCTCCTGGTCCCAGGCCAGGGCATCAGACAGCCCCTGCCTCACCCCTCCCATGACAGCCTCTGGTGTAGCTGGTTCAGCTGCAGATGGCACAGCCTGCCCCACATGCCCGCCCCTCTCCTCAGCAGCTATGTTTAACCTCTGGCCTAGTTATTGCTTCTTGCTTTCACAGCATGTACATTAATGATTGAAAGCAGAGCTTTAATTACAGGGGCTGGGGGAAGGGAGATGTGGAGAGAGTCTCTGGGCTTTGTTCATTTGCACCTTCTTCCCTAGCTGTGCCAAGCGGGTGGGTGGGAGCGCCGGGGGATGCTCCTGGCAAGGGGTGGGGGTGGGAGTTTGTTCTGCAGATTGTTCAGTGTGTGTCTGGAGCGAGAGCTCCGTCTGCCCCCATCACCTGCCGAGAAGAAAGGGGAAAGGCCGTGGTGTGAGGGGTACGCGGGGAGGCCTTGCCCCTGGAGTCAAGCCGAGCCAGGAGTCTAAGATGCAGTGGGAGCAAGAGGAGGTGGCGTGCAAGCAGAGGGCAGGCGGAGGGGTTAATCTGCTCTTTGTTTTGTTAAGACCTAAGGCTCCTGGGCTAGTGGGGGCTGGAGGAAAGGGTGGGCAATAGGCAGGCAGGATCAGGAGGGGGCGGCACAGACAAGGCCTGGGTGTGAGCACTGGAGCAGGACACTGTGGGTGCATCTACATCTCCAACCGTGGGAGACAGACTCACCCTAACAGGACTTGGTTGGGTGGCAGCTCATGCTCCTAGCCAGGCCCCAGGCTTGAGAGCCCAAGCTCCAGCCCCAGCTGCACCATCCGCACTGGGATTTCTAGTGGGCCAGTTCTGTTCCCCTTGCTGCAGTGTAGACGTGCCCTGTGGGGGTGGTCAGACAAGCAGCATGGGCTAAGCCAGGAGGGCTGGGGGTGGAGGGCCTGGAGCCAGGGAACCTGGCTTTGGCCATAGTCAGGGGAGGGTTGAGGGGGCTGCGTACCTGTATCCCCTGTGGTGGGGTGTTAGCACAACGTGGCATCGGTCTCCTGGCTTGGCATGGCCTATGACCGCGGAGGCTGCATCAGAAGCGATGGCTCAGGGAGCACGGGGCTGGCCCAGGCAGTGATTATTTTCCTTTCTGTGATTCAGGAAATTCAGCAGCTGAAGAGCCAGAAGAGCAGCCAGTGGGAGACGGAGGGGGAGCGCGAGGAAATGCTGCAGAAGCTGCAGGTGACAGAGGGGAGGTTGGCCGGGGAGATCCCGTCTAGAATGGCAGGTCTGGGGACAGCACTCCGCTGTCTGGACTGATCCATCGTGATGCACCATTAAAGACCGGGGGACGGCCGGCACCACCGTCCCAGCTACACCCCTCTCCCCTGTGCCCGAGAGGGTGCAGGTCTGGGGTTCTCACTCTGCTTCCAGCCGAACTAGGCTGGGCTCCCCCTTTCCTCTTTCTGCAGAGCTGCTGACAGGGGAATGATTTCCCCAGCCGTGGTCAGCAAGGGGACCCCATCCTGTCTGTTTCTGGGGTGCTGCTGGGCAACAGGATTGGGATGTACTTCCTTCTCCCCTCCCTCCCACGCCCCACAGAATGGCAGTCACACCCAGCACATGCACACACCCAGCGTGAACTGAGAAGATAACGAACCCTCTCTGCGTATCACATTTCCCCCAGAGCCTGATGCGTCCTGCTGGACATGCAGCTGGGGCGGGGCGGTGCCTTGTAACCCTCCATCCCCAGGCAGCCCTCACTGGCTGGGCCCCATTTTGGGCAGAGGATGCTCCCCGCCTGCGGGAAGGGGAGCTGGAGAGTCTCTTGCCAGCTGACCCCCTCGGGGGTGGAGCTCTGACTCCAGCGGGTTCACAGGGGAGGGCAGGCAAAGAGGGATGCAAGCTGCTCTGTACCCCTAGGCAGAAAGCAGATGGCAGCTCTCTCAATCCATCTATCCAGGCTCCGAGAGGGCTGCCTGCTTCTGCCCGTCAGGGACCACTGGGGCCTGGGACTCTGATACAGGCTCTGCTCACAACACAGGACTCTGGTTTTATGAGGCAAAGAATATATTCAAGCATCGTCCTGCACAGTGACCGGGTGCTGGGTGTGGGGTGGAGACAGACCGACGTGCTCTTATCCTAGGCCTGCAGCTCCAAGCCTGGACAGAGGCCAGGAGAAGAGAGTTTCTGCTGGGCCTGTGGACAGCTCTGGCATTGCATCTCCAGACGCTGGTCCAATTAGATGGCTGACGTGTGGAAGACCTGAGCTCCCAGACTCCTGCCACGTGCAGTGTGCAGCAGGGTGATGCTCAGACCACACAGGCCAGGGGGGTCAAGCCCAGGTATCAAGAGGTGAACTCCAGCCAGAGCTGCTGGGGCAAGTTCAGCAATGGGATCAATAAAGGAATGTGTTTTCCGTGCACGTGTGAGAAGGGCCGTGGCAGGGGATTGTCCACATGGGTATGTGATGAGTAGGGGTGAGGACATGGGCATCTGTGCTGGCGTAGGGGATAACCTCTCTGTGTGTGTCAGTGGAAGGGCACAGGTGTAGAGAACAGGCAGGGTGTGTGTGCGCACTGGTGTTCAGGTGCAGGGGTAGCTGCTGTGTGTGTGTATTGGCTGGGGGGGGTGCAGTTAAGGTGGAGGGGTAGCTGCCGTGTGTGTGTTGCTGGAGGGGGGTGCGGTTAAGGTGGAGGGGTAGCTGCCGTGTGTGTGTTGCTGGAGGGGGGTGCGGTTAAGGTGGAGGGGTAGCTGCCGTGTGTGTGTTGCTGGAGGGGGGTGCGGTTAAGGTGGAGGGGTAGCTGCCGTGTGTGTGTTGCTGGAGGGGGGTGCGGTTAAGGTGGAGGGGTAGCTGCTTCATTGTCCTTTTATTTACTGAGTCTTTGCATCCCTGGCCAGGAGCTGGAGGGACGCAACGCGGAGCTGGAGCGAGGTTTGCATGTGGCTGAGCAAACCCTGGCCGAGCAGCTGGCCGAGAGGGAGAAGATGCAGGGCGAAGTCACCAAGGTGGGCGAGCTAATGGATGTGAAGATATTTGAGCTCAGCGAGCTCCGGCAGGGACTTGCCAAGCTGGTGGAAAGCAACTGAGCAGCCTGGCCACAGAGACACCTTCCGGGAGGGGCAGAGCCCAGCTGGGGCCAGTCGCAAACTGCAGCAGGGCCGTGGAATTGTGACCTGGGCGGCGTCCAGCCACAAACCAACAGCCCCCTGCAACTGTGTGTGGAGACTGGCCAGAGCTGCCTCCTGTGCATTGAGGGCAGACGTGGTGCCAGTGGGCAGCTGAACTGTGGGGGGTTTCCACCCAAGGAGCGTCCATGAGTCATGTCCAGACCTCTCTGGATCCTGCCCGGCGGCGTGGTCCAGAGGTGACAGGGTCTCCCCATGCTGCTCAATGACATTACTCTCCTAGCCTCACTCACTAACGCATTTCCCCGACATCTTTACAGAAGGAAACACTCCTATTCTAGAGACAGGGGTCACCTGCCTGCCCATTTTTCAGTAGTTTTATAGGGAACCGCTTGCTTCTTGTGAACCAAACTGCCTGGCTCCTCCTTCCAGGCCCCAGGAGGCGAAGGCCCATCACACCATGGGCGGTAGCTGCTCCTTCTCCCCCTTCCCAACCGTACTCATGTCCCATCTTTTTAATAGACTCTGATCACTTTTTATTCACTGTCAGGGGCTTCCAGGACCCTCATGGGCAGGAACGGCTCCTCACCTGGCCCCATTCCTCTGTGGCTGCCCAGTCATACCCTCCAGAGGGGAATAAGTTGCAGGATTTCAAGATGTTTTTTATTTTAAGGTGTGACGAAGTGGGACTGTTCTTAATGTTTCCTCTGAATAGTGTGGGGGTGCCTCAGTTTCCCCTAGGCAGTTCTTAAGTATCTAGGGGGTGGGGTAAGGGTGTATGATCATTGCAGAGCCCTAGAGGGCATGTGTGTGCAGGAGTCTGGACACAGAGAATGGCCGACACCCTGTTTCCTGGCAACTGATGGCCTGGGCCCTTCCCCCCTGCAAGGTGAGAGCTGAAGGGTTGGAGAACAAAGGAATCAGGTGACCACCTGGCCCGGGAAAGGAACAAAGCCCAGAGGAGGAGGGGCTGGAGGGGGTTTTCAGTTTGGGGCTGGCTGGGACATGGAGTGAAGTGCAGACGTGGTTGTCTGGCTCACTGCCCCCCAAAATGGACCCAGCTGAGGGGTCCCGTTCTCTGCACCTGCAAGCTCTGTTTTAGACCATGTTCCTGTCGTCTAATAAACCTTTTGTTTTACTGGCTGGCTGAGAGTCACGTCTGACTGCGATGTTGGGGTGCAGGACCCTCTGGCTTCCCCAGGAGCCCCGCCTGAGCGGACTCGCTGGGGGAAGCGCACGGAGGGGCAGAGGATGCTGAATGCTCCGAGGTCAGACCCAGGAAGGTGGAAGCTGTGTGAGTTGCGTGTCCTGAAGACAGGCTGCTCACAGAAAGGCGACTACCCCAGAGTCCTGACTGGCTTCATGGGGAGCAGTTCCAGAGCATCGCCCAGGGACTCCGTGACATAAGGCAGTGGGTTTTCGTACTTTCCAAAGCTGCTTTAAGCTGGGAGAAGCAGGCAGTGCTGGGGAGATTAGGGTTTGAGAAACAGGATAGCTTGGGGGGGGGGGGGGCATCT
Source organism: Caretta caretta (assembly GCF_965140235.1). NCBI lineage: Eukaryota > Metazoa > Chordata > Testudines > Cheloniidae > Caretta > Caretta caretta. Next base: position 18,163,742 of record NC_134230.1, read on the forward strand.
GTCCAGGCTCCAAGGGCTGTCACTCACCTGAGTTAAACGCAGGAAATCCCAGGTGCTCTTGTTGCCTCTTGGGAAGCGTGGTCCAGGGATATAGCAGCCACACGAGCCACATGGCCTCTGGAGGGTGCAGGCCCCCATGCTACGCTCCACCTTGAGCTGCATAGCTGGATGCAGCTAGGACGCTGGCTGTTTGGAGCACATTGGGCCTGGGTTCCCTAGGGGCTGCGGGACATTTGTGGGTCCTTATGGATGTTGCCAAATGATGTAAATCCAACAAGGCCTGTAGGAGGAGGGTCTGTTACACCCCTCCACCCCCCCCCCCAGGCCCTGTGGAGCCCACTAGTTGCGTAGTAGCATGTTTAGCCTGTGTCTAATGAGGAAGCAGCGTGTGTAGACGTAGCCGGTTACCCAGAGGGTCCAGGGCCGGGTCTGTTTTTTATTTTTCTCCTTGCTGCCATAGGTGTAGTGTAGACAGACATAACTGGAGAATGTTTCCATGGGCTTGTAGAGATGCTGCAGAATCTGCCTAAAACTCCAGCAACCCCAGCAGCCAAATCCTGCCTTCTGCCCACAGGGTCAGATCCTCTGTCTGCGTGTACCTGGGTGAAAAGCATAACTCAGGTGGGGCTGAGCCGCCTCTCGCTCATGCCCCCAGCACGAGAAGAGGTTTCAGTGTGAAGCTGATGTGAAGGGAAGTGATTGCTCTGATTTCAGTGGATCTGCCATTGCACCTAACTGCCTCAGGGCTCCCTTGAACCCCAGCCCCTGCTTACCCCTGTGTAACTGAGACAGGCATTTGGCCTGTTGCTTTCCGTAAGGGCAGGAGCAGGTGCCAGGGAGATCCTGAAGTAGGTGTCTAGGTTAGGCTGGCCCCCTCCCTCTCTTTCAAAGCTTAGGAGTTGTGGGGAAATGTAGATTTCTGAACCTGCGCAGCCAGGAGAATTTTTTTGCATGAGCTGCTCCCACGCCTGTGTGGGGGCTAGAGCTAGCTGTAACGTGTGCCGCCCGCAGGGTGTTCACTGTGTGTGTGGGGGGAGACAAGAATGGCCGGGGGTACATGCAGCGCTGGGTTCCGGGTCCGGAGGCAACCGTGGCCCCCTTGGAAAATAAGAGATCAGCCGCAGGAAAGGTGCATTCACTCTGGTTCCGCTAGCGGCACTGGGTTAAGGAGGCATCTCCTCTTCATGTTGTCAGCCGCTCACCCACCCCCGGGTCCTGTCTGTGTCTCACACCACATGCAAACTACCTGGAGAAGGGGCATGTTAAAGGGACTAGGTCTGACTTCCCACCACTATGTCCTCCATGTCTCCCCACCCAGCCTCTCGCTACTGTGTAGCCGGTGGCGAGATTGGAGTTTCCCAGCAATCGGGGCGGGCTGAACTGGCTTGAGCAACATCCCAGGCTGAATCAGCTCCCTCAAGCTGAAAGACGAGGAGGTGGCAAGTGGAGCAGGACTGATTCTGAGTGGGAATGGAGCTGACACAAGCCACAGCACGGCGCTCAGCTGAGACTGCGGCTCTGCCCGGTTCCCACCTGCCTTGCTCACCTGTGCGCTTGCTAGCCCAGACTTGTTGCTGGCAGCAGCACTGTCACTAGCCAGGGTTTGTAATGACCCTTTACATCTCGCAAGCACAGCCCCAGTCGCTCCCGGTGTAACACCCTCAGCCCCCCAGCAGAGGCTAATTTGGCTCATTGACTGACTGAAGTCGGGAGTGTGGCAAGGGCTCCAGTCACGCAGTGATGTTACAAACACACCGCCAGGAGCCATGTGCATGGCAAACCCTGAGCGCCAGCCTGCACTTGGCTTAGCTTTCCCCTCCAAGCACGGCGCAGGAGTCATTTGTCTCAGGCTCACACTCCAGCCAGGACCTGATTGGCTCCGGCCTGCTTCCCTCGGCCGCAGCTGCTGCTGCTTTCCTTCCTCTGTCCTGCAGAGATGCAGCGCCATGCACTGAGTCACCACGCCTCCGCATCCAGCTGTGTCACGGGGAGCCAGGACACCGAAGAGCTGGGCATGGTGAGTCATGGCCAAGGAGCTGGCCGAAGGCAGGAAGGGGCAGGCTCTGCCCTGTCTGCCTGTGAGGGGACGGGAGAATAGGGCCCTAGAACTTGTTAGCTTGCTGATTTAAAACCATGCGATGTTAAGGCTGGGCCCTGAACCAACCAAATCTATTCTGGGGGCCGAGTCCCCATTGTACTACCATACCCCCGCAAGAGCCTGAGGCTCTCAGACACGAGGCTCCAGTTTAAACAAGGCAGGTTAACAGAAAACCCCTCATGCTCCATGTAAGGACACACCCCACGCTCCTCGACTGCCAGGAGCTGATGGGGCACAGCCCCTAGTCATGACCCAGCAGCAAGATGATGATCCCATGAAAGGCAGGCCACCAACATGCAAACATGCATGGTTTGATTGAATGCTGCCCCTCCGGGGCTGACAAGGCAGAGGGCAATGGGGCAGGGCATGGCTCCCCCTCCTGGGGTTAGCCAGCTCATCTCCATCTGATCTCATTGAGTGGGCAGTGCCTGGCCCTGGTTTGGAGGCCTGAGCAGAGTCGGAGGCATCTCACTGCCTGGCGAAGGCACCTCTTCTGGTGCGGCATTGCCCAAGAGCGGCTGGCTACACCCAGGGTCCCAGCACAAGTCCCTGCCAAGCCTGGCTCAGCCCCATGCTGCTGTGGGCGAGGCCCCGGGCTGGCATGTGATGCTGAAACAGCCCCAGCCCCACCTGCCTTCCAAGACCTCTCCGCTGCTCGTGCCCCGTCCAGCGATCCAATCCAGGACGTAGCACCGCTGCACGGGAGCAACCGGGGCTCCCGCTGCACGGGAGCAACCGGGGCTCCCGCCGCACGGCCCAGACCAGGGCAAGGGGCTGGGGCTCGTTGGAGTGGGGTGTTCCCTCGGGGCTGGTGGGGAGCAGAAAGCCCGGAGCTGCAGCTGTTAGAAAGAGCTCAGTGGGTTTCCACACGACCAGCGTACATTTTGGCCATGACATCACGACCCACTTCCTCACCTGCTCCTGGGAACACCCCTGCCTCACAGACCCTGTGGGACGGACCTGTCAGCATCCTGGTGGGGCAGGCCTGGGACCGCACTGCCCCCAGAGAAATGAGCAACCCCAGGGTGCCAGTTCTCCCTTGCTGTGACACTTGTGAGCATGGCCCAGTCACACACGCCCCATGAACCGATTTACTTCCTCTCAATCTAATTCTCTAGCCGTGGACGCCTCTGGCTGAGTTGCCCAACTGCCTCCTCACTAGGGCACGTCCGCAGCCTGTGCTCCTGCCCTTGTCTGCCTGGGGGCCAGCAGGGTTTTGGGGGGCGGCGGGGGGGGCATGTGGCGCACTGTACAGTCGACCTTGGCCAGCCTGTGCTAGGACACTCTGCCCTCCAGGTGTTCAGGACCCAGCGAGAGCGCAAGCCAGTTTCCGTTACACTCTCATTTCCCCACGGGTGCTATTTGCAATTGCCAGAGTAATCTGGAAGAGCAGCTTTTCAACCTGCTCTGCCCTGTCGCCCCTGTTCATTAAAAGCCTTTTACCGAGGCAGTGCAGGGCCAGCACGGGCTGGATGACTCTGGAGCGCCTCTCCCTTTGCAATCCTCGGCTTTTCCAAACCAACAAATCCCATTTATCACCAGCTAGTTCCAGAAAGGCCCTAAATCCAGAGGAGGCAGCCGCATGGCAGCTGGGTGCAGCAAAGCACAGCGTGGCTCCACCCCACTCAAATGAAGCACTGACTCCGGGATCTGTTAAGACAGCCCACTCCTAACACCAACCCACACTTCCCAGGCCTGGGAAGCGCTCCCATTTCAGCACCCACGAGAAACCCGAGGGGGTTCCCCCAGACTTCCGTCTTCATCACTTTAAAATCACTTCCTTATGCAAACAGCAGCCGGTGAACTGCAACGCGGCCGCTTTTATTGTTGCTTCTCTCGCCCACTGGCAATTATTGTCAAGCAGCCCAATAACAGGGGCTTTGCTGCTGGCAGGAGTAATTCTGCTGACTGCAGATAACTCAGTACGTTTGATGCATCTGCCGGCAAATGGGCTTCTTAATTATTTAGGAGGCAATGCATGTAAAGCACAGCCTGAGCAGTGATTGGGGTGGGGGGGCTGTTTGTATGTGAGATTAGCCTGGGAAAAACAGTCTTCAGGGTCTTCACACCTAAAGATCGGGGCTGGGCTTCCCCCAGGTAATTCACTGAGCAGCTCCCACTGAATGTGGGGGGGTTTGGATACCAGACTCCCACAAAGTCCCAGTCTTGGGCAGCTGCCTGGTTTTCAGATCTCCCACTAGGTTCTGAGGTGCTAGGTTTGGAGCCCTTCCCTCCCCGCCCCCATCCCAACTCACCCGCCTGGAAGAGTTCTGAGTGAAATGGTTACATTTGTGGAACAAAGAGCCGCTGTGTGATTCGTCTTTCTGAGACACGGTTGTGCAGCCGCAAAGGGCAGTGGAGGGGAGAGCAGCCGCTTCAAGAGGTCAGACGAGCGGTTGGCAGGTGGTTTGCTAATGCCCCACATTCTGAATTCTCTCTCACAGTCTGATCTTACCCTCGTTTTAAGATGTGTTCAGAGGAAGGCCACAGTCCCCCAAGGCTCCTCCAGACCCTTGCACAAGCATCTCACGACTAGCAGGTTGCTGGATCAGATGTGCTGCAGTTGGGAGTCTTGGTCGCTGCCCGGAAGCGATGCACAGTGCGAGTCTCTCATGCCCGTCTGTTTGGGTGCAGGAATCAATACAGAGAAGCCTTCTGGCCTGTGTGATACAGGAGGTCAGACTAGGTGATTGAACTGGTCCCTTCTGGCCTCAGAATCTACACCTGGCCTAGCCCGAGGGACATCCAGTTTGTCACTCTGGGGGACAGCAAGCAGGAACCCTCAGCAAAAGGACATTCCCCCACTGGAGCACATCCTACAGCAATGTCAATGCAGCGTGCCCACGGTGCACACACAGCCTGGGCACCTCAGTCTGGCACTGCAGCTGGCCACAGCTCAGAATAGCGGACAGGACTCCTAACCACTCCGCCACTGACTCATTCTGCAACCGTGGGCGAGTCATTTAATCCTCTCTAGGCTTCACTTTCCCAAGCTGTACAAAGGGGCTAATCGTCCCCCAGGGGCACTGTGGCATGCTTGGTGATCCGCGAGGGACATGGCTCTGGCCGGGCACAAGTGTCAGAACACCTCACCCATGAATGTGATTTACCAGAAGGAACAAAAGGTTTATGTTCCCAGCAATGCCCTGCACCCGTGACCAGGCAATGACCCAGCCTAGCAACCCCATTGCATAGGCCCTTGTGGCACAAATCCTTTAGCAACTCCATGTTGGGCCTGCGTTAGTGTGACCATGGGATGCTCCGATTGAATCCTGGAATCAGGTGAGGGGGCCCAGCTGGGATTAACCTGCCAAGGGAGCTGCAGCTGGGTGACTAAACAGCATCACTGATGGTGACCCAGCCCCCTCCCCCGTCAGGGCTGGAGAGATCAGCTGATCTGCCTCTGAGGACGTGGGTTATTTTTAGTTTTGGAGCTGGTCTGTTTACACTTCACAGCTAGGGGGAAAGTTCCCAGTTTAAAGCCTCCGCCCTCCCCCTCCGTCCCCCCCCAGGAGGACAATGGGCTGAGAGGAGGCAGTTAAATGTGCATATTGGAAAATGTTCAGATACACACAATAAAAGCAGAGCCTCCGGCGAGGTTTGCCATCCCCTTTCCCGCAGTAATTTGTGATTATTACTCCTGTTCTTCTCTGGCACACGCCGGCTGTTTCTGCTCGCGGGACATGGCAAGACCGTGAGCTGTGGGGACAATTAGTCACGCAAGCCCTGCTCTTCTCCTCTGCCCAAGGCCAGCTCCTTGCACCCCCTACTGGGAACAGCAGGCTCCCGTTCTCACAAGAGCCCCCCTTGCAATGGGAGTATGAGTAGCAGCTGGAACAGGAGAGCTGATGTTAACAGCCCAGCAGGCTGCTCACACAGCAGGACACAGCCCCCCGGGAAACACCGCGGCATCCCAGCTGATGGGTACCGGTGTGATCCGCTGCTCCCCCCGGGCCGATCTGCAGAGGCCTGAGTAGCCTGGTGCTGGATCTGTTCCCCCCGCCATGTGCACCCTACTCGGACGTCACTAATGTTTGCAGCCATGGAAAGTTATGATCAAGAACAGGCAGGGCCTGCTTCTATCCCCGCCACCTCCATCCGCAGCCTCGTCTTTAGCTCTGCTAGGCCATCAGCACCCAGGGGACACACCCCCTCTGCTGGGTGGCTGCCCAGCCAGGCTCGCACTAGCCATCATTGCCCATCAGAGCAGCTCTCGAGCCCTGCAGGACCTGCCAGGACAGACGGGGAGCTAAAGCAGAGGCACACCGGGGGAGGCTCATCCCTTTCGCAAGGGCTGGAGCCTGCACGCCTCCTCCCGGCAAGACTCCGTGCTCCAGAGGAAGCAACAAGGCTGCACTATCAGGCCACATCACCAGCTGCTCACGGCAGGAATAATCTGTCTAAGTGCTGGGAGCCGTACAGGTGAGAGAGGCCGAGCCCTGCCTAGTAACAACTGGGCTGCTTCTGTCAGTCAAGCTAACTGCCTTTCACTTCCCAGCAGGCAAAGAAGATGCAACAAAGGCAGGAGGTGGGAGAAACACTGCTTCTCTCCAGTACTGATTACTCGCACCGGGGCCACCCTGCTGGCAGTTATTAACGGCTTGGCCTCAGTGTGAGGCTGTGGGTGGATGGAGGCAGGGGCTGCTGCTCTGCTCTCATGCAGTGGCAGGCCTGCAAATGGATTGTTTAATGCTGCTGGATGCGGGTGACGGTGGGGAGCAGGTCCGTCAGACTAAGGCCTCAGTACTGGGGTTTAAGGGTGGACGTTAGCCCAGCACAAAGGGCCGTTGCAGAGATTGGGGAGGTTACGGCGGAGGAGTGCGTTCGGGCTGGCAGCATGCAACAGTCACCTCCACCAGAGAGGGCCAAATGCTCTTCGTCTGGCCAAGTCCCACTCCCTTTCCGGCAGCAGATGGGACACAGAAGGTCAATGGCCTCATCTCAGCCCTGCAGCCAGCCTCCTGCAGAGAATCCAGGTGCTCCTTCAACCCAAGAAGAGATCAGCTGCCTACTTGTCCAAGGCCTTCCCTCTGCCAATGGTAACAGGCTGCTCAAAGAGCCGGCCTCAGCCATGGTGTTGGGCCTGGAGGGACGAGAGGGAGCACGGGCACAGGTGGAAGGATGGGCCTGAGAGTGGACCCATAGGCTCTATTCAGTGGTGAGCTGGAGCCAGTTCGCAGTTAGAACCGGTTGTTAAATTTAGAAGCCCCTTTAGAACCGGTTGTCCCGCGAGGGAGACAACTGCGGCCTGGTCAGCAGCAGTGACTAGGTGGCAGCTCTGGTGTTCTCCGGCTGCGCCCTGCAGCTGGCTCTGGCCAGCCCTGGTGCAAAGGGCCCCTTGGCTGGGCCCCGGCAGGTGAAGCTGGGCGGAGGGGGGCTGCCCTGGGTGCAGTGGGGGGCAGATGGGGCTGAGGCAGCAGCACGGTTGCCCCCGCGTCCAGTGCTGCCCGCGCTGTGCTCTGGAGTTAGATTCAGCGTGGCTCGTCTGGCCTCCTTTCTGTTCCCTTCTCTGCTGCGGGTTGGATGGGCTTCTGCTCCCCCCCGGCAGCAGTGACCCCTGTAGCACCCTGCCAGGCAGGCTTGGCTCTGTCTGCTGAGGGCAGTTCCTCCCCCACATGCCCCCTTGGGGCGTCTCTGCTCCAATCTCCCTGCTGCACCTTCGACCCTCTGGCCTCCTGTCTGGGATGAACGGGCCGGCTGGGCCCTGGCTCTGGCCCCCTTACAGCAACTTGGTCTTCACTGTGCCCAACACATCTGGCCTCTTCACATCCCATCCCCCCCCTCCAGCCCCGCTGTCACCCCTGTCCATTAAACAGCCCCCCCAAGCACCAGACCAGAGCCTACAGAGGAGTCATAGGGTGGGTGTGTTTGCCTGGGGGGGGAGGGGGGGTCTTTCTTTTGTGCTGCAATTCTTCCCTGCTTAAATCCTCCCTCGTGCTTGCTGCATTAGCAGCTGCCTCTCCTGTGGACTTGTCCCTGTTGCCTCTGGGAGGGAGAGTGACTGTGAAGGAAGCAGGTGGTCGGGACCCTGCTCCCCCCTTACCGTGTGTAAATCGAAGCCGAGGCTCAATTCCTTCCATGCGGGCAGGGGGGCCCTGTGGCAGGTCGCCCCCATCCCTTCTGCTGTATGCAGGCCGAGGCGAAAGGCTTCATGCATCAGCACTGGGTCGGGGGGGAGCTCTGGAGCGAAATCCAGGCGGTCGCAGAGAAGGTTGGTTTGTTCCAGTTCAGGGAGCCCGCGTCCCTCTGCCCATCAGTCGCTTTCCAGCTGCGAATGGCCAAGCTCGCTCCGTCCAGCCGCCCGCCCCCTTGATGTAGTGGTTGGAGCAGGTGCCGTAGTGGTGCCCCGTGCAGCGGGTGCTGCGTGCGCCTTGCCCCACTGCGCTGAAGGCAGAGTCAGGGACTCGCCCACAGGGTCACAGCAGGTTGGTGGCCGAGCCCGGGGAATAGAACCAGTGATGAGCTGCCAAAATCTTAACAACCAGTTCCCTCCCCATCCCCACGAGGGGTTCATGGCCCACCCCCGCCCCCCGGGGACTCCTGCCCCATCCAACCCCCTCCCCTGTCCCCTGACTGCCCCCAGAACTGGGCAGGAGGGTCTCGTGGGCCACTGTAGTGGGTGCCCGCCCCGCCCCTAAGAGCCAGAGGCACCTGCCGGGGGGCGAGGTGGGGAGTCCTGGCGGTGCCTACCTGGGGCAACTCCCAGGAAGCATCCGGCAGGTCCCTCTGGCTCCTAGGGGCGGGGGGGCATAGCTGGGGGGGAGCAGGGGGAGCGGCCGCTCCCCCACTGATCACATCAAAAGTGACGCCTTAGGCGCCGACTCCCTGGGTGCTCCGGGGCTGGAGCCCCCACGGGGAAAATTTGGTGGGTGCAGAGCCCCCACCGGCAGCTCTGCTCCGCTTCCTCCCCTGAACGCGCAGCCCCCGCCCCCCACCTTCCTGCGAATCAGCTGTTCGCACGGGAAGCCGGGGCGGGCTGAGAAGCAGGTGGCGGCTTCCCGCTCAGGCCCAGGGAGGCGGAGGGGAGCGGTTCCCCTGCCCTCCCCCCCCGGGGTTACCTGCTGCGGCGCGGGCAGCCCTCCTCACGTCCCCCCACCCTCCCCAGCTCCCCTCAGCTCCACCTCCCTGGGCCTGAGCGTGACGCCACCGCATGCTTCTCAGCCCTGCCCAGCTTCCCGCACGAATGGCTGATTCGCGGGGGGGGGGGGGTGCGGGGGGCGGAGACGCAGAGCGGGGCGGCGCGTTCGGGGGAGGAGACGGAGGTGAGGTGAGGTGAGCTGGGGGCGGAGAGCTGCCGGTGGGGGTTCTGCACCCACCAAATTTTCCCCAGAGAAGGGACCCAGTAGGAGCCAAGAGTCACACTCAGGGGTTCTCTCGCAGAGCTTGGCTTGTGAAGTGCAAACAGCACCTGACCCCACCACTGCAGCTGGCTCTGCGGGAACGGGCAGGCCGCATGCCAGCACGCAGAGCGGCGATCCACGCGAAAGCACCGGCCCTGGGTGCCAGACTGCAGCACCGGGCATGGGAGCAGCAGGAGCTCAGGGGCCAGCCCTGCGCAAAGCCGGCAAAACCCCGCCTGGTGCAGGACAGAGAGCAAGGCTGCCCCAAGCCGAACCCGACAGCGCTGGCGGGTAACACATAAGCTGTGCGTTACTGCCCTCCGGCCAGCCGGGCTGGGTGGATCCTAGGGCCCAGAGCCAGGAATCACACACATGCCCACAGGACTGGGGGCTCTTCGGCTGGCCCCCACGGGGAACTGGGAGCTGAAGACGAGCTGGGGCAGGAACACACAGGTCCAGGGCTTCACCCCGAGCGTTTCACTAGAGCGCTCCTGCCTCCCGGCGCTGCTCCCGCAGCGAGAGGCTGGAGTCCGCTGGCTGACACCCGCAGGATGCGGCTCACTCAGGATAGACCAGGGCCACCGGCTCACCTGGATCCAACCACTGGCCACCAAGCCCTGTCCCCTGCTTCCTCCCTCACCCTTCTTCCCCATCCTGCAGACATGGCCAGGCCCAGGGGGCTCCATTTTAACCCACTGGGGGCCCCAGTGCCACATGTGAACCCCTCACCCGACCAGCGTTGGCAGCCGGGAGCAGAGGGGGTGGGGGAAGGGAAGAGGGCCTGCTCCATGCCCAGAAAAGGGCCTCAGAGAACCGCTCCAGGCTCGCCCAGCCTCAGGGACTGACACCAGGCCAGACACACCCAGCGTGGCCGTGGTAAGGCAGGAGGTTTCTGCAGAGGCGGTGCAGGCTGCGTGTCGCCCGGAGTCTGTGGGGAGCACCCCCAGCGCACGCTGCTCCGCACGAGCCACGCCCCCCTTTGCCTGCCTGCTCCAGAGGTTTGAAATGCTGAACCGGGCTCAGTCTCCATAGCAACCAAACCAGGGAAGCCCTCCAAGAGGTGGGGGCGCAGAGCTGGGGTTGAGAGAGTGAAAAGAATTGAGTGTGCAAAGCACGTGGGAGACGCGCGGCAGCCTGGACTGGAGCCGGAGAGGGAGAGAAACGGGGGTGAGGGGGGCGAGAAGAGCACTGGAAAGTCGTCCCAAGCTGGCCCAGATCTGTGATGCGGCCACTCCCCAGCTGGGGATTCGGGGCGCTCTCAGTCACAGCACCGTCAGCGTGTTCAGTGCCCGGAGGAAGGAGGGTCTCGTGACTAAGGCACTACCCACCCCATGGCAGAATGCTGCCAGCAGGGCCCCCGCCGTGCCTCCACCCCTCCCCAACACTGACACCATTCCAGTCTTGAGCGAGACACCTGCCCTGATCTCACTGCACGAGGCTCTTGTACCCCCACTGAGGCAGCCTGTTGGCCTGAGAACCCTACGAGCCGCTGTTCAATGCAGGCTCCGGACACAGCCCCAGGGCAAGACCCCGAAGGGTGCAAGACCCTGCTGGGAGACAGGTGGAGGAGGGCTGATGAAAGCAGCTTTCAAGCCAGGGAGGGAGGGGAGACGGAAGAATCGGACTGAGACTGTAAGCGCATTTCGCAGAGGCCACTGACCGTCACCAGGTAAGGTGCTTTCTGTGGGCCTAGTTGAGAAAGCCCCATTCCCAGCCCCCGAGACATGCAGCTCCCCCCTCTCCTACCCAGCCATTCCTAGCCAGGCTGCATGGAGAGTTGACTCTACACTGACTGCTTGGGAGGGCTCGTTTCCCACACATGCCCTGATTCTCAGAGGAGCCGGAGGGATTGAAAAGAAGGCTGAATAAAGCGCCAAGACAAAAATCCATGATCAAACCCCGCAGTCACAGGGTGCTGGAGGAAGATGAAGAAAGACGTGCTCAGCAAAGAGACTTCAGAAGGCAGAGCAAGGAGTCTGAGAGGGGAGGGGAACCGCCGAGAGAGAGACGACACAAAGGCAGCATCAAAGCCCTCACCAGAGCTGCCTGTCCCAGGGAGGAGCCTCATTAATCTTGTGCTGACGGGTTTGCTGGGGAAATCAGCACACATGGGGCTGGGGGAGCATTTCGTATTCAGAGAGCAATCAGCACGGTTCCAATAGCCGCCAGAGTCCGCGAGTCACCCTGTCTACAAGGCAGGGCCTCGAGTTCCTCTCCCTTCGCAGAGGAGCCAAGCAAGGGTGGCCGCACAATTCAGACACCTCCTGATGGCCAGGCTGGCCCACACCTCTCTAGCCACATGGCCCCAGTCATCCAGCCAGACACCCAAGCTCCTCTGGGTGCTGCCCATTCACATCGCCCCAGGTGGAGCTGCACCAATGGCTATGCGAGGCCCCTTTGTACCCAGAAGCAGAGGGCCCTAGGGATTCGCATGGCAAATCTGTGCCAGGATGGGTGTATGGACCCAGCTCTGCAGCAAGCGGGTTAGGATCCTCTCCCAGGGCAGAGAACAGGGCAGCCTCCCAAGGTGGCTGAGCTCACTGCCGAGACAAAGAGATCTGACTGAAGCAGGGCTCAGCTGGGGCGAGCGGCCAATGGGATAGAGGTTTCCAGAACCACTGCCCTGGCACCATGACAGCAGGCACGTGGTGCCAGGACCAGGGGACACTCTGGCTAGGAGAAACCTGTTCGCTATTTGGACCACGCCCCTGACACAAAACTGGGTGTTGCCCTCACTGCCTCTGGCCGCAAAGTTCCTGATCCAGCTTGATATGCCAGAGTAAAACCGACCCCTCATTCTGAGAGGTCCCTCAAGAGCAACAGCCCTTGGACAACACACCAGTCCCCTGAGCCCGGAGAGTCCAGACACCCAGTTATTTATTGCAAATAAATATTTCTTGGGGGCAGGGAAGATGCTAATTACAGAAAACATCCCCCATCACCAAAGTGGAAATAACTTCCCTCCTGATGGTCCCAGGCAACGGGAGCTGAGCTCTAGCCCAGCCAGGCAAAACTGGAAGCCTCCCACCATAGAGCTGCGACTAGTTCTGAGGCTCCAGAGGGAAGCACATTCCCTGATGGTGCCCCCACCGCACCATCCCTCGAGTTTAAAGTTTGTTGATTCTTGTGCACTTGGTCAAGTCTTCATGATGGGACATCCGGGGCCATTCTTGGTGCAAGAGTCACTTATTCACTGGGCAGGGTGCAACCCAGCAACATTTTGGATCAGCAGCATCCATTCCATGGAGTCTAATGCAGGTGTCAGGGCGGGAGGGAGCAGGATCCAAACTGCTGTGGGTTGTTTAGAGCGAAGGATGTTTGCTCCTGAGATGGCCAGGGAATCCTGTTCAGATGTGAATCAAAGACCTCTGAACTAGTCAAGTTGGATACTGGGATTGAAACCAGGCTCTGGGGAGGGAAACCTCCATTCTCGGAAGGGAAGAGGGGCCCGTGATGTTCATGTGGCTGACTGGGGCAGAGGGGGCTGGGGAGCGGTCTGGAGTTGCAAGTCAGGAGACAGATCTGAAATGAGTCTCAGAGGGGCCTCAGGATAAACAGGGTTCCGGTAACAGAGGTCACACAAATTAGGAGGAAGGGAAATTTTCACAAAACACACCAGACCAGCTTCCCTGATGGAGCCCCTCCCGTCTCTATTAGTTATTACCCTCTCAGAACACCAGCAGCCAAGCCAGGAAACCAGGGGCCAAGCTGACCTTGGCCCAGGGTTTTTAGACTCTGACTCAGGGAGAAGCTGCCAATGTAAACAAGAGGGAGTGGCAGGCACCAGCCCTGGGAAGGGAGGGAGCCCGTGAGAAACCGAGAATCGCCATGAGCAGGAGCAGTTCACCAAGGGATAAGAGTTTGGATCCCTCCTTTGTGTGTGGGGGCTGGGGGAACATGCCCTTAAGTGACACCCCTTGAGCCCCAACGAGCCCATGTCAGGCAGAAGGATGGGCCAAAGCAGCTGAGTCTCTGGAGGGGAGGGAGAAGGGAAGGGGTTACACCGGCAGAGCGATCCTCTCCCTTCAAACACCATCATCAAGTCAGAAGCTTCCACATCAACCCCCCACACATGGTCTCTAGGGGCTTGGAAGAACCTTGGGCAGCCCTGTCCCATGGGCAGCAGCTCCCACACTCCCAAGCTGTAAGTGCCTGGGGCTCTCACTTCTCCTCCTTGGCCGACTGTCTCTGCTGCCGACGTGCCTTCTTCTGCAGCTTCCTCTTCAGCTGAAGCTGTTTCTTCTCCTGCAGCGTCTGCTGGACCCTCTCGCGGAACTGCTTGTTCTTCTTCTTGATCTTGGCCAGCTCCGCCTTCCTCTTTGCCTCCAAGTCCGGGTCCTGCAAGAGCAGACATCAAGAAACTGACAACATGCAGCAGGGCTCTGTCAGCCCTGCCCCCACCCGAAGGGCCCTTGCCTTCCCCAGCTGCCTGTCCGTCTCCAGAGATGACGCACTCTGGTTATTCCTACACCCTTGCGCTCCGCTTCCCCACCCTGCTCGACCATTCTCCACCCTACAGGAGAGGGCTGTGGTCCAAATCTGGGGCGAGGTATCAGGACTCCTGGGTTCTATTCCCAGCTCTGCCACTGCCTTGCTGCACAAATCTGGGCAAGTCACTTCCCCACTCTGTGCCCCACTTTGGTTCTCCGATCCCAGCCTTGGATCTCCTCTGCTTTCCTAGCACTGCTCGGTGCTGACGCTCCACTCCTCTCTCAGCTGCCCGTTCTGCTCCTCTGATCCCCCCACTGGGGGCCGACGGGGACTGCAAAATAACGTCCTGTCAAGCCCACCCTTCTCTGTGAAGCACAACTGACTCTGGAGAGGAGCATGACACCAGGTCTGAAGGATGCTATGGGACAACACATTTGTCAGTAGCTCTTCATCATTCTCCTCTCAAGGCAAAAAGAAGCTCCTCCAAGGGGAATGAGGCAGACAGACTGCAGAAGTGATGGGGGGGATGGGTGTCTCGTGGTCCGCGACAGGTCAGTGCTTGTCCTGGTACCCCTGGCAGCAGTGGTTGGAGAGCATCACTCACCTTTCCTTCCAGGATCATTTGCTTCCGCTTATTTATTTCCTTCTTCTCATCAAAATCAGTCGCCTCCAGTTTCTGCCAAAGCAAAAGACAAAAGCGCAATGAGGAGCCGGGCACTAGGACTGGCAGCAAGGCTCTGAGGAGGGTCGCAGGCTTGAGCAGAGTTCTGACCGACCCTCGCTCCAAAGCCCAGGCCCCCAGCGCACTGCCGAGCAGGTCAATGATCACCAGGTGGGCACACCTTAGAGTGGGGAACAGCAGATCTGGGTACCTGCCCCAGCAGTTGCATTACAAAAGCTCATGTCCTGCATAGGCCTCCTCTAGAAAGCGGAATGAGCCCCGTGACACTCCCGAGCCCTCCCCACACCTGTATATCGAAGCGAAGGCTGCACACCCTGCCAGAGCTAAAAGCACATGATGGCCTAGAGAGGGAAGCGTTTCCTGGTCACGCCAAGCTGTACAGGAAGCCGGCTCCCCGGCCAGGGCCCCCCACGCTGCGGTCACTTACGATTTCACACTCCCTTCTGGCAACGTTCACCTGGGTGAGGATGCCGAGCACCGCACGCTCCTCCACCGAGAACTCCTGCAGCTTCGTTTCTAAACCGCGACACAAGACACACGTACAGCTCAGAGACTGGTACGAGATCAGGGTCCAGCCCCATTACCGACTCAGAGTACTCTGGAGAACTTTCCCCTTGCTAAGGAGCCCATTCAGCATCACTGGGGATAATGGGACCCATCACATGGGACCACCCCTCTCACGGCAACCAGAATGAGAGACCTCCCTAACCTCTTCAGCCAACAGCCCTACTGGGAGCTGGGCTGCCAGGACTCCCCAAATCATGGCAGCTTCAACTGCAGGCAGGAGTCTTTTCCACTTCCTGAAGGGGCGCTCCGCAGTGTTGCTACCCTCCATCTCCAGGGCGGGGAGAAGCAGCCCCTGCTAAGCCCTCTGCAATCCCGCTGCGTGCGAGGTGCTACGTACAAGTCATGCTACTAGAGTATCAAAGGCCAGATGGTTTGGTGACTGGAGCTGCCCCTGCCCTGGGGGAGACTCAGAGCTACCAGATTTGCTGGGCCTCAGCTGCAAAGCCAGGGGAGAGCAGCTGTTTTTTCTGATACCAAGAGGCTCCTGGGCCGTACGCTCTGTGTCGGCAAGGCTGGGGCCGCACCCATGCCCGTGGTGAAGCGCTCCACTTACTGATCTGTTCCTCAATGGCGTGCACCAGGTGGATGTCGTACTGAGTCACCAGTGTGATGGCGAGCCCGTGCCGGCCTGAGGGATGAGAACCAGAAGGCACCGGTGACTAAGTGAACTCTGATGAGCAGTGATCCCCAGCTAACCCGCCCTCAGGTCCCACTCGCCCCTGGGAATTAGCACTGGGCACGGGGCCAGGTGCACTATGGAGAGGGGTCTTCCACCTGCTCAGAGGCATGTTACTGGCTGTCAGCGGTGGGATACCAGCCAAGACGAGTCAGCGCTGAGAGCGGTGACGGCAGGACGCTGGATCCATGGTCTAGTCCAGCCTGACAATGGCTGCACAACAGCGGAGCTGGAACCTTACAGCCAGCCGGGGTAAGTGGGAGACACGTCCTGGCCTGCGATATACACGAGGTCAGCCAGATGCCCTAATGGTCCCTCCTTTCTGGTCTTAAACTGGATGAAAGGATGAATCGGGCAAGAATCCCATCACCAGGTCTCTGCTTTGAACTGTGGCCCTCCCTTACCCGTGCCTCTCACTGGCTTTCCACGCTCACCTGCACGGGCCGTCCGGCCCACCCGGTGGATGTAGATTTTCGGCAGGCCGGGGGTGTTGTGGTTGATGACAACTTGGACTGTCGGAATGTCTAAGCCCCTGGAGCACAAGCAAAGAAATGGGGGTTGAGGAGGCAGCAGCAGGACACCAATAGCTGGCTCTCCTCTTCTCCGCTTTCCCTGAGAGCCTCTGGAGGCTCTGACACTCACGGGCCCTGCAGTGACCCGCCCGAGCCAATTCCCGGGACTCAACCATCCCTTCACACAGCCCTCAGAACCAGAGACCACGACAGCCTGCTCCTGTGTGTCACTCTGCAGCCCAGTCAGAGGCCTGCCCTTCCCCTCAGGGCCCAGCGGCCTGCCCAGCCCCTCCCACAAGGCACCTCTATCAGCACGTGAACTTGGAGGTTACAGCGTGAAAAGGCCGGGGATGAACAGAGAATCCAGCAACAGCAGGTACATGAGCGAGTTCCAGGGTGTTCCCTAACCCTGGGCCATGACTGAAGTGAACAAACCCCTGCCCTGACCCAGACAGGACCTACGAGCTCCCCTCTCGCAAACCCCACCCCACAGCTCTTGGGTGGTTCTGCGGCTTAGGAAATGCACTGGAGCTCTGTAGCCGCAGAGAGCAGCTTCCCCTTCTCCTACCTGGCAGCCACGTCTGTGGCGATGAGGATCTTAAAGACGCTGGACTTGAATTTTGCTAAGGCTGCGAAGCGCTGCTTCTGCAAAGGGAGGAGGAGTATGGATTAGGAATGCTGCAGTCTCCAGAGCCCACACGCCCTGCACGGATGTCTGGCTTCAGGGAAAACAGCTACAAGCAAAGAAGTGCATGCCCATGACAAGGCTTGCAGAGGGCAGGCGAGGAGTGAGGGACCTCAGCAGAGGTTTCTGAACCCGCAGAGCACCCACCTGGCTTGTGCTCAGCAATGCCCCTTCCTTAGCGAAGGGTACAAGCGTCACCTCCTGAATGCCCTCGCTCACCAGATAAATGTGTAAAAACCTGAGGTCTTCATTCCACAGCACAGCCAAGATGTGCGCCCCAGCACCCCATTGCGCAGCCCTGCTGGGTCACTCACCTGCTTCATCATGGAATGCAAAGCCACTGACGGGAAGTTGAACTTCTTCAGCATCATGTTCAAGATCTGGCAGTTCCTTAAAAACAAGAGACGTTTCCTGGTTACATATCTAGTCCCTGGGGAAGTCGATGGCCTAGAACAGAGCCTCCCACGATCCAGGTATACAGCGCCTCGGCTACGCTGGCAAACAGGATGCCCATTCCACGCTTGACACTCACTCACATGTGGCCACTGGACAGGTTGTTAAAGGTTGGTCCGAACACTAGGGGGAGCCCAGACTCTCTGAAGAGCACTGTGGGATTTCCCATTTCCTCTGGGACAGTCACATCTTGGGTTAAATCCCTGCAACTGGACTCACTTAAGGGAAGGAAATGGTGAGGAGACAATCGCAGAATCACAGAAACTTATGGCTCAGGAGGTCACCTACTCCATCCCTCCACAGTACCCTAAACTGGAGGGCCCCAGGAGTGCCCAATGCAGCTGGAGACCGTTGTGACCACAGCCCCTCCCCACACTGCTCGGTAAGGACTAAGCGGGTCAGTGGAGATACTCAGACTTGGCCCTTCCATAGCGCGCTATGTTTCCCGGCACTGGGAAGCACTTACACCTCCCAGGAGACAGGAAAGGACTCGGACCCTACTGGAGTGCCTGGACTTAGGGCACCACGTGCCTTTCTGGCTTTACTATAGTTAGTGGGGAGTTTGGGGTCTGAGCTACCAAAGCCCAAACATTAATATGGCCGTGGCCACAGCAATCAGCAGGTAGCTTCGGACTCACTTGCAGGTGCTGGTGAAGATGATGATGGACCAGTCCTCGTGCTCATCCTGGAAGGTCTGAATTAAATGGACGAGGTAGGCGTCCTTGACTCTCTCCGGCACGAGCAGGTAGCGCTGAACCAGCTCGTCCACGGTCCGCACTCTGTTTGGGAGGGGAAGGAAAGGTCCCCACAAAGAGACATTACCCTGAGATGGGTCAGATTTGGGGGAGGCGAAGGAGACAATGGGGAGACGGGGCCGGTTCATTGGCCAACTGCCCAGGAATCTCATAAGAGGCCCGATCGCTGCCAGTCCCTCGAGTGTTTTACTAGTGGGACTAAAAATACAACATAAATACAAATATAAAACGACAGAGCCTGGGAGGTGAGCAGCCTGTCCAACCGGCTCCCCAGCTCCCGACGCCGGGGGCTCCAGGGGAGCCCAAATCGTTTCATTGACATCAAATATCTCTGATGGTTGACATAGTTTGTGGGATCAAAATACAAAAAAGGTAAAGGGGAAGTGGCAATTTCAGCCGTATTCAATTCTGTCTTAGTCACCCAGCTGCTGGTGCCACCTTCCCCAGCAGATCACAGCACTGGGGAAGCCGGGCAAAGGAAGCGAGGTTCAGCATGTCCAGTACCAAATCCCCACCACCTAACAGCACAGGGTGTGACTGAGACCGAGGGGTTAATGGGGGAGAGAAGCACAGACCATTCCCAAGACTGCCATGGCAGTCATGGGGGGGGGAGCCCAAAGTGCCGACATTCACAGCCTCCCTGCTGTACACCGGAGGGGACGGACACGACACCACATGAAACAGCAGGAGACTTACTCGGCCTGAGACTCCCAGAAGAAGGGTTTGTTCATGGCGAGGCTCTTCAGCTCATTCAGTGTGTCTGTCAGTGTAGCACTAAACAGCAGCGTCTGCCTGGTCGCTGGAACAGCCCCCAGAATCACCTCAAGGTCCTTGGTGAAGTCAGTACAGCCCTGTTCCAGCAGCCGGTCAGCTTCGTCCAAAACCTTCAGCACACGGCCGAAAACAAGCAACACAAGCCAGGCTGAGAGGAGCAGCACCACGCAGGAGGGGGATGGTCCCGATGAGGCAGCCTGGCCTACAGCCAGGAACTCCAACCCAGGCTCTAACACTGTTTCTGTGGCCGTGACTGTTTCTGAGGCCGAGTCTCTGGGCCTCAGTTTCCCCACCTGTAACCCAGGGAGGATAATCCTCACCGGCCTCACAGGCTGGAATAGGAATCAACACTTGAACAGTCATGTGCTATTAACTGTTAGCACCACATGGAGCCACAACCAAGGTATGACAGAACACTGGATAAGGGAGACTGTTCCATAGCAACACAATAATGATGCCTAACACAATCTACCCAGTACATAGTCTACAACACTTCTGAGCCCCCAGAACGCTTCACCATATTAAAGTTACAAGGCAATGGGTGGCAGAGGGGCAAAGTTACCAAACCCAGCTGTGTTAAGGTTCGACAGTGGCTATATGAAGGGATTCATGTCTGAGGTGTGCGACGAGGAGACTGAAGCGAAGGGTTACAGGCAAGACAAAAGAGAGGCTTTTGCATGAAAGATGGAGAGTGACTGGGGCACAGAGAGGCTGTTTCCACTAATGCAGACCTCATCTGTAATTCAGAACCTAGATACCATGGTGAAGGGCTCCTCACCAGTACCACAGACTCATTCTGCAGAGTCCAGGCCCCCTTCTGTGACAAGCTGGTGCATTTCCAGGCTCCAGCTGTTGGATCTGTGACTGTTCAGCCAGTGGAAAACTCAATTATCCACAGCACCTGGCCCAGCCCAACATCTTGTTTCCCACACACACAGCAGCTCCCTTTAGACACTCCCATGTCTAACAAGGTAGAAGGTTACAGCGGGAAAGGAGCCGAAGAGCTGCCTTACCAGGAACTTTATCTTTCTGAGGCTGAAGGTGCGGGAACTGCGGAGGTGATCAGCCAGCCTGCCAGGCGTGGCAATGACAACATGAGGCTTACGGGAGAGCTCCAGAGCCTGGGCCACCATGTCTGGAAAAAACACCAAGGGAGCTAAGTTATACACCACAGACCAGGATCGGGGAGAGCAGCCTGCCTGCTGGTGAGGTCTCCTCTCACAGGCCTCATTCGACAAGATGTTCAGTGCCCTCAACTCACACTAACCGCAAGGGCAAGGTAGGGTGCTCCCCATCTCCCAGGGCCGGACACTAAAACCAGGCATTGCATAGAGGAAGAAGCCCAGGGAACCACTACGACAAATAGGCTTCCTCTAAAACCCAGCTACTATTTGGGACTTTTCAGCATCATTTATTTACCAAGAATCATTAAACTTTAGCCCTTTCCAGCCAGGCCCTCTCCAGCTACTTCATGCTGCAATGAAACAACAAATGAAGCCGGGATTTTTAAAGCCGCCCAAAGGAGCGTTTGAAAATCCCAGCCCAAGGAAACTGGAGACACCCTCCTCATTTCATGAGCTTTGGTCTTACACATCCTAGGCAGAGGATGACAACTCTACAGCAGAAGAATGTTGCATTTGAGGGAGAAAGTCTCTCACTTAAACCCTGATACTGGATACTAGGTGATACACGAGGACTGATGACAACAACACTGCTTTTTCTTTAAAATGCTTGCCTCAACCCTAGCAAGAGGCTGGGCCCCTCATAAGCAGAGATGGGCACTGTAGCAGGGCGGTCACTCCGCTCCCTCCCTGAAAGGGTTAAAACAGCCCTGGGAAAGGGCTGCCCTGGGGAGCCAATAGGGTAGGCTGATTGGGAAAGCAGCCACAGCTGGGCCATGCCCCATCAGGCCACACCTGGCCCTGTTATAAGGGCCCAGGGAGCAGCTGGGTCAATCTCACTCTTTCTCTCTCCAGCTTTGGTGGGAGAAGGACCTGGCTACCTGGGAGAAAAGGGTACCTGAAGTGGAGCAAGGCTGGGGAAAGGCAAGAGGGGCAGGGAGCTCCAGCCTGGCAACTCCCCAGGCTGCAGGCCTTGCTAAAGGCCCAAGGCAGGTACTGGGGCTAAAGAGGTGTAGCCTGGGGTTAGGCAGAGGCAGCAGGTCCTACCCCCTTGCCAGTGATGAGTGGCCATGACAGACTGCAGTCTGCTCCAGTGAGCGGGGGCTGGATGATGACTGGCAGTAGCCACTGAGGCAAGGTGCGGAAAGAGGATTGGGGGTTCCCCTTGGAGGGGAGATCCAGAGACTGTGGGGAACTGCTGGGGCAGAACCCTGAGGTAAAGGGCACCGGGGTCCAGGAGGGACATGGGGCCTGAGGCAGGCGAGACACTGGCCTCCAGGAGGCGCTCCGAGGCTGAAGAGTTAATTCCCAAGACACGCACCAGTGAGCCTTCGCTTCACTACAGGCACCCAAACATTGCTTAACTTGACAGTTTACTAAGGGCCACTTGAGGGCTGCTGTTTATTTCTTAATGAACGACAAATCACATGGCCATCAACAGTTATATCTGCTCAGGTTGTCCCTTCAATGACAAAGTACACCAGGAACAAAACCGTAGAGCTGATTAGTTTTGCCCTCCCCTTGTGATCGCTGGAAAGGGACAGCCATATGTCACATACGGAGAAATCTGTCAATGGACAAAAGAAACACTGTATTTTGGTGCATTTCAGGTGAGTATAAGGTTTTACTGTGTACACCGTTTGGACAAGCAGCTTCCCTAAAGTCACCTTTTCCTCCACAGTCACTGCACAGATCTCAGAGCCAGCAGTGCTCTGAAACGGCACAGCCCCTTAAAGTGAATCAGACACATAACCGTGCCGCGTCTTCTCAGAGTCCAGTTTATAGCCAGCACACATACCCATCCCTCCAACGATGATGCAGTCCTTCAAGCCAAGTGGCTTCCCCAGAACACGGAATTGTTCAGCAATCTGATAGGCCAACTCCCTGCAGGGGGAAAGAATAGAACATGGAAACATCAGAGTTATATTTATTACCCTTGTCACGGACGGCTGGTCCCTGAAAGAGAATCAAAGTCCAGCCTTCCTGTGATGAAAACAAGCCCACCTCAGCCCCCATGTGAGCAGTTACCTAATAACCAGCCTCCTCATGAGCACCGGGGCCGGCAAAGGCTCCCAGAATGCAGTTAAAAGGAGGAGCTCCCAGAGACACCGGCAAGCGAACATGGCAACCTGTTAAGCTCTCCCAATCCAGGGAGAAAAGGACTAAGGTAAAAAGGGTCTGGGAAGAAGGGAGCTGGTTGGAGACCACAGTTGGCTTGAATTAAGAAGCGCTACCCAAGGAGGAGGGCTGTGGGCCTCCTATGCCAAGGAGGAAGAAACCTGACAGGAAATCCCCTTAGCCCCAAGGAGGGCTGAGAAGACCTCTGCTCCTGCAGGGAGCTCTTTTGGGGGAAGCTGAATTAAACTGGACCCCAGGAGAAGGGGACTATTGTTTAACGATTCTGGATGCAGGTTGTTTACTTCTGAATCCCAGGAGAAGGGATTACTTAGGGGATCATGCTGGCAGGGCCTTGCCATCTCATGAAGAGCACTCTGGGGTAGCACAGTGCCACGCTCCTGTGTTTGGAATATGAAAGAACAGGAATGCCAGGAAATGACAGCAGGAGCCAGGAAAGTTGTTTCCCAACATATCCCTCCCTTTGGCTGGGAGAAAAACATGTAATAAAATCCCATGGTTAGATTGTGTTCGCACTTTAGGAGATCAGTGACTAGAGAATGAAAAGACTGGGATTGTTTACCACAGAAAGACAAACAACAGGACAAGATTAAAGTGCACAAAACAAAGAATGGTTTAGGAAAGTGCACTTCTCTTGTCCTGGACTCAACTCTGAAACTATGGAACAGTCAAAGCAAAAGTCAGTGAATTCAAAACTGAAATGACTTTTTCAGTCAAATGCCTGATTACAAAGTTGGAACTCATTGCCACAGGAGATCATTGTGATGAAGAATTTACTAAGATTCAAAGGAAAAGTAGTTTACATGGATAACAAGAATATCTGGAGTTATAGCCAATACAAAACAGTTTTGGAAGGAATAAAAATCCATGCTTCAGGCTCAGACCCATCTCTAACTATTAGGCATAAACCCTTCATGGGAGGCAAATTATACCAATCCACTTACAGAGAGGTTTCTTGCACCTTCCTCTGAAAGAAAAAGGGCCAGACACTGGACAACATGGGCCATCAGTGTGAGTCGGTATAAGCTCAGGGGTTCTCAAACTTGGGGGGCGGGACCCCTCAGGGGGTCACAAGCTGTCACTCTCCACCCCGAACCCTGCTTTGCCTCTATCATTTAGAATAGTGTGAAATATTTAAAAAGTGTTTTTAATGTACAAGGTGGGGGTCATACTCAGACATGCTGTGTGAAAGAGGTCACCAGTACAAAAGTTTGAGAGTCATGGGACTATAGCTATTCCTAAAAGGACCACAGACTCAAAAGTGCCCTCCACCTCCTTTACTAGGCAGTGCTGGATCAGTGACAGGTGAGGTTCTGTTATCTCCCTGATGATGGAGCAGCACAAACACTTACTAAGGCAAGAACCTACCCAAGCCTCATACAGGCAATAATGCGATTTGTTAGAAAGCCAGTGAAATGAAGCAACACAATTCAGCCTTACCGTGTGGGTGTCAGCACCAGGCAGAATATACCATAGGGATCCTCAGAGAGTTTCTGCAGGACAGGCAGGACGAACGCAGCTGTCTTACCGCTGCCCGTCTTGGCGCAGCCCATGCAGTCGCGACCTGCATGCAAGAGACCAGAGTGGCCGGGTGAGCGTGTACCCAGAGTGCAGAGAGCTAGCTCCAAATGCACGCAGCCCCGGGGAGCAGCCCTGGGAAAGGCCCTTCCTCCCTTCCGCCCACTTGGCCAGGGAACATTTTCAGCCCAAGACACAGGGGATAAGACGGGGGGGGGAGGGGGGAAGACGCAAAGGCCTTGTTGGGGCAGGGGATGAAGGAGCCGCGGTGGGGGGAGGAGACTGAGGGGGGCACTGGGCTGTGGGGGAATGTAGGAGCCAGGTGGGGGGGAAGATGTAGGGGCCAGGTGGGGGAGGGAGTGAGGGGGGCACTGGGCTGGGGTGTGTGTGTAGGGGCCCGGTGGGGGGAGGGGACTGGGGGGGCACTGGGCTGGGGGGTATGTGGGGGCCAGGTGGGGGGAGGGGCCGGGGGGGAGGGGACTGGGGGGGCACTGGACTGGGGGGGATGTGGGGGCCAGGTGTGGGGAGGGGACTGGGGGGGACACTGGGCTGGGGTGTGTGTGTAGGGGCCCGGTGGGGGAAGGGGACTGTGGGGGATGTGGGGGCCAGGTGGGGGGAGGGACTGGGGAGGCACCAGGCTGGGGAGGGATGTGGGGGCCAGGTGGGGGGAGGGGACTGGGGGGGCACCGGGCTGGGGAGGGATGTGGGGGCCAGGTGGGGGGAGGGGACTGGGGGGGCACCGGGCTGGGGAGGGATGTGGGGGCCAGGTGGGGGGAGGGGACTGGGGGGGCACCGGGCTGGGGGGGATGTGGGGGCCAGGTGGGGGGAGGGGACTGGGGGGCACTGGGCTGGGGGGGATGTGGGGGCCAGGTGGGGGGAGGGGACTGGGGGGGCACCGGGCTGGGGAGGGATGTGGGGGCCAGGTGGGGGGAGGGGACTGGGGGGGCACCGGGCTGGGGGGGATGTGGGGGCCAGGTGGGGGGAGGGGACTGGGGGGGCACTGGGCTGGGGAGGGATGTGGGGGCCAGGTGGGGGGAGGGGACTGGGGGGGCACTGGGCTGGGGGGGATGTGGGGGCCAGGTGGGGGGAGGGGACTGGGGGGCACTGGGCTGGGGAGGGATGTGGGGGCCAGGTGGGGGGAGGGGACTGGGGGGCACTGGGCTGGGGGGGGCCCGCTGGGGGGCGCGGACCGGGGGGCGGCGCCGCTCACCCTGCAGGATGGGCGGGATGCAGGCGGCCTGCACCGGGGTGGGGCGGCCGATGCCCAGCTGCTGCGCCTGCTCCGCCAGCCAGGCTGCCAGCCCGAGCCCGCGGAAGCCGGACATGCCGCCGGCACAGGGACCGCGTCGCTCGCCACACCGCACACTTCCGGCGCCAACAACTCGCGTCATCAGCCCCTCTCATGCCCATTGGCTCCAGCTCTCAGCCCACAGGAAAAACTACGACTCCCAGTGTGCCCCGCTCCGCACTAACTTCCGGTACCAATGTTTTACGTCACCACCCCTCGCAGCCCTATTGTTCCGTCCTTAGCCTGCGCCGGAAACTACAAGTCCCAGCGTCCTGTGCGCGGGGGCCGCTTCCGGAGACGTGGCTGGCTCTAGGGAAAATGGCGTCTGTGGTGGCCCCTGCCGCGGCCGGGCAGGGCGGGGACGCGGACGAGCTCTTCGATGTCAAGAACAGTTTCTACATCGGCGCCTACCAGGCCGCCATCAACGAGGCGCAGCGGGTCAAGGTGGGGGCTGCGCTGGGGCGTCCCTGGGCCCCTCTGTGAAAACGGCCTCGCCCCTCATCTCCGGATCCCCCTCTGGCCCCGCCCACCCCAGCGGGGGGGGGGGTGACCCCTCTAATCTCACCCCCTCCAGACCCAATGAGCCCAGCGGGGGGGGTGACCCCCGATCTCCTCACCCCCTCTAGCCCTGCCCACCCCAGCGGGGGTTGCCCCCGCTTCCCCCCAAATCTCATCCCCTCTAGCCCCGCCCATCACAAATTCCACTCCTTCCCCCCCGCCCCCTCCCGCAGACAGACCCCAGTGGGCCTCCCCACACACATTCTCCCCCCACTGAGGCATAGGTCTCACCTCCTGGCTGCAGTTCGTGCTCAGGGCTGCATTTTGTTGTTTCAGGGGTCCGATCGTGCTGGCTAATGAATCTCTGTCTCCCCCTTCTCGTTCCTTTAGCCATCCAGTCCAGAAAGGGAGGTGGAGCGGGATGTCTTCTTATACCGAGCCTACATTGCCCAGGTGAGATCCCGGGCTCTGCACGGAGCACAGGTCTGAGAGCAGGGAGCTCTGAGTTCAGATCCAGCACCTCAGTCTCTTGGGGTCTGACACTGATTCCTTCTACAGCCTTGGGGCCCATCACCTCCACCCAGGTTAACAAGGTGATGAGCACAGTGTGAACCAGCTCAGGGGTTCTCAAACTTGATTGCACTGTGACCCCCTTCTGACAACAAAAATTACTACATGACTCCTGGGGAGAGGGAAGGGGACTGAAGCCTGAGCCCAGCAGAGCCTTGCTACCTCTGGTGAGGGGATCAAAGCCCAAGCCCCACCACTCTGGGAAGGGGGGGTCAAAGCCCAAGGGCTTCAGCCCCAGGCAGGTGGCCTGTAACCTGAGTCCTGCCTCCCAGGGCTGAAGCCCTTGGGCTTCGGCCCTGGGCCCCAGCAAGTCTAAGCCAGCCCTGGTGACACCATTAAAACAGGGTCATGACCCACTTTGGGGTCCCCACCCACAGCTGGAGAACCACTGAACTAGTTAGGCCTTTCTGGCCTGTATTTCCCCATATTTGAAATAGAATATCTGGGGCTAGACAAGCCTGTGAAGTGTTATAGGAGTCCTAAATAATCATCTGTTGTGTGAAGATTTACTTTTGTTGTTCTTTGTGGTGTTGGTGATGAGCTATAGACTTAAGACAGTTATTTCCCATGTTCTCGCATGCCTTTTGTACTTCTCCCTGCATGCAGCCCATGATAACCCACCTTCACTCAGCCTGCAATTTTCACTGTTTGAGTTTAGTAATGTAACAGTCTTTTGGTTTTAATTACAAATAGTTTAATAACTTTTTAATTAGTGTTTTAAGTACTTAACTTTCTTAATGGCAGCTTTTCCTTGAAGTGTTGGCAAACCCAAATGCAAGATTTTTCTGCCAATTCATGTGAGCCACAATATGAAACTGACTCACAGTTTGAGTAAATTGCAAATAAATTACAGCATAAATAGTGAAAAGTGGCTTTTTAAAGTTCTTTGTCTAATAATCTGGAGTTATGTTAGTAACACAAACAGTGGAGATTCATTAATAGTGACTCTTGCATTGACAGTGTTCCTCTGTTAATTCTGTCCAGCTAGTCAGTCTCATCTGAGCGTGTGGGGAAATGCAGCAAAGATTAATGTACATTACTATTTTGTAACTTATATCATAGTGAATTGTTTTTCTTCTGCCCTTAAATTATTACACAAATTTGTCTGTCTGTCCTCAATAGAGAAAATATGGTGTTGTTCTGGATGAAATCAAAGCCAATGCTTGCCCTGAGCTCCAAGCAGTGAGAATGTTTGCAGAATATCTTTCAAACGACACTCAGAGGTAAGTGTGACATTGAATTATTGTAACATACAAACACTGCCCAGCAAAGAATTTGCTTCAGTAGTGGGAGCATAATCTTGGTCACTGCTGCATATGGCCCTGATCATGTGGGATGGAAATGACTGAAGTGTTTTTAACCAGTTATTCTCTGGCTTATTAAAAATGGGTCTATACGTTTTACATTCCCAAACCAAGCATCTATAATCATGTTTCCTATACCAATGCACAATAAAATACTTCCAATCTTCAGATGATAGACCGGTGTTGAGGGCAGGTTTTAGTCAGCAATTCCTGCTGGTTGGCCTAACTGGTTTGTCTGTCTAACGGCCACTCATGGGTTCGTGATTTTAAAACAGCGTTGTCTGTAGGATCAGTTTAGCTGGCCTTGGTGAGAAGCACGTACAGTATTTGTCGCCATCTCCATTGGCTGATTTCAGGCATTTTGATGTATTTCTGAAAAATTACTGTTTTGGGCTGAAACTCTTCTGCCGTGCCAAATTTCTGGCCATACTTAGTAAAACTCCCCTGCATTATTTTTGAGTGTGTGGACATGAAAATATTTCTCTTTCCCCAATGCTTTTTAGTTCAAATAATTTTTAAAAGGCTGAATTTTAAAAATTCAATGGACTTTCCCTACTGGAGGGTGACAGCCTTTGCCTTGGTTAGAAATTGAATGATCCGTTCCAAAACTCTCACCAGCTCACTCTTCCCAGGGATGCAATTGTTGCTGATTTGGACAAGAAGATGGCAAAAAGCGTTGATGTGACCAACACGACTTTCCTGCTGATGGCTGCATCTATCTATTTCCATGATGCAAACCCTGATGCGGCCCTGCGCACACTGCACCAAGGAGAAAGCTTGGAATGGTAAGTGTAGCTCAGACACCTCAGCGTCACCCAACAAAGCTGTGCTCGGTGATCCAAGGAAATGTTGCCATAGAAATAGGTGAAGTCTGACTTGTTTTAAAGTTTTATAGAAACCAGCAAGAGATGGATTTGGGGATGTTAATACCAAGTGATCAGGTGTCCATCCCAGAACAAGACACACATTCACCCAGTCTGAGGCTAAGGGAATTCAGGATACCACATTTCATGCATGTTTTCAGGTAGCGAGAAGAGCATTGTAATGCCTACAGCACTAGAACAATCGGAGTCCTGGAGCCGGCTGTCCTGTCTGTACCCAAATAACACTGTCTGCTTTATTGCCTCCCCGTTGCAGCGAGAGCAAGGTGGTGAAATGCCTGTTCTTACTCGCTAGCAACATGTCTGTGTGCTAGGCAGTGTGCTTCCCAAGGGCAGGCACTATCCATGCTGAATACCCATGCAAGGCCTCTCTTCCTCTTCCTGGCTTTGAGTTGCACTTGACCCACGATAGCTGAATGAAACTTGGCTGAAGTTTTTATAGTGGAGATTCAGCATGACAGCAATGAGCAGCTGCTGGGAATTCTGAGTGCAGGGCCCTCTGCTGATGGTATATTCCTTATTGGGTGGGGGAGGGGAGACACTGGACACCACAAGGTAGGGGAGTTTGATTTCGATGAGTTTATATTTTTCCAGTTAAATATTTTATTAAATAAAAGGGCTTGATCTTGGACTCCGACTCCATAAATTATAACAGACAGTTGGTACAACCATGCTTTAAAGCAGTGTTAAGAAGGGAACCTGGGAAGACCTGAGTGTAGGAACAGACAGCAGATTGGGGGTAGCCAATCACTCCAAGCCCTGGGTGGAAGAAGAGGGGAGTAACAGTTCCGTGGTGTTGCTGGCCTTTGGCCCATAGGGGAACTATATTCTCCAGGAGTGGGCGGGTGCCTACACTTCAGTCCCTGCTGTGAAAGGGGCGCAGTAAAGCCTAGAGTACAGCCCTGATGTGCACTTGTTCCCTGCAGCATGGCGATGATGATACAGATACTGCTGAAGCTCGACAGGCTTGATCTGGCCCGGTAAGCCCAGTGTAAGCCCAGGCTCGATCTGGCCCAGTGTATCTTTTATGTGCCACATGGGCATTATTAAAGACCCCCGTGGGAAGGCATTATACAGCTCTGGTTCTGCTTTTTGGTCAGTATCCTGCAGGCAGCATTTGAGGCTGATGGTCACAGGTGGGGTTGGTAGGAGTCCCCCTTGGCTGGTGTGAACACAGTGTGGCATACCCTTCTCCCTCAGGATGCTGGGACCCTGGAAATAAAAGGATAGCTGTGAGTGGGATTCTAGGATTTAGTCGTGACCTCGTGGAGTGTTAAATGAACCTCCAGGACTTGGGTTGCCTGCTGCCCTAAAGGGAAATAAAACAGCCTTCTGCGGACACCAGACCTTCTTCCCTTGTGGCTGCAATGATTTATCTGCTTAAATAAAATACCCTGGAGGTATTTGTGCCAAACAACAAAGGTCAGTGAGCCCAATGGCAGTGTGCCTCTGACTGGCAGGAGAGGGTCCCAGGGCACCTCAGGCTCAATTCACTGAGCTATGAGGGCAGCAAAGGGATGGCCTCTGTGCAGTGAGGGGTTTTCTCCTACCTCAGGCCTTACACTTGGGACTTAGAGCAAGCTGGACTATGTCAGTTTCTCATTGTGTGGCTCCCCTTTGTGTTTACTCAGCAAGGACCTGAAGAAGATGCAGGAGCAAGATGAGGATGCTACCCTCACCCAGCTGGCCACTGCCTGGGTGAACCTGGCTGTAGTGAGTATTGTAGGCCAAGACCCTTCTCTACTCCATGGGCGCTGCCTTACTTTCATGCTCTTCACATTTTCTCCAAAATGCCATAATTGCATGAATCCATTCGTGCTATGAGCTACTACAAGGGAAAGGTCAGACTGGGCAGTAGACAGAATCCTGATCTTCTCCAGGAAGTTGCCTAGTCAGACACAAACAGGGCTAGGTGGAGTTCTCATTAGAGCACGCCTGGGTGCGTGGTGTGATGTGGAACAGAACGGGTTGTGTTTAAAGGTGAGATGAATGCGTGTCTCCTCCCCCCCCCACCCCCCCCACTTAGAGCAGTGCAGCAGTAAGATCAGCTCCTGAATGTTCAGTGCCCTTTTAGCGCAGGGGCTCCCTGCTGGTGTGTGTCCTCAGGCTTCAGTGACTGGTGCTCTACATTCCCCATCCCAGCCTTGGACTCCCATTTACGCACATGCTGGGTTGTCCCTGTTTGAGCACACAGACAATGACGTTGCCTTCAGTTAGGCACATGCTGGAGTTCCTTGCTGAATTGGGACCTTCATGATGAGCCTCTGTGCATCACTGCTGCCTACCAGCTGTTCGTGCTTGAGTGGCTTAAATGGTTCTTGGGCTGTGCCAAAATGTTGTCCTACTGTGAAGCTTGGGGGATAGCAAGAGGGCCCACAGCTGTGTGGGAGGGGGTGGGCACTAGCTGATGTATCCTGGATACTTCAACTGGAGCAGTTGCCTGGAAAAGCTAGGAGCCAGAGTCTCAGAGCACAGGACTGGCATGACTCCATCCCATTTCTGATCATTTTCCCTTTGCCTCGCTCTCCAGGGGGGAAATAGTGCTGGCAGAAGGTACTTGATAATTCTTTCACTTTCCTTTACCATTTGAGTTTGCTTTCCCTGCAGGTGCATGGGGAATAGCCAGACTAATTAGTTCCTTTGAGTGCAAGCGTTTTTCATGTGTACCACTTGATCGTTAACTCAGACACAGAAGAGCTCCTGTTTCTCAGTAGTTGAATAATTCACAGACGATTATAACGTAAAATGGGAAACAGCAGTCTGATCTTGGAATCAGATGGAAGCACAAATACACTCCGCTGTAAAGACAAATTATTAAATTTTCATCTAAGGTCTAACTAGGAGCAGCAGTCTGATGTTTCAGTGCTGCTCCCAGTTAGACCTTAGATGAAAATTTAATAATTTGTCTTTACAGCGGAGTGTATTTGTGCTTCCATCTGATCCTATAAATAAAGCCCTGTTCTAGCTAAACCCACTTTCAGTGAAACAGGCTCAGTGGGATCTGTGGCAGCTGATATTTATCAGGCACCCTTCAGGACTGATTGAGATTTGTTTACTTTGTGCTACGGTAACTGCATTTCACACTTTTGATCTCTCATCCCCCTTCCCATCCGTTCAGAGAAACAGCTCGATGCCTTCTGAGTCTGTGGAAAGCCGTTGGGGTTTCTGTGGAGCAGAGCCCTGTCCCTGCTAGCCGTTCATTCCCACAGCACTTGGAACGGTTTGCATTGCAAATTAATTACTCGGCCATCGCTTGGCTGCTTTGGAATGGGTCCATGTTGCCATTCTTTAAAAGAACAGCAAGTGCTGCGGAGCTCAACTCCTTTCTAGATGCGGTTGCAGGGTGTCTGATAAATGGGGACCATTCCAGGGCAAGCTTCCCTGCTGCCAGTGTACCTCCACCCTGACCAGCAGACCTAGTTTTAGGGGGCAGGAGGGCAGTTCAGTTCCAGCCTGTCTGCTGGGGCTACCAACAGAGGCACCAGCTGTAGTTTTTATTACATGGATTTGTTGGTCACTAGGAGCTGGACTGAGCAAGCATATATTGGTCTCTTAACAGCCAGCAGTGTGCTGCTCTCTCCAGGGGCTCCTGGGTTACCTTCTAAGGTCTCTGTCCTTAATGTCAAAACCTGCAGTGGTTTGAACCCCTCTTTCCAGGAGCTCAATGGCTCAGTTTCTTGGGAGCAATGGAACTGCCTCCCTCTGGGGCAAAGCCATCTCCCTCAGACGGAGCTTTCTCGGGGGCTTGCCTGAGGCCACATTTCACACCTGGAGGCCATGGACTTGGCAGCTTTCCAGTCCATTTGTGAAACTTTCCCCGGCTTTTCCCTCAAAGCAGCTCCTGACCTGTGGGCACTTACATTGGGAGGAGGGGGCAACATTAAACTACTCAGGTTAGCCCCCCAGAGGAGAGGAGAGAAGGGGTCCTGAGAGAGTAGATGCAGGATGTCCTTATTCTAGAGGGTGATCATGTGCAATGGTGAGGGGCCTGGTGTAGGCACCTAAATAGAATAGAACCAGATGGGCTACTGCTGACTTGGCCTGGATTCAGACTATTGAATTAGAGGTGAAAGGCTCCATGTCCTGTTAATAATCCCATGATCCAGCCACTCCCTCAGTGTCCCCCTCAGAGGTGTGATGATCCTCTTAGGTAGGATTAAATTGCCATGACCCAGTGGTCACCTCTCAATCCGGAAATGTGGGACACAGTAATAGTGCCAGGTGTTTATGACAATGTAGCATCAGCTTCTGGAAAGTAAATAACATTTTCTCTAGCTTCAGTTTCATAACTTGGCACTTGAATGGCACAGTAACACACGAGCACAGCAGGCTGGTGTGATCTAGGGACTGTGGAGAGAGATGTAAACAGCAGAAAGAAAACAATGGACAAAATCTTGTTGGCCTTAATCAGGCAAAATTCCCATTGACTTTAACAGGGCCTTGGGAGTCCATTTGCCTAGCCTGCTGTTCTCTGCAGTTGCAGCTCTCCCATGTGCCCAGATGGAAGGGTGACTTGTATTCTGCTTGATATTTCTGCTATGTGTTAATTTTCTTTAGCAGTGGGGAGAAATTCTGTATGCTACCTAGACACCATTTTCTTTTGTTGTTTTTTGTCTGCCTTAGTAACCAGGACTATAGTTAACTGTTTAGTCTCCTGGCAGTCATAAGGTAAACCTTTCTAAAATTATCCCATCACACAGCAGTCTCGGTACATGTGTGTGGGCAGGGAGAAAGGGGTGTTGGGAGCCAAGTAATTTTATGCCCAAAATTGCAGTTTATAGTCTAGAGAAACAAGAAATGTTAGGCCAGATCTTAATTGTTGTCTCACTGCCAGTTTAGGGAGGTGACATGCACTCACTTAGGCACGGTAAGAATCTCATTTAACTTAGGGGACACCAAGACTAAAGATGCACAAAATACTCACAATTAATAATCATGAATGTCATATTAATAAGGGAAAAGTGAGTTTGCTTGGATGAGAGAAGCAGATAGAGCTGAGATGAAATGGCTGAGTTCAGAGGGATTTATCCTCTTGGTAAAGATGGAAGTCACACCTCTTTCAGGCTTGGCCTGATTTCAGTATCTGCTGCTGTCCCATTTCATTGGCTCAGCACCTTTCTGGGAGGGCCCTAGCATCTTCAGCTCATATCATGCAGTCTGCTAAAGCATCCATAGCAAAGCTGGAATTCTTCAGTTTGATGGTTATAGTGCATTTGTCTGTGTGGCAGGAAATTCTCAGGACATCCTTAAAGTTACAGTTCTGCCTTTTTTTTTTTTTTTATTCAGTTCATTTTCTGAGAGATCTCATTAGTTCCATCATGATTTCAGAGGAGTTGAAACTCTGTTTCAGATGAATCCAAATTCTCCTGTTTTCTGTAGAGTCTGATTTAAACGTAAATGATTCTTAGTCTTTTAACTAAAAGGGTCATCAAAGAAAGTATAATATTCTTTTCATAACAATCCTTGGAGAGGTTCTTGTCTTCCTTAGTTTGGTAAGGAGTTGTTTGAGCATGCCAGATTATTAATTGGGAAATCAATTAGTCTAAATATTTTTATAATCAAACAGGTTCAGATATTAGTAACCAGTTATAGCAAAGTAATTTGATTCCATATAGGTTGACCACACATCTCACTATTCACATAGCAGTGATACCAGGAAGTTGTTATATGGAGGGTTTGAATTTAGATATAAAATATTTTTACATGAATATTGCAAAAGAAGTCTATATCCTCTTAAGCATTTTAAGGAATAAGCAAATGTTTTCACCTTTAAATGGAGAAACAAGGTAAGAAGTAGCATAAAACACTTCCCAGGTATACATATTTTCCTTAAAGTTAAAAGGTTGAAGATTTTCATACATTTGTAGAAAAAATCAGTTTCAACAAGAATAATTCTAGAGTTTTGTGTGGGGTTAAAACTAAAGATTTTTCTGTTTGCAAAGAGCAGAGTAAAAAGGCCCATTTTAATGACTTGGATTATAGTTCTGATGTCTCATCTTAACCAGCACTTACTCCTCTGGGATATTTTGCATAAAGAATATCCTTGCATTCTTTTACACAACGAACTGTCTCTCTCAAACATGAAGACCGTGTCTCTGGCAGCCTTGCATCTTGTACCAGGGAAGTGTCCTGATCTTTGAGACGACACTCTTGTTAGTTTGTCCTTTGCTCAAATGGCTCCTAGATTTACAACCTTCCCTTTGTAGTATGCTTAGAGTTTGCAGACAAAGACTCATGTATCTTTCAAACATAATATACAAGAAACTAATATGGACTATTAAAGGAAAACCGAAATTCTAAAGCTTCGTTCCAGAGACACTAACACGTGGAGGTAATTCATGTGGTTTTATAGCTAAGGAGGTGTCATTCCCGTGGGCACTTTGGGGGCCTGTCACTGCTCGCAGAAAGCAGACTTCCTAGGAATTTCCTTAGTTAGATTGAAGTTTCATTTAATTAACTAAGCATGCTAAAACACGAGCTGTCATTCTCCGAATATCCTGTGTGTGGATGGATTAAAGTCTCCTAAAATTCAGTAAAGGTGGAGGCATGCTTGTAACAACCTAAAATTATAATTTTAAAATTGACCTCAGTATTGAGCTCTGTCCTTGTGTTCCTTTTCTCAGTCATTTTATAGAGTAATAGTTTAGGGCCAGATATTCAAGAGTTCATTTCCCATTAAGAACAACAAAGAATCCCCCTCTGAGAACAATGGGCTTTTCAAGACCTGAGCCCTTTTGAAAAATCCAGCTAATAATATCCTAGTTCTGTGTCTTAAATCTCTCTTCGTAACCCACTTGATTTATTATTACCAGCTTCTGACATGGTTCTTTTAAAATTAAGAATTTAAAATCTGTCTTCACCAGACACAAACTTCCAAGTGGCTCTTAATATTTAATGGCTTTGTGCTTCTTTCTTCCGCAGCCTTGTTAAAGATCTGTCTATTTAGAGGAGACCCAATGAATGCAGGAAACTGTTAAGCAGGGATTGTCAGTTCATGCAAGCCCTGTAGACCAAGGTGGGTTCTACACCTAAAATTTAGGTCTGCCTACCTACAACAGTCAGGGCTGTGAGAAATCTCACACCTGTGCGACTGCATTGTGTTGACCTAGCCTCCATTGTAGATGCAATTAGAAAGAATTCTCCTGAGGGGGTGGGTTTACTACAGCAATGGAAGACTCTCTTCCGTCTCTGGAGTGAGGGTCTGCACCACGGTGGCAGAACTGCTTGTAGTGTAGCTACACCCCCAGTCTGTAACCTCTTAAAAACGAGCTGGGCCGCCCAGGGGCAGACACTTTGAAAGATGGTTGAGAACAGGTTGAAACTGGGCAGATGGTAACTGGGTCAGACTCTTTCTGAGCAAGCTGAGGTGTGTAGACTAACCCGAGCAGTGTGAATGCTGCTTTTGTGAAGAACAAGCTTCCTCGCCTTCTTGGCTGTTCTGACCATGGCACAAAGGCTATTGATCAAAGGGAAATGATGACTCAGTCGACTTGTATTTAATCATGGGGCGCCTCATCACTTCCAGTGTTTAAACCCTTGCCCACTGCAGCCTCCTTGGCATAATGCAGCACAATCACAGGTTAACACTCCCATTTCTTCACAGGGTGGGGAGAAATTACAGGATGCCTATTACATCTTCCAAGAGATGGCAGACAAATGCTCATCTACCCTGCTTCTGCTTAATGGACAGGCAGCCTGCTACATGGCTCAGGGCAAGTGGGAAGACGCAGACAGTGTGCTCCAAGAGGCGCTAGACAAGGTGTGTTTTCTGTCTGGCAGTATAACCTTTGATTCAAATCTGCCACTCTGGAAAGAGGCAAAAGAAAAGTAGCAAGACTGTTGACCATTAAACTTCATGCATGTGTATCTCACTGCTCCTTAGCCTCATCTTCTGTCATTGTGCCCAGGGCTGGCTGGCTGCAGCCTGTGAGAATTTGGGGAGTGATTTTTAATTCCATATTTTAAATCTTTTTTTCTGTCTAAACCCTATGGCATTCTGTTCCTGTCCTCTGAAACATCCCCGTAAGCGCTGGAAGCTACAGTGCCATTCACGCATTGACCAGGCAAATTATTGT
This sequence comes from Caretta caretta, assembly GCF_965140235.1. Taxonomy (NCBI): domain Eukaryota; kingdom Metazoa; phylum Chordata; order Testudines; family Cheloniidae; genus Caretta; species Caretta caretta. Next base: position 18,200,106 of record NC_134230.1, read on the forward strand.
GCCGCTGTGTTCTCAGGAAGCTGACGTCCAGTTCAGGAACACACCCCACCACCCCACTTCCCTGAGTAGGTTGAGTCTGTTAAACATGGCCTTTAAAATGTTCTGCCCCCATCTGTGCCGCTGGGGTCTCGCTGGCTTGGTCTTGTGTAAATCCCATTTCATAAGCACTTAGCATCTCAGAAGCATGTGTGTTTCAGAGCTGTCCTGGCACTTGGGTAGCTGGGCTCTTGGCCTTTGATTACTTGTCCTAGGACCTCATTAGCCATGCTGTGTTCACTCAGGAATTCATTGCCTGTCACCTCTAAGGGCCTAATTCTTCCCCTGCCTTGCCCCTTCCTGTACAGCGATCTGTGGGTTCTTCAGGAGAAGATGGTTTCCAGCTGCAGAAATGTGCTGGGGGCTGCACCTGGTTAAAGTAATAGGGAGGCAGGACAGGTCATCTGATGTGGTTGCCCTTTATGCTTTCAGGATAGCAGCCATCCCGAGACCCTGGTCAATTTTGTTGTCCTGTCACAGCACCTGGGTAAACCACCAGAGGTGAGGCGAATTCTGCTTGTCCGAGTACAATACAGTGGGCAGATGTCCTCCTGCTGTTAAAGGTGTGCAGATACTAGGCTCGCTTGGGTTTTAAGGAGTTATGTGCTCCTGTGCTAACTGAAGTTGGGGAAACAGAATATTTTAACCCACCTTGGCTAATGAGCAGAGCATTGTACCATTGTCTAAAACCCTTGCGTTCCTATATAATAGGGAAGCTCGGGATTGGGAATTGAGAGAGCCTGAGTATGAGCCTGGAATTCCAGGCTTCCAGTCCCAGCTTTGCCACTGGCTCATAGTATGACTGTGAGCACGTCACTTAAGACCTGATTTTTAAAGCTGCCTGTGCCCCCATAGCACTCACTGACTTCAGTTGGAGCTGTTGGTGGTCAGAACTTCTGAAAACCAAGTCCTGACCCTTCCTCATCTGTAAGAGGGGATGATACTCAGTGCCTGTAAAGCACTCTGAAGATCAGCTCTCTCAATTGCTGGTTTAAGCTCTTAGCTTTTCCTCCTCTGATCGCAATGTTGGGGTCTCATTTGTTTCTCTTCCACCCAGGTTACCAATCGCTACTTGTCACAACTGAAAGATGCACATAAAAGTCACCCATTTATACAGGAGTACCAGGCAAAGGTAACCAGTTCATTTCTTAATCAGAATCCACTTGTATCGTGGGTCACACCATTGTTGGAATTAGCCTAGTGGATCAAGCCCAGGGTCATGATCCCTGGGCTGGGTTGTGACCAGATTTCAGGGAATCCTGTTCATCTGCCCGTTTTTACACTTTCATTCAAAAACGCAAATTATGTTTCTGGCCTTAGTGGTTGTAGAGGCAACCTTGAAAACATGAACCAAGTATAAACCAGAGGAGCAGTGCCTGCCTGGATGTCTGAAACAACAGCTCAGAGTTATGGGTTCTCAATCAGTGGATTGTGACCTCTGTTCACTTCCCATATTGCTTAAATGGGGGAGGTGTGCCCTGTTTAGAAAGTAGAGGGTTGTGCTGGGCTAATGGTATGGAAGGATCTCATACAGAGAAGGTCAAGAACAGCTGGTTTAGGGTATTGCAAGCTTGGAATGCCTCTCTGCTGCCCTCCTGAGATGCTGTAGCCTTTTCTTCAGCCCACTAGCAAACAAGGTTATAATCAAGTTTCAGTAATTAAAAAACAAGAGTCTCTATTTTTCCTTTCTTTGACAGGAGAATGACTTTGACCGACTGGTCATGCAGTATGCCCCCAGTGCATGAGGACTCAGGGAGGCAAAAACGAGTCTGCGGATCCATGCTATGGTACCTTGGGAATGGGGTGATGTGCAAAGTCTCTCTGGCCTTGTGGACAGAGTTCATTCTACAAGTCGGTCTGGCATCCGTCTCAGCATGGCAGGGTCTTGTGTTTTCAGCAAGCCGATGCCGAGCGTGTATGTAACACATGGAGACGTGTAGCCTAGAAACCTATGTCCTGACTTAACTAGGTTCCAGACTCCTTGTTTCAAATACAGTGCATGTCAAGTGTGTGCAACACTGTACCTTAAACATTTCTAATAAAGCCTTTTGTGGATCGGTGTGGCCCTTCTGCTTTCTATGCTGGAGTTATCTATACGGTGAACATTTCTACTGGATAAAGTGGGAACATTATCTCTCCCTTTCATTGCTGAGCCTCTTAACAGCTACTTTGGGGACATGGGTGGATCCTGAGTTACCACCTTTCAAGGCTGACCCATGAGGCTTTCCAAGAGCATGATGCTGAGCATCTGCTTCTCCCATGGAGTCCAGCACCACTGCCAGCTGCTGCATCTCCCTAAAAGACCCTTTGGAGATAAGACACACAGCTTTCCCTGCCTCCAGGATGTCTGGGGATGCTACAGGTAGGAGGGAAGGGAAGATTCCCCAGAATAAAAGTAGTCACACCCAAAGTACTCTGATTGCAGAGGGGCCAGCCTGGATCTTAAGGTAGTAAAATGTAGTAAGCTCATGACACGGGGACGGGGAAACGTTACATCTTACCGCAACAAAGTCCATATCACAGTATGTGTAAACTCCTTGTATGATCCTCTGTGCATGTGAGGGCACGCTTGCCCATATTTCATTAAAAGCTAAAGAACTGATCAGCCTGACACACTGTACAGCAAACATGATGTGACCCCAAAAGATTGTACATCTCTGTAACCTAGAGTGCAACTTACGCAGCATGTAATATTACTGCAGAGGTTGCATTATGATGTAATGAACGGTCTGTCGCATCAAACCTGCAAGGGGCAGAGGTCAGCATGGGGTCCTTAGCTGAGACTTTTCCAATGTTTAACTATGTCTGGAGTCTTCTGTTTGCGTCCTGTGTGCAGGCGATACTATGCTGCAAACCTTTCTGGCTGGCATCTCCTTTGTGCCCACCTCAGTTGTGATTGCTCTGAAAGGGCTCATTGTCCCTTTCCTGGGCCTGTTTAGCAAGCAGCTATTTTCAATGGACAGTTATTCATGGTCCAATCTTGAATGAATGTGCTCTTTGTGGAGCCGTCTGCGGCAGATGTGAAAGGGGCTTGTGTTTTCGGTGCAGCCGTTACCCACTTGATGGGCCATGATAAATTGACTTAAAAATTTGAACAATAAAAAACAAGTGGCAGAGGGGAAGCCAGTACTGTCAGTATAAGATTAGGGGAATGTGCTGTCTGTCGGGCCTAGCTAGCAGGATAAATTTGTTTTATCACTGGTGAGTTCCCTGGATTTTCTGTAGTTGATCTGAGGGACACAAGTGTAAAATCTGAGCCATTTCAAAGCAGTGACTTCAAATGGCATCATGCTGATCAATATTTCTTCTCTTTTTCCCTATCAAACCCACCCAGGTTTACAGTTCAACAGGTGAATTTTCCAGGTACAAAGTCCCATGGGTTCTTTCTGCTTCTTGCTTCAACCCCAGTCGTAAGGATCCTGCAACTGGAACTTGGTGTTTGGCTCGATGCATGAGGCACAACAAAACCCCGTTTGCCTTCCTGTTGCTGAAGTTTAATAATTCCGGGCCCTTCTTGAGCGCCTTTTGTTTGAGGTGGTTCTTGTACGTTAGAAACGCAAAAGAATTAAGCCTCCTAGCATTGCTGTGCGTTCAGAGGAACCGTTATTTTACAGGTGGCCTGGGAAAGTTGAGGCAGAGGGATGATGACTAACCTAAGGTCCCAGGAGTCACAGGCAGAGCTAGGGCTCAACTGAGTTCCTGTCCATTCAGTGTTTTATTGTAAACACAAGCCCGGCCTTCTGCCTGGCCTGGTTAACAAAGCTGTGGCTTTGCAATTGTCATAAAGCCAGCGGAACTGACTTCAAGGCCCAGGGAGCTGGTCTGTGGCTGAGAAGGGGCCATTTGCAGACGAAGTGCTGACTCAACCCGTAATGGAAGTACATCGTAGAGTTTGATCTCACTCTGAGACGTACTGTCACATGCCGTAACCTGTGAAATCAGCTGCATGTGCGGAAACTGACTGTAAAGCTGTGTGCCGTTTGCCGTGTGTAAGGGCGCAGGATTGAGCTCTTAATGCCCTGAAGGAGGGTGGGTGCATATTCAGTGGAATGGCTGCTGTATCCACAGCGGCTGTGTAGAGGAGTAGCAGCAAACACGGCGTCTGTTAATCAGATACAGATTGCAGTCTAGCAAAGTGCTCTGTGCTCTCACTCGAATGTTGTCGTCGTGTTGGATAATGGGGAGCAGCAGGTGCTGATCTGACTGCTCAACAGCTGGCTGTTACCTGAGAGAGGTGTGTGAGGGCAGCCTGGCCACCAGGATCCCAGGGCCTGGGAGCCACTTCTGTTTGGGACCAAGTTCGGAACTTCCATGGATGCAAAGGCAGAGCACTCATTTCATGGAGAGGAGGAGAGCCTCTCATGTCAGGAGATGGCCCCATTGACTGGCCATCTGGGGTTTTATGGGGTGGGAGCAAGTAAACGAGTGAAGAATCGGGGAGTGGGGGTTAAGGGTTCTACCTTCATATTGTTCCTAGTGGAGCACAGAAACATCTATCTCGAGTGGTTATTTGATGACTACAGATGTTGGTTTTTAGTTTTAAACATGCACGAGAGACTCGTGTCACTTTCCAGTCTTGTATGTAAACTCCTACCTTGGCAGCTGGCTGGAGTGCTAAACTGACTTGTTTTAATGGCTTTGAAATGGTGTGTTTAGCAAAGGCTTTGTCATCTTGGAAGCCAGATACATTTAAAGCAGGAGGAAGTTATGTTTGCTGTTCTTCAAAGGCATTGTTGGCTATTCGGGACTCCACTATGACTTGTACCTTGTGCTAGACACTTCAGCTGTGCTGTATTTCTTGAGCTTTCCAGGAGATGTGTGGAAGGCAGAGTAAACCAACCTCATTTCTCTGCGCTAAGCTGTCTACTTGGCTGTTATACCTCATGCTAATATGCATCTTCCTTCTGCTCAGAGTATCTTCTTAGCGAGATCTTCTGTGGATAGAGGAAAGCTCAGGGGAAGTCTTCCTGTTGTGTGTATTGATTCACAAAGTATTAAATAGTTAATATTTTATCAAGGACTCTGCACTCATCGTCATTTCAGTAGTCTGTGTCCATGGAAAGCTAAGGGTAATTTCTGGCCTTCACTCCCATGCTGTGAGCGTGCCAAGGAAGAGAGCCGCTCTTGCTACTGCTTTATCATTAATCATCTCCTTTTGATACTCGGATACTGATCTTTGTTTCTGCTTCTTGCTGTTCCCCTAGACATCACCTCTGGTCTCAGCTGGCTAAGGAAGCTGTAACTCCAGGCTATTGTCATGGTTAATGCAGCGACAGCATAATTGCATTCTGTTTGACCTTTTAGTATTCTCCTGTAATTTCAGTTAAAGTGGATAACTTTTCGATGGGCTCTTTTCAAAAACTGCTGCCCTAGACTCCAGAGGTAGCTACAGCTGTGGTGGATGAAGTGACCCCTCTTTAAACAGGGTGTATCAAGCTCTGAGATCGCTGGGTGCAACCTGGCGCAATAAGTAAATGTCACTCGTTATTCCTCCTCCGTTAGCAATCTGGGCTAAACATGTGCTGAAGGGAAAAACTGAAATCTGTCAACATGAAACCACTATGGGCTGGTCTATATTGAAAAATAGGACAATCCAGCTACATCCCTTGGCGCTATGAAAAATCCACAGCCCCGAGCCACATAGCTAAGATGAATCTGGCCTTGCTGGAGACAGTGCTAGGTCAATGGAAGAATTTGTTGACGTAGCCTCCTGTGGGAGGTGGATGAACCACCGTGCTGGGAGAACTCCTCCTGTCCCAATAATATTTAGCTGAGTAGGGAGCATTTGGGTGACGGATACTCTAGAGCAGTGGTTCTCAACCTTTCCAGACAACGGTACCTCTTTCAGGAGTCTGATCTCTCTTGCATACCCCAAGTTATGCACTTAAAAACTACCTGCTTACAAAATCAGACCGAAAAATACACATATCACAGCACACTGTTCCCAAAAAATTGCTTACTTCTCCTTCCAGCTGTATGAAATTTTAGTTCGTACTGAAGAAAGAACAGGAGGACTTGTGGCACCTTAGACACGCTCAAATTTATTTGAGCATGAGCTTTCGTGAGCTACAGCTCCCTTCCTGGGCTGCATCCTGTGCTGACTTTGCTAGTGCTCTGTAGCCCGTTGTAAAACTAGGCAAAGAGCTGGGTGAGTTGATGCACCCCCCGGAAGTCCTCTGTGTACAGCCCTACCCCTGCTTGAGAACCACTGCTGGCGGGGATAAAGCTGGCTTCTAGGCAACAGGGTAGATTACAGACTCTGGACCAATTCAGCAAAAATGACTGGTGCTTGCTGTGGCCCAGTTGAAAAAGGGGGCTGATTTTTGCCCCCTGCCTGAGAGCAAAAGGTTCAGGAAAGCTGCCCCCGGGACCCCCCCGCTTTCTCTGAGCAGGTCCATTCTGGGATGCTTTTCCCTCTTGGGCCCTAGGGGCTGGGGAATTTCCCCTCAACTCGCGATAACCAGGCTGCTGGGGGGCTCTGTGCTGCCCTCGCCTCGCCCCTCCCGGCCCCACCTCTCCCCGGGCGCGCTCCAGGGTCCCGCGCGCGCGGCTGCCCCCTATCTTCAGCCGCCGCCCGGAGCCTGCGCGCTGCGGGCAGCAGCTGGCCGCCGAGCGGGCTGCGGCGCGGAGGCTCGCCGCTGCCGGAGCCATGGGCCGGGGGCGATCGCGCCGCCTGTGACCCGGGGGCCGGGATGCCGCGGCCCGAGCCCATGCCCGGCTACGGGCAGCTGCTGCAGCGCGGCTACCAGAGCCTGGCGGGGGCGGTGCGGAGCTGCACGGACTGCGGCTGGGAGCTCTCCCGGCGGACCTGGGCCGAGAACGCGTCCCTCGCCTGGAGCGAGACCCTGCTCTGCCTGCTCTGTGCCATCGGCTGGACCTTGCTGCGCAGGGCCGCCTCCGGCTGCCTCTTTCGGGTCAGTCCCCGCCGGCGGGCTGCGCTGCGCTGCACTGCACGGGGAGCGGGCGAGGGGCTGCGCTGCACGGGGGAGCTGTGCGTTGTATCTTGCTACTCACCCCCCCGCCGGGGGAAGGAATGAGATTTACGTCTTGCAAAGGGAGGGAGTGGGGGCCGGGCGGGCTGCGGGGCCTGCCTGTCACTAACCTGTCTGCTAAATGGCTCCCCCCCCCCCGTGGCCCAAGGCTTAGTAGCCGCAATACGGGCTGACCTAGTTCAGGGGCTGGGCTGCTGGTCAGGCTCGAACCGGGTGATCAAGTGGCCGCCCAGGAGGGGAGAGGACGGGGACCGCCCCCCTGTGCAGAAGGGTCGCTCTGTTTGTGCTTATTGCGCTGAAGAAATGTCATGAGATGGAAGCTGCCCCGTCTCCCCAAGGTGTGGGCCCTAGCCCAGGCGAACAGCCCCTGGCTGCCGGGTGTGTGTCAGAGGCTTTTGCTGGGCCAGGGGCGTTGACCCTTCCCTTGCTGAGACTCTCAAGGCAAAAGAGATGGAAGATGCTGCGTCCTGGGTCAGGTGACAAGCCGGAGCCGTCAGAGGCACAAACCGGCGCTGATGGTGACCAGACAGTTTCCAGGGGCTGGGGGGCGTTGGCAGGGGGGGTCCTACCTGGAGACGTCTCCGCTGTGCTCTGCTTCAGCGGGGCTTGGCTCCCCCTGGGGAACTTGCTGTCTCCAGAGGCGATTTGCTGTGGGGTCAGGCAGGCTGCAGGGAGCAGCACTGTATTAATAACCATGGTCCATCCTCAGCCCAGTAACTGCTCTGGGCTCCTGTCCCCCCACCTCGCCATCGCACAGGGAGGCCTTCCTGACCGAGCCATTCCCTCGTGTCCTTGCTTGCTCTGTATTGAGTCACAGAGTGAAGCTCGCCCTGGTGCCAAGAACTAGCACAAGGCCCAAAGTGCTCAAAATAAGGGTGAGGTAGGACTTCAGTAGCCTTGGGCTGCCTTTTTGTCCCTCTTCTCCCTGCTGCCCCGTTTGCCCGGAGCTAGGGTTGCCAGGTTTGGTTGGACATATCCCTGGAGGTTTCATCACACCACGTAAGCTTTAATGGAAGATTCGTCTTTAATTCCTGGGGGCTCCAGGACAATCCTGGAGGGGTGGCAACGGTACACGCAGCACCTGGCTATCTCTGGATACCCCAGTGGCTAGGGGACTGGCTGGGAGACAGGACTCCTGGAGTTTAATCCCAACATGGTCACACAGTGTGATCTTGAGCAAGTCACTGAGCAACTGTCATTGTGCCTCAGTTTCCCCTCTGTAAACTGAGTGCCCCCTCCCCTTTGTAAAGTGCTTCCGGATCTGAGGGTGAAAAGTGCAGTAGGAGTACTGTGCATTGTTGCTTAGCTGGTGCTCCATGGGTAATTGGCAGCTCGTGCTGACGATGGGGTGCCATCCCTTGGTCCCGCTTGTTGTCACCGAAGCATGAGAAGGGATGAGCAGAGAGCCAGTTCTCGTGGCTACCTCGGGATCGTGCTGCTTTGCCTTGAAATACTGCCACAGAGTTTGATGTGAGGCTGAGATGGGAAACGGAGCCGTGGGAGGGTCAGTTTCCCATCTGTGGGCAGGAGGGGGAGGAAACGGCTTTATAAAAACATCCAAAGCCTGTGTGTGGTTCACGTGCTGGAGATTTAAGGGGGAAATTGGAGGGGCTGGCTCTTCCCGAAGAGCGTTGCCATTTTTAACGAGAGTTGGGCTGCATCTTGTGGCATCTCTCTGAGCTGGAGGCTGTTCAGAGGAGGGGTCGTTCAACAGTAGGTGAGTAGAGGCTTTCTCCTCCTTCGTCACTCTCAGGACTCTTCCATCTGCTGCTTGCCTTTGGGAGTAAACTCCTTCTATGCAGTCACTCCCCAGTGTAGAACCCAAGTGCAGTTGTTCCTCTTTGCCGGTTGTGTTTGTCTCTGGCAATTAATCCTTTAACGTTCTCTCAGAGACTGAAAGGCTCATCCCTGTGAAATCAATTAATTCTTTGTGTCCCAAGAATGCCGCCTTACTGAGCATTAATCATTATATGTCATAGATCTCGGCACTTGGCCTGTAACTGCTATGCACCTAAAGAGGAAGTCACTTTCTTAGCAGGAGGACTTGAAGATTGTGGCTTAAAATGCATCTTCATTTAGCTCTGGCTGTGACAGATAGCTCTGAAAAAAGCTGCTTAAAGAAACACACCTCTTCCTGTTACATGCATCACCTGGAGCACCCATTGTTTTCACTGGGCGTTTAGAGTGTGCAAGGAGTGCAGAATCTAGGTTCCCAATGTCTTTAGAGGGCTCTGGTAACATAGCATTTATTTGTAGGCCATGCCCTTGCTCCGTAATATATCGGAGAGATTGACTGGAAGAGAGGTAAAGTGGGTGGAAGGGGGAGGGACAGCGAGTGGGCTGTGGAGGATGGGGACTAGCATGGACTTTAGCTGTTGCAATTGTCAGATTTGTATCTGTATTGTCCATGTGGATTTTCCAAAGTGATCCTTGAAATGAAGATAATTATTTTGCCCGTTGCCCTCTTGGTATCCAAACTGCAATATCCAGCTAGGAAGGTGGGATCGTTTCTGTCCAGGAAAGAGGTGAACTCAGTCAGCTGAGCTCTGGGAACCAGCACATGTCAAACCAATCTAACATCCTTCTTTGACAGGGTGTCAAACCTGGGGCTAGGGAAGAAGCAGTAGATGTGATCTATCTCAACTTTAGTACGGCTTTTGATACCATCTCACACGACCTTCTCATAAGCAAACTAGGAAAATATAGCCTAGACAAACTTCTTGTAGGTGCATGCACAACTGGTTGGAAAACTGTACTCAGAGAGTAGCTATCTATGGCTCACAGTCAAACTGGAAGGGCATATCAAGTGGGGTCCCCTAGGGATCTGTCCTGGGTCTGGTTCTGTCCATAAATGATTTGGATAATGGCACAGAGAGCACACTGATAAGTTTGTGGATGAAAGCAAGCTGTGAAGGGTTGCAAGGACTGGATTAGAATTAAAAATGATCTGGACAACTGGAGAAATGGGCTGAAATAGAGTGAAATTCAATAAGAACAAATGGAAGGTACTACACTTAGGAAGGAACAATCAGTTTCACAAATACAAACTGGGAAATAACTGTCTAAGGTGGAGAACTGCCGAAAAGGATCTGGGAGTTATAGTGGATCACAAGCTAAATATGAGTCAACAATGTAATATTGTTGCAAAAAAGCAAACATCATTCTGAGATGTATTACCAGAAATGTTGAAGGCAAGACACAAGAAGTAATTCTTCTGTTCTACTCAGCACTGATAAGGCCTCAGTGGGAGTATTGTGTCCAGTTCCGGACACCAAGCTTCAGGAAAAATGTGAACAAATTAGAGAAAGTCCAGAGAGCAACAAAAATGATTAAAGGGCTAGAAAGATTGAAAAAATTGGGTTTGTTCAGTCTGGAGAAGGGAAGGTTGAGGGGCGACAGAACAGTCGCCAAGTATGTAAAAAGTTAAGAGGAGGGTGATAAATTGTCCTTGATAACCTCTGAGGACAGGACAAGAAGCAATGGCCTTAAATTGCAGCAAGAAAGGTTTAGGTTGGACATTAGGAGACACTTCCTGTCAGGGTGGTTAAACACTGGAACAAATGAGCTCGGGAGGTTGTGGAATCTCCATCATTAAACAACACCTGTCAGGGATGGTCTAGATAACACTTAGTTCTGCCTCAGTGTTGGACTGGACTAGAGGACCTCTCGAGAGCCCTTCTAGCCTGACATTCCTATGAGCGATCAGTTCGGGCGGGGTCCAGGGGACAGTTTTCTCAGCCTGCGGGGCGCCCATGAGAAAGTGGGAGAGGAAATGTTTCTTGTCTGGTGTGGCGTTTCTGTAGCCTTCTGCCTCTTCTCTAGGAAATGGAAGGAATCTTCATCCTCCGTTAGTGTCAGTGGCAGGGCCTGGCTGCTGAGTGTCTCCTGGATGTGTCTGACCACACGCAGGTCTAGTGAGATGACCAGGCCAGGCCTAGGCCTCCTCTCTGCCCCCTCTCTCCCCACCCCATACAGTCTCTTTGGTGGCCCTCACTCAGCTGGTCTGTGGAAGGCTGCTGTCCTGGTGGGGAGCAAGCCCTCCTGAGGGAGCAGCTGCTGCCAAAGGCCTGGAGGAGCTGGAGGAGTTGAGCAAAGCATCAGCCTATGCCGCACTAAATGACATTAATTTAATAGCCCAACGGGAAGCCAGGGCTGTGCCCGTCATGCGGTTCTCTGTACCCAGCATAGGGCAAGGGTGTCCTGCCTTGATGAGGGCACTTGACACGGTGCCTGGTAGCCCATCAGGCCTGTACTAGATGCTCCTCTTGCAAGCAGGCCCAGGGGCTGTGCACGGATGTAAACGAGGGCAGAACAGGGCTACTGTTGGCTTTGTGGCCAGTCGTGCATCGGGGGCTGGTACTAGGGTGACATAGAAAGAAGGAGCCCTCGAGTGGTCCTTTTATTTTTTTTTTTTTTTTAATTAAAAAAAACCCCCACTGTTGAAGGTGGAAAACTAGCTGCTGTGAGCTAAAATCCAGGGAACATCCTGTGAGAGAACTGACCCAGGCTAAAAGCAGGCAGTATTTGGGGCACATTACCAGAGAAGGAGCGTGAGAAATCCCGGTCTGGAGAGAAAGCTTGAAGATGGGATTGAGAGACTCTCGTATTCTGGTGCTAAAACCAGAGCAGATCCTAGATAGACCCGTGGAAAGGGTGGACCCGCACGCTCTCCTTCTGTTCCCGCTCTCTTTCAGGGGGCATGGAGCTGCTGTCTCTCAGATGAGATATAAAACCTAGGTTCCAACCACTTAGGGCTCTTAAAGGCCCTGTGGTAATTTCCACAAGAATTAGAAGTATTGACCCCTGGGTCCTGGCCAACGTGAATACCTGACCCTGCCTCGCCCATTGCACCTTGTGAAGTTTGTCAGATATTCTCCGTTGCACGTCCGAAACTGCTGTCTGGCATTTCTGTGCAGCTGCTACACGCCTTCCACCTCGTGGCCCAGATGCGGCTGGTTGATCCCCGGGTGGTTCTAAATTTGCAGAGCGCTACAACGTGCATTGCAGTGAAAGGTGCAAACAGAAAAAAGGCTTCCATGCAACTTACGCAATGTGGCTTGCGAGCCTGAAAGCCTCCCTTGGTGCCGTGAATGGATGGTGGCCACCTAGGCTGGGATGCAGCATTCGCTTCTTCAGGCTCCCCGCTCTGCTGGCTTTTCTAGTGAAGTGCTTTGTGCCTCAAAGAGCCAGATTCTTCCCAGGCCCCAAAACATTCACGGGAGTGAGTTCTCAGTCCTGCTTTCCTCCTGAGGTTGCAGGGCCACTCACAGCAAACCAGCAGGCCAACCCTCCAGCAGTAGTTGCCTTGGGAGCCATGAGCAGCCTGGAGTGCTTCCTTCCTGCAGTGCCCATGAGTGTGAACTGCTCCTCGGCCCTCTCAGGGTGAAGAGAGCAGCTCTCCTGTGCCCGGACAGTGGTGCCCTCTCGCTCGTGTGCCGTAGCCGCCATGCGCAGGCCTGTGAAGCCACGAGGAGAAAGCCACAATGGGCCGTTTCTTGTGGAAGAGAATGAAGCCATTTTCCTTGGGTTCCAGGGCGGGGGCTGGGTTTCACGTGCTGTGTCAGCGTTCAGGCAGGAGCTGAGCCGTGCTGCTTGGGAGGCTAATCAGCCCCCACAGGGTGCAGGAGGGAGCTGTGCCTGGCCTCCCGAGGGTGCCCGCTCCAAAGGCTGTTCTCTTCTGTGTGCAGACGCGTGAGCGAAGGGGAAATGGCTTTTAATGATTTGTGGGAACTGTCATGATATTTCTCACTGTGTTTTTGAAAGCCTTCACAGCACCCCGAGGAGGCAGGTGAATGGTATCTCTGTTTTCCAAGTGGGGAAACTGAGGCACAGAGCAGCTCAGTGACTTGCCTAAGTGCATAGATAGTGTTGGTGTCAAGAGCAGGATGAGACCGTTGGGGGTTCCTCAGGCCTGTGCTCAGACCACACCCCTCCCTAGATTGTTTAGCGAACGCCTTAGATAGCGGGGCAGCTGGTTCAACGGGTATTATCTTCAGGCTTTGGGGACCCACTTCTCTGGGTAAAAGGGGGGTGCAGTCTTGTTTCATTTTCCTTCCGCTGACCCTGTGAGACCTGCACCAGATGCGTAGCGAGGAAACCACTCCAGTGTGCCCCAGAATTCCAATCGTCGTCCTGTGGCATGTTCCCCACAATCCTAGAAGAGAGTATCCTGGGGACCAGTGGAGCTTGGGGGATGCCCAGGCAGGGGCGTTGTAGCTTGGGATTAAGGGGCAGCAGCAGGGCATGGGGGAGGCCCAGGCCTGTAAGCAATAAGGGTGCTGTGGTAGGGCTGTGTGTGGGAGCCAAAGCCCTGGCCGCCAATGGAAACCTGTTACTCTGGTATCTTCTACCGTGGGGAAAGCAAAATCCATTGAAAGCTGCCAGTTCCCAGGACCTGAGGGCACTGGGTGCCAGGCATTCCCTTTCATTCCTCTGGAGACCTCTTTGGGCTCAGGAAAGACACAGCACAGCTGGGACTTGACTAGTCTCTGGGCTCGGTAGTATGATTCTCCTTCATTAGCAAGCCTCGATTCATAACGCATCGCTGAACATTGGTCGCAGGGCTGGGGGGACTAGGGGGCTGCCTCTTTCTAAGTTTCTTCCATGGCAGATTTGAAAGGACCCTGTCAAATCCCATCCCTCTAGCACTGGAGACGATTACGAGAGAGAGAGGGATATTTTTAATTTCCTTTTCACCCTGGAAGTTTCTGAGGCCTCAGTGAAGTCTTGATCCATTTCATGTTTCTGTTTGTTTTCACTTTCTGGTTCCCAGGGTTGGAGTATGGAGTAAGATGTGTTCCTGGAGCCGGCACTGGGGGGAATGCTGCAGAAGACCGTTTATATCCCCCCGCCCCACCCCTATTTTCAGTTTGGGGATGTGGGGGAGCAGTGAGGAGGTTCCCAAGCCAAAATCTTGCATCCAGCTTTACAGCAGTGGCCCTTTAAATGCAGCCACATTACATCACTCACCAGAACCTGGGGCTCTTTCAGCCAGAGCCCGCAATGCATTGTTCCTGCTGCAGCACCCGTTGCTCAGCAACACGGGCATCGCTCTGTCATTGCTATGGCAACAGCAGCGGGCTGATGGCAGAGAGGGTGCCCCCCACCCCCGCATGCGCCCCACCCCAGAATGAAGAGAAGAAATTGGTGACTGCCTGGCGTGGCAGTGGGAGCCAGACTCCTGCTTCATCATTCATGGGCTGGTTGGCTGCGTGCAGGACCTGCTGATGCACATCTGGGTGGGTGGCCTCAGCATGCCCGTCTAGGCTGTGGGCAGCCAGATCCGGGGCTGCCCCAGCGACCAGCATCCCCTGGTGTATTATTCAGAGGCAGTAATTTTACCCCTCCTTCTCCTGGCCTCCTCCAGCCCTTCTGCGTAGGGTCTGGACTCTGTGCAGCTCTCCGTGTTCTGCTGTGTCCCACCCTCATTCTGCTACGCATCTCACCCCAAAGCCAGCTGCTGCTTGCGATTTCACAGAGGGCTCTGTCTAGAGACAGCATGGGCAGGTCTCGGTCTGGGGTGCTCAGTTCAGGGTCAGAGTTCGCCATGCAAAAAAGCGTGGGAGTCTTCACTGGAAACAGAAGGGAGAGGAACAGCGTCTGTAGGGGGCTTGCCCCTGCTCTGGAGGGTGGATTTCCTCCTTGGCTGTAGGTGGCGATTCCACCGTACCCTCCCTGATGTGGCGACAGCCTCTTCCTTCTGAGATCCCAGAGCCAGTTCTCTCTCTGCCTACTTCCCCGGCTCCATAGTGTCTGAACGCCTCAGCCTTTGATGGGTTTGTCTGCAGCCCCCCTGGGAGGTAGGACAGTGCCACTGTCCAGTTGTACCAATAGGGGAAACAGAGGCAAAGAGAGACAAGGGAGGCAGCCCAAGGAGGCAGCCCAAGTCTCCTGCACCTCTGCCATGATGATCAGTGGGCCAGCCAAAGGAAGGAACTAGGCTCTCAGGTTCTCTGCCCAGTCCCTGCTCCATTAGCACATGGGGCCTGCTCGCGAGTTGAGCTGTCTCCAAATGGGGCTTATTTGAGCTCCCTTCTGGACTGCATTTTATGGAGCCACAAATAATTCCTGGCTTCCAGGGGTTGGGACTCCCTGCCAGTGCATTCTTCACCCTCCCTTAATGCAGCCGCTCCCCCTGCTGCAGTGTGGTGCTTTGAGTGGGGCAGCCCTGCCCTGCATGCAGGATCTGGGGGTGGGCAGGGGCTGATGGAGGCACAGACGGAATGGCTGGGGGCGGGGGGGGGGGGGGAGCTGCGGGATCTTGCCAGTTTCAGGGCATTCTCTGGACTTGGGTGTTGTAAAGCTGGTGCTTCCACCCCGGGAGCAACTGGTGCTGTGAACTCGTCAGCCTTCCGCGTTTGGAAGGGAGCCTTTTGCATGCATCTCTCTCCCCTGTCATGCGCAGAGAGGGGCAAGCGGCTGGGCCAGCCACCTCCACTGAACAGCTGGGGTCTTAATATAACCAAGGAGCCAAGCCACCAGCTCTGGAAATTGCTGCTCCGGGGAAGGGTATGGTTACTTGGCAGGCATTTTATTTCCCTCGGGAGCTCATCCGGTGTTTCTCCGTGGCACGCTCTGCTCAGCATGGGCCTTGGTGCATTATCCATTTGTCGGGGAGTAACCGAGCCAGACGCCCACTAGCTGTCCGCTCCCCCAGCACGCACTACCCCAGACACGCCCTTGCTCCCACTTCTCACAGGAGTGATGGTGTCTGCGACTCCAGGATCTTCCGTTTGGCCCAAGCCCCTATCAGATGTGAAGGTTCTTTTGCACACGCTGGCAGCCCATTCACAGGGCACTCAGGTCACCTTACAGCCTCACCCCCTGGGTTTCTTAGTGCAGACAGGACTCTGGATTTATTAATTTTGAATTCCCTCCCTGGTTGCAGAAGGCTGACTGGGGCCAGCCCTGCTCCTCAGGGAGTGACCCTGATGGGCATATGGAGGCTGCGTGCCTTTGGCTTTTGCTTTCTCCACTGCACAGCTCCTGCTGTGGCCAAGTCTGAGCCGGATGGAAACCTGAGCTTTCTTTTCTCCCGCTCTGGCTGCCTGCCGGGGCTCCCTTCCCACCCTCCCTCACCCTCCTGGAGCAGTGGAAGGAGCCTGAAAAGTTTGGGCAGGTTAAGTCAGGTTCTGGTCCCTGTTTTCACTCCTTTCTGGTGGAGAGCAGGGGGCTGGAAAGATTCTTTATGAATGTTCTTCCCATCTGTTTGTTGCCAGAGAAGTTCCAGGACCATGAAGTCTGGTTTTTCCTGGTGTGGTGGAGAGTCCTGTCAGTGTCCCACCGTCACTGAGGCTACAGGGGGCATGGATATTGCACAAAGACATCCTTTCGCCCACATGTTCATTAGGCATCTGAGTTAACGAAACCACAGTATTTGGGGCAGTCAAGCGGAAACTCCCGTCTCCATCCCGTGGTTGTGTCCCTCTCCTGTGAGCTGTGTCACTGGTTCCCACAGTGCACGGGGGGAATCCCAAACTCCTGAGCTCAGCGACACCGGGCATCTCAGGCTCTGTCCTGTGGCTTGTGTTTGGGGGGCATGAAGCTGAGCCAAGGAGCTGGCCTCAAGGACTTTTTGCTGAGTTATAAACATGGCACCCCAGCCCCTGGACCTGAGTAGCCCCCTTGTGCCCTGGGTGTGGGGACCTCTGGAGCCAGGTCTGTGTGTGCAGAGGACTGGGGGGAGCTGCAGTGAATCTCCCAGAGCTGCATCCTTGCTATGAGGCACAGTCCGGGGGTGCTGCTCTCCTCCTCCCTGAGCCCTGCATCTTGTCCCCTCTCTCCCGGCAGCCGTTCGGGGAGTGGTGTAACCTGCAGCCAAAAGATGCTGCCAAGATGCCCGAGAGCGCCTGGAAGCTGCTGTTCTACACGCTGTCCTGGTCATACAGCGCCTACCTGCTCTTCTTCACTGAGTACCCCTTCTTCCACGACCCGCCCTCCGTCTTTTATGGTACATAAGCGCCACGGAGAAGAAGCTCAGATGCTAATGCCCAGAAGGCAGGGATGGTGTCCCTGGCCTCAGTTTGCCAGAAGCTGGGAATGGGCGACAGGGGATGGGTCACTTGATGATTCCCTGTTCTGTTCATTCCCTCTGGGGCACCTGGCATTGGCCACTGTCAGAAGACAGGACACTGGGCTAGATGGACCTTTGGTCTGACCCAGGCTGGCCGTTCTTATGTTCTTAACGGATCAGCATCTCCAATGGTCAAACAAAGGAGCCGATGTCGAGGGCAAATCCGTAGATTAAGCTCCCCAAATCACTTTCCTTGTGATGCCAATGACTTGTGAGCTCAGGAACTGTCCATGAGCGTGCACTGGCCTAGCCCGTGGGACCCTGCTCCCCTGGGCAGTGCTCCAGCGCTCTGAGCATGCTGGACTGGCTGTGGGGGCAGGTGTCCGTGCAGGGCTCACGCAGGGATCTCCGTGCTGCTCCTAGGTTGGGAGAAGGGTATGGATGTACCCACCGACATTGGCATCGCCTACTTGCTGCAGGGCAGCTTCTACGGACACTCCATCTATGCCACTGTGTACATGGACGCCTGGCGCAGGGACTCCATAGTCATGCTCATCCACCACGTGGTGACACTGATGCTCATCGTCTTCTCCTACACGTTCAGGTGAGCACCCCCCGGCCCTGTCCGGCCGCCTCCCACTGCCCTCTGCACACAGCGCGCTCGCATCTGTGCTGGGCAGCCGCTGGGCAGCCACTGGGCAATGCAACAGCCGCTCCACACCCAGCTATGGCTCACACTGCCTCTGGGCTCCCTGAGAGGGACTCGGAGCTTGTCCCTTGCTCTGAGCTGCCCCACAGTGCTCCAATTGGCCCCAATGCAACCCCCCAGCTCTAATATGGTCCACCCAGTGCCAGGCCATCCAGCACTGTCGGTCTGCGTTTCATGGAGCCAGCTGCTCCGATACACTCTGGCCCTGGCATAGGCTCACCGCCTACCCCTGACCTGATGTGCACGGCCCTGCTCACAAACACACAACGCACGCACGCACGGTCCCTTCTCCCTGCAGGTTCCACAACGTGGGGATTCTCGTGCTCTTCCTGCACGACATCAGCGACGTGCAGCTGGAGTTCACCAAGCTCAACGTCTACTTCAAGCACCGGGGTGGGATCTATCACCGGCTCAACGATGTCATCTCCGACCTCGGCTGCCTCACCTTCAGCATCAGCTGGTGAGCTCCTGCCCCTGCCCCGCTCCAGCCCCCATCCCCGCCCCTCCCTGGTGCCACCTTGTCATTCCCAGTGGCCCGGGTGTTTAGGTTCGCCTGGGGGACGTGGCCATGCTGTGAGCTGGCTGGGCTGGGGGGTCCCTCCTGCGGCCGTGGAGATGATGGTGATCTCACACACAGAACATGGCCACACCAGGGCAGGCGGAAGGAGGAGCTGGCTCCAGGCCCCTTCACAATCCGGCTCTGGCAGCGAGAGTGGCTCAGTGTCAAGGAGGGGAAGGGAGGGAGACGGGGTCCTGCTCCCATCACAGCCCCTCTTGGGCCAAGGCAGGGACAGGTTTGGGCAGGAAAACCTTGGTTGGAAGCCAGGGACCAGCGGCTGGTTCAAGTGCTTCATCCCAGTACTTGCCTCTTTTCTCCCTCTGTCCCCTGGCACTGCCATGCGGGGGGCAGGAGGGCAGGGACACACTGTCCGGATATAGACCCGAGGTGTGTGGAGGGGCAGACGTGCCATTGATGGGCTTGTAGCAGCAGCTTGCGGACCTTCCCCTCTGTCCCAGGACAGTCTCTTTACTGGTTTCAGAGGAACAGCCGTGTTAGTCTGTATTCGCAAAAAGAAAAGGAGTACTTGTGGCACCTTAGAGACTAACCAATTTATTTGAGCATGAGCTTTCGTGAGCTACATCTGATGAAGTGAGCTGTAGCTCACGAAAGCTCATGCTCAAATAAATTGGTTAGTCTCTAAGGTGCCACAAGTACTCCTAGTCTCTTTACTGCGTCACCCCACTTAGCAGCCACCCTCAGGGTCTGAGACGCGCCTGCCGGCCACAGGTGGAAAGCCCCTCAGTGACTTCGTGAAAATCCAGCCCTCCTGCCAGGAGACAGCCAGATATGGGGCAAGGGGCTAGATCATGTTGCCTGGAAGTGTGGGGGGGGGATGCTCATCCCTGGGCCCCTCTCTGGGGGGCTCCCCTCAATGCCACTCAACCCACCCCCCCGCCCTCTGTGTCTGTCCTGGCAGGTTCTGGTTCCGCCTCTACTGGTTCCCCCTCAAAGTCCTCTACGCCACCTGCCACACCAGCCTGCAGTCTGTGCCCAACATCCCCTTCTACTTCTTCTTCAACGCCCTGCTCTTCGCCCTCACCCTCATGAACGTCTATTGGTTCCTGGTGAGTAGGGGCGGCTCAGGGCCCCCACACAGCCCCTGCTGCTGGGGGGCCGAGCTGGAGCCCCTGGGGGCACGTGTGGTTGGGGGGGAAGGGGAGGGATGGAAGCACAAGGTAATGCAACCCCCCCCCCCCAGCCGGAGTTCCCACCGCCTGGAGGGAGCATGAGCACTAACAGCCGCTGCGGGGCGTTTCCTGGGGCTCCAGACCCTGATGGGAAGAGCTGGAGATGGACGGGGGAGAGAGAGGCTGTCAGTGCGGGGAAGGGGGAGTGAGAGCCGGGGCAGGGACTGCTGTCTCCCAAAGGGGTCCCATCAGCCAGGCTTCCCCAGAGCCCGCAAGGCAGAGCTGGGGCTGGCGTGGGGGGAATCAGGACTAAGGCCTGGGCAGGAGGCTGTGCTCCTCCGTCCGGTCCTTACTGCATGGCTGCTGCCTGCTTCCCTCCAGCCTCCCTGTGGGCCGAGGGTCCCACAGCTCCTCCCAGCCGTTGGGGAACTGGGGACGGGGCTGGGGCAAATCTTGGAGTCTTGTGCTGGGCAAATCGATTTGGGGGTGGGGCTGCAGCTGGGGCATGATGGGTAATTTGTACTCAGAGCACTCTTCAACCCAGCTCAATTGGTTTGGAGCTGTGCCCTCCCCCCCCCCGCACACCTATTATCTTGTGCATGTGGGTGTGTGTGGGGGCGGTGTCCATTGATCCTGGCCCCAGTCTCAGCGGTGGATCTCCAGCATGGGGGTGGGAGGCGGTGTCTTTCTGGGCTCCCTTCATCTGCTGCTGGAATCTCCCACTATGTCCCCCAGGATCCCACTCCCTCTGCTCCCCCCCTCCAGGCACCGGGCTCCCAGCCTGGCATGCTCATTCCAGGAGCCCACTAGCCCAGGGAGTCGCTGCTTTCAGACCAGCCTCCCGGGACAAGCGGGGCAGCCCCCAGGGCAGAAGTTAGCTCCAGTTAGTGGGTGAGTGTGTTGGGTGGGAGGGCTGAGTAGGGACCGTAGCCAGTGGGGTCATTGCCTGGTTCCTGTCCCTCCCCAGTACATCGTCCTGTTCGTGGCCAAGGTGCTGACAGGGCAGATGCAGGAGGTGAACGACGTGCGTGAGTACGACCTGGAGGAGAGCGAGAAAACCACAGGGCCCCGGAAAGTGGGCGAACTCCAGCTGCCCAAATCCTGGAAAGAAGGGTGAGCAGGGGGCAGGCCCAGCGCCCCCCAGTGGGGAGAGGGGGCAGGGACACAGCAGCGAAGGAGGCTGGGAATGCTGCGGGTGGGTGAGGGAAATGTTCACTATGGATAAACCCCCATTGGGTCCCGGAGTCCTGGGAACAACGGGGCCTGTAAGACAAGACACTTCTCCACGTGCTGGGGGTCAGTGATGGGGCTGCAGGGGGGTGAGTCTGTGCCAGGTGAGAGCACAGGGGCTGGATCCCTGGCTACAGGCCATAAACTGGTTGCTGGTGGGGTCAGGAAGGAATCATCTGTCTGCCTGTCTGTCTATCTGGCCATCCCTCTGTCCCTTCCCATACACCTCTATCCATCCCTCCCTCCCACCAGTCGCTCAGGCCTGGCCCCGCTGCATTGTAGCGGGGTTCCCCTTGCACCTGGCGTTGGTGGAATGGGCTGAGGGTCTTGTCCAGCCTGGTAGGAGGTGGCATGCCAGACATGATGGGCTGATGTGCTGGCCCCCCACCTCATTCCTTGGGTCACGCTCAAACCTGCGGCGTGCTCCCATCACATAGGATCGAGGCTGGGTCTACGTGGAACGGAGGGACATGTGGGTCTGAGCTGCGGGGTGACCCCAGGGAGGGGGTAAGTGATGGCCAGGAGGAGGGGCTGGTCCAAATATGGGGGCGTCATTTTCTGCGGTGGTCTCTTTCGCAGGAAACACCTGAAGAACGGGCTGATAAAGGACAAACGGTTATAAGGGAACCGCTGTTGACTGGGCAGCCTCTGGGGACTGACCCGGGGCCCTCCACAAACCCAGTGAAGGAGAGAGCCCTGTGGAGAAGGCGTGCAAGACCCCAACACCCCTCAACCTCTGCCTGGAGCTGGGGAGCAGCTGGCAGCTGACGGAAACAGTCCACTCCTCTCGGCTCAGCTCTGGCCAGGCTCCAGTTGATCCTGACGTGGTTTCTGGAGCCAGTTTGCACTGGGCACCCTGCAGGCTGTTGGACGGGTCGGCTGAGATGGGGGGTGGTTTTCCTAGCAAGGTCCAGGTCAGATATGGAACTTGCTTTCGGTTACCTGGGATCTCCCGTGCCACCCCCACCCCTTCGCCATCCTCCCTCTCTGTGATTTCCCCAGACCTGGCAAGTTGTGGGATCCCAGGCAGCTCTTGTCTCTGGAGCACTGACTGACGCTGTGGAGCGGGTGAGGGGCTCGAAGCAGGGAGGCAAACGCCCGTGCCCCTTCGGCACCAGTGTCCCAACTGTTTGTAGCTTGCAAACAGGGAATGGCGACATACCGTTAGGGAGACGTGTTGTGCTGCTTTGAGCCCTGCTGTAAGTGCATCCGGGGGTTACTCCACAGAGCAACCCAAGCCCCTGCCTGGAACCCACCCGTGCCAGAGCCTGGAGGATTCTCCCAGGAGGTGCAGCGGGCAGCAGCCTCCTGAGGCTGATCAGACAGGCCTGCCGTCCGGCCGCTGCTCCTTTAACCCCTTAGGAGGCCAGTGCCTGGGATCGGAGAGATAAGGGACAGCTGCTCCCTCTAGGGTCTCCTGCCTTGATGAATCCTCTGGCCTGAGAAACCTTCTCTGGCTAAAACAAAGGACTCACTGAAGCCCTGAGTGATGCGGTTTTCCAGGCCGTGCCAGTTCTGAGCTTTGCATCCTGCAGGCTGGGCTGCGCTGCGTGCGTTTCCGCTCAGTGGGAAAGAAACCCTGTGGAATTTTGCACACATCCCTCCCCCTGGATCTGGACTCATCCCATCGCAATACTACGGCAGTGTCGGCCCTGTGCCCACTGCCTGCTCCTCTCTGAGGGACCTAACTCCAAGCCAGGGGGACAATAGGACACTGATGGGAATTGCAGCTGGCCTGCCAAGGGTTAATCCAAACTGGCAGGGGGTGAGGGGCTGCTTGTTTTTCCTGTCCCTTGCTTAGATGCAAACCCCAGATATTATGCTGCATAAGCCACAAAGAGACTCCCTGGAAAGCATCTGAGACTGGGAGGTAACATAAAAACATGACCCAGGTTGTTAGAAATCCCCCAGTTCTGGCTGGGTCTGCCAGTCTCCCCCCAGCCAGCCGAACTAGACAGGACAGGAAATTAAACATCCCACCCACTGTGTGCTTCTGTTCCCTGACTTTCAGACTAGGTTTTGCATGGGGTTCAATGGGGAAACAAATACTGTAGGGCCTGATCCTGCTCTCATTCCTTGTGGTGTAAATCAGGAGTGACTCCACAGACATCAGGGGACTGCAGATGGTGTCTAACCAGCAGGAGTGTTAAATTTGGTAACTTGTAGTTCAAGCAGGGCCTGTGCTTTAAAAGCAGCTGGCTGCTCTAGGGCCCGTTAGCAGCTGCAGCTGTGCGAGCAGGCAGGTTCAGCGAGGAGAGGCAGGGTTGAATACTGACGCGTGGCTGACCCAAATGCTGGGGCAGGCCTGGGCGTCGTGCGGCCGTTGCTGCAGGGTTCTCTGGCAGGTTTCCTAGGGATCTGTGTCCTGCTCTGGACAGATGAGTTGAAGAGTCAGGACAGAGCCAGCTGCAGCAGGACCACTTGTGTGCTGGTTAACTGGCCCGACTCTCTTGGGGATTGAAGGGCCAGTCCACCCTGGCCCTGCACCGTGCAGCGGCAGTTACACCTGTGCAAGAGTGGCTGCTGGATCAGAACCGTCCCCTTGCCACCAGCATGCCCACTTTGCACAGGGGTGATCGCGGGACCGGGCAGGGCAGGGCCAGGATGGGGCGTTGAGTCTGCAGCCAGCTTAAATGTTTAGTCTGGTTAAACAATAGACCCACTGATGCAGATGCAGCCAAAGCTCAGCCCAGGAACTGCAGCCCCCAGCTTGCAACGCTCTGTTCCTGAGGGGCCAGGCGTGGGCTCGGTGGGATGCAGCAAGCGATGGGCTGCTCCCTGCATTGCAGCTGGATGGCTTATTTTCCTTTTATAATTTAATTCCCGCACTCCACTGATTAGCTCCAGTCACAGGGTGCTCCAGGGCCTGGCCAGGGCAGGGCTGGCACGGGATGAGCAGGCTTTGTTGTAGATACCGGGTATGTCTTTCGCTCGGCAGGGAACCAGTTGACAAGGTTGGTGTGGAAGTTAACAGCCCATCAGGTTGGATGGCAGGGCTGGGGGAGCGACAGACAGTCAGGAGGTGCCATTGGTGGGGGATGGGGATGTGGGACCCTGATCACTGCAGAATTGTGGATCTCAAGGGAGGAAACTTCACACATGGCCGTCTCCTTCCCCAAGGCACCAAGCCGACACCCAGACAGGCTGGGTGCCTTACAAGTGTGGCAGGAGAATGGCCTCATTCCTGTCTCCAGGGAGGGTTTGATGGTGGGCAATGCAGGGAGGAGATGGGGTGGGGGGCTTTGTGTGCTGATGCCCAGGAAAGGCCAGTCTGGAAGCCCCCAGTGCAGGCTACGTGGGACAGCGCAACCCGCCTGCCCTGGTTTAGTGGTGATGCCAGAGCACAGCTCTGGCCTAGCTAGGGTCTGGCCATTGCCCCTGTGAGCACCTGGCCAGCTGGCTCCTATGCAGCCCCCTCCCACTCTCCGTCCGCCTGCCACATGCAGCGGCCACGGTCCCCCCATCTCTCTCCTGCTGTGGGCTGCTGTCTTCTCAGCGGGGTGCACTGGAAAGGCCCGGGGATGCTCGGTGGGCTACAGCCAGCATAAGGCCTCAAGGTGGCTTTACGCTGCAGCCGGAGATGCAAAAACCCTCCATCGCCCCCCCCCCACGTCCCCCCCAGCCATGGGGCAGCTGAGCCAGCATCAGGGCAGCCCTGTCCTGCACTCAGCTGCTTTCCCTGGGGGTGACTGTGTGGGGGTGGCCCGGGCAGGGCTAGGTCAGTTCTGCCCGCTCAAGGGCAGCACATCCCGTGCATGGCCCAGCCGGGCAGGGGTGAAGCCAAGGGCAGGTGGTGCCAGGCAGCCCCCCAAGTTTAGCAGAAGACGGAGGCTGTGCAAGGCAAAGCCACCGCCCCTCGGGCTCCAGAGGGTTAATGGGCTCCCTGGCCTGGGGGCTTGTTCTCACTCCCCTGCCCAATCCAGGGATGCCTCGCTGTAATTGAGCCCTCGCCAGATCAAAGGCTCCAGTCGCGCAATCAACACCCCCCTCTTGCCTGGTGGCTGCAGACGCCCTCGGGAGAGCCGGGCTCCGGCACTGCGCTTTGTCTGCCCGGCTCGGCTCGGCTCGGCCCGGCCCGGCCCAGCCATGGGGCCGGCCCCTGCCAAGGCCCGGTTTGCAGCTGGCCTCCTCTGGGCGCTGCTGGGCGCGGCGCTGGGGAGCCGGCTGGAGCTCCCGCTTTTGAAATCCCTGGGCCTGAGCGCCAAGCCGACCCCCAGGGCACCGGCCCCGGTGCCCGCCGTGCTGTGGCGGATCTTCCAGCGGCGAGCGCTGCCTTCCCCCGGGGACACGGCGCCCGGCCGCGCCTGCAGGGTGGAGGAATTTAATGTCCCGGGGAACATCATCCGTGTCTTCGCTGACCAAGGTACAGAGCCTCCGGGATGCTGGTGCCTGCCCGGCAAACCTCGGGGTTTGGGGGCCAGCCCGTCTGGGGTTTCTTCCTCCTTCCTCACCCCCGGCTGCGGGCGCCTTGCCCCGTCGGGGAGCCTTTGCGTCAGGCCGAGTGGTGTTCGCTGGCGAGAGGCAGTGGGGGCCAGTGGTCGGAGCAAAAGATTGGGCCCTGGGGCTCCTGGGGTCGAGTATCAGCGCTGCGCCTGACTCGCTCTGCAAGCTCAGGCAGGTCGCTGCTCTGTGCCTCAGTTTCCCCAGCCATAACGTGGCAAATAATCTCTCCAGGGTGAGAGGAGTAGGAATGTTTGTGAGACACGTTGGGATCCTGCAGGACAGTGCTAGGGCGACCAGATAGCAAGTGTGAAAAATCGGGACGGGGGTAGGGGGTAATAGGCCTCTATAAGAAAAAGCCCCAAATATCGGGACTGTCCCTATAAAATCGGGACATCTGGTCACCCTAGCTGTGGCTGAGTAGTTGTTGTACCTCCACCCTTGCCCGCTTCCTCTCACATCCTGGGAGGGACTTTTTCTATGACTGGCGCTTATCTAAAGAAACCACCAGGACAGAAGACGCTGGGGATGTGATTTCAGTGCCCTGTAGTGCACATCCCCGGAGCACTGTCCTGGCCCTGTCTGATACCCACCCTTCAGTTCTGTAATACTCCTAAACGGAAGGGCCTTTATTTCCCATAAGCATCAGGCCTGCACAGATTTTAAAGGAACTGGGGACAGTGGGGCTGGAGTTACAGTTCCTTAGCTGGGTGCGATTAATGCAGCTGCTGCGTCTCCAGTGGCTTCACTCAGGTTTGCATTCTTGTCTTCCAGTTAGGGCAGAGAATGCAGAAACGACTGAGCGCCCAGTGTGCTGGGGACTGGCACACCACCAAGGCCTGCCTGGGTCTCTCTTTGAGCCTGTGGCACTGGCTGCAGGCCTGGCTCCCACCCCATCATTTGATCCTTGTACCTTAGCTGGACTTGCAGCATCTCCTGCTGTTTGAGCCCGGGGCCTCTCCGGGCCCTTCCCCGTTGTTTGCTAGACCTTAGGATGAGGCCCCACTAAACTCGCTTCTTTAGTGATCTGTTGTTTCCAGGTGAAATCAGGGTCTGAGTCCAAAGGGCCCAGCAGACCGGTCCTGTTCTAGCAGTTCTTGGTACAGCAGCACCAAAATGAGCAGGACCTTCTGCACTCCGTGCTGTGAAGGAGGCAGGTGTTACCCTTCTCTTACAGATGGGGAAGCTGGTCTAGTCACTCTCCTAGGATCAAACAGCGAGCGGCAGAGAACCCACGAGTGCTGACTCCCAGTTCTATTCTTCAGCCACAAATTCAAACTACTCAGCCCCAAAGCTTAGGCAGACCTTTGCCTCTGGTGCTGGCTTGTTACTCTTGTGCAGTCTGCCACTTTCTCTTAGCCAAGCAGCTTTCACCCAGCAGCAGGGACTCGTGGATAATTATTGCCATGGGGAACCTCTGCTGTGGTGAAGCTTCCAGATGATGCCAGGGTAGTGGGAGCCTCGCGCCCCAGCAGTGACTGGCTGAGGGGGCAGCTGTATCTTTAAAATACTGCCCTGAACCAGGGCCCAGTGTGTGAGCGAACTCTCTGGGTTCCCTTTATCCTCTGGGGGGCAGAGAAGCACGCCCCTCAGCTCCCCACCCGCAGCATGGAGTGGGATCGCATCCTCCCTCCTCGCACTGATCAGAGGGTGGGAGTGAATCTGTCAGACTCGTTCTGCTCCTCAGGAGAGCCCTGACTTTGCACTGGGAGAGTGGCAGAGCAGAGCTGAGTGTGGACACGGACAGCGTGCGGCATCCAGGCGCAGGCTGAGCCAGGAGTGTAGTTGATGGTCAAGGCAGGTATTGGGGAAGTGAAGTTTGCCTGCTTCTCATCTGGGGAATGAGGAGTTCAGGTCAGGTCAGGTTTATCCACTTCCTTTTTGGCTACTTTGCTACTGCTCTGAATCTCACTGTGTGTGTGGGGAGGCCCCTTCTGCTCAAAGAACGAACGCCACCTCCTCTGTTTTCCTTCCCTCAGGCCACTTCATTCACAGTGGGGAGCCCAAGACTTTCCTGTGTCTGGAGAAACGTCTGTACTTTAATTTCTCTGTGTTGGAGGAGGGGGAGCAACTGACAATGGCTCAGCTGGAGATCAACTTCAGCCACAACTCCTATCACACTTCCAGTGGCAGGCAGGTCTTTGAGCTGCGGCTGTACCAAGCCCTGCAGATGTCTCTGCGGGGAATGTCCTCCCACATGTACAACCATAAGCTGCTGGTGGCGCAATCCTTCGCACAGCTGCACAAGTCCCTCCTCTTCAACCTGACCGAAGTGGCAAAGGGCTGGAGAACCCCCAGCAAGAACCTGGGCTTGATCCTGGAGATCTCGGTGGGCAGCAGGGACAGCGCCTTGGCCTTGCCGCCCCGAAGGCTGCAGAACCTCTGTGCCAGCATCGACTCCTTCCTTGACACCTCGCTGTTGGTGGTGTCCCTCAATCAGAAGCAGTGCCAGGCCTCCAGGAAGAGGCGAAGCTCCTATTATACCCCGGTCACTCCAAGCAACCTCTGCAAGCCAAGGCGGCTCTACATCAGCTTCAGTGACGTGGGCTGGGAGAACTGGATCATCGCGCCGCAGGGATACATGGCCAATTATTGCCTCGGGGAGTGCCCCTTCCCACTGACGGCAGAACTCAACAGCACCAACCACGCCATCCTCCAAACCATGGTGCACTCCCTTGACCCAGAAGGAACCCCCCAGCCCTGCTGCGTCCCAGTGAGGCTGTCCCCCATCTCCATCCTGTATTATGACAACCATGATAACGTGGTGCTGAGACACTATGAGGACATGGTGGTTGATGAGTGTGGCTGCAGATAATGGAGCTGCTGATCGAGATGTGAATAGGAAATCGAATGGGTCTCAGAGAACGGTCAACGGCTGGAGTAACTGGGATTTTTGGTTGATGTAATAGGTCAAAACGTATTAAATCTCCTTCATGTGGGTGGGTAGGGACCCTCCCTTCCATCCCTTGGTGCAGTTAATGGCGGAACTACCCCTTTGATGCATAGTGGCAAAATGCAACCTCAAAGGGGAAGCTCTTGACTTCTGGCATCAAGAGGATAATGCAGTTTGGGATTCTAATGTAAGGCTGATTGGCTGGAGGCATCAGGCTTCCAAACTCCCACCTGCTGGTGGTTTCATCCACCTGGAGCCTTGCTGGGAACCTGGTGAAATCTAATGGTGATAGTCTGAGCCTCCCCACCTCCCTCCTCATGCTGCCCCAGTGCTGAGCAGAGGATGGTGGCACCAGCTTGTTAGTCCCTGCACTCCTCTCCCTGTGCCACCTTCCTCGGTTCTGACCTGGAGGCACTGGTGTATGGCTGGAGCTGGTGCCCATGACATTGAAGAATGAGATCTGCTGGCTCTTCAGTGCCCCATAGGCCCCGCACCCTTAGCTTGCCCACGCTGGTAGGAACAGCAGCACCGTCCACCATTGCTCTAAGGAGCAGCTCAGCTGGAGCCTCAGCTTCTTGAGCTAAGTGGCGTGAGTTTAGCATGGATTTATTTTTCCAGAACAGGAAGACAATTTGGCTAAATTCTGCCTTCTTTCCAGTGAGTGAAGAAACGACCAGGCCTTTCTCCTCCACTGGGCTGCACTGCAACTAAAACATCACCTCTGCCTGGAGCCTGCTAACGCATTGCTCTTGAAAGGGCATTACTGGTACCAGCTATTAGATGCCAGGGCAGAGAAGGACAGTGGGGCCTGGGGAAGTGAAGTGACTCAGGGTGAAGAGGTATGTTCTCAAAGTGAGAGAATTCTCACTGGAACATCCTAGCAATGTAAAACACACCTTTTTGTGGTGAAGACGTAGCCTAAGAGGTCAGGCTCTGGCTTTTGAATAATGCAAGAAGCCTGGCTTGGAAAATTTGGCCTAAATTTGTTTTTTAAGGAGCCATCAATTTTCGGTGTCCAACTTGATGGAGGGGTGCTGACTTATTGCAGGAAAAAAAATCCCAGTGGCCAAACTATTTCAAAACAAATTTAAAGAATCAATGAATTGTCTTTAAAGTATTACGTGTTACCCACTGAGCGTGAATCTAGTCGATAGCTGGCAATCAGGCAGATAGCTGCAGAAAGCAGTAGAAAGATGAATAGACAAGGTCTCCTTTTAAAAAAATGTTTTCACCTTGATTGTCAGAGTTCTCTCAGTAATAGGGACAGAAAACTATTCCCCGCCTCCTAATAATTATCTTAAGCTATGTTGCACTAGATAAGCAGCCAATACCTAAACAACATCCTAGTAAATAAATATGGGGGGGGGGGGTGTAGAGCAGTGGCTTGCGCAATTATGTAATGCACTAGCCTGGCACCCATGGAGCAGTGAGGACTTGGCTCAGTGAAAGTAGCTTAAGAGTCATTTTAGCATGATTCCAGCTGACTCCATAAGGGTTTAACACTATTTGTAGCAGGACCTGTGGCTACTTAAGTTCTTTACTTATTGCACTGTTGAAACAGATTGTGCGTGTTAAGGCATCAGTGGTATGTCCAATAGACCTCTTGGACCAGCAATGGCATTGTGAAAGGCAGGTCAAGTTTGCTATATTCAAGTCAGTTGCGTGAGGACCCTCTCTCTCTCCAACACCTATGAATGAATTGCTGAAGCTGCCTGTCCTTCAGCTGAGAGGTAGGAGATGAAAAACAGGAAAAGGGATGACTTCTTAGTACAGAATTTCACAGGGATCCTTCACAGCTGCAATGCTCAGCCTGAAGTCCAGAGGAGCTGGGGCAGTTGAAGTTTTAGTAGGTCTCCACTTACACTACCAAGAGCCAGCACTGTTCTGAAAGTAAATCAATCAGTTTATTAGCTAGGGCCAAGGGATAGGTGGCTGAGGGATGGCCTGTTTTCTTCGAAGTGGGATTCATGTTAAAATAAGATTGGGAATGTTTGAAGTCTTAAAGTAGCCATGCTTGAAGCCTGGGCAAAGTTGCCAGCTTATTCCAGTCTTTAAAGTCATCAACCACAGCTGCTCAACTGAAGCAGTCATGTGACTTGAGTAATCCCTACCAGTGCAACTTTCCTTCCCTTCCAGCTGAAAACTTCTGAAATCTCCCCCTTGCACTGAAGTGTTCCTCTGTGACTGAATTTTAGACAAGTTACCATAGCAGGAACCGCCCACCCTCCACCCCACCTTCCAAAGGCACCAAGCACTGAACCTCCCCCTCTCCTGGTGTAGCTAAAAGAACATAGCAGTTGCTAGCTACCGCTACTTTACAAGTCACAGGGCCCTACACTTTAGATCTGTGCACAGTGGCAACCCCTATGTGTGGATGTCAAACTGGAGCTCAAAGTAAAGTTTTGCCTTTCAGTGACAAATACAGGACAATTATTTTAATCGCAGTGTTTTTTGGGGGGAATATAAGCAGCAGCAAGGAATCTGAATTAGACTTGGAACTGTTTTTTAAATGTCAGTCAGATTGAAACTAGTGGAGACTTGTTTTTTTTGTATCTACCTTGTAATGTGTCTTGATAGAAAGGTTTCACTAAGTATTAACAGGAAAGACCTTTGTCCCTATGGGGAAACAAAAAGGTTTATCCACTTATTTTAATTAATTTGCAAAGACAATGTCCTTTCCCTACCCTACACAATGAATGTGTTCTGCTAATGGATATACCCAAATCTTTGTTGAACAGGAGCAAGTAAGGCTGAGTACTTTAAGGCTACCACAGTTCCAAACAGGTGACCTACTATTATGCACTAACATTTTCAGGTACCCTCTGCACCGCAGTTTAGGAAGATAACTGATTCACAGACATAGGCTACTGTGGTGTTCTAAGACATTTTACCCCCTATTATTCTGTACAGTGAAAAAGAACTACATCAAAATCTAGCATCTAATTCCTTTATTAAATGTTTGATGCTAGTCAGATTAGTGACTGGTTTATAAGAACTACCAATTACTCAAATTTATAAAATATTTAAGATGTGGCTAGCCAACTTGAGTTTAAGAAATCTGTCAATTTCTTCTGAAAAAAAACTAGAAAGTAACAGTGACAGGCTAAAAAATCTGATCTGTTAGTGTTTTTCTTTTTAAATACTTACCCTCACCTCTTAATGTGGAGTTAATTCCTGGAATTAAACAAACTTGAATTTCTAAGAAAGAAAAGGGATTTTAGCTTTTGTTATACTGAGTGTTTTGAAAAATTAGTCTACAGCAGATTAAGGAACTCAAAGCTCAGTTCATTTAGGCCACACTTGTGAGGGAGGTTTTTGCTTTCCATCTAAATCTTCACTTGCATTTACCAAAGCACAAAGAGATGGATTAATGGGCTCTGTCCTATCCACTGTGCAGTCCAAACAATTAGAGGATTCTCACGCTAGCAGGGAAAGACAGCTATAACCATGTGCAATACTTTGTGGACCAGAGTGGACACATGAAATAACTACTTCAGTGATCACAGCCCCTGTGAAGATGCCAGTGCACTAACATGAAATATGCTCATAACAACAGCAGCCTGCTAAACTAAGCTGAGCTTGTGCTTCAGTCAGAAAGCAGTGTGAAAAAGTTTACTGTATTTTGTACCTTAAATAGTGCTACTGTCAAATGCTTGACTGCTGTACCAAATGCAGTTGGTGGTGTCAAGACTGGGCCTATCAATCTAAACTATTAAGTCAGCATGTGTGAGCTGAACTTTTTATTAAAAGGACTTATTCAGTCACTATGTTGTCTCAGATTTACCACCAGAGCCATGATCAGAGCAAATCTGAGTTTTGATGAGTGACAGCTGCCCACTAAACATGCAACTTGAAAGGGGGTCAGATGAAAGCCTTAAAAGGGTCTTGCCGTTACTTCCAATGGGTTTTATGCAAGGAAGTATTCCCAGCCTGGAAGAAGTAAGCTCTAGTCATCAGTATTAAAAAAAATCAAGCTCCTCTAACAGCCTTTCATAAAAAGGGGAACTGATTACTGCCATATAACCTATGTAACATCAATGCATGGGCACAGAATGCCTCAGTGGGTTTCTAAACATTCCTATGGCATGCACATCTGGACAAGACCCAAAGGAGGGGGTACAGGTGGGGTACTTACCTTTAACCAACTTTTCACAGTTCATTTGCTTATCCATGTATGCTATAAACACACCACACTTTTGTACTAGTATGTGTTAAAATGTAATAAACTTGAAGTTTATACCATCAAACACTGGGCCAAACAGTCACAAATATTGTTTTTAAAAGGTCCAAAATGGTTCCTGAAATATAGGTCCCAGCTTGAATGCAAGAGCTCTTTATTAATTTTTTATTGATGACAAACAGGTTTAAAACATACAGACAAAATCAAAGGAGTAACAGTGCTTGCACTGTCGTCTGTGGATTTATAAAACTCAGAGTAACTGCTCCAAAGGAAAAAACAGCGCAAAGCAGAGGCAAGCATTCCAACCAGTGAAATAAAGGGGTTGGGGGAAGGGGAAGAAGGGGTTACACATCACTCAATGGATTGCATTGCACAAGGAGTTACAGCTTAAACCTATCTCAAATCTCTATGCAACTACGCAGCCTACCCAGAAGGAAAAAAAAAAGTAAAATGTTAATAAATAAAATAGTCCCTCTTACATGAAGGAAGGTGGCCTGTGTCTCCATTCTTTGCACATTATAGAAGTCTAAACTCTGGAGGCTTTTTATGAAACAAGAATGGTTGTTTTGTTTCAGGAAGGTTTCTAATTTTTTTTGCAGTTTATGAACAATTCACTGCAGGACTAAACACAGTGAATTCAGAACATCTGTTCTAAATTTCATGTGTACATTACCTACAAAACCTGTAGGTTTACTACTCTATGGGCGGGGGGGAGGAGACATGGAAAGCTACAGCAAATACAAGTTATGAAAGCAGATTGCTAATCTACAGAAAGGACAGAGTAATGCAAGTGGGTGTTTCCAAATTACAAGAGATGGGTTTTGTTCTAAGTACATTCATTGAGAGGGTTGTTTTCTGTTGGTTTTTTTTTTTAGTTCCTCAAAAAAAGACTAGAAACACTTGGAGCCCTTTGATTATAAAGCTAACTTAATTCGTAAACTTTAAAAAACATCTAGTTTAGTAATTAATTCACACACTACTGATTTTTAGCCAATTAGGAGGTAGAGGTTATTCTAATTTAGAGATCTGATAAAAATGGGTTAGTAGGAATTTAAGTTCTCTGTGCTGTTTCTAAAAAGGTTTAGACAAATAAAATGCTCCCAGTGTTCCCACTTGACTTGTTTAGGACACAGGTACAACTTAGAAATTGGATGGCTTTTTTATGTGCTGTTTTCAGTTTGACTTCCAACTACTTCTCAAGTCAGCACTGATGCCACAGCCATGTTCACTACCCAAAAAGCAGTCTCCAGGGTTGTTTTTAACTTCAACACCTGAATCATTCAGCTATCTGCATTAAATCACTAAAGAAGAAGCCACACAAAAGCCTAATCCATTGTCTCTAATTATACCCATTTATCAGAGGCCACCTTCCAACAACTGCCTGCTTTTTCCATTTATTTTTTTCCAACCTGCTTCAATATCATTGTAGAGTCTTTACTTCAAAACCAATATAATCCCCAGTTTCCAATACTTCCTCCCAGCATCAGTGGGAGTGAATAAAGCAGGCCTCCTAGCGTCTTTTCCTCCAGGGCCGAAGGGCACAGGAACCCATCCCCTTTTAAGCGCACAGTTCATCTTACAGAAAGGCTTTGTTTTCACAGAGTAGAGTCCAGACAGTAGCCAATTAAAGCATACAGAAAACACTTCGAAACCCTCCTCCTGCTTGAGCATGCAGGCTCCTTTCACTCCTAACTGCTATCCATTGTAGGAAGAAGAGGCTGATTGCTGCAACTTTAAATCACACTGAAAGTTCTCAAGGTTGGTGCTCTAATTTAGATTTTTTTGTTTTTGTTTGTTTTACTTTTTTTTTGGTAAGCTTCTCAGAACAAGGATCTCCCAGGTCCACTACTAAGAATTCAGAGACACTTCTAAAAATTCAGTGCTCCTTTGAAAGAATCTCTTTAAAACCACCTTGTCACGAAATACCAGTTCAGAATGTGGGCGACATGATGACACTAGAATTTCAGAGCCAGTTTTGGACAACAAAACCTGCATCTCAGCGTTGAACAGTCACCGTGTTCTGGCTGGTTTTCTGCTTGGCTTACTGTCACTTTTCGGCAGGATCTTTCCTCTTTAGATACTCTGCTTTTAAAACGTCAACAGTTACTGCTAAAATATAGTACCTTTTCAAATGAGAACAACTCTGAGATGAGGGTTTTCCTCTCCCCTCCTGCTCTGAAAAGTGATGCCCTGCTCGCAAAGAGAAGTATGGAATGAAGTGAAACCTGCTTAAGGCCCTTCTCTCAAGCTTCGTTGACTGGGGGAGCAGGGACTGAGCTGACCACTCATTCTTTCAGGGCGAGTTGCCTTCCCAGTGAGGCGCCAGCCAGTCCTTTGGTGCTCTCTCTCCTCTCCGGTCAGTCTCCCTGTCTCAGTGAGCTAGCAGTGGGCTCTCACGCGCGCTCCTTTCGCTCTCCTCTCCGTTGGTTGGTTTCTTTCTTTCTTTCTCCTGTTGCTCTCACACAGTGGTGCTTCAGTTTTAGCAGTGGAAAACAGGTATCCATTTTATTTTATTTTTTTTATTACCCAGAATAAAATGCTGATGGAACTAAGCTCCACACAAGCTTAGCTCTTCTTCCTCAACCTAAAGAAAGGAAAGGACAACAGAATTCACATTAACCATTTCCCCCGGCCGTGTGCACTAGAGGGTGCTCTTAGGAACTTAAGTCATGAGAGTAAAGAAACACAGAACGGAATCTAAGTGCCTTACACTCTAATACTGTGACAGTCCTGTCACTCCACCATGTTGATATGCACGTTCACCCTGGTAAGTAGAGTCCTGCGACAGCGCCACATCCATCTGCGATTTAAACTCATCCCCAAGGTAACTGTCCTGAAATAGGAGAGAGTTTCTCTGTTAGGCGCCCAAACCTTTTGTAGCATTAGGGTTTCAAGAGCGTATGCTGCATTAAACAGCAAATGGGGTCGTGGCTGCCATGTAACAATTTTTCCTTCAGACTGTCCCCTAAATCAACCCCTTTGCCGATGAATTTCTACAGTGTAGAAATTACCCCGTGTAGTTGCAAGTATTACTGAAATGCCCAGTATTTGCAATAACGGTTTTAAGTTACTGGAATACGTTCCTCTTTAGGAAAGAGTCTGATTTCAGGTTAGGGCCTATAGTGAAATGAAATTACCATGTAAAAATGAAGTGCAACATTTATGTGCCTGAATGCATGTGCAACACAGAGCTTAATGCATATACCTCAAGGGGAAATATGCTTATATTCAGACTGTGAATGCGTGGGGGAATGGCAATGTACTCTCAGATACTACCGGATACACCCCACCCCCTCTTCCACACATGACGCCTGGCCAAAAAATCCACTTTGTAGCCTAGGGAGTTTACAGATAGGATCATTACACTCTTACCTGTGATAATTCTGGCTGGGAGAGTCCTGGCTGGCTCATCTGTGATGGCTGACTCATGGAGATATAACCCTGAGTCAGTGGACCCTGGGAGAATGGCTGGGACACCACATCTTGGCTCGCTTGACTGTTTGGAAGGTTTGACTGGCTAGTTCCAGGAATCCCAAAACGATTTTTCTGGCGCCCACCACGACCAGTCTTTCCTTTAGGTGTCCCACGTCCTGAAAAAGTTAGCCCCCGCCAAAGGAGTGAAGATATTTTATATATGTAATGATTTAACTTTGTTTCTAGTCAAATGTATACTGGTGGCTTAGCAAACTACACATTACATTTATTCAGGTAGCAACTATCTATGAATCTAAAGGTTTAGAGACAGTATAAAGTATACTGTTCGACCCTGACGGACAGGAAGTTTTCTTAGAGCCTGGCAGATAATTGGAAGCTTTATATCATGTCCACCAATTCTTACAGCTGAGGAAGGCTAAACCATCAACACTGCTGCAAGTTTAGCCAGAAGTGTTACCAGAAGCCATTGTAAAACACTCCCTCCACCTGGGCCTCAAAATGCCGCTTCCATAGTGTCACTGGGAGGGAGAGTCAAAGGTAACGAAAATGGTATTTTTGGTCTGTATTTAATGATTACATACCTGCTGCCGGTCCATTAGCCTGCCCAAAATATCCTGGTGGTGGCATTGGTGGCATCACAAGGTTGAAAGGGATAGGAATGTTCATAGCAGTGACATGGCTGGGTCCAGCACTAATCATTCCAATCTGATCATGTGTTTGGAAGTACATGTTCGATGGGCGGCCTAGAAAAATGTAACAGCTCAATGTTATTGTCTCTCTGGATTTTTTGTACTATCAAAGCATTCCACAGAGCAACCTACAGATCAGCAACAGTCAAATAGTTAAGTCAAGTTACGAAATAGTTTACACTAAAGGTTAATTTGGGATTTCTGACACGCCAGGTTTGTATGGTGGTCCATGCCACCATTAAATTTAGAAATCAGAGTTTTCATTGTAAAATTTTGCCCAAAGCAGTTTAGTTTGTACATGGTGAGAAGCTGTTCTTTACTTGGAAGCTTTCAAGAGAAATCCTAGTTCAGCATCAAAGAGTAAAGAGCCCACCTGATGACTACATAATTGGAAAAGTCAATAAAGGAGTTCAACTCCCACAGCTTCCTTACCTTGACTGCTCCGGTCATAGACAGATCCTGGGATAATAGCTTCACGTGCATCATACATGGCAGTAGTCATGAAACGGGCACCCTAAAAATGTTACATGAAGTTAGACAATAAATCCTTACATTTAGAACCAATGTTGCAAACTGAAAAGCATTGCAACTTTACTCTAAAGTTCTTCAGGGTAGGGATTGTGTTCGGTTCTACCTGTCCAAGTATCAAATACATTTCAGCTTTAGATATATGCATGAAAGACATCCAAATCTGCCATTTAAATCAGTCATTTATTTCCAGTTATTATTTTAAGTGTTTTTCAATTTAAAATGGGCTAGAGTTTCATGAGACTGACACCATTTTACAGTTCTTATCACACAGTTCTCCTTTGCTCTGTCCTCAGGGTATCACCAGAACCCAATGACAAGAGTTATTTGTATTTACTGCCACTGATCCATATTTAGCTGAAGATAGTAGGATAAAATCACATTTAAGCTTAATAAGTTTAGTCACATCTAGGAAATCTGACATTCTTACAGAATGCTTAATTTCAAAAACTACTGCCTACATTTAAAACCGTACACAAGAAAGATGAGATTACTACAAAAAGGCTTCTCATCCAGTTGGGCTGGCCCTGGAAGCAGATCTAAGGAGGCAACCTGCTTGGTGACATCCCACCAGCTAAGAAAAAAACCCACAGAAAAAACAGATAGTTGCTAGGACTGAGCAAGTGAGGGAATGAGCAAGCTCCCTCCCCGCACTGCTCTGCCTCTGGATCCCAGGGCAGCTTTCACCTTTCCCTCATCTCACATAGGGCTCAGCTTCACACCATAGGAAGTGGGGCTTCAAGATGCTATAGAAAGAGCCCTGCAGTATCCTGAAGTAGTGCTGCCCCTGAAAAAGCACTGTGCAGGCAAGGGAGAGCAGGACATTCACTACCATCTCCCACAAAAGTCAGCCCCACCACCATCAGTTTCTCACTAGGACCAAAATCCCACCAATCCCCTCCAGCCACAACCTTGAGATAAAGTGGGTCACAGGAAAATCTGACCATTTTACAGTCATGTTTCCCTTTCTCCCATATACATTTTTTAAAAAGACAAACTAGTGCATTTGTAGTAACTTACTGGGTTGATGGTATTGACAAGTTTACGGGGCTTGCTGAACTGCATAAGGCTTTCTCGGAGATTGTTTAGTGGTCCCTCTACCAGTACCTTCTGCTCCTTGTAGTAGTTCAGCAGGTGATTCCAAAGTGGCTGTTTAGACAGAGCTTTTGGGTTCCCAACAATAATTACTCCATATCTATGGAATAGCAGATGGTCATGTCAGATAAGTCAGCAGTCAACTGTAAAGCTTATTTTTAAGAAATTCTACATTAACCAAATTAACATGACATGACAAAACGCAGAATAAGATGTAGAAAGTTGCTCAAGTCGAGATATATTCTCCCTCTACACGGCTGTACCTCCCACTATCCTTATACGTATGAACTGCAAAGAGAATATAGTCCCAGCTCAACTAAGGCCTCAGGTTCATCGGCACACATCTGAGTGGCAGCTGAGAAGGAGGTTTTGTTAGTTTTATACCCTGCTTCCAGCTTTTCCCAAATCAGTGGAGGTCATAAAATCTTGCTAGTGGTTGTTTCGTGCATACCACTCCCAAAAGTTTGCCCTACAGGGCAAACAGATTACTTCTGCCTATAGCAGGAATTGTCAAGGAGAAAAAGAAGAGAAGGAGCATGTGGGACTACAGAATGTTTAAATATGCTGCTTTTGCTGTGCTAGTGAACATCTGTGCCTGCAATTAAACACTTACAGCCTTAAATAAGGCCTCTAATGGCTATGGTTTGGAAGAGGACAATGGAAGTGGATGCAGCCACAGACTAGCTCCTTTCATTAGATGCCTTGATCTATTGCAAAGTCCATTAAGGTAAAGCCAAGAGACATTGATCCTGTGGCCAATATTTATCACAAAAAGACTATTATGCCATACAGTCATTTAAGAAAGATTGCTGCAGTGATTTCATTATACTGGTAATGGTATGCTATATTGACTAGTTTAGCAAACAAACCTACTGTGCACTTCAACCAGATTAGTTCACCCAAAAAACCCCTTTTAAAGTAAACCTGTGGGCATCAGTGAAACTGACAAAGCATCAATTTCACACTTCCCCACCCCTCAAGTGCCCCCCATGAGGCAGAGGCAAACTCTAGACCCATTCACAGGAGAGAAGAACCCAGAGAAACAATTGCTGAGAGAGAGAAGCAGAGCAGTCAAGGCACCCCAGCTTCTGCTGACTGTTGGAAAATGGGGAAAAAATGAATGACATGGAACTCCCTTTCTGCCTCAAACGGATGAGAGGAGGAAGGGACATGCCTGTTTCAAGGTCAGACTCCTCCACAAATTGTCATTTTCTGACAATTTGTAGTCACTTGAATGTTAAAGCTATATGACCAATGTCATTTCAGTTGGTATGAGTGTGTTTCTAGAGATGCGGGAATCATTTTAACGTTCCTGTCAGCTTACTCAGATCGTTCTGTTCATCTTAGATTTCCAAAAACAGCACAGTTTTTGTTGGGCAAGAGCTCATGTAAGTAATAAAAGTCTGCTACACCCATGCAGGAGTATTATAATCATACTGCACCTTGCTCTGGTGAGAGCCACATTAAGACGTCTGGGATCATTTAAAAATCCAATTCCTTGGTGCTCATTGGCTCTTACACAAGAAAGGATAATAAAGTCCTTCTCTCGACCTTGGAAAGCATCAACACTTGCGATTTCCACTTCCTGCAAAGGAGAACCACCATGTAAACTGTGTCCCATTCGAAGCCCAGTGCAAGGAGAAGAGAACTGTGCTAAGGATCAGTATTATAAAGCATTTTGGCGCAACATCTCTAACCAACCGCATCATTTTGCGAACAATGTTGTTCTTGTGACATTAGTGGAATGATCAGATGAGTTAATGAACAAAAGCAGTTTCATTGAGGGAGAAAAAAGCATTCTTGGTTTTAGAACAAATAACTGTTACAGATCAGTGCTGTGCTATCATTCACTAGGCATACTAACATCTGTACCAGAAAAATAAATTAGCCCCGCTGCTGCCAGACTGCCCTGTGGACTCCCCACTATTCTGAAGCACTGCTATTTTAAACAGCACGAATCAGTGTTGCAGCTCTCAAGCTATCCTACTGGAAAATCTGGATAACTGGCAGAGAAATTAGATTTGCTCCTGCCAGGAATATTCCACTAGCCTATTTCCATCAAAGTCTTCCTTCAGTGGAGGATATATTCACAAAACGTTTTCAGCATTACAAAAATGGGATTCTATTAAGTATACAACTTTGGTCTTGTTTGCAGCGAAGACCCAAGAGTATAATAGTCAGTATAATACAGTCATTGGGGTCTTTTAAAGTAAGCTGAAACTGGAATTTCAAAGTAACTTGAAAGTGAAAAGAAGACCAGAAATAAAGTCTACTGTGAAACCGTACAAAGACTCCATACCTGATAGAGTTTTGTATGCAAGGAACCGCTGAACTGCATGTACTGCACCAGGTAAGAGCGCTGGCCCTCATAGGGAGTAATAATGCCAATCTGATCAGGTTTGGCACCCGCTTTCAATAACTTTGTAGTTATCTTCTCCACATTAGCAGCTTCCGTCCTAGGAAGAGAGGTTTTTTGTTTTATTTTTTAAAGTCACTAAACTAGATATATTGCAGAATTAAGTTAAATAAATAAATAAAAGTTTAACCTGCTAAATACTTCTTGCAAGTTATCGGGACCTATAAAAAAAATCAAGGCTCAATGCTGCATTAGGCTTTTGTATGAAGGCTATTTTGAGTGGAAAGTATTTTCTTATGCTTGCATTACTCAACCAGTTTGACTGATTCAAATCAAGCTTTGCAGATGAGACCATACATGGAAAGAAAGCTTTTTTACTAAATTTCCTTTCAGCTAAAACTATCTGCACCTGAAAAAGGAAGAGGTTAAAATGGAAACCGGAACCTCCTCTTACATATGGTATTCCTTACCCAGCAAAGCTAAATACCTAGATGCCCTGGAATGACAAGTTGAAGTCTGTCTTCATTCTTCCAAAGCAGAGAATCTGTATACCTTACAGTTTATTGTGCAAACGTATTTTGGAGGAGATCTTAAAAACAGATCCTGTCTGCTGTATGGACAGTAAAGATCCCATGGGCACTTATTTATTCATTTTTTTAACATTGCACAGTTCTAAACTAAACTTCGCTTTCTGCCCGCTGTTGTATCATTCATGTGCAAGTTGGTTTCCTTCAGTGCTGCATTTCAGCAGTGATGGATAATATATTGTGATGAAAGGCACTGTGAGAGAAACCGTATTAATACCATGAGAGTGAAGCGGTGACAAGCACTCCCAATAGCTGCATAAACATAGAAGTAAACTTCCTGGGAGAGGTTTTAAAGGAGCAGGAGGGAGAGGGAGAAGCGGAAGGAGGAAGACGAGGGGAGAAGTGCCAGATTAAAGATATCCTTTTCCACTACATGTGTTTATTCTTTGCACTCTTTGACCTATGTTATCAGACAGACAGCTCCAACAGAAGCCTTTTTTCTTCAGAAGCTAGTGTATATTGGAGCCCAATGCTTCCATATAGCAGTTGACTGGAATTTGCTGCTGCAGTAATCAATTCACACCACACAGATCTGTGCTTGATGTTGGCTTGCTTTTGAAAGTGAGAACATGTATCCACAGCGTTACCCACCACACAAGTAAACTTAAATGGATACACAATTATTTCAATCTCTGGTGTTAGCAGGACCACGAATCCTTCTCTTCTACTGAATTAAAACAGTACTTTGGAGTTCAAATATCTGGACTAGGACAATGTTGTGTAACTATTCCAGTGTGCTGGCCTAAGGGACAAATATCACTTATGGTCATAGAAATTAATTTCTCATCTAAATGAGACAGAACTCTAACTTAGATGCCTAGGCTCGTTTATACATCTAAGAACTTGTTTGCGCCCCCCCTTCCTCATCACCACAATATCCAAGCACCTCCAAAATATTATGAATTTCACAACAAAAGAGCCCTGTAATAGGGGAATTTTTCATTTTACAGGTAGGGAACTGAGGCACAGAGATTAAGTGATTTGCCCATGGGTCACAGTCTGTACCCGAGCTAGGAACTGAACCCCCGTCTCTTGAGTCCCTCTCCAGTGCCTTAGACATAAGGTCATTCATCATCCTTCCTACAAATATTAGGAGAATCAATTAAGGCACTAAATGTGAAGGCAAGATAGGAAAAATTCCTAGGCACTTAAGCCTCATTGATTTTCAATGGGACTTAGTCACTACTGAAAATTTTCCCCACTTATATAACATTAGCATTGAATTTTATTTACCTGTTTAAGTAAGAGGTGCCTGAACTGGCAATTTCTTCTTGACCCTGTGTCACATAGAAAAACATTGGCTTATCTGGCTGGGGCCATTGGAAATCAAATCCCTTTTTCACACGGTCCGCTGAGGAGGAAAAAAATATAAGCCAGAACATTCACAACGCTCCTTTAGCATCACACACCTTAAATGCACTGAGCAACCATTAAAATTAGCTGCAGTCCACAGTCAATGCCCCCGTTTCAACAAATGTGGTTAGGACATTTTATATTAATGAATCCCTCGTTCTGATTCTCGGTGGATTGCATGTAAGTCAATTTTGTACTGTGCCAATTGTATTTTACCTGCAGTAACACCGTTCTGGAGTGACCCCTCATAAAAGATGTTGGATGGAAAAGCACTAAGTGCAGGGTGCATACGATACTGCACTTGCAGGCGAATTGGACGGATACCCAGCACCACAAGCCTCTCAAAAAGGGACTGAGACAGGCCTGCCTTTGCAGCTTTTTTACACATCACAACAGGACCAAGCTGGCAGTGATCACCTACAAGGATCAGCTGTTAAAAAAAAAGGAAAAAAAACAAACATTCAACACTGACTATAGTATAGACACCTTAAGCTCTCACGCAGATGTCCTAGCTGATGCAATGCTACAACAGTCTGATTTCAAGTCAAACTGAATGTATAGCATATTACTCTAAAATTATCAGCAAGAATGCTGATGAGTTTCAAATATGCTTTATATCCAGTAACGAATAGCAGACCTTGTAGCCCTTTAGAGTCATCCAGGGGTGAAGTCTCCAGTCAGACCTTAACATGTCAAGCACACTGAAACAAAGATAGCACTTTGGAAAGAGGACAATTTTATTGCTGTCACATAAAACAAAAGTTGTTTGGACCTGCAGTAGGGAACTGTCTATTCAGAAAGTAGGGAGTTTTCACTCCCACAGGAGCACGAACAGGA
Organism: Caretta caretta; assembly: GCF_965140235.1. Taxonomy (NCBI): domain Eukaryota; kingdom Metazoa; phylum Chordata; order Testudines; family Cheloniidae; genus Caretta; species Caretta caretta. The sequence continues at coordinate 18,243,167 of NC_134230.1, forward strand.
AAAATGGCAACAATAATTTTCTGTGCATTATAAGTAGCGAATAGATATCTGTTTGTATCTGCTTATGAGTTCCATTATTTTTCAGAGCAACCCTTCATACCTGTTTGGCTCCCAGAACAACTGGCACCATACATTCTGGTTCAGTAGCCTGTGTGCTTTCATCAATTAAAATGGAACGAAACTGCATTTTTGCAAGTCTTGGGTCACCTGCTCCCACGCATGTGCAGCAAATAACATCTGCATTCTGATAAACAGACAAAAACACGCATTTCAGCACCAGCACCCTCAGCACTGTTTTTAACATTTACTTATCCGACCTTCACTAGTCTGCAAAAAAATGACACGTCCGAACAGAGGAAAGGAGTCTGTACCATAAGTAATTCACGCTCTGCTGTTCGTTTCAGTGCACGATAGCGTTTCTCATCAGCAGATGACAATTCTCCAGTTTCATCTTTCAGCTGCTGCAATTTCTGGAGCTCAGGCATACTACACAGCAAAGGAATTTGAAATCAAAACAATCATGTTTTCTTCTTAAAATTCAAGTGTACAACTCCTAATATTTGGGGTTCTAGGGCTCCCTTGAGCAGAATGGCAGTTGTGCAGTGGACTTTTTTGGTGTGTGGCAGTCATAGAATCATAGAATATCAGGGTTGGAAGGGACCTCAGGAGGTCATTTAGTCCAACCCCCTGCTCAAAGCAGGACCAATCCCCAATATTTGCCCCAGATCCCTAAATGGTCCCCTCAAGGATTGAACTCACAACCCTGGGTTTAGCAGGCCAATTGCTCAAACCACTGAGCTATCCCTCCCCCACCCTAGTCCACAAGGGACAACTGAATTCACATTATTTATTAAGTCATGGCTTATCCCAATCACTGCATTAGATCGAATGCATTTTGCCATTCTCATGTAGATAACCTACTGCAATACCAAGCACCCAAGCCATTTTTCTTGGACAACTTCTTACCTATCCATGTTTCTGATCTGGTTGTGCAATGCCAGGAAAGATACAGGAGAATCAATTGCCTCGCGGCTTTTAGCACATAGACGAACGACTTTTAGTCCTGTCTGATGGATCTTCTCAGTGAGCTGATCCACAGCTATGTTACTTGGGGCACAAACTAACACAGGCCTTAAAAATTGAACAGAAGAAAAAAAAATGTCAGCACAAGTGATGAGGAATTATAAAACTTTCCTAGAGGAAAAAAAGCTAATCAAGACAAGATCAGAATCATCCAAAATCTGAATATATCCTAAAGATAAGTTATTCACATATGTTTTTCAAATTCAGCATTTTGAAAGTCTTTCCAGGAGTGGCACACTTCTGGAAGAAATGTTCCAACTGTAGCAAGACAGCATTGTATTTTAAGTATATACTTTAATAGCTGTAGAATATAATTTCTATTTATGAATACAGAGAAAGTGCTTAAAGTATCACACAGCTTCAACATATATAAAATATTCAGTTATCAGTTAAAATTTCTTACCCATTGCCCTGCCTAGCTAAATGGTAGACAATAGTGGCTGATGTCACAGTTTTTCCTGTACCAGGGGGACCTTGGATAAGGCTCAGAGGACGCTGCAAGACAGTCTTTACAGCATAAACCTGAAAAAAGTTTTGCTATTTTAGCATATCATTTGTACTTAAAGTAGGTAAGCATAGTTTTTTCACTCAAGTTTATAATCCCTGTATGTAAATCCTTTATGAAATTATGGCTGACAAGAGAAAAGATAGGATTACCTGAGAATGGTTGAGGTCAGGAAGTCCTTGTGCTGTAAAACGCTTTGGCAGCTGGCATTTAATAATCACATCTTCTACCTCATGACCTAACAGTTTGTGGTAGATGTAGCCAGAAACTGAAGTTTCATCCACAGCAAATGTTTTTAAAGCACTCTGCATTCTGCAAGTGAAAACACAGATCACAAAACATGAACTGAATGTATTTATCCTCAAACTTCTGTAACGTGGAGGTTAATTAGGTACAAGACACAAAAAACTCAAAAACCCATTAGCTTAATAAGCAGGTTGGGGAGGAGACAAAACACTTTCAGCCTGGCAAACAGAGTTAGCCTTCTGTCGTTCTCCTATGTTCTTATGCAAGTGAACCATTGTGTGTTTCCAAAGAAGGAAAAACTCCAAGGAAGGCAAACACCACTACAGATAGTTAAGATTACTTTCCAGACGCCCCCCAGGGTTTGAGGAAGAGTTGTGTTAAACAGGTTTCTTTTGGAGCAGCCACACATGGCTCACAGAACTCTGTAAATAAAAGTCTGAAGACTTTACTGTCCCAATGATTACTAAAAGATTGCAGTTCAGATTTCATTGCCGTTTTCAGCCGTTAAGGTTTTAGAGACAAAGCTGGATACTTATATGCGACTGAACTGTTACGTGATTTCATTGCAAAGTGACGGTGTTTTTAGAACAAACAGGCTAGCCAAAAGAAACCCAAAGTACCTACTTAGGTTGCTAGCCTGCACTAAAGCCGGTGACGCCACATCTTCACTATTTTACCAGTGCTAGCTAGATTAAAGCTAGCATGGGTATGCCTATTCATGCTACAAGCACACCTTCACTTGCGGTGAAGACATATCCAAAATGGACTGAAGCTCTAGAGAATAACCAGAAAAGATGAAATTTGAGAAAAGGTTTGTCTCCCCTTTCTTTTATGTTAATAATATTCATGATACAAATCAATGTGCATTCAGAATGAGGTACACAAATGAGGAGTTCAATGATGCTTTTGAGATCAGATCAAGTTCTAAACAGAATACTCAGAAAGAAGATAGCTCTCTCTGAAGCAAAGGACCTATATGCTCCCAGTTTTGGTATGTGCACCTCATTTTCTTTCTGGAAGTGAACTTCATGAAACAGATACAGAAGTACTTCCTCCCCAGTAAAAATTCAAATTGAACTCTGGGAAAAAGTGTTTTGATTCTGTCAAACACCTGCTGGACTCTAAAATGTTTTCTGAATGCCAGTAAGTTTACATACCTGTCAAATGAAGTGGACTTCCACACAAAATCCACTTGGAAGTTATGAGTAACCTCCACAGGTGCTCCAACACTGCTCCTCAGCTCAATAGCTATCTCATCACCATAATCTGAAGAGCCTTGTTAAGTAGTAATTTATCTTATAAATTTGGAATTTATTTTTCCACTTTAAAAATATTGGAAAGTAGAAATATAAGCAGATCCGTGGGCATCAGCTGGACAGTGATTAAAGCAGTTAATTTCCTTTCTTCCTCTTTTCCTGTCTCCTGTGGGCAGATCATCTCAGGTACTTCTGTGGACTCCCATTATTGTAGTGTCTAAGCACTTCACAGTTTAATGTATTTATCCTCACAACCCTCCTGTGAGGTAGGGCTGTGCTATTACCCCATTGTACAGATGTGGAATTGAGGCACACAGAAACTAAGCGACCTGCCCAAGGTAACAAGTACTTTATGTGCATGAGTGAAAGAATTAATTTGGGCTGGAAGCAACAGAAACCTCCATTTTCCTCTGAAGAACTGCCTCAATCCCATTATTGTATCACTGAGATCAAACTGATGAACTACTCAAGTCACAGTGCAGCTGTGTCAGTGAAATGATCTGCATCTCTGGAAAAAAAAGTAAAGGATACTATCAGGAACTTTAATAACATGACCAATTCCTTTCCACAAAGGGGCCAGGTCTCCTTTATATCTCAGGCAGATTTCGTCTCCCTGCATAAGACGCATATCTAAACAGAAGAACATTCAAGCAGTTATTTTTGAAGTCTGTACTGGTAAATCAACCCTCCAACAAAAACAAAAGTAACAAAACTGTTCTATACCCCAAGATAGACCATCAGACTGTATGCAATTTTTATGTTACTTACTGGTTACAACACACCTAGCTCAAAACAATCTAAGAAGATATAACTTAGACATCATTACCTGAGTCAGTCTTTGGCAAAGTGAAGTAAGCAATTCTCTTCTTGTTCAAGCCCAGGTCCCATCTCACAGTGATATTATCTTGGGTCTAAGTTGTAAAGAAAAGGCATCTTTTACTTTCTAAAAGAATTGTACCAGAGATGTTTCCTGACTATCCTCCTTTTCTGTAATGCTCAGAACAGCCAAATATTTACAAACACTTAGAGAGTTTATACCATTTGCATAACAACTGTATTTCTACAAAACTGAATTACTTACCAGCAACTGGCACCATTGAGGTACTGAGCCATCATCTCCAATTTCTTTACTGTTTCTTCAAGAATGCTGCTTTTGGCCCCAAAGATGTTGAATTTCAGGCACTGTACATAAGCGTGTGCGCTAATCACATATGCCAGGTGTTTATGTGCCCCCATACGACACCCTAAGTTCCGCTTGGAGCCCATCTGAGAAATCCAAAACTGGCAGATAGGCAAGTGTGGTTCCATGGAGGAGATGACCCAACAGAATGCCAATGAAACTGGTAACAGTTCTCTCAAAGTTGGGATGTCCTCCACAGAATCACATTCTCTAAAGACTAAGAAGGAGATTCCCTCTCAAAGAAGGAAGGAGAGACTAAGGATTCAGACATGTTTCAAAACCCAGTAGCACCACTGTTGCTTTCTGTCATACACCCCACCCCCGCCTCCAAGCTCTTTAAATTCTGTGTGATCATTTTCCATCTACCTCCTATGGTACAAGTAATGATAATGGTGACAGTTGCTACTGTAGTAAAGAGCCTTATGTTTATTTCACTTCAATCTTCTCTTTTCTATTGTTAGGAGCCAGGTGTTTCATGTTATCAATTTGAACTGCTTAAGTATAACTAAATAAATAAGCATCTTTCAATGTTTCAATCACACTACCTGGGACTCCTTGAGTTTCTTGTCGTAATCTGCTTCAAGCTTGACTAGAGGTCCAAAAATATTTTGGTACTGATAAGCATCCTCATATCTAAGTAAGACATGCTGCGGTTCTTCATCAACACCAGGTTTTTCCAAGTCTTCAAGGGTTGCAGATGGATTTTCCTAGAATTGAGAAACGGTACATTAAGTTCTAAGGCATGAGATCCACAACGTCAAGTTGACCAGACTTTCGTTGTCAAAGCTGAGATAAGAGTAGTGAACAGTACAGGGATAGTAAAGTAGATTTTAAAAACTGTTTCAGACTAAAAATTCAGTCCTCTAAAAAGTGACTAAACACAGCATCACGGGGTTTCTTATTTACCAGCTTTGTTTTTTTTGTTTGTTTTTTAAACTGTTATCCCCACAAGCTCGGACTTGGACATGAAAGTTAAGTTGTGTTCTCTGGGACAGACACCACTATCAATAATAAATGACCTAAGGCAAAATTCTGACCTCAATTAAAACTGTGCAAACTCATTAAAATTGCTCTCCCTTAGCTGTGTTGTCTCTGAACTGCTATTAGAAGTAAAAGTTTGTCACTGAAGTTAGATAAGACTGAATACCAAGAGCAGACTGGCATCTCCTTACTCAGATATTTGTATATAATCATTGCTTAGAGTAGAACTGAACTTTAATCTAATATGTTAATACAGGTAAGGAAATTTGGTTTTACAAATACAGTTTAAACTGGCAGTGTCCTTTCAATGTTAAATGATCGAGTGTGTTGGAATTTTGTGATCTACTCAAAAATGCAGACTGCTAACAAAAATTCAGAACCTAAAGCATTATCCACTATTAACCAAACAATCCTATCTCCCAAACCCTCACTCTCATGAACTGCTATCCTATGTCCAGTTTGTCAAGACTTTGGATGGTAAAGTCGGTGTGGGGAACATGTCTGCATGAATGTAAAATGCTCTGTAAACCTATGGCATAATACAAATGGTTAATAAGGAGGTCTCTTCCATCATGGTTAAATACACAGAATGTTTAATATTTGGCTACACATTCCTAATTTAGAGTGGCACATACCTTCCAGAGTTCTTCCAGTTTGTTAATTTGTTGAGCTGTAATCTGACGTGCTCTCAACTGCTCCTGTTCAGAAGGAATCTTTACCAGCCAGGAAAGGAAACAGCGGTCTTGGATAAGAGGTTGCCACTGTGAGCTGTCCCAATTAATATCCTTTAAACTGCTCTGACTGGCACACGGTTGCCTGCACAATCAAGATATTGATAATGAATTTATTAAATTAGACAAGTGTTAAAACAAGTTTACCCATGTGAAGTTATGCTTTTGAAGTCAAATCTTTCAATATTTTCAAAAATTAAACTGGGCCAAGAGGCCACAATGATTAGATGCTGCACTTGCCACTACGATATCATGGAGATGAGCGCTCTCAAAATATTCATGAATGATACTGCATCACTTTGACAATCTTAGCATCTAAGGTAGCAAGTTCCTAAGAGTGTGCCTCTGATTCAGTTACTGTTCATTAGGGTGGCATACAGAACGGAAACAGAGGACTATTTCTAATATGCCATTACATAATTAAATAAGAGAATAGAAGCTTACCATAGAAATGGATCTTCTACTGCCAGATAAATGACAAGCTATAGCATTCATCAGATATAGCAGAGACAATTATTTCATGACTATGTTCTGTTATAGGACCATTTTCAATTTAATATAGGATTACTCTGCTCTTGAACAGCTGTAATCTTATGGGCTGAGAGAAGTCTTGTCAGTCTGAACCACAGTACACCACTCTAGTTAGAGGTTAATGTGCCAGCTTCCAAATAGAAGTGTTACTTTGGTATATCGGACATAAAATTATTCAAAAGTTTAATGTGTTTAATGAAAGGAAAGACTCACCGCCTGAGACTCCCTTCATAAAACTAGGATGATTTCCCAGAATAAAAGAAAACGTATTTATTCCAATATGCCTTGGAAAATGTTATTTAATACATGAAGCCTAAGCACTCACCCACAAACTGCCTGATGACAGCTCAGAATGCAAGAAATATTTTTGGTATTACGTGAAAACAGGAAGTATTGCCCTTTAGAAATACATGTGGCTATCCCATCAAATTCTACTCTGTTTTAGCCTTTATTTGAACTCCCCCAAAAAAGAGATTCTCTCACCTGCATAGTAATACGACTACTGAGTCAGCCTTAGCCGGAATGAAGCCAAGGAGGAACACATTACGACATCCACAATTATAACACTCCAAGACAGTCTCTCCCAAAGGGCCATCTTTGTGAAGAGTCACCTCTTTACACTTTGCTCTCACGAGATGATTTACAATGTGGCTGAAACCAGAACACACACAAGTTCGTATGTAGTTAATGCAGAAAACAATTCTGGCCACTAGACTCAGTTTTAATCCTAATTTAAAACAACAGAACAGATCAGTTGGCACTAAACACAAAGAATGTCTGTTACAAATACTTGCTATTTTTGCCAACAGAAGTAGTTAACCACCAGCACTTCACTCAGCTGATGAGAAGGTGCTGTTCCAGGGTTTGGTCTACACTAGGAATTCATGTCAGTATAACTATGTTGCTGAGGGATGTAGAAAATCCACATGCCTGAGTGACATAATTATACTGACCTAACCCCCGGTGAAAACAGTGCTATGTCGACAGGCAAGCTTCTCCCATTGACATAGCTACCGCCTCTCAGGGAGGTGGAGTACCTACACTGAAAGGAGAACTTCTCCCGGTATAGGCAGGGTGTTTCCTAAGCACTGCAGCTACTCCACTGCAGAGCTGTAAGCGTAGACAAGCCCTTGGACAGATGGGAAGGAATGACTAGGCTCCCAGGGAAAACACACATTTTTTTAAAAAAATTAGTAGTTAAATCAGGGGCTTCATTACAGATCAACTGCAGGGCAAGAGCAGCAATTATGGATGCTGCTGAGCATCAGCAGGGGAGAGGAAACAAAGTTCATGCAGTAGACAAATGGCCATAGAAACTATGGCTAGCTTCACTCAGACAACTCTCCTAAGTCACTGACTGAGGAGGTGATAATTTCCTTGGTATGTGCTGGTGATAATGGGAAGATTGGGTGGGGAAGGAAACTAAAAGTTCACATGCAGATCCACAGAGCAAATTTCTTTTAAAAAAGGTTAATTGTGCATGTTAAAAGCTCAAGTGGACGTTTAAAAGCCAACCTTCTTTTGGAGTCAACAATCACATGAGAAAATGAAGTAGGCTGCATCAGAAACTTAATTTGTTTTCTCTACAAACAGAATTTATTATTGCCACTTCCATCATTTAGTCATTTACCTGCCAGATGTATTTCCACGCCCATTACAGAACCACTTCTTGCTGGTATTGCAATAAACCACACAAGCTGGGTCATGGATACCACAGTAACTAAAATCAAAGAGGGAAAAGTAAAAATAATCAGGTAACTATTTATGGGAATGTACAATTAAAAACGCACAGACCATTCACTGAACTATAGACGTAAGCTGAAACTGGCAACTAGGTGGCACTAGGGAAATTGTGTGAGGTGGGTTAAACTATTATTCCAAACTCTTAATTTTCATTTTGACAGAATCTTCGTAATGCTCTGCAATTCAGACTTTAAACCACCAAGTCAGCCTCAGACACTTCCATCCAAGTTTCACTAACTAAACTCTCATTTTGAGGTTAAACATCTCCCAGTTTTAATTGAGATAAATATTTTAGCAGCTGAATTTATATGAAAGGGTTCTTTGCCTCACATATTATGTATATAGTGCCTTGCCAGAGAGCACTATTCCTTGCTATGATACTGTGTTACAATATGCAGAAACTGCAGTGGACTAGTACTGTTAAGCTATGTACCTGTTGCTTGTATGCTAATTGAGCATTTGTGTATTTACTACACAGGACTCAAGACTTCAGTTGGTCACTTCTGTAGAGTACCTCCCATCCAAGGCCTTCAGAACATTTTACAACCATTAAATTAGTCTTCAACACCCCTGAAAGCTGGGTAAATATCCCCACTTTACAGATAAGCAACTGACTCAATCTGTCAGTTTCCCAAAAGTTACAAATCAACAGCTGAGTTAGGATTAAAGCTAAAATCCTATTTCCATTCCTGTGTTTAACCACTGGACTGCTGCTTCATTTAAAGGCAGAAAGAAGGTTATTTATGTTGGGTAAGAAGGAACTGCTTCACTAAAAGGTGTACAAAATGGCTCTCAAACTTATTAATTTTTAAGTTTGGCTACAGTGAAACAGGATATATTTACATCTTACATATTTACACCAATTCCAGTGTCCTTTTGATATTTATTGGGTATGCAATGTCATCAAGATATATACAATTTTCAATGTGATTACTTAAGCCTAATTGAGGCTCCCTCTGAAGTTCATGCAGATCTCAGACTACCTGCAAGCGTGCACAGGAAGATCCTTGGTGTAATAGGTATCTTCTTCATCTTCTTCAAAGTTTAATTCTGCAAGCAGTTGGCTGGTTTTAGCTACATTATCATCCACTGCACCATTCTGGAGGATCCCATCAGGACCATTAACCTAAAAAAGAAATTTGATAGCAAGTTATATAGTCAATGCCCCAATTATAAATTATACCCCATGCCAGAAAGACTGGGGTTGGGGCACTAATCTACTTCACAAGTGCTTATGATAATGTAACAAGTTTTTGAAAGGGTCTAATTTGGAGAGAAAAGTAGTTGTAAGAAAGGATAATACTGAAGTATACAGTGGTAACAAAACAAATATTGACTGATATGAGTCTATATGTGAGATGCTAGAACAATCCAATAAAATAAATATGGAAAGTTTAAGAATATAGATGGGCTGCTGTTCTGCCCATAGTCAGAATTTAATCAAACAACAAATTATGCTCCCTCCCCCCGATATCTATTTCTGTTGTTACTGACCCACAAGGCCAGAATCTTTTGTCTGGCACATCAAAATTATTGATTCCATTACATGAGGACATCAATGAGTAAATGAACTCAAACAAAAATAACCTGTTTTTGTAAGTCTAGTTAAAAAATGAGAAGTACAGAAAACAGATTTAAGCAAAAATTGTTTCTAAGCAGATCATCATTCAATGCTCTCCTTGAGTGTGTCTGATGCTCTTTAACAAAAAGTACCTAATGCACAAATGCAGTAATATTAGCTATATAACATACTGCATCACAAAATACTGTGCATATTAGAACTGGTAAGAAAATTACTATATATGATAAGACTTTTTCAAGCTTGTTTTAGCTATTTCATGATTCTTCCAATTCAAAACCCAAATAATGCCTTTTTATCACTACAAAAAAATCCAAGACAAACTATGCAAGACTCAGTCTGAACAGACAGCCTGTCTACAAAGTTTCAGAGAAACATGATTTCAAAGATCCAGAACAACAAAGCCTGTACAACAAGAGTGACTGCTCTACACCTTCACTAATGGAGCACTATTCACCACTACCATGCAGTTCTGCATCACTGACTCAGGATGTGTATGAGCAAAGTTAATGCTCCAAATCTCAATCTTATGCATGCTACAAATATATTTTGTCCCTTTTTGCTTATGTCACATTAGCTCCTCAAACACTGGAGATAAGCACAAAGAAAACGTATGCAATAAAATACTTTCAGGGATATTTAGAATGCAGTAGCTGAATTACCACTTCTCCCAGCATCTCTGTGGAGCTTCAGGATTGGGTGCTTCTGTTACTAGTAATGAAGGTCATCAAGAAAAGAATCTGACTCAGTGTATCAGATTAAAGCAGCCATTGCCACACAGAGTTAGTTATAGGTGCTCTAGTTTAATTCCAGTGTCAATTATAACATTTAGAAAGCAGATAAATAATTAGCTTGTCACACACTCATGCAAATTGGCTCAGCTAATATATTGAAAAAGAAACAAAGCCAGGATGTATGTCCCAAAAAGTTTTGTCCACCCCACCCACGTATCTGACCTATCATCTTGTAAGAAAGATCATGCCACAGGCAAGCAAGGAATAACACAAAGAGGAATATTGCTTAATCCCAAATCCACCTTCAGGTATGAAGTCTGGGAAAACAAACACCACAATCTGAGCATATTGATTAGCATAGGCTTAATCAACATAACATTTTGGAACAGTGCTATTGACTAAAGTTACTCCACAGAAGAAAGACACTCTCAAGGGACATATGATATAATTAAATTGTTCTATGGGGATTAGGTTAATTAGACTGGATCAGGCAAATGCATGCCAAGTATTTGCCTCTGAATGTCATAGTAAAGGGAAGTTTAATGCTCAAGATTTGGTCAGTGTGAGGCACACAATTTGGATATTAATTTAATATTTTAATGTGTTTACCAAGTCAGACATTTAATGCAAAGTCTATTCTTGATATCTACTTTCACCTTCAAATTATTTCTTTAGTTCTCTTAGGCAATGAAATATGCATTTCCACAGAGAAACTCGTTACCTCTATCCTCATGACAAGATGGTAAACCTTAAAAAAATGAAATCCAAAAAATGCTGGCTTCTGACCTCATTTCTAAGTTTCTTCAGACTTTTGTTGTCCCCATTAATAAACTCAAGGATTTTCTGAATAAACCTCTCTGCAGTCTGAGCAAAACCAAGACCAAGGAGTGACGGAGGCACATTCTTTCTAGACTTCATATTAAGAGATAAAGTGCTGTCTGAACACTACATATCTCAGTGAAGCAGCCTTATTTTTTTCTAGAAGTATTGCAAAAGCTACATAAAATTAGAACAAAATAAATCTGCTTCATTGCATGCCTCTCATCTAGATATCCAAGTACCCCATAGTTAATTAACACCCAATTCCAGAGTTAATCTCAAAATCAAGTAAATTCTAATTTACAAAATACAAATTAGAATGGACTAACACTTGCAAGCTAAAAATATATCAGGTTGTGGTACAAGGCACAGGACCAAGCACCTTCCATCCAACCTAAAAGTATGGCTCTTTAGTGTAACTACCTCCTCAAAGTATTGCTTGTATTTAAAAGATCTGTACTCAGCCCAGGGGCTTAAAGAGTGCTGCTATATGAGGAATCAAGGTTCACAGAGGAAAGAAGAATTCCAGTGGCCACAGGGATTGCAATACTGAACAACAGCATGTCGGATTGACTCCAAAGACAGACAAATTCAAACTTCATCAGCTAAATGACTGCACAACAGTCCCCTGGAAGACATAGAAAAGATGATAACCGGTAACTTCCTTAAATATATAGAGCAATTTTGTAACAGTAAAATATCATTAATGGGCCATGAAACATGACAAAAGCGTATTCAGATCTTCAAATAATTTGAATTTCTTACAGTACAAATATGAGCACATACTGGTGCACTTTGAATGTAAATGGCCTAAATTCAAAAAGCAATTATACATTAAACTTGTCAATTGCCTTGTCTGTAATCAGACTGTTTGGCTGCTTATATAAATTTAGATGTCAAAGTGGATAATTAGCTTCTGTGGAACTGTACAGGTTTTCATTTTAAAGGGCACTGAAATTAAAAGTATTTCAACAGCTAAGAGCAGAGTTGTGCCGTACTCCTGCAACAACTGACCATGTCAGCTACACCCAAGATATCATACGGAGCTGCATGAAGTCACCTGTTGCTAGGTACAATCAGTAGCCTAGATTCAGGGCTTGGCAGGCAAGTAATAAGGAAGTGATTCAACTACTGTTTCAAAACCTTCTTGTAATTTTAGCCTATATACATATTGTTAAGGATCTGGCACAAACTGCTTATTAAAGAAGTCTTGTGTTCATCTTAAAAAATGAATTTAGCACCCTAGTAATAAACATTTTGAAAGATGGGAGCTTAGACAAAAATACTGACACCACAAAAGAGTTGGTCTGTCCTTCAGCATTTTTGTTCTCTTCCCTTGCAAAACTAATCAGCAACACTATCAGACTCAGGAGAAAATTACACAGCAGCATTATCCTGTTTAGGTAAAGTAGCTGAAAGATTCTTTGAATAGAGGCTTCTCCTGAATATATGACTACTTCCCAAGTCAGTGGTAACAAAATATCATGGAAGTGCCATTCTAAATTTCTGAAAGAAAACAACAAAAAAACACCAGTGTCTGGCAATCCCCTGATCTAGACATAGGCCTAAATGTATCCACTTATTGCCCTTCCACTTATAAGATAGGTACCAAGCTTAAAGCTACAGTGGGATAAACATTAATGACTTAAACAAGTATATGGAACTCTTCCAGCATTCACATAAACAGACTTCATTTCAGGCTACAGGGCTATGTACTGGGTGGAAGACCCATTCCAGCACAGCACGGTTGTTGTCCCCAGGACAGGACAGCGTACTGTCCCATCATGAGTATTTATTTTTTAAGCATCCAGAAATGTGCTAGGTACCTTACCAAAACAGAGAACCCCAAACAGCTCACAATCTAAGTTTAACATGATACAGAAAATGAGAATCACAAAACAGACAATGGTAGCAGTCATCAAACCATGGTTTCTCAGTAAGATGTACAAATCTTAGGGCACTTGGGCTTTGTCTACCTAGCATATTATAAGGTTTGATGTTAACATGCTTACGTATTTTAAAAATTAGCGTAGACAAGGCACACTACTTTTCTACTGTAAGTGCTTACATGGCCCCCATTACTATCGTACCCGAAGACGTCAATCTTTAATGTTTATCCTAGAAACACCCCTCTGAGGTGAGGCAGAACTATTATCCCCATTTTACAGATTGGGAACTGCCAGAGAGGCTAACTGATTTTCCCCAGGTGACAAAGGAAGTCTGGTAAAGCACAGAATTGAATCCAAATCTTCCATGTCTTAGGCTAGAGCCCTAACCACTGGACTATCCTTCCTTTCCTGATGTAGTCACTCAATCAGTTTAGCACATGAGAGAGAGAGTGTGACTTGTCTACACTAACCTTCAAAAACTTGTAAGTATTAACTTACTTATGCCAACATTACAAATTAAAATGCTAGTTTAGAGAATACTGTGAAGAGTGGGGAAATGGAAAACAAACAAGCTGTAAGAGACAACGGGGTAAGACAGCAAATAGAAGCTGTAGTGAAAAAATCAGAAACATCATAGCGCATCTAAAAAGGCCAATTATGTATGAGCTACAGGTGGCTGGCTGAAGCAGCTGACTTTTGGCAAGAAAAAATAGTATGGCCCTTACTTTTGCACTGCTGACCCCCTTATACCTTTTGTCAGTGGTGGGACACCATCCGACTTCAACAAATGCTCAAATTCATGGTTTACCATACATTAGAGGAAGAAAGTCATGATGGAGAGAAGAATCAATTGCCCATACTTTGTTAGAAGAGTGGGTGAAGGAAACATATTTAACTCTCTCTCCTCCTAACACCTAGGAGTTAGGGAGACATTTGAACATTACTCCATAGCAAGTAAACAATGTGCTCATATTTAAAAATAAGATTAAACTGGATTTAATGAAGTGAAAAAATACTTAAAAGTGATCAACTTTCAGGCCCTATAAGTTATATTTTTAGTTACTTCTCCTGCACAGGCAGATTACAAATTTATGTATCTACTTAAGGCAGGAAAATATTTCCCAGAAGCCTTTGGGAAAGACCCCAATCTATATGACCTCAAGTTGAGTCTGCTAAAATGTACAGGACTGGACAGCTACATAACGCGATTAGATCTCCTTAGTTTTGCTATAGTTCTTGCTATGTTGTGGTTCAAAAGGAACATTGCCTGTACAACATCTAAAAAAAAATCAAGCTGTGAAACAAGTATTTGGAGGCAAAATGAGTATCAAGAAAAATACGACAGTTTGTAAAAGTGTCTTCAAGACATTGTTTCAGCAGCTTGTTAAAGAGATATAAAAACAACTTTTTCCACAGGATGGCTACAGATTTTATCTGTTAGTACCTAAACATACTGCACATAGGTTTTAACTTCTGCATTTGTTTTCCTTTCTAACCACATATTTAAAGGAAACTGTATTTGGTATTAATCCTCAGCCAGGGAATTTTAGCACCTGTAAGACTTCTAACCAGAAAAATCTGAAGGGAATATTAAGCAGATGTGATAGAACTACGAAGTATAATTTATTTAGAATCTTACAAAAGACTTTAAAGACTTTTGGGAGGACAACATATGATATTGGTATGGTTCTCTTTTGTAGGATGTGTGATTATTTCTATACATGTAGAAGATTACTGTATAGGTAATCTAACTAGAAGGTTATATACAAACAGCATGTGGATAAGATGGTAACCAAGTGAAGCATGAAAAAATGCAATTTTGTTACTCTTTCCACCTCTTTTATTTATTAATCTTCTATAAAAAAAATCCTCTGTCTCAATATATATATCTAATTTGGGTTTTTGCTAAGATCTGATATCAGAGTGCACAGAGTAAAGAGACCAATAAAGATGAACTGAGAATCCTTTTAACTGCCATGACTTGAGTTTAGGAATCTGGGTTTCTCTTACAGTAAAACACATCAAGAACACCTAAAACAGCTCAGGGAGTTTATCCCCAATTCTGCCTTAGGCAGCTGACAACTGTAGGAGAGAACAGAACTCTGAATATAAGTCTTCATAAGTAAAGGGAGAAATGAAAGTCCGCATAGTATTCTTGAATTGGGATCTTAAACTTATTTTAATAGCACTTCAATTCACCTTTTAATTTGCATTTTAATCTGTACATTTTTACATGTTTACAAACAGCTCATTGTTGGTATTGGGATTATATCAGTATTTGCTTGTCTATGAAGTTTGTCCATGCAGTTGACTAGTTTGCATATTCTGTGATCTTTTTAAGTATTACAGCAATTTTGAAGCTTCAGGTTTTTTTAAAAACAGCAATGTAATTTTTTTCCCACATACAGAGTCATAAAACCTAAATTTATGTTACCCTCAATTATAGTATTTCAAACTTTATGCATCTGATGAAGTGAGCTGTAGCTCACGAAAGCTTATGCTCAAATAAATTGGTTAGTCTCTAAGGTGCACAAGTCCTCATTTTCTTATTGTGTACATGTATCCCACTGGTTTCAGAGTAACAGCCGTGTTAGTCTGTATTCGCAAAAAGAAAAGGAGTACTTGTGGCACCTTAGAGACTAACCAATTTATCTGAGCATGAGCTTTCGTGAGCTACAGCTCACTTCATCGGATGCATACCGTGGAAACTGCCTAATCCCACTAACTTCCTCTTTTCTTTCCCTCACTATTCCAAGAAAATCCTGGTTTCCCTTCTTTTTCAATATCAATAAAGACACTACACAAGGTTAATGCATAGTGGTATATTCGTTGCCATCACATTTCCCTAAAAATATTTTCTATTTTGCCCATTACATTTTAAAAGTCTCTAAACTTCAATCCCAGGTTGTGTTGACAGGCACATACACACATGCAAACCCACAATAAACCAGCTTAGCAACAATGCAATGGGAAAAGATGGATAATGGGGGGGGGGGGGGAGAATAGTTTAGAAACATGAAATGTTTTCCAGAATTTGTTTCCTCAAAATAAATCTCAGCGAGGGAAGGGGACATGCCACCGGACTTTTTCCTGGTTTTCCACGAGCAGCAAAAGCTAGATAGGGTTCAGCCAGCTGCTCCCCACAGCGACACTTCGCTACCGCAGGAAGTCACAAATTCTTCATGATGCAACCGTGAAATCGGACACTTTCGCAGGGTTTCCCCCGTGCCCGCCATGTGTGTTCAGAGGGGAAAAGGGCACCGGCCCCAGTGCTGCCCTGGCCCGCAAATCTTCGCAGCCCGCGGGCGCGGTGCCCCGGCCTGGGCCGGCGGGAGCCCTGGCCGGGCTAAGGGCGGACAAGGCTTTCAGGCCCAGCCGCAGAGGAGCCGCCGGGCCCGCACCGGGCCGGGAAGCGGGGCTCCTCTCCGGGGCGCGCTGCCGCGGCCGCCCACGGGGGAACCCCCAGCCCAGGGCCAGGCCGAAGCTCGGGGGAGCTGGGCGGGGGCCCCGCGACAGGGGCGGGCCCACCGCTCAGCCCCACGCTCCCCGGGCCCCCCACGGCGGAAGGAAGCCGCCGCCGCCCAGGCCACCCACAGCGCGGACTCACCTGTGCCTCGATCTGTCCGGGCGGGCCCTGCCCCGGGCCCGGCGGGCCCTGCCCCGGGCCCCCGTGTGCGGGCCCGGGCGGGGTCTGGGTCT
This sequence comes from Caretta caretta, assembly GCF_965140235.1. Classification (NCBI taxonomy): domain Eukaryota; kingdom Metazoa; phylum Chordata; order Testudines; family Cheloniidae; genus Caretta; species Caretta caretta. Next base: position 18,260,143 of record NC_134230.1, read on the forward strand.
GGCTGGGGAGGGTGAAGTCGGTGAACTCGAACTCGGAGCCCTGGGTGTCGGCGCCGAGCAGCTCGGCCTCCTCGGTGTCCAGGAAGGTGAGCGTCTGCGAGCTGGGGCCGTACGCCTCCACGCTCATGGCGGCGGCGAGGAGCGGGGCTCCCCCCTCAGGCCGGCGGGGCCTCGCCTCACGGAGCCCGGCACAGCGCGCTACGCGAGGCCCTGGATCCGCCGCGCGCACCAGGCCGGACGCCAACGAAGCAACCGTCCCCTGGGCCGGGCGGCCGGACGCAGCCGAATCAACTGGTGCGGGCCGCAGCGGGACCGATCCCGAGGCGCTGGGAGCGGAACAGGCCGGTCGCCGCAGCCGCGCGCCAGGCCAGGGTGACGCGGAACGCACGGGGACGACGACGCGGCGCGCCCCGTACGCGTGGAGCCGTGACGCACGCACGCCCGGGGGGGGGGGGGGGAAGCGCGGGGGGGGGCCCGAGCGAGGCCGAAACCTTAGGCCACGCCTCTCCCGTGGCGGGGGTGGAACCTTTCGCTGCCCCCTCCCCCCTGGTAATGGTGCGGGAGGGGGGGGTCTCTGCCCCCCATGAGTAGGGGAGGGGGGGTCTCTCACTGCCCCCCATGAGTAGGGGAGGAGGAGGGGGTCTCTCACTCCCCCCCATGGGTAGTGGTGGGGGAGGAGGAGGTCTCTCACGCCCCCCCATGAGTAGGGGAGGAGGAGGGGGTCTCTCACTGCCCACCATGGGTAGTGGTAGGGGAGGAGGGGGTCTCTCACTCCCCCCCAAGAGTAAGGGAGGAAGAGGGGGTCTCACTGCCCCCATGGGTAGTGGTGGGGGAGGAGGAGGTCTCTCACGCCCCCCCATGAGTAGGGGAGGGGGAGTCTCTCACTCCCCCCCAAGAGTAGGGGAGGAGGAGGGGGTCTCTCACTGCCCACCATGAGTAGTGGTGGGGGAGGAGGGGGTCTCTCACTCCCCCCCAAGAGTAAGGGAGGAAGAGGGGGGTCTCACTGCCCCCATGGGTAGTGGTGGGGGAGGAGGGGGGTGTCTCTCACTGCCCCCCATGAGTAGGGGAGGAGGAGGAGGGTCTCTCACTGCCCCCATTGGTAGTGGTGGGGGAGGTCTCTAGCTGCCTCACATGGGGGGAGGTGGGAGGTCTCTCTCTGCCCCAGTGGTGATGATCTCTAATTGCCCCCCTTGGTGGGGAGGGGGTAGTCTCTAATTGCCCCCTCTGGGTTGGTGGAGGTCTCAGGCTGCCCCCCCCCCCAACACACACACACACACTGTCAGTGAGGAAGCTGTCCCCTTCCCCCAGGAGGTTGAGATGAGGGGAAGCTCTTTGTTATTAGAGCAGAATGACAGCAGAAATCTCTGCTGCCTTTGGTTCATTCAGGGGGTTTTTCACCTTCCTGTCACCAGTTCGAATCCAACCCCAGCCCAGAATGATTGCATGTCACATCAGCTGCTTAGTTGCCCCCGTTTGAAGTGAGTTTGGTGGGTCTCAATCCAATCCTTAGGGACGCTTGTTTACATCTAAAAAGCCACCTCTGCAATTGGTGATGTGGTTAAAGCAGGGTACTTGGAGTCAGGACTCTTGGGTTCCATTCCCAGATCAGAGGGTGTGTGACATAGTCGTTAAACAAGAGTGTGGGAAGCAGGACCCTGGATTCATTTTCCCTCTGTCTGCCTCAATTTCCCATCTGTACACCAAGAATACAAATATACATATCACATGAAGGTGTGAGTATTAACTAATGTTTTAAAGTACTGTGAGATAGTCAGAAGGTGGTAGAGAAGTGTTAAGTATTATTATTATTTATGATTTATACCAATTGGAACTTGGGCTGACAGTTGCACGGGGGCAGGGGCGAGTAATTGAATGGGCTGTGGAGACTGAAATCCCTGCTCATCATTAGAAATAGCCCTTCCAGGTCAAGACTGAGCAGTAGTAGTGATGAGTTTTTAGCCTGCCAGTCATTCAGGGGAGTCCCTTCTTGTGAAAATAGAGCCAGAAGACTAAGATAAGTTAGTCAAATGAGCCACTAACGGTAAGAGGCAGCATGGAAAACTGATTGTGGCAATAAGTGTCCACAGTCCCTGCTGCTAGACTGTAACATGGCAACAAGTTAAGTCATTCCATGGAGTTTCCACAGTTCAACAGTAACCCAGCACACGTAGACTCATGTGCCAAGTGTTTGTGTGTAAAGTATAAAATCAGGAGTAGAGTTATTTTCCGTCCTTCAAGTCTCAAAGACAGCTTCCCCTGTTTTAATAGCCTCACTATTTCTAGCCTTCCATGGAGAAGGATGTTAAAAAGACATCATCAGATTTTCATGACCTGGGACTTTCTGTCCTGTGTGCTATGACAGGAGAGTTATTGGGAAAGGGAACTCCCAGAGACTTACAGTACCTCTCTGTAGTTTTACAACTTCCCCACGCTACAGAGGAGAGGAATAAATCAGGCTTGATCTATGCACCAGGAACATCAGAGAGACAATTATCTGGGTCCGAGACTCCTCTAGACCTGGGCCCCATTTGAGTCATGAAGCTCTGGACATTCATAGGCTTCCAGGGATTTTCATGAAAGAAGTGCTTGTGAATACACCATGGTTAACAGTGGGTATATATAGGCCTGAAGATAGTGGAGGCTGTTGACAAGCGGGTAAACAAAGCTCACAGAAACATTTCTCAGCCAGTTTAGAGCTGAGAGTAAAAATCATACTCTCTCTGATTCAAAGTCTAGGCTTATCCCAAGGAGTTTGCCCACCACATGGAACCCCCTTGTGAAAGAAAAATCATAAATTTTATTCTGGTGAATGGCAACAGTCCAAACAGCACTGAAAACTTAAACCCTGTTTATCCACAACAGACATGGCCTGGGCAGTTGCCATGCAAGCTTCTCCCATACTGTTCCCCAGTAATATACCTCAGCTGTGTTTTGGAGGGAATCCATTTAAAACTGAGAGCATTGTCTTTTCTTCTGAGATTGCCAATAAAGGGAATAATTGTGTCAGTGGTTTTACAGTATAGAAACTGTGCCACTAGGAACGTGAGACCAACAACTCCTTTTACAGAGGTAAGTTTGGTAGGATTAGCGTTTTATCAGTAAATGTTGGTAAACGTCAATTTCACCACACACCACTGAAAAATATTTCCATCAATAATAAAAATTTACATATAAGCAAAGTAAGAGAAATGCTGCTTGAGAACTTATTAGAGTTGGATCTAAGGGTATTTACTTTGTATATTTTGATATGTCATGTTGACAATTTGTGTTTTAATCATTATAAACCTTTAACTGTTAAAATCTCCACATTTACTATCATTAAGTAATTATTGAATTATAATTCCCCCCATAATTTCCTGAAACTGTGAAAATTTAAATAGATAAAAATGCTTAAAACTCATAATTTTGCACAACTGTGAAAATGTAAATTGATAAAAATTGAAAAAAATATTTAAAAATAAACTTTGATATTATCCATCAAAATTAAACACCATAGTCCATTGGATGATAGCAATTATGAGTAGCTTATTATCAATCCAGGCCAGATTCACCTGGTGACCTAGAGGTTTTGAAAGATTTTGCAATCTATTTGCAAACCAGTAGCGCTTTCATTTTTCTGTAGACCCTCCTTTTAATTTTGGAGAGCAGTTGTTTGCCCTCTTTTTTGAGAAGCTGTGACTTCTGAAGCAGAAAAGTTTAAAATGACACCGACTACAGGCTTCCAGATCCATGGACTAAGGTCAGTACAATTTAGGCTCATGTCCAAAAATAGCAAGTTCTAGTCACCAAAAGTTTCAAAGTATTACACATATACCAACCTCACCAGTGTTACAGGGTAGTCTGAATGATCAATTTATGGTGATTCCCTAAAGGGTGATAGTAGGGTGAAGCTGAAACAGGAAGCAATTTTTCATCATTCTGGCTTATAAAGCATGGGGGTAGGATTAAGCAAAATTGGTTCATCCACAAACATCCAGTTTGTTCCCAGAGCTCATACAACAGCACAATTGTGAAAGAACAGTAAATCCTACTTCAGCATCAAAGCTATTTGTTGTAGCAATGCTAGAGAAGAAAATTAGGAAGTCAAGTGGGCTGTTCATTTGGTTTCATCACCCAGAATGACCTTCCATCCTTTCGCTGTTTTAGGGCATCATCAATGTCTGAGTTCTGGGAACAGATCCAAAGAGCATTTGGAGCATTGCTGATGGATGTCTTGATCTTTCCCCCCTGTATCTTACATAACATAGAAGATAAACATGGACTTAACGGATCATTTTGAAAGTGTAAACAACACTGTTGGCACAAGAGAGCTCATGGTGAATTTTGCAGCTGGTTCAGCTTCCGAACTGGAGCACCAATGTTGGCTATGACCTCCTGCAAAATCAGGCTGCTGTCTAAGGTGCTGAAATGGGAGGGCTGCAAAAGAAGTTCTCCAGTCCCCCACCCCTTCAAAGTCAGGTCAGTCTCTCCAGTGCCCAAATAACAGGGAGTAATCCATAGTGAGCCAGTTATTTGCTCACTTTGACATGTGTAGGCAAGGGTCAACAAAACCAGACTGGTAATTAACCAAGAGCCTGATGGCCACACCTGAATTATGTAAAATAGAGCAGACTGCCCTTGCTGTTTTTGTGAATGTGAAGATGTGGCCAGTGAAGACAATAGGTTATGATTTCAGCAATAGACCAGTTTGACAATAACGCCCAAACCATAGAGCATTCATGCTGGGACCTGTAGTCTCTATGGACCGCACTGCCATATTTAAGATGAGCATGTGTCTGGGCTGCATCACAGAATTTCCATGGCTACATTTGTCCTGAGATCCACACTTTGACCAATTGCACCATTAACAGTAAGTTTATTTTTTAATTCTGTGCTCATGCAGGGTTGATGGCCACTCAGTGAGTTTTTAGTCTTCATTGCTACACACCCAACATAAAATTAAGGAAAGTAAAGCTCTGGAAAGTTAGAGCACGATCTTTGTAGACATCATTATTCTTTACCATTATTATCAGCTAGTTTTTATATGCAATGCTCAGTAGTATGGAGCTGTGCAGGAAGCAGACATGGATGGATTTCTTTTTGTAAAGGATGTTTTATGTTTGCTAATTGCATGCTTCAGTGTGCAAGATGGTTTAATTTGTTTATGGTTCCCCAATGTCTACCCCAAACAGGTGATTATAAAGGTATCTGTTAATTGTAGCTATACAAGTGACATACAACAGTTCATCTGTTAGTTAGTGCAAATAACTCAAGCCACTTTCAGAATAGCCAGCTTTGCCACATGATTTCCCTTGACACATTTCACTCCCAAGACACATGAATGCTGGGATTTGATAAGATCCCCCATTCAGAGAAAACAAGCTGTTATGAAAAGGAAGAAGCTGATTGGTCTCTGAAAACTCCAAGCCGTGGAGACAGTGTCAGGAAGTGTCACCATGACGTGAAATGTTCAGAGCCAATAGACATGAATGTGAAAAATCACAACAAAACTGCTTGTTTGAAATGACAGCCAAAGAATCCAAGCAATTTTATCTGGGAAGCAAACAACCCAGGGTGAGGGGACCACAGAATTATCACGCACAGCACATGTCCATGTTCACCTGAATGAACATCAGGGGAGGTCATCTGTTTATGAAGGGGAGTTCTCAAAGAAAGAGCTGCTGCAGAGGGAGAAGTGAGACTGTGGGCTGCCTTGAAACATTTGAGATGTATCATTTTGTTAATGCAAAATTACTGAATTTCATACTGGCCCATATCATTCAACTCTCCTTTTCAGACTTATGTTTATCTCTGTCCCATCAGAAGTAACTGTTGTCTCTCACTTTTCTAATGATAAATTATTGGTGGACAGTGCTCAGCTGTGTAACTGAAGTTATAGAAAGTGATATTGATGCCAAAGATATGAACCCCACATTCTTTTAATTTGCTTGGGTGGCTCTGTTCCTTGCGTCCCTCATTTTTGGACGTCATCTCCAGTTTCTCACTCTCATTCTTGATAGTATGGACTGCTCATGTCTGCAGTTCAGGCTGTGAAGACCAATTATATTAACAAGCTATTTATAACTTAGGGATGCACTTAAATTAGGGCTTCTACTGTCTTTTTACTACTTCTGAGATCCTCTTTTATCTGAACCTTTAAAGAGCAAAGAAAAGTAAGATAAATAAATAAATAAAGATTTTGGCATGTAGCTCTCCAGTTTCCTGTTTGAAGTCAGCCCCATCCAAAAGAGGGAGTATCCATATTTATGTGTGTGATGGTGCCTAGCAACATCCCTTAGCAACAGCATGCTATCAGCAGAGACATCCAACATCAGTTGAAGTGGCTTGAGGAAGGGGGAGGTTAGGGATGGTAAATTGCTACAGAAGGTACCATTGTCTGTTCTAATTTTTAACAACAGTGCTGCTTTCCTACTCCCACTGCTTCATCGAAAGAGTAATTGTTCAAATGCGTGCATAGTATGGAGCAGAATACATTCGTGTCACAAACATTGTGCAACACATGCTGATGAGATCATTTCTGAGGAAGAGAAATAACCCCTCTCCAACTCTCTTTAAATAAAGGTTCTGAATTCTTCTCCCGGGTTTAGCTTTGGAAATGTTCCCACTTTGGACAGGACTAACACCAAGAAAAGATGAACAATTCATTCCAGCAACTAGAATCTGGAACAGCTTCTTCCATCAGATGTCTCACTTTCTCCCTGTCCCCCTCTTTCTGTAATTGTACTCACTCCTCACCCCCAGAGTTATGCTGTTTTCTGTTATGCTTCTTAGTACGTGTGTAATTTTCCCACTAGAGATCTGATGCTGCCAGTTTTCCCTTATGTTTATGTATAGTGCGCATGTTCATATACACACACACACACACACACTCACTCCATTTGTGTTAGTGATATTCATATGATAAAGAATGATGTAATGAATTACAGAATTGCAGGGCCATGTAACAAATTAATTTATCATGCACATTTAACCACTTCATCTTTTCTCTCTCTGCTCTGTCATTTTCATTTGTGTGATTAGGCATCTCTTTTTTTTCTCCCTTACTTTCTTGTTAATTTAATTGATTTTTATTTTTAATTATTCACTGTTTTTAACCTATAACAAAATACATCCTTCCAGTTGGAATCTTGTAAGGTTTGCTGCACAGTTTGGCTGCAGTGAATACTTCCTGATCTTTCATTACTCGGATCAAGTTTATGTGTCAAAAATATACTGGGGAAATTTCAATATCCAAGACTCTTGAAGACAGAAACGTAAAATAACAAGCGCAGTGGAGCAAATGCTGGGTTTTGGCATAAATAAACTAGCTGCCATTGCAGATGCTGCACTGCTATGGCTCCACCACAAGAGGGACATAAAAGGACATCAGTGTAGCTTTGGCAGTGACCGGGTCACAGCTCTGTGCAGGTACTTCGCAATGTATGTTTTCTTTTTGTTTGGAAGCTAACTCTGGGACAATGATTTTTCTTTCTATAGCCCTTTTCACCCCAAACAATCCCCAAGTACTTTACGGATGTGAGAAACTATGATCATCATTATTAATAAGTAAAATGTTTTTTTTTTCTCAAGCCTTCATACCTGTAGCTTGTCCTCACCTTTTTCCTTTTGGAAAGTCCGCCGTAGCGTTGGGTCATGCAGGAGGTGGGTTGGCCACGCAGCCTGGTCAGCAGCAGCCACTACTAGGTGGCAGCTCTGGTGTTCTCTGGCAGCGCCCTGCAACTGGCTCTGGCCATCATTGGTGCAAAGGGCCCCTTGGCTGGGCTCCGGCTGGTGAAGCTATAGTCTGCTATAGACCACCGGACCAGGGGGATGAGGTAGATGAGGCTTTCTTCCGGCAGCTCATGGAAGCTACTAGATCGCATGCCCTGATTCTCATGGGTAACTTTAATTTTCCTGATATCTGCTGGGAGAGCAATACAGCGGTGCATAGACAATCCAGGAAGTTTTTGGAAAGCGTAGGGGACAATTTCTTGGCGCAAGTGCTAGAGGAGCCAACTAGGGGGGGGGCGCTTTTCTTGACCTGCTGCTCACAAACCAGGTAGAATTAGTGGGGGAAGCAAAAGTGGATGGGAATCTGGGAGGCAGTGACCATGAGTTGGTTGAGTTCAGGATCCTGACGCAGGGAAGAAAGGTAAGCAGCAGGTGTGACGAAGTGGGACTGTTCTTAATGTTTCCTCTGAATAGTGGGGGGGTGCCTCAGTTTCCCCTAGGCAGTTCTTAAGTATCTAGGGGGTGGAGTAAGGGTGTATGATCATTGCAGAGCCCTAGAGGGCAGGTGTGTGCCGGAGGCTGGACACAGAGAATGGTCGACACCCTGTTTCCTGGCAACTGATGGCCTGGGCCCTTCCCCCCTGCAAGGTGAGAGCTGAAGGGTTGGAGAACAAAGGAATCAGGTGACCACCTGGCCCGGGAAAGGAACAAAGCCCAGAGGAGGAGGGGCTGGGGGGGGTTTTCAGTTTGGGGCTGGCTGGGACATGGAGTGAAGGGCAGACGTGGTTGTCTGGCTCACTGCCCCGCAGAATGGACCCAGCTGAGGGGTCCCGTTCTCTGCACCTGCAAGCTCTGTTTTAGACCATGTTCCTGTCGTCTAATAAACCTTCTGTTTTACTGGCTGGCTGAGAGTCACGTCTGACTGCGAAGTTGGGGTGCAGGACCCTCTGGCTTCCCCAGGAGCCCCGCCTGAGCGGACTCGCTGGGGGAAGCGCACGGAGGGGCAGAGGATGCTGAATGCTCCGAGGTCAGACCCAGGAAGGTGGAAGCTGTGTGAGCTGTGTGTCCTGAAGACAGGCTGCTCACAGAAAGGCGACTGGCCCAGAGTCCTGACTGGCTTCATGGGGAGCAGTTCCAGAGCATCGCCCAGGGACTCCGTGACAGCAGGATACGGACCCTGGACTTCAGGAAAGCAGACTTCGACTCCCTCAGGGAACGGATGGCCAGGATCCCCTGGGGGACTAACTTGAAGGGGAAAGGAGTCCAGGAGAGCTGGCTGTATTTCAAGGAATCCCTGTTGAGGTTACAGGGACAAACCATCCCAATGAGTCGAAAGAATAGTAACTATGGCAGGCGACCAGCTTGGCTTAATGGTGAAATCCTAGCGGATCTTAAACATAAAAAAGAAGCTTACAAGAAGTGGAAGGTTGGACATATGACCAGGGAAGAGTATAAAAATATTGCTCGGGCATGTAGGAATGATATCAGGAGGGCCAAATCGCACCTGGAGCTGCAGCTAGCCAGAGATGTCAAGAGTAACAAGAAGGGTTTCTTCAGGTATGTTGGCAACAAGAAGAAAGCCAAGGAAAGTGTGGGCCCCTTACTGAATGAGGGAGGCAACCTAGTGACAGAGGATGTGGAAAAAGCTAATGTACTCAATGCTTTTTTTGCCTCTGTTTTCACTAACAAGGTCAGCTCCCAGACTGCTGCGCTGGGCATCGCAAAATGGGGAAGAGATGGCCAGCCCTCTGTGGAGATAGAGGTGGTTAGGGACTATTTAGAAAAGCTGGATGTGCACAAGTCCATGGGGCCGGACGAGTTGCATCCGAGAGTGCTGAAGGAATTGGCGGCTGTGATTGCAGAGCCATTGGCCATTATCTTTGAAAACTCGTGGCGAACGGGGGAAGTCCCGGATGACTGGAAAAAGGCTAATGTAGTGCCAATCTTTAAAAAAGGGAAGAAGGAGGATCCTGGGAACTACAGGCCAGTCAGCCTCACCTCAGTCCCTGGAAAAATCATGGAGCAGGTCCTCAAAGAATCAATCCTGAAGCACTTGCATGAGAGGAAAGTGATCAGGAACAGCCAGCATGGATTCACCAAGGGAAGGTCATGCCTGACTAATCTAATCGCCTTTTATGATGAGATTACTGGTTCTGTGGATGAAGGGAAAGCAGTGGATGTATTGTTTCTTGACTTTAGCAAAGCTTTTGACACGGTCTCCCACAGTATTCTTGTCAGCAAGTTAAGGAAGTATGGGCTGGATGAATGCACTATAAGGTGGGTAGAAAGCTGGCTAGATTGTCGGGCTCAATGGGTAGTGATCAATGGCTCCATGTCTAGTTGGCAGCCGGTATCAAGTGGAGTGCCCCAAGGGTCGGTCCTGGGGCCGGTTTTGTTCAATATCTTCATAAATGATCTGGAGGATGGTGTGGATTGCACTCTCAGCAAATTTGCAGATGATACTAAACTGGGAGGAGTGGTAGATACGCTGGAGGGGAGGGATAGGATACAGAAGGACCTAGACAAATTGGAGGATTGGGCCAAAAGAAATCTGATGAGGTTCAATAAGGATAAGTGCAGGGTCCTGCACTTAGGACGGAAGAACCCAATGCACAGCTACAGACTAGGGACCGAATGGCTAGGCAGCAGTTCTGCGGAAAAGGACCTAGGGGTGACAGTGGACGAGAAGCTGGATATGAGTCAGCAGTGTGCCCTTGTTGCCAAGAAGGCCAATGGCATTTTGGGATGTATAAGTAGGGGCATAGCGAGCAGATCGAGGGACGTGATCATTCCCCTCTATTCGACATTGGTGAGGCCTCATCTGGAGTACTGTGTCCAGTTTTGGGCCCCACACTTCAAGAAGGATGTGGATAAATTGGAGAGAGTCCAGCGAAGGGCAACAAAAATGATTAGGGGTCTGGAACACATGAGTTATGAGGAGAGGCTGAGGGAGCTGGGATTGTTTAGCCTGCAGAAGAGAAGAATGAGGGGGGATTTGATAGCTGCTTTCAACTACCTGAAAGGGGGTTCCAAAGAGGATGGCTCTAGACTGTTCTCAATGGTAGCAGATGACAGAACGAGGAGTAATGGTCTCAAGCTGCAGTGGGGGAGGTTTAGATTGGATATTAGGAAAAACTTTTTCACTAGGAGGGTGGTGAAACACTGGAATGCGTTGCCTAGGGAGGTGGTAGAATCTCCTTCCTTAGAGGTTTTTAAGGTCAGGCTTGACAAAGCCCTGGCTGGGATGATTTAACTGGGAATTGGTCCTGCTTCGAGCAGGGGGTTGGACTAGATGACCTTCTGGGGTCCCTTCCAACCCTGATATTCTATGATTCTAAGCTGGGGGCTGCCCTGGAGGGGCCCGGGGCTGCCCTGAATGCAGTGGGGGCAGATGGGGCTGAGACAGCAGCACAGTTGCTCCCCCATCCAGTGCTGCCTGCAGTGCCCATCTGTGATCTGTCTCTAGCTACTGGACCAAAAGCTACAGGAACATGTCTAATAGGTATATGAACTAGAAAGGTAGGCGGCTAGTATTTGTATTTGTTTTCCATGGGCTTTAGGCTGATGGTGGAAATGTCATGAGGAGCCCAGATCTCATGTTATTTCAGCCTGTAAGTGGCTCCCTGAGACAAAAGAAGCCTTAGAACAAACAAACAAACGTCAAGGTTTATTGCGTTCCTGTGGAACTCAGGAGCACAGCCCTGGCATGTGCTATGCTGTACTTAATGCACAGTGAATATTCAAACTTATGTAATCCTGGCACCCCAGTGACTTCAGTGCCGTGTTACCCGCTGCCATGATTAGACTGTGCGGCACATTCTGGGTGTGCATCTTTGGCTGCTGATAGCGGGCTCTAAACTCTCAGGCAGGAAGCACTCTGTAGTACTCCTGGGAGTCAGAGTGAGAATGTAGCTAGGAGGCAGCAGAAAAGTCAACCTTCGCCATTGTGCAGATGTTTAGGAGTCCAATGAGGCCCAGATGAATAGTCCGGTGCAGTTGTGGGTGCTGCGGAACATTCATCCTCACAGCTTGTCCCAGGAGGCAGGGCAATTGCTTGGCTAAGTGGGGAGAGGGTGGAACTATTTATAGGAGTGATATGATCAAGTTATTTTGGCATTTCTGAAGATTTTACCCTAATTCCCATTTTGAAAAGTGACTTGGGTGCTTAAGAGCCTGTCACTTTTGCAGATGGGACTTAAGCATTTTGAAAAATGTACCCTTAGTCAGTAAATGGCTCTGTTGTGTTAGCTGCATCAGCGTGCGTGTGCACATTATATATATATATATAAAAACAAATTCCAAAATCAGGGTGGGTCTACTGAATACAAGTGAATATGTACATGTTCCTAGCAGACAGAGAGCATAGAAATTTCTTTGGATGCCTCACTCTGTGTCTTCCTTTTTAACTGGACAGCCCTGGAGAAGATCCACCAGAACCAGAGAAACCAACAACAGAGTTAAGAAGCTGTTTCCCCTTTCTGATCGCTCCCCCTGGGGGTTTTCAATACCTGTTGTGGTTCATTGACTTCTGGTGAAGGGCAGATCGAGAGAGTGATGCCCCATGTTTATGGGTACTATACAGGCAGTGGAAGCTTCTTGGCTGCGTCCCCGCCATGTGAACGTGCTCTCATACTGCCCCTGTAAGGATATAAAAAGGCAGTTCAGTCTCCATAGCCTATACAAACCTTGGCCCTTCTGCTGAGCTTGCTCGTTCGGGTTCTAGACACTTAGCCCCTGGGAGCTGAACAAGATTCATCAACCAATTTCCTGTAAGAATCACTGACCAGTCAAACAACTTTTAATCACTACCAACCTGATCTGGATTTGAACTGATGACCTAAGCTCCCCTATGGAAACTAACTGTGTGCAGATATACCCAGCACTCTGTTGCAGGAGTGGGGCCTCTAGCGGGTGGACCTGTTTGACTGCCTTCAGTTTTCACAATGCCTGTGAATGCTGGTGCCACCAATCTTTGAAATTTGAGATGTAACATGTTTGGGGGCCAAGCTGCTACTTGGGTAGCAGGCAGGTAAAACTGGTCCAACCCCCTGATTTCTGAATACCCTCACTTTTTTCAGTTTGCATCCCCACCTGCATCTTATCTGAATGTTATTTGGTTCTTCATATCAAATGCTATCCACTGTCATCTAAGTGTTTTATGAATGGATGGTGATCCTTGTTTCAATTAATTTCATATGCACGCTGGTATAAATCCCTTCTGTGCTTCTCTCTTGATTAGTTCTAAAAACAGCCTCAGAAATATGAAGAGCCTTTCTCAAAGCAAATTTGTTTTGCTAAGAATGGTGAGCTAAAATCATCTCTGTGGTAAACCCATTGAAGCCAATATATTTTCTGTGCATAAGCTTTCATGAGCTACAGCTCACTTCATCGGATGTATACTGTGGAAACTGCAGAAGACATTATATACACAGAGACCATGAAACAATACCTGTGTATATAATGTCTTCTGCAATTTCCACAGTATGCATCCGATGAAGTGAGCTGTAGCTCACGAAAGCTTATGCTCAAATAAATTGGTTAGTCTTTAAGGTGCCACAAGTCCTCCTTTTCTTTTTGCGAATACAGACTAACACAGCTGTTACTCTGAAACCTATATTTTCTGTGTTAATCTGCTCAGAGAGTAAAACGGTTCACCAACAGAAATAAGAATGATATCACCCTTTTATATACCATTTTTGGTTAATAGTCACTATAATATTATAGGGAGAAGGGTTTTGTGTTTATCTGCAGTTATGAGAGAAGCTGAAATAAAGATATTTAATTTTGCATTATAACTATACAGAGCACAATACTGAACCTGTGACCCTTCAGAGCAACAAAACATTAAAAGTATCTTTAGGCTGAACATTTAAGTTTTGTATGAAAAGGGCTTTACAAAAGATGTTTTCTTGAACTAAACTCATTTCCATGAAAACAGATATCTTTGTGAATGCAAAAGTTTCCCTAGAGCATTGGAAACCTGAACATCATAATAGCAGATGTAGCCCAGCTGTGTTCTCAGAGGCCCCAGCAGTGGAGCAGAGCCCATTCCAGTGGAACTTTCTTCCACCTGAGATCTTGCAGCCTGCAATGTGGTGTAAGAATTCTCTCTTCCAAAGGGATTCCCCTAGCTACAACATGGCCATGGAAGGTGCTCCTGAAGCCAGTCACAAGTAAGTCACTTTAAAAATGTGGGCAAGGAGGAAGGGAGGAAAGAGATCTTGAAAGCTAGTTGATCTCCTGAAGGATCATTGTCTTTGCAATTTATCTGTGTCAGTGGTTCCCAAACTTGTTCTGCCACTTGTACAGGGAAAGCCCCGGCAGACCGGGCCGGTTTGTTTACCTGCTGCGTCCGCAGGTTCGGCCGATGGCGGCTCCCGGGGGCTGCGGTTCGCTGCTCCAGGCCAATGGCAGCTGCTGGAAGCGGCGCAGGCCAAGGGACATACTGGCCGCTGCTTCCAGAAGCTCCCATTGGCCTGGAGCAGCAAACCGCGGCCACTGGGAGCCACGATCAGCCAAACCTGTGGACGCGGCAAGTAAACAAACCGGCCCGGCCCGCCAGGGGCTTTCCCCGCACAAGTGGGGGAACAAGTTTGGGAACCACTGACCTATGTATATATAACAGTGCCTAGGCACTATGGTGAGGAGTGCCATCAAAAGGCATGTAGTAATTAAACTTGTTATAAATACAGAGTGTTGCATACTGGTGTACCTCAGTCCCTCCAGTTCTATGGGGCATGTAATAGTCTAGTCTCTTGTGGGCTGTGATACTTTGGTCTAATTTCAGGTGTTGGGTTTAGTGTGTGGGTATGGAGTGGTCCTGGTGGCCTGTGATAGACAGGAGGTCAGACTAGATGATCCGATGGTCCCTTTTGGCCTTAAACTCTCTGACTAATTTAATTTCACTTTCCAAGGGCAGGGACTGAGAACATGTTAACAAAGAGCATAAACTGTGAAGTCAAGTTAGTTTTAAAAATATTAGGAATGCAGGGAAATATTTCTTTCAATATAGGATTCCCCCCACCCCAGCAATATCCTTTTAAACAAATTCTCATTATCCCCCTCTCAAGTGAAAGCTGTGGAATAACTGAGCATCTGCACAGGAGCAGATGCCACTGTTCAGAGGTTTCCCAAAGTTGGGGGATAAGTAAATATCTGCGTAGCATAAATAAACAGCTCCCACCCAGGAGTTCCTGGTGACCATCACAAGTAAAACGTGTCTGCTAGCAACCAGAGGTCTCATAGGAGAGTGCTCCTTCAGCCTGTTTAAAAATTGAGTAAGTCTTTAGGGGACAACCTCCACCCAGAACTGTTTGAGGACATGCTACAGCTTTCCTGCTAGCTGTACTCGACTTACTCCTGTCTATAAATCAGTAGGTTCAAGCCTCATCCCAAGCAATCACAGTGTTAAAACAGTTCTTAAATTAGGGAACGAAAGTGGAAGAAACTCCTCAAGAATAAACATACAAGTTTTGTCCACATCTCTCTAGTTAAAATTGGGTGAACTGAATTATGGAATGGTCTTCTTTTAAGTGATTGCCAAAAATCAGTTTGCTACCAGAAAGGACTGGCCCTTTAAGGTTCAAGGGAATTTACTGGAAATATTGGGGATACTTTCAAGTAGTAGCTTGAGAGAAGCTGTTGCCCACCAAAGTTAGCTCTTTGTACAAGGTCTATTGCATAGAAAAATATATGGGAATGAAGCAGAATTGTCTGAAAATATTCAGTTTTCCAAAGGGGAATCACAGGTTCTTCAAGTGGGATTTAAAAAAAACCAAACAAGCTAGTCTTATCTGAGTTTAAAAACAATTTTTAAAAGTTCTTGATTCACTAAGAGACTGTATATTTTCTTTGTTTTAATTTCTGGGCACTTATCTGAGCAGATGGTGAGCAGTGAGGTTATATCAGCGTAATGTAGAACCTGACACCACATACAGGGTTTTTATGTTTGTTTGAATTTCAAGAGCTGATGGATCATCTGTGTTTCTCCCTTCCGTTTCTGTGGAGGAAAGAAAATAAGAATAGTGAGTTTAAATTCTCCTTGGTGTCTCATTTAAGG
This sequence comes from Caretta caretta, assembly GCF_965140235.1. NCBI lineage: Eukaryota > Metazoa > Chordata > Testudines > Cheloniidae > Caretta > Caretta caretta. The sequence continues at coordinate 18,275,912 of NC_134230.1, forward strand.
TTGTAAATACTTCAAATTGTAGCAACATGATTTGTGATTATGGAGACAGCTTTTTTCCTCTTCAAATCTGTGACTGCCTTAGAGATTTGTTTTTAACTTTGATGTGGTGTAGTCTGCACAGAGGTTAAATCTAAACTTGGCTTTTGCAAGTGACGTCTTGAGAGAGCGAATTACATTTGAAAAACAGTATTTTTTGAGTCACACCCTGCATTTTTCATTACTAGTTGTTGCTGTGTTTCAGCTTAGAGGGTAACTGAATAATATCTTTACTTGGAATGTATGCATAGAATGGAAATATCCTTCTCCTGCTGTGGGCGAAATCTGTTAATTTGGCAGTTGTGTTAAAAATGAAATAATACAAGGAGTTCATTAATTAGCTGTATTAGCCTCTGGGTTTGCCAATACTGTATCTAAACTCTTCTGCAAGTTGTACATGTAATAATGTATATTTAATCGTATGACATGTCAGTATTACTTTTATTGAGTTAGCACTGCCAATCCCATTGTGGTAGACACTGTACAAGCATCTAGGGCAGTCCTTGCCCCAAAGAGCCTACAGCTTAAGGCCCTGATCCCATAATCCCTTAATCAACATGGGTGGACTGGTACAGCTGCAATAGCATGTGCTAATACAGACCACACATTCCCCATCTAGTGCAACCTGTTCTGACTTCTTGACTGGCACCTCAGATAAGCGCAGACCCCAAGTAAACAAAATGTTTTCCTTCTGCAGATGTTAAATCTTCAAAAAATCAATGTAAGATCATCTACACCATAGTAATATTGCTAATCCTGATGTTCTCTGTTGTCCTGTTGCTGTTTCTTCCCAACCCGCAACAAACCAAAGCTAGAGATGAGGGAGAGAGAGAAAGCAGGAGAGCACACAAGGAGTTACAATACAGGTTTGCCAGGCTGAAAGCCCTTCTAATACAGAACTGCCAATCCCCCTAGGATGTATTATTCCTGATGTCCCAAGGGTCAGTGCAGGACAGCAGGAGATTGGATTTGTAAGCCAGAGTGGTTTTGGGATGGGGAAGCTGACTATCAGAGGAAAGAATGTGTTTCCCATACAGAATGTTGACCTCTCCGAACGTTGTGGGTTTGAGAGGGATCCAAACCAGCTCTGTATGTAGGTCATGAATGGTTCCAGTATGCCATGCATTGCCTCCCAGAAATCATGCTCTCCCAAAGTGAACCTGGGCCATGCATGGAACTTGATCAAACAGGACTCGATAGGATCCCTAACCCAGTGAGAACCAAGGTTTTAACTGTACTCGTGAGAGTGGATGTCTCAGATGGCTGGCATATCAACTTCCTGAGCCAAGACCTGAACTGCGGTGGGTTTTCCCCTGCCTCCCAGAAGCAGTGTTTCAGAATATTAACTGAGGGTTTCACCTAGTTCTCTTGTTTCACCTAGTTCACTGTTTGGCACCTCTCCTTCCAGTATAATGGGGCTGTCCATACATTACATAATGCATCAGTGAGTGGGTGGGTCCTTAACTTTGTATGTTTCTTTCAGTGTTACCAGGGGTGGGTGGATTTTAAATTGCATAACATTTTTGGGAGATTTTCATGGACAGCCCCAATTTGACATCCCACTGGTCAGGGCCGAGCCACAGCCACATAGGAACAGAGATTCCCCTTGGAGATGCTGCTGCTGCACAAGGACTGGCAACAAGGGGCTGCTAAAGACTGATGCAATGTGACCCACCCAACACTTTCATTCCTTTCTTGAGGACCCTGACACTACAGCCCCATGTGGATACAAAATCTGTATCCGCATCCGAGCTGTGATCCCCACACATGACCTGCGGATATCCATAGATGTGGATATCCATGGCTATGAAGTGGATAGCCGTAGATTTGCATGGTTCTACGCGGGACCTTTGGGGACAATCTCTGAGCCCCAACGAAACTGAAGCACTAATAGTCCAAGCGCTATTCAAAGCCTGATCTTCCTTTGGGTCATCTGGGTCCCTGGTTGTTCCATAAACCAGAGGAGGAAGCAGGACACTCGAACAGTAAACGAATGACTGGAAAGGGAATAAAAGTGCCACGAAGAAATGGAAACATAAGCAGGGCGCCTCCATGTCATGCCAGACGGGCCAGCAAACACTACAAGGGGTGTCTTGTGAGACTCATTTAGCAGTAGCTGGCGCAAGCTCCATAATTAGGAGTAATCTGTTTGCATTTCTTGGCTGTTGAGCTGGGCCCATAGCAACACTGTAACTCATCACAGAGTCTGGGACATTGTAGACTTGGGCTGTCTGTACCAGAAAATAAATTACCTGGCTTGACTTATGACCAAATAGAAGCATTACTCAGAGCTGTTGCTGAGCTCTGGTCCAGAAATCCAGGAGCCTTGTTTATGTCACATGGAAAAAACAAAAGGGGAGAGAATCTTTTTATGCAGTTGCTGGAAAAGATTTATTAAAAAGAGATGAAAATGTCATTGAACTTGAATTGGACCTCATAACCTCCTCCCATGACTTGTGGTTTCAGATGCTGCACCAAGGCAGAATGAAGGCACCATGTGGTTAGATTTTTGGGAAACAGATGGCATGCTGGTCACTGACAAAGGATTTAATATATTATAGGCTACCTTACTAGCAACAGATTTGCATGTGATTCTATTGGAAGACAGGCTCACAAATGGAACTTGAGGGAAGGTTGGCAGAGCCATAATTCTAAGTGGCACTTGAACAATGCCTTTAATTCCCCCCCCCCCCAACATCACCACCTCACGTTGAGTAATATGAATGCATTGGGCAGTGGATGCCTGTGGACCAAGATCAACACCAGGCCACTGGCCAAAACACATCAGGACATGGGGAAATACTTTCTGCATTAGGAGAGGAACTTGCACAATATAACAGATGGCTCATAGAAAGTTCAATGCCGCACAGGGCAGAAGAGAAAAGGGCTCCAACAGAAGTTGGAAACAATTTAAAAAAAAAACCAAAAAACCCCACCAAAACAAAACTCAGTAACTCCCCCAGATCTGGGGATTAGTGGAATTTGGAGGGGAGGGAGATGGTGCATCCCTTTCAATTGACAAATACATTCATCTGCAACCAGACCATGCGTTGTTGGTTTTGAAGTTGGAAGCCAAATCCTGGGCTGATAGGAACACCACAGAAGTTGCACATTCATTCTAGGGCAGGGTGGCTTTTCATGTCACTCTAACATAAGTGGTGGAAAATGGGTCCTATCTAGAGCGCATCTATAGCTCTCCTTTGTCATGATGTGTGAACACTGGTGGGTGGAATAAAACTTGGAGGATCCTTCTCCCAGAAGTGAGCAGACTTTGCCATGGGATGTTGCCTGCCTGCTGGCATGCTTATTGCAAAGGTATGTGGATGTTGGCTCAGGCTTTCAGGTCATGCGCTGGGAGAGCAAAGTACGATAGATGGAAGAACTGGTTTAGATAAAGAACTGACCTGAACGGTTGCCAGAATCTCAAACTGATCTTCAACCTTTTCCCTGGAGCTTAGAAAAATGTGGTTGATTATTTTCCCTCTGCCCTGCACATTGTGTTCCTCCTGTTGGCTCTCCTGGAAGCAGAAATGTTGAGATACCACTTGGAGGGGTTGTTCTTATGGTATATCTGGCTTGATGGGTATTGGGAAGCACCAGAAGTCATGTGAGAACCTGATTTTGTAACATTCTGACCCGGTTATGGAGACAATTGGTCTGAATTTATGGGTTCTTTAATCCCAACATCTGGAATTTAACCAGTTACTTGTGAGTAACTGGCTTCAGAGGGGTAGGTATGTTAGTCTGGATCTGTAAAAGCAGCAAAGAGTCCTGTGGCACCTTATAGACTAACAGACATACTGGAGCATGAGCTTTCGTGGGTGAATACCCACTTCATCGGATGCACGTAGTCTACATGCATCCGACGACGTGGGTATTCACCCACGAAAGCTCATGCTCCAATACGTCTGTTAGTCTATAAGGTGCCACAGGACTCTTTGTGAGTAACTGTCTTCCAGGTACTCCCCCCACCCATGTAGCACAGTGTGCATGGCTGAGTGGCTGGTCTGCTTTGGTGGAGACACTAGACATGCATCGATCTTTTTGTGCTGTTACAGCGGGGACTGTTCTTCCTGTGTACCACTAGAGGCCACCGCAAACCTCATTTAAGAAAAGAGCACCAACTGGAATACATGGCAAATAAGTCCGTGATTTATAGGGAGAATCTGGGGGCACAACTGGAACTTGGATCTCCCTAGGACAATTTCTGAGGTAAAGGAGCCGCTCCCAGATGTAAGCACAAGCCTGCAGGTCACCTCTAGCAGTGATCTCATCAGATTTTACAAAGTAGGTAGGGTCAGACCTGTCCACTGCTAGGACGGGGCGGGAGATCTCCTGGGAAATCCCAGGTCTTGCTACCCACTTTCCTGGGTAAGTGGAATTTCCCTAGGAGACGTGCTGACCTCCATCTGTTTGCTTTAGTTTTTCATATAAGCAGAAGTCAAAAGTCAAGCAGAGACCACCCCCTCAGCCTCCCTCTGACTCCTGCTTTGCCATTAAAATCTGTCTCTCACTATATCTTTGGTGACCATGCTGGTTGTTCAGCTCAGGCATGGTTTCCTTGAATTGTGTGTGTTTGGCTGAAAGAAGTGGTGGATGGAATGGCTGGCACTGAGAAGGGCTAGAAGGCTGAAAAGCTGTCAAGTAGAGGAGAGACAAGGCACGTAAAGAGGACTCGCAAATTCACCCCATGATAGGTGTTTCTCTACTTGGCCTCTACTGCCTTTGTTAGGAACTCAGTACCTCTTAGACACACGGTGTTTTGGCTGTAGCCGAGACTGCTAAGAGGAACTGACTGCTGGGTTAGCTGGAGGAGATTGGCCTTTGTGGGATGAAACCTTGCCTAGAAACAGAGTTCATGGGACCAACACTGGGTTTGTTTATGGAATTAAAATTAGAGCAAGCCTGGGAGCTGGAGGTGAGTGGGTTCTTGCGCCTATCTAACCCTGGGATGGGCAAAGTGGCTTTGATGAGATGGGAATCGGTCCTGAATCTTCACCCAAACCGCCACACTGAACCTTTTAGTGCTGAAAATAAATAAATAAAAGCTTTTCCTCGCTGTTTTTCTGCTTGGCTGCCTCTACAGCTCCAGGTGGACCAGGAGAAGGAAGGGCCAGCTCATTCTTGCATGGTTTCTGGTCTGATATTTTTGCAGACTTGAGCAGTTTGGCTAAGCCTCAAGGCTCCAAGGATCTGGAGGGCTGCCTGTCACTAGTGAGTCTGTGCAGATGTGCTCTGTCTTGTGCACCTCTCCAGGGAGAAAGCATTGTGGTCTTCACCTGGAGGATGTTGCAGACTGGATTTTTCTCCTCAAGATTGTGAATGATACTTAGAAAGGCCCAAATTACAGACTGCCAGTATCCCATCACAGGTAAAGCACCATGAATACTGCAGAAGAAGAAACACACAGTGAGGTGAGAGGACAGCCTGGAGCACTAGGGGGAACTCACACGCTGGCATATTGGTGTGTGTCACTAGTGAAGGTAGAGAAACAAGGTGGTTGAGGTCATATCTTTTATTGGATACCTCCCCCACCTCATCTCTTGGACATCATGGGACCAGCACGGCTACAGCTACGCAGCACACACGAGAGAAATGGCAGCTAGGAGCTTTATTCTCAGTTTCACAGAAACGACGTTGCGCACATTTTATACTAAATCACTATTTTAGACTCTGGAGGCCAGCTGACTCCTGCTGGTTAATAAGAATTTTAAGGTTGCTCCAGCCAGATAACACAAGTGTTCCCATCAGATGCTGTGTCCCATGTGGATGCTGTGGCTTTGGGTACCTTACTGAAGAGCACCTGCATGCTTTGAGGGCTGAGCAGGAGGATGCTTATGCATGAGAGTGACTCTGATCATTCAATGCCATTTTCTAACCAGCTGTGAATGAGGGCTCAGCTGGGTAGATCGGTGCTGTTGTTTCTCTTTAAAACTCCATCTTTGCAACCAGCTGCATTTCTCTTGTGGGAAAGACGAAATGTGCCCTTGTCCAAGGACAATGGCTGTGTCCTTCCCCCACTCCCACGGCGTGGGCCGTGTAACCATCTCTCTGATGTCTGTTCATTCCTACGACAACTGTGTCTTTGACAGGGACCTGCAGAATCCCACAGGCAAACACGGGTAAGGAGCAAGTACTGTGGCAAACTGCCCCCTCGTGGTGTAACAGGGCCTCTGTCAAGGACACTGGGTTTTACACTTCCACACATGTTCTTGAGGACTCTAAACTTCTTAAGAGGTTTAAGTTTTTGGGATGGCTGGTGGAGGCACTGAACAGTTTCTGGGAAGGAGGTGCTCCATCACTAAGTCCTGTTTGCAAAAAAATCTTTCAAGTAGCCTCCCACCAGAACATACAAGGAAAAATGTAACCTGCAAGACTGAGGCTCTGCTACGGTCCCAAACTGATTGATTGATCCTTGAGATTGTAATTCTACCATGTACTAACCAGGATCCTGCAGCATATGGTCCTGCCAAGTTGTTTGGGCAAGGTGTAGCTTTGTGTGTGTAGCGCTCCCCATGAACCTCCCTTATGTGAAGTGCCCTCCCATTTCCATAGCAACTCCAGCAAGCACTTGCACCTGAAGAATTTCCATGGCAATTCATAAAATGCTTTCTCCTCATTTCATAGAATTTCTCCTCTGATCTTGGTTTCCCTGTGTTGTTACTGTCTTGTTACTGTAATGAAGCTCTGGGGGCTGGGGCAGTCTATCCAGCTTATGCAAGGTAGTGTTTGGAGTTCCTCTGAGTATGGTTTTGTTAGTTCCCTAAAGGTAATCTTAAAAATAACCCCCCAAAATCTCTCAATCCAGTTCCTAGTTGTTGAGTGTCCACACTGCAAAATCCAGTGCAGGTGGGCCCTGTAGTCAGCTGCCTCAGTGCGTATCCAGTTTGGTGAAGAGGGGTTTATGACTTGAGGCAAGACTGCTATATTGCTGTTCTTGGAGGACAGAAGGACTCCAATCTCCAGGTCAGCACTGTGAGCATTAAAGTTAACAGACAAAACTAAGGAAAGGCCACTCCATGAAGGTGGTTTGCAGAACAGGGGCTCCCAAAACTCTGGCACAATTGATGATTGCATTGATTACTTACCAAGAGTCCATGGGCCACATTTGCATGAAAGGGAGCCGATAAAAACCTTCCCTAATCTTTCATAAAGAGAGGTAACAGAATGCCGTGCTCCATGTTGATCAGCGAAGCTATGCTGCGTTGTAGAACTACCTGTGCTGTATTTGGCCTCGTCAAGAGACTTTAACCCTGCTTATTCTAAGCGCTGATATTTGGAACTAGACTCTGCTCCCTTGGTCCTTCCCTACCCTCTTTCCATACTGGATGCTGTGAACTGCAGGTATCCAGAAAATATTAAATTTTTTTCAATAGAAAGGAGACTTTTCTAGAGTCCATTCTAGTGACTGCTTCAAAGAGAAAGAATTTATTGGCTACTTGCTCCTTCAGGCAGTAGGATAAGAGAGTAAGAAAGAAAAAGATGTTGGGGGAAGGCAGACATTAAACTAAAAAGTAAGGATCGTGTGATCAGTCCCATTAACGACGTGAAATTTAATGCCAGAAAATCCCACTTTCCTGGAAATAGACAAAGTGCGTGTGTTTTCTTCAGAAGGCAGGAAAATTATATGTGGTTAAAGCCTTGTGAAAAAAAAAAGTGGTGAAAACAGGCTTGAGTTATGCATCCCCCTCCAAACCCACAGAAAGTTATGCAATCCAGACCCACTGGACTGAGCTGTGCTGAAAAAAAGAAGATCTAGACTTCCGAGCCCATGATTTCCCAGCTCTCAAATTAAAAAGAGCAAGTGGTGAGAGTAGGGTGTGGGGAGAGATTCAGAATGTCTGGGATGTTATCCACTTCATGAATCTGGAGCAGTAGATTTAGAAGGCTATGCAGGTAATTTTACTTGTGTGAGGGATAGACATCTGAGGAGATACGAATTGTACCATCTGCCTCCAAGCCCCGATCTCTACCTTTTCTTCATTGCTGGAGATATTTGGCAGGCAGGCTCTGCACCTAGATTGTTTAGATACCAAGAGTAAAATTTTGGGTTGTGTTCCCTAACTGTTAGCCATGCGATTCTAAGTTTTTTGACTCTTCCAGGGAGTTGGAGGGTGCCATGTTGTACTTGCTTTATCTTGCAGATTTACACTTCATGGCATCCCCCAACTAAGAATATCAGCAAGGGCAGTCTAGAGGTACCATGTGGTATATCCTTTCTCTCCTCTTAATGCAGGCTAATTCCAACTGCAGGCACCAAAGAGGGTTACATCTCTTGGAAGATCTGACGGCAGTTTAGACATCTAGAACAGCGGTTCCCAAGCAAGTGGTCACTGGCAGTCTGCAAGGAGCTGGCTGGTTGTACGCTGCTGTCCCTCCTCACCTCCAGCTGCTAACCTGTATTGGGTGGCTAAACATACATTACATCTTTTCCTGGGGTTTCTTTTCCAGATAAGTAAGATCACTGGTTGCCACAGGGATGTTATGTAAGCATGAAAAAGTGGGCCCTGTGAATGCTAATGAGAGGAAATATCCAAAACCAATTCTTCATTAAGATTCGGTCAACGCTTTGAAAAGTTTGAAGACTATTGTGGTATAGATGTTCAGGGGGCATGTACCCCGTGTGCAGTTATAAAACATAGTGTGTAGACTTTCCTGGTGTTCCATAGGGAAGATCACAATTAGAGGGGACAGCTTTGTGGTCTGTGTGAAACATAGTTGCTGGAACCACTGATTCAAAATGCTGGAATTAGTTCACCACTTCATCTTTCCAAGGCAGAGGATTCGAATTTCATGCAGTTTCCTGTGCGTGTGGGTCTTAGAAACAGAGGCTGTCTGTTGTGAATGGACACTAACCATTCCTTGGCTCTTACCAAGAAGAGGTAAGGTTTGCTCCAGCATCACTGGCCAGATGTTCCCCTCTCCCCTCTGTTCAGCACTCTGCTGGGTACTGGAAGCTTCTCCCCATACCAAAGATGGCTGTGTTTTGGTGGTGGTATATATGCACAGTTTGTCAAGTCCTTTGGGATCCTGCAAGCTAAAAAGCCCTGTAGAAAAGGGAGGCATACAGGCAGCCAGGGGGCTCCACTCTGCACACTGCCCCCACAGCTCCCATTGGCCAGGAACTGTGCAAGGGCGGTGCCTGCGGACGGGGCAGCACACAGCAGAGCCGCCTGGTCATGCCTCCACATAGGAGCTGGTGGGGGGACATGCCCTGCTTCTGGGACCTGCTTGAGGTAAGCGCTACCCTGAGCCTGCACCCATGAGCCCCCCCCATGCCCCAACCCTCTGCCCCAGCTCTGATCCCCTTCCCACCCTCCAAACCCCTTGGTCCCAGCCTGGAGCACCCTTTGGCACCCCAAACCCCTCATCCTCCACCCTACCCCAGAGCCCACAGCTTCAGCCCTCCAAACCCCTCGGTCCCAGCCTGGAGCACCCTCCTATACCCTAAACCCTCATCTCCAGCTCCCCCCCAGAGCCTGCACCCCCGCCCAGAGCCCTCACACTGCACCCCCCTGCTCCAGTCTGGAGCCCCCTCATACATCCCAAACTCCTCATTTCTGACCCCACCCTGGAGCCCGCACACCCAGCCAGAGCCCTCACCCCCTTCTGCACCCCAACCCCAATTTATTGAGCATTCATGGCCCGCCTTGTGATTGCTATAGCCCGATGTGGCCCTCAGGCCAGAAAGTTTGCCCACCCCTGCCCTAGGACATCAAACTTGGGTCCATCAAATTTGGCATCTTGCCTCTAGTGGGGTCAACACTAGGTACTTGTTGTGTGTTTAATAAAAGATCTGATGAAAGCTCCATAAGAAATGTTGTTGTCCCTCAGATACTGAGGCTGGAGACATGATGTACAAGTTTAAGTGTGTGAGCTCAGAGCCCTGAGCAGTTCCAGTCCTTCTTGTAGGAGAGAATTCCTGTTAACACCTTTGCTAAAGACCATTTCATGACACATCAGGAGGCTTTGTCTGCCTAGATGCATTACATACATCACTTTTCAAATAATAGCTTGCTTAGAGCAACTGTTTTGAACTCTGCCAAATCCACAGAAGTGTTGGGAAGTGACCGCTTGTTCATTGGGCACCGAGCCAACAAGTGGAAAGCAGTCAGTAAACTGTGTCATTTGTCCTAAGGGTAGAGGAGGTGGCTTCTGGGAAATGAAGGGACCCAAAAGAGAAGCCACTGCCAAATAGTTTTACTGCATGCTGAAAATGGTGCCTGCTCCTAGCCCTGGGGCAAACTTCTCCCAGCAAAGCATGCAGCCTTAACCACACCAGCAGTTTGCATCTCCTTTCGGAGAGAGTGGCTCTTCGTCATCTTCTTTTTTCCTAGTCCAGGTCAACTAGTTATCCCAGTTCCCCCGATTTCCCTCCCTCCCCAGCAAGCCTGAGCTCCTGCTGGCCCTTGGAACAGGAGTAGCTCATTGTTGCAAATGAGTTTAATCCAATGTTAGAAGCCTTTATGGTCCTTAATAGAAAATGGCATGAATAGCAAAGGAAAAAATGTCAGATGTTTCCTGTAAGGCCTTTAACTGCTCTCCTGGGTGTGTGATTACAGCATATGCTGGAGATAGGTTTGAGCAGGGTGGTGGTGGGGAAGAGGCGCTCTGGCAGCATTTCACATCCCCATCTGCAAGCCTCATTACAATGTGCTACTTGAGAGGAAACGGGCTGGGGGGGGGGGGGCGGGTTTGCGGGAAAACAACCACCAAGGCTCTCCATGGCCAGAGCACATCACTGCTTTCCAGTCCTCTGGTCTCCAGAACCTGAACCTTCCCGGGAAGCAAGAGTCTCTCATCCTGCAGGGTTAAATTGAGGACAAGGCATGATTAAGGGGGAATTGTGGGAAGTCTGTAGGCTTCTAAAATCCCCCGACCACCTTCTTGTCCTCGGGCTTGTGAAGAGTCCAAACATCTAGGCCACCACACTTAATATCAGGCTTCTAGTCTGAGATTTGTGCTTTGCAGGAGATTTCTCATGATGAACTTTGAGTCAACACCCTAGAGAGTCTGGCCGACAATCTCTAGGGCGAGTTGGCCTTCCAGCCAACCCCAAATATCACCAAGCTGTTGCCTAATGGGCCAGGATGACTTGACCCCAGCAAAAAGGGTGGCGGGAGAAGACACACCTGAGAGAGTGTACTAGTACTTATTGGGACCCAAGAACCTCTTAATGCCACCTACCAAGGGGCTGCAGAGGGGTTCCAGGCATCTCGTGGGTCTAGTGCATCAAAGAATCTTTGATAAATGCCTGTGTCACTCTGGTCAACAAAATCACTGTGGAATGTATGTACAGATACCATGTAAGGAGGGTGTGGGTGGGTGGGTGGGTGTGTGTACACGTGAATAAAATATATCCTTAAAGTCTGTAGGTTCTCATCACCAGCAAAGGTGAAAAGCAGGTTTGCTGTCAGACAAGAGATGTTTGTTCATCTATCTGTTCATGTGTAAACTGAGTACTGGCTCATTCACAACAGGCTTCTTATCACCAGTTTGAACTGAATGCAAATGCAGGTTTGTAAGATCTTTGGACAAAGGAACCAAGAGAGGGAGAGAAACAGCGGGGGAGGAAGCACCTTATCAGAGGTTTGCTTGGCTATGTTTGGGTGGGGCCAGAGAAGACTCCCAGACACCCTGCACTGAGGAAGTAGGAGGACGACAGTGGTTTTGCTTCATGAAGAGGGGCCTCAGCCAGGCTTGGTCAAAACACTGATAAGAACTTTGGGCACTGGCGTGCAAGGTAGGCCCTATATGCTCAAGCGGCTGTGCTTTGTTCAATTGGTGGCCCACAGCCCAGATCTGGCCCGCCAGACTATTCCATCTTGCCCCCATGGAGGATGCTCTTCTGTGGAGCACACGGGCATCCTCTGCACAGCATGCATGCAAGGTCATCCTGCTTGGAGGGTGCCATTTTGGATCACCTGAGGTATGCAAGTGAATGATTGCATGCCTTACTAAAAGTGTTCCGCTAAGCCACGGGCTTTGGGTGAGAAAAAACTTCTTCAGACAGGAGGTTAATCTGTTGGTTAAATTGAGTCTCTAGAAAGCACGTTATGATTTTGATTCTTTTTCCAATATTCTTACTCATTACTACCTGACTCTCTAATCACTGATAACAAACAAGCATTTTCTCTATAGATAAATCGAAGTGCTGCGGTGTTGAGCAAGGTGCTGGTCCTGAACTGAATCGTACAAGCTGGAACCTACTGTTCTTTTGGGAACAGCGATCCTGGTAATTTGGGAGTGTTCAGGGGCTGGATGCTGCAGGGAACACGCGGAATATTCAGAGGTTGGTGTGTGCCTGTCAATACCTGTCCAGAGAGAACGAGGCCTGGTAGAGCTTGCATTGCAAGACTGGTGGATTCAGGGAGCGGATCCACAGCAGGCACGGACAAGGCTGCTACACGCTAAGGGCAGGCGATGGGGAGGTGCCTCACCACCCTGGGTGTATGCCTGAGGGGCATGACACTAATAAAGGATGTATCAATATCCAGTTTGTCTTCATCGACACCCAGAGTCTTTAGTTTCATTTCCCCATAAGTTCTCTTACCTCACAGGCAAGTCCAAAGTTTCCTATGGAGGCAGGGCCCAGGTGCCCAATTCTCCCCAAACTCAGTACCTTTTTCCACAAGATGATTCTCTCCTCCAGGCCCTTTCTGGAGCTGCTTTCCCCCTTGGCACTCTTCCCAGCATTTCAGTCTTCGTGGGTATTGCCTCACCTTCTCCTTCTGTTCTCCTCTGCAAGGACCTACACCTGGTTATATAGACCCCAGCCACCTCCCACTCCCAGCAGCCTCTGAGCGGAGTGGTTCACTGGCGTCAGCGGCTTGGGGGTTCCCTCTCCCAGGTGACATTTCACGCTGGCAGAGCTTGGCAGTGACCCTGACTGACCAGAAGAGAGAGGAGCCAGTCAAGCAGTGGAGAAAGCAGTTCCTAAGACCACCATTGAGCCTATTTAAAACAGGGATCATTCTCTTGCTGATTTCTTCCTTTATATTCAAATTTGTCAACTTTTTGCCATGTCAGAGAGAAACCCAGGGTGGGCGCAGTGAGTCAGATGAGAGGAAATCTCGGGCTCCTTCATTTCCTCGGAAGGAAGGCAGGTATGCTGCAAGCAGTGCACTAACTCTGGAGCAATAGACAGATGTTCCTCCTACACCGGGGGTTAGAATTAACACATTCAGCAGAGATTTGGACTTCCACAGCCATTGGCTGGTCTAGTTTAGCCTGATCCAGACTCCCTGCTGAGCCATGGCTCAGGATCTCTGCAGTTCGGATATAGCTGGACTCTGGGGCTGTCACTGGCTCCATATATTTTATATTGCTGAAGAGTAGAGTTAGTGAAGGAATCTTTGCTCCTTTTCCCTTTGTTTCTTTTTCTTTCTCCCAGAGAGTCAGACACCTCATTCCCCATCCGCCCTGAAATCTGTGCTTTCTCCTGTCAGTCCCTTCTCAGTGACTCATCCTCCTGGCTACTGAGACATCCTTTGCAAGCTAATATCCTCTCCTGGAAAAGTTGCAGGTGTGTGGGTGAGGGTGCTCAATCAATATTCCATTGCCTTTGTTAGGGTCGAGTGTGCTGACTAACGTTCATCAGCTCTGCCAGCTGCTGGGAATCATGTACTAAGCATAAGAAGAGGAAGGATGGCTCAGTGGTTACAGCAATAGCTTAGGCCTCGGGAGGACCCAGGGTCTGTTCCCTGCTCTGCTACAAACTCCTTGTGACCTTGGTCAAATCACTCTGTCTCTCTGTGCCTCAGTTTCCCCATTTTCCAAACAGGTACCATAACCTGGCCCTGCCTCATGGGGATGTTGTGAGGATAAATATGTTAAGGACTGGGAGATGCTCAGACACTAGGATAAATGGACACAAATCAGATATTAGGAATGGCAATATATAAAAACCTGTAGGAGAACACTTCAATCTTGCTGGACACACACTAGCAGATTTAAAGGTAGCCATCCTGCAGCAAAAAACCTTCAGGACCAGACTTCAAAGAGAAACTGCTGAGCTTCAGTTCATTTGCAAATTTGACCCCATCGGCTCAGGAGTAAACACAGACTGTGACTGGCTCGCCAGCTACAAAAGCAGTTTCTCCTCCCTCGGTGTTCACACCTCAACTGCTAGAAGAGGGCCTCATCCTCCCTGATCGCACTAACCTCGTTATCCCGAGCCTGATTCTTTCCTGCATATTTATACCTGCCTCTGGAAATTTCCACTACATGCATGCGATGAAGTGGGTGTTCACCCACAAAAGCTCCTGCTCCAATACACCTGATAGTCTATAAGGTGCTACAGGACTCTTTGCCGCTTTTTCAGATACTATGGTGAGTACCTAAGACAGCAAGGGATCCTCTCAAATGCAGAGCTCCCCGGTGATTCTTGGGGAACATCCAAGACTTCAGGAAATTGGTAGTGAGAGATGGAACTTCTTTCTTCTCTAGATCACTGGTGTGAGTTTGACCCTGGAAGGCAGTAATGATGGAAAGTTATTGTTTAGTGGTCCTGATGTGAAATGAGTTCAGAGTCCATTGCCTAGTGGACACCCCACAAATGACACTCTCTCTCTCAATTAGTACTAATTGGCTCCCTTGCTGGTTGTCTCAGCAGAGACACCACCAAATAAGTGCATCAGAGGGACTGAAGTAGGTGGCCTGTCTGAGGAAGCACGCACAGCCTGTGCGGTTCTGGCTCTGTGGATAAAGAGCGGATTCAGTCTCCAGGGTTTTCATTCAGGCACCTTTCGCCAGCACAGATTGAATTCCCTTTACAAAATAAAATAAAGCCTTTGTCTGTACAACACTTTTCTGTCTTGCCTTGCAATTGATGGATTACAAATGTCACCTACTCTATAGAGAAGTGTATAGGCTACACACTCTCTATACAACGGGACAACACTGAATAATTCCCAGTCAAGTCATGCTAATTTTGATTCTTACATTTGGCTGGAGGCTAAGAGTTGACGAGGACAAAGAGAATTTGAATGTGTTGTTTTATTTATGGGAATTCTTCGTCAGATGTTGGAGGGACTCTCTCCTTATTTTAGTTTTGAATAGACACATATATGTTTCATCGTCCTTTTTCAGGAGGATACAGCTGGCACTCTATAGCTACCTATACACCGTAACTTTGTGATGGTGCATAGTCAGTCCTTCTAAAAAAATTTAAGAAAGTCCGGAGGGTGAAAATCAATCAATGTTCCCTTGAAAAATGGGACTTTCATACAGGGGAAATTTTCAAATATAACTTTTAAAATCCTCATCTTCCAGGAGTTTCACTCTTGTTACGTATCTCTGTAATGTCAATAGCATTACCCTGAGCTCTCTACCTCCCTGCCCCAATCTACCTCCCTGCTTCCCATGCAGGACAATTCCAAGGAAAACCTGTTATATCATGAACAGTGGAATGGAACTCTTGTGCTACAGGAATAAGCCACAGGTGGCTGCGAAGTCGGGCCACGCAGGACTGCAAAATTTTGCTTCAAGCTGGTGCCACTTTGTAGCCTGGGATGCAGCAACGTGACCCAGGGATCGATCATGGCATGACACTGCATCACCTTGCCCCACTGCACAGATTCCATTGTCACATGACGGAACATCACACCACAGTGATATGACAAGACTTTATTTAAAAAAAATTCGGGCAGGTGGCAATACTCATCTTATTCAGACTCCAAGAATAGGATTGGGGAGAACAGGAAAAACAAATGGTCAAGTTATGCCTAAAAGTAATTTGCCACAAGGCATGACACACACACATGCTATTTAGGCTTGATCTTGTGCCATTAAAGTCAATGGGAGTTTTGTCATTGATTTAAATGGAAGCAGCATCAGACCCAGACTTCAGAGATCTTCAGGCTCTCACCTCCATTAATGTGGGGCAGATGGCAGACCCTATGGAATAGGAGAGTGTGATATAAACCATGGAGGCAGGCTGGAGATCTGCTGCAAGCTTTCATTTTTTGTTTTGTTTTTGTTTGCATTGTTGGTGTTTTTTTCTTTTTTTATCAACAGCATGTCTGGCTGTGTGTACCTGTATTTAGTCCTGATAGTTTTCAGTGTGTGATGAGCACCTACATCTAACAGACAGTAGAGCAGTGGATTTTGCATTGGCGACCCCTTTCACACAGCAAGCCTCTGAGTGCCCCCCCCCATAGAAATTAAAAACACAAACACAATTTTCAATGCTAAATTTATAATCCTACCGTTTAAAATGAACTTACCTTTTCTCGCCACTTTTAAATGAAGACTAAAACACATTTTTATCAAATGATTGTGATAAGCAGAAAAGTTATTTTTTTAAATAGTTATTGTTTAATACTGGAGGGGGGAGGTGGGGGCATAAAGAAACTTTGCCAATATCATTTTTCCCAGCAGACCGAGCGTCCCACTGCCACCCTTGCTTCTGCACTGCTGCCGGCTAAGGCACTGCCTTCCGAGCCAGGCGGCCAGAGCGTGGCGGCTGCCCAGCTGTGAAGAACTGCAGCAGTCGCCATAGCATTGCAATGCCATACCATGCCACCCTTACTTCTGTGCAACATTTGGCCTTTGCTCTGGGAGGGGTGGTTACGGGAAGGGCGGGGAGTAAGGCAAATTTTGAGGTGGCTAGAGCCTGCACAAACCGTCCCCTCACACCACCTCTGCCTGTGTATCTGACTGTTAAATTATAAATTACTTTTCTTTTTTTGCCGATCTCAGTGATCTGATTGGTCTGCGATTTAATGCAGCTCTTCAGCTGCTGAACAATCAAGCCCTCTAATGTTGTCTCAGTCCTAGGGCTGGCCTTAGAGAAAATGGCACTGGACTGGAACTTGGGAGACCTCTGCCAGTGAGGCTGCTGTGTGGCTTTAGATAAGTCACCTTACCTCTCTGTGCTGGAGTTTCACCATCTGTAAAATGGGGAAAATATCCGTCTTCATATGGCACTTAAAGCTATGGATGAAAGTGGGCTATTTAAGTGCCAGGTATTGCATCCTCTATTGGGCAGACTGTCTTGCATTTGATGGAGACGTGTAGGTCTCTTCGTCTATCCTTAACTGCTACGACGACTGCTCGGCTCCATTTTATATACTGCACGTATAAAATCTCCATGAACATAAATCTCCATGTATTCTGCAAGAGCCTAGGATTGTCCTTAATATGATCACCAGTTTATAAAGCACATTGTCAAGTACTTCGTAAAAATACTATTCTAAAGGTTAGGAGTGTTTATTTTACTCTTCTTTGTTTATAAGTAGTCCACCCTTATAGGCTTGAAAAATCACTTATTTTTCCTTCTGACTTTGTCCTTCACTGAATATTTTCCATCCTCTGTGTTTTTAATTGAACTTCAAATCGACATGAACTTTTTCTTGTTTTGTGGTTTGTGCAGTAGCCTCGCTGATGTCGTCAGTGCAGCTCTGGGGACAAGGTGTGCACTAAGTTCAGCCACTGCACAGGGAACAAAATATTGTTATACTAGGGCCTACATAAACATTGGCTCCTCTTCATTTTTGTCTCACCAATATTAAAACAAGCCCCTGGAAATTGGGAAGACCTTTTCCCATTAAATCAAAACAAGCTTAAGGTAGGTCAGCAACTTTTAATACGGCCCTTATAAGCTCTGTTTGCACGCTTTCTAGTCTGCTGTGTATTTAAGCTGTGGGAATGTTGGCTGTAGCGAGATTTCTATCTCTCTGACCCAAATAAAGAAAGGTGCAGGGTGAGGCCAAGGAAAATATGAGTAGGAATGATCT
The DNA here is from genome assembly GCF_965140235.1 of Caretta caretta. Taxonomy (NCBI): domain Eukaryota; kingdom Metazoa; phylum Chordata; order Testudines; family Cheloniidae; genus Caretta; species Caretta caretta. The sequence continues at coordinate 18,293,686 of NC_134230.1, forward strand.
CACCCTGTGGGGACACTGTGTGCTTGCTAAACTCCAGACAGACATGTAGGAACCCCTCACTATTTTCCTCCGCATGTGTATACTCCTACTATGAATGAGAGTGGAAATGACTTCCAGAAGCTGTTCTGGAAGAAAAGTGACCTGTAACTTCCAAAGGAAAGGCTAAAAACATAAAATGTCTGTGTCCCCATGTTACATAGAGATCTATCTAGAAAAGGGATGAGGTTTTATCTGTATTTAATAGGCTTTGCCCTGCATATTCGGAATCCTTCCGTCTGTCATCATTCTGTATTGTACTGGTTTACCCACCTGTAGAGAAATAGACCGAGATTAATGTGCCATCACTGAGCTTTTCTGCATTCAGAGTTTAGCACGTTCGAATCTACTTGCACGTGCCAAGAGCCTAGTGTTCCCCTTACGCTGCAATATCTCTATGGGCTTCATTGGGGTGACTTGCGATTTATGGTGGTGTCAGTGAGAGGCAACTCAGGCCCAGATTTCAAACATGGTACCTAAGCAATGCACTCAAGGGGAATATTCCAGGCCTGTTGCTTTGGAGACGCATCTTCTGTATCTTGCTGAAAAATTCTGTATAATATGTATATATTTTTAAAAATGGTGTGGGGATTTTGGCTTTGTTCTGTAGAATAAAACATAGTTTGGCATATATCTATATGCACTAGGAATGAGGCCTACAAGGGATTGGTGATGGGGAAACCCCCTCTGGGTTTCCAGTTCCATCCTAGACCAGGTAGCTGGGGGACTGACAGCTGCCACATCTCATGTGCACAAAATGAATTGCAAGTGGGGAAAGTGCCTGTTTCTAAAATGCCCATCAGACATAGTCGCGCAGTCTCAGGGTCTTGGTCTGGCTCCTTGCAGAAAGCTGTCCAAGTCCCAGAAACAGACATCACAGTTAGCAGTCTTGGCACAGAGGCCGAGGATCGACTGGGCAGTGCAGACTGCCCTTTCCTTCCAGCCCTGAGAGCTGGATCCTCCACCGCAGTATGTCGGCAGGGGATTGGTGTGTAGTGAAAATGCTGTCCTGATGTCTCATGGCTGCCCCGCCTGACACATCGGCCCCTCTTACTGTACTTCTGTGGCTCCCCAGAACCATACTATCTGAGCCCAAGTAACAATCATTCTCTCTCTCTCCTCCACAGGTGGGATTTAAAATGGACAGATTAGGGGGGGTGTGCTGCTAAATTCCCTATTATCTAGCTTAGAAAGGTAATGTTCCACACTGGGCGAATTAACGAGGTCTCCAGGGTCTACTGATGGCTTCACTGGTATTAGACTATTGCGTCCTATGGGACGGGAGGTAAAGGAAGACATGGGGCTGGGCTCTGTTAGTGGGCGCCCCAGATGTTCTCTGCTCCTTTACCAGCCAGCAGTGGCAAGGGTCACAGGTGGTAGCCCCGATTATTGTTAGTGCTTCCATGACTTCATCTTGTGTGAATGGGCTCACTTCCTGGAAGGAGGCGGCTTGGCTTGTTCCTGGTGTCCCATGAGCCTGTCCCAGATGCCCTCCACCCCAAGATTGCATTTGGTTTTCTCCCTCCCAGTGTTATTTTTAGGTTTTGTTTTCAGTCCACAGACGAACACTGAAGGAAGTGAATTAACATCTACTGTTTTGTGGTTTCATAGGTTTGTTAAATCACTGCACAGTATGAGAAAGTCGTGAGGGTTTTACACAACAGTGTGGTCAGCAGGCTCCAGTAACCCTAGGTGAGGCACTGGGTAGCCATGGCAGAGAGGTGTTTGTGTACAAATGCCAAGTCCAAAGCAAAGGGGTCCGGATTGCTGCTGAGGTTCCCTCCCCCGACTCTGCATGGCTCTGTGTGCTGCTCCCTTTCTGCTTAGGGGCTGTATCATTTCACATGTCCATTCACCATAGGTTGGCAAACATCTGGTTTGGAGAGGAGACATGAGGCAGACTTTTCTTTTTGGTTTCTGAAATTTTGCAAAACTAACAAATTTTGCAAAATTGCAAAACTAACAGTGCAAGAAAATAAACCCCTTATTAATTCCAAGGGAACAATTTCCAGGGCAGCTTCATTGGTCTAACCACTTGCTCTAGCTTCCTGTACTTTTTCTTATCTAGTTTTCGAAGGGCAGCATGTGACCTGGTTTGCCCTTGTCTGGGCATGGCTAGGAGAGGGGCCTGAGCAGCACTGTGTTTGCCATGGCTTCCAAACTCCTGTTTATGGGGCGTCAGCCCTTAAGGATTTTTATTGCTCTGATACATTAAGCAATGCCTCACTTGGATGGCCGAAAATGTTATTACTGCACAGGCACATTTTATTTGCTTTGGACGGTGTGGGCCCAGGTTTTATTTTTGTAATGCTGCGGTTTTGAGTGGCTGCTCTGTGGCTATACAGGTACAGACACTTCTCCATGTTAAGCAAATTCTCCAGTGTGAATTCCTGCTGGGCTTCGCTCACAAGGGACCCTTGTGCGTGCTCCTCATTCCATGTGGGTTACGTCTCTCCTGTTTCACGCTTTTCTTCCTTGAACCAAACAGCTATTTTGGAGAGTCGGCGGTGGTCCTGGCATAATGAGCCTTTGGGCTTCTGTCGAAGTAACGTGCTTCCCATCAAATACTGCCACCACCAGAAGTGGCACTAAAGGGTCCCTTTTTGGCCATCTAGCAGAAAGGCCATAGGCTGAATGGGCCACAGACACTGAACAACTCTCTTGCCCCTTAGCAAGGGGTCTTTCCAAAGCAGGATGGAGGGATGTTAGCTGGGGGGATAACGTGTGGAAAGCCTGCATGGCTTCTGCCCAAGCGATAGGTGTTCTTGGGGCAGAGGACTTTGTCTTTAGGGCTCTCAGTCCAGCATCTTTGACAGAATTTAGTTCACTGAAATTTTTTGGCTTAAAAAAAAAAAAAAAAAAAAAAAAAGGTAGGGCTGGCTTCCCCAGTGAGCGGCCCCCGAGAGAGGCGGTGTGGGTTGTTAGTGAAGATCTGTCAATCACAATGGTTTTGCTTTGGTTTGCCATGAAGGTGCTGGAAAGAATGATGAAAATTCCAGTATGGGTGGGAAGTGGCAGTTATTTTCAATTCAAGCTGAACTTTTATTTACAGCAAATAAAATTGGCATCGTTAGCATTCCTAGGGGTTCCTGACCCAACTGTAGCCAGCCCCACTTGGCTAAAGATGACTCTTGTGCATTTCAGACAAGTTAAGAGTCATATAAAGGCTGCTTAACAGCTGCAAATTACTATATTTTGAATACAACTGTGGGCTGGCTCAAAGTAAAAACTTCCTGTTCCACCATTCATGGAACATAAAATTAACAGCTGCTGGACCACCACCTTTGCTGAACGCTCCCCTGCACTTTTGCCAGTGGGGTCCCTCCATATCGCCTCATCTCCCACTCTGTAGCACACAGGCTACATGGTCGTTCTGTCTTCAGACCTTACCAAAAGTTTCAGATGAGCATCCCAAGGTCCTGCTGTAAGTCCTGCTGCTCCACCCACGTAGAAGCCACCAGAGCACAGCTGCAGCAAGTCAGAGTTCACAATCTGACTGTGAGAGTGCACAGAGTAAGGAGCAGCACCGGCTGGCTGTCGTCACTCCTGATAATCTTCCTGTGTGGGCTGCAGTTGTACCCATAACTTCCTCTTATTCTGATGACGCCGAGAGGCTCCTGCCCCAATCCCCATATGGGCAGGGTCATCTCAAAGCTGCCTTGTAAATGGATTTTTGAGTCCTCCTGTGTTTGCTGTGTGGTGAATTAGGTGCTGGATTGAGAATCAATTATCCACGCAGCTGGACCAGCAAAGGGAGCAGCAGAAAGAGCTCTCCCTCCCACCACCCTGCCAATATGCTTCATTCCCCAGAGGAGCCCCTCTTGGGTGAGGGCAAAAGCGTAAGTCTCCATGGCCTGTTTAAGTTCTGGCCTCTTCTGTAAGCTGACTAACAAGGAGGCCAGCTAGCACTGCTTGTGTTGGTGGTTTGTGTGACATGGACACTTCACCTTCTGACAGGTTCAGACCTTTGGTCACTGCAGCCCCTCAAATATTCTGTTGCAGCTCAGCCTCTGGCTACTGTAATAGTCTGTGCTGAGCCTGCGCCCCATGGAAAGCCGCTGAATGGGAGACGTATGTGATGGTTTTGTCCTCTAATGGCTGGAAGAGGATGCAATAATAACAACAGCAGCTGAGCCCAAGTGGTAGAACTGTCTTTAGGAAGTCCAAAGGACTTTGGATAAAGCTCTAGGTAAGCCCACGTTCATTGTAAGCTGATGTGTTCTTGTGAGCGACGCTAGAAAGAAAATGCCATTCAAGCCAGGGCTATAAATTCCACCCTCCCCAGCCCACCCCATCCAAAAAAAGCCATTGGTCCAAAAGGGAATCCATTTAATTCTGGAATGTTCTGACCTTTTTGTGGTGCAAGATGGTTTTAAAAAAACACTGTGAGCTGCTCTCCTGATGACTTTTTCATATTGTTTACTTTTGTAACCCTTCTCTGTGGACCAGGAGCCAGAAATGACGTCCACCCCTAGTCCAGCATCAGAGACTAAGAACTTCAGAGGAAGGAATGCAACTTCATAAATAGCAAACCACAGACACTAATGGGGAGCAGAGGCAAACCTGCACATTAACAAATTCCTTGCAAGAGAAGCCCACACATCCTCACCTCTCTGGGATTCAAGAATGATTTCGACTCTAGCCTTCATTTTTCTCCTAAGCCTCTGTTGTCCTTTTGCATCAAGTCAGACAACAAGTGTAGGAGGTAAGTGGGTTTTAATTACCTCTATGTGCATGGACCTTCTCTGCAAACACAGCATGCAGCAGAGCAGTGAGAAAGCAGATGACTCGTCAACCATGGCTGGTGATACCTGAATTCCATTTTTATCAATTGTAGCTTCGTATAAAACCTTGCGCCAATCGTTTTAAACGTTCCAGTCCTAGGCTGTATTTTTTCCCCTCTGTTTAACGATGTTTTAACAAATTAAATCTCTTCCCCTTTGGCAGCTGGAACTGACCAAATTTTTGTTATTTTGCAAATAGGATAACGTGCCCATGGCAAGTCATCTTTGTTTTGCAAATGACCTGTTTGATGCAGGATGTTCTGTGGCAGCTACCTGGGATTTCTGTATGCTTTGCATACACGCAACACAGGGAAACCCTATTGTCTAGGCTAGGAATTCAGCCCCTTGTGGAATGCATGGCAATGCTTCGTTTCTTGAGCAGTATGTTTGGGATTGTTGCTCAACTCATGCGGAATCTGTGATTCCCATGTCAAGCAAAGAGAGAACTAAAAGAGCAAGTTCTAAAGGGCAAAATGTGTTTGTAAAGAGTGTGAGGGAGCTCAGGAACATGGACTCCAAAATAAAGGGTATGTCTGCAAGCGCTCAGAGTCCCTGGGGGATCCCATTTGGGCACCTGGTTCTTTGTGGTGTGTGTCTTTAGTTCTTTTAATATGCAATCTTTTACATTCATTTTAAAACAGTATCATGCTACTAGGGTCAGACAAACCTGTTCAGATAAAATGGAACCTTCAGCCGGAACTCTCACGAAATATTTTTGTGAAGTCAGAAAACATCTGACCACCCTCCACTCCCTACCCTCAATAAACTGAGAAAAGCAGGTTTCATTTGGTATTTGACTTAGACACTCTTGTGGTGTTTGTCGGTTCGTTTCCTAGACATAATTGTGCTGGAGAGGTTACAAATATTCACCTGAACTTTGAGATACTTATCAGAGCCAACCCTCCAGCCATTCAAGTTTATTCATCACAGAACATACAATGTGCTGTATGGGGTCAACTACATGGGCCTCCAAGTCTGATATCCCGCCAGTGGTGTTGGCAGATACCTCAGGCTTCAGAGGAGGATGACAGTCCCTTCTCCCATAATGCACCTGACCAATTATTCAGTGTTGTGTGTGGATAGGAAGTATCCTTACTGCTCCCTGTGCGAGGAACTGTGGGATCAGGTTGGTTAGAAATGCCTTAGGGAGAGAAGAGAAAAGAAAGAGGGGTGGTCTCCCTTTTGGGGTCAGGAGGACAGCAGCACAGCTGATCCATCTGTTGTGGCTTTTATGGAGATATTTTTAAGTGCGCTGTTCCCCACTGGAGAATAGATGAGCTTTGCTGCATGCCTCAAAGACTACCCATATTTAGGTTCTAGCATCCAGAACCAGAGCGTTTAAGCATCATTGATTTCAATGGACGTTAGAAGCTTAAATACCTTTTGCAGAGCTAGACCTAGAGACCAAGTTGTGGGGAACTGAAAACCCAGAGGCTAGTGACAGGACATTTTATTTGCTTAAGTGACCCTGGAGCTTACAGCTGCTATGGGACTGTATGAGGATAGAGGCAGCCTCTATGGCAGACAAGGCCCAAACCACTCAAGACTTCAAAGGTTAAAACAAATGCCTTGAATTTCGTTGCAAAACTGACTGGGAGCCAATGCAGGTTGTCATGTTCTGTATTACCTGCAATTTCCAAATGGTCTTCAGGCGAAATCCCGCGTAGCGTGTGCAAGGGATGTCACCTCACAGAGACAAATGCATGGACAATTGTGCTGTGTTAGAAATCATGTGACACGCCCCCGCCGCCAATCAGTATCCAGGATTATAAACTAGACAGACTCTCCTGCTCAGCATGACAGGGGATTCGAATGAGCTAGCCTCTGGGGTTAGTTCATTCAGCTGGAATGTTCCATTGTCACGAGCAGGACCACCAAATATTTCAAAGAGGAGCTAAATCAGAATTCAGAGAATGGTCCATCGTAGTTGGTTTTGACAGTGGTGACCTAGGAATTGTTTTGCACACCTCTGTTCAAACTCCCCTGAGCTGCAGTTCCTGCAGGCGTGTGCACCTGCTTGCTCTCTCTCTGTGTAGGTGGGCAGCTGTCCCTTGCACATCCCAAAAACCACAGCACGGCAATTCTATGCCAGGGGGATCTGCTGCTGTCCACACGCGGGCAGGCGAAACCGCCCTGTAAAGCTCCCTTAAAGCAGTGGATGAAGAGCCTCCTGGATCTTAGGACCAGGGTGGCCGTGCCCCCCTGTGCAGCAGCTCTTCTTTCTATGCATGGGCGCAGCCTTAGGGCCAGCTGATGTTCGGTGCTGCGTCTCATAGAATCCTCCACAGCCTTGGGCTGTGAACTTCCTTCTGCCCGGTCAGCAGCGTACCCGTCCTGTGTGCAACCAGCATCAAACCTGCCACACGAACTGTTAGCCCCACAGCCAGCGCATAAGCTGGCCTGGCAGTTTAGCAGTGGGGCTAAGTGTCATTTTGGGTGAGTGATGAATCTTGGCAGGTTACCCAGATGTCACCCTCACCCTCCCTGGAGCAACTGAGTGGGGGGAGAGAGACGGGGAGGTCTGTCACCCATCTTGCATTTCCTGCTCATGTCTCAACGTGCCCAGTAAATGCATTATAGAAGTCGATGGTTAACCCTTGAGGAAAAGGGGTCTGGTTAGTGACTTTGGGGTGAAATGAAGACAGGTTCCTCCTAGGTTTTAATGTTGATCATGTCACAAGGTACTCCCTCTTGATAAAGGATTTGTGATAAAGTTCCTGCACTCTCGTCTCTGACTCAGCGCTGTTGAAGTCCAATGTAATCTTCCTTCTGTAGTGTGCAACTCCTTATTACTCTCAACAACAGCTTCCTAGCCACAGACTGGGGAGGGGGATCCTCGCTAGTAGGTTGTATTTAGAGAGGCGTAACAATTAAAAATCAGTAAACACAATACATAGGTGAGCAGACTATTTGGCATGTTCCATTCTTGATGCTCCTGTTTTCAATAGGAGATGATGTCGGGCGCCAGATGCTCACAGAGATGAGAGAAACTAACCTGGCACTGAAGGAAGTCAGAGATTTGCTGAAACAGCAGGTACGTGAGAAAGCGGTCCAGTTGTCTCTCACACTGCCAGAGGGACCAGGGAGGCAGCTGCCTCACATGCTGACCTGTCGAACAGGGAGATCAAAATGGTATTCTCATCCCATGGAAGGGTAGGATCCCCAGGTGACCCTCACACCTAGCTCTGAGCATCCCTGAATTCTGGGATAATTTGGATTCAAATTTCCATGCAAACTCTGCTGCTTAGGCCCTCATCTACCGAAAACTAACACAAATGACTAATTATTTTTGGAAATGAATAGACAGACAGACTGGACATATATGACTGGAGTAACGTGTGGCAGGGCCAGTAGAAAGTCATTTTTTCCTTGGTTTTGTGGGCTTATGAAGTCAACAGCAGAGGCCAGGCTGGAAGAGAGAGGAGCCCATTCAGACACCAGCAGGTCCAGGAAACAGAAGTCACATGGGATGGGAACAAGCCTGGTATTCACTGTCTCGGTTTCCTCCTGTTGCTTTAATCCTCGCAGGGGTGACTTTAGATCTTGCTCTGTTTTACCAAGGAGGGGGCAGTTTGTCTGGTCAGCTCCTTTTCTAACTCAGCAGAAAGGTTCCATTCTCCCTCTCTCAACTCTGTTCATGGAGGGCAGCAGCCTCTGCCTGCCAGATAATTGGAATGGCAGCCAGGCCCCTGTGCCAGTGCAAACTGGCCGGCCTCTAATCTGCAAAACCATCTGTTGTACTGAGTTACTCTCACATTTCAGGCTGTTGCATAAATATCCAGTGTTTGCTAGGAATCAGGTCAGACATGGCTCCTGGTAGCCTGGGGCGGTGCTTTCCAACATTCCCTTCAAGCTGAGCCTTGCTTCTCCACACAGGGTTTGTTATTTATTCTCCCCCCGCCTTTGCCATGGATTCATTCTCAAACAGTGTCTGGACTCTGAAAAAGACTCTCTCCAATGAAGGACTCACGCACATCACTAGAGAGCTACAGTGGAAGCTTACACAGATGTGCTGTTCATTTCTTTAAGTTTCTCTAGTACCTTATTTTCCACAATTCAGCATTTCACGTCTCAGTACTGAGGGCAATAACAGGTTAGCCACGCAGCCCAAACCCGCAGCACCAAGCAAACCTCGATGAATTAGAAGTGGTGCTGGAGAGCAGCACTCTGATCCTGACGCAAACTCCCTCACTGGCTGGAATGCTTTGGCGTGGGGATTTGGGTTTGGTGCTACATCTGTCTTAGATTAAGTTATTCTAAACACATGATATAAAGATTACTGTAGCCCCAGGATAATGCTGGATGGAGGAAGAGTCTGGTGTAAAATGACTCTGCCCTTGTACATAGGAGCTGTGGGTGAGGTATGAACAGGTGCTTCTGTGTGGGCACAATCCTGATCTATGGTGATGAGAACACAAGGTCTGTGGAGCACTGGAGAGAGGCCAGGGGAGGTCGCTTTTCAGTCTGACTTCTCCCCTTCCCGCAGTTAGGCAGGGCTGCTCCCTACAATGTTATGGAACCACAGAAATGGGAGCTGGAAAAGACCTATGAAGTCATCAGACAATTCCCCAGTCACTGCACTTTGTACACTAGGCTCCTAGGCAGTCAGGGTCTGCCACTCCTATTTTTAAAGGTGTCTATGCTGGCTGCAAAGTCTTGCTGAAAAACACCTTAGCTAATGCATTTTCCTAGTTGCAATGGGGCCCCAGATAAAAGGTATGTCTTGACTAGAACCTAACTGGTGTCCCCAGATCCAGACTAAAGCCTTGGGCTGCTCCTGTCCTTGCTATCCGCTTTATCTGGGTTATAAGCAGGCTCTCTGGCTTGGTTGTAGCTTTAGGAGAGCTGGGGTCATGGAGAGAGCTGAAACGCTTGGTTCTGCATGTGCCGTGAAACTGACCTACATCGTTGCCTGTGCCAGGCCAACACCCTTTACTCACTGAAGGGACAGCCTGTCTCCACCCCCGCGGCTGCAGATTATCAATTGGCTGAAGCAGGACTCAAGGAGGGATTTTTTTCATGACACAGTTGATCTTCCCCCACCCCCTCTTTGGATTAAAGGAACTGGCTAGGCTGGTGGCTTCTGCCAGCTGCTTGGCTTTCCTCCTCCCACACTGTTGAAAACCCAGCAGGTTGCTCAGTGAGTTGGGGCTCCCTGGAGTAAGTGCCTTTTGGAGGGGAGGGGAAGGACTGAGACTATGTCTCAGAACTGCTGTGTACAATCTGTGGCACCTGCAATGCAGGGCAGGCTGTCTGATCTCCCTGTATTTCCCACCTGTCTAAAACCCAGAGGCCCTTGTCTAGTGGCCCATGTGTGACACTAACTTATTCCTTACTGGCCCTGGCTTTCCCTTTCACTCTGCGGGCAGCCCCTCTGGCTCAAGGGGGAGGTACAGCTGTAGGGAACGGCCTGGGTCAGCTCAGTGCTAGGAGGGAGAGGCCCAGCAACTTGCATGAGTATTAAAGCCCCTGGAGAAATTAAATAGGTCTCTCCCCTGGCATTTGGATTCTCTACCCCGGCCCATGATAAGCTCATCTCGGCAGCAAGGGGGGGCCTGCCTCCTCTCGGCTTGGGGTGTGTGAGCAGTGCAGAGGGCAGGGAGATAAAGCGGTCTCAGTCTGCACAAGGCCCACAACTCAGGGTTTGGTACAAGACTAAGCCCCTTGTAAACAAAGGCATGCGATTCCTTTCTGGCACTGAAAATCCTCAGTGCAAGTGAACTGAAGGGGAGTGGAAGCTGCCTTCTGGCTAACTGGTGGCTCTTGTTTCCTTTCTAGATTAAGGAGATCACGTTCCTGAAAAACACAGTCATGGAGTGTGATGCCTGTGGTGAGTTGCTCTGTTAAATGCCCCAGGCCCAGTTGCTCACTGCTGCCTCCTACCTTTGTCTAAACAAGCAACAGACCATCCCCTAGCACAGCTCCATCAAGGGGTCGGTTTGTTCACAATCACTAGAAGTGCCATCGGATAATCCTCAGACTTGGCATTGCCCCTCTTCCAAGCACTCCGTAACCGTTAATTAAGATTCATGACCCACTCCTGGGAGGCAGCTGAGGATAATTATCCCTATTTCATAGCTGGGGAAAGTGAAGCAACTTGACCCCAGGAAGTCAGTGTTGGAGCTGGGGTTAGAACTTGGGTACTTCTGGATCCCAGCCCTGTGCTCAGGTCTTTGTCCTAGGGTGTCACCTCCTTAGCAATCGCAGGCGGAACAATTAGCAGGGACTGGGAGCCACGCACCTACATAAGCCTCTTTCCTTCTGAGCCACAGGCCTTGCCTAGCCATGCACAGGCCCTAGGTAAAACACTGTGTGGACAATTGTAGTTTAGAGTGGCTCAGACATGTTCCTAGTCAACATAAGCTGAACCGCTGCTCTTAGCCTAAACTCAGTGTGTCCACACAGCCTTTTGCATCTGTTTGGAAACCATGCCTCAAGTTAAACCTGTGCAATGCTGCATGGAGGTGAGCCCAGAGTCCTATTGATCTCCTGCTGCCTCAGGAATAGCCGATTAGTCCATACAACCCCCACCTCTTTGTATCCTAAACTGTTGATAAACTCTGTTCCATAACAGCCCTCCACTGGGCCACGCTGCACCGTTCAGGGCAATCATTTAGTTTTTCAGGTGCACACAGCCTCCTGTCGCCTAATAACCCCACCTCAGGCGTGTTCTAATCGCCCAGGAATGCACCGCGATGGGTCTGCTAGTTAGAGTTGGCCACTCTTGAGCTGTGAATGAAATGGAACGTTACTCTGTGCCATTCCTTCCAAGCCACTTCTTCCCCGTCCGAGCAAGGAAACAATCACAACATTTTGCACATCAGTTACTGTCTGCTCCTCACTAAGTGACTTTCTGGACTGAGATTTACTTCCAGTGTATTTGGGTTTAGGAGCGCACAGTTCAGGGAGATGCTCCGTTATTTGCCAGCACATCTAAAGAACAGAGCAGTAACTGGTTCCACATTTCTGCAGGAAAAGAGATTAGCCACAGCCTCTGGGACCCACCATACAGAATCACATTCATCCACAGCAGTTGCTTTAATAAGTTGCTCATAAAACTGTCTTGAACTTTCTTCCTCTCACTTGATCTGTCTTCCCTGCTTATTACTCTGGTTTACAAAGAGGTTGGGGAAAGACAGTTTCTTGGCATTCCTGGCTATCCTTCGAGCTGTCAGGGCCTTGAAAGAGAGCCCTTTATAGCACCCGTGCAGCTCTAAGCCGCACCTTCAGGGCAGACTGGGTAACAGTCCTCCCATGGGACAACCTTGGAGCTTCTGAAATTGACGCTCATCTTAGAGTCCCACCAGCCCTCCCTTCTGGGGCCAGTTCTAGACCCTCTGCTATCTGGGGAGTCTGGGTAATGGGTGTGATGGTTAGGCAAGCAGGATTGAGAAGGATGGGGATGTCATTAATGTACCAGATGGGGAATCAAGATTCCAGGCTGTATTTCTCACAGAGTCAGAGGCCTCAGATAAGTAACTTCTCTGTGCCTCAATTTCCCCAGCTGCAAAATAGGAACACGACTGTTTTCCCTCCCAGGGTAGTGAGAGATCATTCACTATCTGTGACCCTCTATGAGACCTTCCCCTAGAAGGCATGCTGTAAGTGTAACGTATGATAGGTGCTGGCTGTAGTAGCTCTATTCCTAACATGTCTTCTATTCTCCAGGCATGAACACCGGGGCAACTGGCCCAAGGATCACCATAACACAATTTCCCAGATGTTTGTCAAACCCTTGTTTCCCTGGAGTTACCTGCACAGAGACTGGCTCTGGCTTCCGCTGTGGACCCTGCCCCCTGGGCTTCACAGGCAACGGGACCCACTGCACAGACATTAATGAGGTCAGAGATCTTCTGTAATGAGTCACTGGACATTACAAAAACCTGTGGCTAACTCCTCTCTAGAGCAGAGTAGGACTTTCTCACATTAGCCTTGTGGTCATTAATAGAGGTCACACAGTTAAACTTCCCTGCCCAATGCAACAAACCGATGCCCTCCGTACTTTAACTGGAGTGGAATGCATGTCTCATGTATTAAAACTTCCTTCTTCTTGCTCCATCCAAGAAGTCTTTAAAGGCCTGGTGTCTCTTTCTAAAAGTGATTCAATGGCTCAAACAGGAGGCATGGGCCCAACGCAAAAACCATCAGGTGAGGCTTGCTGGCCTGTGATGTGTACGTCAGACTAGATGATCATAATGGATCCTCTTCTGGCCCTCTGCACTTAACAGAGGACAAACTGTACTGTAGACAGGGCTGGATTCTGTGGGCACCACACACAGTGAAACCTGCACACAGTAAACCAGTCTCAGGCTTTCCAATCCGTCTCTGCAATTTAAGCTCAGCTTCTACAAGGCAAATGATTTTTTCCCCCTGATTCTTTAGGGGGTCACTTACTAAAGACAGGTTTTCCTTCCTTTGTACAGCTGGAATTTCATTCAGTTGCTGAGGTTTGTTGGATGGCAACAGGTTTCTTTGTTTAATGATACTGGGGAGATAATGCACAAGGCTTAAATTAAAACGGTGGGAAAAGATTAAGCAATTTATAATCTTTGGGGCTGGAGGTCCTGTTGAATGCTAATGTCTCCTTCTGAGACGGGCAATTACATCACCGTGCTGTGAATAAACCCTGACCCCTCAAAACCAGCATGACAAATTATACGGTACTTTGGACTCAGAGACGCTGCCAAGAAGAAGTCATGAAGTGTAAGTTAGTGCCCTGCCTGGGAAACAGATGGTACCTTGGAAATTAACAGGAAGGAATCTTGTCAGTTCATTTGCTTTCCTTGTCTGCGCCCCAGACAGCTTGGGAGAGCAGAGTAGAGGGGGAGCTGCACTTTCCCCTGGCACAGAAATCCAAATATCCCCATTCACTTGTGCCTGCATCGTGGGGCCAGGGTCAGACTGTAGGAATGGCTGGTTTATAATCACAACTAGCAACTCAGCAGGAACTCTCCTTCTTGCCTACAGTGCAGCATGAATCCCTGCTTCCCAAGAGTCAACTGCGTTAACACTGCCCCTGGCTTCCATTGTGACCCCTGTCCCACGGGCTATACTGGGCCAGCACCCGAAGGGGTTGGGCTAGCATTCGCCAGAGCTAACAAACAGGTACATCCGTCCCCCTCATCCCATCCCCAAAAGCCACTTTAAGTGAGGTGGCTGCCTTCTACTGAAGTGCGACTCACCCTCCCGCTTCCTCCTTCCCGGACAGGTTTGTACAGACATCAACGAGTGTGAGACAGACAGCGCCAGGGCTTGTGTCCCAAACTCCATCTGCATCAACACACGGGTAACTAGCACCAGCTGGCCTGGGCCTGTGCCCTAGATCCCTTGCAGCGTCTCCTTTCCATTGGGACGGAGCAGTCGCACCGGCCGAATGGGGGTTCAAGCAGTTTTCCCAGCACCCACGTTACTTCTTGTTGCTTCTCTGGCAGGGATCCTACAAGTGTGGGTCTTGTAAGCCTGGCTTTGTTGGGGACCAGATTGTTGGGTGCCGGAGCCAGACAGAGAGACGCTGTCCCAACGGGCAACTCAGTCCGTGCCATGAGAAAGCTCGCTGCATTGTTGAACGTGATGGGACCATCTCATGTGTGGTGAGAACCAAACCGCCCTTTGCTTAGAGAGCAGGGCCTTCAGGGGGTGCCTGTTTTCCCTTCACATCCATTCTGATTTTCTAAGTGTTCACGGGTTCCTGCATCTATCACTGACCCCCTACCGGCTGGCACGTGCCACCAGTTCAAGTCTGCATCTGTTCCTTCTCCCAGCTGAGCTGAGAGAGTAACTTCTCCGTTAGCACTCCACATAGCAGCCTGTTGCTTTTGGAGAAGATGCTGCCTACGTGCAGTGAGCTGATGCTTCCAGGTCTCTGTGTGTCCACAGCCCGAGTGTTACACTGGCACCGAAGGGGGGTGAGCCCTGTTCAGACTGGGAGCTAAGGTCCAGTGAACACACTGGTGCCAGGGCGAGCCCAGGGCTGCTGAGCCTCTCTCTGTACCTCAGTATCCAGCTGAGAGCTCAGATCTGAACTAACACCACACTCACAGCACAGCTGCCTCTTCCAGGGGATAGTTCACCTGTGGAATGAGGCGTCCAATCCCCCAGGATTTCTGAGACCGAGTGCAGCCCGTGGGATGCAGCCCTGCAGCCTGGATGCGTGTGCTCAGTAGAGCAGGTCTCACTGCGCCCTCACTCCCCACATCTGCTGTCTCGCAGTGCATTGTCGGGTGGGCCGGGAACGGCTACGTCTGCGGGAGGGACACAGACATCGATGGATTCCCGGATGAGAAGCTGCGCTGCACAGACCAAAAATGCCGCAAGGTAAGAGACTGAGCAGAGCAAGAGGCCAGCACCAGAGAGCTCATAATGCAGCCCAGCTCCGCATTCCCACCCCATGGAACCACTGTCCCCTAAGCCCCGCAGGCTTGTCGCTTGCAGCAGCCCCTGGGACTGGCTCAGGAGTGACGGACTCCCAGGGCAGGCTCGCCCAGGCTTTCGCGGTTAGAAAAGGCGGGGCGGGGGGCGCGGAAGGGGGGGGGTTCCACAATATGCCAACAGCTCAAGGTACTTCACTGCGGCTCTTCTGTCAGGATAACTGCGTGACCGTCCCCAACTCTGGCCAGGAGGACGCGGACAGGGATGGCATCGGCGACGCGTGTGATGACGACGCTGATGGAGATGGGATATTAAATGCCGAGGTTTGGACTCTCTAATGCTTAGCCCCAAGCCATGCCAGCACATACCCACCGGCCCCAGGGAAACGACAGCTCCCAGCAGGAGCTGCAGCCTCCACCCTGGGACACTGAAGTTGAGGCTGGCTCTAATCAGGGTGCACCTCTGCTAGGCAAAGCTTAGGCAGCCCTATGGTACCTGAAGCAAAGGGGGCTTTCTGGGGTGAGGGCTTCAGATGTGCCCGAAGGAGCCACTGTTCTGTCCAGTGCTGACAGGAGGCTTTGCTCCTCTCGTGAAACGATCAAGGCAGGAAGGGGTGGGTGTGGAGGAAGAGGGAGAGGGAGAGAGGCTGCGACTGGTTGAAATCATGCTTCTCTGAGGAAGTGGCAGGGATGGGTGTGTCCCAGCTTTTCAGCATTAGTCCTGGGCAAAGGCTGGTACCGGCTGAACATACACCGCTCCTGGGCTTTGAGACACTGCCTGGAATCACTGGTGCCAAGGCTGGGGTCAGATCGTTCAGAGTAGGTCTGCCCTGTGACCCCTTTCTGTACCTTCCCCATTGCTGGGCGCAGCTTCATCGCGGCTCCCTTCCCTTCACCTCACAGGACAACTGCGTCCTTGTGCGCAATGTGGACCAGCGCAACACAGACAAGGACAGCTTCGGCGACGCCTGTGACAACTGCCGGCATGTGAAGAACAACGACCAGCAGGACAGCGACAGCGACGGGAAGGGAGACGCGTGTGACGATGACATAGATGGAGACAGTAAGAGCTGGGGGGTGGGGACACACCCCCAAGAGCTGACAATGATATTAGTACCACACCCAAATGAGAGCAGCGGTGCCTCGAGCTGGCCCCAGCGCCTTGCCCACAGCCTGAGTCACGCTGGGCAGAAACCAGACACTGGAGACAGGTGGCCTAAAGCTCTGCAGGAAAAGCACTGATTTCTGATTGGCTAAAGCACTTATAACCACTGTGTCCTTGGGCAGCGATGCGCTCCCACCAAGAGCCTTCACAGTTCATGAGAGGCCACAACACACGCGATCTTCACACTGGCCCTAGAACCCGACTCCCCAAATCAGAGCTGCTGCAGAAATGAAGCCGCTGGGCAAAGTGAGCGGCCTGCAGCCCAGGCCGCTCCGTGGATGAAGGCCTGCTGAGTGCTCCACTACCAGGCTGATGAGGGAACACTGAGGGAGTTAAAGCAGCCAGTGTCAGGGCCAGGTCCTGGAAGAGGTTTGCTTGTCTATACGACATCACCAGATACCATGCATTTACCCCCAGCCCAGCTTCCTAGAGCCAGAAACCACAACTGCCTCAGGCCTGGGAGAGACGAAATTCCTTTACAGACTATTCTGCAGAGTCGCTACAACTAAGGAATCTCACTGGCGCGATTCACTGGTGGAGGAGCTCATGGCATTGTGATAAGAAGTGACGTCAGAGAGGTTGCTGATTATATTGTCTGTCCTGTCTCAGACCTCTGGAAGATGCTGTCAGAGTTTTCCAAGTCTAACAGCCAATGCATAGTAAATAAGCCAAGGCTAATACATAAAATCTGCTTTAGAGCAGTTTGGGAAAACACTGACAACTTTGGTCTAAACCCTCTGCAGCCGGTTACTCCTGGACAAATAAGATGCTGACTTTTTGCAGCTCTGTCACTCTCTGTGAGGAATGCAGGTTTGAGAACAGTTCCTCTCTCAGGCCTGCATGGTACAGAGGTGTCCAGGAATGATAACATGGGTGAGATACTGAATGAATGTACACGGGATTCTCTCCCTGTCAGGGGTTTGCCAACTTCTCCATCACCATGAACTGTCTGGTGGAAACTTTCCCTCCCATTCACGATTCTATAACATCCCTGTGGCAATTACAGATTTTTATGCAGTGTGATGACAGGCCACTCAGCCAGCTGATCCTCTAGACCTGCAGCCCAGTGTTGAAGAGGAAGTGAAGCTGGCTGCCTCCATTCCAGGTGCTTTTAATGGCCTACAGGCTCTTCTTTGTAATGGGAAGCCTGGACACTCGTAGAAGCAGCTGTTAACAAGGAGAGCTAACACCCTGTGTCCAGCACCCTAAGCCACAGTCTGGGAACTACCAGTTCCTGGGGATTTTCTAATAGTTCTTATACATAGTTTTCCCTCCCACTAAACACCCTTCCTTCCTCACCCCTCAAATACCAGCTGGATATCTGGAGGACACAGGAAAGGTTTAGCTCTCACCTAGGTCACAGAGGGGATATGGGCACTAAGGAGAATCCCGTGTCATGGATGGGCTGCTGTAACTTCTGGATTAGTGTTCACTGCTTGGAAAATGAGTTTCCCACCCGTAGAGCTGCATAGGAGCAAAATCTAGCGTAGACAAAGCCCAGTTTGGTGAATGCAGCAACCAGCTGTGGGCACTGCTTTGGCCTTTGATAGACATAGCTGCCCTCTGTAGGCAACTTGTGGTATTGATGGCCAAAACTCAAGTCTAGTACATTTCACACCTCTAGTGCAAAAAGCTCAACCAGTCAAGGTTCTCCTTTGGCCTCTGGCTCCCATCAGGCTGTGTTTACCCTACCAAAATCTTGTTATCTTTTTGCCTCTGTAGTTAGTAAGGTTATACCGTGCAGACCAAACTAATTTATGTTTACAGGCATGTGCTTCTGAACCATTAAAGGGCTCAAAATCACGTGGCCTCTGGTCTTCTGATTTCAGTCGCCGGGGATGAGTCAGCCCCAGAGAAGAGCCTTTGAGGCACTGAAACGCCAGTGAACATAAATACATGAAATACACACACAGGGTGCACGAAGAACAAGAAATGGCTACATGAACAAGTGGGGCAGTTCCAGCTTCCTGCCCTCTCTAACATAGCCAAGCTTGCTGCATATGCTCACATGGCAATGCTGGTTTAAAGGGCCCTGTGTTTGTGGCTTACAGAGATCAAAAATGTGGTGGACAACTGTAAAAAAACCCCCAACCCTGATCAGAAAGACAGCGATGGGGACGGAGTGGGGGATGTGTGTGACAGCTGCCCCACCATCAGTAACCCAGACCAGGCAAGTAAACGCCACTCCGGCTTGAGCTCTCACCACCTCCTTCTCTTTTCCACTGGGCGTGGCAGCATGGATGCCACCCCCACTGCCCAGCCCTGGGCTGCCTTGCTGGTAACTTGACAAGATTGAGAGCTGCTATTTGCAAGTGACAATCTCTACAGAAGTGCAGCCTGTAGAGACCACAGCTCCCAGCATGCAATGGGCCTGAGTGAGCAGCAGCTTTGTATCCTAGGATACTCCTCTCCATGACTGCTGGGGGGAGACATGTTCCCGTTCACACGGAGCACCACAGGAGAAACTGCTTCCTCCGTGGGGCTCTCTTCACCTCATCAGCTCGAAGTATCAGTTGAGGGGGCAGGTTCTTATAGGCCCAAGCAGTCTCAGTTCTTCCTTGGGATCTAAATCTTCAGTCCAGCTAGGCCAAGTTTAAGCTGATTGTTAATGTTTTGTTTTACCAGAAAGATGCTGACCATGACCTTGTGGGGGACCTGTGTGACACCAACCAGGACCGGTGAGAACCAACTGCACCTAGGCTTGTTTATGCCACACAGAATCCAGGAGGCAGGAGTGTTTGGGGAACAAGTAACAGCTGGCCCTGAGGCAACTATTGGTCTATTGAAGACATGTCCAGCTTGAGTGAATTTAAAAATCATGGCTAAAGTCACAGGTTAGATTTTTTCGGCTGGTGAAACCACCAGCTGCCACTTTCCTGCTGTCAGACAGGATCCAAACTCACCTGATAGGTGGGTGCGTTTGTGTTATTGTAAAACACACACACGTGTTGCAGGCGTCTTGCTGTTGCGTTTGGGGCAAAGTTCATGTGCCCCTGTTGCACCCTTCAGTATCCACTGGTCTTGCCCGATGTTCCAATATCGCCTTGTCTGATGTTCTCTCTGCCAGAGACGGGGACGGCCACCAGGACTCCCAGGATAACTGCCCCTCAGTGCCCAATAGCTCCCAGCTGGACACGGACCACGACGGGATTGGAGATGAATGTGATGACGACGATGACAATGATGGGATTCCGGATCTAAGACCTCCTGGCCCTGACAACTGCCGGCTAGTCCCCAACCCTGGCCAAGACGATTCAGACAGTAAGGGGAACACGTGTCACACTAGCCCTGCCCCTTCTTGCTTTCAGTCACATGGGAGCCAGTTTAAAGAACATTTAGGAGACCTGACTTCCTTTTCTTGGGTGTAGTGACTGACCCAGGTATCACCCAGTTGCCCAGTACCCGTCAGTGGGGTCCATGGATGGGAGCCAGCATGCTCCTGACTGTCCAAGAAGCACTCACAGTTTAGAACATTTCAAAGGGGTTAAAAGGTGTGAATTCCTTCCCCATCCCCCACACCATTATCAGCACTGTGACTGGGAGGGCGAACCAGCCCCAGGTGAGGGTTCCTACAAAACCGTCTCAAGAGAATGCCAGCTGTACATGGAGACTCGGCCCCAGCAGGGCACCTACCTGGGATGGTGGTTGTATTCATTCAGATGGACTACATGGGCCAAAGGCGTTACCAGAATCTAGTCACTCAACCAGGCTAAACAGGTCTGGGGTTTGCTAGAGAGACCTCCGGCTGCTTAGCACCATGGCACAAACGCTATTACAAATCCTGTTAATCTTTAATAAAAGACACAAAGAGAAGTGGGACAGGTTAAAGCATTTGAAATGTAAAGTATTAAATCAGGTTTTTGTGTTAACAACAGCCCTTGTTCCCTTTCCCTGGCGAGAGTTTTTCCGAAGGACCACCCTCCTTGTCTCTCAGTTTCTTAGATCGTACTAAAAGATGGTAATAATGTCCTTTTAGTGAAAAACAGGAAGTTAGTTGAGTTGGGCTGGAGCTGCTGTTAAAGTCTGATCCTGTTTCCTAAAAGACAAAAAAAGATGAAGGCACCCAAAGGAGAGAAAAGAGCAGCAAAGAAAAAACACAACTTCTGGCTCTGGCATTGACTTTCACTTGCAGCCTCAGTGCTGGAAAAACACAGGCCCAGCCCATGGTCTGATCAACTGCTCTGAGACCTGGCAAACTTGTACCAGCATTGGGCTGTTTAGGGAAGGGCTTTTAGTTGCCCTCTGGTCGCAGGCTTATAGCAGTGTTGGCCAGCTAAGCTAGACTCTTACCAGACAGAATAAAGGAGAAGAAATAAAGGTAGGGAAGGAGACTGTCACCTCCCAGCTGGTGTTCAGGAGTCTGCCAGAACGAGGGGTGGTGGTGATGTCATCTGGTTCCCTCTTTGGTCTAGTCAGGTCAGGACGTGGCTCAGGATTAGGATGAAGGTGGTCCAGGGTCCCCAGAGACAGTGGGGGCGGCAGCCACGAGTGAAGCTTGTTCCTTCCTCTTCTTTCAGTCCGTGTAGCAGCAGCCTCCTGTTCATCTGTATTCCCCCTGCCCAAGTTTTAAGGGCCCCCACCAGGGAACGATGGCTGGAACAGCCGAGCCCCGCAGGATTTTGTCCACCAATAAGGACCAATTTCTGACCCATCAATTTTGATTCATTGTTTTTTTTTTTCAATCTCACACTGTTCTTGTTTACCAGGAATGATTTTAAGACTGCGCTCGAGTTGTATCAGGAGGTCTTTTTGTAGGGACTAATTCAGTCTGTCTCGCTCTTGTGCCTTCTCCCCTCAACATTTGTTGTTCTGGGTTACTGTGACATTTAATGACCTTTCACTGGGTAAATCTATAGGCCTAGTTATCACAGCATAGATACAACCACCCTAAAACCGATAGTGCCGAGAGCCAAGTGGGTGGGAGGAGATGGTGCTACCAGAGAAGGGGAGGCTTAGTGTACTTCACACCCCCCCTCCGCAGGTGATGGTGTGGGGGATCTCTGTGAAGATGACTTTGACAAGGACCAGGTGATTGACAGAATCGACGTGTGCCCAGAGAATGCAGAGGTGACTCTGACAGACTTCAGGGCTTTCCAGACAGTCGTGTTGGACCCTGAGGGCGACGCACAGATTGACCCTAACTGGATTGTCCTCAATCAGGTAGGAGATGGCTTCGGACCTAGTGCGAGGGGCACTAGGAATTAGTGAGCGATGATGCAGCCACATGGCTTAGCAGAATCCACTGACTTAGCGCCGCAAACCCCAACGTTCTTCCATTGGCTGGTTGTGGGAGCGGGAGGAGAATGACCTGCAAAGCTTGAGCCTGGGCCCCGTCCTTTGCCCAGTTGTGCTGTCACTAGGGAGAGCCAGAAGAACCAGAGAGATGGCTCAGGTTACAGAGACATGGCTGGACGGGTGGTACCAGCCTGCCCGAGGTTCTCTGCAGTGAATAGCCAAATCTCTCCCTTACCTCCCACCCCAAAGGGTTGGGAGGTAAAAGCACGTTTTAAATCGGCACCAGATTTTCACAGATGACTGGAATGAACTCTTGTTGAGTGGGATTTTGCTATCTCCTCCTTGGAGAGGGAAGCACATTTGCACCTCTTCGCCCCAAGTCCAAGTGACAATGATAAAGTTTTCAACTCCAGATGGTAATGAGTTAACACTTACATTTCACAGGGCATGGAAATTGTCCAGACCATGAACAGCGATCCTGGCCTGGCAGTGGGTAAGACAATCGGCTCTCTGGCCTAGCAGGGCGTTATTAATAGGTGTAATTCCTCTTTCCAGCACAATTTTCAAAGAGCATTTTGGAGATTGTTTTAGTGAGTCAGCCAAATTCCCTCCTTTGGAGGAAAGAAATTCTTGTCTTGAACATTCTGGCTCTGTAATAAGCTATCTGGGTGCAATAAAATAAGGGATTTTTCTTAGCAACACCCAGAACAGGAGAAGTTTCTGTCCAACTTCCATGTTATCCAATCTAGACACTTGGGCAGGAGGCTCGGTTCAATAAGACATGGGTCTGGTTTTGATCGGCTATTAGGACCTAATGCTAGGAGAGTAGAGGGAGAGACCATGTTTATATGGGTCTCTGGATTAAGCCCATGAAGGGAAGGCCTGGATCCCAACAGGATGGTTGAGGTTCTAGGGGGGACGGGGCTGTTTTGTTTCTTGGCTCATGGGCGGTGATTATTTCTCCCCCTTTCCTACCGGTTGAGGTTACACTGCATTCAACGGGGTGGATTTTGAGGGCACTTTCCACGTGAACACTGCCACAGATGACGATTACGCAGGCTTTATCTTCGGCTACCAGGACAGCTCCAGTTTCTACGTGGTGATGTGGAAGCAGATGGAGCAGACGTACTGGCAGGCAAACCCCTTCCGCGCAGTAGCAGAGCCCGGAATTCAGCTGAAGGTAAGACCAGAAGAGAAACACCAAGGGGGCTTCAGAGAGCCCTGCTCCTGTCCTCCCGTAGTCTTACCATGGGCGTGTGACGGGGGCAGCAGCATAAGACCAAGCACCTTATGTGGGGGAAAGGGAGGACTTCCTAGCTTTGCTATCACTCTGGCCAGAGCTGCTCTTTATGAACAGAAGGTATGTACATGTGATGAACAGTAGCACTAGCTTCCTCGAGTGTTCTTACTACATGACCACTCCTCCCTCAGGCAGTGAAATCTAAAACAGGGCCAGGAGAATATCTCCGTAATTCCCTTTGGCACACTGGAGACACTACAGACCAGGTCAAACTGCTATGGAAAGACCCCAGGAATTCCGGCTGGAAGGACAAGACCTCGTATCGTTGGTTCCTACAGCACCGGCCTCAAGTTGGATACATCAGGTAAGGAGTGGGGCTTGCTCTGTTCCTTGTGCAAGGAGAGGGGGTCAACCTAAAAACTGCACTAAGCACCATTTAAGAAAGGGGGAACCCACTGCTAAACTCAACTCCTGTTTAAAGTCAAATACCGTGCCCCTCTCCTTACTCAGCGTGTCTAGGAGATGAAGGGGGAATACTCCCTCCTCTGGAAAGGGAAACCCCTTTCAATAGGGCTAGGCCTCTTAAGATACATCATCCCCTTCCAGGGCTCGCTTCTATGAAGGCCCTGAAATGGTAGCTGACAGCGGAGTCATCCTTGATATAACCATGCGAGGGGGTCGTCTGGGGGTCTTCTGCTTCTCCCAGGAGAACATTATCTGGTCCAATCTGCGTTACCGCTGCAATGGTGAGTTGTTCCCTGTGCTGACACTTTGGGGACTAGCCTCTTGCTCCCGTAAGCAGGAGCGTTGCTGCCAGCTGTCACAGGAACACAATACAGTCGTGCTACCTGCTCAGAGATTAAGCACCATAACTTGCATTTTTCCCTAAAAGGTACCTAAGTACAGCAGCCCGTGGGGCGGGAAGATGGAATTTACCTGCCTGACATTCCCCCATGCAATGTATGGCCCCACTCCTTGTTCCCCCCAAGGGACAGCTGCACGTCACTGATGGACAGAGATTCATCTCTCGTGATTTGTGTAACTGAGCTGGTGCAGCATTTATGGGATCCCATGTGAATGAAATGGGTTGATTAGAGAGGGGTTGTCTTGTCCGTTACTAAAATGCATCCAGCTCTGGAGCGAAATCGGTCAGCAATTCTTTAGCAGCACTGTTCAAGAGAGGAAGTCAAGAGTTCAATGCCCATTAAACTGCAGGGACCTTAGGGAGTTGGAATGCAGTCACTGCTTCTGAGACTGGCAATACCCGACACTTGGTCAAGATATGAATTTGGGTTTTCAGACAAAAGACTATTACTACTAAACGTTGATCCCTTTGAATCATGCTTGGCTTTTCTTGAGGTTCCTGGCTCCTCTTTCCTGTCTCATCACTTAGGTCTCGTTGGATTCCTGTTTGCACACAACAGGGTTGTGGGTGTGTTTATTTCATGTTACTGGTTTACTCTGCTTCTCATTTGCAATCTTGATGCTAATCTACACCAACTTCAATTTCATCCCCTCCAGATACCATTCCTGAAGATTATGAAACATTCCGAACTCAGCTGGACCAGCCCACGGCTTAAATGTTTGTCCATCAAAATTTGCTTTAAAAAAGTACTCAGCTATCCACTACTGCAGCTCTGATATACTGTATAAAGAACTATGTAATGTACCACTGCACTCTGTACAGCAGCAGGTGTCACTGACTATCTGGCATCTTTTCTACAACAGCAAATCTCTTTAACTGCTATGAAAGTCTATTGGAATTGCAGAGATTTTAGGTGCTGAAAGGAGATTCATAAATGAAGTGTGAATAGAAGCCAAAAATGAGGACTGCGTGGTTAACACGAGTCTTCCACACAGCCTGGAGACAGATGTGCTGAGACGCTCCCTGCTGTGGCTGGACCTGTTTAAGTATCTGTCCCCTGCTTAGTGGCTCTGAAGCCTTAAAAGATTTTTACATCGCCTCCTGTTAGATCAAGTCCCATTACAGGTGCAGGCCAGGAAATGTCCGTTTGAAAAGCACACATACATTAGAGATGGGCAGGATGTTTGAGTTACTCGTAGAACACGAAAGGCACTTTAAGAGGGCACCTTAGTTCTGGAATAATTTGGATAATAAACACCACTCTAATAGACAAGTACTTTTTCATGATCATTGACGTGTTTAAATCTCCTTTACGGACTGGCTGCAGCAGGTGGGAGAAGCAGTCGGATTTACTTTGTTATGTAGCATCTAGGGACTCCCCAAGAGTGTGCTGTGCACCCTAGAGTAAGACATACCCTACCCCAAATCTCAATTCACAGGACAGATTTTTCTTCTGGGTTTAGGTAGGAGGGAAGAAGCTAAATGGATCCTACAGGTGAGAAGAGGGTGAGAGGAGCCCAAGGGGGTCGAAACTGAAGTAAAGAGGCTGCAGGAAGTTCTCACTGTCCAGAGGTCCCTGCTTTGGCTGCTCCTACAGGCTGGAGTCTCTGGCTGGTTCCCTGCTGCAGCTGGCCACATGGTGATGGTGCCCTGGCCCAGTCCTGGGTTTGTAAAAATAACTCAAGCTGTTCCTGTCTCTTCTCCAGCTGGTCTGGTAGGATACGTTTACAGCAGCTGAACAGCTCCTAGATGATAAAGGGGTGGCTTCTGCTCTCCAGAGGTGAAAGTCATGCTTAATTGGATGGGAGAGTTCAGCTGAGGTGAGCCTAAAGAGGAACAACTCCAGGCTCCAAGCACTATAAAACTGTCAAAATATTAGCACAGGGCCCCTCCCACCCAGAGCTTTATCATTTAAGAGACTTCTTCCCCTAGGCTCTTCTTAACATCTTAGAGTTCACTTACCACATTCTTCCGCTCCACCACATGTGGGAGGTGTAGCTATTTTCAGAGGTAGGTAAGCAAGCCTGAGCCATAAGAGCACTTCCCAAACACTTAGACTAGTGACAAGGAAACAAAGTACTGAACACTGCAGGATATAACCTTTCCCTCTCAGGATAATTCATCAGGCTGAATTTGCCAAGTGCATTCATCTTGGAATGCCCCTTTGAATGGCTTTTCCTTTTCTGAAGGAGGGGATTAGAGCAAAGACTGAAATCTGCAGGAAAAACAATGGATGTAGTATTCAGTCCCATTTATCACACTACCTTTGGCAGTGGCCCCAGCACTGCAGAGAGGGTGGTTCTTCGATCAATCAATGCTTCAATACTCGGGTTTGCAGAACCGCATTCTGTGAATGCTGCGGATCGCAGGCCCAGCGTTTCTGGACAGGACACATGATATCCTGCTTCTGACCATGCTATTCTGGGCATTCTTAGTATAGCCATTCCTTGAAAAGGTACATGGGGATCATGTGTGGTTCCTGCTGTTGTTACCATGTAGCCAAGCACAAGAGTTTCAGATCTGCAAGAACCACAGATGTGTCTCTCCCTCAAGTTTATCAGAATGTTCTTCAGCACTGAGCTATGACTCCAAAAGTTTCAAAACTCACCTAGTGGAGCCCAGGTCTGACACGTTTTTCCATTTGAATGATATTACATCCAAAATGGGACATCAATTTTGCAGAGCCCTGCGTACTTTCATGTAACCCAGCAAGCGCTGGATAGTGAGTTAGTTCACAGGCTAGTGCTTGCCGCAATAATACTGCAGTCGCCAATCACACAGCACTCTCCTCTTCCTCCTCTCCACATACAAAAAGCCTAAAGTGACACTGCCAAGTCTAGTTTCATTGTTCGAGCCGAATGAACAACAGGATGGGGATTTCTGCGGTAAGTTTTCTTGACAGTGTCTCCCTCCCTTTAAGGTTACCATGAAAACACAGAGCCAACCAAGTTGTTGTTCTAACAGAGGACAAAATGCAGATGAGTAATGTTCCAAAACAAAGAATGAAAAGTTTTAAATCATTTTTAAAAATCCCTATGCAAAACGTGCTGGGGCAGGAAAAGAGGCATAAGGACAGGAATTAAAAACTCAACAAGAAATGATCCTTCAAGACCTCAGTGAAGGGAAAGCCCATCAGTCCATCTGCAGGACCCAATGCAGGTTTGTTCAAAAACCATTCTATGCGTCAAGATTTTGTCCCATCTGGTTTCAAACAGTTCAAGAGATGTGGATTCCACAACTTCCTTTGAAAAGCTAAATACATCTTCAGTATGGTTGCTGTCACAAAAGAATAAATCACATTTCATTTACATGCACAAAGGACATGTGCGTGTTCCTCCAGTCACACCGGGGGTAGATTCTCTCACAAGGTAATACACACCTCATGCAAAACAGTCCCACCAGAACTACATCTCATCACTATAAGAACAGGAGTGCTTCTGCCCCTTCATTCAGAATTCTGGTTGGAGCCAAACCTTCATCAGTTTTCCTCTCACAAACAGGAATAAATCAAAATGTAACAGAAGGCGAATTCCTTCCAGGGAGGGTTCAGTAATAGCTGTCTCTCAAGAGCTAAATAGTTAGTCAGCATACCCCAACTATGGATTACCTCTGTTTACCTCTGTAATACAAACAGAAAACTTGCCCCGTTCACCACTGACTATACCTGTCTCACATCTTTAACAACCAACTTATATAGCAGGTTTCACTGCATTTGTTATCTGCACCCAGTTTTTAGGATACGGGCATACGCTTGAAGAGTCAACCAAGCAAACTGCTTGAACTTTTACATTTTTTTTTGAAGTCCAGTTATAGCTTAAAAATGACTAAAACAGCCTCATCTTACTTTATAATGCTCTAAAATTATGTTGTTCGTTAATGTTTATAAGTGCTACATCCCATGACTCACCTACATAAAAGGGATTAGACACATATTAGATGAAGTAGGACATGGAGGTGAAGTGACTTGGCCAAGGTCACACAGGAACTCTGCAATACCAGGAAAGAAAACCAAGTTATCCAACTCCCACTCATGTTATATCCACAACCCCACCCCACCCCAACTCACTTCCTTTGACACTCCTGCGTAACACTGCAGAGTTAATACAGCTGTAGGAGAATGAGCTTGGGTGTAATTCTGTGCTATATGTCGGCAATAAGATGGTCTGCCAATTTGTGGTGGTAACTATTTTAGATCCCAGCTGGAGTTTGTGGCACTGCCAGTTGGGAAAATGTCCTGACTGGGCTCAAGTTTATCTACAGATCATTGAAATACAATGTGTGGAGCTCACAAAGTAACTGTATTCTTTAGAACCTTTTCAGACATCTTACAGTCTTTGCCCGGTTACCTATTTCACAGGTTGCTGAGCTGTGAAGGACATGTAGAGATCCATTCTCCTACTAGTGAAATGCATCCACTTTGCAAAGACATCCACCCCAATGTAACACAGCAGCAACAAGTTAGATCAGGACGTGCAGAAGAATACCATCACCTTCCACAAAACTGCCAGGGGAAATTCAGCAAAGTCAGATAGAACTTACCTGATTCAGAATTTGGTCAGGACACCAGTATTAGACACCTGACGTTTAGAAACAGCACCACAGGATAGTCAATGACCACAAGTGATCAGAACCTTGGGCTATGTCCCATTGAAAAGATGGCATGATTGACCATTCTACTGTTACCACAGGTGCTGTGAGGACTGGGGACTTCTCTAAGTAACTTAAGTATTGAGGGTTAACACAATGCTTTATCATCTTTCTAGACTTGTTATCTAAAAGCAAAAGGCACATCCTGAAGCTGGGATTTCATTACCTAGATCATTGTCAGTTTGCATACTCGCAAAAGCATCAGCAAACATAATGTTAGCCAGCCACAATGACTGGCCTCCATGGTTTCTGGTAAACATTATGAAAATATTCCTGTTTTTTTTTTTAACCACTTGAACATTAAAAAGCTTCAGTAAGAAAACTATTAAGGAAGAAAAGCTGAGCAGCCAGAGACGAAAAACCATTTGAACTTTATTACATTTCATTTACAAATAATGCAAAGATACAAAGACAAAAGCCTTCACACAAAAAGGATCGAAAAGAATCTACATTTAGTTGAGCTGCTTTTTCACATCATTTCTCAGATTGCAAACACTTAAAGCCAACTTCAGTTTTCCACTTTACCCATAGAAAAGCACAATAAATTAAACTTCTATGTCGCAGGGACAATTTCTCCAGAGTTCCTGGGTCACCAAAGCTGTAGCTGAATATAGGATTTGCATATATCAGTGAAATAATCCACAAGTTATTTTGATAGAAAAGTTTAGCTTGTAAAGAACAGTATATTATACTGTCTCTGAAAATACATAAATCCAACACTTTTTCCCCCAAACTCTGAACTAAATGAAATTGTGTTTAGCTGCCAGTCTGTGAGAGAAGCTGCCAGAAGCAGCTGGATTTAACTTTATTGAAATCAAACCTTCCCTTCATAAGTACTTTCCTATTGCATTTGATCTGCAGTTCTTTTAAAGGAATCCAATCAAAGATGGGGACCTCGCTCAGATAAAAACAAAAACAACAACTTCCAATTCCCTCCAAAAGAAAACAAAACCCTGATATCTACTGACCTTTTACTTAGAACGGATTGAAATACAATATTTGTAATTGCTATGCTTTATAATGCTGACCAAATAGTATCTGGATGTGTATAATATATATATTTATACACATATACCATGTATCATCTAGGCTTATAAATGCTCATGCCATAAATATTTAGGATCTAGTAAGTAAAGACAAAGATTTGTTTAAATGAGTCCTATTTCCATCAATACTTTGTCCCATAAATACTATATATTTTATATATACAATACTTATATGTATCTTCTACTCTGCAAGTAAAAGGAAGATTTTTCTACCTGCTTATTTTCCTTATGTTTAATTTTCTTCCAGATTCCAACAATAATTAGGCCAACAGTTAGGCTGGATAACTACCTTTCTCTCTCAAACAAACTCTTGTGGCATTATGTAAAGCATAAAGACAACTACTAACTACTCGTTTTCTTTTTCTTCACTACCGAACACCGAGAACTGATTTTAATCAATAATTTTCCGCATGTATGGTAAATTTCAAACCAGAGTTAATTTCTATGTTCAAGCTAACACCCCTAGAATGTCTCATGTAAATACTGACCCACCATTATTACAGTGGCAGGAATGAGTCCCTACACTAGATTTATAAATAGTAACACCCTCCGTTGTTTTTTTTCTAAGCCATAATATAAAAAGATTGGATTGAATAGTCCATAGGACATGTACAAACGAACCTTACACTTCATTTACTGTATAAATACAACAGTTCAGAAGACAGAGTAAGAGGGAGCATCTGAAAGCAGACACGTTTCTAATGAAAACCAGCAGAAGGTACAACAGCCTTTCAGTAAATTGCTTGATACTTTGCTTTCCAGAGTGATCCAAGATAGATCAGACTGCCTTCGAACTGGCCAATGAGCCTTACCCTACTTCCACAGATTTAGCGAAGATTCATTACATATATAAAACTCCTGCCATCTGAGGAAACCCACTTCTCTGTCACTTACTCTCAATTGCAACAATTTAAGCTTTTCAGGCAACAACTTGCGTCACAAGTTTAGGAAAGAGAAAACGGTCACACGACTCGGCACACATCTCAGGCTAACCTTTTTTAAATGTACATTAGCAAACTTACAAATGGCAAAAAATGACACTCTACCAATGGGTAGGATGGAGACTTCCCTTTCATACCACCATCTTCCCTCCCCATAAACATCTTTTTCTGTAGCTTTAAATGTTGATATTGAAAAATCCTAACAGCAATTATGAAAAAAACAAAGGCTTTGTTTCAAGTTTACTCTATAATTAGGGCTTGCAGAAATGAGTTCCCTTTGACAGAATTCAGTAGGTGTGCTTTTTCGAATATATAATGTTGGGGAATGTTTTTTTAACATTAAACATTCACATGAGTGAGTTTTTAAAAGGCTCATAGTCAAGCAATTTGTATTTGATTCAACTGACATGGCAGTCTCAAAGCAAGATGACCCAAATCAGTGCTCTCCTTTTTCTCGACTTCAAGTTAATCTCCAAATGGAAGAGGTAAAAGCTCTGAGACATTTAAAATGCTACTGATGACCATAACGTAGGGAAGAGTCCTGCACCAGCAAAGGGGACTCACTCTTAAGAGTTGATAACAGACACAGCACCTTAAAAGGCACAAAATGAGACATCAGCTGCCCCGAAGAGTTTAGGGCGGAAAAACCTAAGAGGCCTTTACCATTGCTCTTTTCTGTGATTTTAAGATCTGCATTTTCTTCAGTATAATCACCAGCTGGTTTTGTTGTCACATCTGCTTTTAGGAGCCCTGAGA
Organism: Caretta caretta; assembly: GCF_965140235.1. Lineage (NCBI taxonomy): Eukaryota > Metazoa > Chordata > Testudines > Cheloniidae > Caretta > Caretta caretta. Next base: position 18,324,768 of record NC_134230.1, read on the forward strand.
AACAGAATATCATTCTTGACTGATTAAGTGCACGAAGATGAGGCTCAGACTCTTGTCTTTAACTAAAGAATGTAAACTTTCAAGGGGATGGGAGCAGCAGGGGAGAGCTTAGGTTAATATTGGTTGCAACTTAATTTTTGCAAGCCCTAAACCCAATTTAACTTATGCTCTGCCCTCCAAAAAAAAAAAAGGGGGGAGAGGGGAGGGAGAGATCACTAGGATTTTTGAGTCACTTGACCTTTTTTAAACAGATATCAGGAACTGTGAAAACATATTTAACAGCCAAACAGAAAAATATCGTGAGTCAGCGTTTGTCACTCACTCTCTAGCATGTTAAACATCCAACTTGCTCATACTGATTCTAACACTGACGGTTCCAATCTCATTCTGACTCATCTACCACACAAACCTTAAGGAAAATACTACAAAACATGCCAGACTTGATCCTAATATTAAACAAAAATGCAAACAAAGAGAAATACAGTAACATGGAGCAAGCACCTCATTCAACCTAGTTGAACTGAGCTCTACACATCAACATAGGAAAACCACTGCCACACTTCAAAGAATTGTTTAATTCTTCATATCTAACCTCATTTTAGACAAACACACACCCACACAGTTGTACAAAAGCCGTAGACTATGCTGGCTTGCAACACACACTATAGGAAGAAACTCTGAACACAGCAGTAAGGTTCACAGCTCAGACCCAAGCATCCTATCCCCCACATGGCATTGGGAGCCTTTCTGTACTCCCACTTCTGGGTACTGCAGATGTGTTACATATGTTCTACCCCACAGCACAGATTCCATGCTGAGAACTGTTCACTTCTAAGAGTGCTGACACAACAGAATGGAGAGATTCTGTATACCAAACAGAATTTTTAAACAAATTCACTTCATTTACTAATACTCTACTGAACAGGAGTTGGAGCCGCTAAAACTATGACACCTTCCAACACCCACTGGCCACAAAGTTTGCATGCCAGATTTTATAGGTATGAAGCAACTTCCCAGCCTGACAAGCCTGCAAGGTGGATGTGTGAGTGGGAGGCCTTCTTTAACTCAGTAATGAGCACTCTCCTTTCTTCCAGAGGATTTATGCTAATGTGCCAGGCTCTGCAGCCCACTCCCGATTTACAATCAGGCAGTGTAGGAGACATCTACTTCATGGAGAGGGAGGAAACCCAGCACCCCCGCTCAGAAAAATGCTCCTTTCTGCACAGATGAATCTAAAATTGTTAGTTGAGAGCTAAATCATTTGAAACAGATAATTAGCTTTCAGAGTCAGCTGGATTTAGTTTAGATTTCCAAGCATTGCACACGTTCAAAGTCTAATGCTCATTTAAAACAAAACCTGCAGAATTAGTGACTTATAAAATGCAAACTCATTCTCTCCCCAGGCATAGAACGGGGCTTCCTGCGATTACTGGACTCTAGCTTCCTAATGTTTGAAGGGAGTGTTTTGAGAAGCTATGACTACCTCTACCCTTGGCACAGTCCCATGCACAGCTCCTGCATGTACCATGTTTTGGCCATAAAATCTGGTTTGTGATCAGTTTTTGTCCTGAAGCCAGGTCACAGAGCTGTCTTCCCCACATTCACACCCCTCACTGTATACTTTATCTACAAAGAAATATTCAACACCCTCAACAAATTTAAAAAGTAAAAATTTGTAAGTTATAGTGAGTGCAGGAAAACAAAATTAAGAAGTAAAATAGTTAACACTGTCCTCTTCGCTTCCACCCTGCCACCAGGGTGTGGAAAAGTCGTTTGAGGTCTCCAGGAATGTACTACTGCTTGCAACATGCACGAAGCCCGGGCAGCTGTTGACTACAGGACGATAATGAAAAACCTGCAGGGAGGACACTGTCTGGGGAAAAATGCAGACACTATAGTCACAGCTTCCTGATAGTTGTTGCTAGCTCCAGAAGAGGTGTTTGGTTCTTGTTCTAATTATTAAAAGTTTTGCCACTATCACATTAGCTACTGCAAGTTCTCATTAGTCAGGGCAAGCCAGATCTGTTCACAGTGAAACAGCTTCAGTGTTTTGCTGTGTTCTCCAGCACTCAACTTTCCTTCCAAAAGGAGATGCAAACCTTTCTATTGCCAAGAGCTTACATAAAATTACCAATATGCAGCTGTGTAACTGGATAAACCAGACACTGAAATTGCAGCATCAACAGAAATATTAATTTCCCCCAATCACATTGTTGCGTGAGAGGGGTTGTTATATTTTGAAGTCTTTTCTCTCTTAGATACCTATCATCGAAGCGCTTCACTCCTGAGTGACATAGCAGATCTGTTCAGCAAGTGCCCTGGCCCTACCTGGACATATGTCAGTGCAGATGCTCCACAGTCAACTGCAGCCGAACACACAAAAGCCATTAAGATAATGACTGAGAATTGGATTGAGACTCTAACAAACGCAAAACACCCCCAAACAAGGCAATTATTGCCAGCTCTACACCACTGACACTGCTAACCTGGGTACTACTTAACAGGACATGTGGCTTCCCAGCAGATCACTGGAGACTGGCTAAGAGACGTTAAGGTTTTGTGTTTTTATTTTTACAGAGAAGATCTCACCACAGATGTTTCCTCTGCTGAATCATGATGCTGCATTAATGCTTGGCCATGTACCAGATTAAAATGCATTTAACAGAAAACAGGATCTTCAGAGATACCAGTAAACCCTAAGATTACATCATCTGGCTGATTCTCCGGCAGGTGGAAACTACAAGTCAGAAATTCAACATACATAATTTGTCCCATTCTCCTGTAGCTATTTAATATACAATCCAGCGTTCCAGAAAAAAAAAGAGTCAAGCTAAAATTAAATCAAATCTATTTATGCACTTCTCTCTCCCTCATTTACATGATTACACTCCGAAAGAGCAACAGTGTAATGAAGCTAGTATTGAGGAGATGGCCAGCATTCCCTTCAGCAGAAGCTGGAACATAAGAAGTAAATGGCATGTATAGGACTGCTCTCTAGTTAAGGGATTTATATTATGAAACTTTGCTATTACACTTTACTTTAAAAACCGCTCTGGTTTTAATTACTAGCCCCCAATTACTGTGTCACTATGCATCTAAGGGGAATTTTACAAATGCAAACGGGACACTCAATTCCCACTGACTTTCAATGGCAGCTGGGTGACTAGTGCCCTTTTGTGCCTTTAAAAATATCCCCCATAAGTAGTTAGCAATAATATTTGGCTGTCATAGCTTGAGAAAATCAGGAGAGTTGTTACTTGTAATTCATCTCTGCCAAGCTCAGTATACCTACCGCCTTTCCTGTAGTGACTGCTAGGTACCTTTCTTGGAGTGAAGGCAAGTGAAAACTGCTGCAGATCTGTTGTAACGGTGGTCAGAGCGCTAATTCAATGGCACATTCCCTTCCCGATCCAACATAAGACTAAAGCCATATACAAACCACCATTATTCCACACTAACTGGAATCAAGGCACCTACAGCACGCAGCTGTTAGGAATTCGTGGCCAGTGCTCACAACTCAGCTAGGTTCTACCAGAGCAGCACATCTACTCGAGCTCTGTGAAGTCTCCTTACAGATTCACATTCAGCCTTGCACAACAAATAGACCAACTGTTCAATCCTTGATTTTATTGCACTGAACATGTTAGGCTGTAGGACCTGCGACACATGCCTCTGAGCGGGTATTACCCAGCCCTTCTAGGAGAACACAGGCATCGAGTAGGCAGGCTCTTCACTTCACTTGCATCTAGAAAGCATCAATAAATGCAAGTGAACTAATTTTTTGGTATTGAAAATTAGATGGACACAAAATTAGAAGAAAAACTCACTACTCCATGGCAAAGAAATTTGGAAACCTGACAGCCATTATCACAGATTATACCACAACAGTGTGGGCCCCCCAAGCCGTGGTTCTACTCTACTTGTTTGCTCATGAATACTCTCCCCAAAGCTTTGTACGTTCCTGAAGTACTACTTGAAGGGGAAAAGAAACACAATGGAGTCCAACAGATTCTAGGTGCATTTGAAAACTGAGGACAGAACAGAGAAATTCTGTGGCTTTAAACATGCCTCCTTATATTTTTGCATTATAGGAAGACGTGAATGCAGACTGAAAGGTGTGGGGGGTGTACAGGGAGAGGTCAAACTAGGAAGAACACTATTATCGGAAGTCTTGTATTAGGGACAATTTTCTGGTGCAGTTTTTAAATACACAAGCCCCTGGTTAATATGTTGCTCTGTAATCTGTGAATATAGACCACATGCAAACTGAATTACAGCCTCAAACAGGAGTTCTCTCACTCTCTTCTTTTAAAATACAACTTTTACGTTCTTTGATAATTCTTATTGCCTGACTTGTCTGCAGCCTTCAGCAACCCACAGCACAATGTACAGCTCCAGTGTATCCTTGAGACTGCAAACTCAGAAAACACGCAACAACCTCTGGCAAAGGCAGGTAACTGTACCGTCTGTCAAGTTTCTGCAATCAACAGGGTGCAGGAGAATAGATTTCTTAGGTCGTGTCCAAACCAAAACTTTTACTGGATTGAGCTTCCTCAAACTATAGAATGTACCTTACGTGTGCTGGAACAGGTTAGAATGGGCTTTGATAATACTCAGTACAAAATGATTGGCATAATAATCACCATATAAAAACTTTTAATTGCTCATGGGACTTTAAGCCTGCTTGCTATTTGTAGTCTATAACACATAGCTGGATTTCCTGTCCTATAAAGGTTTATATACTATATATCTGCTTCCCTTTCTATGCTTGTACAATATACTTTTCTGCAGCTACCTCTGTGGCAGCCCTACATTGTATTACTGAATAAAACAGTAAGCATATTTACCCCTTTATGCCTTTATTTTGATAAAGTCGGTCACGCCCACATATAAGGCAATATACACCACAGTTAAAACCACCCCCTCCCACCCACAAAAAAAAAATAAATAACACAAATGAATAAAGTACTTAATGTAGTGTTTTGTTTTGCAGTATAGAAATTCCACACAATGATTCTGTTTAAAAAGGTAAAAATGATTTATAATACACAGTTATCGTAATGTCATCATGGTGCCCGCATAGAAAACTGACATGCAATCCATGCCTACACTGCACAGTATAAATAGTAAGCAACTAAAAATACAAATAACAGGAGCACTACAAAGTTTTTCCTTTTTTAAAAAGAGAACATATACATATAATAAACGCTAATTGCTCTTTCACATTGCCATCACAGTGACAGGGGGTCCGTTTGTCCAAGTAATAAATGCTTTCATCCTTAAAGCACAGAGTACATTTTAACCAACTGTAAGATGAGGGGGATTTCCTGTTCCATATTATACACTGAGGTGGTTTCCAAATTGAGTAATATCCTAATAAGGGAAGGGCAAGTCTTAAAATAGCACTCCTACAGAAATAGAGTTTTAAGAAACAACAATTCATAGCTTACTCTGAAGTGGAATTTAATCAAAAAGAACCCTGTACCAGTTATTACCAACTGTGTGTGGCTCAGGTCTCCTAGCGGGGAGTTTTAAGCAACCACCTTTGTTAAGAGGGTTTGCACCAGTATTCTCGGACAACTTTTTGTTTTAAAGGGAAACAAAAAACAGTCCATAAATTATCAATAGTTTCTGCCATAACTAAAAGTCAACATCTTTCTTTCCACTTTATTTTTATTTTATTTTATTTTTTAAAGCAAAGGTTCTCTCTGTACAGGAAAGGGTTTTTGCACGGTTAAAGAATGCTGGAAAAGTGTTCACTAACATGCAGAAGCAGTAGTGAGACAAACGTTTGATGCTGCCTGCGGTCAACCATGCATGCAGCATACAGAACTATCATAACTCGGCCTGTGCAGATCCATTTTTAAAGAGAATGCACAGTCAGTACTATATACAATGCAAAAGAGCTTCTCCCGTCCCGCCCACCAATAAGCTGCAATAAAAAGCAGAAATTCACTTTTCTTTTTAAATCACAGTACTTTATACATTGAGAGTTTACTCCTTTTACTTCCCCAAAGTGTTGGCAAATGCAACAGTCTGTCTTGGGAAATTCTTATAAAAACGCAGCTCTACAGAAATCAATCAGCAGGTATATGTTTGGACATTAACCCTTTGAGACATGAGACTGTTTAAAAAACAATTACATCTAATTTAATACTTCCAATTTTTTCATCTTATTTTTCCCCAAGCAATGTCCTTTCTTCCCCTCCTCCCACAAGTATCTCTGCAAGCATCACCAGTTCCTTTATTCTAATGGCCAATGCTTTTCCACATCTACCACCCTCATAAGCAGAGTAGAAAATGCAAACGGTACTACTTAACTTAAAAATGAAATTGAAATCTACTTACGTTCTGAAAGCATTGGGGATCCACCCTGTGTTTGAACTCGAAAACTTTAAACATTTATTGTTTAAAATAATGTAAACTCATACACAACTGTTAAAAAAATCAGATTTAAAGGGAAAGGGAAAATATTCTTCTACTAGAATAGAGCACACATTCTGCTGTCAACAAGCCACTCTCTCAGGGAGCAAAGTGCAGAAACTATTGAAATGTTACTGACACTGCACTAAAATAACCGCTCTGATTTTCAAAGGGTTAAAAATGAAAGCAGCTAGCCTGCCCCCTACTGGGGCTAAAGAGATGAAGCACATTCTTTCATACACATTCATCATCCCCTTTTCCCATGATCTCCTCGTCCTCTCCTCTTACCCCTTCCAGAAAAGAAACACAAAGTAAAGATATTTCTCCTAACTAGATGGTCCCTAATTGCCGCCTCCCCCCCACCCCACACACACATTTTGTTTTTGACAATTGCATCTAGATGGGTTTATATATTTTTTTTTAAATTAAGGCCATTTAAAATGTCTACTTACAAGTCTAAAACAAGCTCTCCTATATACACGTGTAGTTTAAAAAAAAATAGAAGGTAGCATTTAGCGATATCTCCCTGTAAAACTATCCAGTCAGGAGTCTGTGAATTCCTAACTGGACGCTTCACTCTTAAGTGACTCTGGTTTTAAAAAAATAGATCATCACAGACAAGGATTTACATGCATAAGAGACATCTGAACAAGAGGTTGATATAGACAGAGATCCAATCAATGAACTAACAGTACTGTCAAGGAGATTAAGTAACTGCACAAAGTGTACTCCATTCACACCGTACCTTTGGCTGTTTTGAAGCAAAGAACTTCATATCATCTGTGCCCAAATTACTCACATTCTTTTAGGGTAACCTCCTGTTTAAAGCTACCTTTTTTTTTTTTAATTGACAAAGCATTAGCAATCTGACATAAGCAGACTTTGTGAGTAACACATAACATCAGGCTTAAATGTTGATGAACATTATAAATGGAGATGCAGGATAGCCTTGCAATTACGTGGAGAGGAACCAAAGAAAACCAACCTTTAGCAAGAAGCTTACACAAAAGCTATGAGACAGAAAAAATAAAAATCCCACATCACTTTTAGTGCAAATGGTCAACTAATGGCACAAATATGTGAGCAAACACGCATCCCCATTATATAAGATCCCAGCAATAATTCTGCTTAGCAGTGTCTCTGTGCATCTCAGGACAGCACCTCACAGATTTCTGGAAGCACACAGAAACCTAGCTATAACTCATTAGAAGTAGCCCACTTTTGCCATGGACATTTACATTCCTTGCTCAAAAAAAGGGAAGGGAAAGGTTTTTGGGGAGTGGGGTGATTGGGTTGGGGGATGTTTTTAGATAAAAAATTTCATAACTGGAAAAAAACCAAACCCTAACTCATGCATTTTTTGACCAAATGCAAAACAGGGCAATGCAAACTCAGTAAATAGGAGAACAAGATTTGGAGAAGGTGGAGAATAAACACCATTCCTGAAAGGGGAAAAACAAACAAACAAATGATGTCTTTAAATATAAGTTAAGAAGGCTTTTTTATTTGAAATTGTATTTATCAAAAATATATTTGGATGTTCAGCCCCTGCTGCAGGGAAATATTCTCTCTTTTTGTAGTAATTCCTTCATTAACACATTCAATATACTATTTGTAATCAAATATTTTTTGTTAGTACAGGTCAAATAATGTAAATTTTAACTTCTGCTGAGAAGGGTCATGTACGTGGGTTCTCTTACTGGGAGGACTAGGTCCAATGAGCACAACATTTTAACAGCTATACTTCTCCGACAAGTACCGCAAGTGCACTGGCCTCTTGGTGAACAGCAAATCCTATTTCTCAGATTTGTAAAAGAGTGACCTAGTGTCAGGAATCTAGGACTCATTATTCTATGTCAATTTCAGCCATTACATTTAAGTGAAATCATCATTTTAGAATCTATGGGTGGTCTGTTCTTTTAAATCATTCACCATTCCGCTGTGTTGTACCAGAGAATATTCGCTGTGACTAACAGAAGTAGTCTACTATGAATGTAAGAGCCTCGGCATGCTAGGACACAGTACATTTCACTATTAGCAAGTGATTGTTTCCAGGGTTACAGAAGAAATATCCCAGATTCATAGAAATGTAGAGCTGGACGAGACCGTGAGAAGTCATCAAGTCCAGCCCCCTGCGCTGAGACAGGACCAAGTAAACCTAGAACATCCCTGACAGGTGTTTGTCCAAACTGTTCTTAAAAATCTCCAATGATGGGGATTCCACAACCCCCCTTGGAAGCCTGTTCCAGAGCTTAACTACCCTCATAGCTAGAAAGTTTTTCCTAGTATCTAACCTAAATCTCCCTTGCTGAAGATTAAGCCCATTATTTCTTATCCTACCTGCAGAGGACATGGAGAACAACTGATCACCTTCCTCTTTATAGCTGCCCTCAACATATGTGAAGACTATCAGATCCCGAGTCATTTTTTCTCAAGAATGAACATGCCCAGTGTTTTTACCGTTTCCCCATAGGTCAGATTTTCTAAACCTTGTCATTTCTGTTCTCCTTTGGACTCTCCAATTTAGTACCATCCTTCCTACAGTGCGGCACCCAGAACTGGACACAGTACTCAGCTGAGGCCTCACCAGTGCCAAGTAAAGCATGACAATTACCTCCCATGTCTTATATATGACACTCCAGTTAATAAACCCCAGGATATTAGCTTTTTTCCCCTCACACCTGCATCACACTGTTAACTCATTCAATTTGTAATCCACTATAATCCCCAGATCCTTTTCAGCAGTGCTACCGCCTAGCCAGTGATTCCCCATTTTGTAGTTGTGCAATTGATTTTTCCTTTCTAAGTGTAATACTTTGCATTTGTCTTTACTGAATTTAATCTTGTTGATTTCAGACCAATTCTCTAATTTGTAAAGGTCATTTTGAATTCTAATCCTGTCCCTCAAAGTGCTTGTAATCCCTCCAAGATTGGTGGGACACCAACAAATTTTATAAGCATACTTACCACTCCATTATCCAACCCATTAATGAAATATTGAATAGTACCAGACCCAGGACTGACTACCTCAGGACCCCACTAGATACACCCTCCCAGTTTGACAGTGGACTATTGATAACTACACTTTGAGTATGGTTTTTCAACTAGTTGTGCACCCATCTTTTAGTAACTTAACCTAGGCCACATTTCACTAATTTGCTTATGAGAATATCATGTGGGAATCTGTCAAGAAACCTTAGTGAAATCAAGATCCATCACATCTATATCTTCTTCCCCCATCCAGTAGGCCAGTAACCCTGTCAAAGAATATGTATGTTCCTGTTACCCTAATGTGAATATATAAAACAGCAAACACTTGACAGACTTGCCCTGGGTTTGCTTACTTCTGGTCAGCATCTGGCTTCAAATTCCAGTTAGTTAAAAATATTATATATAATATTTCTGGAATAAAAAAATCACAAAAGGATGTACTGTATAAGTATTATGCAGAGTGCTTCAATTGGCCTTATGTAGTTTAGCTACTTTTCTAATATCCAAATACTTAAATAAAAAAAATGCATAAATAACAGTAACAGAATATTCAATAGGCAACGAACAAGAATAAAAAAAATCATAAAAATAGCCACCATGACTTGGGCTGGGTATTACTACATAACGGCCCTTCCTGTTGCCTATATGAATTTCACACAAGAAGCAGAATTTAAAAATAAAATTCTCTGCAACTTAGCCACCAATATACTTTTAGTGGCTTCAAAATGCTCCACTCACTCCTTCACACTCACCAGGTAATGAATTATAGTACTTTTTTGTGTGCTCAGAAATTTAAAACAAGAAAAAGGCTCCAGAAATAGTGTTTACAGTTGCTTTTTTGGATAACCGGCTACCGAGAGCCCACTGGGCTGCCAGGCCGCTTTCCTGCTTTGCCAAGTACACGAGTTTGCTCAGGGCATACGAACAGGCAGTGGGTGCTGGACAACAGTCAAGGAAACAAACCTGAAAACAAATATGGCATATCAATCAAGGGAGAAGCATTGTACTCTACAAAGCAACTGTCACAAAATAGTCTGGGAGAGTCAAAATTAACAGCCTCCCCCCTTTCCCAGAGGGTGGCCATACAGGCATTTTGCTTTAGAGTTAGTGAGAGGTCAGTAGTCTGAGAGTTTCCCCTCTCAGTCTCGCAAGGAGATGGCTGTTGATCAGTTACAGAAACAGCCAATGATCAAATGCTAATGATGTGGTATTTTACAAAGAGAATCTCTTTACCCTTGACTCTGAACCTTCATCACCTACCCAGAAACACCACCTTCTAGTGCAAAGGATAAATTGACAACCTTACGCTGGGACTTCACTGGTGGGGGTTTGGAGGGGAGAAGGCTGATGCAAACTCCTTACTCATTTAATGACAATGAGTAGATAAGGGATAAACTATGGCGCAACGGGGAATGGGGGTCTGCAGCACTGCAAGCTTAGAACAACAAGCTTTACTCATTGTACATGGTGTACATGACAGAGCTACTGCTCTCGGTAACTCTTTAATCGGACATGACTGACCCATTGGACTCTTCAGTTCAGATGGGCTCCAGGAACTAATTTTATTCCCAGGCTCATGGTGTCCTCAGTCTACAGCCGGTCCATCCTGAAAGTGTCCTCTGTGGCAGGATCGGTGAGGACCATATCTGGGTCATTAAGCATGTGCAGTCCATCCAGGGTTAAAGGGTCAATTTTGAGTTCATCCAGAGGGAATTGGGAATCCGAATCAAAGCTGACATCTCCGACACCTGCCAAAGAGCTGGTCAGTTCCTTTGATAAGCTGGGAGGAGATTCTCCTGTCACTAGAGTGAAGAGGAGGGGAGACAGGCCTCAGTACTGCTGCTCATTTACCAAAACACACACTTCTTTGCACAATCTTCTGGCTAAAGATAAAGTGATGAAACAGCTTGCACACAGATCAGACGAGTTTACTGAATTAGCAAGAATACATTTGAAAAAGAAAAACAGATCCTAACCTGCATTGTAGGTTTGTCAAATGCATCACAAAACCTAAATTAAAGGGCTCTACATCATCATGGGCAGCCTAATACAAAGCATAACTCAAGTGAATCCCTGTGGGAATGGAACTGAAAGGGACAGACCACACAGTCACATGACTATCACACCAACACTTGATAATTCAAAAATAAATGTAGAAAGCTTTGCACAGGCACCTTTAGGAGTAAAAAGGTCTTAACTTCCAAATGAGGAGTGCAGTGAGACCAAAGCCACCCTTCACTCCTCCCCTTCTCAAAGGTTCAAAAAGAACTAAGCTCTCTCCATAACTTAACATACATGATGCCAAGAACTAGACACCAGAAAGATCCTAAAATGATATTTGGACTAAGCTACTGACTTGCTTAGTGACCCTGGGGGAATCACTTCACTTTCAAGTGCTTCATATACACCTCAACACACACATTTGGCACTAGGGTTTCTCTTATTGCCAAGTCTCAGCAGAGGAGCTGAAGATAAAATGGGCCATGAAGGCTGAATTCTTCTCACACCATGACTGATGGTCCTAGAAGGTTAGGGGTGAAGTAGCTAGCATTATCACTGCAAGTATGGTCTATGTTGTGACTAAATGAAGGATGTCCTCCTGGCACCTTTCACCAGCACAAAATCCACAAACATTTGTATAGTCTAGAACACAGCTTTCACAGGCTCCAACACTCCCTCTTAGTTCCACTCACCAATAACAGCACACAGTGAAAATGACCCCAGTACAATGAAGGAAAGTTTTACTCGTCCCTGTTCAGTTAGGTCAGCAAATGCCTTACCTGTGAGGATGATGTTGGGGATGTTTCCATGGCTGGAGTAGGTCAGCTGCTGTGAGTCCTGCAAGTTGCCATGGCTCCCAGTAAGTCCCATCATGGCTGCCTGGGAGTAGTTAAGGGTGGAGCAGGGGCTGTACAGGCTGTTGGAACTAATGGCGTTTTCTATCATATTAAACTGTTCAAGCTGAAGACCAAGGCACAAAGGAATAGTTACTTCTAGCCATCAGGAAATACAGTGAAGCAATTTACACACCTCTAGTTAGGGAGATAATGTTTCAGAAGGGCAGGCAAACAAATTCATCTTTAGGTTTTGTAGACCAGAATATGGTCTATTTCCACCTAGCTTTGCAGAATAGTTTACAGCCAAATTCCGCTCTTGTGCCAAATCAAATTGCTGCCTACAATATCCTACCAAGCAGTCAAGCCTTTGAAAGAAAGAAAGAAAGAAAATAATACTTTTTAAAAAATGAAAAAACAGTAAAAAAAAGTTTAAAGCGATATGATTGATGCTATTGTAGCCAACTATCTGCCTGCCCCAAGTGCAATCCCATTCTGAAGCCATTTCGCCTTCTCAACTACACTGGCACATTTTAACAGCTAAAGTAGGGACTATAGTGGGGGGCTGGTCTGACAAAAGCATGGAGGTCTGCTTGTTACATTTTGGGATCCCACACATCTTGGTTGCAAATTATAGATGTATGTATTTGTTGCCACCCACAAAGTGAGATCTTCCAAATGGGATCACTGTCAAGGAAGGTTTTTTGGTTTTCTTTCATCTAATAATCTTGGCAGAGTCCCTTTAAAATCCATCTGCTATAATGCTTAAGGGGAACAGCAAATAAAATGAAATACCCGTGCAATTACAAACTAAAACAGAAGTAATAAGATATGGACAGAAATGTGATCTTTAGAATAGCCGTAAATTGAATTCTATGTATTTATTTTAATCTCAGAATGGCCAAAATATAGTCAAAATCTGAGATGAATTTGCTCACCTGATGGGATAGGGCATTAGCCTGCCTAGCTGTCATCTGCTGATCATAATAGGAGTCACCAAATACACTCCCCAGAATGGAAGAATGCTGAAAACAAAACAGAGTCCTTATGTTGTGAAAGTCACACAAACAGTGAGGCGTACCCAAGGTGTGTGAGTGACTGAACTCTTCCAACTGAATGGTATCAAATTTGGTAAGAAATACCATTAATTATTAAGGAAAACTAATAAAGAACAGAATATAAAATACTGGATTTTCTCTTCAAACACCAGAGTCCTCCTGTATAACTCTTTTCATTAAAGCACATGAAATATAGGTTCTAGGAAATCATAAGCTTCCTCCCATAGGGGACATACATAAACTTCTGCTTTATAACAAAAGTTATGCAAATATACTATAAAAAAAAACACCGCAATTTTTGCACAAAAACCCAAACATTTTTCCATGAAAAGAATAAAAACCACAAATACAGCTAAGGCAGCAAAGTGCACGTTGCAACCGATACATAACAAAAGTTTTCAAGTACGTAAAAGGATGAGGGAGGTAAATTGTTCTCGATAACCTCTGAAGTTAGGACAAGAAGCAGTGGGCTTAAATTGCAGCAAGGGAGTTTTAGGCTGGACATTAGGAAAAACTTCCTAACTGTCAGGGTGGTTAAGCACTGAAATAAATTGCCTAGGGAGGTGGTGGAATCTCCATCATTGGAGATTTTTAAGAGCAGGTTGGACAAACTTGTCAGGAACAGTCTAGATCAGAGGTGGGCAAACTATGGCCCGTGGTGCCGTCCTGCCCGGCCCCTGAGCTCCCAGCAGGGGAGGCTAGCCCCTGGTCCCTCCCCTGCTGTTCCCCTCTCCCTGCAGCCTCAGCGCGCCACGCCGTCAGCTCTCTGGCCCGCCGCTCCTGCTGGCAGTGCGGGCGGCAGGGCTGGCTCCAGCTGGGCGGCGGGGCCGCGAGCTCCTGCTGCTCTGAGCAGCATAGTAAGGGGGCAGCAGGGGAGGAGGGGCTGGATAAGGGGGCAGCAGGGGAGGAGGGGCTGGATAAGGGGGCAGCAGGGGAGGAGGGGCTGGATAAGGGGGCAGGGGGTCCCGGGGGGCAGTCAGGGGACAGGGAGCAGGGGGGGTTGGATAGGGAGTGGTGTCCCGGGAGGCAGTTAGGGGCAGGGCGTCCCAGGATGGGGCAGTCAGGGGACAAGGAGCAGGAGGGGTTGGATGGGTCGGGGATTCTAAGGGGGGCAATCAGAGGGCAGAAAGTGGGAGGGGGCGGATGGGGGCAAGGGCCAGGCTGTTTGGGGAGGCACAGCCTTCCTTACCTGGCCCTCCATATAGTTTTGCAACGCTGATGTGGCCCTCGAGCCAAAAAGCTTGCCCACCCCGGTCTAGATAATACTTAATCCTACTATGAGTGCAGGGGACTGTACCAGATAACCTCTCAAGGTCCCTTTGAGTCCTATGATTCTAGGATAATGCAGTAACTACTTCAGTCATCAATATGCCTATGATGGCTGGTTACCCATCTCCCTCACCTAGTATTTACAAAATGAGCAGTTTAACTAAAACAATAAGGTGCCACAGTGAATCTCGATTTACAGTATCAAGTCTTTTGCATCAAGAGCAGATCAGAGAAGTTATTTATTAAAATGCCTGTGTATGAAATGTGCTTTCAGCAGTACCAAAAGAAGGTAAATTTGCAGAAGGAATTCTACAACCACGCTAATTTCCTTCTTTTCCTTTTACTGAAATGTCCATTGATCAGTCATTCCAAAGGTGACCAACAGCTTTGAATTGTTGTGTTTTATTTTTACACACCATCCAACTTTCAACTTCTATTTACTCAAAAGGCTTCTAGCTATAATAGAAATCACAAATATAATTCCTTCTTTAAATTCTGTCTAACTTTGCAGATTCTAGTTGAAAATCTACTGTCTCCAACACAACTTGTGTACTTATATAGAACTTATTTGGAAAGTTTGTCTTATGTTTAGAGATGTATTTGTTTCTGTTTTTTAAATGTCTTGCATAGTATCTTCCAGCAGTTTTAATTTCATTCAATTCAACCACAAGGCTAAGAGACAAATCATTTTTCCCACAGAAAGTTGAATTACATAAGAAATTTTAAGCAAAAATCAAATTAGCAACTATACAGTTACACCAACTAATACAACTAAGGATATTAACATGGCAAAGTTGCAAAATACTCAAAAGCACAAGATGAAGTCCACAACAGTGAACATAAAATCAATTTAGCAGACAACAGTTAAGATAAATAGTAAAATCTCAGATGAAACACTTTTCCTATGGCACCAATAATTTGTGTGCGTCTTTGTGCATGCATGCGTGTACGTATATATATGAAATATTTCAAATCAGCATGAAAGAGGAGAAGGGATGGTTGTTTTTTTCAGCAAGCCTTCCAACAGTCCTTTGTAAAAAGGAGCCATCATGAAGTAAACATGATGACAATGCCTTTTCAAAGCAAAAGAAAGGAACTTTCTACCTTGAGGCAGAATCTTCCAGTGTCATTATGCTCTAGGGAAACTCTTGAGCTACTGTGGCAGCAGCGGATTCATAGCCTGATAACTAAAAGCCTTGAAGAAAGCCCAGTAGGGATTCACCATGGTGCACATATACAATCCATTTGCTAAACAGATCCTATTTGCACCAGGTCTGGTCTTAATACTGTGAACCCCCATTCCATTGTGTGTGGGAGGGCAGAGGGCATAGTTTGAGTGCACTCAGATAATAGAAAACTGTTGAACTCCTGAGCAGTGAGCATTCTGTATGAATCCAGCACAATGCTGAACATGGTGGGTACTTGCAACCCACCCTTAAAGCGTTGCTCCAGGCTTATGTCTAAACACCATCTAGAAGAAAGCCTCCCAGCCCAGGTAGAGAGACTAGCAGGGCTCAGGCTAGTGAACTAAAAACAGCAGTTTGGATGCTGTGGCTTGGGCTCTCAAGCCTAAAGGGTCGGGTGGGCTTGAAGGCCCAAGCCATAACCTCCACACTGCTATTTTTACTGTGCTAGCAGGAGTCTGTCTACCCAGACTGAAGGGCTCACTGCCAACTGCACTGTATATATGCCCAAAGGTTCTATGTTCCAAACTCTGATGTGTAAAGTCAGAAAATATCCTGATGCTCAGCAAATCTTGTCCAACAGGAAAGATCACAGTCTCCTGTCACTCTCAGGAAGGGCTTGGCTACTAAATGAAATGAGGAACCTTTTCCTTAACACTGATTCAAGAGAAAGAATAGGATTTTACAGCAAAAAGAAGGTTTTCGACACAGAATATTTCCACTCTTATTGTTTTACATTTGAAAGGGATGATTCGAACACTTTCATGAATTTTTAAAGTATAATTAATTGCATCAAAGTGAAAAATAAAAGCACTTTTTCCTTCTAAGTACTGTAACAAGATGTTTTTGCCAGAATTGTATCCTGCATGTTAAATAAGGAGCTTCTTTGCCAGTACCTTGTTGACTCTTGTTCATTTATAAGACATGACTGCCCTGCCCCCAGTACAAACCCTAACCGCAACAGTGCCTCCTCATATCCGCAATATGCACAACTAAAGCCAATCTGGAATTGTCATTAGAAATGCAGCTGACATGCAGCAGCCCCAAACAGAACCTAAACAAGACCCTTCTCCTTTAACTTCTGCCATTTTTACACAAGCTTTTCAAAGATACAACAAAAAGCAAGAAAGAGAAAAAGAAGGAAAAAGAGGAAAAAGAAAAAATCCCTGCCGTAGTATGGTTATCATGACTCCTGTCCTAGAAGAAGCCTGAAGTAGAACATGAAAAGCAATGAACTGGACAAAATTCTTATGTGTTAGCCCCTGTTCCTCACAAGGTGCTCTGAACAAATCACAGAAACTCAAGCTACATTAATTTTTTCTTGAGACTCCTAAATGCACTATCTAATAATTTTATTAGTGGTAAAGCTTAATAAGGA
This sequence comes from Caretta caretta, assembly GCF_965140235.1. Classification (NCBI taxonomy): domain Eukaryota; kingdom Metazoa; phylum Chordata; order Testudines; family Cheloniidae; genus Caretta; species Caretta caretta. Next base: position 18,341,905 of record NC_134230.1, read on the forward strand.
AATCAACCAGAAAGTTTATGACTTCAGGGTCTAAAAATAATGTATCAACTGGTCTGATATACATCTTGTTAACCCATCTCCTACAGAAATACTATACAAGGTCTGTTTTGTCAACAGTACATCTTCCTTGGTTAATGACGTGGTGACTGCAAAAAAAAACCTCGCTTAAATCATTGTCTAATAATACATACCATATTTTCCAAGTATTTAGTTGTTCTACTAAAAAAGCAACTTTATATGTAACAATGATGTCAGGGGAAAAAAAAATCAAGTAGTAATAAACAAAGCCAGTGTTAATGAAGAGCCATGCAAATAAGCTGAGAACCACAAGCAGAGCTTTTAAATTGATGTTTTAATGGAAAGTCCCTCACAGATCGGAAATGAGAATTTGGAACTCAAGAGACTAGCAAATAGATTTGGGGGTGGGGAAGTTGAGGAATAATTCCTGTTGCATGAACTAGATGTGATTAAACAAGTTATATTCTAAAAGTTTACATACAGAGAGCTGGTTCTACTATTAATAAAATGTGGGATTTACCTAAAATTAATCAGAAATACAGAAGTTAGAGATGGTAGAGGCCCACAAAGCCACATCTAGCCCACCCCTACATCCTCATACAGAGCAAGATTGTTCCCCTACACTACATCTTCCAGTTTCTTTACCAGCCTTTTTTAAAAACGTCTCAACCGATGAGGGTTCCACCTCTTCCCTCGAGAGACTATTTATGCTGGAGCCTAACAGACCTCATCATTAACAAGTTCTCCCCACCACCCCAACCATTCAGCCTACATCTTTTTTCTTATCCTTTTTCTCCTAGTTATACCCTTTTCTATCACTTCTCTCCATCCTTAAAAATACGTAGCTACTTATGTCACCCCACCCGTTGGCTTACAGATGTGGGAAGGAGAATAAGTTTTCTAATTTAATAAGGTATCGAGAACCTTTTTCCAATCTTTCCCATTTGGCTTTTGCTAGATGACAACCCGTATCTCAGCATCCTATTTAGAAGTACAGTACTTCAAACCAAGTTCTGCTAGTTCGGAAACTAATTGTTCCTTGTAAATTGGTCTGACATGTATGCCTTTGCCAACATACCAAATATGAAATGAAATGTTTTTAAGAGGCCAAATAGTAAAACAAGCAATGTAGTTAAACTCCACCTCCTTCCATAGATCTGCTAGAGGAGTAACCACATGTCTGTTAGGCACATCACAGTGACTTGGTTTAGATACGGAGGGAAGACCAATAGGGAAAACTGCTCTCCATGGCATTCCACCACTTTAGACTGCCCCATGACAATAAGTTAACTGGTCTGAGGACACAGGCAGGGAGGATTTACTGACCAGTCAACGGACAATCAATAGAAGCCTACATTTGGGTGCACTGCCCAATGGGGGTTTCAGGGCTGAGAATTAGTAACAGTGTCTGGTAGCAGCATTAACCGAATGGCAGCTTAGAGAAAAGGGAGTACGTTTTCTTGCCTACTCTGAGCCATACAAAGACAGAGCAGAGGTAGAAGAGGCGGGCAGAAGAATCAGTTACAGTAGCAGTGAAGTGAAGGTTAAAAAGTCACACTGACAGCCCTAACCCTCAGATCTATTACTGAGTTCACTAAGTTCTGACTGAAATCACTGACTTAAGTCTATGGCTAATGGCCTGGAGAGAGGAACCTCCAACTTTGAGGAATAATTGTATCTATTTTAATTATGCTTCTCCTTATAAATATCCTTTAAAAGTTAAAGTACCAGAAAACAGGAAATACAATTTCAGACTCTCTCATGGTGTCCAGTGAGCACTCCCTTCTGCCTCCCATCACCATTTTTGGGATGTAGGAAAGGGCAACAACTTTGACCTATTGCAGCAGCACTAGGAGGAGATTCTAAACTATCTCAGCACTGCCTGATTAGCAGTTCCCCCTAAAAACTAGTTCACTATTTCTTTAGTTGCCCTGTAGCTGGCGGATTAAATTCCTGTTGCTCTGTTTAAATACGGGCACAATGATTTGTGGGACTCTTGCATATATAAATTAAAATTTACACAGACAGGGAAGATAGCCACCCTGCAAGATTAATATTTAATGTTTTTCTAACCTGTTTCTTTCAAGTCGTGAAATGGAGTTACTGCCTTTTCAAGAGTTCACTTTCTACAGAGGTTTCTTTAAAAGTGTCCATTGTTTCCTGCTTTAATTGCACCTGAGGATGTGAGCTGTATTCAGAGGTGCACAGATCACCTGGACAGACCTCCCCATCCCCCTCACTTCCTTTCACATCCCTACGCCCTTCCAGCCACTCCAACAATCATTGCTATAGACTCACACTTCCCATGAGGCATCATTTCCTTTTTTGAAAGGGATCTTTCTGGATGCATTTTCTGTGTAGCTCTCATGAAGGAGTAATTGAGTGTAAGTTTAACAGTAGCTTCTATTAAAGTTTGAATTCACCAACTTTTGGAAAACTCGGTATCTGAATGAAGCTGCAAACATGATGAGACATCAGTGATGCATGAAGCACATAAAGTTACAGTGAGACAACCACGGGTCAGTAATGGAAAGACTCAACTAAAAAACAAACACAAGAAGCAAGGCCTGTGGAAGCACAGAGTCCCTTACTTGAGGGGAGCTGCCAGGAGAGAAGCCTTGATTGGAGACAGGAGAGGTGGGAGACTGGTTGGCTGGGGATCCAGCATTACTGCGGTACTGCTGGAGTGAAGCCTACAGAACAACACAGAATTAAAGACCATGGGATTGATGAAAGGTTGAAAAATTATATACTTATTGGTGTAGAGCTGGGGAAGCCAGGTGAGACCATCTTCAAGAACTCCCGGAGATCAGCAATTATGCTATGACTGTGAATAATGCCCCAAACATCATGAAAAAGGTCAAGATACCAACACGGCATGGTCTGGTGTCTAACTATGCACACCTAAAAACAGGGCAGTGCTGTTATTCAAGGACAACTGAAATATTTCTGGTTTATGTTTTGTTTTCATTTTTTTAAAAAACCAGTCAGCCAACACATAAAAGAGACACGTGCGGAAAGCGGCCTCCCAATCTGGGAATAATTTGAAAATACGGGCATTGATACCTTCAGACTCAACTGCCACCCTCTCCCCTTCTTAATTTGATGCCGATGGCCCTTAGAAAAGTGATATAAGTACTGTTCTTCCTACTCTTAGGAATTAGTCTAGATAAATGAATTAGGTTAAAATGTATAATTGCAAAGACAAACCCTTTTCATAACTACATACTTTCCAACTGTATGAACTAGTCACCATCTGATACATACACTGTCTGTAGGCTAATGCTAGCTATGCCCATATAGTTTTTAGCCTTAGTGAGATAAGATGTTCACAGAATTACCTTTTCACTGTCACATACAGTACCCTGGATTAAGGTCAGAGGATCACTCAAACGCAAAACAGATACAGAGCAGCTGTTGAAATAATAAACACCACTCTTTCTATAATGCTGTCTTTGAGAGCCAAGATTATTATGAGGAGGAACCCAATATCGCTGACCAAGAAGTAATTAAATCAGACAGTTTTATAAAGTGAGGAATGGTGTATTAACACTTTCTAACACTGTTTAAAATGCATAAAGAATAACTCAAGGTTAGTACACCGTCTTGACACCGTCTTGGTTTGGTTTTTGTTTGTTGTTTTTGTTTTTTTTTTAAGATCCATAGAATTCAAGTATTCTATTGAGGTACTGCACACTGGCCTTCAGTGGGGCTATGAGGATTAATGGAAAACCTTTCAGTGAAGCTGCATTGTAGCTTAGAATACTTTTTTTACCCAGGTTTAAAATGTAGTGTACTTGTATACTATTTCAAGTTCTAAAGAGAAACTGAACATTCTGAATTTTAAGGGCCTAGAGAAGTTTAGGATGAGGAAAGCAATGTGAAAAGCAGAGAAGGAAAATCAGAATATCTGTATTAGTTATTGCATAAACATTAGAGAAAAAAAACATTCAGACATGTTGTTTTGAGTAGCTGGCATGTTAAAACCAATATCCCTTCAAACTACTGATTTCTGTTTCACCTGTATCTTCTCCAACTCCCTCACAATCCTGGCACAGAAGCCACATCTCTACCAGCACAACCTGGTTTAAACCTGATCCCCAGATTGAAACCCACAATCATGTCTTAGCCCTCCACAGCTGCTAGTATTGCCCCACTGCCAGGAAGAGAAGATTTTCCAATGAAATCAGAGACAGCAATTCACTGGCCTTCGGAGCAGAACTAGCAGAGAATGTGCCAGGTACCTCTTCCTAGCAATGGGGCATCATCTCAGGGCTGACCTATTATATTGAACCACCTTCTGAATTCTGGATTCCAGGTTGTAGGAAGAGATTGGACAATTTACAATAGAAAATTTTGCCTTCTTGGTTTAACTCTGCCCTTCAACCGTATAGATGTGTCTACTCAGTTCTTTAGAGAGACTTGAAAGCAACTATAACAAACTCTCCAAGAAATAATGTTAGCCAAAAAAATTCCTCTTGAACAAACTGCTGTGCTTTAAAAAACAGTATCTGTGGTTTTCTGCATCTTTGGTGGAAAATGCTGATTAGCACAACTTTATTAAACTTCAGTTAAATTTCTCATCTTGGCTGTGTAGCACTCAACTTGTGGATACCAGATTCACCTGGGGCAAAAAATAAGTACATATGATAGCTGGGAAGGTAGCAGTACACTAGCACTAAAATGCAAATGCTGCTGTCTGAAAATTAAACTAGTCTGACCAAACTCCATTTTGGCAGACACCTGAACACAGTTAACATGGATAAATATTTTTCAGTTTTACGAAATTCTGGTCTTTCCAATTGCACAGAAATGTCTTGTCTTTCAGAACTTAAAACTAGCTAAATTTCAAAAGATGCTTCTCACTTTACAGATACAGATGTTTATAAAATGGTACTTTTTAATTCAGTCTCTCCATACCTAGCTGATAGTCACTTTATTGCTGCTTTCCAACACCCTGTAAACTGCAATGCTAACACAGATGCTTATCTACATCTTCCCTTCTAAAGGCATAGGGCACTCAACTTGCAGATGTGTCATTTAAAATGACATTTTTTTCCCCAACCACTTCCTTCATTAAAAAAACCCTACTGACATATTACCTTGACCTTTGACTTGCCAGTTTATAAATTTTATATATCATCCACCCAAAGAATAAGGGCATCGCCTTCATTACCCACCTGTTTATTTTTTTACTAGCCCTGAAACTGTCTCTCTGAAGACATCTCCACTGCTTCAAACTTGCATTTGTTAAACTGATCTTTAAAAAAATCTATTTAAACTATTTCAAGTGGGCCTGAATTTAGACAGGGTTAGCCAGAGTTATGGAGCCATTCCCATTTTATCAAGTGTTCTAAAATCATATTTAGTAGTTTAAACAGTTTGGCCTGGTTCATATGGGTTAGCCATATTACGTCTAAAACATTTTTTATAATATGTTTAAAACATGTTAAAAACTGGTTGAACCAAACTGTTTGAATCCAGTGTATACAGTGCCTGGATGCGGAACTGCTACAAGGGCTATCTAGTTAGAACTCTGACAATGCAGGCCAACACTGCTGTTGAATTCTACCAGGTCACATTCTCTGGAAGAAAGCTATTTGTTTCCACTTATATCATCTTCAGTCATTGCCCAAACTTACCGAGTTGATGTCTATGCCCATGGAAGGTTGGGTCTGGCTGCCTGGAGGTGACTGTGGGATGGTCGATGGTACTGTGACTGAGAGGGGGGGAAGCTGTGCTCCTCGCTGTAAGCCAGAAGTCTGCATTAAAGGGGCATTCTGAGGCAGACTACTTGCCACTTGGGTCTGTTGCTGTTGCTGGGAACTAGCCTGGGTAAAAAACTGATACGGTGGAAGCTGCTGTTCCAAAGACAATGCATCCATAGCCACAGCCTTAAAGAGAAAACAGGAAAATGTACTATGCAGAGCTCTGGTTCAACTCCAAGACTCCTAAAATTTCACACCAAGTGAATATTCATATATATCTAAGCGTTATATATCACATAAGCAATCTGGAAAGTTATGAGAGATCTTGCATTTAAGAAAACAACAACTTACATTTAAACCTTCAAAGATGTGGCTTAAAGGGACTAATTTGACATTTTATTTGTTGTAAATAAATAAAAAGTGTGTTTGCAAACCTAGTTGAATGTTTGATTTGAAAGCTGACAAGTCAGTCAGTCAAGGAAAACCCATCTACTAAGTCCCTGTTCTGAGCCCCTCAAGAACCAAACTAGAGCATGCCAGGTATGGCAGAGGCAGCCTACAGGTGCATCAAAGGGTCAAAAATCCTAAGAGCCAAAGGAGTTTCTCACGATTCACATGGAAGCATGAAACACAAGAGAATCTTGTGATGGTATCTTTAAAGAAAGAGGTTTTCCTTAGTGCTTCCAAGGCCTTGGAAGACAAAGTGAAATCTGTTTCCTTAAACTGTCTTCTCCACTGTCTGACAGTATACGTGAATTTATCTTGGTAGAATTGCTCAGATCTGGCTGTTGGCTTTGATTTAAATTAAAAAAAAAAAAACGGCCCAAAGCATTTATTTATAAAAAGGAACATGACAACATTAACTTTACAAACATACCTAAAGGAGAAAATTATTAAATTAATGACACGACTACAGGTTTATCAACCTTACAGCTAACATTTCCCTATGTGAATGAAGACAGAAACAGACAGCTATGATCTAAAACTTTACAAAATGGAACAAGGTTCATTATTCTTATAAAATGTAGTCCTTCTCCAGATCTCCACGCAGCCTCCTACCTGAGTAATTGGCGACAGAGGTGAGAGCGTAGGAGACATCTGTTGGGACTGTGGTCGTCTGGAGTCTGCATTCAGTGAGAGGGGACTGACAGCTGGCTGCCGGGATGAGGCTTGCGTCGTTGTCATTCCTGCCATTAATGGAAGAAACCAGTTTACGCAGGAACTGTGGTGATGCTTGTTTACATTTAACAATTTGTTTATATGAAGTAAAATTATGATGAATAAATGGCTGAATTTTACAAAACTTTACAGTAAAGTGTTGAATATGGCTAGGCCAATATTCTATGCTGAATGCAGCATCAGGCTTAAATTCTTAGCAAATCTGTAATGGATTTTGTGACAGTGAAAATGCCACGATGGAGAGAAGATTGTTGCAAGCATCTTTGCTGATCACTCCTGTTAATGTACAAATAGATACTGCCATTCAATTAGCCCAGTGGTTGTCAAACTGGCATGCAGAACCTTTCTTGATGCTTCATAGAATGAAACATTTTGAGAACTGGGCAGTGCAGTCTGTGGTGCAGGGAACAGGAAGGGGGTCTGCAAGACTATCCCTTCTAACAAAGTGGCCCACAGACTGAAAATCAGAACCACCAACCTATCCCAAAGGCCATGAGACCCACTGGAAACTTCCAAGGGCAAATGAAGTCAGGTCATTTTATAAAAAAATAATACAAGCAGGGCCATAATTTTGTTTCCTGGAATGATGGGGAAGGCTGTTATCTGTGTTCATCTCATAGTCCTGAGCCACTTCTTATTTCCCCTACTAATATCCTGCACTTTCAAGACCCTGAATTGTGGCTACCATTGTTCCATGCCAAATGGACTCCCTCTGGCTGCAGGCAACCCTATTTATTAATACTTACCCTGCTATGACACCCTTCATTCACAGATCTCAAGTGCTGTACAGACATTAATTAAGCCTTACACAGACTCCGGAAACCACATAGGGGGCCCACATCCGTAAACAATCTCAGGTGTTCATATACTACAAGGAGGACCATACAAAGCACCTAGGCAGAAAGTACCTGTTTGACGAATCAGTGATGAATGGTTGCATTGTGGGAGAGTTTTTCTTGTTACTGGAATAAGAGGTCAGATTTATTGATGAGGGAGGTTTCAATGCTCAGCACAGAACACTCTACAACAGTTACTAGGGATATTCCTGCCCCTACTTAGTTTGCACAGCATCAGCACTTTTCATCAGGGGCTCTCTAAGCACTGCGTTAACTAACCCTCGCAACATCCCCGTGGCATAGATATTAATATGCCCACTTTACAGTTGGGTAAGTTGAATGCACAGAGATTAAATGACTTTCCCCGAAGTCAATGAGCAAGAAAATGGCAGAGCTGAAAATAGAAACGGTCAATCCCAACCCCACCATCTCCTCCTCTGACCACTAAATGAAACTTCTTCCACCCACTAGAAGTGCTGCTGTTAAATTGCTGTTAAATGAGATACTTTCTCATTCCTCAAGCTCTCATGGCTGAAGATAAAGCAAGCAACCTTAGGATGAAAGACTGCAAAGTTGCTGTAATTTACTAACTCTTTCTGTAGTGAAGGAGCAAGTCCATGTTTCTGTGAGTAGTCATGACTGAGGTACCAGTGAGAGACAAGGACAACACAGAATCTAACACCAAAACTTTTGCCACAGTTTGAATAGTGCTTCTGGCTCTCATTCATGTGACAAGTTTGAACAACCCAACAGCTCCAGACGGTGTATCAGAGTTGCAGAAACTTGGACCAGAAAGACAAGGAAACAAGTTACTCAGGCCTGGCTTACACTAGAAAATGAGGTCACTAACTACATCCACCCGGTGGTGTGAAAAATCCACACTCCCAATGGGTCTTGTTAAGCCGACCTAAATCCCCATGTAGACAGTGCTACATCGGTGGAAGAATTCTAGCTACTGCCTCACGGAGAGGTGGATTTCTGTGGTGTAGGTAGTGTCTACACTGAAGCGCTACAGCAGTGCAACTGTGCTGCTGAAGTGTTAAGCGTAGACAAGCCCTGAGTCTTGTGCTTTCGTTCTGCCCTTCCCCGCTCCCAGTGTTATATACTAGAGGGTAGTACATTGAACAGGTAATTCCACCTCCCACCCCACATTGTCCTTATGCCACAGAATCCTGAACAGCGCTTCTGCCCACTGTATTCACCAGTCCTATTCCAGCTGCATTTGAAAGGAGATAAATGGTTTACTGGCAGGCAAAGAACAAGGGCAAAGCAAGAACAGATTCATTTCTAAGTGTAACAGATTTGTTCACATGTGTAGATGAATAGGACACACAAATAGTTTTCATTACAATAAACTAAACAGCATTAAATATGAATTCCCCACAAAAGCAACCAATCTCAACAGGTAACATCTGTCAAGGTTCTGCATTCACTCTGACCTGCATTGCCTATTATTAACTTCAGCTCAGCCTTGAAAAACTGGGATAAAGGCAGCACTCATAGAAACACTATGTTGCTAATGCAAAAGGTGATTTCAATTCTTAATTATGACAAAGTGCTCTCTGTACCCACTGGAGGCTGATGCAAGAAGCAACACTACAGAGATTGTCAGAGCCTTTGACATAGAGTTTCCATCTTCACACCAAAGCAACTGAACTTAATTTTAGGCATTATGTTATGGAACAAGGAGAGGACAGTCCATTCGATACAGCTCTGAGTCTGCTTCCTGGACAACAGGTTAGTTTTTGTGCATCTCAACATCAGAGAGCTACTGACAAGCTGGATGGAATATAGGCTATGTCTACACTACAAAATTAGGTCAAATTTATAGAAGTCAGTTTTGTAGAAAGCATATTTATACAGTCGATTGTGTATGTCCCCACACAAATGCTCTAAGTGCATATGGTCGGCATTTAGTCTGCGGAGTGCATCCACAGTACCGAGGCAACCATCGACTTCCGGAGCATTGCACTGTGAGTAGCTATCCCACAGTTCCCGCAGTCTCTGCTGCCCATTTGAATTCTGGGTAGAAATCCCAATGCCTGATGGGGCAAAAACATTGTTGCAGGTGGTTCTCGGTACATATTGTCAGGCACCCCCTTCCCTCCCTCCCTCCGTGAAAGCAAGGGCAGACAATCGTTTCGCACCTTTTTTCCTGGGTTACCTGTGCAGACGCCATACCACGGCAAGCATGGAGCCCGCTCAGCTCACCATCACCATGTGTCTCCTGGGTGTTGGCAGACGTGGTACTGCATTGCTACACAGCAGCAGCTCATTGCCTTTTGGCAACAGATAGTGCAGTATGACTGGTAGCCATCGTTGCTGTACTCCAGGGTGCTCTTTTAGCCAACCTCGGTGAGGTCAGTCAGGGGCACCTGGGCAAACGTGGGAGTGACTCAGCCAGGTCATTTCCCTTTTAAGTTTTGTCTCATGGCGATTCAGTCCTGCCGGCAGTCCTACTGCACCATATTCTGCCGAGCACCCAGGAGATGACGATGGCCAGCAGTTGTACTGCACCGTCTGCTGCCAGCAAGATGTATAAAGATAGATGAAGTGGATCAAAACAGGAAATAGACCAGATTTGTTTTGTATTAATTTTCTCCTCCCTCCCTCAGTGAAATCAATGGCCTGCTAAACCCAAGGTTTTGAGTTCTATCCTTGAGGGGGCCATTCTGTTTCTCCTTGATGCAAAGCCACCCACTTTGTTGATTTTAATTCCCTGTAAGCCAACCCTGTAAGCCATATTGTCAGTCGCCCCTCCCCCCCGTTAGAGCAATGGCAGACAATCATTTTGCGCCTTTTTTCAGTGAAGGCGCCATAGCACTGGGAACATGGAGCCCACTCAGATCACCACGGCAATTATGAGCGCTATAAACACCACGCATGTTATCCAGCAGGATATGCAGAACCCTAACCTGCAAGAAAAGCGAAACCAGGCGAGGAGGAGGCAACTGCAACACGGGGACGAGACTGAGGAGGACATGGACACAGACTTCTCACAAAGTATGGGCCACTGCAATGTGCACATCATGGTGTCAATTTGACAGGTTCATGGGGTGGAACACCGTTTCTGGGGCAGGGAAACAAACAGACTGGTGGGACAGCATAGTGTTGCGGGTCTCGGACGATTCCCAGTGGCTGCGAAACTTTTGCATGCATAAGGGCACTTTCATGGAACTTTGTGACTTGCTTTCCCCTGCCCTGAAGTTCAAGAATACCAAGATGAGAGCAGCCCTCACAGTTAAGAGACGAGTGGAGATAGCCCTGTGGAAGCTTGCAACCCCAAACAGCTACTGGTCAGTTGGGAATCAATTTGGAGTGGGCAAATCTACTGTTGGGGCTGCTGTGATGCAAGTAGCCAACGCTATCACTGAGCTGCTGATATCGAGGGTAGTGACTCTGGGAAATGTGCAGGTCATAGTGGACGGCTTTGCTGCAATTGGATTCCCTAACTGTGGTGGGGCCATAGATGGAACCCATATCCCTATCTTGGCACCAGAGCACCAAGCCGGCGAGTACATAAACCGCAAAAGTTACTTTTCAATAGTGCTGCAAGCTCTGGTGGATCACAAGGGATGTTTCACCAACATCAACGTGGGATGGCCGGGAAAGGTACATGACGCTCGCATTTTCAGGAACTCTGGTCTGTTTCAACAGCTGCAGCAAGGGGCTTACTTTCCAGACCAGAAAATAACTGTTGGAGATGCTGAAATGCCTATAGTTATCCTTGGGGACCCAGCCTACCCCTTAATGCCATGGCTCATGAAGCCATGCCCAAGAACCCTGGACAGTAATCAGGAGCTGTTCAACTATAGGCTGAGCAAGTGCAGAATGGTGGTAGAATGTGCATTTGGGCGTTTAAAAGCACACTGGCACAGTTTACTGACTCGGTTAGACCTCAGCAAAACCAATATTCCCATTGTTATTACTGCTTGCTGTGCTCGCCACAATATCTGTGAGAGTAAGAGGGAAGACGTTTATGGCGGGGTGGGAGGTTGAGGCAAATAGCCTGGCTGCTGATTACGTGCAGCCAGACACCAGGGTGGTTAGAAGAGCACAGGAGGGCGCGGTGCGCATTAGAGAAGCTTTGAAAACCAGTTTCAGGAATGGCCAGTCTATGGTGTGAAAGTTCTGTTTGTTTCTCCTTGATGGACTGCTCGCCTGGTTCACTCTACTTTCCTGTAAGCTAACCACCCTCCCCTCCCCCCTTCGATCACCGCTTGCAGAGGCAATAAAGTCACTGTTACTTCATATTCATGCATTCTTTATTTATTCATCACACAAATAGGGGGATAACTGCCAAGGTAGCCCAGGAGGGGTGGTGGAGGAGGGAAGCACCAGGTGGGGTGATGGAGGAGGGAAGGACAAGGCCACACAGCACTTTAAAACTTATTGAATGCCAGCTTTCTGTTGCTTGGGCAATCCTCTGCAGTGCAGTGGCTGGGTGGCCGGAGGCCCCCGCACCGTGTTCTTGGGCGTCTGGGTGAGGAGGCTATGGAACTTGGGGGGAGGGCAGTTGGTTACACAGGGGCTGTAGCGGCGGTCTGTGCTCCTGCTGCCTTTCCTACAGCTCAACCATACGTTGGAGCATAGGAGTTCGATCCTCCAGAAGCCTGACCATTGACCCCTGCCTTCTTTCAGCAAGCTGATGCCACCTACCATCTTCAGCCCGCCACCTCTCCTCGCGGTCATATTGTGCTTTCCTGCACTCAGATTGTCTGCCTCCAAGTATTTTGCTGTGCTTTGTCAGTGTGGGAGGACAGCATGAGGTCAGAGAACATTTCATCATGAGTGTGGTTTTTTCGCCTTCTAATCTTCGCTCACCTCTGGGAAGGAGAAACATATGCAGCTGGTGGAGGGGAAAAAAAGGGAGAGTGGTAGTTAAAAAGACACATTTTATAGAACAATGGGTACACTCTTTCACAGTAAACCTTGCTGTTAACATTACACAGCACATGTGCTTTCATTACAAGGTCGTATTTTGCCTCTTATTGAGGGTATGCTGGTTTGGTGTGAGAGATCACTCATGCAGGGCCGGGCAGCCGAATTCGGCTTGCAGGCAGCCATGGTAAGGCACAGTATTTTGGCTTCTTTAACTTTCATAACATGTGGGAATGATTTCAAACAGCAGCACCCTCATTTCCCATACGAAGTAGCCGTTGGGTTAGCCACTAAAAACGGGTTGGCAATTTAAAAGGAGCGGCTGCGGTTTCCGGGTTCACATGCAGCAGAAACCCAACTAACCCTTCCTCCCCACACACCCAATTCTCTGGGATGATGGCTTCACCCCACCCCCCACCGCGTGGCTAACAGCAGGGAAGATTTCTGTTCAGCCACAGGCAAGCAGCCCAGCAGTTACGGGCACCTCTGAATGTCCGCTTACTAAAACCACCCTATTTCAACCAGGTGACCATGAATGATATCACTCTCCTGAGGATAACACAGAGATAAAGAACAGATGTTGTTTGAATGCCAGCAAACACCGGGACCATACGCTGCAATGATTCCTGACTACGTGCTACTCCCCTGGCGTGGTAAAGTGTCCTACCATGGAGGACGGAATAAGGCTGCCCTCCCCAGAAACCTTTTGCAAAGGCTTTGGGAGTACATCCAGGAGAGCTTTATGGAGATGTCCCTGGAGGATTTCCACTCCATCCCCAGACATGTTAACAGACTTTTCCAGTAGCTGTACTGGCTGCAAATGCCAGGGCAAATTAATCATTAAACACGCTTGCTTTTAAACCATGTATAATATTTACAAAGGTACACTCACCAGAGGTCCCTTCTCCGCCTTCAGGGTCCGGGAGCCTGCCTTGGGTTGGTTCAGGGGGTACTGGGTCCAGGTCCAGGGTGATAAACAGATCCTGGCTGTTGGGGAAACCGGTTTCTCCGCTTCCTTGCTGTGAGCTATCTTCCTCGCCCCCAAAACCCACTTCCGTGTTGCCTCCCACTCCTTGGATGGAGTCAAAGCACAGGGTTGGGGTAGTGGTGGCTGCACCCCCTAGAATGGCGTGTAGCTCATCACAGAAGTGGCATGTCTGGGGCTCTGAACCGGAGCGGCTGTTTGTCTCTCTGTTTTTTGGGTAGCTTTGCCTGACCACCTTAATTTTCAAGCAGCACTGCTGTGGGACCCTGTTATAGCCTCTGTCCTTCATGCCATTGTAGATGTTTTCAAATATTTTGGCATTTCGTCTTTTCGAACAGAGTTCAGCCAGCAGGGATTTGTCTCCCCGTACAGAGATCAGATCCCATACTTCCCGTTCAGTCCATGCTGGAGCTCTTCAGCGATTCTGTGACTTCATGGTCTTCTGTGATGATGAGCTCTGTCTGCATGGTGACCTGTGCAGGTGAGATCGCCATGCTGGCCAAACAGGAAATGAAATTCAAAAGTTCGCAGGCCTTTTCCTGTATACCTAGCTAGTGCATCTGAGTTGAGAGCGCTGTCCAGAACGGTCACAACTGAGCATACTGGGATAGCTCCTGGAGGCCAATACTGTCAAATTGCGGCCATGGTACCCCAAATTCAACCCAGCAAGGCCGACTTCAGCACTAATCCCCTCGTCGGGGGTGGAGTAAAGAAATCGATTTTAAGAGCCCTTTAAGTCGCAAAAAAGGGCTTTGTCGTGTGGACGGGTGCAGGGTTAAATCGAGATAATGCTGCTAAATTCGACCTCAACTCGTAGTGCAGACCAGGCCTTAGAAGAGCAGCAAAAATAAGCACCTGGAGAAACTGACTTACAAGCAATTGACTAAAATAATTAAACACAGACCACTTTTTAAACAATGGTCTGGGTGTGTTGAAGGACTGGAGTGGAAAGAAGGCATGCAACATGATAACAGTTACTAATATTTTTAATATCCAATTTTTAAATCAAGATTGGAAGATTTTCTAAAAGATCTGCGCTAGAAACTATTTTGGGGAAGCTCTCTGGACTGTGTTATGCAAGAGGTCAGACTAGATGATCACAGTGGTTCCTTCTGGCTTTGGAATTTATGAAAAAATCTAATTGGTGCAAAAAACACCAAGGAGGGAGGAGAGGAGAGGAGAGGAGAGGAATTGTTTAAGGAGATTCGTTATAACTATACGTATCAGGAATTTCTAAGGTACCTATCTGGTATCTAAGCACCAAAGAGTAAATTGCAAGAAAGCCATGAGAAACAGAGCTGGGCAGAGAATGGCAATTCCATTTCACTGAGAATTTAGAAATTTGGTTTCATAGCCATTTGAAACAAATCATCAAACATTTTAAAATCCTCCATGAAACAAAATTACTGTTCTCTGCCCAGTTCTACTGGGAGTCTCAACCCTAAAGCAGTCAGCCTGGTGGGTTGTCCTGGAGCCAGAGACACTGGAAGGCTGGGCTGCTTGACATGTGAGAACCCCAAATCCCTGGGCTCCCAACACCTGGTCAGCTCCTAGGAGGGCTGTTGAAAAGCCTGCAAGCCCGGACTGCTGAGGAGCTGGGCAGGTGAGCTGGTAGGAAGTTTCCAGCAGAATTTCACTGATATCAACAAAGCTCCGCAAAATGCTTAGATTTTGATGAATCATCAAGTTCTGATGAAAATGTTTTGTGTAAATATTTCCAACGAGCTCTAATAAGAAATCCAAAAAGGTGCATTCTCTCCCCTTACACCTCCTCCAAAGCACAAGGGCAAGTGTTCAGAAAAGCATATCTCGACATATACAATGGGAAATAGCTCCTGGGAAAGGCTTGATTAAAAAAGCGTGTTTTATATTTTCATTTGGACAATTGTAACTAAAAATAAGGGGATTAAACTAATTAAGGACTGTTCAGCACTTCTGTGAATAAAAATATTTTTAACAGTATTCTTGTGACATTCTTTAAATTATTGTCACTGGTTATGTGTCCACCTTATTTGAATCATTAGAGTTTCTCAGGATGCTATGCAGTGAGTACTTTTAAGAAAAGCTTGCAAGGGTGCTTTGCCAAAGAAAGTACACTTCTCTTGCCAGATACAACGGTATGACTCCATTTTATGACTAGCAAACAAAAGTTGCCTGTCATTATTTGATGGTCAGACAAACTATTAACCCCACTCACATCTATTCCTCTGATAAGTATAACCTCAGAAGAAAAAGAGAGCGCCTTTATGGTAAGTAACATTTAGAAACCCTCTTCCAAGGGGTACTCAGATCCGATAACTTCAAGGTCTTTTGATCTAAGCAGTCTGAATTAACAGGCGTCTGTTCTGCAGGTTTTTCTGTTACAATGCCCAGTCATGGTCTGCAGCAACCTGAAGAGCCAAGTTCTGTGCTTATCACTGATGGCTACCATATACGAAGAATGTTTATCCCAACTCCTACGCCACATGCCCCAGCACCACCTTCTTTCTTCTCCTCCCTTCTGGCCTTCATCTCTTATTCTGTTGTCAGTCTCTCTCCCTTCCCGTTATCTTTCCCATTTCTTTGCTTCTTTTGCAGCCCATGATGTACTGTGGATACAAAGTAATAGGGCACAGCAACAGAGGCAAGCTACACAAGAAAGGGACGGAAGGAAGAGTGCAGTATAACCAAGACAACTTGTATAAGGAAATGAATGCTCGCAGCACTCATTCAGTGGCCCTCTGGCCTGGTGCTTTATAAAATGCCATTTCTTTGCTAATGGTGTTGTCAGTGATATAAGGCACCTGCTTGCTCAGGCAACATGAGTTATTTCAAAATAAAATAAAATAACCCAAGTCAGAGATTGATTCTTTTTGATCACTGCCTCAGGCTATTTGCCTGGAAAAGGCTACTGGTCCTGAAAATACAGTAGTTGTGCTGGTCTACTGACATTTTTCTAGCACGGCTGATAATGGGATTTTTAATTATGTATTTGTATTGAAGCAAGCCCTGAGACTCCAACCAGCATCAAGGTCTATTGTGCTAAGAGGTGTACAAACACAAGAGTCCTTGCCCTAAAAAGAGCTTACAATCCAAGGCCACAACAAAACAAAGAGCGAGCAGGATACAACTCTAAAACAACATGGTCCAGATGATTGCAAGCTTATTCCTAAGAGCCTTATGAAGGTGGGTGTATTTAGGATCTCTTCAAAAATGCAGTTTGTGCTATGAAACAGTCAGGCTTACAAACAATCCCGACTAGAACGTATTTTAGGGGGCTTATATACTAATTCAGTTGCCTAACAGTCCACATTTGGTTCAGGTAAAGGAATGATACAATCTCTCAAGAGAGTCACCACAACAAAAAGAGAGGACAGAAGGAATGGAAACAAGAAATCAAGAAATTTGCTGCAGTGGGTTTCCCTACGTGGGTGCACTCTGGCTGGTACTCCAGAAAATGAGTCGAGTTACTGCCAAGATGCGGACATTGCATCTCACCCTTGGAAGAATCATACAAAATAAAACCAGAATAATGCATGTGCGCCAAGAATGAAAGATGGAAGACTATCACAGAAGGGATACGCAAAACAGAGTTAATTAATTATGACTGTTTACACATTTCTTTATCCCAAAATGATTTATACGAGTTGCATACACCAGTGACGCTAACTTTGAGATGAAACACAGCAGCTGTTTAGTAATGTTCAGCAATGCTACACAACTGTTGAGGGATAGAAAGTGACTTTTTACTGACGGACAATCTATAAATTCGCCCTTTGGATATGTTCTTACCCTGACTGGCAGTGCTGATGCCCAAGTGAGTCAAGTTGGCTGCAAGATTTCCGGTGCTATTGGAGCTACTCAGGGATGGGAACGTGGATTCCTCAGGATCTAGTGGTGTTGGGAGGGGAGAAGGGAAATGGATGTTTGTCAGGTCTGGCAGAGAGCCACCTGTGTTATGTGCAGCAGGAATCAGCGTTGTAGTGTTTTCCTGGTCAGCTGATGGAAAGATGCTAAATTTAAAAAAAATACAGTAACAAAAGTCAGTTGAGATTTTAGTCTACATACACACTTCCCACATGATATACAAAAAGAAAGTTTATCTGAAGCGGTCATGCACAAAGCTATGTAAAAAAATATACAAATAAAATATTTAGAGTGGTCACTGTTATAAAGTTTTAACGTTTACCCACAGTTGTCACATGGCAATATTTTCAGTGGGGTTGCAGCTGTTTCCATATTATTTAGAAGAGGGAACTACACTTTGTGCATTTCATGGTGATTACGATCATATAAAGCCTATGTCTAAGTGATGAACTCTCCTTGAAGATCTCAGCCCCCAGCTTTACAGATTGTGAATCTGAGGCACAGAGAGGTCAAACGATTTGTCCGAGTTCACACAAAACATGCCTAACTGGGAATAAAACTCAGAATTCTTGACTCTCCATCTCCTGTTTTAAATCACATGTACTCTGTATAATTAGTTAGAGACTGAATCTAGAACATTTTTTTTAATGGTTTCATCATCTGGGTTACCATGGCCAAGCAAACCATGTTCAAGGAACGTTAGCATTCACCATGTTTTCAGTGTTTAAAAGTTATCTGGTTAGCATTGTTTCATTGTCAGTATAGAGGGAACCTTAATCAATAGAGCTTACGGAGCAAGAAGCTTAGGAACAGGCAGTGAACTTTCTACATGCATCCCTACAAAACCATATACCCCACTCCCAAACTTACTTGATTCCTGGAACTTCACATGATTTAGGCCTCAATGACCCTGTCTAAAATAGAACAGAAAGACACTGTGAAAGGCAAAGAAATGTGGAAAACAACATTTAGGAAATAATTTGTTTTAAAAGATAGGAAACCTACTAAATGAAACCTAAGAAGAGCAGTTTCTCATATGCTCTTAAAAGCCTCTTCTTGCTCAAAATGGGTGTTTGGTGCCACACCAAAAAAACTGATCTCAGCATGGACTTTAAGCCAGCTAAGCTTCAAAGTTCCAATGATAAACTAAACAAAATGAAGACGGAGCAAGAGTAAAACATCACCTGCTTAAATTAGCAAGCAAACATCGACCACATCATTTTTCTTACTAAATCTAAGCCTATCGCTATACGTCGGGGCTGTCGACATTAAATGAATGAAAATCTACAAACTATCACAAAAACGCTAACTGAATGACAGAAAAGCAAGTAGCACTTTAGAAAAAAACTTGGAAAGTGCAAGACTGGTATATCAATAAAACTTTAATAGGTTATCTAAGCCCTTATCTCCCACTTCACAGTGCCACACTCCAAAAGCGCCACAGCATAGCAATGGAGGAGAAAAACGCAAAGCTCTTTAACACTTGCTCCATGAGTCTGCAAGGGGGTTACACAGAAGTACTTGCTCCCCATATCTCCCAGCTCAGGATATAAACTCTGATCCCTAATGTTTGTTACATCAAGTATTTCCATTTTGATATTTCCTGAAAATCTGCCTGGACAATTGCAGGGTACGTTCTACCAAAACAGGATTGCAATCTTCCTGATAAGACATAATAGTATGAAATGTATTCATTATTGCCTTTGCTAGCATATCTTTGTGCTAAAATAACAGTTATTAGAAAGTAAAAGCTCTCAGATGAGGTGTAAGACTTTGCATCCAACTGTCATAAACCAGACACTCAGGCATCAATAGTACATCCAGAATACAAGTCCTACTTCTATCTTACTGAGTTCCACGAGCTTAGAGAAACTTGTCTCCTAGACACTTTATGGACATGAATACTACAGTGGTAATCCACAGAAAAAGAACCTTGCAGTCCTCCCAACAATGTCACTTTCAAGACTTCTCATATGAAAATCCCACATGATGGCAGCAGTCACTTTGTATGATCACAAAGCCAAATTAGCTCAATCTGCATGTAATACAGGGAACAATCACTTGATTAACCAATGCATGGCTTTTTATAAAATATGCATACCCTTTTTAGAAAGGTTACATTTGCTAGGGACTGACTGTTAAAACACACAATTCCCAAGGTAAGCAGGGAGACCGTAGCAAAGAGAGAAGAAAAGAGAAAGCTGCCATGCTGAGAAGCCACAATTAGACTTTGAAAATACTTTAACACAAAGAACAGCTCAAGAAAATCATTAATTCAGCCTTGGTTTTGAAGAACTTCATGAACCAAACATCCTTTCCCTATTGGTTCTTTAATATATTTTTTCTAAATAAAAAGTTTATTAATATTCAATAATTCAGACCTGCTTAAACATCCAGACTTATTTAAGCATTAAAAAAATATTCAGATCTCAAAAGCAAATGCTACCTTTGCTACTTCTATCTATCTAGTAACCAGGCTGATGGGGGAAAGCATGGAGACAATAGCAGCTCTATAGGAGCAAAATAACTAAAATCCTGAATATTTACCATTTGTTTTACAAACAACAAAAATCTGATCATTGTTTTGGTGCGGAAGTTGCCTTGAGAAATGCCAGTTAGACAAATTCACAGAAAAAAAGAAAAGGAGGAGAGAAAAAAGAGGCAGGATGGTGAGTGGTAGAAATAAAAGCAGAGATACAAGTATGGAAAGAGTGCATTTTATTTCATTAAAGTAGCTTTCTGCATTTGAAAAGATGATGGAAGAATGTTTTAATTCTGAATTTCATTCATGTTGTTCTTACTGGTGCACTGTTAATGCAATAGCGCAAGCTAAGGATGACATATCAGCCTTCACTTTAAAATTTCCTGGAATCTGTCAATTCCTGACAAACCTTAGTAAGTGAAACAAATGCTTGGGTACTTTTTTAAAAAAGCAATTGCATAAGGGACCAACCTATTAATGGAGTTTTTATATGCAAACTTAACATTTACAGATAAATTTTAAAGCAAGACAGCTGAAAATCATTTTCTGCTTTAACAGTCTTCCAAGACTCAAGTTTAGAATACAGTTTCCGCCGAGACAGTTGACAACAATAGGCACAGAGAGATAGCTATACTGCTCCCTGATCTCACTTTAGGTTGTTTGTTGCAGAATATAGAACTTCAACTCAAGTCTGACCAAGCAAAGTTCATTTCAATTCAACATTATTCAAAATGTTTACCTAAATATATTTACAAAATACATTGTCTGGACTAGAACATCTGAACCTTACAAAGATTTGGCATTTCTACCTTTTTAGTGTCCCATGCTTGTTTAGAAAGGGCTTTGTCTGTTTCAGATGTGCTTTCCTCCATTCCAGGGACAGTCAATAATAAGACTAGAAAACACAATAAAAGTTAGCACATCCTATTATAAATCTGCTACATCCTGCAGAAACAATCATATATTTCAGTCAGGAAAAAATGTGGTAATTTTTTACCATAAATAATTCCTATTCTCAACTAATAAATAAGATGTATATTTCAGAATAAAACTATATCCAGATCACTAAAAAAATGTATTTCACCCCAAGTGTAGTTCATCAGCTTTCTAAAAAGCTATTTGTTTTTCCATCTAGCACAAAAAACTTTCAAAAGCATGTAAATGACTTAGCCTAAATGATATATGTGTGTATCATTTGGACTTCTGGGGGCATATCCCATGGCTCTCAGTGCTACAGTAAGCTGAACCACTCTATGGCTATGTTTACACAGGGATAAAAAAAACTCATGCCTGGCCTGGATCAGTGGACTCTGGCTCGCAGGGCTCAGGCTGCAGGTCTGAAAAATTGCTGTGTAGACATTCAGGCAACAGGCTGGGGCCCGAGCTTGGCGACCCTCCAATCTTGCAGGTGGAGCCCCAAGACCTTGAGTCAGCTGACCTTCCCCAGCTGTGGCCACATACTGGGTTTTTTCTTCCTGTGATTCTTTCTCAATTAATTGAGAAAGAGCTTGTGTGACCTTCTTGACACACAGGAGGACCTTTGGGAAGGTACTAGAAGACTATCAGCACTCAAATGATTTAGCTCTTGTCCTTACTGTACAGAGGGCAGGTTACCAGCCTGAGTGAAAGCTGTACCCAGGCTCTATAACCCCAGTTGGGCCAGCTAGCCAAGAGTTTAAAAGCATCAAACCTGGGCGAGCGAGTTGTTGTATGTGGAGGGGAGACGGGTGTTAGGGGCAAGACCCAAGTAAGAGCCCAGGTTAACTCTGCAGTGAAGACATACCCTTATATACCTTTGAAAATTTTACTCCAAATCTGATTTAGACTGCTCAAATCTAGATGGAGCACTGCATGCTGGGACCTGTAGTTTCCCCTTTGAGGTGGTCCCATTTTTTTATCTGCTCTATTTTAAGTCCGTGATATGCAAGACTTAAATGCTTCTAGTGAGTTACCAATGTTGCCCCAATGGGGCAAAAACTAGACATTTCCACTGGGATAGGAGAAACTGAATTTATACTATTTCTGTGGTCCAGGACGTTTATGGGTTCAAAGTTGGAAACAATTTCATCATGCAAGCAGCAAGA
The DNA here is from genome assembly GCF_965140235.1 of Caretta caretta. Classification (NCBI taxonomy): domain Eukaryota; kingdom Metazoa; phylum Chordata; order Testudines; family Cheloniidae; genus Caretta; species Caretta caretta. The sequence goes on from NC_134230.1 coordinate 18,363,924, forward strand.
CTGCATAGTGACATAGACAGAACATCCATACAAAGCAGATTTCCATCTGCAGAAACCTTTCTAGGCTATGACATATTACATTATGGCCCCAATCCAATAAATGCATACATGCAGACTTTACAACCCATTTGGGTTCCATGCAGGCACAAAGGCCCACGTGCATGCATCTGATTGCAGGACCAGAGCCTACGTTTGAAAAGCACTGTATAAATTTGTAGTACTTTGTAAAAGGTCATTTATATCGTGGTGTAAAGAGTACATAATAGAAGTTACAATGGAGAATGTGTGTACTTGACTGTTATATATCAGTATTACTGTCTATTTCTTCAAGGACTAAAACAAAGTCATTTTAGATGCATCTGTAAATCTCATTGCATAGATTAAAGGGCCTCCAATATATTTTGGAACTGGTAATAGAAGCAAAAACCAGTAGAGGGCACCAAAAATCAGTAGTGGTGTTTAATGGTTATTGCTACCTGTCAGTAGTGACATTAAAAACACCAACCTATATTTCTAAACATTGGTACTGAGGTATAAGACATTGATTATTTGCTACCCATAAGAACTGGAGAAGACCCCTCTATGGTGCCATATTTTAATCAGGTTTCCATCATAGCTATTTGACAAATTTTGAAAAAGTAGCTTACAATGGCTAATTTAAAAAATGGAAAGCGAAAGTTACCAAAGCCACCCCTAAATATTTAAAAGGCCCAGGTAGTTTTACTATTGTCATGATCCCCAACACCTGCCCAAGGGGAGAATCAGACTATCTGAACCTAGGTAATATTTAGAGTTAAGAGCTTGCACATTGAACAATAAGTGTTAACAGTCATGTGTTTTTCAATCTGAACACTGGAAGTTTTATATTTTGAGGTAAGGTTGGTCACTGGAGGAAAGCCCTTGAAATCTGTTGGATTAATTTACTGGAAAGGAAATGTAGCAGTCCTAAGATTCTGAAGCCAGAATTAATTTAAATAATTTGATTTTGTTTGCCACTTGCTTTAATATTTTATGAGACTGCCAACTTGGAATGTTTGTCACAAGCCAGAATTCATCAATCAACAAGTAACAAACTAAATGAAATGCCCAAAATAAACCTTGTCAATTACAGCAATTTTCCCCAACAGTTACCAGTACTACTGATACCACGGGGTATTAAATCTTGGTTAAAATCGTCTGGAACACATTCTCTTTGTGAAAAGAGCTCTCACTGTGACCTCTGGTACCCAAAAACTTGTTGCCACCAAATGATTGCTCAATGTTAAACAACACAGGGATCTCAGTCCCAGTTCTAAAACATGTCCATAATGCAAACCATCACTACAAACTGGAGCTAGTTGGAAGCCCCGAAAGTAGTGCCAGCATACAAATCATGGACTGGCTGGTCCAGGAAATCTAAACTACCTTCTCACTCTTGAAGATGGGCCATGCCAAACAAGGCTGAAGTAAAATGCCAGGATAGAGTATGAGAAGCCTGCTCTATCGCTGATAATGCTCTACTTCTTTTGGATTTCAGTCTCCAGAACTGTCATTGAGGCACTTTTCTCCGGCACCAACCACATTTTGATAATTCCTGCAGTCCCACTTATACGGGAAAAACAATTTTTTAATGATATCAAGTTCTGAAATGGATTTTCCATTTCCCACCCTTCTCCCCCACAGAGTTTACCTCTTTTTTGCTGCATGTCTTGTGACCCTCCTGAAAAGGACTCTTGTTGAGCTGGGGTCATTGTACTTTGATGCAAGGCAGAATCTGAATTGGTCCTGGCAAGAAAGCAAAGAAACCTGTCAGCTTTTTAAACTAAGGATGCTTATGAGGATAACAATCCCCTTAGTCACATGGGAAATTCAGCAAATTAAAATAAACCTGAAATACCACTTTGTAATTGTAAAATATTACACCGGGATTATGCTGGGCAAGATTTCTTGATGAAACGATCAGATAACTTTACAGAACTGAATTTATTACACGTTTATAGAGTAACTGTTTCAACAAAACAACGGAGTTTAGGAGGAACATCAAAGACGAACAAACAAACCGCTACAGATAGAAAACTATCTGGGGTGTGCTCTCGCTGGTACCACTGGGGCAGCGTATGGTCTCAGAGTAAGCAGCAGCACTTTTGGAGTTGAGAGCAATTTATAAACATTGCTTAAGCGTCACAGCATCTCTGCGAGGAAGATATCACCCACATTTTACAAAAAGGGAAACTGACTTGCCAAGGAACATAAAAGTAGCCTGTTATAGAGCCAGAATTAAACTGTGGGAGTCCCAGGATCCCAGTCCTCTACTCTGCCACTCTTGCATGATGATGTGTCCTCAAACTGGTAAACACAGCATACCACATAGGCACTCCTTGTTCCCAACTGTGGTGCAAGGGGCATGACGGTGGGGACAAATGACTACACATTCTTTGCTCACTGATTGCTTGTGAAGAAAGACCAGCCCCACTTCTAATGTAGTGGTAAAAACCTATGATTTTCTAACTCAGTAATTCTGAGCATCTTACCCCTCTACAGGCGTAAACCTGGGAAACTTTATATCTCAAAATCTAATTATGCACTGGCATACTTTAAGTTTAAAAAACAATCTCTTAAAAGAATCCATACAGAGTTGAAAAAACATTAAGTTCTAGATTCAGTTTAAAAAAAAAAAACCACACATGGCAATCCAGATTACCCTAAGTACTGTAAATTGCCACAGGGAAAAACAAATGTTTCTTGCACTTCTAAGGGTTGTCACAGGATCTAAGTCTTTGGACCAAATACCAATGCACATGGAATTATGCCACTAACCTTCTCCAGCTTGTATCCGATGGAGGCGACAGATACACAGTGCCATATGGACAACTGTCCACGTGATTCAATTAGTTAAGGGGGAGAAAACCAGGAGCCTCTTGTTTAAATAACAGGCCCATTTGAAAGCTTTGAACAAGGAATAATTTAAGTTACTTTGTCAGAGCCAATACACTCTAGTGAGAAAAGCAAAGAGCATTTCTTTGTGGAGGAAATGCTGATTTTGGCATGACATTTCAAACAAAATATGCATGTTAATGGTGGCTTTGTAGGTGCTGTAGGAAAGGGTGTTCCTACTTAAAAATTCAAGCCTGACAATACATAAACAAAAAATGCTTATACCTACTGGGGTGGAATGGTATACAGGGAGTCATTCTCAACAGTCAAATGAAGGGGTAATCACTCTCCACCTTCTTCTCAAACGTTTTTCTTGACCTCCTCCCGTATAATCCTACATTTTCCCTAGCCACACACACTATTGTCAAAATGATCCCCTCTCCCTGCTATCCACCAACACACACACACACACACACACACAGGCTGAAGTCGTCTCAGACAAGTCGGGGTGGGTCATGAAATATGGCACCTTGCTAGGAGCACGCAATTCAACCTATAGCTTCAGATACAGTTTATTCCAACTACACATCTCTCCTCCCATCATACACACACTAATACTGCTCCCTCCGTGTATATAGGTTGTATCACAACTTTCCTCTAAAGAGAGAGATCACATAATGCCACTCAGCTGGCCAGCAGTTGTCACTTTTGAGTAACAGGAGGATCACCCTCATTTCCAATAACCACTCTCACACTGGCACTTTTAAAGCTAGTCAACAGCAATAAACTAATTCTGTTTTATGAAAGTCACCAAGAAATAGTGCTTGGCAGATGCTGAACTCATATGAGTCAGCTTGTAATAGAAATGGAAAGAAATCACCTGCAAAAAATTCAGTCCTGGTTCTGCTCAGTTTTGAAAGAGGAGTCAGACCCACCAACACTGCCATTTTGTACTTCTGTTGTATTTTTCACAAAAGGATCTCAAGGCACTACCTAAGCCTCTCAACAGCTCTGGGAACTAAGTATGTATTATTGTCCCCTCTTTACAGCTGGGGAATCTGAGATACAGAGAAGCAAAGTATTAGGATTTGTGAAAGATCAGACTTCCATATAGCAATAAGGAGACTATCCAGTTACATTACACTGGATAATGCTTCAGAACAGGAGATATTAACTGTCCAGAGTTCAGAAGAAACGTCCCCTGCAAGCAAGACAGTTGGTCCATTATGGGGTTTTTTGCACCTTCCTTTGACACGATTCACTGTCAGAGACAGGATGTGAGACTGGGTGGATTTCTAATCTGAGTCGGCATGTTCTTATGCCCAAAGTCACAAAATGAATCAGTGGCAAAACCAGAATGGAACTCAGGAGTCCCCCATTATAATCCACACTCGCGCTCTACAATGCTTGGGGTTTATCTATTCGTTTATTTAAAACAATTTGTAAAACAAACTTTAAATACGAACAGTGCTGACGAAGGCAACATTTTAATGCCACACCATAAATCAAAGGATATCTGCCTTCCGTGTTTATCCACAGACAGCGGACGCCGGTGTGGTGACCCAAGGCGGTTTCTGTCACGATACACTCTGTCCACCAGACCATGATGCCGAGTTGTCCTACTTGTATCCAGTCCAGATGACTGAAAAGGAGTCTAAGGGAGATAAAAAGTTATCAACCAAAAAATACATGCAGAAACCACCCGGACAGAATCAATATATCCACAGCTAGGCCTGATTCTGTATGCACTAAAAATAAACCTAACAGCTACGGGTACACCAGCCAATCATCATTTGGACAATGTAACTTTTTCCTTAAATGTAATTTTCATATACTAGACAGATCACACTATATCTGGAATGGAGAAGCACTGGAAACTACCTCCCAAAAGAGAGTTTAGAAATAGGGGGAGGCAGACGGCAACAGATTTCCTAAATTTGCACTATTTTTCCAGCCTTTAAGTCCTACCCCATCTTTGAAACACCAGGAATGATAGAAATGAGTAGAGTAATCTATGAACCTACTGCTAACTAGTGCATAAGTTACTCCTGGTGTATCATGCAGCATGCATCCAGAAGGAACATGCTGACAAATGGAGCTTAAACTTAACCATGAAGGCAAAAGATGCAGGAAGGGGATTCATCGAGTACACTGAATTCTAATTTCAGATTCCTAACATTCACTTGATGCTCTGTAGGAAATGTCTCTCTCAAGGCATTTTTTTCTCACCCCCTCTCATCAGCATCATAATTATATTAAGAGACACTGACAAAATAAAAATATCAAAACAAGAAATTTCCTTCTCATGTTGCTAACAAAGATGATTAAAGCAACAAACATTTTAAAATTGAATTTACTTTCTAAAAGTTTCATTTAGATTGGGAAGACAACTAGTCCGGTCAACTCCACTCTATGGATCTTATGCATTAGAACAATGTATATGCCACTAGAACTTTTACTATTTGGCAACAGGTTTCCCAGAACCCGAAGCTGCTGCAGACAAGACTTCCAAGCAATCTCACTCAAAATCCTCTACATTATCACAGTACAAAGCTGCATAAGTGGGAGAACAGAATGCTCAGCCTCCACTCGTACATCAAGGGCTGTCCGTGAACCACGTGGGAAAAACTGGGCACTTCTCAACTCCTTGCCAACCGTAACAGCTTTGCTGAATCCCTTTGCGCCATCTGTTTGGAAAATCCTAAATTTGCTCCTTCATTCAGGTCCTGCAAATACAGCGTATTGTCCGTCTGCCAAACCACAGAGCCATCTTGCCATTACACCACTGGGGATGAGAGGAGTGCAGGCTGCCCCGGGGCTGTGGTGGGGAGAGAGGACTCCCCCCCAGCCCTCTCTTGCGGCAGCAGCTCGGGGCCAGGGGAGAGGCGCCTCTCCCCCAGCCCTGGCAGCTCTGGCGGGGCTGGGCTAGGCCGAGGGAGAGGCTCCTCTCCCCGGCTGGCCATGGCAAGTCCGGGGCAGGTCTGTGGTGGAGCTGGCGGGGAGGGGTGCCCCTCCCCACCACAGCACTGAGCCCCTGCGCGGGGCTTAATAAGCAGCTGAGCGGCTTAGAGGGAATTTAGCTGGGCCTGCATGGAGAAGACCCTGGGAAGGAATTCTGCAGAGCTTGAGCTCGAGGGGTGAAAAGAGGGGAGAGGATTGGTTCTGGGGAGGATGGAAGAGTTTTTGTTCCTTGGAGTTGGGAAATTATTACCCTAGTCTAGGAAAGACAGGAGCAGAGCACTTAGAAACTGTAGCAACTGACATTATGTAAAACTTTTAAATACACAGAACACAAGCAACCTAAACAGAGAAAATTAAATGAGATTTTAAAAGTTTTCCATTTTAGTAATATGGGATATTAATCAGTAACATGGGCAAAAAAATGCATAACTAGGATTGTTCTGACAATGTCTTTTAATACAGGAGCAAGCTAAGCAGATTTAGTATATAAACCACAAATAATGAAATGAAACAAGCCACCAGTTTCAGGCATCATGAGAAACTAATCTAGATAAAGGAGTCATTTCAAAAATTAGCCAGAGTATAACAAAACCTCAGTAATAGCCATACTGAAGAATGGAGCCTACTCTGAAGCTAACGTTTAGCCACAGGACATTTGATTAAAGCATTTTACCCCCCCAAAAAAGGTGCCAAGAATATGCACCCAATTCCACAAAATATTCACGCTGTAATAGACTCACCTCCCACCCCCATCTTATTCTGTGGCTGGAATTATTTTGTCCAGTGCGTTTCCACTTGCGCCTTTAGACTGTCACCCCTTTGGGAACGGGTCCCATCATAAGTCCAATACTGGTCACACTGTGAATAAGGCCCTTTGTTTTTGGTTTTTTACTAAAAACTTTTACAAAAGCTATTACATGTTTTTTACCAATTTTGACCAAATTATAGACCACTCAAGTATGTAAAAACACTCATGTTAAGAAAATCTAACAGAATCACAAAATCATAGAATATCAGGGTGGGAAGGGACCTCAGGAGGTCATCTAGTCCAACCCCCTGCTCAAAGTAGGGCCAATCCCCAACTTTTGCCCCAGATTCCTAAATGGCCCTCTCCAAGATTGATCTCACAACCCTAGATTTAGCAGGCCAATGCTCAAACCACTGAGCTATCCCTCCCCCCAGTACATTAAGTAGATGTGCTTTAGTTTATGTCTAGAGGCAAGGCTGTCTTTTAAAGTAAGGCGATGTCGTGGCAGATATATGCATGCGCATGCATATGTGTGTGTATGTACTGTTGATGTACAGTCCATGAAATAAACCACAGCATTAAACTGCTTATACTTTCAATACACTTACTTGTCTTTATTTGTTGCTTTTTTCCTTTCCTCCTACCCCCCCAATATTTACCCAAGAAACTGTGAAGTCAATTTTTTGAACTGGTTTTTACATTTTTTTTTATTTTTGTAATAAGCACCAATAAATTCCCAGGAAATTTTAAACAAATAAAAACTGAAAACGAAGGCCCTTGCCTCTGAACAGTACCATGCAGATGCACATGGGCACTATAATCATTAATAAAGCAAAGTTACTGTTTGGCAGCATGCACTTATGTAGCACCAACTGTGAAAGATGTCCACAACCAGAGCGCAGCAGAACTGTATCAATCAACTTCTTGGTAACATATTTTTCCACAAAGCACTATGCGCTTTTTCTACTTCAAAATTACATTCTTTAGGACTGACAAATCTTAATACAGTTACGCTGATCTGCAGAGGTTACGATTCTGTGCTCTGGGCCTGTTATCAGCCTTTATTGTACAGTCTCCAGTTGAAGAAAGTCACAGCTCTGATTTAAAATGTATAAACAGCAGCTGAAGCTCACCTGGAAAGGCAAGTCCATGGCACTGTTCCCAATCTGATTCACATTTGGCAGTGACCCTCCATAGTACTGGCCACGACTCTGTCCCAACTGCAAATACTGTGTTTTCTGTAATTGTAACTAAAGAAATAAGAAAAAAAGGATGATTGCAACTTGGAGAGATACTTTAAAAAACAACATTCATTTCATTCAATTGTGCTTAATTTCAGACATCACTGAGAACAGCTTCCATTCCAAACAGTGTGAAAGGAAAACTGACACCAGCTCATGAATAAGTTTAACTATGAAGAGTAAGATTGAAGATGACAGTTTGCCAATTCTGCTTGACAAATGATAGAAAGTCAGCTTTGTAATCACAGTGACCACATGCAAGTTTATATCAATAAATTATGTGAAACCACAAGGTATTTATCTCACCTACTAAAGAGCTAGAATTTAAAAACTTACATTAATCTGATGTTTGACCACACTAATGCCAAAATTAGATACAAGTTCAAAGAGCTCAGATATATATGTAACAAAATCATTCTCATTTAAAATATATGTATTTGTTTAACAAAATTTGCAAAGTTTTCGGCATTTGTCCTTGAACAGAATTACTCAGCCTAAATTGTAATTTTATACTGCGTAGGAAATCCTCTTATTGTCAGTGCGCCAGTTTCTTAACACTGGAAAAGGCTCTTTAGACAAGCTGCAGATAGCTCTTATGTCCAGAATGTCAGTTTTCAGAGTAGCAGCCGTGTTAGTCTATATCCGCAAAAAGAATTATAAGAGACTTGTATGAGAGTGAACAATGTGACACAAACAGTACGGTTTCAGAGAATGCAGGAAACATGTTCAAATGTTAAATGACAACACACTACCTGAAAAACATTTCAGCATGTTCTATGTGTTCATCTAACCAATAATAGTTTTTGTAAAGAGATAAAGGAAAAAAAGAAACCTTTGCACATGAAATTAAGTCATCTTATTTTCACTGTTATTCCTTCTCTTTCCAGAGAACTGTATGTCCTTAACCACTTTTGATCAACAGAACCTGCCTTTTAACAAAGTTTTAAGTGACTGGCTTTCTTTTCAAGATAGAAAATCTTGCATCCAAATCATATTTACCAGTTTACTAACTCCATTTTCAGGCATTTCTCCTTGACTTCGGTACTGGTTTTGCACAGCAAAGTCAGATCTGATGTCACAGTGCCACCATATCCCTCTGCTCGACTGACCAAGTGCAGGCTTGGATCATTTAAATGTGACAGCTTAGCTGTTCTACTTTCCGAAAAGTAAGACGGGCATTCCTAGATTGGCAATGAACAGTTGTTTAAAGAATGTTTGATCCTTGGACTAGAAGCACTGTAGCATGTACATCAACAGATCTTTCATTTTCACTCTCAAACGGATCCTTAAGCCATTCTCTCAGAATCCCAGGATTTCAGAGAATGTGGTTTGGAAATGCCACAACAAATCTGGCATCCCCAAAGCTCAGTGTTCACGTTTGTTTTCCCTTTCTTTGGAAATGAAAAATGGGACCTATGATCCTACCTTTAAACGCCTACAACAAAGACTATGGGGTTGAACAAAGACATTTATGTGAAGGCAAGCAATTTGTTTCCTCCTAAAAAGTTGAAAAGGGTTACTATCAAGGGATACTCAGATAAAACTGTAATAATGTGACCAGGTGTCCTGAACAGTTCTGAATATGCGCAAATTCACCAGAGGATAATCATAACTGAGGGAGAAAAAGACACAGGCCTGCTTGTATTATGTCTGGCTCTAGACAGCATTCTCAGGTTGCTCAATTTCACAAAACAGTGAATTCACTCTCAATAATAAGCATGCACACTGATATGATAAAATCCAAATCTTATCAGAAAACAAATCTACTTGTCCCTTAACGGTGAGCACTCTATGAGAACCAACAGTTTTCCACAGACCCAGTTAACCCAGATCTCTCAACTGTTTTGTTTGAGGCAATTAATCTGACAAATGTATCAGACAATTCACAGATCTAATCTCAATTGTAGAAATTTTATTGTCAAAAAGGCACAAAAACTATGCTAGCTGTTTAGCAACTGTGAAGCAAGTGGTCTGCGCTTCCCATTCCTTAGGAATGCAACTCAATCTGCAGAGGATGGAAAAGTTGAGAACCTATTTGCTGTACTTAGCAGTGAAAGTGATTTCTTCCCTTATTCTTCGATCATCCCCTTTGATACCAGAACAGTCTTAAAATGAGCTTGTTAGAAGGCGTTGATGTATCCGTGATCTTACCAACACTACCTTCAGTGAGCTCCATGCAGAAAAATTACTAAATATTAATTGCTTATTATTGCTACTATTTACTAGTTTTCACCACTATAAAAATTTACATTTGTCTTGTATTTTTATTTATTGTTCACCTCAGCCTCTTCCATTTTAAAAGTTCTGCCCTGCAATGGCTGCTGCTGGTTATCCCACAGTTAAGTCAACACTCAACCAACTTCACTGTAATAGAGCAAAGCTGTCTCAATGCCCTTCTACAAAGAACATAAATGTTTTAAAAGACCCACTCTCATTCCCAATAGGACCTTCCATACAAAAGAGGCTGTTACTCACCTTACAATAAATAGTGTTTGAGATGTGTTATCTATACATAGTCCAATCTTGGGTTCACACATGCCCCATTCATCAGAGACTGGAACCTTTTGGCCAGCAGTGCCAACTGGCCCATGCCCCAGCTGTTCTCATGCTCCCCACTCATGAAGGTATAAAAGGATGGTGTGGGGCCAACTGCCTCAGCTCCTTAGCCAACCAGAATTCAAATGATAATGGATACTCCGAAATAGCAAGGAAGGCCAACAGGTCATGGAATACACATAAAAACACATCTCAAAATACACCAGTTATTGTAAGTTAAATAATGGTCTTTCCTTCTTCAAGCGACTGTCTACATGTATTCCATTCTTGAGACTTGTACAGCAACCCTGTGTGAGGAGATGGGTAATCAGAGTCTTAACCAAATAATGACTGAAGGACCACTCTGCCAAAGCAAACATCTGCTCGGGATACCTCCCCAATAGCATAGTGTTTTTTGAACATGTGAATTGAACCCCAGGTGATAGCCCTACAGATTTCGGCTATGGGGACATTTCTAAAGGAAGCCACAGATGCAGCATGAACTCAAGCTGGGTGACCTTTTGACTTGTCAGGAGAATCAAGCTTACCTATTTGAGAACAGTCAGATAGTACAGCCTAGGCATAGGCTATGAATAATCTAGAAGAGACTCTGAATGGCTTAATTCTATCTAAATGCAAATAAAGCTCTTAGAAAAATCTAAAGAGTAATTTTCTTTCAGAATCACTGGCATGAGGTTTCAGAAAGAAAACAAGTGCATGAATAGTCTAATTAACATGAAAATTAGATATTACTTTAGATCCCATCCAAACTTCCTACCTAGAGAGAGACCTTATCCCTATGAAAGATAATGTATGGTGAGCCTGCCATTAAAACTTGAATTTCTCTCACACAACAAGCAGAATTAACAGCCACCAAAAACAATGTTTTCATGGAAAGATGATGTAATGAACACAGATAACTGTTCAAATGGAGGACCCATAACACCAACTAATATCACACATTAAGATCCTACAAAGGAGAGGATTCTCTAATCAGAGGGAGTACTAATCCCTTCAGAGATCTAGACACGGTTGGATGTGTAAAGGCTATGCATAGAGGTCTACTCAGGCCTAATTTTTAACCCTGACCCCAGATCCTCACCCACCTGACCTGAGCCTGAGGGAGTTGGGTTGTTTTCCGAACCAACTTGAATCCTGTTGTGTTCACATTGTGTGGCTCTACCTGTGTGGTTTTGAATCTGAGGATTATAAGCAGATATAACCACAGGTTGAACTTTTATAGAACTAACTGAAAGTCCAGATGATTTTAACAAGAGCAGGTCACCTAAAATTAAAAGAATGTCTGTTAGGGAGAGTGAGGTGTGATGTCATTCTGTCCAAATGGTAGATCTTTTCCTTTTGACATTGTGTCCCTGTGGAGTCCTTCCTATATAGTCCTTGAACTATTGTTCAAAATGATCAGGACATCCCTGGAACAAGACTTCTCCACTTCAGCTGGGCAGCAAGCATTCAAGATGTACAGTGCAGAGACACTGGGTCTGGATGAAAGGTCTTCCTGTCATTTTGGGAGATCAAACCTGAGACCAGACACAACACGTTTGGAGTCCCTACAATAACTCTCAGGAGGTTTGGAAACCAGAACTGTCTGGGCCAAACTGGTGCTATTAATATCAACGTTACAGCATTCTGCCCAAGCTTTCTCAATGTATACGGTATTAAAGGAAACAATGGGTTGGGGTTCATCAGACCCCAAAACCATTAGAAAAGCATCCAGTAGATCCTTGAATTAGACACCCTCTCGAGCAAATGGTGTTGCATTGTGTGTTCATCTCTAAGGCAAAACTAGTCTATGGTTGGGTGACTCCGCTTCTGGAAGATCTGTTGAATAAGAGCTGTTGAGTAACTGAGTTCTTTCTTCTGACCATTTGTGGTCAGAAGAAAATGGCTGGTTCAGCCAATCTGCAAGGGAGTTCAGTCCTGAGCAATATCCAGTGTTTGATGCTTCCTGACAGAGGATTACCTGGATCCTCTCTGCCAATTTATACAGAATACTACAGTGGTGTTTTCGGTCATCACCAGTATCAGTTTGCCTTGGATTAGAGGTAGAAAGCTACACATGCTTTCTGAGAGGACAAGATCTGTCTCTTGACCAGAGAGCCTACAACTGATGATTTAAGTGTACTCCCCAACCCAGACTGGAAGCATGCATCATCAGTGTTAATGTGGGAAGAGAAGGCAACAATGGAACACCTTTGCACATATGAATCAGATTTTTCCACTAGTATAGAGAAGAAAGTAAGTGTTGATGAACCCTCAAAGGCATGTCTATAGGATACTTCTCTGGAGCGAGTATCAACTTCAACCAGCTCTGAATACAGTGAAGTTGAAGTCTGGCATGGGGAGCGAAGAATGTGCATGATGCCATGTGCCTAGAATTCTTTAGACACTATCTTATAGACATTTGAGGGATGCACTGTAACTCATTTATAATTTTTGTCACTACTTTGAACCTGAACTGTGGTAAGTAGATTCCACCACAGCAACGATGTATCTTCTTTGATAGCATCAAAAGATATTTCTCCCCAGTTATCCTGAGCACCAGTTTGGCAGGTACCTGAATATAATAAATGTTGCTTGAGGCTAGCTGAGGAGCTGGAATCAGCCTGCTGCCAAGATAAGTATGAATGGAAATGTTCTGCTTTTTGAGAAACGTCACCATGACCACAAAGCATTTTGTGAATTTTGCATTTTGCAGCTGCCAGGCAAATGGGAGAACTGTGCATTGGAATTGTTGTGTTCCCACTACAAACTGCAAATGTTTTCTAAGAGCAGGTTGGACTGAAATATGGAAACAGGTTCTGGACGTCAAGAGCTGTAAAGCAGTCTTGTGGATCTAGGGAAAAGATTATTAAGGTTCGGGGCAACACACTGAATATGAATGGTCAAATGACCGATTCTTCTCAGATCCAGAATTACACTCTAACCTCTCTTTTTTCAAGGCATCAGGAAAAACTGAGAATAAATACCCTTTTCCCTGAACTGAAGAGAAATCTCCTCTATGCTCTGAGAGACAAGAGATTCAAGCCCTGGTTGCAGAATCCTCTTGAGAGGGGTCCCTGAAAAGAGACAGGGAAGCTGGGCGAGAGGTAGGAATAGTCAGGAACTGAATGGAATATCCAGTCTGAGTAACCTCAAGGACCCATTGTCCTGCTGTAATATTGTTCCAGGTTTCACAAAAATAAATCAGAGGGTCTGGTTCAGAAAAGCTCTTGACAAGACTGTCAAATCTGTTGCTTGTTTGGGTGCAAAGTAGCACCCAAAGAAAAATCTCAAGGACACATCTTGTGGAAGTGTTGCTTCTTTCTTGGAGACTCAGCTAGACTCTGACAAGAGCAGGTACAAAAATATGACAGCTGTCTTGACTGTGATTGCGGTCTGTTTCCTCTTCAGTTGAGAAGCATACACACCAAGCAATTTTTTACAAATGGCTTCTTTTGTGGTCACACCAGCTCAGGAGCGTACAAAATAAAGCTCCAAATCTACCCCAAAGGAAGAGACTTAAGTGAATTGACATATTTGGAAGGAAAAGCTATCCCCAGACAGTCTTCAAATGAGGAATTCTAATTATCAAACACTCCTCTCCAAATACCTTTCCTGGCAAAGGGTCGGGCTCAACGGGTAGTGATCAATGGCTCCATGTCTAGTTGGCAGCCGGTATCAAGTGGAGTGCCCCAAGGGTCGGTCCTGGGGCCGGTTTTGTTCAATATCTTCATAAATGATCTGGAGGATGGTGTGGATTGCACTCTCAGCAAATTTGCGGATGATACTAAACTGGGAGGAGTGGTAGATACGCTGGAGGGGAGGGATAGGATACAGAAGGACCTAGACAAATTGGAGGATTGGGCCAAAAGAAATCTGATGAGGTTCAATAAGGATAAGTGCAGGGTCCTGCACTTAGGACGGAAGAACCCAATGCACAGCTACAGACTAGGGACCGAATGGCTAGGCAGCAGTTCTGCGGAAAAGGACCTAGGGGTGACAGTGGACGAGAAGCTGGATATGAGTCAGCAGTGTGCCCTTGTTGCCAAGAAGGCCAATGGCATTTTGGGATGTATAAGTAGGGGCATAGCGAGCAGATCGAGGGACGTGATCGTTCCCCTCTATTCGACATTGGTGAGGCCTCATCTGGAGTACTGTGTCCAGTTTTGGGCCCCACACTACAAGAAGGATGTGGATAAATTGGAGAGAGTCCAGCGAAGGGCAACAAAAATGATTAGGGGTCTGGAACACATGAGTTATGAGGACAGGCTGAGGGAGCTGGGATTGTTTAGCCTGCAGAAGAGAAGAATGAGGGGGGATTTGATAGCTGCTTTCAACTACCTGAAAGGGGGTTCCAAAGAGGATGGCTCTAGACTGTTCTCAATGGTAGCAGATGACAGAACGAGGAGTAATGGTCTCAAGTTGCAGTGGGGGAGGTTTAGATTGGATATTAGGAAAAACTTTTTCACTAAGAGGGTGGTGAAACACTGGAATGCGTTACCTAGGGAGGTGGTAGAATCTCCTTCCTTAGAGGTTTTTAAGGTCAGGCTTGACAAAGCCCTGGCTGGGATGATTTAACTGGGAATTGGTCCTGCTTCGAGCAGGGGGTTGGACTAGATGACCTTCTGGGGTCCCTTCCAACCCTGATAGTCTATGATTCTATGACATCCCTGATAAAGTACCACAAGAGTCCAGAGAATAATTAAAATCTTTAATCACAATTAGCAGCTAAAACCTCACTACAAGTGGCAGTAGACATACTGAATACTGCACACATTCATTGACACTTGCAACAACAATGAGGTGTGAGTCTTGGTTACAATCTTCCAGTATCCCATGTGAGGTTTAAAATGCTACTAACAATCTACCTTTTGAAGGGTCAGAACTACAGTATTTAGTTCAAAGAAGGATGACACTTTGCACACTCTTGGTAGGATGTATTGGGGCCAGAGTTTAGCTGAGCTAGTCCCTAAAGACCATCATTAACTGGCATCACCAGTCTTTCTGGCAGAGATGTATGTAATTTAGAAAGAAGTTTGAGATTTTTCACTCACAGCCTGCACAAGGGGCTACTCTTTGTAAGTACCAAAGAATACAGACATGCTTTAGGGTGTCAAAGGAACTACATTTATGCCCTGAACTACCCTTAGAGATGGGTGAGAAGATTTCTGTCCTTTCTTTTGAGGCTCCATGAAAAGGTGATCTTACATTCCCTACAGAAATGATGATGTCTCCTACCCATTTTTGATGAAGATTTTGGAGCCAGAACCTTTGCCAAAAGAATAGAAGAGGCAGACAAGCCCAAGGCATGGTAGCTGCTGGTGCACTTTTTGAAGAAGACAGTTCCAAACCTGGGGGATCCAGCATACCCAGATCCAATGCTGGTCTCACATTTAACTAGCAAGAACAGCTTCAAATTCAATTTTGAAGTAAACAAATAGAGCATTTGTTCATGATGTGTCCCTCACCTACACAAAAGGCACTTCGAAAGACCATCATTAAGCAAAATGGTTGTGTCACATGAGAGATATTTGAACTCAGGAGATTTCTGATCAGCCATAAGGACTGAAGTCCCAATATAGGGTAACTAAAGCAATATAAAAAGTTTCCCAAATGAAATTCAACACTAATCCTAACACTAACTACATATAGCATTTACAGTAGAAAAAAAATTAGGAAAAAATAGCTAGAGTATAGACACCACTAACCATCTCTCAGCCAAAGATGGTGAGAAGGAACTGAGAGGCAGCTGGCCCTATTCAACCCTTTTATGCCCTTTGACAGGGGACACAAAGAAAACCGGTGGCAGGCCAATGGACACTACTGGCCCTAAGGTTCCAAACTTTGGCACATGGGGTATATATATACACCAAGAGTGGAATACATAACGATCATCACTCAAGGAAGAAGAACAAGGAAAGATCTCCTCATCTGGCCACTTCCTGAAGTTACTCTGTATGATCAGATGACACTGTCAACTGACTGATATTTTAGAAGTTTGAGCAGCATTTTTATGCTCCAAATATTTGCCTGATACCATGAAAATGCAGTTCAAGTCTGCTGTGTGTGCACAAACCAGAAAAAAAGCAATGCAAATTTCACTGTTACGATTTGTGAGTGCTCTAAACATGTGACTCGTCTTAAGAGGGATTACTTAGCCTCCATGGTAAGAAGCAAGTTAAATTGGAATAGATACTGGATGCCACCAGAGCAAATACTTCCTCCTTTTTCTAATCAGAATAACTCCACCAGGGTATGAACCTGTCAACTATATACATAAAATGTAAATTAAAGATGCAATCCCAGAGACAAAAGAGGTTGGACCCTTTGAAATACTCTGATCATCATTTTTGAAAATAAAAGGTTGCTTTACAGAGTGAGATTATTCTCAAATCCTTTCACACTTCTCAACTCTAGTTTGCTCTACTGAGATTAAATTAATGGAAGTTTTCTATTTTGAATTCTTGGGACTTCACCAAGATATTTTACTTTCTTGGTCCAAGATACAGTGTCAATTTATACTGTATGTTTCCCAGAGAAACATGTATTTTAAATTAAAAGATCAATTTAGAAATTTCATTATTAAAAACAATGGTTTTGCATGAAGCAGTTGTATATTGTAAACGAAATGCTGCCCAAATGAAAATGTCATGCTACTAATTTGCTATTTTAGATTTGTGAAAGGAGCTGTATTTAAAAACACACATATTATTTCCAAAAAGCTACAAAAGTGATACAACCAAGAACATCTTATGTGCTGACAGAAGCACCTTTACAATGAAACAGCAATTTGTCATGTAACAATTTGGTACCCTGACTGCCTGCACATTCCAAACAACTAGATTCCTAACTCAGTTACCTCAGCAGGAAACAAACAATTGTCCGATGAACTGAGCTGTAGCTCACAAAAGCTTATGCTCAAATAAATCGGTTAGTCTCAAAGCCCTGGTCTACACTAGGACTTTAGGTCGAATTTAGCAGCGTTAAATCGATGTAAACCTGCACCCTTCCACACGAAGAAGCCCTTTATTTCGACTTAAAGGGCTCTTAAAATCGATTTCCTTACTCCACCCCTGACAAGTGGATTAGCGCTTAAATCGGCCTTGCCGGGTCGAATTTGGGGTACTGTGGACACAATTCGACGGTATTGGCCTCCGGGAGCTATCCCAGAGTGCTCCATTGTGACCACTCTGGACAGCACTCTCAACTCAGATGCACTGGCCAGGTAGACAGGAAAAGAACCGCGAACTTTTGAATCTCATTTCCTGTTTGGCCAGCGTGGCAAGCTGCAGGTGACCATGCAGAGCTCATCAGCAGAGGTGACCATGATGGAGTCCCAGAATCGCAAAAGAGCTCCAGCATGGACTGAACGGGAGGTACGGGATCTGATCGCTGTATGGGGAGAGGAATCCGTGCTATCAGAACTCCGTTCCAGTTTTCGAAATGCCAAAACCTTTGTCAAAATCTCCCAGGGCATGAAGGACAGAGGCCATAACAGGGACCCGAACCAGTGCCGCGTGAAACTTAAGGAGCTGAGGCAAGCCTACCAGAAAACCAGAGAGGCGAATGGCCACTCTGGGTCAGAGCCCCAAACGTGCCGCTTCTATGATGAGCTGCATGCCATTTTAGGGGGTTCAGCCACCACTACCCCAGCCGTGTTGTTTGATTCCTTCAACGGAGATGGAGGCAACATGGAAGCAGGTTTTGGGGACAAAGAAGATGATGATGATGAGGTTGTAGATAGCTCACAGCAAGCAAGCGGAGAAACCGCTTTTCCCCGACAGCCAGGAACTGTTTCTCACCCTGGACCTGGAGCCAGTACCCCCCGAACCCACCCAAGGCTGCCTCCTGGACCCGGCAGACGGAGAAGGGACCTCCGGTGAGTGTACCTTTTAAAATACTATACATGGTTTAAAAGCAAGCATGTGAAAGGATTACTTTGCCCTGGCATTCACGGCTCTCCTGGATGTACTCCCAAAGCCTTTGCAAAAGGTTTCTGGGGAGGGCAGCCTTATTACGTCCTTCATGGTAGGACACTTTACCACTCCAGGCCAGTAATACGTACTCGGGAATCACTGTACAACAAAGCATTGCAGTGTATGTTTGCTGGCATTCAAACAACATCCGTTCTTTATCTCTCTGTGTTATCCTCAGGAGAGAGAGATATCATTCATGGTCACCTGGTTGAAATAGGGTGCTTTTCTTCAGGGGACACTCAAAGGAGCCCATTCCTGCTGGGCTGTTTGCCTGTGGCTGAACAGAAATGTTCCCCGCTGTTAGCCACGGGGAGGGGGGAGGGTTGAGGGGGTAGCCATGCGGTGGGGGGAGGCAAAATGCGACCTTGTAACGAAAGCACATGTGCTATGTACTTAATGTTAACAGCAAGGTTTACCCTGAAAGAGTGTAGCCACTGTTTTATAAAATGTCTTTTTAAATACCGCTGTCCCCTTTTTTTCCTCCACCAGCTGCATGTGTTTCAATGATCACAGGATCTTCTCCTTCCCAGAGGCTAGTGAAGATTAGAAAGAAAAAAAAAACGCACTCATGATGAAATGTTCTCTGAGCTCATGCTGTCCTCCCACACTGACAGAGCACAGATGAATGCGTGGAGACAAATAATGTCAGAGTGCAGGAAAGCACAAAATGACCGGGAGGAGAGGTGGCAGGCTGAAGACAGAGCTGAAGCTCAAATGTGGCGGCAGCATGATGAGAGGAGGCAGGATTCAATGCTGAGGCTGCTGGAGGACCAAACCAGTATGCTCCAGTGTATGGTTGAGCTGCAGCAAAGGCAGCTGGAGCACAGACTGCCACTACAGCCCCTGTGTAACCAACCGCCCTCTTCCCCAAGTTCCATAGCCTCCACACCCAGACGCCCAAGAACACGGTGGGGGGGCCACCGGCCAACCAGCCACTCCACCACAGAGGATTGCCCAAAAAAAGAAGGCTGGCATTCAATAAATTTTAAAGTTGTAAACTTTTAAAGTGCTGTGTGGCATTTTCCTTCCCTCCTCCACCACCCCTCCTGGGCTACCTTGGTAGTCATCCCCCTATTTGTGTGATGAATGAATAAAGAATGCATGAATGTGAAGCAACAATGACTTTAATGCCTCTGCAAGCAATGATCGAAGGGAGGAGGGGCGGGTGGTTAGCTTACAGGGAAGTAGAATGAACCAAGGGGCGGGGGGTTTCATCAAGGAGAAACAAAGAGAACTTTCACACCGCAACCTGGCCAGTCATGAAACTGGTTTTCAAAGCTTCTCTGATGCGTGCTGCGCCCTCCTGTGCTCTTCTAACTGCCCTGGTGTCTGGCTGCGCATAACCAGCAGCCAGGCGATTTGCCTCAACCTCCCACCCCACCATAAACGTCTCCCCCTTACTCTCACAGATATTGTGGAGCACACAGCAAGCAGTAATAACAGTGGGAATATTGGTTTCGCTGAGGTCTAAGCGAGTCAGTAAACTGCGCCAGCGCGCCTTTAAACGTCCAAATGCACATTCTACCACCATTCTGCACTTGCTCAGCCTGTAGTTGAACAGCTCCTGATTACTGTCCAGGCTGCCTGTGTACGGCTTCATGAGCCATGGCATTAAGGGGTAGGCTGGGTCCCCAAGGATACATACAGGCATTTCAACGTCCCCAACAGTTATTTTCTGGTCTGGGAATAAAGTCCCTTCCTGCAGCTTTTGAAACAGACCAGAGTTCCTGAAGATGCGAGCGTCATGTACCTTTCCCGGCCATCCCACGTTGATGTTGGTGAAACGTCCCTTGTGATCCACCAGAGCTTGCAGCACTATTGAAAAGTACCTCTTGCGGTTTATGTACTCGCCAGCTTGGTGCTCTGGTGCCAAGATAGGGATATGGGTTCCGTCTATGGCCCCACCACAGTTAGGGAATCCCATTGCAGCAAAGCCATCCACTATGACCTGCACATTTCCCAGGGTCACTACCCTTGATATCAGCAGATCTTTGATTGCGTGGGCTACTTGCATCACAGCAGCCCCAACAGTAGATTTGCCCACTCCAAATTGATTCCCAACTGACCGGTAGCTGTCTGGCATTGCAAGCTTCCACATGGCTATCATCACTTGCTTCTCAATTGTGAGCGCTGCTCTCATCTTGGTATTCATGCGCTTCAGGGCAGGGGAAAGCAAGTCACAAAGTTCCATGAAAGTGCCCTTACGCATGCAAAAGTTTCGCAGCCACTGGGAATCGTCCGAGACCTGCAACACTATGCGGTCCCACCAGTCTGTGCTTGTTTCCTGAGCCCAGAATCGGCGTTCCACAGCATGAACCTGCCCCATTAGCACCATGATGCATGCATTGGCAGGGCCCATGCTTTCAGAGAAATCTGTGTCCATGTCCTGATCACTCACGTGACCGCGCGGACGTCGCCTCCTCGCCCGGTATCGCTCTGCCAGGTTCTGGTGCTGCATATACTGCTGGATAATGCGTATGGTGTTTAATGTGCTCCTAATTGCCAAAGTGAGCTGAGCGGCCTCCATGCTTGCCTTGGTATGGCGTCCGCACAGAAAAAAGGCGCGGAACGATTGTCTGCCGTTGCTCTGACGGAGAGAGGGGCGACTGACGACACGGCTTACAGGGTTGGCTTCAGGGAGCTAAAAATCAACAAAGGGGGTGGCTTTACATCAAGGAGTATTTCAGGCAGGACTTCATGGAGGCTTCCAATAAGAAATGGTGCACCTAAGTTATTGTTCTTATTGGAACAAGGAGGTTAGTCTGGCCTCTGATTGATACATGGCTAGATTTACCTCGCTGCACCTTCCCTGTGAGTGACTGCAGTGTGACTTAGAGGAATGAGTCCCCTAGACAGGGGAGGGGGGGAAGCAAATGAGTACAAAACAAATCTGGTCTATTTCTTGTTTTGATCCACTCCATCTATCTTTTACATCTTTGGCTGGCAGCAGACGGTACAGAAGGACTGCATGCTATCCACATCTCATGGCTGCCCAGGAGAAGATGATGCAATACGACTGCTAGCCATCCTCATCTCTTGCCTGCCCGGCAGAAGATGGTACAGTACAACTGCTAGCAATCCGTATCGCCTGCCTGCTCACCATAAGATGGTTCAATAAGACTGACTGCAGGACTAAAGAGAATGACCTGGTCAAGTCACTCCAAATTTAGTCCCTGCGCCAATGTCTGTCCAGCTGCTCCAGGCCGACGTGGCCAGGAGCACCTTGGACATGACGATGACGGCTACTAGTTGTATTGCACCGTCTGCTGCCACAAGGCAATGGGTTGCTGCTACTGTGTAGCACTGCAGTACCGCGTCTGCCAGCACCCAGGAGACATACGGTGACGGTTACCTGAGCGGGCTCCATGCTTGCCGTGGTATGGCGTCTGCACAGGTAACTCAGGAAAAAAGGCGCGAAACGATTGTCTGCCCTTGTTTTCACGGAGGAAGGGAGGGAACGGGGGCCTGACGATATTTACCCAGAACCACCCGCGACAATGTTTTAGACCCATCAGGCATTGGGATCTCAACCCAGAATTACAATGGGCAGCGGAGACTGCGGGAACTGTGGGATAGCGACCCACAGTGCAACGCTCCGGAAGTCGACTCTAGCCTCGGTACTGTGGAAGCACTCCACCGAGTTAATGCACTTAGAGCATTTTCTGTGGGGACACACACTTGAATATATAAAACCGATTTCTAAAAAACCGACTTCTATAAATTTGACCCAATTCCGTAGTGTAGACATACCCTAAGGTGCCACAAGTCCTCCTTTTCTTTTTAATCTTGCTGAAGTTAGTAGAGTTACTCTGGATTTACAACAGTACAACCTAGATCAGAATCTGGACCAGAATCCAACACCACCAGATTTAACACAATTACTGGCTTGTCCTAACAGCCAGCAGTGCTGCAATTTTCCTGTATCTACTTTATGACTTGCACTCAAGAACTAAAGTCACATTCACTTGACTTATCTCCAAGAGTCCCATTTAAATTGGGCTAAAACTTTCTAAAAATATAAGAGTTTGGACAGTGGGATTCAGAATGGAGGGGAGAGGGGAGTTGTGGGAAAGGAGAACCAGATCTCTGAAAGTGAAAAGTGCATTATTTTTTCATGGGGGTTTCCAGCACAACTTTAAGTAGTATCAAAATATGCAGGTGGAAGCCAAAGGAAGTGCTAACCACCAGGAATAACACAGCATTTATGCAAACTGAACACTGGACGTTCTAAACTCTTCCCAAAAAAATTCTCAGCAAGTTACAAGTGTGTACACAGAACTCAGCTGCAGTAAAATGACAAATTTCATAATCACCCTTTTTAAAGCATCTCTTTATACACATTCAGAATACTTGGCTCCCGCAAGTCTGATATCATAATAAGGGTGGAGTGTCCTTCTGATGAGAACAAAGATAATCTCTTGTGAATCTCATGAACACAGGAAGTAATAGTTCAAGAGAATTGCCAGTTTGCAGTTTCCATACTAAATTTTACATACAAATTCAAACTTAGCTATTCTAGAATCAGCCAGTACTTTCAAGTTAAATATACAGTGAATTAAACAAAGATTTAATCTAATTTATAATTTAAAATAAAACATTAGTGATATTAAACTTCTCTGATTAAAGGGCTAAAAGGAATTCTCTTAAATACATAAAGTTAGACTACAGAAGAGTCTTCAGGAAGTCTGCTAGTACAAATCTGTCTCAACTGAAATGAGATTGCATGGAGCAGCACTCCAAGCAGTCTCCAAATAAGGCACATTTAAAAGAGCTCAGGAACTGCCCCTCCTAAATGACTATCTGTGAGACAGAAACAACATCCCAGAAGTATTTACAGTTGCTTGGAAGTTTTTGGGTTGGCACCCAGACTTACTATTCAATAGCTAATCTGGGGTCTCCTTTATGAAATGAGGTGGTGGTCCCAGTCCAGTTCCCTCTTTGCGCATCCACATCAACAAAAAGCCACTATACCACAATCGTTACCCTTGTTAGTCATCTGAGCAGAGGCCATGGACCACATGGGTAGTTGAGACCAAACTCCCCTCTCATTCCTAAAGATGGGTCCTGTAAGATCAGAAGTAAGGTACACCTGCAGGGCAATAAGAAAGCTTGCCAATCCAAATGCCCAGGCTCTGACTGACCTGTGGATGTCACAGTCTCCAAAGCTGTCAGTCTGGCACCTTTCTCCAGCCCTAAATTAAAAACAAAATCTAATAACCTCAAGATTGGCCAATTTGTTTCCACAAGGAATTTGAGACTTTCTCCCAGTCCACTATTCCCACGAAGATAAGCAAAGCAAATAAAATCTTAAAAGGAAAGATAAGTGAATAGTGTATAAGAGATTCACATATATGGATTTGGACTTGACAGCATAGCCTTCGGCTAAAAACTTCATAAGCCAACCAGTCACTACATAAAGCAAAATCTATTTAAGTCATCAAAAAATTAAAGTACATTGCTTTTTCTGCCTATGTTGAGAAGCTTCCCAAAACTATACCATAGTTTAACAACTCTGAACATAAAATCATTTTTAACCATAGAAGAATAGCCCTCTTGTTCAGACTTTTGAAATTCACTTTGCATTTTTAACTTTAGAAATCTTAAGAGCAAGACAATTACTCTTTGATTAATCTATTTAATAAGATTCCAGGATTGTCACTGTCTCTCTTTCTCTCTGAAGCCTAGAATGTCTGTTGAGTCAGTGTGAACCAATGGAAAGAGCTAAAAGCATGGCTGAGAGCTCTTTTTGTTTAGAATATCACCAGGTTTCGCAGTCTGTTACCATTCAAATTTTAAGTTCTCAGCCATTTTCGGCTTTTTACAAATTACACATGTAATTTTTTACAAATTTTACAAATGTACAACAGCACAGACCGTCACCCAGGGTTATTTAATACAACTACACCTCCTCCAGCCACAGAATCTCTTATTTGCTAATATCACCCTACCTACAAGTGATCTAGAATTTCTATCTGATTTGTAAATCTGTTTTTCTTTTTAATTGCAATCAAACAGTCGCACAACCATGAAAAAAAGAAAATTTTCTACCCAGATATCCCCTCCTAAAACGAAAAATTTAGACCAGTACCCCCATTTGTACAAACTATGTCAAGTGTCCTGCAATCAGATACTTGCAGGCAGACCAACATACTCACATAGAGTCCCATTAAAAATCAGAAACACAATACTAATGAAAGGGTACCATCCTACTACATAAGAATACCCATAATAAATCAGAAACACAATACTAATGAAAGGGTACCATCCTACTACATAAGAATACCCATAATGGATCAGATCAATCGTCCACCTAGTCAAGTATCCTACGTTCCAACAGTGGCCAATGTCGGGTATTTCAGAGGGAATGAACATAAAATGCAATCATTCAGTGATCCATCCCCTGTTTCAGAGTAGCAGCCGTGTTAGTCTGTATTCGCAAAAAGAAAAGGAGGACTTGTGGCACCTTAGAGACTAACCAATTTATTTGAGCATAAGCTTTTCCACTCCCAGCTTCTGGCAGTCAGAGGCTAGGGACACCCAGAGCATGGGGTTGCATCCCTGACCATCCTGGCTAACTCTTTTAGCCTCAAAGTATTTTACACCTTATTAGGCTAAACATCCAGTGCATCCTTAGGCAAGTTAGAAGAAAAGAAAAGGAGTACTTGTGGCACCTTAAAGACTAGCCAATTTATTTGAGCATAAGCTTTCCTGAGCTACCGCTCACTTCATCGGATGCTCACGAAAGCTTATGCTCAAATAAATTGATTAGTCTTTAAGGTGCCACAAGTACTCCTTTTCTTTTCGCGAATACAGACTAACACAGCTGTTACTCTGAAACCTTTCCTTAGGCAAGTTAGTCACTCACTCAGCATAATAGTTGGGAGAACTGGTTAATATCTGTCATTAAACTCCTTAGATGGTTTTTGGCCTTGAATGACATGACTGCCTGATCAAGTGTATAGAGTATTATTTGTTTGCTTTTTCTTTTTTAATTTTTCTGGTCCACAGCAACAAAGATTATGGTGAACATAAGGCCACTTGGGATCCCTTATGTTCAAGGATACCAGATTATATATGAAGTGAAACAAATAATATGGTGAAGCCCTATTAAACACTACAAAAGACAAAGTTCACATTCAAACCAGTAGATTTTTTTCCCCAGCCTGCTGGGCATGACTTACTGTACAGCAAGACAATATGGGTAAGCACACTTACTGCACTAAAGAGGACCAGTGACTAGAGTTTGCCTTCAGCACACTTCACAAAACACAAACTGCTAAAGGGAGTCTGATTTTCAAAGCTATCATTGCTTGGTAAACTAATAAAATGTCTGACAATCAGTGAATTAAAAAAAAAAAAGCAGCAAACATTTTGGGCCCACAGGGACAACTCACAAATAGGTGGACAGCTGCCTGAATACAGATGACAGCCAGGAAGTGGCATCTTGTATTATATGCTGGAAACAGTGAAGGGTGAGTTACAGTGGCTATTATATCGTTCATTACATATCTTGAAGTATCTGCCCCAAAGGTTTGGAAGAAACTCCCCGCACACACAAAAAAAGCAAACTTGTTATTCCCTTTCATATCCCTGCTTAAAAAACTCTTCCTCGTGATGCTTACAAAATACTTGGCAACGGTTCGGCTGCTGGTGTGCTGAGACCACTGCCTATTATGCAGGCTAACAATTTCACTGTTTCCTTGCACTCCCCCATCTGCCTATCTGCCTCTAGTCTTATACTTAAGCTTTCTGGGGCAGTGACTGGTTTTTGTTGTGTTTGCACATAGTACAATGGAGTCCTGGTCCATGACTAGTACTCCTACTCACTATAGCAATAAAATTAATTGTAGTCGTGAGTGCAAATGGGATGCTCGATACAGAACGGTTATGGGGAGGAAAAAATTTAGTCTAACAACTTAACAAGAACAGTTGAGAGAAATTTCAAACACTGTAAATCAAGACAAGCATATTATCTATAGGCAAGCTATTATCTATAACTGAAATTGCTGGTTTTGCCATTTCTTTTGAACATACCCACCCACCACACCCACCAGCCCAAAAAGACAGACACACACACCTCTAATGGTAGAATCCTGACACTAAGATGAAGACGTAAATATTCCTTTCAGTTCCTGACTGGGTGTAGAGGTGAAGAAATAACTGTTAATTTGCAAGGGTCATCAAAAGGAAAATGTGTAAGACTTTTCCATCAATTTAATCAGCAATTCTAGGTCAATGCAGTTCAATTTCCAATTATAATCTAATGATAACGGGGGTTAAATACGGGTCCTTGATTTGTCTTTTTTTTTTTTTTTTTTACACTGAAGATAAAGAGTGCAAATCCCTTGATTTTTATATCATTTAATTCTGACTTTGAGCATCTGTAGTCACCTAATCAAATGCAAGGATTTTTCAGATTGTCAAATACTCAACACACAGCTTCTACCTTGGCTAGTTTACATACTAGAATTCTGGCTGAAGTTTCTTTTTACTTCAGAAAACAGCAAGTTATATGTTCTGCAAAAAAAACCTGAATAACTAGATCACATTATTAAAGGGGGTGAGTGGGTGGGTGGGTGTGTGTCAGAGAGAGAGAGAGAATGCCATTTCAAGGTGTCAAAAGGCACTAACAAGTTAAAAAATGATTTTTAAAACAATTTCCTTATCCAAGGCCCTGATCCTGAAAACTGTTACACACAGGCAAACTTTTGCACCCATGCAGAACCCACTGAAGTCAATAGGGATCCATGCAGGCACACGGGTCCAAGTGCATGGAGAATTATTATTTATGTTAACACCTTATTTTATGAAAAAAGGCAAAAAAAATTAAGCAGCTACACTGGTTTTCACAATTTACATTAATTACTCTAATTAACTTGAACACTAAGAGGAGACCAATTTCTCTTCATGATTCATATTCACTAGCACGAAGGCTTCAATCTCGAGATTGCAAACCCAGCAAGAGAATGTTTACATCCAGACAGAAGCTCTTAAACCATTTAAAGTGTTATAATTTTTATTTTTTAGCAAACCTAAATTTCAGGCCATACTACTTAGTTGTCAGATTAGTGGTGGAAAACATTAAATGCTCATGACAGTAGAACGATTTTATCTGTAAAGCCGCTAGTGTGTTAATTCACCAGAAGACACTTAACTGTATCTTGTGCTCGATTGGTAACAGCCCGCTTTTTCACAATTCTACGAGGACAGTGCAGACACAAACTGCACAGCAGAGTCTGTATCAAAGAGAAAAAACAAAAAACAAATTCCTTCTCCTCTCCCTGTTTCTCTGCTGTCACAGTTGGGAAGCAACTCCAGCAAGCCAAGCTTTCTAAAGACACTGATTGCCTGCAGTTCCTAACACTGATCAGACAGCAGTGTCTGGATCCAGACTGACAGATGTTCCTCCAACAGGACTGGCACAGGAAGTGAAAGCCTGAAGTGTAGAGCAAAGTTGTAACCTACAGTGATAGCACCTGTTCCTTCCAGAGCACTCAAGGGACATAATGTATTCCACCTTTAACGTGAAATGTTTTGTAACAGTTTTATTCTCTTACACAAGTGATTTTTTTTTTTTTTTTGGTTACTCATAGAAGAGAAGAGCAACAACACTGGCTACAACCAGACAGTGTAGATAGGACTCTGTGAAAGTTTCCCTACTTGCATCTGCCAATGCCTTCAAACTTGAGCTGTGATGCCATTAATATTCAAGTGCTGTAGGTTCTATAGCACAGACAACCAAGCCAAAACAGGAAGCCAAATGACTACTACAAACCAAGTGAAAATTACTTAAAAAAAATCCTCTTATGTGTAACATGTTAGAAGTTATCAGCCAGTGACAAAAGCAATGCAAACTGTAAGGAGTCCGGTGGCACTTTGAAGACTTAACAGATTTATTTGGGCATAAGCTTTAGTGGGCTAAAACCAACTTCATCGGAAGCAACTGTGATGAAATGAAAACTGTTTTTGCTACATAGCTATACTTCACTGGAGCTTTTTTAAAAGTCCCACACCTCTTCAATACCATTTGAGCAGTAAAGTACGTACGTACCCGCTGGCGGGACTCACACTTTCCAACAAAAGGCCCCAACCCTGCAATAACTGCTGCACTTGTGCATAGCTCCGCTGGTGATAGCAGGCCATCTACATGCAATCAAATGCACTACTCAGCCCAAGAGCCTTCACAGTGCACTAAAAATTCATGTATACAACTTCTCAAACCCTTTGAAAATATCTTTGTCCTAAGCGTGCTGCAACTTCAGTTACTCTCTGCTAACCACAAGGTCTCCAAGGCTACGGACTTGGCAAAAAACCTATGCAGGTCATTTAAGATGGGATAAAAACATTAAGAAATATGCACTGAACAGAAGAATGGCCACACTGGGTCAGACCAGTGGTCCATCATGCCCAGTATCCTGTCTTTCAACAGAGGCTGGTGCCAGATGCTTCAGAGGGAATGTACAGAACAGGGTAATTATTAGTGATTCATCCAGTTGTCAATTCCCAGTTTCCGGCAGTCAGACGTTTAGGGTCAACCAGAGCATTGGGTTGCGTTCCTGACCATCTTGGCTAATAGCCATTGATGGATCTATTCTCCATGAACATATCTAATTCTTTTTTTAACCTAGGTATATTTTTGGCCTTCACAACATCTCCTGGCAATGAGTTCCACAGGTTCACTATGCACTGTGTGAAGTATTTCCTCATGTCTGTTTTAAACCTGCTGCCTATTAATTTTCTTGGATGACGCCTGGTTTTTGTATTATGTGAAGGGTTAAATAACACTCCTCTATTCACTTTCTCCGCACCATTCATGGTTTTGTAGCCCTCTATCATATCCCCCCCCTTAGTTGTCTCTTTTCTATGCTGCACAGCCTAGTGTTTTTAATTTCTCCTCATGTGGAAGAGAATCTGCATGGAGTGATTCTGCTTTGGACAAGAGGAATGGACTAGCTCATTGGTTTTAAAACTCTGGGGTGCACCTCCCTGAGGGAGGTGGGATGAGGTTATCAGGGGAGCAGTGAACAGGATGGAGCATAGGTGCTTCTGAGTCAGCCACATCGTGCAGGTCACTGCAGGCCCTGCCTGGTGACACAGTTAGGAGGCTGCTGCCATCACTCGCTGCTTGGGAATTGGGCTTTGCTCAAGTTCAGGTCAGACAGCATACAGACAGCTAGGCAGCCTTCAGGTGCCTGTGCATGCACACTGCAGAGGTACCAGATTTGATATGGGGGTGCGGGGGTCGCTACAAAGCTGCAGCAAGGAGGAAACAGAGCCTCCCCAGCAGCAGCAGATCATCTTCCTGTGCTCAGCAGCAAGTAAGAGGCAGGGGGCAGATGGGCACCTGGCACTTGCTCCTGACAGAAGTGTGACTGAGTGCATCAGAGGCACCCCTGCCTCTTCACCTCCTGCAGGCACCCGGCAACCACCCAACCCCTGCCTCCCACACAATCTGCCCCCCTGCATCTTCCCAGGCACCCACCACCCACTGCATCCTCCTATGCACTCATCAGCTCTGCCTCCTACTCTTCCCTGCACTGCCGAAGGGCGGAGTGGAGCGTGCATGAAATGTGACTCTCTGAAAGGGGGAAAAGCAAAAAGAAAGCTTGGGAACCTCTGGACTGGATGACATAATAAGAAGTTCCCATTTCTAATGTCCATGATTCTGTAAGCCATCATTGCTATAAGAATATTATAGCAGAGCTATAAAAAGGTAACAATTATACACACACACACAAAATTAATTCACTTTTGAAGCTCTCAGAACTTATAATTATAATGCTGTGTTAAAATCAGTGCCCATCAGTCAAACGACACCCAATCATAAGAACTCAGTTGAGGTATTTATTGATAGAAACTTAGTCAGTAATCATTCATTTGATTCCCTGCCAGCTAGGCTTCTGAACTTAGTGAGGTATTCACTGCATCCTTACAATTACAAAGCAGCCAAGAATTACTATAGTCTTTCATGAGTTTATAGAGGGTTTTTTCTACCTTCTTAATGAAGAGATTATTTGAGACCTCAGCTCATTTCACTGAATCATTTGTTCTCTTATGCTTCTTCTGTAAATTTCATAAAGCTAGACCTCCAAGACATTCTCCCTCATAAGCTTAAAACAAATCTCCAAGGTGGCCTCAATTATAAGGTTGTCTTACGAATAAAGCAATATTACAGTTACACACACACAGATCACCTCTGCAACAGGAGATATTGTTGCTGTTATACAAAAGTTGCCTTTTTTATTCTAGGAGTAGCCAATTATGCATTTTAGGAGTGAAAATATTTATTATTCATACATCATGCTAAATTTGCATGATACTTCACAGACAAAATTCCTTTTGCATATGAATCCAGATATGACATACCAGAGAAATATGGGTGGGTGATTTAATAGAGCACTGTGTCACTTTTTTTTTCACGAGCCAAGATTGAAGTCTTCTGGAAAATGAACAAGTTTAACCTATTTGAGTGTCTAAGGAATCAGAACATATCCTTGCAACATTTGTAAAAAAAAGAAAGCCAGGATTGTTTTTCTATGTTTAAATACTCTTTGCTATTTCTAGTGAACAAAAGTTTGCAGTTTAAAACCCAGCCACAACTCAGTAACAAGTAAAATCAGGATACAGACTTAAAATAGTGACTATTCTTCAGAGTTCTGCTCTACTGCTGGGCATGGAGCCAAGCTAAGCTACAAGACAAACCAAACCTTACTTGTGCTTAAAAAAAAAAAAAGTGCACACACACACAAATCAGATCTATTGCCGGTTCTCAAATGTCACCCTCTGTTTTTGAAAAGTATCCAGCCAAAAGGAGAATGTTTGCCACTGACAATTAAATGTAAAACCTCAACCTGGACTCAGACTTGAAACTTATTGGTTAGTTTATTATAAAAAGACCTCTCCTATCTCAAATGTTTTAAGTTTAATGATGTAGAGACACCTTTAGCCAATTGTGAACAAATAATTTTTGAAGTGCGTCTCCTTGCTGATGGACATTTCACAGGATGATCTGGAATGAAGTGTGCCTCCCTAATACCTGCTCTTTGCCCCATGCCCTGTTCCTCAAATAGAAAGGCCTCAGGAAAGATCAAACAAAAGCAGAGATGCCCTCATTAAGCAAGATAAAAAATAAGCTTTTATGCTCCAATTTTTATTTTTAGCCCCAGAATGAATATTCAGTTATGTAACCCCACATGTTTCATAACTCAAAAGGCAAACAGGGCATATTTACATTCTTTGAAGTGTACTACTTCACTTTACTCCACTGACAGGTAGCTGGGAGCATGCCTCCTGTGATTCATTAGTTAAAATGTTATTGTTACAAAATGAATAAATGATTCATCCACTGTGGAGTCTTGTATAAGCTTTCGTGAGCTACAGCTCACTTCATCGGATGCATTCAGTGGATGCATTCATGCATCCAATGTAGTGAGCTGTAGCTCACGAAAGCTTATGCTCAAATAAATTTGTTAGTCTCTAAGGTGCCAAAAGTCCTCCTTTTCTTTTTGCGAATACAGACTAACACGGCTGCTACTCTGAAACCTGTGGAGTCTTGTGTTCATTCACATTGGTAAGAAGGTTATTTAACCATGTCAGTGCTACCAAATTTATACTGCACCAATCCCAGTGATGTCACAAACTTTGCAACATGCTTTTCCCTCTGACAGTTCTTGAAATTATGACTAGACTTGCTCTTCAGCCTCCGACCTTCATACTGCACCTCAAGAACTATACTGAGTTTACAAGATGAGGAACAAGCCCCTTTAAGTTTGGAAACACTTGGCATCCCCTGAATGCTAAAAGCTGACAGATTTAATCCTTTTGTTGGACAAATGAAAAATATGATATTACTGAAAACATTAACAAAGTTTGAATTCCATGCACAAGGGTGGGAATCAGGCACTTTTCAAAATGTCCTCCTCAGTCTCCCTCTCAGGTGGGAGAATGCCACAAAATTGGGGAGTGGGGGGGGGGAAGAATCTCTATTGTGGGTTTCCTGCAATTGTGTCCTTACCATAACCTTTTAAGCAATCTGACGGCCATTGGATATATAGATAGTAAGGGGTAAAAAACTTGATAATCCACTCTACCCAACAGTATTAGAAGTCATAAAAGTGGCCTCAGTGTGTCACTGAGGAAAAAGAAAAGGGAGCTCCAGTCCATTGTCTTGACACCTGCCCCCAGATCTTCTCAAAAGAACCAGCCCACGGGAGGTCTCAGAGCACCACTTGAGGGATTTCAGTGCATCAGAACAATTAGAAATGAAAACAATGAAGAACCCTCTGTAGAGCTACACATACCTCTGCAAGTATCTCTTTCTAACCTGATGCCTCAGAAGAACTAGCAGTAGATAATCAGTTGCCTCAAATAGCAACACACCTTCTTGAACTACATGCAAATTGGATACAATTAATTTAGGCTTGAATAGAGACTGGGAGTGGATGGGTCATTACACAAAGTAAAACTATTTCCCCATGTTTATTCCCCCCTCCTCCCCCGCCCGCCCACTCTTCCTCAGACGTTCTTGTCAACTGCTGGTAATGGCCCACCTTGAGTATCACTACAAAAGGTTTTCTCCCCCCTCCCCCGCTGGTATTAGCTCATCTTAAGTGATCTCTCTCCTTACAGTGTGTATGGTAACACCCATTGTTTCATGCTCTCTGTGTGTATAAATATCCCCACTGCATTTTCCACTGAATGCATCCGATGAAGTGAGCTGATAGGGGTTTGGGGCATCCAATTCTAATTTATCTCTCTTCTGAAACCTTGACGATCCAGAGGAAAACAAACCCATCACTAATAATAAAGTAATTATATGTTGGGAATCCAAATGAATTGAAGATTTAGCTACCATCACAGCAATCTGCCATTAGCACATCCAATTACTAACATGAAGAAGACTCACAAGCAGCCTCAAAAATTAAGGTATGTGGGAACATCAGGGAGGGTATTCTCCCAGTCACCAAGAAAACAGAGATGGGATTAATTGGCAAGGAAGTAAATATTCTAGGAACATTTCCTAATAAAAAAGGATGAACTTTTCTAGTACCTTTCATTCAAGAACCTTCAAGTGTTTTACAAACATTATTCCCATTTTAAAGGGGGGGAAAAAGCACAAGGTTAAGCGACATGCCCAAGACCACACACTAAGTTACTGGCTGAAACTGGAGCTCTCAGCTCAGGAGACTTGGCTCCCAATAACCTACTCCAGTGGTTCCCAAACTTGTTCCGCCGCTTGTGCGGGAAAAGCCCCTGGTGGGCCGGGCCAGTTTGTTTACTTGCCGCGTCCGCAGGTTAGGCCGATCGAGGCTCCCAGCGGCTGCGGTTCGCTGCTCCAGGAAGCTCCCATTGGCCTGGAGCAGCGAACCGCGGCCCCTGGGAGCCTCGATCGGCCGAACCTGCGGACGCGGCAGGTAAACAAACCGGCCCGGCCCACCAGGGACTTTTCCTGCACAAAAGGCAGAACAAGTTTGGTAACCACTGACCTACTACTCTAATTGGTAGACCACAATTCCTCTGAATAGCAAAGTGATTAGAAATTTGTAAGATTTTAAGGTACCCCATAAAATAAGAATGTGCCACTCTAATCCTCCCCCCACCCACAACAAATCATTAAAAAATTAAGATTCATTTCATGTGATTTTTTTTTTAAATAATGCACAGGATTGTTCTGGGGAGAGAGAAGAATTTTTATTTCTTAGGAAATCAGTTATAAACAGTTCTATCATAGTTATTCAGTGACAGCGTTATGAGTTATAAAGTAGTGATGAATTTTCAAACATCTTTGGTTGACAAAATATGCTCTTTTGCAATGCTAATTTGACTCTAAACACAAGTGCCAATGGAGACTTTTACAAATGTCTTGTTCGGAGTTGTCATGCATAGCACGTTCAGTACTATAAGAAAGATGATTTTAAACAAACCAAACAACTATAATAAACACTAACCTCCTGAATTCCATTGTTTCAACTACGTGGAGGTCTCCACTTCGGTCACCACTCCCTTAAATTTACACTAGTCTTTGGGTTGCATTTGTTTGCTGAAATGCAAGTTGTTTAAGAGCAAAGCAGCACAAAGAATGCACTACTGAGGTCACAACCAGTTGTTGTCACAAAGTGAACATTGTTACATGGTTAGCAAAAACTGTAAGAGTATCTTGACAGCCTATTTCTTTTCACCTAGTTCTTCCAATGCCATCAGCTGGCATATATGTATGTGTAAAACAGCTATAATAGCATATTTATGATACTACTGGAGTAATATTACAGCCATAAGACGCTGAATTTTTATTTTAAAATGTAAACCCCCATTGTTTTTTTCTCTCTCAGATATAGTTTTACATTTGCTGCACACTACACTAAAGTAGTGAGTTCCTGATAATATATTCAGTACAAAAACAACAAAGCCAACACAAAATAAGTTATTGTGCACAAATTGGTATTTTCACAGCTGCTCTGACAAGACTGCTGTAATAATTCACTATTAGAAATTGATACAGTGGTTTCATAATTAGAGTTGAGTGATAATAAGATAATGCAAATGTATCTTACATTAAGGGCAACAATTTAAAAAAATTTACTTTGATAAAATTAACTTTTTTTTCTGAATCGGAATCATTTTAGCATTACTTGCACGTTAAAATTTTTTTTAAATAACTGCAATTTCTCTCAATTTACTACCACAGATATAAAATTTAAAAACAAAAAAGTTACAAGATTTAAGAAGCTGCTACTAAATCATAACTGAATTTAAACAAGTGTATATCATCTTAAAATTACTAAGGAATAGCACCTTACATATTCTCAATGCAGACACTTCACTGAAGAGTAAAAATAATTGGTAGAATTATTGTGCTCAAACATGAAAAGCTGAAATGCCACCTTACAGTCACTGATCCTGCACAGAGTTTCAGTGGGGCTCCATCTGGGCATGAGTCCACTCAAACCAAGTTCAGTGAAGAAGGGAGTCCTTACTCTCTTTAAAAATGTAGCAAAATAGTTTGCAACAAAAATCAATGAGACAAATAGATGGGTTCTAGCACTAATTACTTATTTCCTATTTTAAAAGCAGTATTTTGTCAAACAGTAAAAAAAAAGTCTGCTTTCTCCCAATTGGCACAGTCAAATCTAAGGTGATTTTAAAAAAAAAATCAAGATGCCAAGAAAAAGGAGATGTTTTTGTCCGGTGGAAAATGAGATGCAGCTGGCAACTGAGAAGTTGTGAGAACCTATCTTAAGTATAAGAAACTAAACCATTACTGAGCATGGTTTTCTGCAATGGTTCCCCCAAACCAGGACTGAAAAGAGTTGACTATACAAAACTGTTTTCCCTTCCTTTCTTTCACCAAATCACAATCACACTTTCTGAAATAGTACTGAAAATGGTTTGCACCTGATCTACATTCAAACATTTTTAAGGGAAATGTGTTGCTAAAACATTTTCAGCAACTGTTCGATATCATATCATAGACATGATTTTGTGGTCCAGACCTACAACCCCCTTATTCATGCAGGCAGTTCTTATGAGCAGTTCTCCACTCAGGTCAATAGGCCAAGTTTTGTAACTATAACCAGTACTAAACCAAAATTACAGACTTTGGGTTATAAACAGGACACTGAGAAACTAACAACTCAAAACAACTTTTGGGGATCTTAACTGTGGAAAAACCTGCTCTCAAAACTAACTGTTCTCAACTATTGGTCTATATCCCATTACAGCAACTTCTGGCATTTGTGTCTGGGATGTCAAGAATGCATTTTACTGGGAAGGAAACCTTAGTCAACTGCAAACAACTGGAAGAGCTGAGTGTACATATCTTTCAGAATGGATTTGCTTGTAAACTGAATAACTCCTATGAAGGCAAACCACCATAAGGATTCTTCAGCACTTGAGCTAAAAAAACAACTTGTTTAACTGAATATGGTGTTCTACCAACAGTTACAAGATGCTGTTGAAACATAACAGATTTTTACAAATGTAATTTCTTGTGTGTGTGTACGAATCCAACAAAACACTATGAACCTAAATACAAGAACACTGCAACTTTATAGGAAAATACTTCCTCTAAGAAAATTCAGTAATCAGAATGCATGTAAATGACAAATTAAGAACAAAGCAATTTTCCCCTTTCTTTTTTCAAACAAAATGTAAGCAAGTTTATAGTAAGAAATACTACAGTATGTATGTTTTATACTTTGGCATATCAACAGCCAACCAGGTCTATTTACTTTGGACAACGCAGACTAGTTAAGGAACACTGAGTGATGCACAAGAACAGAAACTCTTTATTCCCTTGTGGGTAATTAACTTTCATGCTCACACAATGCAATTTACACTAAATCTTACAAAGAATGAATAACATCTGGTGCAATTATTTCTGCACATTTAATTCTCCCTAAGCTTGTGAGTATAAGTACAAAATGCACAAAGCCAATGGGAACACTTGGACATTTAGGCCCTGATTCTGCAACCTCTTACACACCGGCAGATCCCTGCACACAAATCCCCAAACACTTCAAGGATGCCACCTGCATGCACAGGTGTCTACTCACAAACAGTCAATTGCAGGATTATGGCTTTATTCTGTGTCCTGCTACAGAAATTCAGTTACCATACGGGAAGATTATGAGCCAGGCCTAAATGACCTAGTTTTCGTCTTAGAGATATGTATCCAGGGACCTGAGTCTTTCTTTAGCATTATGAAGGACTTAAAGGGGAGGACCTTTACCACCTCCACCCCCCCCCCCCAAAAACCTAGGGAACTAAGAGTCAAAATTAATATGTACATTTGAGGGGAAACCCGAGTCTAAAATCCAGCTACCTCCCTGTGTAACTGCGTATCGAGAGTTCTGTGTTTACAATGCAGAAGCAGCCTTCTGTTAGAAAAAAAGAAAAGAAAAATCATGAGCCGCACCAGACAAAACATCTTTAAATCCATCAACAGTGACTTAAAACAGAAATCTGAAGTGCCGTGCTGGGCCAGGCCGGGCCGCCACGCTAACACCACGTGATTTGCTAATGGTGGACAATTTTTTTTTTAGAGACTAACCAATTTATTTGAGCATGAGCTTTCGTGAGCTACAGCTCACTTCATCAGATGTATACCGTGGTTAGTCTCTAAGGTGCCACAAGTACTCCTTTTCTTTTTGCGAATACAGACTAACACGGCTGTTCCTCTGAAACCAATTTTTTTTTTAAATCAGTTACATGACTTAGGTTGTATTCAGACTCTGCTACATCATTTGTGTGTTGATTTATAGGTAGTATTTAAAATATTACCAAAGTACAATATCAAATAAACACTGTTGTTCTGCTTAAGAAATTAGCAGCTAAGATCTGAAATAAAATAAAAAAGTGACTAAGCATTTTAGACACTGATTAAATAACATAGGGGGCAGATCTCTCAAACCCTTATAGAAGTGAAGTATAGTGCTTACCACTGTTCCCTCTAAGCTGCACGCGTGTCCAGGCGCACACTGATCCAAAACACTGCGCACACACAAAATGAAATACTACATCGGAGCTGGCCGAAATATCATTTACGGGCGATTTTTGACATTGTTCACCCACCATCTATCAACACAGCCAAACTCTACTAGCTGGCATGGAGGGGAAGGGATAATGTATAAACATTTTACTCGCTTGGGAGCATTTGCCTCAGGGCGCACAAATTTGAACTCTGCTTCAAAAATTTGCACAGAAGAAATTTTTTGCGCACACAGCCTGTCAAAAATTAGAGGGAACACTGGTGCTTACTACCACAAGCAGTACTGCTGACATCAGTGGGACGATTCCCAGTGCAAAGCACTACCTGCAGCATTTGCAGGGTTGG
This sequence comes from Caretta caretta, assembly GCF_965140235.1. Taxonomy (NCBI): domain Eukaryota; kingdom Metazoa; phylum Chordata; order Testudines; family Cheloniidae; genus Caretta; species Caretta caretta. Next base: position 18,402,069 of record NC_134230.1, read on the forward strand.
GTCCTAATTTTTCATGATATATTTCTTCAATATATTTTAGCTTTACAGATACGTATAACGACTATCTCCCTAGTTAGCATTTTCATCAAATCCTTTTAACAAAAACAAACACTATCGTAATAAAATTAAATACTGTATCACCATCATTAATATTTAGCCTGCCTTTTAACAAAAAAATTTATAGATGAGCTTTCTTGGTTTAACTAATCTTTTAAATACTGTTTTGCATAATGTTTACATTTGATTGCTTACAAATTGTGTGTTCTATGAACATATAAGACATAGTGCTCTTTTACACAGGCTTTAATTCAAAATACAAGTAATGAAATTCTCTCACTTTACATATAACAATTTCATTGTATATATACACACACACAAATGTATTGCTATCTTACCCTGTTTAATTATTCATTCATTTTTATTTAATTTTACTTCAGTCATGTGGCTACACCTACTACATTAAGTTTATTTTTTCACTTGTGTTTAAGATTGAAAGATCAATTTTAAAACTTCATTGTCATATAAAAATTCAAGAATTCAGGCTTAGTCAAGGTGAACTTTGAGCGGGTATTTCGCAAAAGAAATTTTCAGTAACTGAGTAACATTGAAAAAAACAGGTAATGTAGGCATGCACCATTTTCTCAGGTCGTAAACATATGAATCCATATGATGCTACTGCATATGACGCCGGATTATGTGTTACAGAACATAAAGTAAATGTGTGCCACTGGGGATCATAGGCTTATTATTATTATTAGGGGTCCTCAGATGAAATGTGCTATTAGTATTAAGGTTGAATGAAACATCTCCATGCACTTCCATGACCACTGGGGTTTTATCCACAACACAAACCTTTGCACAGGAGTACTGGAATAATGGAAAATGTTTCCAACTGTTGACATGAAGCTAGTTTTTTGTTTACTTCCTTGTTTATGAACCAGCATCATCTATGTCAGCACAGCTCTCAGAGCAGTGCTCACTTAGTTAACACAGCTGAGTCCAGAAGAGGGAGCTCAAATACTGTTTTGGCTCTGATCCCTCAAATCCTAGTGATTTACAAAAAATATAAAACAAACAGCTAGAATCCAGGGGATATCTCCAACTGGATTAAAACCACCTTTAAAAGGCAGATGACATTCTGAGCCTAAACTGTTTTTTTATACCCTGAATTTCCTGACACTTGAAGGACCAAATATGAATACCAACATTACTTGAAATTTTTTGTGCTCTAACATTTTGGTCCATACAACCTTGAAAAATTGATTAATATTTATAAAGGAATATTAAGGTTGCTACTCCATCATTTAGGATGACACATGCAGAGGCAAGCCTCATCAGGCTGTGCTGTAGCAGATATTTTGTGGGGAGACTGATGTGGATAGCTCATTCATCAAAAGAAAGTACTAATTGGTAGCGGAAAAGCTGTTGGAAGTTCATGTCCTGTCCCAAAAAAGGGGCTTTCCACAAAAGAGCCACTCTCCAACCTTATAAACAGCTCCTACTCTCTGTTTATGATATTAAAGTCCACAATAAAGAGAAGTTCTTTTCACTCACTTTGGTAAGATGGGGTCTCACAGATCTCTCCAATTACAGGCACAAAGGTCCCATACACAAGGGGCAATTCCATTTGAGTCACATCCCCACTTTAGTGTGTTCCCTGTATTAGCCACTCACCTCCCTCTCCCCACACACACTGCCTCAGATAATTAAAAACAAAAGCAAAAAAACATGCTCCCAGGTTCTCTCTGCTGCAAGATGGGCCTTCTTCCCCACTCCGTCATGATGAGGCTAAGCTACCTTTCAAACTAAAATAATTTAAATCTCCCGGGGGGGAGAGAAAGATGTGTCTCTGGTGTGAAAAAAATTAAGACTTTTCTGTTTCATATTTAAAATACTTTGGTGAGAACAAGAAAATACCATGACTTAAAAAAAAAACCGCACACAAGACTACACTGCATAAAAAGATGAAGAATACCAACTCAGAGAAGCATTAATGTGCGTATGCACAAACGTTAGTATTGCAAGTCTTTGCCTCTGCTATGACCAATAACTAACCCTAAACAGACAAGATGGTAAAGCACTGCAAAAAGACAATTACTAATAATGAAAAAAAACAAGAGAAATTTTGGGTTGGTTCCACAAACTGAATCAGAATAACGCATTTTCAGACTGACAGCAAAGTGTGTGGTTGCCAAGTGAAATTGAGAGCCAACAGCAAGATTGTGCTTAACCCTTTTTATACTGCATTTTATACACAGATGAAATCATGCAATAAAAAAAATTCACAAAGGAGACATTGTGCTCAGCTATTTGGTCAAAATTTCCATCACTTCAGAACCCAGATTCCTGAAACAAGTTATTCAGCTTGGGTCACTTTCTCAATGCTGGTCTTCCTTAAACTAAAGATGAGTTCCATCTGCAAAATTCAGACTAGAATTTTGAACACCAATATTTGGGTATGCTTGGCTCTGGTATTGCGAGTTGTATCCATCCTTACCGTATATAAATATTTCAAACTGTGAATGCTCAGTACTGAATATCACTTTTCAATGGGCACATTTTAAGTACATGGTTTCATGAATTCTCTCTCAAGAATATTCAAATCCTGAGAACTATCTGGAGGGTTGAAAATTACAAAGCTCGTGTATATTTAAATAGATTCTTTACAAAACCCAACTTGACAAGCTCTACCAGGACAACAGCAACACAAGGGATAAGAGAAGATTCAGATAACGGCAAACATCACTAAAACTGCTTTCAGTATATCCTCAACTAACACAAGGAGAAACTTCACATAGCATCCTCCATTAAATGTCAACAAATAGTTTAGCATGAACAGAGTAAGAATAAGTAAGTATATACCATAGTAAGAGTTAGCTGATAAAAGAAATGTGCCTTTGTTTTATTAGAGAGACAAGATGGGTGAGGTAATATCTTTTACTGGACCAGCTTCTATTGGTAAAAGAGACCAAGCTGTTTTAATTAAAACAAACAAGTATTTACACTATTCTGATAACAAGGAATATAAAGCAATACAGCAAATTCAACAATATGTTCCCTTTCATGGTACGATAGGGCTACAAACAGGCTTGCATTTTTATTTTTTTATCTTAAAGCAGCATAAAAATGTTGACACACACATAAGCTGAAGACACTAATGGAGAGTTTTCTCTCTCTCTCTCTGTCTCAACCATCACTAGATTTAAATCAGAAAAATCCATAAGCAGTCAAAATAGCACCCTGACATTCCTGGCAAGCACTGAAAATGTATTCACTACACTGTAATTTCTAATTATGTGTTTCCCAAAGACAGCACAAGACAAAACGGAGCTGAAGATGCATTAATTTGCACTGATGACAATTAAAACATAATGGGAAAAATATTAATGATGTTAACTCAATGCATTCACACAGTTTTACTCCAGAGTAGCAGCCGTGTTAGTCTGTATCTGCAAAAAGAAAAGGAGTACTTGTGGCACCTTAGAGACTAACAAATTTATTTGAGCATAAGCTTTCGTGATCTACAGCTCACTTCATCGGATGCATGCAATAGAAAATACAGTGGGGAGATTTTATATACACAGAGAACATGAAATAATGGGTGCAGTAACACCCATTGTTTCATGTTCTTTGTATACAAAATCTCCCCATTGTATTTTCTACTGCATGCATCCGATGAAGTGAGCTGTAGCTCACGAAAGCTTATGCTCAAATAAATTGGTTAGTCTCTAAGGTGCCACAAGTCCTCCTTTTCCTTTTACAGTTTTACTTATTATCAGTATGGCGATACATGTGCCTCCTCTACACCTTCTTGTGCCTGAACTCATCCTGCGTAATGTCTAGGTTCAGTTGCAAGCTACTCAAGGCAGGGACTCATCTCTCCATATTTTGTAAAGCAAAAAGGAAGCTTTCAGCACTCTACAGAAGGTATCAAGAAAGCAAATGCATATTTACAAAGGAGGAGGAGGACAAGGATCAGATTATAAACTCTTTGTGAGAGACACAATGTTTTCCTGTATGTTTGCACAGGACCAAGCACAAAAGGCCCCTGAACCTAAATACTACATGAAATCTTCCCCACATTCCTCATGGACCTCACACCCAGATGATACTCCTCTCACCTCAGTCTGGGCTCTCACTCACACAATGATGCTCATTCTTATTCCGAGGTACTGATTCTAGCCAGCAATAATAACCTACTTCTGTTCAGCAGGTGGGCATCATGGCACCACCAAAAGCTGGACAGGGCAAAAGGGCCTGCAGAACCCCATGCCACAAATCCAACCAGTTCCACTCTTGTGCGAGCTACCAGAATACATGGCACTCCCTGCCATGCATATATCCTGGGGAGGCAGCCTGGTGAGCCCTGCTCTCCAGAGGGGAATGTTAAACCAGCACTGGGGCTGCACACAGCACCCCCCACACACGCACGGGGGGGGGGTGTCAATCGCCCCCTCCTCCCACAGCCACCCCCACACACACAGAGGGGGGGTCAATCGCCCCCTCCTCCCTCAGCCCCCCCCCCCCACACACACACAGAGGGGGGGTCAATCGCCCCCTCCTCCCTCAGCCCCCCCCCACACACACACAGGGGGGGTCAATCGCCCCCTCCTCCCTCAGCCCCCCCCACACACACACACAGGGGGGTCAATCGCCCCCTCCTCCCTCAGCCCCCCCCCCCACACACACAGGGGGGGTCAATCGCCCCCTCCTCCCTCAGCCCCCCCACACACACAGGGGGGGTCAATCGCCCCCTCCTCCCTCAGCCCCCCCCCCACACACACAGGGGGGGTCAATCGCCCCCTCCTCCCTCAGCCCCCCCACACACACACACAGGAGGGGTCAATCGCCCCCTCCTCCCTCAGCCCCCCCCCCACACACACAGGGGGGGTCAATCGCCCCCTCCTCCCTCAGCCCCCCCCACACACACACACAGGGGGGTCAATCGCCCCCTCCTCCCTCAGCCCCCCCCCCCACACACACAGGGGGGGTCAATCGCCCCCTCCTCCCTCAGCCCCCCCCCACACACACAGGGGGGGTCAATCGCCCCCTCCTCCCTCAGCCCCCCCCCACACACACAGGGGGGGTCAATCGCCCCCTCCTCCCTCAGCCCCCCCCCACACACACAGGGGGGTCAATCGCCCCCTCCTCCCTCAGCCCCCCCCCACACACACAGGGGGGGTCAATCGCCCCCTCCTCCCTCAGCCCCCCCCCCCACACACACACAGGGGGGGTCAATCGCCCCCTCCTCCCTCAGCCCCCCCCCCACACACACACAGGGGGGGTCAATCGCCCCCTCCTCCCTCAGCCCCCCCCCCACACACACACAGGGGGGGTCAATCACCCCCTCCTCCCTCAGCCCCCCCCCCACACACAGGGGGGGTCAATCACCCCCTCCTCCCTCAGCCCCCCCCCCACACACAGGGGGGGTCAATCACCCCCTCCTCCCTCAGCCCCCTCACACACACGGGGGGGGGCAATCGCCCCCTCACCCACGAGAGGGATGTTAGTTGCACCCTCCTCAGCCCCCACAAGGCGGACACGAGCTGCCCCCTCCTCCGCAGCCCGCCCGCTGCACGGCGGTCAGCCGCCCCCAGCCCCCCCCGGGGGCTATTGCCCCTCGCAGGGGTCCACCGCAGCCCCCCGCGCTCACTCACCCTGTGGGCCCGGGTCAGGCTCAGGTCCTTCATCACCTCCTCGAAAGCCGCCGTCTCCTCCGCCTGCTTCTGGTTGTGCAGCGCGATCTTCTCGCTGAATTTCCGCGGGTTGTTCGAGGCCGCCATCTTCCCCCGTCCGCGTCCCCCTCCCCGGGCCGGAGGGGGCAAGGCGCATGCGCGGGCGGAGGGGCCGGGCGGGGGGTGGAGACCAGCGGCGCCCGCGCCTGAGACGGGCCGAAGGGAACCAAGTGCGCATGCGTACGCGGGGCGAAGTGCCGCAGACGCCGTGGAACAGGCGCAGGAGCGGACTTCCGCGTCCTCGCCCCCGTTACTGGCCCTTTAAAGATGAGTTGGGAGGGGAAGGGAGAGGAGCAGGTTGGGCGCCGTCCAGCGCGCATGCGCGGTAAATCTAGGCTCCACCGACCCTGTTCCCATCCAGCAAGAACAGATAGACGGGGAGGGTGTCCCCTATTCTAGCTGCCCCCAGCCCCCACACACTTTCCTCCCTCCTCCCCCAGCCCTGGCTGCCCCCAACCCCCCCACACTTTCCTCCCTCCACCCCAGCCTGACTGCCCCCCACTCCCCCCCACTTTCCTCCCTCCACCCCAGCCTGACTGCCCCCCACTCCCCTCCTCCTCCCCCTGCCCCAACTGCCCCCAACCTCCCCACACTTTCCTTCCTCCATCCCCTCCCCTCCCAGTTCCCCTCTCCTCCAGCCCTCACTGCCCCCAGTCCCCCCACTTTCCCTTCCTATTTCCCCGTCCACCCCAGCCCTGGCTGCCCCCCACTCCCCTCCTCCTCCCCCTGCCCCAACTGCCCCCAACCTCCCCACACTTTCCTTCCTCCATCCCCTCCCCTCCCAGTTCCCCTCTCCTCCAGCCCTCACTGCCCCCAGTCCCCCCACTTTCCCTTCCTATTTCCCCGTCCACCCCAGCCCTGGCTGCCCCCCACTCCCCTCCTCCTCCCCCTGCCCCAACTGCCCCCAACCCCCCCACACTTTCCTTCCTCCATCCCCTCCCCTCCCAGTTCCCCTCTCCTCCAGCCCTCACTGCCCCCAGTCCCCCCACTTTCCCTTCCTATTTCCCCATCCACCCCAGCCCTGGCTGCCCCTAACCCCCCCCCCCATTTCCCCCTCCTATTCCCCCCTCCTCCTAGCCCTGATTGTCCCCAACCCCTCCCTTCCCTCCCCCTATTCCCCCCTCCTTCCAGCCCTGGCTGCCCTCACCAGCAGCTACCCTCTTCTGCAAGAGAGGGTACAAGCAGTTAGGAGAGATGTGGAAGCAATATTTACACTGTGGTAACCCAGCCCCCCATAACTACCAGTGCATACCCGTATACCCACCTATAAATACACCTGCCCTCTCCTATATATATAAAAATATCGAGACACACACACATCTTGCCTGCTCTGTAGCAGCCTCTACTCTTACGAAAGGTGCCCCCAGCATCTTTACTGTCCATGCTGAGTAGTCAGGACCTTAGAAGACCCACCCTCCGTAAAATGCATGGACCTTCCTGCCTGGGAGTTGAGAGGGTGAAGGGTAGAGAAGAGATTGTAGCCTGTAGTTCCAGGGAGCGTAGTTGTTTCAAGTTCAGGCTGCTAAGTCACCCCTTGCAGCTGTGCTAATGCCATCTTGGTGTCAAGCGCTGGGGTCGGGGAGATGCAGGCATTCAGCAGTAATAAACCCTGATCATGCTGGTATTTCCTAACGCCCCCCACTGGCCTTTACGCTGCCACTTTTACGGAACAGCTGCGGTAAAGTCAGCACCCTACTTTTTGGTGCATTATTTTGTCACACGAACAGTCCATGCCCTACTAACGGTGTATTTGTAATGGTCAAGTGGTCAGAGCAGAGGCCTGGGAGTCAGAAGACCTAGAGTCTATTCCTAGCTCTGCCACTGACTCACTATGCAGCCTCTGCTGAGTGCCCCTGTCCCCTCCCTTTTGAGAGAGAGAGAGAACGATACTTATCCACATTTTAAAACTCTTGGAGATGGCTGGAGGAAATTATGCCTCTGTCAGCACAATATATTATAACTATTAACAACCAGGTAATAGTTTACCTTGCATTCCATTTACCAACCCTCAGTTCATTGATAACTTAGTAGCTGGTGTATTACTGATCAGGAATAAATAATTAGATAAACAGCAAACTGAATAGTTAAATACAGGCCAGCTGAGTAAATGGAACTGACTGTACAGTGGAATTAACAGTGTGCAAGCTGCATAATGGATCTTCAGTGCTAAATGCATGTAGAAATTTTGTGACTTATTAAGACTCATTAACTACTCATTATTTTTGCTTGGGAAGGGTGGGAATGATTTGCAGAGTTACCCCAGTCTCAGAACGGATTAATACAAATGGGAATACCAGGCATCCATAGACCCAGATAGCAATCTGCTGGTATTGGCATCAGAAGATTAAGTGCTAAAGATTAAACTTGATTCAACTTCCTTTCTCCTTCTATGGGGTGAAAGACTGTGGGTGGCCATTTGCTTAGATTTCATCCCAAAGGCAACAGAACCTTTCACCTTCCCTGACTTCTGCTTCTCGGGTGGTGCATGGCGGGAGAACACAGGTTTTTTCCAGCCGCGGTTTTCTCATGTGGCTTTGGCTCCATCGTCCTATGATGTGATTGGGTGAATTACAACAGCTAAACTAGTTCTTGTGCTCACATTCCACGATTTTAAAATAATTTGTTTAATGATCCCTTGGTAATCCTGTTGGGGCTTCCTAATAGGAATGGTTACACAAGAGGAAATGAAAAATTAGTCTCTCATCTGCTAGGAGCTGCTCAGTTAGTGGTAGCCACTAATGGGAAAAAGAAAAAACGGTCCAACCATAGAGGAATGATTCAGAAGATATGGGAGGTTGTGGTTATGGCAAATTAACACATCAATTACATACCTGTCAAAACAGACAGAGGATAGGTAGATAAATTTGATTACTGTTTATTCAATATTCAATGTACACTTGCATGCAAAAAAAAAACAAAAACCCAGCACACCTCTCCAATTGTTCCTGAATATTAACAGCGGAGAGAGATGCCTGGTCTGTTAAATATGTTAAACTTAATCAAATCATTCGAAATGACATTATAGGTGTTGCAATGATTCTCACTCGAATATTCTAACCGCCTGTCAGATAGAAAGATATGATGACTACATGCCTGTACGCCTCTCTGAACAAATGCTAACTGGTCATGGTAACTGTTTTCTTTCGGATATTTACATGGTAAGTATTTGTAAACTTGTTAAAACTTCTTACATCGTTTTTAAATTTTTCTTGCAAAATATTCACACATTTTCTTGCTTCTGGAGTCTTTCTCCGACGCATAGTTGCACATTATGGGGTGTGGCTGGGGTCTGGGCTACAGCTGCGTGCATGGCCTGGAAGCCAGTATAAATCTTGATTGCATTAAGGCTCTGGCAAGGAGGCAGTTCAGCCCAGTGCCAGGTTTCACCCTTCCCCCAGCAAATGCTGTGCTAAGTATTTGACAAAATGATGAGCTGAGGCCAGGAATGTTATTTATATGACTGCCCCTCTTTCCACCTTGAGCACAGATGGGCTATATGAGAACACTGATGGTCTCACTGGAAAACTTATCATAGAACATCAGGGTTGGGAGGGCCCTCAGGAGAGGTATCTAGTCCAACTCCCTGCTCAAAGCAGGACCAATCCCCAATTTTTGCCCCAGATCCCTAAATGGACCCCTCAAGGATTGAACTCACAACCCTGAGTTTAGCAGGCCAATACTCAAACCACTGAGCTCTCCCTCCCCTACAACAGGGACACCCTGGGATGGTAGCTAGACCTACCTCATCCCTCTACACCTTTTGTGATGGAAGCACCTTTGAGATTAGGACAGACCAAAGTGCTGAAGGTGGCTCCGAAGCTCACCTGGAGTTAGTGAAGCACAGGGGCTAAAAGGCTTGCATCAGGTTTTGCTGCAAACAAGGCCCTGCTTTAGATGCATCTGACCTGAGGTAGTTGACGTGGTAACAGTCAAATTTGAAGGTGACCGCATCCCTCCTTGCTATTCCCAGTGTTGGGATGGGGGTCTCTCAGGTTGTGTATTTGGGAGTTTCAAATTACATTGAGCTGCAGTCTCTTGTATCCTTCTACGTCTCTCTGTAAAGATTATACTTCGTTACACTCATACAGCATTAATCCAGTAGACACTGGCTCTCAAGGGACTTCACAGGCTGTCAAGACAGAGCTTACTTCACCCACTGCTGAAATGCAGCCTCAACACCCCCTTCTGAGTTGATAGGTCTTAGTCCCTGGTAGACAGATGTCCAGACTCAGCTGAGAGGCCAGAGGACACCTATTGTCTATCTAGTCCAGTATCCTGTTTTAATGCCCCACACCAGATGCTTCAGAGGAAAGGTGCAAGAATCCCCCACAATGGACCATTCTGGAATAAACAGCCCACAGCAGGAGTTTGTTCCTAGCCCCAGCCAGTTAGCTCATGCCCTGAGGCGTGAAGGTTTGATCCCTCATATTTCTTACCTAATGTAACTGTGGATGTTCTCTTTAGCCATAGAAATGAAACATCTACTCCTTTGTGAATGATTTGGATTTATTTGCCCCGATGAGGGGTAGAAAATGAAGGCACTTAGTGACTTTCTGAAAGCAGAGGTCTTCTTTGTTGCATTGGAACTGGATCACCAAATAAACTAGAATGTCTGGAAAACCCAAGCAGTTCAGGTGTTTGAGTGTCTTAACTTTCACTCCCTGGAACATTACCGAAAGTTGTTTATTCAGTGTAACCAGGTAACTACTTACAGACCAACTGTGGACCCATTTGAGTGGTTTCCAGAACTAGATTGCTGTCTTTGCTGTATGAGTCTGAACTTCACTTGCACACTGAGTTTCAGAGCAGCAGAGTCTTTAGGAGTTAAAGCTCTGATTCCGCAAAGCACTTAAGCATGTGTTTAATTTTAAGCACATGATTAAGTCCTATATCAGCAAAGCAGGTGAGCACATGCTTAATTTTAATGTGCTTCTGGAACTTTGAAATACAATCTTAAGTGCTTTGCTGAATAGGAATGGATTACTGACATACTTAAGTGCTTTCCCAACACTGGGCCTGTGCACCTCAAAATAGGTGCACTTTCTAAGCAGCTTCTTAAGGTTCCCCTTTGCTAGATCTGACTCATTCATTCAAATCCTAGTTACTTGTTCATAGAATTCCCATCCAAAGCAGAATGTAGTTACTTGTTTTGCACAATGCAAATGACAGATTCCCCAAACTGCAAGCCACAAACCAAAGCAGAGAAGTCACTGCGCCCCTATCCTCGGAAACTAAACGCAGCTTTATGGTTATTTTCAAGGCTCCTGCCTGAAACTCTCCCATAAAGAGATTTACAGGGTCAAGGCTTGCTTTTTCTGAATTCCAACATGATGGTGTTCATTCCCTGGTGTAAAGGCTGGAATATTTTCTATGTTACTGCTACAGACAGTGATAAGGTTCCCACCCCACCCCAACAGCTGCAGCCCTAGAGGACAAACAACCGCTTCCCCGATGACCTAAAGGTCTCAGATCTTGATGGGGAAGCCTCTCAAGCCCACATGGTAAGCAGAGAAAGCCTGTATTACCTGCAATAACCTGAATGTTCTAGTTTACACACCTAATGAACAAGCAATAAACATGTGTCAGGTCTGGGGAAGCAGGAAAAGAGGCAGCCTTTAGGGATTTTTAAGTCAACCATTTCCAACTCCGAATTCCACTTAGGAAACAAGCACTTTAGGTAGATTTCTCTAATCAGTCACTTTAGGATCCAGATCTCAAAGTGATGAGTGGTGACTAGACAGAAAGGGGCAGGGTAGAAAGTTCCTCCCTAAGCAAACAGAAAGCATTTCCACCTATCTAGGTAGTTATAATGCACTCATCACTGTCCTATTTGACTGCGTTCACTTCCTAAGAAACTGCCAATACGCATGTCTAATGCAAAAATCCTTTCCACAAATTCTACACCATACACACAGGTTAGTTACATGAATTGCATTACAAGTTTGTCTCCTTCAACCCTCAGTGAAGCCCACAAATTTATTTATGCATCAGTATCTTAATGCTGCCATTAACATGCTTACTCTGAACACAAGACTTCCACTCAGCAAGATGAATGGCTGCTGAATCTCTAAGTCTGTGCCCTTCAAGGCCGCAGGTTTAACAGGTCTCCAGCTTTGAGATCCTAGGCTGGTGATGAAAGGGAAATGATGCACGTAAAACAATGGCAAGCTCTGTTCCTACAGAGACACAGAGCAGTGGTCTGATAAGAAAGTTATCAGATACCATATGTAAAAAACTCCTGGATACAATTCCAAAGCAATGTGACTGGGAAAAGATACATATCACTACTCATTGACAGGGCTAAATTCTGCTCTGCTTACCCTAGCGTTAATCTGGAGTAAATCCTGTGATTTCAAAGGAATTACTCCAGATTTAAACCCGCGTAACCAGAAGCAGAGTTTGGCCCCTGTCTGCATAAACAAGTGAAAAAGGTTTTATTTTTATTTTTAAGACACAGAAATTGCTCTACCTAACAATGTGCCAGGACCTGGGTGTGAAATTGCAGCTGCAAAGCCTCAGGGATGAAGCCAAGAGGCTTTGATTTGCTTTCTCTGCAGTAAATAAACCTTAGAGACTTTTGCTGCAGCAGTTAGTCCGATTTCCATTTCAGTTCGCAACTCTGGGCTCTTACTGCTGCCTAGTCCTGGGGCACTAAATCTTTACCCTTTGTCCTACAATCTGAATCTAATTTCAGGCTGCAGATGAAGCTAGTTTGGCAGCTGTCTTCAAGCTGCTCCTTGCCAGACTTCACAGCCGAGACCTCAGCCAGCATTTGCCCGCTTTGTGGAACGTACAGGGATTGAACTGTCATGAGGTTAAAAATCACAACTGGCTCATAAATGTAGTTCCAAACTTCTCTGTGTGATTCCCTTCTGTTTAAATATTCAACTAAAAAGTGCTACTGAAATTCAGCCAGTAGCTTGGGATGAGGATGGAAAACCAGGAAGCTTTAGGGTCTGCAGTTTGAGTACCATGCCCAGGCAGGGTTTAAAATGCACAGTCCGATGCAAGAATCGCCACAACAAATGGAATTAGGGGAGGTTGGGTTTGGTTAAAAAACAATGCCCAGGTGAGGACCTTGCAGATTAAGTTTCTTCCCAAAGCAAATCATAGAAATATAGAACTGGAAGGGACCTTAAGAGGTAGTTATAAACACCTGAATAATGGTCTAAAATTATCATCAGCAAACGCAGTATTAGGAGATACTGCTGGAAAAGCCCCATATTCAGCTGAAATACTGGGATGGGCTCCACTTTTTTTTAATAGAGCTGTCGATTTATTAAGTAACACTAGCTTTCCTCTTGCCTTAAGGCACCTGCAGTGAAACCCTGTTGATTCACACTAATGACAGGAGACCTAACTTACAGAAGTTGGTCACTTAACAAGTCTGCTAACAAATGTGAGTTAAAAACACCAAGGAGCATCATAAAGTATACTTTGATCATTTATTCTGAAAATAGTTAGATTTGAATCATTCATGTTTCATAAACTAGCGCTTTTCATCCGTAGATCTCAAAGTGCTTTGCAAAGGAGATCAGTATGGTTATTAACAAAAGAGTTTTAGTAATATGACATCTCATCAGACAGCACCTCCCCATGATATGGGGCCAGCAGAGCAAGTGATGCTAGGTCACCCTTGCTAGAACAGAGAGGGATGTGGTTCTCAGTAAAGGCCTTGGGATTTGCTAACTTTCACAGGACACTGCAGGCTTGTTTGTTTCATTCAGCATCTGAAGAGAGGTAGATGGATGGAGGTACTGGCCACTGGATGGGTGTGGGAGTGTTTGAATAAATGTGCTGTGGCTTGCTAAGATGGCTGAGCTGAATGTATTGTATTTTGTCATTTTAAATAATTGGCAGAGTGCTCGGAACTAGCAGAAGAGAGCTTTTATTCATTCTAAATTTGAGGATTGGGGTGAGATGGCTGGGATCTGTTTGTGAGCATTAGCCTGCCTGGGGAGTTGTTAAGTGAGAATTAGCGAGGTTCTATTGTAGGGGAAACTAAAGTAGATTATGAAGCAGACAGAGCTTTGGGAAAGTATGAAATGACACTGCTGTATGAAACTGACACTGCCAAGCACAGGACACTGCCAAGAGCTCCAATTTTTCTTTACAGTTTGAAGTACATTTTCAGGCCCATAAAATGACAGAGGCTATTATCCTGGTAGTGCCATGAGCCCCTAATGTGACATGCCTGAGCTGCACAAATACCTAGAACTAATGACGCTTTGCTTTTACCGCTCCCCATCTGTTCAAGTGTATTTAAAAATGTGCCAAATCAGGTTTATCCCTGTAATGTTTATTGCTGCTCTGAATCTAACAAATGACTCAGAGTGCAATCAAACGTTTGTTTGGCTTTGTTCACTCTTTGAGGGGAGAGGATCCCAGTCCAATTGCTGTTCACGCGGAGTGCAGCTCCACCAGCCAAACGTGGCCAGTGAGGAGTTCTACAATAAAAACAAGAAGTGAAGCAAGTCCTTTCACCCCCTTCCCCTCCCCAAAATGAATTCTGGACAAATCTATCTGCGTATTTATACTGAGCACCATCACTATGTTATCAAACAAGACTGTCCTATTACAGGCACAAAGCCAGCGAGGTCAGGACAAAGAAGAGAAGGAGAAATCTGCACCCAAACTGGTCCATGCTTCTTGTAAATAGGTAGATGGTTTCCAAGCAAACTCAGTCCCAGATGACAGGCTTGTAACAGAAAAATGCATACAGGAAAGCTCAACCTTTTGCTCCCACTAAGTCCCTTTAAGACTCAAAGTTGTTGAACTGTGCATCCAAGAAATAAAGCAGTATCATTGTCATGTAGACCCTATGTTCATTCAAGTAGCTTCTATCCAGCAAAGAACCCAGTTTATTTTCAGGGTAACAGAGCTTATGGATATTACAGCTCAGAGCCATTACTATGTATTTTACATGAGTAAAACTTCTTTTATTACTGGTATACAAGAGACACATTTTCACAAGAGTTCAGCCAGTTTCTTGTAGATTCAGAGCAGCTAGAATTTTGAAAGTTAACGTTATGAAAAATAATTTTATTTTGATATATATCTATAAAAAGAACATTCCATTAACACACAGATGGTGCATAGCACTGCTCTGCCAGCAGTCTCCGGCTAGAGAATCAGGAAACCCACCCTAGCACAGATTCCATGGGGGACTGGAAAGGGAGTGCAGTGACTAGGCTAGTTCAGTGGGTAAGTGTCTGCGTAATTAATGCCCACTTTGGAATGGCTTTTTCTAGCCCCCTATCAAGGAACCACCCTTCCAGAGATGCATTCAAACTGATTTTTTTTTCCACAAGGGTAATTTAAAAAGGACCCCAAGAATGTATTTTTCATAATTTCTAAAGTAGATTCCTCTTCTCTTTCCCTGCAACAATTTAATCACCACTGTCGAAGCTTGAAACAAAAAAAATCAATTTTCCTTAGCACCAGGTTCCTATCTCATCCTTCATGCAGGCTCTCTGGTTTGTTTACTGTAAGGTAGTTTGTGAGCACTGGGAATATGCACCTTGGTTTGTTATCAGAGGGCTGCTCTTCGGCTCTGCATTGCTGGCATAGAAAGAGTATTTATATGAAGGTTAGAAAAAAAAAATAGGGAAGAGCACTGAAGTGTTCCTCTGGGAAGAAATCCATGCAAAGTTACATGGACTTTGCAACTGGAAGAGAAAAGGCAGATTACATTTGGGGTTTGCTAACGTCTGATAAACATGTAGAGGTAGACTATTTTAATAAAAGGGGCTCCATTATTTTGTTGTTTTAGTGCTTCTATTTACATTTCTTTCCTCTCAAATTTTGGCCATTTGTTGGTAAGCCACCTTTTTTGCAGCGTCTCTAGTACGTCTGCAGCAAAATGGGGGCTTTATTTTTATTCATTCATCACTGGCAAAATATGGAATGAAGATGGAGAATTACATTTTCACCAGGTTAGCCGGGTAACATGCATACTTACTGTATCACTTTTTGAAATACCTGAATTTAAGTCCTAGAGAAAGGTATCTGAAAATTAATTTGAATTATGAAGCTCATGCTTTATCACTTGGGCAGAAATAGGCCTGATCAAGGATACATTAGCAAAACAGACATTTTATACTCCCTATAAAAGGTAACAGCTCAGCATTTATATAATGCCAGAACCTAACTGTTTCTCAACATTTTGCATACACCAAAAAAGAGAAATATAATGAAGCCCTTGGCACAGAATTCCTGATACAAGGAGAAACTTCAATGTACCAACATGTTAATTTGCTTAGAAAACTGACCTGAAAAAAGAACATATCTGAGAAGTAAAAACCTTCTATGTGCAGAAAACGCAAATATATTTCACACACTGCAAAGCCCTCTTAAAATGAATCTCTAGTTAAAGAATAAAACATTTTGGGGCAACAGGACTTTACATTTCACAGAGTTCTGTTGTGTTAGGAGCGGACGTTTCTTATTCATAAACGGGGTGGTTGGGGAACCTTTTCGCAGTAGGACAAGCACCACCTGGCTCTTTGGTAGTATTTAAAAAAACCCAGTTTGGGTAAATTTGCATAGGGGAGGGGAGGGAAGGGAAATGCGCTCAAAGGGGAAGGAGATGCGAAAGACGCAGTAAATGGGCCCTAGAAAGCAGCTCTGGGTGCCTTCTGCCTATATCATCAGGGTACAAACAGCTACCAACTCCAAGGTTCTTACTGCTGGGGATGTCACACTTTATTGGCAATTATGAAAATCATGCACGTTTAGCAATGCACTCCAGCTCCTGGCGAGCTGCCAACATGGCCCCTCCGGGTTGCAAAGTTTGGGTGCCCCAATTGAGGGGAGTTTTGTTGAGTAGGACATTACATGGTTATCTGGAGGAATGGGAGGAGGAGCTTCATTAAACTGTCCCATTTGGTGAAGAGCAAACAGAATCAACACAGACCTCAGTGGCCAGAGAGAACCTGTATCCTATTAGACAAAAAGAAAGAAAAAAACCCCTTCTTGGGAAGCCAAGAACATGCGTCATAATCCAAGCACCTCAATTC
The DNA here is from genome assembly GCF_965140235.1 of Caretta caretta. Lineage (NCBI taxonomy): Eukaryota > Metazoa > Chordata > Testudines > Cheloniidae > Caretta > Caretta caretta. The sequence continues at coordinate 18,418,822 of NC_134230.1, forward strand.
GTCTAGTTTCCAGTATCCCCTTATTGCTTCTGGAGGTCAGTATGTTATAAAGAGTTTGGTTTTGTTTGTTAAAAACAAGACGATGACAAAAATCCACACACCCCAGTGAGCTTTTGGAATTGTGAAACATTAATGAAATCACATCGGAACTCATCTAAACATCCCACAGTACTTAACATGCTCCTGAGCAGTCACTGCCTGCAATGCATGACCTCGTTAAAAAGATGGGCAGCCAGAGAAATGCATCCTCCCCCCCCAGGACAACAACGAAGAGCCTTGTCTAGCTGTAGCATATGTTAAGTCTAACTGGCCGACAAGTGCTTCTGAGGGAACACGCTGTCAGAACGCTACATTAAGAGGAGGAGGAGATTTCCTGGAGAAGGGAATGCAAAGTATTTTCCTCCTCCCTTTCCCCGCCGTCCCCCCCCCCGAAACAAACAAACGAAACACACAACGTTATTTGCAAACAACAAAGAGACAACACACAGTCCTGAGAACATGCAACACAACAGAGGAGCTCCCAGACAGCACAGTCCCACATGGTTATCTCTGGGTTGTTATTTGTGGCAGTATAACAGGGGCACATGCTATGCCAGCAAAAGACTCTGGGAAATGCAGGTCCCTTTCCCATTCATCTGTTTCCATGTTATACACTTGCACGATGCTCGTTACATTGTTCAGGTGCCAGTTGTACCCTCCCACAATATAGATCTTCTTTTCTAACAAGCAACAACCAGCTTCTGACTGACCTGCCCGCATAGGGTTCACAGTTGTCCATTGGTCAGTTTCAGGCACATAGTATTCCACAGCCAATACATCAAAACAACGGTCAACGTGGTCCATGCGCCCTCCTAGGGCATAAATCCTCGTATTTGCACTGACCATGGCATGCAGGACTCTAGGTTCATTCATTGGGGTTTTAAACTCCCATTGATCAGCTGCCGGGTCATAACAGTGCAGGGCTTTTTTGTCTTCCACTGATATTCCATATCCACCCGATATGTACAGCTTGCCGCCCACTGTGGCCCCAGCATGCCCCCATGTCCTGCGTTTGAGGGAGCACACATAGGTCCACTCATTCTTTTTGGGACAGTACTTCTCTACGGAGGCCAGGCTCCCTGACCGGTTCCTCCCACCTGTGGCATACACCATGCCGTACAAGACATTCAGCTGAAATTGTATCCTGCTCTCTTGCATGGCTTGGATGCGCAGCCACTGGTTCAAGTGGGGGTCATAGCGGTAGCAGATATCTACAGCTCCCTCACCACTGCGGTACTGCAGATGCTGCCCCCCCACGACGTAGACAAAGTTGTCAAGCACAGCCACACAGGCATGGCTGCTGCCCACCTCCATCTCAGTGAGCTCCTTGAATTGACGCACATTGGTGTCTGGCAAGTAATACACTTTGCCGCTCACAGTCCGGTCATTGTCAGTGTATGGGGTGCCGCCAAAGGTGATGAGGGACAGGACATCGGAACGGATGGTGGTTCGAGGAGACTGCATCTCATGCTGGCGGAAGGGCAAGATCTGGTAGTTGAACGCCTCCAGCAAATACTGCCGGCACAGGACGTCTTCCACCATGATGTCCAGGGTCTGCACGCTGTCCACCAGCTCAGACGATTTCATGAGCGGGAAGCGAATGTGGCAGAGCACCTGGCTGGCGTTGGCACGGCGGGACTGGTCATACTGCAGCCAGCGGATGGCAGCTTGGAAGAGGTCTATTTCACTGCAGCTCTTTAGTTTATTGCTTTGCAGGAAGAAGACAAGGCGCTCCAGGGGCAGGTGAAGAAAATCCTCTTCCTCAGAAATCTGAAGGAAGTGCCTAAAGGTGAACGTGTCTACTGATTCCTTCAAGGACGCGAGACTGAAGGTGGTGGCCATCTGCCCGATATTAAGACACGTTTCAACACTCATTGCAGACTTCAGGAACTCTTCGCAGAGCTCTACCACGGGCACCATCTGGAGGAAGACTGCAGCTCCCAGCACATCCTGAATACAGTCAAGGTCGAGAGTCACTTCAGCACTATAAGCAAAGTCTATTATGTGTTTCAGTCCTTTTGCGGATACCCCTTTCAGTTCAATCACATCTTGGCTGGTTTCTCTCATCCCTCCTGTGAACATTGCCCTGAAGGTCAAAAACACAAGAGAAATTCTTGTTTCCAATCATGTGTAAAGTGATGCACTGTCTACCTTAAGTTGTTTTGTTTTTGTGTTTTTTTTGGGGGGGGGGGGGGACTGGTAATCAAAGCACAGCATCTTGAAAGGCCTAACTGCCAAAGAGAAATGGGAGCACGAAATAACCAATACTAACCTTATGATGGAACATACAATGAAGGTAAAAATTAAATATTCCAGTTATAAAAAAATAAGGTCTCAATCCTGCTCCTGCAAAAACCACCAGGGGTAACTGCACACCTAAATTCCTGATTTGCAAGTGCAAATGGGGGTTTTGTGGGTGCAGTGGGAATGCAGAGATTTCTACAGGCCCTGGTATTTGGGGGTTCAATGATGCTTTGGATTTACATGGAGCAGGGCGTTTCAGGCAAGGATTTCAGTTTGGCCCATTGTATTGTGTGTGAACTTATTAATGGCTTTAAGATTCTGGACACATGGAGAACTTTGCAATTGCTGCAAATCTCAATACAAGGATCTGACTTTTCTTGACTGTAAAATTCCATTTGGTAATTGTGATAGAGAACTGCAGAGAGCACGCTGCTGGCCAGTCACTGAGACATCCTGCCAGAAGCTAATGCCCAGCACACTTTGGCCACAGCCTTTATACACCCATCACTCTAGGAGTGCCAGGCATCAGTTGCCGAGTCTTACACTTCACAGAAATATCTGGACCAAGCCTATTAAAGGACCATCAGTGTTTTTATATGAGGAGGTCGAGAACTACTTAGCTACAAACACTTGCTCCAATTACATGCTTCCCTGCACACTAGTGCAGCTACGCTGCTGGTTTTGAGGGTTATTCTCCACTCCCTATGAAACTGTGAGTTTGCACCATCTTCCGAAAGCTGCTGTCGTATTGCAGGAGGACAGCAGGGGGCTAGCAGGCAATTAAAAACAATATCTAGTTACAGCACAGCTGTGAGCAAATCAGTTGACCAGGCCTTGCACAGATTAGGCCCTGGATCCCCTCATCAGGAGGCTTCTAAATTCCACAGGCGGTACATGCAGAGCCAGGTGCTGCAGGCAAAGCTAGTAAGCTGTTCTAGGTAGGTGCTGCGTTTCCCACTCTGTGGGCATGATGGGGCTGTAGCCGCATGTCATTTACAAGTTTACATTAAACTTAGGCGCCGTTTATGTTACTTCTGGGAAGCTTGAGTGCAAAGGTTTGTTTTGTGAACACATGCCTCAGCTAGTGTTGCCAGAGGGGCGCAGGGAGCAAACGCCTCTTGCAAACACGTTGCTGGAGAAGCAACGAGGAGCCACTTTCACCAAAACCAGGTTCAGGCTGCATAAAGGTCCAAAGGGTCTGCAATTTAAAAAGGGCTTTTAATGGATATGTGCTTCCCCCCACTTTAGGGCCTCCCACCCCCACCTGGCCCCCTTTGCCTCTCTCTTCCAAGTTCCACCCTCTTGGATTTGGACTTCACCATGGGGCTGCTGCAGGAAGCTACAGAAACATCAAGGAGCAGCCACACAAAGTATATCTCCCCGGCCAGTCAAGGTGTCTCTGCAGCGCCTGGAGGAATCCTCACACGACCTTTCATTTGGCTAGTGCGGGTAACCATGGCAGTGAAGAGGGTGGCACAGCCTTCAGCACAACCGAAGTACGGAGCCAGGGTCCCGCAGGCTAGGACCGGGATGGCGAGCCTGTCTTCACTGCTCTGGTTACCCCCACTAGCCAGAGGAAAGCTGGCATGGGCCCGGCATACCCACACCACAGTTACACCTTAGCTTGCAGGCTAGATAGACCCTAAAAGAGCCGGGAAGCGGGAAAGTGCCCCTCCCCAACCTCACAACTATTTGGCAGTTTGGAGGAGTTAGGCTTTCCATGGGGATTTTGTTTGACATGTTCTCCAATGACCTTTGCTTTGATTTAAAAGGTCTTAAATAGGCAGTCACTGCTACCTAAATCAGGGCACCTTGGGGAGAAGGAAACTGATTTTGTACCTTCAAGGAGTTAGACACAGGAGTAAAATAATGGCTTGGGTTGCAATTCCCCTCCCCAAACTGTGCCAAAAGGATTGGTGCAGTCCAGTGTGGGCACCCAGACAGCTGAGCTGAGTGGGAGACCTGGGGATAAAATGGGCCTTCCATGGCCCAGTGACCAATAATACTATTGACTGATGTTGTATGTCCATGCAACAGAAAGGAGCATTATATTACAATCCCTCCACATAACCATCTTCCAGAGCAGTATGCTGCTTTCGGCAGGGCCACCCAGAGGATTCAGGGGGTCTGGAGTCTTCGGGGATGGGGGTTCTTCCACTCCGGGTGTGTTCGGTGGCACTGAAAGACCCCCTGCCGCCGAATTGCCACCGAAAACTCTACTGGGGGCCCCTGTGGGGCCTGGGGCAAATTGCCCCACTTGCCGCTCCCCCCCGGGCGACCCTGGTTTTCGGTCCACCTGGAATGCAGACGTATTTGTTGGGTAGAGAAGCTGAATGTGAAGAAGGAAACAGGCAGGGGACTGGACTGGATGACCTCTCGAGGTCCCTTCCTGTCCTATGATTCTATGAAATAGTGAAATCATGCAATTCCTGTAAAAGCTGTTATGGGTCTGAAATACTGGCTACAGAAATGTATGAAAGAGGCATTTAGTGCTCTGCCCCCCCCCCACACCTTTCTGAATAAAAAGCAGGGTATTTTCAAAGGCTAGATTATGCTACCATTGTTCCCCAGGACAGCCCTACTTAACACAACAGTGGTGGTAAAAGAACCCTACTAGGCAATTATGGTTGGCGGTGAGAACACACGAGCAATGGCACTGCCACAGCCTTTATGAATACAAATGGTGCTATTAGCATTTGGTGGAAGATCATCTCCATTGTTAATCGCCTGCCTGTTAGGGACAGCGATAAACCTTTAGGGCTCACGGTAATGGAAAAAACACAGCTCCTGGATTGGCTAAGAAAACAGACACACAACAAGGCAGCCTGGACCAGCAGCAAAATGTGGTGGAAAAATCAAAGAGACGTCCCTGTACACAGTGCTTGGTGTTCTTGGCCATTGGGATCCAGCGGCCAAGCCCCTCAGACCCGGCAAGAGCCAGCACTTCCAGGGACTGCAGACTCCACCTACGGGGCCCTTTGCCCCTTTAGCTCCCAGTGTTGAACGGCCGTTCATCAGGAACTCCAATGCAACTCAGACTCTTCGGATCAAAACACCTGCTGGACCCCCAGTACCCTTTAGCATTTGGAACTGCTGCTTCCCTGTCAGGAAGCGATCCCGCTCTCAAATGCGCTGTCAGTTAATAACAGTTTGACAGAGAGGTTGGAGGGCCCCGGGGGGAGGATGCTAGCTAGTGACTCAGGACAGCTGGGTCCAGTGCCCTGCTTTGCCTCAGACTCACTCCAGGTCTGGCCTAGGGCAAGTTAGCTCATTTTTCTGCCTCCATTCTGCATTGGTACCAAGAGGGTGACAGCCCTGCCTCACCTCCCAGGGGTGCTGGAAGGATACGTCCAGCCAAACTGTGAGGCTCAGCTACTCTGGGAATGAGAGCTGAAGAAGACTGGGACATTCAGATGAGAAAAGAGACGCCTAAGAGGGAATATGACCAAGGTCTATAAAAAAGTGGCTGGTGTGGAGAAGGTGAACAGGGAAGTGTAATTTATCCTTTCCCATAACACAAGAACCAGGGGTCACCCGATGAAATGACCAGGCAGCAGGTGTAAAAGAAACACAAGGCAGTGCTTCTTCACACAGCGCACCATCACTCTGTGGAACTCGTTGCTGGGGGATGTTGTGAAGGCCAAAAGTATAACTATGTTAAAAAAAGAATTAGCTCAGTTCCTGGAGGACACGTCCATCAGTGGCTATTAGCCAAGATAGTCAGGGATGCAACCCCATGCTCCAGGTGTCCCTAAACCTGGGAATGGACGACAGGGGATGAAGCACTCAGTAACTGCCCTGTTCTGTTCATTCCCTCTTGAAGCATCTGGCACTGGTCAGACACAGGATACTGGGTTAAATGGACCACTGGTCTGACCCAAGGTGGCCATTCTGATGTTCTTAATGGGGGCCATAACACCTTAGATAAAATGACATGTAATAGTTGAAAATAACAAGCTAGCATTTGCATTATTGCTACCTAACTTCTCCCCTGGAGGCTCTTATGGTTGTGGCCACCATCCTTCCAGCTCAGAGCCACTCGATGACCCTCCATAATCAGCTGGAATAGCCCTCGCTGAGTTTCCCTCCCTGACAGGCAGAGAGCACTGCCCGGGCAGCCTCCAAAAGGAGACCAAGACCTAGAATTGAATATTGAATAGTTGCTCGCTCCGCACAGATTTCACTGTGACTAAGGTGCAACTCAGTGTGAGTGAGCAGCCAGCCCTTAATTTCACAACCCACCAACTTTCCTAGAGTAAAGGAGGAAAGGCAAAGGAAGAGATGCCTGGTTCTGCTTTCCTGTCAGATTCTCACCTGAAGTAGTCACTGCAGGCAGCCAAGACAACTTTATGAACCTGAAACACTTCGTTATTTATAGTGAGGATGACATCAAGCAGCTGAGCCTGAGCCCGGAGCGAGGCCAGTCCTTGCAGGAGAGTGGTGCTGTGGCCAGGAGCAGAGAACGTGCATTTCAGGGCGCTGTTCTTGTCAGCCATGCTAAAAACAGAACAAGAGAAACAGACTGGTTTTTTAAATTTAAAACGTGTGATACACCTATGGAGCTACCTGCTGGGGAAGATGCTGTGATGTAAAGCAGTTTGAGAGCAATCATACCGGGTTCTCCAGCTCAAATGCAGTGCAGAACATGATGATGTCCATAGCTTCGCTGTCACTCCCCCCCCAGACAGATTTCTGAATTTTTAAATTACATTTTCACGTTACTGACAACAAGCTGTCAGCCTGCAGCTGACATGGGCTTCTTGGCTAGCAGATCAGAGCCAGCCTAAACACCAGCAAACAGGGCCAAGCAATTCACACACACTGCTGGGACCCCACAGTTGTGACTAACTTACAGAGCCCATCCGGACCTCCAACTCTGGCCTTGACACTGGAGGGGAACGCAGCTGACTGCTCAATCTCCGGAGCCGCCCGGCTGGAGAGGGGCACAAGTCATAGCGCATTCCATGCTGCAGCAGTTTAGCATCCTGTATATCGTAAGGCCAGCCCTGCTAACCCCTAATCAGTGCTTTCTTCACACTAGCTTGACCCACATCCAAAGAGGGAATGCAAACTCTGACATTGCCATTTAGTGCAGCATTTGGCATTGCACTGTAACTAGACTCCTCCCCATGTCAATATCTTCTTGGGTTTTTTGAAATATCCTGTGCATGTTCTTCGCTATGGGGAAAATTCTCCCCTCAGATTAACATGCTGGGCCTTGACTCCACTTCCTTACCCGCTACACGTAGGGTTCTCACTGGCAGCTGTGAGTTTCCCACACAGACAGGAAGAGCAGAACATCAGAGCCCAGATCCTCCATGCAGCTGGGCAGACAATTACAATTAAGATGTATATTGTCTAGCCCAGTCCTTCTCAAACTCTCTGATGTGGTGGACTAGCAATTTTTTTTCCCAATGTGTGCGCGGACCGGCAGCCAATGGCTCGTAGACAGGCACCGGTCCGTGGACCACCACTTTGAGAAGCACTGGTCTAGGCTGAATTTGCAAGCCTGTCCGATGCTGGACCTGCAAACTTTGAAATTACACCACACTGGGGATGGGGTTCGCAAAACTTTTGAGGCCTATTTTCAAATTTGACCCACTGTTCACTTATTCTTGTCATTTCGCTCAACATCCCACACTTCTGTCTTTTGGAAGGAACCTTAGTGTTCAAGCTAGGATTTCAATTTGCAGAAATTATTCTTTTTTCAGACTACTGATCATCAGATTTTAATTAGCATTAGGGATGTAAAAGGTTAACCGGTAAGCATTAGGCTTACTGTCAACCAACCTTAACCATTAACCCCCTGCACGCCAGCTGGAGCAGCCCCAGCCCTGGCCACACTGGCTGACCAGCGGGACCCCAGCCCCAGGACCCGGCCATGCTGGCCACAGCAGCCCCAGCCATGCCGGGCCAGTCGGCCAACTGCAACAGCTTCAGCCCCAGCTGTGCCGGGCCGCACCAGAGGGACCCCAGCCCCAGCCATGCCAGGCCATGCTGGCCGGACCTCAGTTAACCGGTTAACCGACATAATTTTAATCGTTTAACCAGTTAATTTTTTAAATGATATTTACATCCCTAATTAGCATATTTTGTGGAATGAGGAGGGAGTGACAGAGAGTTCCAGATGGGTCCTGTAGAACCTGATGAGTTGCTGATGTCGTATTTACACAGTAATCTACGGATGTACGTTCAGTGCATCTTTTACCTGGAGATTAACTTCTGCCAAGCTCATCTGGAGATGCAAGCCATACTATGAGTGTATTTGGTATTCTAACTGAATAGGTGGGAGAAGGATTGGTGCTATTAACATTTATATTGGGGTAATGCCTAGAGGCCAAACAGGTTGGGCCCCATTGTGCTAGGGGCTGTACAAATATATATGAAATGACAGTCCCTGTTCAAAGAGCTAGCAAGCTAAACCAAGAGACAGAAGAAGTGGATGAGACAAACAAGCAGGTCAGCTGGGGGGGGGAGAAGACAGGGTAGCAAAATCAGCAGGATGTGCCCAGTTCTTAGCCAATAAGGAGCCGTGAACGCAACTTGCCAACTGCTTAGTTGTGATCAGATGGCAGTTTCCTGTATGCAGTGCATTATGGCAGCACGAGTTAAAGAAAATCCATCAGAGTCCTGAGAGGTTGGCCAGCATTCTGGTCAGCTGTCATGCTCTGCCCATGAGGCAGCTGCCTTAATCAGGAGTGCCACATGCATGTCACTGTAGAGCACTTTGGGGTCCATCAGGGCTATTAATGTATGGTTATATCTGGGGGGCGGTGAAGTGTGGCAGCGTCCCTCTAGAGACTTAATTCACTGTTACAAATCAGCTACCTACCAGTAGGACGAAGTCTTAGTTCATAAAGCTCAATACAGTTCTAACATCGGTTTTACTTTAGTGAAAATGTCACTAGTCCCCACCCATTTCTCCTTGTGAGCAGAAATGCATGGAGCTTGTCTTAAAATGCCCTGGCCCCCTTCAGCGGCTAAAGACAAATGAGGTCAGCGCACATGAAGCTTTATGCTTCTCTGTACCCTGTGAAATAACTATGGGACCAAGTCCAGTTTAAATGAGAAGCTTAAAAAGAAAGATTCAGGTAAAACATGGCTGTCAAGGTTCCTCCCACACTCTGAACTCTAGGGTACAGATGTGGGGACCTGCATGAAAAACCTCCTAAGCTTATCTTTACCAGCTTAGGTCAAAACTTCCCCAAGGTACAAAATATTCCACCCGTTGTCCTTGGACTGGCCGCTACCACCACCAAACTAATACTGGTTACTGGGGAAGAGCTGTTTGGACGCGTCCTTCCCCCAAAATACTTCCCAAAACCTTGCACCCCACTTCCTGGACAAGGTTTGGTAAAAAGCCTCACCAATTTGCCTAGGTGACTACAGACCCAGACCCTTGGATCTTAAGAACAATGAACAATCCTCCCAACACTTGCACCCCCCCTTTCCTGGGAAATGTTGGATAAAAAGCCTCACCAATTTGCATAGGTGACCACAGACCCAAATCCTTGGATCTGAGAACAATGAAAAAGCATTCAGTTTTCTTACAAGAAAACTTTTAATAAAAATAGAAGTAAATAGAAATAAAGAAATCCCCCCTGTAAAATCAGGATGGTAGATATCTTGCAGGGTAATTTAGATTCAAAAACATAGAGAACCCCTCTAGGCAAAACCTTAAGTTACAAAAAAGATACACAGACAGAAATAGTTATTCTATTCAGCACAATTCTTTTCTCAGCCATTTAAAGAAATCATAATCTAACATGTACCTAGCTAGATTACTTACTAAAAGTTCTAAGACTCCATTCCTGGTCTATCCCCGGCAAAGACAGAATATAGACAGACACACAGACCCTTTGTTTCTCTCCCTCCTCCCAGCTTTTGAAAGTATCTTGTCTCCTCATTGGTCATTTTGGTCAGGTGCCAGCGAGGTTACCTTTAGCTTCTTAACCCTTTACAGGTGAGAGGAGCTTTCCCCTGGCCAGGAGGGATTTCAAAGGGGTTTACCCTTCCCTTTATATTTATGACAATGGCTTAAAACATCTCCTCTTATTAGCTGTTAATCTTGGAAAATGAAGATGGAAGAGACTTACTAGGTTACATCGGGTCCCTCTCCCAGGGCAGGATATCTCATTAATGGAACATTCTTCAGGAGTCTCTCCTGTTTAGTTTTAAACGTCCATCTCCGTGGGAGACTATTCCACAGTATAAGGCCTTGTCTACACACAAGGGCTGCGCTGCTTTCACTATAGGATATAGTTCAAGCCACAAAGCTGGCCTAGTCTGTCTGTCTTGGAAATCTGCTTTAGCCAAACACAAGTTTTTCCTTAGTCAAAATACAAGTTGTTTGGCTCAACACAGGATTAAACTGGGTGAAATTTAGTGCTCTGTGATACACAGATCAGACTAGCTGATCTAATGGTCCTTGGCCTTAAACTCTATGAATCTAACCTGGGACAGCTTTTCCCATCCAGGATGGGGAATGAGCCATAATGGCATAAGCCACTTTACAACAGTCTAACTGAACCCCATTAGGGGTTGTGCTGGTGTAACTATCTTGGTGAAAAATATCACACCTCAGAACAAAATAGGTCAAGTGGAACAAAAGCTGTGTGTAGGGCAGGCCTGAGATCTCACTGTTCACAAGTTCACCCCGTACCAATATTCCTCCTCATTTAGTTTCATCCCGTTACTCCTAGTTATACCCTCTTGCCCCATGCTCAACAATTCCTCTGTCTACTTCATGTTTACATTTTTGGGTGAAAAAATGCAAAGGATCCAACAATTAAAGTCACTTTAGCTCCTTTTGATAAAACACATGAAAAATCCAATAGCATAAGGAGGGTTATTGTTGCCCATGTTTGCTAGGGGTCCTGAAAAGTACCACCCCAAAACTGTCACAAAATAAACTGCTCAAACTGGAAACCCTAAGTCCAATGGAGACAAATAATCACAACCACAGGAAACAGAAGAAGAAGCGCAGAGAAACCAAGGGGCGGGGGGGGGGGTGAGGGGGAGAGGCAGGAACAAGTACTGCCTTGTGTCTCACAACACCGCAGTTAATAGAAGAGGATTTGTATAAAAACAGGTTAAGCTCAAACCAGTCTGTCTGTCATACCACAGGGCACAAAATAATGGTGCACTACATTATACTGTGTGGCCTTGCTCTCCGTGCTTTGTGCTACACGAGAAACAAGGAGAAGCAGAAGCTGGATGCCAGAGACGATGAAGCACAAAAGGAAGCCTTGAATATCTGAAAGTGCCATTGCAAGGCTGTTCGTATCTAATTTGAGATCATCTGCATATACCGTACACTTATCACTGTCACCGTCTGATAAAGAAGAAACGTCCTGACTGGCAAAAGTAAGGAAGAGTCACCATCTACCACTCTGCTTCAGAACATGCCTTCAAGCTACAGAGCCTTCTTCACTGTACAACGGTGCCAAGCTATTCACTCGTCTGCAAATCTTTTCTCCCTCTTCTCTCCCACACCCCCCTTTTAATAAGATAGGATTGGGGGCATTTGGGGATTTTCCTTATTTTATTTCTTCACTCTCAAAGCTATATGTTATGGCCACCCTCTCCCTCTGTTGCAGAGCCTCTCAGAGGACCTACGGAGACCTCTAGAGAAAAGCAAAGTGTTTTTCACCAAGAGCTGAGAATACTGCTTCTGTAGCACTTCAAGTTCCTCCCAATCCAGGGAGCAAGGTGAAGTGGCTGTCTATATTAACGAGTCAGAATTACCCTGGTGTAAACATTCAACAATAAAAAGCCACATTCACATAAAGCAATAACATATTCAGTGCACATTGCATCCGAGGGCTTTGTTCATCAACTTTAAGAGGACCTGAAAGCATTTGCAGGATCTGGGCTTTTAACACAGTTGCACTGCTAAGATGATGACTGCTAGGATAGTTATGTAAAGTTTGTATAATTATTCTCCTTCCCATACAGGAACAGCGGTTCCAGTGTACAGCATCTTTCTACCAGTATATCTGCATCCAGTTAGGGGGATTGTATTGTACTGCTTTAATAGACCAGTTCAAGCGGTATAGTTTTCTAGTGTAGACAAGCCCTGAGTAGGGTACAGGCAGCTCATTGTAGGTGACTGTTTCATGGGCACTGCCCATGCTAATGGCCAAATGTTCCCATAAGCTCCGTGACAGTCGCAGTTCTATTTAGTGAAAGGGACTGGCTGACTCAGAGACAGGTAATGGGATGGAACACCTTTCATCTCTCTGCTGCTCTTTGACGCCAGTCCAAGCTACAAAGGATTGAAAACAATTACTATGTGATAGCTGTTTCGTAGCCCATGTGAAAGGAATTTGGTGAGTCTCAATGGTACATATCACAAAAAGCAACCAGAAGAAAAAAAAAAAAAACAGACCTGAAGAAGAGCTCTGTGTGGCTCGAAAGCTTGTCTCTCCCACCAACAGAAGTTGGTCCAATAAAAGATTTTACCTCACCCACCTTGTCTCACAAAAAACAACTGCAGCATTTGGTCTTCTCTCTCCTGGGCAAACACATTGCATTAGAAAATATGAGCCTTACCTAACAAATGTTTAATACAGGGTTCCCCCTTTGTGTGGCCAAGGGCTCTCATGTTTCAAGACACATCAGCTCATTGTGGTTAGCCCTAGGAGTTAACATTCATTTGTACATTTTCTAACAAAACTAAACAGCAGTCTCAGGCCTTGTCTACAAGGGGGAAAGGGACCAGCCCAGCTATTCTAGGGTAACTCTCCCACATGGGTGCTATTCCAGAGTAAAAGTCACTCTTATTCCAGAACAGCGTGTCCACAGGGAAGCGATTATGGCAGAGCTATTGCAGAAGAGCTTATTCCACAAAAGTTATGCTGGACAATTTCCCCATGTAGACCAGGCCTCTGAAAAAATCCCAAGGACTTAATGGCCCGTGGATACTGAGCTCCTCTCTTATCCCTCCATTGTGTCTACACTAGGGAATTTTACCACCAATGCGGACATTGGTTCAGCTGAACCACAGTTGGTGCCACTGGGAGCCCTAGAGTACACAGGGTTCTGGAGGCTTCCAGTGGCAGCATGGTCCAGCGTTTATGGTGCTGGCCTAGGACTCAGGAGACTTGGGTTCTATTCCTGGCTCTGCCACTGGTCAGCAAGTCACTTCCTCTCTCTGTGCATCTATTTCTTCTCCCACCCTTTGTCTGTCTGTTTATACTGCAAACTCCATGGGGCAGGGACTGTCCCATCCTTTGTACAGCACCAACACAATGGAGCCCTGACACCAGACAGGGCTTCTAGGTGCTACTTTAATTCAAACAAACAACAGCAACAACTGACAGTGCTAAAGACAGGTCTGACCACAAGAGCCTCATGGCTACCACTAGTCCTAACCCTGATTACCAGGGGTAGCACTGGAGGGATGGTGTTTGTAAGAGTCCCTACGGTAGACAAGTCTCTAACGGTAAGACACTGCAGGGGGTGTGAAGCAGCAAGGGTAGGTTTATGTGCATGAAGCTTGCATGGGCACATCTTTTCAGTGGATAAAAAAAGGACTTCAGACTCTCGAGCCGTCGATCGGGCAGTGCTAAACCCACATCAGTGAGGACAGCAAAACTAAAGTGAAGCCAGAGAGAATCCCTTTATTTTGCATGCGTGGTCTGAATACAAAGGGCCTTCTTTCCGAGCGCTTGCAAGGTAGCACGAGAGAGATTTTACTAAGGTAGTTCATTTAAATGCCTTCAGTTTCGTGCCTATGTAAAAAGCACATTCAGATTCCAATTTCTAAACTACAATTAGACACTTAAAATCAAAACAAAAAAGTCAAACTCCCTCGGATAAGTCAGTGGTAGCTATGGTTACCGTAATATTTCAGATCCTTAGGCTTTATCTCACACGCCCAAATGATAAAGTTGTTGTTTTCAGCAACTCACACTGACAAATATTACCAAGGAGCAATAAGGCTAAACAGACCGCTGAAGAGTTTGCTATTGGATGGAGTCATATCAATTGGCACTTTGACTTCCAGACACCACTTCTCTGGCCTCTTTCCCTCTGCCAAAACCCACTAATCCGGCTCCTTCCGTACTAACATGCAAGGCTTGGCATTTGGAGGAGGAGGGCCGTTAGCTGCTACTCGGCCATGTGGCTCTTAAAAATACCTGGCCCATTAACCTACTTACATGCCCAGCAGCAGCATGCAGGAATTGGAGTGGCCCACCATCAGAACAGTCTATCACAATAATCTACCATCATCTCCCTGTCCAAATTAACAATAATCACTTAATGATCAGCAGCTAATTAAACATTAACAGAGTGGAGGGGCTGTTTTCCAGAGAAATCCAAACACCTTTAGGAAGCAACATCGAATAAAATAAATTTTGCTCATTTCTTTGTTCCCTCCCCCACCTTACCTCCCTCTTCTCTTTTTGTCCCTTGGCATCTTTGTCTTTCACCATAAATGATCAGGACAAGTACTGAGCTCTGGACTAATGTGTCTGTCCAAGCATTTCAAACACGTCCAGTGATCTGGGTGCCCAAACTGAGACCCTTTCAATGGGCCCGATTTTCAAAGGGATCGGCCGTTTCTGAAAAAAACAGGGTCCTTTAAGGTGCCTCAAATTGGGCAGCCCAAAATCACTAGTCACTTTTGAAAACCTTGCCCTTTCTTTTACAATTGAAGCCTTTGAGGTTAAGAAAAATCTGCTCTTTGGGGGAGGGAAGGGGGATTAATATTTGCTTGTTCTTAAAAATTATATACCTTTACATCAACAAGACAGCAACCATTGTTATTTATGTTATGGTAGCACTTAGATGCCCCAACCGTGGCTGGAACCCCATGGTGCCATGAATTGTAAATACAAAATACACATGCTAGGACGGTGGCTCTCAACCTTTCCAGACCCCCATTCAGGAGTCGGATTTGTCTCGTATACCCCCAAGTTACACCTCACTTAAAAATCACTTGCTTATAAAATTAGGCATACAAAAAAAGAACAGGAGTACTTGTGGCACCTTAGAGACTAACAAATTTATTTGAGCATAAGCTTTCGTGGGCTACAGCTCACTTTATCGGATGCATAGAATGGAAGATATAGTGAGAAGATATATATATACATACAGAGAACATGAAAAGGTGGAAGTAGCCATACCAACTGTAAGAGGCTACAGAGGAACAGCCGTGTTAGTCTGTATTCGCAAAAAGAAAAGGAGTACTTGTGGCACCTTAGAGACTAACCAATTTATTTGAGCATGAGCTTTCGTGCTCACGAAAGCTCATGCTCAAATAAATTGGTTAGTCTCTAAGGTGCCACAAGTACTCCTTTTCTTTTTGTAAGAGGCTAATTAATTAAGATGAGCTATTATCAGCAGCAGAAAAAAAACTTCTGTAGTGATAATCAAGATGGCCCATTTAGACAGTTGACAAGAAGGTGTGAGGATACTTAACATGGGGAAATAGATTCAGTCTGTGTAATGACCCAGCCACTCCCAGTCTCTATTCAAACCCAAGTTAATGGTATCTAATTTGCATATTAATTCAAGCTCAGCAGTTTCTTGTTGGAGTCTGTTTCTGAAGCTTTTCTGTTGCCGCCAAGCGTTTACAATCTACGTGGACAAGATAGTCTTACCATCATGCTACGTGGACAAGATAGACATACCATCAAGATAGGGTTACCAGGTGTCTGGTTTTGGACCAGAAAGTCCGGTTGAAAAGGGACCCTGGCGGCTCCAGTCGGCACAGCTGACTGGGCCGTTGAAAGTCTGGTTGGCAGTGCAGCGGGGCTAAGACAGGCTCCATGCGGCTCCCAGAAGCAATGGCATGCCCTCCTTCCAGCTCCTATGCGTAGGGGCAGCCAGGGGGCTCCGAGCACTGCCCCCGCCCCAAGCGCTGGCTCTGCAGCTCCCATTGGCCTGGAACTGCGGCCAATGGGAGCTGTAGGGTGGCGCCTGCAGATAGGGCAGCGCACAAAGCCGCCTGCCCGTGCCTCCACATAGGAGCCGGCAGGGGGACATGCCACTGCTTCCAGGGGCTGCCTGAGGTCAGCGCTGCCGAGAACCTGCATCCCGACCCCCTCCCGCCCTCCGAGCCCCTCAGTCCCAGCCCGAAGCACCCTCCTACACCCCAAGCACCTCATCCCCATCCCCAGCCCAGAGCCCGCACCCCCAGCTGGAGCCCTCACACCCCCCCATACCCCAACCCCCTGCCCAGATCCCCCTGCCGCACCCTGAGCCCCTAATTTCTGGCTCCACCCTGGAACCCACACCCCTAGCCCAGAGCCTGTACCTGCTCCCAAACCCCAACTCTGAACCCCTCAGCTCAACCCCCCAGCCCGGAACCCGCACCCTGAACTCCTCATTTCTAGCCCCACCCAGGAGCCTGCACCCCCAGCCGGAGCCCTCACCCCCTCCTGCACCCCAACCCCACCCCAGCCTGGTGAAAATGAGCGAGAAGGGGTGGGGCAGAGGGCAGGACAAGGGTGTTCGGTTTTGTGGGAGTAGAAAGTTGACAACCCTACATCATGCCCATTTCAGAGATGGGGAACTGAGGTCCACAGAGATTAAGTGATTTGCCCAATATCATGTACAGAATCTGTAGCGAGCCTGGAACTGTATCGTCATCTCCTGAGTCCCACCTGGTGCTTTAACCAGACAATCAACCATGCCTGCACTTAAGCCCCATACTTCGCTCTGATACCATTCAAGCTATGTCCATACAGTGATTGGTTCTGGGAAGATCCTAAAAGGGGACACTTAGTAACAAAGACAGTGCTGTCATCAGACCCAGTTCTAATCCTGCTGGTGTATAGGAATGACTCCACCTTGGGCCCATATAAAATGATCCTAATCCTACAAATTACTCAGGCAGCTACACAGTATCCCAATCGTATAAAACAACCAGCTACTCTCTTCCATTCCTAAAATTTCAGGATGATTCAAACACACAAGGACCTCAAGAGATAGAAAGACTCAGCCAGATTCAAAGGGTTACATGGGAAAATATTACAAATTCTGTGCCCTGTCTTCATGGTACTCCTTACGGGTAATAACACTGTCTGATATGATAGAGAAAGCGTCCATGACTGGCTTACATCCTCTGGAGTCATAATCTGTTAATCCTCCAGATCCAGTCTCTAAACCAAATGACACTAGTTTAAAACAAGCCAAATACATCCGATCCCAACTACATAAAATGAGATCCTCTTTTAAAATCATGATGTATTATCTGCAACACAGTAGCATCTAGAGGCCCAAAATTGGACCCAGGTTTTTTCTACCATTTGTTTGTTTTCTTTGCCTAATACAATACCCCCCTGACCACAACCATCCTAAAATAGCCAACATTTCCACGGACTGGTGTGCAAAAGCAGAGAGGCACCTAGTGGTGCCAAACCGCAGAGCAGGCAAGAGTTACATCAAACCCGCTTGTGTGCCATACTAAAGTGCAGTAATTCCTCCAGGCCTAATTACTTGGGGGCTCTTGGTTTGTTTTTCATTTCCCACACTGCCCCTGGCAATACTTCCAGTTCAAGAGCACGTGCACATGACTGACATATAGAACCGGGTACGACGGAACACCCTACCCGAATGAATCCACGAGGCCACTGCTTCCGCCTTCAGATCCCTTCTCGAGACCCACCCCTGCTTCCACACCTACCGCAAATCAGCGATGGCTCGGTTGTGCCTCTCTCAGAGAGTGGGTTTTATTAAAAAACAAAACGCGGCGCACAGTACTAACACGCCGTACAGAGCAGGGAAGAAGAGTTCCCTCCACTCTGAGTCACTGGGGGAAATTTTCTGCTCCGTTATGCAGCAGGCCGCACTACTTGCTCACATTCGTCCCTCCCATTCTGGCCTGAAAAAAGTCTATCAATCACCCCACGCCTGATGTGTTGGACTCGGCGCTTTGTGTGGTAGCGGCCTCTGTAACCCTGCCGTGGCGCAGTATTTTCATTACCCTCGCCCTTCCTTCCCCCTTTCCCACACTCACCACAGCTTATTTCAAAGTTAGATTGTGAACTCTTGGGTCGGGACAGGTCTCTGTTGCTTTGTGTCTTTGTAGCACTTGACTGGGACGTCTGGGCGCTACGGCACTATAAGGGTGGGTCCGTACTGCAATGAAAAGCCCGCAGCAGGCCCATGCCAGCTGACTCAGGCTCACAGAGCTCAGGGCCTGTTTCACTGTGGTGTAGACGTCCAGGCTCAGTCCAGAGCCAGGGTTCTAGGACCCTGCGAGGTGGGAGGGTCTCAGGGCTGGGGCTGACATCTACCCTGCAATTAAACAGCCCCTTAGCCCGAGTCAGCTGGCACAGGCCAACCGTGGGTGTCTAATTGCAGTGTAGACACACCCTAAGTGACAGTATCAATTATCTATGTTACTTACAAATACAAAATGTGAATACAGTAAAATGGATGGAAATTTAAGGCTCAACTTTCATGACCCTCCATAAACACCCACCCACCAGATTGGTGCTGCTACCCACTGCTAATCTGAAGCAAGAGTGGGAAAAAAAACCAAAAAACCCAAAACACACCATCATTTTGCCTGCCAGAGCATTTTAAATACTTCCACTTTAACGCAAAGACAAGAAATCCGGGTTTGCAGCACTGGCAAGCAGCTGCATGAGCACTTGGAACTGGCATTATAATTTCAAATTCTGTATGGTCAAATTCTCTTAATATCACTCATTTCCTGCATTTCTACGACCTTTTCACTCACCTTCTGGGTAAGGATGTGCCCATTATAAGCTCTCCTGTAGCATTTCTAAAGAATCTTGGACGGGACATAAACCGGTTCTACACTACGCACCTTGAACTCCAGCTTCTCTGTGTTAACTGAACAGAACAGTCTAAGTCCTACCTGAGTGCTGCAATGGCTTTTCTTTGGAAAGGTCATTTCATTTCATTTTCTATTCTCCTTCTACGAAAGGTCAGCAATTATAGTTAATATAATATAATATAATTATAGTTAATATAAATTAGAAATGGAAAAAGACTTCATAGGCCCTCTAGTCCAGCGGTTCTCAACTTATTTACCATTGTGGACTGTATATGCAGCTCTCTTTGTGTTTTCTGGGTCGCATCCACACAATGTATATACTACCTGTATGGACCTGAAGTTGTCACGTGGGTCGCAGTTGTGTGCTGATTGGGCCACAAGCAGCCCTCAGGCTGCAGGCTGAGAACCAGTGCTCTAGTCCAGGGGTTCTCAAACTTCATTGCACCGTGACCTCCTGCTGACAACAAAAATTACTACACAACCGCAGGAGGGGGGCCAAAGACCAAGCCCCAATACCTGAGCCTTGCTGCCCCAGGTGGGGAGACTAAAGCTGAAGCCCAAGGGCTTCTGCCTTGGGCAGGGGACATGTAACCTTAGCTCTGGGCAGTGGGGCTTGGGCTTCAGACTTGCTGGGGCCCAGGGCCAACATCAGCCTTGGTGACCCCATTAAAATGGGGTGGTGACCCACTTTGGAGTCCCAACCCACAGTTTGAGAACGCCTGCTCTAGTTCATTGTCCTACTAATGCAGGATTGTCCCTTACAATGCACTAAATGTTTACTTATAGAGTAACTCACAACGCCTATAAAGCACTTCTGAAGTTTACTTTTAAACTACATAATCAAACCATCAGCTCAGAAGCCTTTAGATGATGAAAGAAAAAAAAGCAGCAATCATTTTTAGTGACTCAACTACAGCATAAACATTTATACGAGTATATAGATATATATATGTCTATCATAGCTGGCAGCTAAATTTGTTTTAATAGCTCCTTGTTGCAAATACTCAGAATATAAATCTATGCAAAACTGAATTTTTGAACAGTTCCTAGAGAAAAAAAGTCCCCTAATGGACCAGACTCCACAATAAAGGTATATTAGGTTACAGCAACATAAATTCAATCCTAGCCTCTTAGTTCAGCCCATAATCTCCCTTTGTACTGGGTTTCCCCTCCTTCCTGATACATTTGATCTCTTTCTCCCACCTTCTTTAAGGAAGAAAAAAAACAGACCTGTTTGCTCTTGATGTGCAATGAGACACATGCATCTTTTAAGCTGGAGAAAATTATAGGTCTCCCGCATCCATTCATTCTGCTTTTGGCAGGTGACACCAAAGTATATTATAGGATTCCTGGGTTGTGGGAAATATTTCACATTTTTCATTTTGTGCAGACTTTATTTTGGGGGTGCGGGAGGGAGGGGAACGGGAGTCTTTGTTTTACTAAAAAAGTTTGTACCACTTGCTTCTCTTATTTTCTGTGGTAGATTATTCCAAATTCACAGCTCTTCCTGATACCTTGCTGAGACCTTCCCTAGTCAGTTCCCACTCAGTGACTCTGCACAATACCTTTTCCCTAGAGTCCAAAAGGATTTTTCCTAGAGCATAGCACGACCCTTCCTCTTGTCCTCAAACGCTGCAGTAAAGTTCACCCATCCCTCAATCTAATATACAGTTCAGTACGCGTCTCCTTCCAGGGGACACCAAATGAGTCTCGCTGTCTCTTCTGTACCCACCTTCTCTGGAGTCGGAATCCTCCTTTAGGACCTGGGCTGTACCCATTCTTCCAAATGTATTTATGTATCCTGAACCTCTCCCTCACCAAGATAGAAAGGGCTGGATGTAATAGCCCTTTGCATTTCATCAATTCTTAACTGCACGAAAAGCAAGAAGCATTAACTTCAAAAGACAAGGTTTGGATTTGGGATCAGTTTGGTCTTGTTTTAAAGGTACTAAATTCTTACTGCAACCTTTTAAACAATCAAAAGAGGAATAATGTAACTGAAAAGCATTGCAAACACATGTGAACGGACGTGCAGTATGTGTGCACACATACCTCTTACTATGCAAAACCCAGGCAAATTCAGGATTATAGTGACCCTTCTGTCTATGCCTTCTAGGTGCCACAGTACAGCGGCACACAGCCAATGCAAGATCATATGCAGTTCTGAGACCATCTCTGCCTTACTGGGTTAGTGTATAGGATGTGTGGCAGACATCGCTGAATTTCCTGGCTTTTAGGAGGTTACGGTGTTATTTTAAAGTGAATAGCATTAACAGCGCAGTAGTAATTCCTCTGCACAGACAGAATTTCCAGCTGTTTGAACAATCCTGCACCACTGAAATGGTATCTGTCTGCGTAACTGCAACAAAGGACTGTTTTCATCTGCCTTCGAGAATAAATATTTAATGAGCACCACAAATCAAAATAAAGGTCTGGAGGAGGTGCCCTTAAAGCTTCTCCCTCACACTCTGCTTCCTGCAGACCCCTGAACTCTCTCACGAACCCAAACTTAAGAAAGCAGTAGTGGTATCTAGAGTGGCAGAGCCCTTTATTTCAAAACAACCAACATGCAACGATGCAAGAACAGTTTCTCCGTAGGGCAGGGAACAAACCACTGAAGCTCCATTCCGGATAGTTTACGATGTCTTCCGAACAAATTACACCACTTCACATAGCACTGTAAATCTTCCCAATGCTACACAGACATCAACTAGCCTTCACAGCATCCACAGGAAGTATTACTGTCCCTATTTCTATGGAGGAGGGCTTGGGGATGGAGAGAGGTGTAATGACACACCAAGGCTACACAACAAGTCAGTCGCAAAGCTAGGGCTAGAATTCAGAAAGGCCTCTTCCCCAATGCTGTGCTCTAGCCTCAAGGAACACTGCCTCCCCATAGCGCGATGCACGTATTGACTGTTTCCTTTGCAAATGCAGCCAGCTTAAGTTGAGAGGGCACATTTGTCCTCCCAAGTGAAGGAATGACACGGTAATACACGATTTAGAATGGACAGGGAATGCGAGCTACTGAACAGCGTTCAACTATAACAACTTGTAGCTCATGAGAGCGAAACAAATGCATGCATTAAACCAGAAAGACTAGCATGTGGCAATCCCACTGTGTGCACAATCAAACCTGTATTTACTGCCATGTACTAACTGTGTCACCTGTGCCAACGGTCCACAAGATCTCCATCCTTGAGAAATTTCCTATCCCCTCTACAGCAAGTCTCACCTTGACATGGTCATCGGTTTAAATTTCATTGCAGTCACCGGCTAATGCAGCCAGGAAGGGAAGTCTCTTCAGGATTTTTTCCAAATGTGAAGAATGTCACTTGAACAATTATACATTTTAACTTGCAAAGAGAGGGGTATGGTTTATGTATGTGGTGTTTTAGAATGCATAAACAACAATGCAATTGCAGATGCCTACATTGAAAAGTTCTCTGAAGGGTCTTTGCCACCCTGTATTAAGTAACCATCTGTTCACAACAATCAAAGGAACTACACATCTTTAGCAGTGACCAGGTTTTACATATATGTATTTTATACACACACACACCAGAAGTATAAGAGGTTTTAATGTATATATGGAAGAGCTCCCATCTGAACAGTGCAGCACAGAGATCTGGAGCTGGCTTTCTGAATCAACTGTTAATCTTACATATCCTTTACAGGGGACATTATAGTGTCTCGTGGGCCAAAAAAATCAGCCCTCCCAACTATGCTTCTGTGCCCACCCTCACAGATGTCACACTGACCTTCTACACCACTTGTCTGGGTCCATTATTCTAAGCATAAGGAATTGAAGCATACAAAGTGCAAGAGGATCCTTGTACTTTTCAGTCCCCTGACGGATCACAGGAAGACAAACAGGATGGCCAGCACAACACATGCGAGTATGGAGAAACCCAGCACCCTGCATGTGCCCAGTAAGAAAGGCTGGGATATTATCAGTACAGCAGCAATGCTTGATTTTGGGAGGGAACCTATATAAAATATTTGGGATCAGAACAGCAGTATGAAATAAATACCTGGTATTTTTAAAATAGGCCCCCAAAACAGAGTAATCTGAAAATATCTTACAAACTGTCAATACTTAAATGGAATCAAATGTTTTTCTGCAATCAACAGCTGTAGCTGGTCATTTCTGATGGAAACATTTATGTCCTGCTAGATCACTTAACCCCATTCCTATAAATCCCCATCGATAAAGGACATTATTTAAAAAAAAATCAATCAGGAATAATTACATTTAGGCCTCGTTTTCACTAAGAAATTGAAGTGTGTTTAAGCTTTATTTTTGAACAATCGAATTATCAGACATCAACCTGGAAAAGAGCAAGTCAGTTCAGCATTATGTCAGCAATGTAAGTAAATCTGGGGCTAATGTTTACCCGCTAGTTGACACAAAGCTGAATGCAACTTGTCTGTTGCAGCTTTAGATCACCAAACCCGTTAAAAATTGTTATGAAACATGATTACATTTCCTCGTGAAGGAAAACCAAAACGAAAGCTCATGCTCAAATAAATTGGTTAGTCTCTAAGGTGCCACAAGTACTCCTCATCTTTTCATTAAAACCATTCAATAAAATTTCACAGCTGCACACGTATACATCACAAAGTGTATTGATATTACACCGGGGGAAGTGGAGAGAGAATCCTCCAGGAATTTCTGCCCTCACTGCTTCTCCTTCACCCTGCACCCACAACCAACCTTCTCTACAGCGGCCTGGATAAAGAATGCTCTGGAGACCAGCAACCTTACTCTTGGCATCAGCCAAACGACATTGCTCGAACATGAAGATCTGTTGGGGATTTTTAAGGGATTTTCTTTTTTAAAATACAAATAAAGTGGAATGCATGGAATCCCAGTATTCCTTCATTTCCTATCCCCCATACAGCTAATTCTAATAACTAAGAACAGCCATACTGGGTCAAACCAACAGGCCAGCTAGCCAAGTATCCTGTCTTCGAACAGTGCCAAATGCCTCAGAGGAAATGAAAAGAACAGAGCAGTTTATCAAAAGATCCATTTCCTGTTGTTCAGTCCCAGCTTCCGGCAGTCAGAAGTTTAGGGTCAACCAGAGCATGGGGTTGTATCCCTGACCATCTTGGCTAATGTTCATCACCATGAACAGATCTAATTCTTTTTTGAACCCAGCTACACTTCTGGCCTTTACAACATCCCCTGGCAATGAGTTCCACAGGTTGCCTGTGCACTGTATGAATAAGTGCTTCCTCATGTTTGTTTTAAATCTGCTGCCTGTTCATTTTATTGAGTGACCCCTGGTTCTTGTGTTATGTGAAAGGGTAACTAACACGTCCTTATTCACTGTCTCCACACCCATCATGTTTTTATAGATCTCTGTCACATCCTCCCTCAGTCGTCTCTTTTCCAAGCTGAAAAGTCCCAGTCTTTTAAAATTTTCTTTATATGGAAGCTGTTCCATACCCCTAACCATTTTTGTTGCTCTTCTGTGATGCTCTGTACCTCGGGGGGAACACCCAGCACCCCCATGTTCATCCCTGTAGAATGATTGTGTGGTATCCAATGCAAAGTTTGTCATGCCGGGTGTCTTCGGAAGGCTCATGATGCACTGAGCATTGTTGTTATAGTGATGTGATAGTAATTGTTCTTACGTAATGTTATAGGTTGTAATTTCATGTATATAGTTCTGAGGCTGAAAATGTGTCTTCATGGCTTAAAATAAGAACTGGCAAGAACTCTCTAAGAGCAGAGGGTCAGCTCACACCTCATCAAGGTATGTAGGGGACAAACCCAGCCCAGCCTCACAGGAACAAAGGATGCTGGCCGAGGCAGCAACAAAAGGATCTGTTGGACTCTCGAGTGAGTCACCCCCCTTCCTTTGGACAATTGGGGACTGCGATGAGGTAATGCTCACCTGACTCTGAGGGGGGCAAAGCCAAGAGGGAAGAAAGAACATGATAAAAGGGAGAGATGTTTGCCATGCTCTTCCTCTCTCTTCCACCTCCATCTACAGACATCACCACCAAGCGACTGAAACGCTGATCAAAGGGGAGAGCCTGGCTGAAGGGCAACCACTCAGCCTGTGGTGAGAGCATCTAAGTTTGTAAGGGCACTGAAAGTGTTAAGATCAGCTTAGAATGCATTTTGCTTTTATTTCATTTGATCAAGTCCGACTTGTTATGCTTTGACTTATAATCACTTATAAAAATCTATCTTTATAGTTAATAAATCTGTTTATTCTACCTGAAGCAGTGCGTTTGGTTTGAAGCATGACAGAGACTCCCCTTGAGATAACAAGCCTGGTACATATCAATTTCTTTGTTAAATTGCCAGACTCATATAAGCTTGCAGCATCCAACGGGCATAAATGGACAGTGCAAGACGGAGTTCCTAGGGCTGTGTCTGAGACCGGAGATATTGGCTAGTGTCATTCGGTTGCACAATCCAAGCAGCTTACATGCCAGAGGCTATGCATGAATAGCCCAGGAGTGGGAGTTCTCACAGCTGAGCAGGGTAATACCAGCGGGGAATGTCACACCTTCTCTGTACTTTTTCCAGTTCTAATATATTTTGAGATGGGGCGACCAGAACTGTATGCAGTATTTAAGGTGTGGGTGTACCATAGGTTTATATAATGGCATTATGATATTTTCTGTCTTATTATCCATCTCTTTCCTAATAGTTGTTAACATTCTGTTCGCTTTTTTGACTGTCACTGCACATTGAGCAGATGTTTTCAGAGAACTACCCACAAATTCCACAATGACTTCAAGAGGGGTCAACAAACATGTGGACAAGGGTGATCCAGTGGATACAGTGTACTTGGATTTTCAGAAAGCCTTTTACAAGGTCCCTCACCAAAGGCTTTTAAGCAAAGTAAGCAGTCATGGGATAAGAGAGAAGGTCCCCTCATGGATCAGTAACAGGTTAAAAGACAGGAAACAAAGGGTAGGAATAAATGGTCAGTTTTCACAATGGAGAGAGGTAAATAGCAGGGTCCCCCAAAGATCTGTACTGGGACCAGGCCTATTCAACATATTCATAAATGGTCTGGGAAAAGGGGTAAACTGTGAGGTGACAGTGTTTGCAGATGATGCAAAGTTACTCAAGATTGTTAAGTCCAAAGCTGACTCTGAAGAGCTACGAAGGGATCTCACAAAATTGGGTGACTGGGCAACAAAATGGCAGATGAAATTCATTGTTGATAAATGCAAAGTAATGCACATTGGAAAACATTATCCCAACTATATATAGAAAATGATGGGTCTAAATTCACTGTGAGCACTCAAGAAAGAGTAGCCAGGTTTATACTAGGGACTTTTGCTGATACAACGTTGGTTAGTGGTATGATTTTTTACACCTTTCCTCTACCAACGAAAACCTGAGTGTAGACACAGCCACACCCACAAAAAAGTCATTTTGCTGACATAGCTTATTTTGTTTGGGGAACTGACATAAGCCATACAGGCAAAAGACCCCTCTGTTGGTAGACAGCGGCATCTACACTAGGAGGGTTTGCCACTCCCTCTCTACTGGTATAGCAATACCAGCAAAACCCCTCTTCCACCGTAGACTAGAGCGGAGGTGGTGGTGAATTATTGCTCAGTGTAACCCGTTTCATTTACACTATAGACAGCAGTACTGGAGTGTGACAAAGAGCACACCAGAAAATCCCCGTCAGAAATCTTAGCCCAAACACCTATGCCCACTCCCTAGGAAGCAACTCTGTCCCAAGAACTGAGGCCAGTTTGAGAGATTAAGGCAGGGAGCAAACTCACTTGCTGTTTGCCACCGCCCACTTCCTCTCTCTCCCCCGAAGAAACGAGCCGGCATCACAAAACTAAGGAGGATGCAGTATTTCTTCAAAGACTAGTTTTTGTTTGGGAATTATTAATACATTCTTGGAGGAAGTCCTAGGAATTAATTAATATCTATGCAGATTGTTCATTTCAGGAACTTGTGACTAGGTTTGATTCTACTGGAGAAAATCTTTACAAAAAACGTTTACTTCAAAGGGACTGGTCTTTGCAGAAATCATTAATGCTCCCCAAAAATTAATCTTAATGCTTAAGAATTAGCAATAATTCACCACCACCTCCGCCTCTAGTTTACCAGGAAAGACCCTGGATTTGGGGAGGTTGGAGGGGGGGACGGGGGTGTCTTCTGATGTCTTTGGTCAAATATCAGAGACAAGGGATCATTAAATACATTCATTGTATTCGTTTTCCTCCCTCCCCTTCCAGTTCAGTTGCCAAATTGGACTGTGTCCTCGCTGCAGAAGAGGTGTGGTTTTGCACCAGGATAGCTATTTTGATGTAAAAACCTAGTGGAGACAAGGGGCTGTAGTTTTTACCCCGATGTAGCAAGTCACAATAAACTGCGGGGGAGGTGTGAAACAGGACTGACTTCAACTAGGTATACTCAGGTAAAAACTAGCTGCATCTTATCCCAACTATGATTTTACATAGCAAATGATATCTCGATATAAAAAACACCATTTTGTTGTTGCTGCAGAAAGACAAAGTCTAAGTCTCCAAGCAGGAAGGGGTTAATTCTTGGCAGAAAAAAGGACTTCTCCAGACTTTTACTTTCCTCTGTGTGTTGAGAGGGACCCATGGTGGGGAGAGGAGGGGGAGTTTCTAAGTGGATGCACTGAGGGGCACAGGGAAAGGTGGGGCATGGGGGAGGAAGGGGCACAGAGCAACGTCTGGTGGTGGGCAGGCGGGGATCAGGGTAGGCAGAGGTGCATGAGCAGGGGGGTATGTGCAAGAGGCACAGCCGAGGGGAGCAGGTGGGTGCAAGAAGGGGCGGGGCATGCATGCTAGGGGGCAGTGGGATGGGGACAATGGAGGAAGTGTGGGCAGGCAGCTGGGGCCAAGCAGCAGCAGAGAGTTAAGGAGGGGAGCACTGGGGAAAAGGGGGAGCAGAAAGGCTGGGGGGAGGGAAGAGAGGTCGGGAGGGGAGGGATCCAGGGGGCAGGTGAGGGGGATCCAGGGGGACGGGCAGGGAGGAATCCAGGAGGCAGGGGGGAGGGGCAGGCAGGATGGCGGGGAGGGATCTGGGGGGAGGGGAGGAATCCGGGGAGCAGGTGGGGGAGGGCAGGGGGGATCCAGGGGGAGGGACGGTGGGATGGCGGGGAGTGATGGGGGAGGGAGGATCCGCGGGGGGGGAAGGGAGGGAGCAGGAGGAAGGGGCAGGCGGGATGGCAGGGAGCGATGGGGGAGGAGGGAGGGATCCGGGGGGCAGGGGGGAGGGGAGGGGAGGGGAAGGGATGGCGGGGAGCAATGGGGGAGGGGAAAGGAGGGGACCCGGGGGGCGATGGGGGACCCGGGGGGAGGATCCAGGGAGCGAGGGGGGAGGGGAGACCCGGGGAGGGATCCGGGGGGCAGAGGGGGATCCGTGGGGCGATGGGGGAGCGATGGGGCAGGGGGGGACCCAGGGAGGGACCCGGGGGGCGCAGGGGATCCGGGAGCGATGGGGAACCCGGGGGGGCAGGGAGGGAGGATCCGGGGAGCGAGGGGGGAGCGATGGGGCAGGGGGGGACCCGGGGGGCAGGGGGGGAGCGAGGGGGGGCGATGGGGGAGGGGGGGACCCGGGGGGCGATGCAGGGGGCAGGTTGGCCCCGGCCCCGCTCACCTGCTCGGCCGCTCCAGGGCGGACTCGGCCCCGCCGGACTCCGCCATCTTCCCCGCGCCGCCGCCGGGCCCGGCGCTGGGCTGGAGCCGCCGCCGCGTTAAAGGGGCAGGAGCCGAGTGCGGCCCGGCCCGGCCTCCCCTGCGGACCCCCCCCGGAGCCCCCATGGGGAGCCTGGGTCCGTGGTGCCCCCCGGCGCTGCCCTCAGGAGCCCCCCGCCCCCCAGTGCCCCCATAGGGAGCCTGGGTCCGTGGTGCCCCCCCGGCGCTGCCCCCAGGAGTCCCCCGACCCCCCATGGGGAGCCTGGGTCCGTGGTGCCCCCCCGGCGCTGCCCCCAGGAGTCCCCCAACCCCCCATAGGGAGCCTGGGTCCGTGGTGCCCCCCCGGCGCTGCCCCCAGGAGCCCCCCACCCCCGGTGCCCCATAGGGAGCCTGGGTCCGTGGTGCCCCCCCGGCGCTGCCCTCAGGAGCCTTCCGACCCCCCATAGGGAGCCTGGGTCCGTGGTGCCCCCCAGCGCTGCCCTCAGGAGCCCCCTGCCCCCCAGTGTCCCCCCCATAGGGAGCCTGGGTCCGTGGTGCCCCCCCGGAGCCCTCCCGCCCCCCCATAGGGAGCTTGGGTCCGTGGTGCCCCCCAGCGCTGCCCTCAGGAGCCCCCCGCCCCCCAGTGCCCCAATAGGGAGCCTGGGTCCGTGGTGCCCCCCCGGCGCTGCCCCCAGGAGCCCCCCACGCCCCCATAGAGAGCCTGGGTCCGTGGTGCCCCCCCAGCGCTGCCCCCCGGAGCCCCCCCGCCCCCCGGTGCCCCCATAGGGAGCCTGGGTCCATGGTGTCCCGTGGCGCTGCCCCACGAAGAGGCCTGGAGAGGGACATCTGGTGCTGCCACCCCACAGAACTGGTCAGATCCGAGGGGTGCTGCCCTACAACAAGCAGCTGGGCCCTGGGGGTGGGACCCTGTGGAGTGATTCACACCAGAGAGGCCCCCTGGCACCAAGCAGGCTGCTGAAGGGGATCCCCAGCGCTGCCCACAGGGTGCACCCAGTTCCTGAGGTGCCAAAGGGTGCGAGCTGCTGCTGTCGTATGGCAAACACACAGTGGCTGGACAATAATCCTGCTACCACAGCTCATAAGAGGCATAAGTTGCCCCCAGTTGTAAGGCTCCCTCGCAGAAGACCCCTGGGACCTCCTTGTGTCCAGCACAGTCTGATCTAGCAGCTCTTGTCCACCTCTAACTTCTGGGATGTTATATTATTAATTCACACTGTTTCACGCACCTACTTTAGACTGCACCAAAGCGGTTAACGGTTCCACTTTGGTTTTGGAATGTAACTTGTTCCAGAGGGGGCAGTGCCTTCCCATGAGAAGGCCACCCAGTCCCCCTGCGCAGGCATTACAGGCAGCCCCTGTCCTTTGTGTCTCGTGTCCCGTGTACAGGACTAGCACATGCTGTACTTCACTACTGTTTGCGGCCTGTGGGAGAAGCCCTGAAAGGATCCTGAGCTGTGTAATTATTAGACCACAGCCTACCTGTGCCAGCATTCACTGAAAGGAACAGTTTTGTGGAAGAACAATAGTACCCTCCAGAGGGTGCCGTTCTGTTGTCAAAGATCCTCACATCTTGGGTGTCTTACCTCTCTGTCCAGAACTTCATTCTTCACCACTTCCCGATACACCTAGAACAGAGGCCTTCAACCTTTTTTCACTTGCGGACACCTACAAAATTCCGGATGGAGGTGCAGACCCCTTTGGAAATCTTAGATATAGTCTGCAGGCCCCCAGTTGAAAACCACTGATGTAGAACATCATAATCACTGTTGGCTGTGTGCTAAGGGAGGCGTGTTATCAACAGCTGGGCAAAATGCTGATGCTCCATGTGATCTAGAAACATCAGTGCGGTTCTAAGAGTGTGCAGCAAGCACCTCAGCAGAGAACTAGAGAAAGCTGAAGGCAGGGAGCGGACTTGGAAATCAGGATATTGTCTAATCCTGGCCTTGCCAGTCCCTTTGGATTCTCCGTGCCTCAGTTTCCACATCTGAAAAGGGGGGATAAGGAATTTGTACAGAAGAATAAACTTATTTGGAAAGCTTTTCATTTCTCAAAATACTCTCTCAAGGCAGCATGATGAGAACTGGCTAAGGCTGCTGCAGTTCGAGGAGATGATTTCATTTGAAAGAGTGGAACTGTGTATTTTTCAAACTTGATCCTTGTCAATCTGGTGGAGCAATTCAACATATCTGGCACTTCCTCGGCACCTTTCACCTGGGATCTAATGGCACTTTAAAGACATTCATTGTCAGCCAAAGGAGGGAAGATCTAGTTATTAATTTATTTGTATTCCTGTAGCATGCAGTGGCCCCAATCAAGAATGTAGCCCTATTGTGTTAAATGCTGTACCTACATAGAGATAGTCCCTGCCCCAAACAGCTGATAGTCTAAATAGCCATGACAAGCAAAGCGGAGCGGGGACAGAGGCACAGAGAGAAGTCACTTGCATAAGGTAACCACAGGTTAACAGCAGATCCTCAGGTCTCTGGAGTTTCATTCTAATGCCCTACCTTCTGGCTCAAAATGCCTCTTGTTACTATCCCTGTCTTACAGCTTGGGATAGGGAAGCAAAGAGAGGTTAATGGCTTGCCCTAGGTCATACAGGGAGTCAGTTACAGAACCCAGGAGTCCTGACTCCCAGTCACCACACAAAGAACCATTGCTATCTGAACCTGTTTTCTGTTGTTTCTGATGGTCTCCCACCCTGGACTCTATGGTTCCCCAACCCCACGCACGTGCAGCTTTCCTCTGAAATTGGTCTCCACTTCATTTTTCATCAACCTGCACTTTCCCCTAAGGGTTCCCTTCTGTAGCTGTAACTGTGCACTATAAATACTTACCCACACGCCCCCCTGCTGCTTTACATGTTTAAAAGAAACACTCTGACTTTATTTGTTAAGTCTCAGCCCAATATATGCAAAGCAATAAACCAGCTTTGCTGACTGCTCGTCTGGCCAGGCTGCCCTCAAGTTACAGGCTTTCCCGGCAGTGGCTACTCAGACCTTTCCGGAGGCAAGGCAGATCAAAGGATTGGAGCTATGAACATCACACCTCTGCTCCCCCTGCGGGCAAAGCCAGATGATGCCGCATGCTGTAAATGGCTTTCACATGTTCCCCAGACCCCAGTTAAAGGAAACCCCACCAGGTCTGTCAAAGCATGAAAAACACCTTTATAAGAGGCTGGAAGGAAGATGGATTCCATAACTCCTCTGGTGACCAGGCATGCTGCCTCATGTCATGCAGAGAAGGAAACCAATGCGGGATATTTCTGGTTATTTCATATAACTGATGGGACTTGATCTCTGACAACAAGTCCCGGACCTTTGCATGGGCCATTTGACACTTATTTTACTTTTGTTGATTATTTGTTGAGTGCCCTTAGCCCTAGGCAGGGCATAGACTGTCCCGAGGAGCTTACCATTATGATGTTTATATCTCTCTAAGGTACTTTTATGGCCTCCATTGCTGTAGTATCTGAGCACCTCACAGTCTTTCATGTATTTATCCTCCCAACACATCTGGCAGGCAAGGCCAGGCTGTCATCCCTTGTACAGATGGGGAACTGAGGCACAGGGTGATTTTCCCAGGGGCACACAGGGAGTCTGTGGCAGAGCAGGGACTTGAACCGAAGTCTTCTAGTGCCTGAACCATCTTTCTCATATAGCACGCAAGCCAGGCTGGACACTTTGCAGATCTATAATAGGGCTCACAGCCTGACAGCATAAACAAGGCATGGATGCAGGAAGCAAAGGGGCTGAAGGAAGGAATTCAGTATTGCCAAGACTCAAACATTCAAAAATCATGCATCAAGTCCCCTCGCTCAAAATGAGACTGGCTTAATAATCAAAAAGAAAAGGAGGACTTGTGGCACCTTAGAGACTAACCAATTTATTTGAGCATAAGCTTTCGTGAGCTACAGCTCACTTCAACGGATGCATACAGAATACAGACTAACACGGCTGTTACTCTGAAGCTTAATAATCAGGAGTTATTAAAAACAATAATACATTTGTGGTTGTTTTTCTTTACCTTCTGCATTTTGAGCCTTCGGGGTGCACTCAGCTCACATTTTCAAGCTTTACTCTGAAACCACAAGGGCTATAAACTATTTTTGGTAAATAAAAGATGAGAGTCTCACATATTCACATGAATCCAGAAGCTGGAGCTCCAAGAAACACACCAAATAGCGCCAGATGAGGGATAAAACCCTGAGGTAGCAACACTGCATATTCTTGAGTGCCATCTACTGGCACTTTATTTCTTAACTATTTATACACGGGCATCTGTCACAACACACAGCATTATCACTTGCATATTTGGGTGGAGGTGACAGGGATAGGGATCAGGTCCTAAGCAGCTATTCAGTAGTATTCCAGGCCCAAGAGATCACCTGAGTGCCTTTATTGCTATTGTCATGGAGAAATGGGAGGGTGAACTGTCTCTCTGGCCTATCTCGGCTTCAAAGGCATCATTTGCAGCTTTCCAGAGTGCGATGTCGCCCGAGCCAGCTCCTGGACTAGTTATGCAGTGACTTTCCCCCTGAGTCTGGCTGATTAAACTCACCAGCTGCCCAGCTGGTGAACTAGGCTGATCTCTCCTTTGCTCCCAAACGGAGGGTACTGCTCAGCTCTCATTGCGACAGTGTTGTGCTAACTTGCAGGAATCACTCTTACAGCAGCACAGTTTAAGTAGCTAAGACGCAGGGTCTAGAAAAAAATACCGAACGCAAATACTAATCGCATCCCATCATTTTAATGTGTGTGTGTGGGGGGGGCCTCTTTCTGTGTCTGTGTCTCGCCTGGCTTTGTTCACTCTTGATTTTTGACAGACTGTCCTCCCTTAATCCCCCCATAATCCTGGGTGGGAGAGGGAGAGCATGTGTGACAGCGAATGTGTGTGTACCCTGGTGAGTGTGGGAGTAAATGAGTGGGTTGCTCTGCAAAGTAATTACTGCAGGACTGATTCCTGGACACCCAAGATCTTGGCCTGTCAGCCCACTCCTTAGCGCTGGCTGGCTCTCTTCACAGTCATGTTCTCACATGGATAGGGGGGTTTGATGATTGGAGCATTATTTGTTCTCAACCAGGAAGCTGGTTACGGTGACACATTTTCCTCCCCACAAAATATGTCGGGACCTTTTCAACACCAGCCTTTCTCTCCCTCTTAGCTGCTCTGCCAATTTCCATTGCAAATACTCCTGTGGCTTTGGTCAGCTAATTAACATGGGTACCTCTTCAGGTAAGCATGCAGCGAGAGCTGCGTGAGCTCAGACACAACAAACTCACACCCACAGATCCAAATAGCAGGGGGGAAGAGATCAAATCGATGAGGCTTCATTCTCCTTCTCATGGTGGGAAGACAAGAAAAAAAACCCTAAAGCTAAAATGCTGCTGAAACTACAGTACAGCATATGAGCACTGGATGGTCCTTTGCCATAATATCTGCTCCCTCCCCAGGGTGCAGGCAATGTGGCTGTTCAGACTGGTACCAGACAGCAAGACGGTGCCAGCCTTCTCAGGCAGTTGTGCCAGCTCCCAAGATAAAAACCTCATCTATTCCAGCCTCCTCCTAGTTCATGCTGGGATTTTGCTCTGCATTTGCAAACCTAAGAGCGGCCCAACTCCCGTAGCAGGCTATAGGGTGCACAGCTGAATGGGAGGCAGGCAGCAGTGCTGAACTAAGGCCCAACCCAGGGGAAATATTAGCACCTTCCTGTGAGATGCTTAGCTCCTTCAACTCCCACTCAGGTCAATGAAAGCTGAGGGCACCTGGCTCATCACAGGATCAGGCTCTAGAAAAGGCAGGGGGAGCTTACAGTACCAGGCCCCAAAGTTGGAAGTACCATAAATGGCACGTGTAGAAACCACTGACCCCAGGACCCAATCCAGACAAACATTTATGGAGGCGCTTGATTTGATGTTCCAGTGAAACCAACAGGATTATTCAAGTGCCAAAAGTTAAGCAGGTGCTTAAGTGTTTTGCTGGATTGGCACCCAGGGGAGTAAAATTCCCATCCCCCCAGCCAAACCACAGCCATACACTTGTACTTTCACTGACCAGGTTTGCTGAGTTTCGTGTCTGGCAAGAGAGCACATGACAGCAAAACACAGGGAAAATAAATACAAAGGGAAACAAAGCCCCTTGTGGTCAAGTGTAACGCTGTCTGCGTTCCAAAAAGTAATGAAGAGCAGGGAATGGAAAAAGCATGTCACTTGGCTGAAGGCTGGATGCACACACCAGACACTCTGTGCTGGCTGCAACAAGGGTGTGATGCCTCTCCACCGCATTGCCACCAGGCAGCAGCTGCGCCAGATGCAGCCAGCGGCACCTTGCTGAACTTTGACATTTGAATACGGAAAATAATTTGGCTTCGTTAAAGTTCCCCCCACTCCCTCGCGCCTCTCTGGAATGTGCCTGGTGGAGACAGAACCAATCCCATTATCGCCAGGAGGAGACTGGTTTTCATTTGTTTTTGCTTTTATTGAGTCACCCGCAGCTCTGCCTCTTGGCTCAGTTCTAGTAACAAGGGGTGGGAGAGGAAACACTCTCACGAGACTTGCATGGACTGAACTTTCTGTGCATGCAAGCCTGGGGCAGCAACCAGTTTCCCAGCAGTCTGCAGTGTTGTGTGGCCACACCATGTGACATCACACTTGAAACCAAAGAGAGAGGAAAGAATGGCATGACATGAGGATGCCGGCCACAAGCACACTGGCTGGACAGAGCCAGTTACTCCAAGGGCCATTAAACGTGTCTGTACACTTGTACCATGTGAAGGAAGCAAAGGTAACCTTTGAATAGGCAGGTCAGCTGACAGACTGTGTTCAACTCAGTTCTCACAGCCCCTGCACAGCTGGAAAGAGAGACAGACTGACGGAAAGGGCCAGCTGACAGTCGTGCTCACCCTGTTGCAAATCCTGCACTTGATGGAGGCAGTTGAATTGACACTGACCCAGGTAGCTCCTTGCAAGGCTGTTATCTCTAACTTGCTGGGAAGGGCCCCCTCACTTAGAAATCAATGAGAGGCAGCAGGATCAGGCCCAGTGTTCAAAGCAGTAACTTGAAGTATAAGGACATACTTCACACATGTATCTGCTTCCTGCTAGGGAGAGCATGCTCAAACCCATGTATTAAATGTAAGAGAGCAACAGAGACGCATAGATTTAGGGGGCGGGCTTGTTTTCCTAATCTACCAGTTGTGCTGATGAGTCACTTGTGTTTTCTACTGCGGCTAACAGGCCCCACCTACTGGTCTGGAATTTCTTTCCAACCTGTGCCTAGATGTGCTGGGGCTGTTTGGGCTTGTGTGGGCGTAGAGGAGCGCAGATGCTGCTTTCTGCTGCAGGAGATCACTTACGGGGGGGGGGGGAACAACCCACTGTATAATCAGCTGCAGTTAGGGGCTGGGAGAGAGGCGATTCCATTGCAGATTGATTTGCAGATTTCCCTTTTCTTTGCAGATGGGGCCACACACCGAGATTTTTGTCTTCTCTGTAATAAACAAAACAGGAGGGAAAATCTGAAGGAAAATGGATTGGTTGCCTGCTGGGGGGAGTGGAACTGGTTAATTTCACGCATCTTCAGCTAGTTAGAGCTGGGATCCTCTTCACCTGCTCTTGGAGGCTGTTTCATGAACCTAGAGCCAGCAAAGAGGAATTTGACTCTCACAGCCCTAGCAAGAAACAAGGCGTCAGGCCTGTGCAGGGGATTCACACTGGGGCCTGGGGATGATGCATGGTGACGGTCAGAATTCCCCAGGACTTTAATGTAGCTGCTGGCACAGAGTGAATTTTTCCCCGTGCATGAGCCGTCCGGGCTTACATGGGACTGAAGAGGTTCCTAGGCCTCCTACAGGGCCTCTGCCCCAGGGTGAATCCCACAGAGAGGGCTGTACAGCTGTTCTCCACTCCAAGTAGCCCGAGCACTTTGCCCAGCAGCGGCTCCCCGGAGATAAGAATGGTGCAGTAGGATGGCCCAGGGCATGGGGGCTGACCTATGGAGCCTCTCACCTCTGCGTCCCTGTCTGAGTTTATCCCAGGCCACTGTGACCCGATGCCGCGCCCGCTAGCTGCCAGGCGGCCTGCATGATGCGAGCGGGCTGGGCTCAGTCTAGTCTCCAGTGGCACAGGGTCTGCAGCATATTGGGCACCAGTTCCCCTCCTGCCCAAGCTGGCAGCCTTCATGCACGGGCCAAGGTTTCCTAGGAGTGGCCTGTCCCGCACCCAGCTGATGCACACTGGCGGGCATGGAGCCCTGCCTCTGTGTGGACCAGGGGTCTCGCTTGCCAGGTAACAGCGTAGGGGAGCCCTGTGACGGGTCATGTGCCTTGAGGCCTCACGCAGGCTTCCCTAACCCCAGCCCAGCCCATCCCGGGGCCACTCTCGCCTCCAGAGCCGCGGCTGAGCTTGAGCTATAGCAGGGACCTGGAGGCAAAGGTGCCCCTCGGACGAGCCCAGCCCTTCGCCCATCGCTCAGCAGTGTTTGCGGCTGCCTCCCATCACCCTGGTGTCGCCTCCCCGGGGCCCCCGTGACCTCAGCTCTCTAACGAGGAACGGGCCAGCGTGACCACAGACCAGGGGTTGCCTTGGCAATGTGACTGCTGTGGTCGCGCGGTCAGAGCCGCGCCATGCGCCCTCCAGGCAGCCAGAGAATTAGGCTGAGGAACTCTTGAGAGCTCAGAAGAGGCAGTAGCTGCGGGAGGATGGACCCATACTAACCAAGCAACCCCAGTATAGTCACCCCCAGCAGGAAAGGGGCTCAGGTGGGGGCCCTCAGGGCTGGCCCCAATTCCCCAGCATGGCGCTGCAGGGCATGGTGCTGTGGGGGAGCCAATGCAGGGGGGGGTCTTCCTTTGCAGGGAGTGCTGGCCCCAATTCCCCAGCATGGCGCTGCGGGGCATGGCGCTGTGGGGGAGCCAATGCAGGGGGGGGGTCTTCCTTTGCAGGGAGTGCTGGCCCCAATTCCCCAGCATGGCGCTGCGGGGCATGGCGCTGTGGGGGAGCCAATGCAGGGGGGGGTCTTCCTTTGCAGGGAGTGCTGGCCCCAATTCCCCAGCATGGCGCTGCGGGGCATGGCGCTGTGGGGGAGCCAATGCAGGGGGGGGGTCTTCCTTTGCAGGGAGTGCTGGCCCCAATTCCCCAGCATGGCGCTGCGGGGCATGGCGCTGTGGGGGAGCCAATGCAGGGGGGGTCTTCCTTTGCAGGGAGTGCTGGCCCCAATTCCCTGGCATGGCGCTGTGAGGCCATGGAGACCCAGCAGCCCTCGCCGGGCTCCCTACAGGGCACTGCTGAGACACAGGGCATGAGGCACTTGTGTGTGACACTGTCCGTCCCCCTGTCCTGTGGGAGCCACAGCCCCACGTCCTGGCTTGGATTCTACTCACCCAAAGCGTCTCTGGGCTTTGCTGGGAGGTTTGCCTGAGGGAGGGTATCAGGCTGAGGCCCTGGGTGCAGAGATCCTGTCACTTCCCAGGGCTCCGCCTGTCACCACGTGCCCTGGGCAAATGAACGAACTCCAGGCTCCTGGGGGACCAAGTGCCGCAGCCAGCTCCAAGAAGCGTTCCCCGGAGCGACAGGCTCAGACTGAAGGGAGCCGTGGCCACAGCAGGAATTTCCCCTTCTGTGTGTGGAGAATGCGTTTGTCCAGTGTGTGCATGGGGGGAGGGTCTATCTGAGTGGTTGGGGGGGAAGATATATGTCTCTTGGGGGGGAGAAGCATGCATGTGTGTAATGTCTGTGTGTGAAACATTTGTGTCAGCGTGTGTGTGTACAGCATTGTGACAGGGTGCTGTTAGCAGCTATAAGTTGAGCCCTTTGCAAGCCACCCTCCTGGTTCCGTAGCCGACCCAGGGCACTGGTGTAGGAGGGCCGTCGGCAGTTTGGGTTTGGAAGGGTAGCCAGGATCACTTGCACAGCAGGGAGCCTGCTGAGCTACTGAGGTTATTAGCTCACCAGCTGGACAGTGCTGGGAAGCAAGCCCTCTGAACGGCTGAGCCAGGAGCAGGAAGGGGGCTCTACACACCTGCTGCCACGTTGCGATGCATCTGGAGTATAAACAGCAATAAAGATGCTTGGGGCAGGTACCAGCTGGGCTGCGCACGCTGCTGGATTCACCAAGGGCCTCTCAGACATGGTTTCCGGGAGCTGACGGGGGAGCCCGTTCACAGAGCCAGGTAGGCTCGAGAGGTGGCCTGTGAGAGGACAGGCTGAACCTGGAGCCGATGCAGTGGCTGGGAGAGCAGCAGAAGCCAGAGACAAGCCCTGTTTGGGTGGCAGATGGTGCAACTGCCAACATTTCAGGAGTTTGGGACGGAACAGGCCCAGGGAGAGCAGCCGTTAGTACAGACTGCGACAAGCCCTGCCGTGGGGAATGGAAGTTGTGGGGCCTGGGAATGATCCCAGTGCACTGGGACTGACGGATTGCGCCTAGCTGGGGCTGGGATCCAGGCTTAGGGGCGCTCTGGTTAGCCCCTAGCTGGTGGGAGATGTTCAAGCCGCTTACGCAGTGCTGCGCCAAGAGCAGGCCGAGAACTACGGTGTGTTCATGGCTGCAGGGCTGGATTGGCGAGGCTTGGCAGCCGAAAGACACCCATAGAAATTTAGGGCAGCCAGGTGGACTTGGGGGTAAGAGCCAGCGCATTTGTGCAGCAGTTGACTGATTGGGCCACCCGACGGCTGAGGCCAAGGGGGCAGGATGTGGAAGCGGTCACGGATGCCATGATATTAGAGCAATTTATGCAGCTTCTCCCAGATCCCTCTAAGGTCTGGTGAGGAGACACCAGCCAGAGATGATGGAGGCAGCGGTAACGTTGGCCGAGGAGTGTGTCCAGGCAGATTTCCCAAGGAAAGCGGCTTGTCCAGCACAAGCAGAGATAGGGGGGAAAAGACGAGATTCCCTCAGGAGTGAGACCTGCGGGTGCAAGGCAGGGAGAAAATAAGGTCATTTTGATCAGCCAGGATACAGCCTGCTGCCCGTGCTGGGGAAGAGGCCCCATTCAGCATGCTCTGCCGGCACATGGAACGTGCACTGCCGGAATACAGCGGCTGGACTGGGGTGAGGGGGAGCTCTCCGAAGAAGTAAAAGCAATCCCTGTAAGGGGGGAGAGGAGTGGGGCTGGAGTTGGAGTTGTGGGGTAGCCCCCACCGAAGGAACACTGCTTCTGGGGATGGACTGTGGGAAACCCTCACAGATGGAAAGTCAAATGAAGGGGCCCCCAGTGGAAAGGGGGGCCCTATGCGAGCTGGGAAGCCTGAAGGGGGATAGTGCTGAGGAGCAAGCACTATGAACAGCTGATCCAGGAGCAGGAAGGGGGCGTCACAGACCTGCAGCCATGTTGTGATGCACTGGGAGGATAAACAGCAGTAACGACATTTGGGGCAGGTACCAGCTGGGCCGCACATGCTGCTGGATTCACCGAGGGCCTCCCAGCCACGGTTTCCAGGAGCTGACTGGGGACCCCGTTCCCAGGGGTGAACATGTGGGGAAAGGAGCCTGTGGGCATGTGGATAAGTGTGTGCACACACCGCAAAGGGTATGTGTGTGTAGAACGTGTGTGTCCCTGGATTCCCTTTCCTCGGGACAGCCCAGCAGACAGTGCAGTTCTCCCCAGACAGCCCACAACAATTACGTATCTGTCCACGGCCTCCTGCCCACCCACCCACACACTTGTGCAATTGCACACCATCCTCCCAGCCAGGTGCTCTCTTCCACTCCCTCCTGGGACCAGCCTTTGCACCCTGGGAGTCCTGCAGCCCTCGCTGGCCCCACCGCCTGGGAGGCAAATGCCCTTAGTCTGGGGTAAGTGTAGGGCAGAGCCCCACTGTGGAGGAGCTCTGAGCCCCCTCAGCCTGCGTCCTGCTGGATGCAGGCAGCTGTTTACTCTTGTAAAGAGGGGATTCCCTCAGGGAGCTCTCCAAAGAGCATCTCTTCGTGGGGGTGGGTTGCGTGCTGCGTGATTCCCTCCCCACCAGCAGCCGGGCTCTCCATCCTGGAAACTCGTGGCTGCCTGTCTTAGAGACGGCCAGGAAGGCTCCGCCGTGAGACCCGGCTCTTCACACAATCTCCATCCCAGCATTTGCTGGCTGACTTGGAATGAGTCCGCGCTGTTGCCATAACAACTCCCAAATCACACAGACACATGCATTCCACTCCTGAAATCCACTTCATGGCGCCCGCCCGGGCCCTGCCGCTTGCTCAGCGAAGGGGGTGGCTTTCATCTTGTCCCGGGAACGGTACCTCTCCTTTCTCGCTAAGTCGGTGGCAAATGGCGTTTGTTCCATGCAGATCTTTGGCCCCCCGTTTTGTACCTTTAGAGTGCCTGGTTCCAGGGGCCTCGTCTCCAGGGAAGGGATGAAGCTGTGTCCTCGGCTGACCTGGCAGGAGTCGTGAACGGGAGCATCCTCCCTCTAACCACGCTGGTGGGAGCTGCACGCTGCCTTGCTACCAGGGAGAGAAAGAACCTCAGAGAGAAGCAGCGTCAGTCCGAAGCCAGGCGGAGAAAGGCTCTTGGAGGCTTGGAACAGCGGAGCGGGAGAGATCGAGCTGCCCCGGGGTGGGGGTGAGAGGCCACGCCGGGCCAGGCGGCACAGTGAGCTCCGACCTCCAGCACCATTCCTGTTGGCAAAGCGCTGGCTGCAGAGCAAAATGGGGCCGCTGCTCCCACAAAGGGCAGGGAGGGGAGCATGGTGCACCTTGGTCTCCCAGGGCATGGAGGACCTGGGCCTATAAACCCCAGCCTGAGTAGGGATTGCTTCTTGTTGGGTTTGT
The DNA here is from genome assembly GCF_965140235.1 of Caretta caretta. NCBI lineage: Eukaryota > Metazoa > Chordata > Testudines > Cheloniidae > Caretta > Caretta caretta. Next base: position 18,460,292 of record NC_134230.1, read on the forward strand.
GGGTGGGGGGGCAGTTTCCCTACCAAGAAAATATCTGTTTCCACTCTGCGGAGACCTCCTGTCTCTTGGGGGTGGGGGGTTTATCTGGTTCACTGCACTCCCCGTTGGGCACTGACATGGAGAGCCGCTGCCCCCTTTCCCCAGGTGACCCCAATAAAGCCACGGGCCCTGCTGGTTCTTTTACAAACCTTTATTTCCATTCCTCTCCACCCCTCCCAGCCCGCTCCGTGCTCCTTTCACGGCTTTTTTTAGATAAAAACAACAAACCAGCTCTCTCCGACAATTCAGGACACACACAGATCCCCAGATGACTCTCTGTTTCCCCCGCCCCATTTCAACCCAGCTTCCCTCGAAGCCGCAGCCGCGAGGGGCCTTCAGCTCCGGGATCGTTAATGGCTGACACAAAAGGCAGAGAGGCCCAGCTGGCTCGAACGCACCTGTCAGGACAATACCACAAACGCCACCTCACTGAGCTGATCTGCTGAAAAGCTATCATGAAAAATCGTGGGATGGATCCCAGCACGTACACAAAATATCCCCTCCCCCCTCCCCAAACTGCCCTCCCCCCTCTCCAAAAACCAGATATTTTGCACACATTAAAGTGATACAGAACAATACAGAACTCAGAAGGGGGGAAGGATGAAAGAGTCTCTGCAATAACAACCTACAGGATCCAGTGAAACTGAGGCAGCATCAAAGTAACGGGTCAATAGATATACAGCTTTCAAACCCAAGGCTAGGGGGTCCAAGGTAATAAGTTAATCTATACAGACAGCGTTAGGCAAATGGACTGATGAGCGGATTTCCTGCTGCTGCAGAAGGGTGTTCTCAGCGCGAGTGCCCATGCAGAGTGCCTGGGCTCAGCGGCCCACGCCAGCACAACAAAACCGTAAGGAAATGAGACGTGAAGTCAAGGGATATGGAACATCCGTGAGATGGGCTCCCCCCTCGCCTGGCCACAGGAGCACAATCACCATCTAGAGCAGTTACAGCAAAAGGGGATGAATTGGGAGGCCTCGTCCAGGAACCCTGGAGTGTGGCTCAGGAATTGCCCGAAGCTCTGTGGGAGCTGGTGCTAGGGAGATGGGAGTGGGGAGAGGTACCAAGCTGGCAAATGGCTTGAGTTGGCTCCAACGCCGTGGCACAGGGGCCTGCCATCCAGCCCTTCCATAGCAGCGGCATCCCCACTGGGGAACCTGGAGATGTGGCGTGAACAGGCTGCAGGGGGTTCCAAGCAGCTCCCCACGGGGTCCCCCCCTCCTCCCACTACTAGAGCAGCCCCAGGGGGAACTTCCTCGGCATCTGGCTCAGAGCAAGGCTCCTCTTGGCCAGCTGCGGTTGCTGCAGCCAGCAGCTCTCCTTGCACCGAGCATGGGCTGGCAAGGACCAGACAGAAACCATGTCCATGGCAGAAGAGTCATGGCAGCTCCCTGACACTTGCCCTGGGCCCTAGAGAGTGCCTGGGCTCAGGGACAGTGAAACACTGATACTCCCAGCCTCTTAGGTGTCAGCCTTGGGCCTTGTCTACCTGCCGGATTTACCCGAATCGGCAGAGCAGAGCTGCAGCAGTGCAAACCCTTCACATGGGGGCAGTGCGTCTCATCCAGAGTCTGCCCGAGCGTAAACGCCTTGCTGCAGAGACTGAGGCTGAATCAATTTACTGCATGCCCGGAGCCAGAATCTCCTCCCCGCAGGGTGCCTCCAATGCCTGCAGCCTCCAGGGAAGGTGAACCGAGAGCTGGAGCCACCCCACGGCCACATCCTCTCCCCATGGAGCCCCCATCTGCTTCTTGCCCATTTCCACGGCTGCAAAACCAGCTGCCCTGAGGCTTGCAAGGGGAGGGCTCTGCCCTGAACCCCGAGGGGTCCCCCATCACACACAGCTTCCTGTTCCAGACAGGCGCTGCCATACCAACTCCCACGCTCCCTCCCCACCCCCATGGCAGGGTGCACTCTCTCCCCAGCCCCCGTGCTCCCCTCTTTGCTCCCACCAGTCATCTGACTCCATCCAACCAAGGTCACAGACCATGCTGTTCTCACCGAAGCTCCCTCCCGGCGGAGCACTGGAGACACAAGGCCAGAAACCACCCCCAACTAGATCTCCCTCAGTACCACTCCCTGCTGAGCTGGGATTGTGAACAGGGGGAGGAAAACATTTCCCCCTCCCGCACACGAGGACAATGGATGGAGGTGGAGCCGGGAGCGGATGGCCCCCCCACAGCCCAGGATGGTTATCTTCAAACACAGTGCGGTGAGGGGGTTTAAAACAGCAGAAAACGGGAAGGCAGATCAAAACAAGGGGGGGTTGCATTAAAATGTTCACAGGAAATAAGGCATGGAGATGACAGGCCGGCAGGGGGTGGAGGGGGGGCTCTAGAGCACGGTTTTGTTCAGATCCACCTTGACCGGCAGTGGCCCCGCCTCCTCGTTGTCGTCCGCTGGGCAGATGGTGACAGCGATCACAGGGTGCAGAGAAAAGGGGGCCGAGCCATCCAGGTTCTCCAGGTCCTCCTTATCGCCATTAATGCTCAGCGTCTGGAAGAGAGCCAGAGCCAGACACCAGGTGACAGGGCATGGCTGGGGACGGAGGGGGCTGTGGCAGCCGAGAGGGGGACATATCACAGCAGGGGTTTGGTTTGCACCCATTGAGGACCCAGCCCAGAGTCTTATCACCACGGCTCCCGGAATTTCTGGGATTCATTTCCCAACGGGAGCCATGATTTAACCCCTCAAAATAAACCAGTCTCGGGCGCTGCTTGGCTAAGGTCAGGGGGTGAAGTGCCGGAGCCCTGGTGTACCCGGGGCATGTGCGAGGATGGGTTACTCTTTGTGCTTTCCAGGCTCTCCTCCCCACTCAGTGTCCCCACCCAGCAGACAGTGCAACGCAGGCCAAGGGTATGAACTGCCCCCAGCCCACCCGGACGTCCCCCAGTGGGCTGTGGCTGGGTTCAGTGCCCGGTCCCGGCTCAGTGGCATCTGCACCTGAGTTTGCCCTGGGATGCCGGCTGGCTCCGTACCTGGGTCTTGACGTGCTGGTCCGGAGCAGTCACCAGGCTGGCACAGCTCAGCCACAGCATCACCATGATGGAGAGGAAGAGGCAGGCAGCCAGGATCCAGCGAGGAAGGCCTGACCGCCTGTAGCACCCCACCACCCCCCGCCAAAGAGAGAGGACAAGTTTATGGCTGGGTATCAGGGTGGAGGGGGGCACAAACAGGACTCAGAGAGGGCCAACGAGGGAAGGATTTCCCCTGGCTCCTCCATGGAGCATTCCCTTTGCAGTCTCACCCCTGGCCAAAAAGCCACGCCCTTGGACCAAATAACCCCACCCCTCACCCAGATAGCCCCGCCCCTGGACCAAATAACCCCACCCCTCACTCAGATAGCCCCGCCCCAGACCAAATAACCCCACCCCTTGCTAGCAACATTTTGCAACATTATTCTGCAATGGAAATCCCTATCCCCCCATCCCCTTTCTAGACCCCGTCCTCTTTCCTTCCCTGCCCCCATACCCCTCTCCCAATTTTCCAGGCCTTTTCATTCTGCCTCTCCCTCTGCCCCCCTCACCCTTGCGGGGCCAGGCCTGCACCTACTTGGACATGCAGCCCAGGAAGTCGTGCTCTGGCTGATGGGTCTCCACATGCTGGAACTTGGTTTTGCTCTTTGGCTCTTTCATGGGGGGTTTCTCCAGCTTTTCCTTGCGGCCTGGCAGGACGACACCCAGACCCAAATGACCCCCCTGCCACAGCAAACTGGGCACAACCACCTGGGCCCCCAATGAAGCTGGGGCTGCTACTTGCGTGCCAAGGCCAGAAAGGGGAGGGTAGAAAACGGGGCAAATAGAACTGCAAGCCCTTGACCTGGCTTACTGGATAGCAGCCTAGAACGAGACCATCCCCAAAAGACTTAAAATAATGATCACTCCAGGCTTTAAACAGCTCCAGGAGGCTGGCACAAACCACCCAGCCCTTCGCACTGAGGGTGCCGGCTCCCCGCCCCCCACTGGAACGTCGCGACTGAGAGCTGTGCCTGGTCAGGAGCCCGTGTGCAGTGAGTTTGGTGGGTTCTTAGTTTGGTTCCCAGCAGCCAGGTGTCCACGGCACAAACCCACCCCCACATGCCTTGTGCTGGCAGCCTCAGCAGAGGCTAGAGACGGAAGGGGACAGGGCACCTGAGCTGCCTGACGGCGCTGGTGCCCTCCTTGCCCCTCCCCCCGCCCCGGTCAGGACGAAGCCTCAGGACTGTATGTGGAAGCTTCCATAGCATGGGGGATGGTCCCAGGTCAGTGGAGGAGGGGCATGGGGCAGGATGGGTGATCTGCCCCTCGGGTAGGAGCCCGGCAGAGGCAGACACCAGGCCTGCACTAGGATTCAGCCCAGAGTGTGTGCATGTTCCAGGGGGCTAATCAGAGGCCACAGGCTCTAGAGAAACCGGCTCAGAGCTGGGACCACCTTTCCAGCAGCTCCCAGCCCCCTTGACCCACCTGGCCCTGCCCCTTGCTCACCTGTGTGGGGCCTCAAGGTGTTAGGACTGGAGACAGGCCAGGACTTCTCCATCAGCTCCGACTTGGGTGCTGGCATCTCGGGCACCGGGTACTCAATCTCCGGCTGGGACTGAGGGGCCAGCATTCAAAAAGAAATAAAAAGGACCAAAACGCAGTTAGTGACTGAGCCCCAAATCCTCCTGTGGGGGCAGGACTGGCCCATGGGGGGGAGGCACAGGTTCAGCTGGGGGGCATGCGGGATATTGAGGGCCAGATCCCTCCTGCAGCATTAACCCACAGAGACAGCCTCTCGCTGAGTCTGGGCAGCACCTGGCACAGTGGGGCCCAATCTCAGTGCCCGTCCTCGGCATCACCAGATACAAACAAGAACAGTTATTATTGTAGGGACGCAGGACTTGCCACAAAGGCTCAGACACTGGTTTGTCAGTCAGCCTGTCTGTCTGTCCGTTGTACTTCTGGGGTGCCTGTCACCTCAGCAGCATCTGAGTGCTGGATGGTACAATCTAGTCTAGCACCAGGCCATAACTCCATCTTGTAGCCCAGTATCCTACCTCCCTGCTGTACCAGAGCACTGGCCCATCTAATGTGGTGATCCATTCCTGGTTCTGGCCAATATCTGATGCTTTGCAGGAAGACAAATATACCTAGTCACTGGTGAAATGCTCAGCATGCGTGGGATAAGAGGGAACCCCTTCCTGATCCCCTGCAGCTTCAGCTTCTGCCCTGAAGCATGGGGTTCCATGCCCTGTTCCCATAGCCACGCAGGGCCACTGATGACCTCAGCTGCGTGAGCCTACCTGGAACACCACCACTTTGCCATCGTCTGCCTGCAGGTAGAAGGTCCAGGTGGACGAGATGAAGCTCTGGGCAGAGCTGACGATGTCGTTGCAGAAGCTGGAGACCAAGTCAAACATGGAGAAGGACACGGGCTGCAGCTCCAAACTCTGTAAATAATCAAAGAGAAGAGGACCAGCTCGCTGTGCTGGGAACTCCCGCATCATCCTGCCCCACCCCAGCCCCAGCTCTCTAGCATACAGGGCTCAAGGCTCTGCTCAAGGGCTCTAAAGCAGGTCTATTGACCAGACCATGCTGAATGACCCACCGCAGTGCTCTTGGCCTTAATGAGCTATGAACCCTCCTGAGAGCGAAAGGAAGGTCTAGTGTTTAGAGCACTAGCCTCGACCTTGGGAGACCTGGCCTCAATTCCCAGCTCTGCCACAGAGTCTCTCTGTGACCTGGGGCAAGTCCCTTGGCTCCTCTGTTCCTCATTTTCCCCACCTGTGCAATAGGGATTACAGCCCTGCACCATGTGGCTTAATCCATTGATGACATGGAGACCCTCGGATATTACAGTGAGGGAGACAGACGACAGCTAACCTCCATATAGCCCAGGGCAGGGGCTGGCATTAAATGCATTGGCACGGCTCAATATAGGTCCCCCTGCACAGGCATCCCGTGCCTTCTCGGAGGACCATTGGTCCCTATACCATCGCCTCAGCATGAAGGCCCTGAGCTGAGCGGGCCACAGAGATCAGAGTCGATACATACTAGTGGGAGGCGCTGGGGATAAACAGCCCAGCTCCTTCCACCAGCACTAAACTCACATGAAAATGTTTTAAAGAAAAGGAGCTGAGATGCCAAGGGCGTTTCTCTCCTGCCAGCTTAGCCATGCCCCGGATACTTGGCTCTTTGTAAGGTTTGTTATGTTTTAAAGCATCCCTGCTGGAATCTGCTTGGCTGCTCCTTGCCATGGACGTAGAACATTTCTCAAGGCTGGGAATGCCAGAGCCCCTCATTCAGTCAGATGAGCAAACAGGAAAGAAATAGGTCGGGTTCTGTAGCTGATTATCGTGCTAAATTTGCTTTGCCTGCTTGCCCAGGAATCCAAAGGAAACATGCTTTGGGTGGAATGAATGGAATAAGGGAAGGTCTGGAATACTGTCGCCATGGAGCAATCTTGTTTGGGACCTGGCCTTTCACAGAGTTCCATCCACCCATTCTTTCAGGGGAAGCAGGAACAGATGCTTGTCCCCTTTACAGGGACAGCTGCCACTCTGATACAGCCAGTCGACTGAGGCTTCTTTCCCACAAAGAAAAACATTGACCTCTACCACTGATTCTGTGTTTGACCTTGGGCATGTCACTGGACCATTCCATGCCTAAGTTTCCCCATATTTAATGCTTGTTACCAGCCTCCCAGGGGTTCATTAATTAATCAGTAGAAAGCACTTTGAGCTCCTGGGCTGAGAAGCTAAAGAGGCAGCACTGTATGCCCATGCCTGGTCCTTACTCCTCACTGCAGAAAGCCATCCTGCAAAGTTGAAAGCCTCTACCTGGGGCCAAAGGCTAACACAATTATTTGGGCAAAAGCTTAATCAATTAAATGTAATCATAGGTAAGAACCTTCCATCTTGGGAATTCAACAGCATCCCCTAGCTTAGCCCAAATCAAGGCCTTGCGCAATGCAATGAACCTGCTGCCATTTATGGTTTGATTTAAACAGCCCTGCATTGCGTGGTTCTGCCTCCAACAGCCCAGACCAATCCACTCCCTGGACAATGTTATTAGCAGGTTCCCTGTAAGCTCTGGCACCATTTGTCTGTCTCCTGCATCCCAGGTACCTGGTGACCATCAAATGCCCTGAAGGTGTGCCATGCAGGTGGGATTCTCGGAGGGGGAACAAGGACATGAAATAAACAAAGACCCCTTTTTGCTGTCAAATATTTGTAAGTATTGTTTGCTAGTGGGGAATTTTACTGCTGTGTGAGGGGCTGCAAAGACCTGAGATTGCAGGGATCCAAAATGCCCGGCTGCAGAGCCCAGAGCCAGGACAGCGTTCCTCAAAAGGGCTGCAGCTATTGGTGTAATGATACTGCGATGTGGGGGTATGGCACATGGCTGCTGCCATCTGGTGGCAACGGGGACGTGGGGCAACTGAATGGGGGGGACAGCGGACCAGATGTCTGTGCTCCAGACAGGCGGCCTACGAGGAGTTATCACAGCCGCCTCCATCTTCAGCCAGCTGATCTGCTGAGTTTGCGTTGGGGGGAAAGGGGAAGACGTCAGGAAGGGGAAATGGCAACCGGGCTCTACGGTTTTCCTGTTTCAATACGGTTTGCAAAGCATGCTGGGACCTTTGGGGGGCTGAAAAGCACTAAAGCTGTCTTTCCCAACGGGCAGGGTGCGCCCCCGCAGAGGGCTTGATGGAGTAGCGGGGGGACATGGACAGACCTCTCCCCTCTTCTCCCAAGTCTCAGCTTTCATTTCCCAGAGGCTGTCAGCCTCTAGCTGCTACAGCTGGGACAAAAACCTTCCAAAGGTGAAGTGAGCGTACAGGGCAGAGTGACGCCTTCCCGGGCCTGCAGCGACCCTGAAGCAGTAGCTCCAAGATGGTAACTGCCCCGTCCACGCCACGAGGTGCTAGCTCAGACCCGCTCCCCCCGCTCATCGCAGAGTGTGAGAAAGGAGAGGGCGGGTCAGACCGTGCAGATCTGCACCAGCATTTCCCAAAATGTGGGCGGGGGGATTACCGGCAGGAAGGTGGCATGGTGGGAGATTTCAGAGTAACAGCCGTGTTAGTCTGCATTCGCAAAAAGAAAAGGAGGACTTGTGGCACCTTAGAGACTAACCAATTTATTTGAGCATGAGCTTTCGTGAGCTACAGCTCACTTCATCGGATGCATACCGTGGAAACTGCAGAAGACAGTATGCATCCGATGAAGTGAGCTGTAGCTCACGAAAGCTCATGCTCAAATAAATTGGTTAGTCTCTAAGGTGCCACAAGTCCTCCTTTATGGTGGGAGATGTGTCCATTACAATGGAAAAGCCTTTAACACCACGTGCTGGGACTGCAGGGAGAGAGCGACTGACTTAGTCTTCCCGAAGGGCAGGCTGAGACCTGTTCGACGTGGCTCCACCCAGGCGTCCAAGCTGTGCCCTGCCCACTAGCTCTCACTGCCTCTGCTGTCTGCCCAGGGGCTAGGTCAGCTGGGATCCGAGCACACAGCGCTCCCTCCTCCTGGGGTTTCTGAGCCAGAACTTGTCTCCCAGCCCCCTTGTTATCTGCTCCTGGCCCCATCACTGGAACAAGCTCCAGGGTATAACCCCCTTGGCGTGCGGCTGGGCTCTGTGCAGAGAGGCAGCAGCTGTACTGGACACCAGAACCACCAGCAAGCTTTAAACCCCAGGTTTGGCAAGGAGCGACACTCCCTCCCCGCTGCTAGGCACAGCCAGTCACTCCTCCGAGCCTGTCTGCTGTGGCAGCTGTCAGCACAAATACGTCTGCAGCTCCCTCGCCCACGTGTCTGCCTGCCCCGGCCCCCAGACCGAGGCCAATCAACAGCCCCCCCTGCAGAGCAGGATCCACTCCACCAGCCACAGGAGGGTGAGTACGGATCCTCCTGCACCCAGGCCCTGAGCACAGCTCCCAAGGGAGCAGCCATGTGTCTGCTTGGAGCAGCATGGGGGCCCTGCGTACCAGGGAGCAGGTACTGACCACGCGCCCACAGGATCCTGCAATCCCAGACCAGGCAATGGGCCCTCCTAGCCCCACCTCCTCCCGCCAATCCCCAGTGCTGCCAAAGGAGACAAAAGCTCCCCACAGTGCAGCTGGGCGGAGATGCAGGGTGCTGTACATGGGGCCAAGGAGCAGATTTGCTCCCAGCCCCCGCTGCTCCAGGCAGTCTCCTTGCGCTCTGCTGCAGGAGAGGTCTGATCATTGCAGCTTTGCCGTGCGACCGCGAAACAGAGCATCCAGGGGCCCGGTCTCAGGCAGCTGCTGCCCAACGCCCCGCAGGGCATGCGGAGGCCAGAGGATCCCAGGGCTGAATCCACCCCAGTGCTCTCCATGCAACGCCTCGTGCTGGGGCTGAACGAAATCCAGCCCCTCCCCGCTGAAAACAATAAAAGCTGCATCTGGGTGTTTGGGTCGCAACGCCCCCTCACCACACGCCCCGGGCCCTGCCAGGCACTGGGCTAACAGGCACGGTCTCACATGCCTCACACGCTCCCAACATGTGAATAAGGATCCGAGGGTCGGGGCTGCAATCAGCCTGGGGTGGGGGGGTCTGGCCCTAGATCGGCTGCACGGTTGTGGCATCTCCAGACCGTCAGTACTGAGGGGCTCAGTCATGGCTGGAGCAGAGGTGGGAGGAGAATGGGGTGACAAACAGGGCAGCTTCCTACACTGTCCTTGGGAGAGCACATTGCATGGAGCATATGCCTGGCTGATGCTCCCCCGTGGACCAGGGACTGTATGCGCTCCACTGGGGGGCAGGGTACCACAGCCCCTCCGGGAAGGGAAAACAGCTGGGGGTGATGAAAGCAAATCACTCAGATCACAGGCTCCCATCTTCTGGTCCAGCCTGGATTCTCCCGAGTCGAACAGGCAGAGAGAGGAGATTTGGCTGAACAGCTCGAGCTGAAACTGATCTAAAGACCGATATGAACTTGTAACCAGAGGAAAAACCCAGTTGTGGGTTTGAAGGACAGGCCGCTACCCTGGCCCCAGGCCAGAGTCAGGGTGACCTTGTTAGAACGCAGGTAGGGCTTTTTATTGGTTTTACTGGCTTTCTCTGCAATGCTTTTACCCGCCAGGATAAATGCGCTTGCTGAGCAGAAGCTGGGGTGGTAGCTGGTAACATGCTGGTCACAGCCCTCGGAGAGAGAGCAAAGCAGCCATGCTGGCCGGTTAGGCAGCCTGGCTTGCTGGGGATATCGCTGTGTAGGGCAGAGAGCTGGGGAGTGAGACACGAGCCAAATGACCCTCCCTTACACAGCCTCAAGGGAGCACCTAGGGGGAAATACAGGTGCCATTCCCCTGAATCTCTCAGTCCTCCACTCCAATCACTAGACACAGACCAATCCCCTCCAAGAGGCAAGAATAGAACCCTGGAGTCCTGCCTCCCAGCCCCCACTGCTCCACTTGTTAGAGACTTCCAGAGCCGGGAGTCCTGTCTCCCAGTGTCTTGCTTGGCTCACTCACTAACAGTCCCCTCCAAGGAGGGGCAGAGAACCCAGGTGTCCTGTCTCCCTGTTCTCTGCTCTAACTGCTGGATGGCACTGCCTGGCCGAGGCTCTGAGGACACAGCAGCCCAGATGCCTGGTTTCGTCTGGAACAGATGCACCATGACTCACTCACAGGGGGACGTTCCCAGCCCTTGCCTTCCCCGCCCTCTGCCCACAAGCACTTTGGAGAAGGAGCCAAATTCACGAGCATCGGCCTCCTGGGACGGACAGACCACGGCGCTCTAATCCGATTAGAGCCGGTTTCCAGAAACCGTGTCCTTGTGCCGCTTCCCACTCCCAGCTCTGGCTAATCTGGTCCCCACCCCCGCACTGGTACACGAGGGCATTGGCAGCAGAGCTGCACTGTGGACAGGTGCCAAGAGGGGACAGAGCCCTGCATCGCCCGCCCGAAAAGTGCGGAGCCCCCCCGGGGGACTGCGCCAGAACCACCACCAGAAAGGGGGGGAACAAGGTCAAACGCTCCCGTCACGCACCCTCCGAGTGCAGCCGGATCCACCCGCTAGGGGGCTCCCGGCTGTGGCCCTTTGAACACAGCTGGGTTGGGTCCTTTTTCCCATTGCATCTTTTGCCAGCACGAGCGATGACAAGGGAAAAGGAAGAGAGGAGGACGTGCTGCCGGACGGGGGGGGGTTCCACCCATTCCTGCCAGGCCGAATCAATGCAAGGTCCATGCGACCTTCCTCCGCTCCACTTACCTCCGGGATGCAGAGTCTAGACAGAGGGGGCAGGGCAAACTGTTCCTCTATCCTTCCATCAGACAGCGAATTCCTCTGCATCCACAGATCCCGCCAGCCCTGCACTAGTCTCCCCAGCTGCCCCAGTGGATGGTCTTCCTCCAGGACACCCTGTCGGCTCCGTACGCCTACGGCACCCTGAGCCGACAGGCGCCGGCAGCAGAGCTGGCTGGGCTTTGTCTCCCAAGAGATAACAAGGGCATGAGGAGGAAGGTCACGGCCCGGTACCCAGCTCGTCCTCCCCTGTTCCTCAGCAGGAACTGCTGCCTGCCCCATCCCACGGGGATCGCTGAGAGCTGGGCTGCGGACAGCAACTGCCCAGCCAGAGTCACAACCCAGATTTCCTCATGACACAGCCACCGAATGGGACCGTTGGTTACCGCCCCTGCAATCCCTCCGACCCTGGAACGGGGGGGGCCCTGTCTGCAGGAGGGAGCCTCCACTCCAGGTGCAATCGATCCAGGGTTCCCCCCGGCTGGCCCAGTCTGCTGCCCAGATGGCCAGCTCAGCACTGCAGAGAGAGGAGCACTCGCTGGCTTCCAGCCCCCGCCGGAACAGACCCTGGCTCTCATCCTGCTCCCAGGAGCCATGGGCCATGGTGGGAGCTCCCTGTGCAGGAGAATGAAACTCCTTCAGCTCCTTGGCTTCCCTGCCGCACGGCTGAGCTGGAGACGGGAGGGGCTCTGCCGATGCTCCTCTCCCACTATGATCCATGGGTGCTGCACCTAGGGGTGCTGCGGGGGGCTGCTGCACCCCCTGGCTTGAAGGGGTTCCCATCACACCCAGGGGTTCACAGCCCCCCACTATACAAACTGTCCCAGCCCCCTGCTACGATCTGTTCTTCTCAGGCCCATCACCCAGGCAGCAGAGCCCCTTGGCACTAGGGAAAGAGGAGGCTGAAACCTTGTCTTTCCAGCTCTGCGTCTCGGGCAGCTGCTTCCTGCATCCAGTCGTGCAGCCGAACTGCTCCTCAGCGCTGCTGTAGGCTTCGATACAAGCTGCAAGACAGGAGAGGAAGGGAACGGTCAGGGCCCGGGCACCCCGCAGCCGTCGGACACGAGCGAATTCGGAGCTCAGGACAACAAGGGGCTGGCAGCACAGCCTAGAGCCAGGCAGAGCGCAGCGGGGGTGTTGTGCCAGGGCACCCACAGCCCCCTACTATGCCAGCCCTGGGCTCCCACGGGCAGCTGTCAGCGTTCTTCGGCCCTGACAGCTATTCCAGGACTGGGCTTCTCCTGCCAGGTCATGGTCAATGTCCTGTGACGTTCACAAACGCCCCCTATGGACGAGGATGAGACCCCCCCAGCTCCGAGTCAGACACCCAGCTCAAGGGTGTGTCCACCAGCCAAACCCCGTCCGACAGCCCATCGGAGTCACCTGGAGAGCGCCTCGCCCAGAGCCACCCCCCTAGGCCGAGCTGGGCACACTCAGGGCTGCCTGACGGGCTCCATGCCCTAGTTCATTTCTGCCCAAAGAATAACCAATCATGGCAATCAGCACAACGTTCCCAGACAGGTCTCAGCTTCCAATGGGACACACCCGGATTTCCCATAAGCGGAGTCTTAACCTGTGCCGGAAAGGCCCAGTCCCCATTCCAAGCAGCTATCCTGAGATCCCAGCGGCGAGGCATGGGGGGGGCGGGGGGGATCGTCTCCCCTACGATACCTTAGACACTGAGGCCTTGTCTACTCTGTGGGGACATTAAAGCCCCCAGAGCACTTTTCACAAGAGTAGGGGGTTGCCCAAATAACTTCAGCTGAAAAGTCCACCCTCCCTGGTGCTGAATACGGCTGCTCCGCCCCACCCCAGAGGCAGCTGCAGGCTGCAAAGCGAGGCTGCAAAGTGCTTTGGGATCCCTTGTGATGAGAGGCACTGGGGGGTTAGCACATCGTCCCTGGGCCAGGGAGGAAGCCCGGTTTGCTCACACGGCACCGGGAACTCGCTGGACAGCCTTCGGCCTGGCGGGGGGATTCGGTTGCTACTGCAGGAAACTTCCATCTTCACAGCTGCCTGGCAGTGAGGCTAGAACTGCAGAGGTGTGGGGAGTTGGCTTCAGTAGAGGATCCTCCCCTCCCTTTTCCCACCCCTTTGAGAGGCTGAAATCACGGTTGGAACATTATTAATCCCCTTGGTATTTGCTGTGGCCATAGCCCTTATGGGTTCATTTGGGGCCTTGCATCCAGGTGACTCTCTAACTTCCAGGATTTGCACCGGGGAGCGAGCGGAGCCAGCCCGGATTTGCACCAGGGAGCGAGCGGAGCCGGCCCGGATTTGCACCAGGGAGCGAGCGGAGCCGGCCCGGATTTGCACCGCTGGTGCATCACAGCCATGGAACTTTGTTTGGACAGCATGGGAGCGCAGAAGGAGCAGAAGCAACCTCTGTCCTGACAGGAATAAGTGGAGAAGCCACTTCTGGACAATGTAACTGGGGGGCCACGGGAGAAGAGGGGAGGGGAAGTTAGTTGGCTGTACTGTTCTTTACCTGATTCACATTCGGCTCTGGTTGTGTTCAGCTCGGCGCTCGCATCCACAAAGTGACAGATGGAGAACAGCCGGCAGCCTCGGTAACAGGCGTTGAGTGCAGCATCCTGGAGAGAGGAAGAGGAGAGCTAGGAGCTGGTACGACACACAGCGCAGTGGCTGCACCCCAGCGCCTGCAAATACCCAAATGCCGCTGGGGACCCAGCTGTGCTCTGGGACTGGGGCAGCAGGGAGAGGGCAGGGCGGGAGGGAGCTTTGCACTACATGGGACCAGGACCTCCAGGGCTTGGATCCTTGGTGCCGGCTCCAGATCCTTCCTCCCTGTCAATGGAACACAAGCACCAAGACCTAGCACCACGTCTAGGTGGGGGCACCGTCTCCCAGGAGGGGTGGTGGAACCCCAGTGCGCTGGGCATTTACAGCGAGGCTGGACAAGGCCCTGCAGCATATACTGTAGGGAAGGGACAGGGCTCCCCGGGGAACGGACTAGATCAGTGGCTTACAACCTGTGGACCATGGACCCCGCAGACTATGTCTAAGATTTCCAAAGGGGTCCGCACCTCCATTTGAAATTTTGTAGGGGTTGACAAAAGGTTGAAAGCCCCCTGACCTAGAGGAGAGCGAGCTGGCCTCCTGCACCTCGAGCTGGTACGACCCTCACAGCACTGGGCAGCCCGCAACGCTGCGAACGTTTCTCTGAAAAACTTGGCGTGATGTTGGAAACATCTGGCTACCCGCGAACCATGGGCCTGGCGAGCCAACAGGACGAGAGCTGCACCAGCCTCAGCAGACACAACAGCTTCAGCCAAAGAACCGCGGTGCCGTTTGCTGCTCTCGCCTCCTGGGCGCTGCACCCAGCAACCTGCCCCTGTATCGCCGCTGACCAGCAGGGGGGAGCTCGGGGCCGCAGCAGGACACACAGCCCCCTCCTCCCTGCCTACCTGTCTTTGCCAGGGCCCGATGCTGCCCGGCAATCACCCACAGCAGCCTTGTGAGGCGAGGCCAACCCCGAGCCCTCTCACCTGGGCTCACCTCTGCCCCACACGGCCACTGAGGAGGCTGCTTGGAAACCAGCCGTGTGACGCATCCACCTGCAGCATCCGTCCTCCTGAGTCTCTGTGGCAGCATAGCTCAGGCCCTGCACTTGGCACGGGGCGTCCTTACAGGTGTGCGAAGTGTTGATCCCCCCCAGTATTAGTATTTCCATTCATTATGTGTATTGGGATCACGCCTGGCTTGGCTCCAGGCCCATCGTGCCGGGCTCCGGACACACGCATAACAAAAGGATGGTCCCTGTCCCACAGTAAAGTAGCTATACCACTACATCGCTCTTTTCATGAGTAGATCTGAAATCATTACCCCCATTTTACAGATGGGGAAACTGAGGCACAGAGTGAGGCAGTGACTTGCCCAAGGTCATCTAACAGGCCAGTGGCAGAGCCAGGAATAGAACCCAGATCTCCTGAGTCTCAAGCCAGTGTTCTAGCCAAGAGACAGCAAACAGACACAACAAAGACCAGGCAGGAGCCCCCAGGAAGAAGGAGATATTCCCATCAGTCTGCCAAGCACCTGTCTCAGACACCGCTGTGCATTCTGCAGGGAGGGTGAAAGAGGCAAGATTAGCAGGAAGTCAGAGTGGCCCTGGACCAGCAATTGTAAGTAGGGCTGCAGTTACTCTTCTCTACGTGCGTGGCGATCTCACTGCATGAGACTAAATGATAATAAACATAGAACAAAAACAAGGGCAAGAAAGGAAAACACCTAGGAATAACTGAGCACTTGCTGGCGAATGGAGCCCACAAAACTGCACGGTTAGTTTTCAGAGACCACAAGTGATTTATTCCAAAAGAGGGCAAGGAAATTTCCCATCTCAACCAGTCTATCTTTTGGCCCTACATGGTCAGCAACCTCCCAGCCTGGGATTGTATTTCTCTCCGTGTGTATTTTTCTATGGTTGCGTTTGAAGACAGACAGACAGACAGACAAAGACACACTATTTACCTAAGGGTTACAACTTCATAACCTCTGCTTTGCACAGAACCCCGGGGCTGAATCCCAAATCCCCTGAACCCTGTGCCAGGAAATGGGAGCGCAGCCCTGCATTTCTCATGCTCAAATGCTGCGCGGACAATGGCATGAGCCTTTAGAAGGATCTATTTTACACTTCCTCTTCGAGGCTCTGTGTACCAGACAACTGGCCTGTACACTGAGGGAAGCCCTAGGGCATGGAAGCACAGTAGGATCATCCTTGCTAAGAAAGGGAGACCCACTTTAACACCATGCTGTCCAGGGTCACTAAAACAAACAACTTTTATCGCCGCCTGCCCAGCTTCTGTCTGGGCAAACAAACAGCCACTTGCAAGGGGATACACAAGAAGAGCCCAAGTTGCCCAGTTTACATTTTAAGATGCTGGCTCTTCCCCTGAAATCACTGCTTTATGCACGTCCTGTCTCAGGGGAGTTATTCCAGCAGGAAGGAGATGCTGGCATCCAGGTGGATTGCAGCAGCATCCAGTCCCCTCCATTCTCTGCTACACCACGGGCGGCCAAAGCCTTGTGCAAAAGCAACCCCGGGAATTCTATGGCACAGCCCAAGGCTGCCTGGTTTTTTGAAACATGGAGGTGCAGTGGGCAGAGGCGACAGATCCCAGCATGCCAGGTTCCAGCAAAGGCACTCGGATCTCCATAGAACATTGCATGTTGGGACCTGTAGTCTCCACAAGCCGCAGCGAGGTGGCTGCAACCAGCTGAACACCATACAAGCCAGCTGCTGCCCTCACACGCTTGGGCTAGTTGCTCAGGCCGGCAGTAGGCTTTTCCTTTTTGCAGTATGTGTCGTACTTCAAATGGGTTTCACATTTTAAATATGTCTTTGCGAGATATAAAGTTACAGACCCCCCTCAAATGTTTTCGATTTGCACCCAGCTCCTGTGACTGAATCCCACAGGGACTCCACACTTTCACCTCCAAAGCAGGATCGCTAACCAGAAAGCAGCCCAAATGGCTTGGAAATCAGACGTCCCAGTTCAGAGTAACACCAGTTCTCACATGCATGCACATACAAAAACCTACCCAGAACAGCCCCAGCCCTCCCCCCGCCTCAGCTCCTGTTCATTTGAGCAAATCCTTCCCCCAAAGCATTATTTATTGCAAACGAACGATCCAGAAACAAACAAACAAAAGTCGGTCCCGTTTCTAGATTAAAGGGGACGACACCAAGTGCAGATAATCCTGTTCAATATATTTTCAAAGGGTCAGTTACCAAGCCTGGGAGGACAAAGACCGGATTCTTCTTCCCTGATGAGTGGCCAGAGTGGATACCATGGCTAGGGGTGGGGAGTATTTCAATTACTTTTTAACTAAACTATTACTAGTGTATTATGGATGGCAAGTGTCTGACAACACCATGCATTTTCCCCCTCCCTTGAACTGGTTTTAACAGCAGAAAATGTGGCTGGTTTTAAAACAATCAGGTGGGCTTTTCCCCTGCTGTGTTTGGATGTATCTCATGGATCTTTGATGGCCTTTTTGACCTGCGGACGTATGGCATGGTACATTTATTACAGCAAGGCGAGGCAGCCTCTGATCCGAGGCCTTAGTTTGAAGTTATTAGTTTAGAAGTCAGAACTGGGTTTTTTTCAATGATTATTGTTTGCAGGGTTCTTGTCTTTGCAGCTCTTACGAATGAGACTCGAGCGATTTCCTGAGAGCACTACTGGCTCCAGCACTAACAAGAGCTTCGTCCAGTGCTGTGCACACACCAGTGTGACGAGTTTGACGGTTCTCAGCCAGGAGGCTCCGCCACGGAGGATGCATCCGGGGAGGAGACGGTGCCCTACGGGTGCAGTGCTTTTCTCTCAGGCCTGGGTTTTCCGGGGAGTCGGGTGGGGAGGGGAATGCAGGGGCACCTTTCAGCTGAGCCTATGAGGGGGGAGCGGTGGGAGAGAGGGCCGGTGTCCTGCTGCATAACACAACCAGATCCAGCCAAGGGCTTCTGCTCGTCCACTGGGTTATAAAACGGATCAGCAGCAATTTTACCAGCCCCGTCCGATCGCCCGCCCCCAAGCCCCGCACCTGGGCAGCAGCGTCTGCCCGGGCACCTTCCGCCAGTCCAGGAGCGTCCCCTGGATGAGCGCCCTTCGTGTAGTGACAAGCTCACACCCCCCTTCCCCCGGCTCAGTGTTTTTACACGACCCCCCCAGGCGAGGTAAGGAATCCATGGGCAAGGCTTTAAAACGGGAGGTGGCAGGCCAGAGGCCCTGGACCCTGCATAAGCAGAAAGAGGCAGAGCCGGGGGGGGGGGGGGGATTCCACAGGACAAATCTTCTCCCTGCTGCAAAAAAAATTAGACCCCCCCCGCCCCCTTCCTGCTTGCAGAACAAATCGATGCACGAACAGTCCTGGGCTTTGCCCCTCCCCCTTCAGACAGCAGGGCCCCCCCGCGCCCCGGTACCTGGGCACGATGCACAGACACGGGAAGATGGGCGCCTCCCCGCGGGTGTTTTGCTTTTGCTCACAGGCTCCCCCCCGCCCTTGAAAAATCTGTTCCTCTAACCCAGCCCCCCCGGGGAAATAACCCGCTTTCCCCGGCCGCCAGGACCGGGCTCGAACCCGCCGCACTCACCCGGGCTGCGCCTTGGCCGCAGCGCCTCTGGCAGGCGCCGATGTCCCCCAGCGGCGGGGCGAAGGGAGCCTCGGAGCCGGCGGCGGCCAGCGCCAGGCAGAGGGCGAGCAGGGGCAGGGCGCGGCGCCCGGCCATCCCGGGCCTTTGCATGGCTCCCCCCGGCCTCTCGCACTGCGGGGCTGCAGCCCGCAACCCGGGGAGAGGCAGAGCGCGCGGTGCCCAGCGGTGTCAATATCCCCGTGACGTGCTTTGCACAGAGCAAGGGAGTCTGGGAGAGAGAAGGGGGAGGAGACGGGGGGGGATGCGGGCAGCTGGGGATGCAACGGTACCGCATGCATCCCGGCTGCAGGATCTGCGCTGGAGCTGCCTGCTGGGGAAGCAGAGAGCCCGAGCCCGGCCTCCCTCTGCAACAGGGCTCCAACACCCTTCCTGCCCTGGGGCTGCCCCCTGGGCCCTGGGAGCGATGGCTCGCGTTTGCTTGGTGGATGAGCGTGCCCGGGATTTCCCTGTAGGGGAGGATGGGGCAGCCCTGCCTGCTCTCCTGTGGCACAGGCCGCCCTGGGGCTGGCCTGGCTGGGAAGGGATCCCCCCTTGGCGTGAATTGTCACGCCGGCTGACTTGCTGCGGGGAGAGGAATGGAGCAGGGTGGGCCAGAGGCGGGAATGAGGCAATGAAAAATGGCAGGGGCAGGTTAGCGTGGGGTCTTGGGAGATGCTGGAGAAACCAAGAGAAGGGCGGAGAACTGGCTGTCCCCTGCCAGGGCCGTTCTATAAGCCAAGTGTATCAACTAGGTACTGGGCAGTCGGCACATCCGAAACATGGACAGACGGACTCTCCCAAAGGAAGCAGTGGGAGCCCCGTCACTTGAGTCATTCAGAACAGGACAAGGGAAAACCGTGAACATGGTCAGGACAAATCCTGCCCAGGGCCCAGGCAAGGGGCTGCATGGTACCAAAGAGCTCCATCACGCAGCTCCGGGGGGTATTGCATTTCCTGGCTTGGAGTGCAAAGGCAGAGAAGATGTCAGGGCCACCTGCCCATCTCGTGTCTTGGAGTCTCCTAGTTAGCAGAGATGCTCTGTTATAGGGCAGTCATCTTGCAAGAGAGCCCAGGCGGGGCTCTGGAGGTTCACTAGCTCAAACAGGAGGGTTTGGGTGAAGGCGCCTTTCCTGGGCTCTTGGGTGGAGAGGAAATCCCAGCATGCTCCCAGGTACAGGCCAGACACTCTTATATTAGCATCCCTGTCTGCAAATACAACATCCCCTGTGCTGACTGGTCACACCAGCCAAACCGTGGGTGCATGGTGGCCTTTAAGGGATGCACCCCTCTGCAGCTGGGCAGCACACAGCAGGGGAAGCAGGGAGTGAGGGAGCTTGGCCTCTCAGATGCAGCTCTCTGCTGCAAAGGGTACCCAAACAGCTGGCCAGCTGCTCCCTTCCTCACTGCTGCCTTCCTCTGCTAAGCAGTTCTGATCTTCCCCCTCCAGCCAGGGCCAAAGCATGTTAGGAGGGAGCACAAACTACTGAGCATTGGTGCCTGAGCCAGGCGTTTAGTGCGATTCCTTTGGATTAGATGATTATTGATTCCGGTGATTAACTCTTAAGGCCCCAGGCATTTCCCAGCGTGCTAGTGAGATAGATGAGACGGAGAACAGAAGTCACACCCTGCACATGCCTAGTGAACTGAGGAATGACAGGCGGAGGGGCACCCTGGATTCACACCAGCTGGGTGAGCAGTACCCAAGGGAGATGGTGGGAGCAACCAAGAATAACAGCAATCATTGCCTATTCCATTCCACTGTGGCCCTAGGTCAGTCCACTCTGCCCCCCCGCCGGGCCTCTGCAAATGCATTTGCCATCAATAGTCTCTTTCTCTTCCTGTCCTAACTGTTGTGTGGTGTTGCTGTGTGCTGTTCAGCAGGTGCCACATTCCACCCCAGAGCTGGCTGCATTTCAGGTGGCAGGTGAAATTATCCCAGTGAGGGTTGCATTAATTAATGAGAGGACGAGACACTTGGGTGGACGAGACCCTTGGGTGGATGCGCCCCAGGGAAGTGCAAAGGGCCTGGTCCCATTTCCCAGACTGAGCCAAATCTCTGGTGAATCAGCTGGGTGGGGCGGGGCAGGGCTGAGGGGAGGATGGGAGCTACTGGGGACTAGTTTTGTACCAGTGTGTTGATTTCCAGTCATTGCCTTCCCGGCGGCAGCTTCCTCTCTCCCTCAGACAGAGCGACAGCCGAGTCCGGACAGACCGACTGCAGACCATGCACTGTTCAGTTACGGGTGTCAGAGCGGTAGCCGTGTTAGTCTGTATTAGCAAAAGGAACGAGGAGTCCTTGTGGCACCTCAGAGTCTAACATTCGGGCTGGTGCAGAGAAGAGCCAGGCCCAGGCAGCTTCAGGGAGCCAGCCACCGGCCCTGCTCAGCACATTCCCCGCATTAAAGGGGAAGCCGGGCGACTGGCTGCTTCTCATCCAGGGTGTGAGAAGCAGCCGCTAAGTGCGTGTTGGAGTGGGGAGAGCCCTGTGGGGCCATGCATTCCCGGGCAATTATACCACATGCCTCGGGCGGGGCCGGGCGCCAACGTGCTTTCGCCGCCTGAGCCGACGGGGCGCGTCTGAGGCCTGGCACGAGATGGAATCTGCAAAGGGGAAAGACACCAGATGCAGGCGTTCCCTGGGCATTAGCGGCGTGGCTGTGACATCCCTGGCGGCCGGTCAGACAGCCCCGTTGGTGTCTGCTCTGCCTCAAGCCTGAGATATTTCTCTAGTGACTTTAAGCAGCCCGGAGAGTGGACCTGCCCGGCGTCCTTGGGGACTATGGGCCCCGGCACCAGAGCTGCCCCAGGAGCCCCAGTGCAGCTGCACCCCCTTAATTGAGCATGGGCGGGCCCTTTAACCGGATCATTCTCCCCCTGTAGGTGAGAATTTCAGTTCATACTCAGCTTGTGGTTCCAGCAGCGGGACTGAGAGTCCGGACTCCTGGGTTCCATTCTCATCTCTGCCACTGACTCACTGCATGACCTTGCGTCCCACTCCTGCTCTGGAGATCTAACGGTTAGAGCCAGGGACTGTGAGTCAGGACTCCTGGGTTCCACGACAAGCGCTAATCCTAACTCACTCTGTGACTTTGGGCCTAGACCTGCATTTTCAAGAGTGGGCACTAATTCTGGGCTCCTTTCTTACCCCTCCCCTCAACTCCTGGCTCCCAACACTCGGAGAAGCCGTAAAGTGCTCGGCAGGTCTGAGGCTGGGCCCAGCTTTCGGGATCTTGTCAAGTTTCCAGAAATCCTTCTTGCTGCCGTCTGGAATGAGCACCACCTACAAGCCCAGCCCCCAGGCCCTGCCGGAACACGGGTTGCTGCATGGGAGGGGAAGGCCGGCGAGCTGGGTCGGGGGCATGGAAGAAGCCAGTGTGGCAAAGGCAGAATGAGAACCACCGCTCCGGAGCTTTGCCCGGTTCTTTGGGGAGCCCCCAAGATTTCAAACCCAAACAGCGCAGCTTTGCAGCCCCCCAGGAAGGCAGCTCGGCCGCTAACTCAAATTGCTCCTTGTTGGGCCACAGTTTGTATCTGTCGTTTCCGATAGAGCCCGCACTGCGCAGAGAGCTTCCCGAGGGTAAAGCAAGGTCTGGTCGCTGCCCCAAGAAGCTCACCCAGTCTGAGGAGTTGATGGATCCACGGAGTCTCTGCAGGAGCACCACGCCGTCCGAGCCACGGTTGGGATTAGGACCCTCAGCTCGGCCTGGCTTTCCCTGCAGCGCCGTCTGTTTCCATCTAGCTGCCTTGCCTCTCATGATCCGGAGGGTGGAGCTGGCCATCCGGAGGGCTGCGGTTCAGGTCTGAGGTGGGCATAGTTCATTACTTCCCTGTGCACACGGAGCAAACCCCGAGCCAGGCCAGTTCCTAGGCGAGCGACGTTACCAAACAAAGATACACATTGTTGGGCTTTTCCTGACATGCTAGATTTATAACTTTTATTTCACAGGGTTTTTTTAAGGCAGGAGGAAAAATACCCGCCAGCCCCCCACCTGCGCCTCATTGCCCATCCCCTGGCTCCCTCTCCTTACAATGTCAATCTCGTGCTGGGAGAGCAGTATTTCCTTGCAGGCTGTCACTGCTCCATTCGTTATGGTTATTTATTGCAGCACCCCAAAGCCTGCTGGGAGCTGCTGACAGGCTTTGATAACCTCACACCCCTAATGGGGAACACATGGGGCAGGACCCTCAACGGGCGTAGAGCAGCATCATCAGCAGTGAGTGTAGAACAGAGCAGAAGCGGGGCAGACCTCTCCCCAGACCCATCCATGGAGGGGGGGAGCGCCGCTTACTCAAGCCAGGGAGTGGAGGGGGAAGGGAGTCCTGCTCTCCCCCACCCTCCCTTTGCTTCTTTGCCTGCTCCCCTGAAGTTGGTGGCGTGGCCCGGATTTGCACTGGAGGAGAATCCGGGCCATGTGGACAGAGCAAGGCGAAGAGGCAGGTGGCTCACACTGGCATGTCGTGCCAGCTTATTCCGATCAATAAAACTGGGCCGGGGTGAAAAGCTGCTCGCGACTTTGCCAGTTTGGCTTTAGTTCTTCCCCCGCTCCGCTCTCTCCACCCGCCCCCCCCACCCCACTGCTGGCTCTGGTCCAGGCTCTCGGCCTCCGTGTCCTGCATCGGTGAGTAATGTCGAAGTAAATTGAATAGATTGGGAGCTGTCACAGTAAATCACACTGAGAGCGGAGTCACATGCTTGACAGATAGAG
Organism: Caretta caretta; assembly: GCF_965140235.1. NCBI lineage: Eukaryota > Metazoa > Chordata > Testudines > Cheloniidae > Caretta > Caretta caretta. The sequence goes on from NC_134230.1 coordinate 18,483,405, forward strand.
TTTCCAGAGCCCTGCGCCGAGCAGAACCCCTCGCTGCCCAGCACTCCCTCCCAGCTGCACAGAAAAAGCCAGAGCTGGTCGCTCACGCTGATCTCACTGGCAAAGCGTGCAGATTCACAGGAGCCGGCCAAGGCACAGCCCTGCCTTTGTTAGGCGCGCTCCCCCGCGAGCATGCCAAGCCCCTGGCACTGGGGCTGGGGGAGTGGGACGCTGCGCACTTTGCTGAGAGAACGCTGTGTCCCAGGCTTGCTTCATCCACTTGTTCAGGGCGGTAATTGGGAAGCGCCCGCCCACTCCCCTGTGAGCATGCCCAGAGCCAGCCGCACTGGATGGATGCTTCTCAGCCACTCAAGTTTCGTTAAGACATCAATGTCCACGTGCCCTGGCGAGTGCCCTGGGGTGTCAGCAAACCCGTGGGCCAGGTGCTGCACCATTCCTGTAGCTTCATTTGAGCTACGGTTGCACCAACTGGGGATCTACACCTATGCCTTGAACTACCAATGCTCAGGACACTGAACTGCCCGGGGAGGGGGGCTGCCAGGAGCTCTGGCCCCACGTCACCATCCGCTGAAGGTGAGCCAGGCCAACGCTTTTCCAAGCGTATAGGGAGCCCCGTCTGTGGCACTGCAGGCCTGCAGAGATGCAGTCGGGGGGAGCAGCAGGTGCTCGACCCCTTTGCTGATCAGACTCGAAGGGACTCGAGTTGGGCACCCAAAATGGAGGATTCTTCTGGAAATTTGGGATTTAAACCCTAAACAAACTTGGTTTGGGCTTTGCAGGACCCTGATACTCCACTCTTCTTGCAAACTCTCCTGTAAGGGTCATGCTCTGCACTTGCCTTTAATCCCTCAATTGCAAAGTACAAAGGTGGCGTCATTATCCGCACTGAGCAGCTGGGGCCTGCCCCAGGGCACGCAGCAGAGCAATGGCAGTGAGGGGTGCAAAGCCCAGGTGCCAGGCCAGTACCCTCCATTATAGCTGTTCCATGCCGGGGAGCGTTCCTGCCCCAGCGCTGGGCCAAGGCGCCTGGGAAGGGATGACTTGCATTGTCTTCTTGCATCTTAAGGGTTCAGTGGCGGGAGAGGCCATGGTGCCATTTTCAGCCTCAGTGGGAATGGGTGCGTGTGGGGCGACTCCCTGAGTGGGATGATGCCATCACCGTTCAGTTAGGAGCCCCCACTCTGAGACACGGGGTTGTGGTTAAAAGAGAAAAATGCCCAGTTCAGCCGGGTTCGCTGCCCATCACAAATACATCCATGCAGCTTTTGGCCTGCTCAGGAGAAACCCAGGCCTGGAATAGCAGGGTGGGCTGCCAGTCGGGTCTGAGGCGCTGTCTAAAATGCCCCGCACTTGACAAGCTTATGGGGCATTGAAATCACGGAGTGCTGGAGGGAGCCCAGGAAGGGTGTGGGGGACGCTGGCAGAGCTGTGTGGGGCCCAGGACTGGGCTAGCGGGGGGGCTGCAGGTCAGGACTGAAGTGCGCTGGCAGAGCTGTGTGTGCGGAAAGCTATGCAGCACCTGCCTGCAATATGCCTGGCTCAAGCCTGCGCTGTCAGCTCCTCAACGGCATGAGCACGAAATGCACTCGCATTCTAATGGGAAAAACCTTCCCGTGCAATCCTATTCCAGGTGGCAAACATTTACACCTGATCCTCAGCCTCCCTGCCTGCCCCTCACTTTCCCCTCCCCCGTTTCAATAAAAACAGTTACTGCCTTTCGCATTTCTCAGAAGTGACCGCTGCTCCTACTGGCGCCTCTCAGCCGATAACGAAACCACCGTCGCTGGAGAGGCACATGGGCCAGGCCCTTCCAACTGGGCCAGCCGGTTCATTGCTAGGGCCATTCCCTTGGGGCACATGGTTACCTGAATACCTTGTCCAGGTGAGCCCCAATGTGCAACAGGTAACGACTTGCGGCCCCGGGTCCGGAATCCCAGCGAACACACCTGAGTTAATGAGGGCTTTGGTTTTTTGGTCTGTGGCGAAAATCCACCTTTCCACCAAAATTGCACTTGTGCCATGTGGCGAGACACATCTCCCCTCCCCCGGCTGGACTCTCCCTGGCCCTTGGAGTTACCCCAGAGAACCGGCCACTCAGACTCAAGCACCATGCTCAACATTTGTCACATTTTTCCCCCTCCCTAGAGATTAGCAAACCAACCCCCGCCCCCTGCCCCTTGCACTCTCTAGAACTATTTGTGCTGTCTCAATGCAAACACTAGCCAAAAGGCGGGGCTGGCTTTTTTCAAAGAGGGCTATTGCACAAAGGAGAGCAGATTTGTGTCAGCAGTGTGGAAGGGGTTAAACGGGTTGTAAATTACCCATTAATGTGGAAATGTTAGGGAGAAGAATATAAGGAAAAGCCTGACTGCTGGATTCTTTGCATTTCTAGCTTCTTTATTTCCCCCCCAGGTCACTTTAAAAGGATGCAGAAAGTAACATGCAAAGATCTGCTGTGGGTTTGGTTGGGGCTTTCTTCTGGGGCTTTTTACACCGTAGCTTTGGAGCCAGATACTCTCGCAATCCAAGGACTTTATGGAGTAAGCCCCTGGCTGGGAAATCAAGTAATTCAATTAACTCCAGAGCTCTCTGCGCTGATGAGACACAAGGTCCAATGAGGACAGGACGATGAGGGTCCACTGGCCAATCAAACGGGCCACACCAAGGAGCGCTGAACCTGAGCCAAGCGCAAAGGGGAGCCGGTCTCCTTGCCACAGGCAGTTGGGCCCCACCGGCCCTTGGTTCAGTCACCTGAGCCACTTTGAGGGCCTGCTGTCCTTACAGTGAGCTGTCACTGACCCGCTTGTCACACGGCTCCCGTTCCACCTGTGTGCGATTTGCCGGGGCTGCCCAGGCCCAGAGGGGGAGGCAGCCGAAGCACAGGCTGAGCCGGCAAGGCAGACACAGGGCAGGAGGGGAGGCTGGCCAAGTGGTTTCCTACCCGGTAGGGTCAGTCCTGCGTGCCCTACAGCATCGACTGTGCCGGGGGGCACCCAGCTATGTCACATGCTCCTTCTCCGCACGGTTCCATCTAGCCGTGTATTCCATCTGTGCAGCGCCTCGCCAGCAGCGTGGGGGTCCCCAGGCACTTCCCTGACACACACAATAAGGGGGTCCTGAACTTGGTGGGGGTGGGAGGACCCTGCAGACTAGAAGTGGTTTCTAGGGACAGTCGTGGGTGCTCCCCAGTGGGCAGGACATGCTCTGTACAAAACGGCTCAGCCTGTCCTCAGTTTAAACCATACTGCACGCTGGGGCCGCATTATTCCCCCCGCCCCACCCCGAGAGGCTACTGCTGCTGCTCTGCGTGGCTCCTTTTCTTAGCTCAGCGAGTGCCTGGTGAGCCATGGCCGGCTGTGTCAGTCTGTGGGCAGGATGGCGAGTCCGTGGAGTCAGCTCTTTAAAGGTCACTGTCGAAGGGCGAAACGAACCACATCTGGTTTGTGGTGGAGAGGCTGACTCAGAGCAAGTGGGGAAAGGAGTTCTCCCCGCCCTGCCTTTGTCTCTGCCACTCCCACTCTGCCTCAGAGGGCCTGATCCTGCCAGGCTTCCTGCACCCTCAGCTTCCTGCTACAGTGTCTGTCATTATTTACTGGCAGCCAGCACCTGCCCTCCCAGGACATTCACGCTCCCCTCCCTCTTTTTTGTGGGGGGAAGGGAGGTGCTGTGTTTTGGACTTTGTCACCCGGCCGAGTTTTCTCGTGCGGGGATAGAATTCCTTCCTGTCCATAAAACCCAAGAAGAATGGAGGTCGGGCTGTTCCCTGCTTTATCTAGAGGAATGTGCTTTTCCTGCCCCTTCCACAATGGCGGGCACCTCCACAAATCATTGCCCATCCCCAAGGCCTCCCTGGGTGCCGATGTAGTGTCCAGTGCAAGGGGGTCCTGGCCTTGGCTGGGGCCTGCAGCGCAAATAAGAGGGAATAATCAAAGCTTCCAGGGCACGGTCTGTTGGTCTCTCAGGGAGGGAAGGGTGCGAAACGCTGTGAATGTGCTGCTCTGATGTTCAGTCCCACTCAGTGCACCCTGGTCATTTCCTGGCCATTGCTAGCATGGTCTGTCCCGCCACCAGGAACAGATTGTCCCTCCCTCTTCCCACACCCTAGTGTTCCATTCGCAAGCACACGGGTTTTATAACTAACTATTTCCCCACAGCTGCTCCAACCTCTGGAGCCCACAACAAAGCACCCAGGTTTGCCTTCAGTCTGTAAATTCCTCCCTAGAGCCATTAATTTACCCATTTTGCTTTCCTGCACCTCAGCAGCATATGCCTGGGTGCCCCAGTGCAGGCCGTTGCTCATGTTTCCAGAGGCATTCCCAGACCAGGGCAGGATCGACACTGGTAGACAAGCCCATAACATCCCAGTGTGGTGGCTTCCCATTCCGTCTCCCAAAAACACAGCTTTGCTCATTGCTCTTTGAGTGTCTGTTCTCTGGGTATCTGTCCCGCAGCCCCCACACAGCTCCCTACACTGGATCCTGGGTTAGAGGTTTGGTGGGACCTTGTAGATGAGATTTAAAAAAATCCAAGATCCTGAAAATTCGTGGTTATTAAAAACCCCACCACCCTTTTCGCCAGAGAAGAGGCGTTCGCCCAGAGGGCCTGTCAACTTGGGTAACTACATTCAGCTTTCTATAAGGAAAACAACTTGGGTAACTACATTCAGCTTTCTATAAGGAAAACTGTACTCAGAGAGTAGTCAAGCTGGAAGGGCAAATTGAGTGGGTTCCAGCAGGGATCCATCCTGGATCTGGTTCTGTTCAGGGTCTCCAAAAATGATTTGGATATCAGCACAGAGAGCACATGTACAAAGTTTGTGGACAATACCAAGCTATTGCAAGTGCTTTGGAGGACAGGATTAGAATGCAAAATTATCTTGACAAACTGGAGAACTGGTCTAAAATAAATAGGATGAAATTCAATACAGACAAATGCAAAATACTCCACTTAGGAAGGAATAAGCAACTGCACACACACAAAATGGAAAACGAGTGTGTAGGAAGGAGCACAGCAGAAAAGGATCTGGGGGGTCACAATGGGTCTCAAAGTAAATATGAGTCAACAAGGTAACACCATTGCAAGGTAACACCATTGCAAAAAAAAGCAAACATAATTCTGAGACGTACTAGCAGGAGGGTTGTAAGCAAGACACAAGCAGTAATTCTTCCGCTCTACTCCACGCTGATACAGCCTCAGCTGGAGTATTGTGTCCAGTTCTGGGCACCACACTTCAGGAAGGATGTGGACAAACTGGAGAAAGTCCGGAAGAGAGCAACAAAAATCATTAAAGGTCTAGAGAACCTATGAGGAAAGGTTGAAAAAACTGTTTGTTTAGTCTGGAGAAGAGAAGATTGAGGGGGGACATGATAACAGTCTTCAATTAGATAAATGGTTGTTATAAAGAGGAGGGTGATTAATTGTTCTCCTTTGCCACTGAGGACAGGACAAGAAATAATGGGCTGAAATTGCAATAAGGGAGATTTAGGTTAGAAAAAACTTCCTAGCTGTAAATTACAAACTACCTGGAGAGATTGTGGGATCTGCATCACTAGAGGTTTTTAAGAACAGGTCAGACAAACACCTGTCAGGGATTTCAGGGGCTAGATCAGTGTGTCTCAACAGCCAGCCCCGGTATCTCCCTAACACCATTTAGGAAGGCGGCAAGCCAATCCCTGGTATCAAAAAGGTTGAGAAACACTGGGCTAGATGATACTTATCTCTGCCACAGCGCAGTGAATGAGACTAGATGACTTATCAAGGTCCCTTCCAGTCCTACATTGCTATGATTCCATCTGAGCTCTGAAGTGGAGAAATTTTTTGCTTCGTCTACTGCAGCACTGCTGGGTAATGTTTTTCTGTGTCCTTAAACATTTGCTGTGTTTCACCCCAGAGGCAGTTGCTTTTCGATGGAGATGGAAGCAAGCACTTTATTCAGAGCCAGTGAAACGTGATGGGATCTTTTGAGATGAAGGCGTGACTGCGTCATATGTACAGCTGTTAGCACCACCTATGATGAATGTTGCCCGATACTTTCCATTGTAAGACCCTGTTTTCAAAGCTTTGCCAGACTTTAAGCATGGGATGAAATTTGCCATGCTGGGTGTCTGCCTCAGACTGAAACGTTGGGGAAATTTCAGCTAAAACAGTTCAGCAGTTTCCAAGAACGAGGCTAGGGAGAACTACATCCTTTGGCCCATGTTAAAAAAAAAATGCCCAGCTGCTTCATTAAGAAGCTCAAGCATCTCCATGCTCTGGAGCAGGGACTTGAAATGTGGCAGGGGACGTTTCCCTGGAGCCAGGGAGGTGCCTTTTGCCAACACTGAAAATTCACCCAAACTTGGCCAAGTTATAAGCCTCTAAAAAATCTCAATGTGCACTAGATGGAGTTTGGCAACTCAAGCCACAGAGGCTTCCATCCGCACTGAGCATGCCCCGTCCCGCCCCTGCTCCTCCAGGTGGCTGGACTGCACATGTGCCATCCACACACAGCGCCCGAGCATGAGCCAGCCTGGCACGGCAGAGGACTGGCCTGTGGCTGCTCTTTGCCACAGTGTGGGGCTGCAGCAGGCACCAGAAGTGACAGCGGGGAGCCTGTCTCTCCTGGGCTCTCCCTTACCCACGTGCTGGGCCCAGGCCACATGGAGGAGGAGGAAGAGGGGTGAGGAAGAGGGAAGATACAGGGTGCGGGACAGGAGCTAGGGACCAGATCCAAAGGGAGAGGAGCAGGCGAAAGGACAGGAGCTGGGGGGTGAAGGGGATGGGGCAGGGACTGTATCTGGGTTGGGGAAGCAGGGGTAGAAGAGTCTGTGACCACAACTACGCTCTCCTCTCTAGAACCTGGAATGGAACCCAGGGTTCCCCTCTCTGCATTCCTCCCCTGTCAGCTTGCAGTCCCTATGCCAAAGCGTGTGTCTCCATCCTGCTTGAGCGCTGGGTCCCCACAGAAGGTAGCAGCCTTCTACTGCATCAGTTACACCCGGTAGATTTAAAGATCACAACTCTGCTGAGGACCCATGTGTCTGGATGTGGGTCCACAGCGTGGAATGTTGTTTTTTTTTTCCCAGTGTTCAATTTTATTTATTTGTTTAAATGAGGAAATGATGTCCCAAAGAGTTACATTACAGAACATTAAGGTTGCAAAGTGAAGCCCTGCCAAGTTAGGAATGCCAGAATGAAGGCTGCCAGTCCAGCTTTAATCCTTGTGCGCATGCATTGTGATACCTTCTTTCATGACATGAACCCATGCCATCATAGAGTACTGTTTACACCAAAATGGCTAGGTCCCATTTGATGTGAACGGAAGGTACGATTGTTAAATCGATGTGTTGGGAACGAAGGTGGCTGGGGAGGAGCAAGAAAGGAAATTCTGCTGTGAGAAAATACAGCCTTGCCAAGATTACCAATGTTTATTTATATTTGTGTAAAGCACTCAGCAGGAGCAGTGTCTAGGTCCTGGACAGATCATTAAAAGCCCCATTTCTTTCCGAAAGAAGCATATTCTCGGGTTTGTCCAATCCTTAATTGGCTAGGACCTCTGGCTGGCTGGCTTTCTATTACATCTAGCGACTACAGCTCGACGTGTGACCCCTGAACTTGGAGCTGTGGGCGCAGGGACTGGCTCTTTGGACCCACTCCACACACAGATCCACAGATACAAGGCAGAGTTAGGTGGAAGTCAGAGTTTCTTTGATGGAAAACTTGCCATTCAGTGAAATGGAAAGTGTCAGCGGAAATGTCTGTTTTTATTGAAGGGGGGGGGGGTCACTGAAAAACCGAAATTCTTTTAGTTGCCAAAATCCCCCCCAAAATTCAAAACACGTTTATTTTAATGGGGGGGGGACCGACAGAAACACACAAAAAATAAAGAAAAATTGGTCGGGGGAAGAAAACCGATTCCCACCCGGCTGCGAAGAGTGCCCGGCAAGTAACTGATTTCTCGGTTAAACCAGCGCGACCCTTGTCCGAAGAGAAGCCCTTTGTCCCTTGCCTGTACAGCCCCAAGCACACCAGGCCCCGAGCCCTTCCCGGGGGCGGGGGTGTCTGTGTGGCTGCAGGGAAACACCCAGCTTCTCTTATTAACGAGGGACGGGCAGCAGCAACAGGCGCAAACGGACCGTGGGGGGGACGGGGACAAGAAATGGCGGGTCACTCTTGGCCAGACAAGCCCGCGGACGAGGAGGAAGAGCCGCCGCGGTCAGGCGGGGCCGGGGCCGGGGCCGGGGCCGGGGTGAGGCCAGGCCAGGGCTCCCAGGCACGGCGGGAGGCGCCCGGGGCTGTAATCCCAGTTCCTGGGCTCATTTATTACTCACCTAATCGCGCAGGGAATGTGTCTCTCTTCCAAGCCTCGGGGGTGGGTGGGCGCGGGCGGGACACCCTGAAACCCTCAGCCGAGGGACTTTGGGGGCGTTATTCCGGGAGGCCGGCTGTGAACCCCCCGCCCGCGGGTCCCAGGCTCGGACAGCGGGGAAAGGTTACAAACAACGCACAAAGAAACCGCACTGCGCGGGGCAGCAGCCCAGGGCCGAGTAGGTATTTACAGCCGTGAGTCACAGCTGATCTTTGCAGGGCGCTGATTGAGTAAGAGGAGCGCGATTTCAGGAAATGTCATTGAGATGGGGGGGTCGGGGGGGCTTTCTCCCACATCCCTTTCTTTTGCTCTGCAGCAACCCAGAGACAAGCGGGTGGGGGCTATAGGGGAAATACTATAGGATCTCTTCTGACTAGGGTTTGTAAATTTCTGTCCCCCCATGGGGGCGGGACCGGGCAGGGTGAGGCGGGGCCAGAGACATATTAAGAAGCTTGTCAATTTCAGTTGTTCAGACTTGCTTAGGACTTTCCAAAACTTGTTGGTGTTTCTGCCCCCCCCCCACCTCCCCCTTCCACTCTGCTCCTCTTTCAGGCATTTCTCAAGATCTCTTTAAATTTAAAATTGGGGTGTGTGAAATACACACCCGGGAAAAAATTTGAGGGGAACCCCATTCCCCATTGGGAATATCTGCCGGGGAGAAAGGAACCATTTCTGCCCCTCGAGGTGGAGAACAACCCCCCAGGCTCCCACACAAAAGTGCTGAAATATGATCACTTTTTTGTTCCTTTGGCTTGGTCTTTCTCGAGTGGAATCCTTGACATGTAAGTAACGCCGCATTCCGTTCTCTCCCGGGCCTTTTCTCGGTAAGGTGGGCAGCAGATGCACGGATGTTTTGCAAGTCAGTAATAGACAGTATCTGATGGGACAATGCTAGCAAGAAATCAATAACCGGTTAGGAACTAGCAAAGGTAGGGGTGTGTGTGTGTGAGAGAGAGAGAGAGAGAGTTGGGGTTGGGGGGTTATGAGGGAAATAGAAAAACCCAGCAACATGTGGCACGAAAGGGGAATTTTTAAAAGCCTGAAGAAAATTACCTTTGCAGTTGCAAGGTGGGAGAGCGCGCTTGGTAAAAGGGGATCTCCCGGCCCAGGCAAAGGTGCCTTGCTAGGGACAGAGACAAGGCAGAAGGTCGAGGGCAGGATAGTTTTAGATAGCAGGGGAGGGGCAGAGCCCGCCCGGGCCAAGCAAGGTTGTAGAGCAAACGGCCAGTCCATTGCCAAGGGGTGGGGTGGGGCGCGCGGGGTAGATTTTGCTCTGAGCAAAAGTTGAGGCGCCCGGAGTTTTTTAATTCCCAGATAAACGCTTCGGGGTTTGCCCGAGCCCTTTGCCCCGCGCACACGGGATGGCGGGTGCACGGATCTGCCCCCCCCCCCCAAATGCCGTGCAGGGGAGAGAGGCACCGACAATGGGAGTGGACGCCGGGAAGCTCCGTGCGCCCCTGGCGCAGCGGCCGAGGGGAGAGCGCAGAAATCGGTGGTGCGGGCTGAAAACGCGGCTCCTCCGAGGACCATCTGCAGCAAACCAGGGCGAAATGCGCCCCCATTCCCTCCCTGCACCCGGCCCCCTTGCTGGGGCGGGGCGCTTCCCCGTTGGGGTCTCCTAAGGCCCCTGCCCCTCTTTTTCGTTAATCCTTATTTTTCCTCCTTTGCCATCCCATTCATTTTCTCTCTGTGGATTTCCGAGGCGCGCGGGGTCGGGGGTCCCAGGCCCTATAATAACTCCCCCACCCCAGCCCAGGTTCTCTCTGGGGCCCGTCCCCCCGGTCCCTGCCCATCTGTGCTCCCCGGATCACGCACACACACCCCGTCTCAGGCACGGGGCGAGCCTGGCTGGGCGAGTCCAAGGAGAACGTGCCGGGCTCGGGCCGTTGACATGACAAAGGGTTCCCAGCGCACTGCCCCGGCCCCCAAGCCCCCCGAGGCAGAGGGGAATTTCGCTCCCGCGGGGTCCCAGCCTGCGCGCAGAGAGGGGGGATCTTGTCTGCGGAGAGCCTCCGGAACCGCACCTGGAGAGGGGGATCCCTTTGCTCCGCGCCAAGCGCAAAGGTGGGGGGCTGAGCAGCGAGCCGGGCGGGGGGGCCATAACAAAGGGCTTTATTGCTGCAAATCCAAATCCTCCGCGGCGCGGGGCGCCAAGCCTGGCCCGTCTCCCTGCGCGGGGCGGGCTCTGAGCCCCAGCGCAACAAGGCAGCCAGGGCCCGCACAGATCCCGCGGTGAGATCAGCCGGGGGGCGGGGGGGGGCTGAGAAAACCCCCTTCCCCTGGGCTTCGTCTCCCGTCTCCTGTCGCCCAGCCCCCGCTGCTGGGCTTGGGGTGCTCGTTCTGCAGAGCCGCCGCGGGGCGCAGGCTGAGGCCAGGTGCGGGCGGCTCCCCAGGAATGAAGCGTCCTAACCCCCTTCGCGATTTGTGTCCCCCCCCCCGCGGGTCCACCCACGCCCAGCCCCAGCGGTTCCCTGGGGGAGCTGCTAGCCCAGTCCCGGGGGAGCACCCGCCTGGCGCGGCGACCAGCGATCCGGGAAGCAGCCGGGCAAGGGGACGTGTGCCCAGACCCGCCGCAGGGCTCGACTCCCAGCTCGGGACCTGAAGGGCGCAGCCCCCGTTGAGGACAATGGAGAATCCCCCCTCCCCCACTGAGAACAATGGAGAATCCCCCCTCCCCCATTGAGAACAATGGAGAATCTCTCTTACCCCCATGGAGAACAATAGAAGGGAACCCTCAGTCCCACTCCTGGTCCGTCTGGGCAGTGGAGGCTGGTCTGTTCACTCCGTGGAGCAGAGCAGGCCCTTCAGTGGCTCCTAGGGCCCAGATATTTCCCTCCAGGAGAAGGGTCTGGGCTTTGGGTGGGGGGCAAGTTTCTGCCTCCTTCCGTTGGGATGATCATTTCACCAAGAACAAATCTCTGTGTGTGTGGCTGGGTGTGCTTATCTGTGGGGCGTGTGTCTCTCTGTGTGTAGGAGCAGGGGGGAGTGGGTTTGTGTGTGTGTATTTGTGGAGTGTGTGCCTGCCTGCATCTGTGTGTGGATGGCTGTGTGTAAGTGTATCTGTGTGTGTCTCTGTGCGGGGTGTGCGCTTATCTGTGTGTGTCTGTGTGTATCTATAGGTGGTGGGAATATATGTGTGTGTGTGTGTGTGTTTACCTGTGGTGTGTATCTGTGTGTGTGTGTATCTGTGTGTGTGTAGCTGGCCTGTGTGTGTGTATCTGTGTGTGTGTGTATCTGTGTGTGTGTAGCTGGCCTGTGTGTGTATCTGTGTGTGTGTGTGTGTGTATCTGTGTGTGGATGGCTGTGTGTAAGTGTATCTGTGTGTGGATGGCTGTGTGTAAGTGTATCTGTGTGTGTCTCTGTGCGGGGTGTGCGCTTATCTGTGGTGTGTCTGTGTGTATCTATAGGTGGTGGGAGTATCTGTGTGTGTGTGTGTTTACCTGTGGTGTGTATCTGTGTGTGTGTGTATCTGTGTGTGGATGGCTGTGTGTAAGTGTATCTGTGTGTGTCTCTGTGCGGGGTGTGCGCTTATCTGTGTGTGTCTGTGTGTATCTATAGGTGGTGGGAATATATGTGTGTGTGTGTGTTTACCTGTGGTGTGTATCTGTGTGTGTGTATCTGTGTGTGTGTAGCTGGCCTGTGTGTGTGTATCTGTGTGTGTGTGTGCGTGCATCTCAGAGCAGGGAGTGTATTTCCTAAGGCCCCAGAAGTGCTGTTAACACAAATTAGCCTTTGGTTCCTGGAGCTCTGTTTTTGTTTCCCAAGCAAGGGGCGGGGGGGGGGAGGAATTCCCTTTCTCCTGGAGCAGGAAGTTGGTGCTTCCTTTTTATGACGGGAATTTCTCAATACGCTCTTCGCCGCAAACACCCGGCTCGCCCGGCCAAGGAGGGCTGCTGCTGTGGTCTGGGAAGCCCGGGCCGGACAGACTACGCCAGCCACACCTAGGGCTGCAGCTGGGCGCCCGAAACCTCAGCCAGGACAGTCCCGCTCCCAGGCCCCTGTGGTGAGAGCAGGTGCCCGCGACACCGCTGCTGTGGGCTGCTGGGACTTGGGGCTTCCCTCCCGCTCGGTAGCCTGGCGCTGTATCTGGCCGGTACGACCCAGGCAGGCTCCGCAGCGCCGAGCCTTGTTCCCTGACAGGCAGTAAGGAGCGTGCAATGACTTATTTAATGATTGATTCACAAGAACCGTTAGCAGTTAATCATTAAACGGCAAAAGCTAATTCTTCGGGACTGAAATAGCAGCTAAGCTGGGGTCCTGCCAAGGAAACTCACCCAAACGGAGGAATTTGGAGTTAAAGCCACCTGAGGGTCTCAGAAGTGTGGCCAGCTTCTCTCCAGCGGGGGGCCCATCCTGCACTCCCATTACACTGAAGTCAATGGAAGTTTTGCGTGGGCAGGGTTTACAGGACCAGGCCCCAAGTGTGAGGCAGTCCCCGGGCACTCCTGAGTTAATACTGTGTGGGTGGCATTTGCTGTGTTAGTGGGGTGTCCCACATGCCAGCTGGCCCGGGCATTGCTCTGGTCAGCAGGGTCCCAGGTGAGCGGAGACATTGCTGTCCAAGTCTGGAGCTGTTCGATGGGCACCTACATTGGCAGGGGGTGATTGTTTAGGGGGTTTGTGGCCAGATTAGGGTGAAGGTAAGAAATTCAAGCTCAGTTTGAGGACAAACCTTGTCTGTTAGGCTGGGGAGCAGTCCTCCCATATGGAACTGCCTTGGAGTCTGTGTTTTCAGGTACCCTCCTGGGGAGAACTGGGCTAGATGTGACCTGCCAGCCCTAACCGCCTCCTTGGGTAACTCACCTGATTTCACTGGAGTTCAGTGGATTCAGCCCTTTGATGCTGGATGGAGTACTCCTATGCACGGACAGGTGATCCAAAGGGACAGCCAGAGACGCAGCAGGGTCTGCTAAATGCACAGGGCTGGGGGAGAGCAGGGAACGTGCATTTCAGTGGCTTGTCTGGAGCTGCCGTTGGGCAGGGGGGAGTGTGCCCTTTTCCTAAATCTCCAGAGTCTATGGTCAAAAGTATTTTACCCCCTTTTTGCTATCAGGTTGGTGGGGGAGGGGGACGGTACCTCTAGGCTGGTGACACGTTCCCCCATCACAGCTAGGGTCACCACAAAACATCCCAGAAGAGGGTGAGAATGGAAGTGGCCAGAGAGATTCCAACGAGAACACAGCAAGCCAGGCACCGTCCTGTGTATGGCATTTCTGTTGCCCCAGCAGACTTGGCAAGATGTCCACCCAGGGACTCACACTTTCCTATGGGTCTCCTGGGCTGTGAGACACGTGTCAAGAACACTCTGGGGAACCTCCCAAGGTATAGACCACAGAACATGAGCCCCAAATCCCTCCTGTGGGGTGTGTGTTGATATCACAGTCTCAGGGGCTGGTGAGGCGCTGAGGTGCACAGAGAGGGTGACGTGCCCAGGAAGTCTCATAAGAGAGGTGGGACTGGAACCCATGTCGCTCTAGGCCCTAGCCAGAGCTTTACCCACAAGCTTGTCCTTTCTCCTTGGCAAAGGTAGACTGCTCTGCTCTGCTATTTTATGAACTCAGCCTGCATGAGTGGCTATGCTTAGGGTTGCTTTGAATAATGGAAATAGCAGCCCCCTAGGTCAGTGGCCAGTGTGTCATTTTCAGTCACTTATAACTTTATACATTTGGGAGCCAGTTTTTTTCAATCCTGTCCAAGGCACCCACCCTGCATGAAGACGAAGCCCATGCTAACTGTGACATGCAGAAATGAACCCCTCCGAGTGACCAGAACTCAAAAATAAATCCAAAGCACTTTTAAAATGGCTAATTCCCCCCACCCACACATTTGACTTTATTGATTTTGATAAAACATTTTAAAAGATTCACTTTTGAGCTGGGGGATGGAGCATGAGAAATGCAGCCTCAAAATGAGAAAGGGGAAAAAAACAGTAGGGGAAGATTGTGAAGGAATAAAGGATTTGTCCGAAATGGCTCTTTCGGTTGGGATTTCTGGGGTCTGTCACGTCACTTTGGCCCAGCAACAAGGGGATCTGTGCACCACATTTCCCAGGATCTGCGGGAATGTTAACTGTATTTTTTACACAATTTGAAACCATACAAATTCTCCTTTGTTTTCCCCTTTGGGGATCTTGCAGATAATTATTTTTTTAAATCTTTACAATTCCCAGTTAAAGCACGCTCTTGCTGTGTGATCTCAGAGGCTTTTCTCTGAGACTTTTTCCCCCTTTCCCAGGCATTTAAACTTCCAATATAAAAATAAAATGAAATCCGGCCCTTCAAAAGAAAAGAGTAAATGCTCCTGACACCTTGGACGTGTGGTTTTACTTTATAGTATTACTTAGCACCTGATCAGTGTTCTTTAAAAAAAAAATAGGAAAGTAATAAAACTTCTAGCAGGTATTTTAGTTCTGAGTTGTACATTCCACACATTGACTGTGTCTCTCTGGCCCATTCTTCTCCAATCTGAAAACTTCACACTTTTCCCTTTTAAAACACATGTTCATTTCTGGGTCTGTCTCGAAAAAACACTGCTTAAACAATTGGCCCCTGCAGACACTCCCTCTCTAAGGCTTTGCGTGGAGGACGGGAAATGTGTCTGTTTTATGACATTCGTACGTGTTTCCAGTGGTGTTTAGATTAAGATTTACTAGAATTAGGGTCCAGAGCATTGGCCCCTTTTATCCTCAGGGCTTCAGCTTTCTCACTGAGAGCTCCTCAGGGTTTGCCTGATGGAGGAAACGCTGGTGGATGGAAATGCTTGTGTGCAGCATGATTATGTTTTCAGAGGCCCTTTCGGAGGCCGAGGCGCGTTCTGTCCTACACATCGGGCTGGACGTTCTGAACTGCAGAGATTCATCAGCCACACCATCAGGGGCTCGTTCACCTCATTCCAGGGGCTCTCAGACCATACAGCAGCTGGACGGGCCTTTGTTTGTTTTTAGCAAAGGGGAATGTAAAGCTTTGTGCAGCTCCCATACTGCACACTCCCCAGTGGCAGCTCTGCACGCTAGAGACAAAGGTCCCCTCTGGGCTTTGGTTCCTCATCTCATTCAGGCATCTAGTTATGCTGAGGCCATTCTACGGGGCTAGCTTAGGACCATGCTGACTAAGCTGGCCCAAGAGAAAACACCACCCCCTTGATAAGCGATGTCAAGGTATCCCCTCGCTAGGCAGCCCTGTTCGTGGGCAGTGCCAAACATGTGCCAGGCATAACGAGGCCCTGAGCCTTGTCTGGGGGCCTCTAGGCACTAGCACGATATAAGGAAATAGCAATAAAGTGGGGACCCCAGTTTGCCACTGGAATACCAGGGCCCAACTCTGTTGACTTCAGGGATTGCACTGTGGACTCAGCTCCTTGCCCAGCACCTGTACGAGGCTGGGGCTTAAGGCTCAGTGTGTTCTTTTGTCATCAGTGCTGCAGGCAGGGAGGCTGCAGGCTGGCAGGGTTCGGTTTCGCCTGCCAGCTGTGGGGAGGGGCTTTGGGAGCTTTTAGGGTGCTGCCAGGGGCTCTGAGAATTAATCCCAAATAAATGCACTGTCTAGCTCACTGAAGTGCAATTCGCCCCTGAGCAGAGGGCCACAGGGGGAAGATCACAGCCAGGAGCAGAAAATTAGCCTTTTGGAGAAGCAGTTGCCTGGCTGACAAAGCTCTGAAGTGGCATCTGCTCAGCAGTGGTCGATTATAATATCTCCAGGGCAAACAAAGTGGTGCTGGAACATTAAGCGTGTTAGTCTCCATTAGGTGGAGATCGGTGGCGTTTTCCATATTTTGATGGCTAGAAATGTTGTGTAAATCTCCAAGAGCTTGGCATGGTGGCCCTGTGGCACAGAGGGTGGAATATAAACAAACAAATAAACTAAGCCCTCAGCAAACCCTTTAATATACATGCTTAACCACAGGTTTCAGAGTAACAGCCGTGTTAGTCTGTATTCGCAAAAAGAAAAGGAGGACTTGTGGCACCTTAGAGACTAAATTTATTTGAGCATGAGCTTTCATGAGCTACAGCTCTCTTCATCAGATGCATCCTGTCTTCTGCAGTTTCCACAGTATGCATCCGATGAAGTGAGCTGTAGCTCACGAAAGCTCATGCTCAAATGAATTGGTTAGTCTCTAAGGTGCCACAAGTCCTCCTTTTCTTTATGCTTAACCACATGAGAGGTTCCAGGCAAGTTAGTGGTACCTCTAATAAAAGCATGGCCTTAAGAGTGGTGCGGAGTCAGGGCGTAAAATGTTCTCGGTGTCTCTCTCCGATGCCTGGAGTGAGATAAACACAGCGACTCTCTATGTACACTTCGGGCTGCACTGTCAAATGGAGGCATCTGAGCTCTGTGTCAACCGGGGCACAGGGCAGGAGTGCGATTGTAACAGCTCGCCCCCTTTCAGCAGCTGGTGCTTAGGAGTGCAAACTGGTGTGTGCAGACGAGCGTGATGCTCTGGGTGCACACTGTGCTCCTGAGTGTAGGGGATGGATTGGCAGGTCTAAGCTTCGACCCAGCAAAGCTCTCAGGTGCTGGGCAGCAGAACCTCACGCTGCCTGACCCTGAGTGCTTGGGAAAAATCACCGCGAGTTTCGGCACCTAGGCTCCTGCACAGCGAATGGGGCAAGAGAAGCCCCTTAGACTGTGATTCACAAAAGCCAGTGGGCTAGGCTCTCCCATGGGAGATGCCTACCAGAGGGGTCCCCAAGCTCCGGGGGACGCCTGCTTCTGCTCCAGTTCTCAGCCAGGAACCCGCTTTGGACTCCAGTGCCTCCTGCTGGTTTGGGGAGGAGGAGGGGTAGTCCTGTGAGACAGACTCTGTCACCTGGTGGTTAGAGCAGGAGGAGTCCTGTGCATCACCGTGGGCCGAAACTGGGCGTAGGTGCCTACAACAGGGACTTGTGCTCCCAACTCAGGCCTTACACACATGCTTAAAGTTAAGCAGTTCTCCAGGGCCTTGTTGAATTGGAGCCCTCCAGAACTGGGTTTATCGGACCAGCTCTGGGTCCGTGATACTTCCCCCTCTGGTGGGGGGAGGTCTGGCTGTGAATGTGTTTTTAGAAAAAGTGTTTCCACAGTTGCTTTTGAAATCCCCTTTGCCACGAGCCCCACCCACCAGCCATGGGCAGCCCCGTAGGCTATCAGCAACCAAAGCCAAAGCAAACCACATAAACAATCCCTGCCCAGGCAGCGGTGAGCGAGAGACACCTTCTCCACTGACACAATCAGCTTATTCTTGGAGAGAAACCCACATTCAATTTACATCTCACTGTTCACGTGGGAAAAAGGTGCCAAACCTGCCTATATAAATCCCAGGCATCTCCTAGGTTTTCATCAGAAGAGCAAGGGAGGATTTTTACCCAGCAGGCAGACCACAGTCTATTTGGGGGAAGAGCTAGAGGTCGAGCCACGTAAGAGATTGTTCCTTGATTTTTTTTTCTTTTTTTCTTTTTTTGCTGCAGATCCTGCAGTCATATCCCCCCAAGATCCAACTCTGGTGATTGGCTCTTCGCTCACCGCCACTTGCTCAGTGAACTCTGACTTACACCTGAAAGCAGAGGACCTGTACTGGACTCTGAATGGCAGACGGCTCCCCCCAGAGTCCTACAAGGTCCTCAATGGCACCACCCTCAGCGTGGCTCTAGCCAACCTGAACGGGTCGAGGCAGCAGTCAGGAGATAACCTGGTGTGTCACAGCAGAGACAGCAGCATCCTGGCTGGCTCCTGTCTTTATGTGGGATGTAGGTTCGCAGTGCATCTGCGTCGAGAGATGTTGTTTTGCCCCAAACACCCCAGTCACAGACAGGAAAACAAACCAGCCCAAATTCATCCCCGGTACAAGTCTGCTGAGTTGGGAGCTTACACAGGGATGAATCTGGCTACACAGGGATATTTACCTTGTTCATTGATAAACCTTAACTTTAGATTGCTCCTCTCATCCCAAGGGGTCCCAAAGCAGTTTAAGGACTGTATGGATACAGCAGTCACTGCCCACCCACTGACATGCAGCTGTTTCTGGGGTGGAACATACTGGGCAGCATTGCTCAATAGCTTTTAGGAGGGGAAATTAAGAATAACATCTCTAATCAAAACTGTCAAGGGTATTTAGAGGGGGACAGAACCACTGGAGGGAATTTGGCCCAAACACTAGGCTAAATGCTCCAGCTCTTGTCAGAAAAGTTCCACCGGTTTCTACCAACGACAAGATGTTCAGAGAGATTTTGCTTCTCTTCCAGATGAGAAGCCGCGTTTTGTCATGTGTCCACCTGTTTCATTAGGGGCTGAGTATTTCATTAGAACAAACGGAGTAATTTAAAACAGTGTTGTTGGTTACCAAGAACACGAGTCAGAGAAGCCCCTGCAATATTAACAGTAATTTGTACACTAATCATTTGCACCTGTAACGTCCTTGCAATAATTTGCACTAACTGCTCATTTCCCAGCATTAATTAATGGAGCTCTGAGCCTGGGAGTTATCAGAGCTGGCTTTAGCCTCTGCATGTGAGAACACAACAACAGAAAGACTATTTGGCAATCACTGGTAAAATTACAGTTGTCCAAATCAATGATCATAAGATTTTATCTTAGGCTATTTTAAGGACACTTCTAGGAGTTTCTCAGAATACAGAGGCTTAACTAGGAACAGAACATCGGGGTTTTTTTTTTTTTTTTGGTTTGTTCCCAAAAGAAAACTGTTTCAGATCCCAGCTCAGCAACAGAATAAATGGACGGATGTTTAAAAAAAACACCCCAACCCAACAAAAGCACTTACATTTAAAACAAAGAGCTGGAAATCATTTGCTCTTTCATGCACCTGCCAAGACCTGAGTTCAGGAGCCTGTCTTCCTCCTACAACAGTGGGTGGTTTTGTTGGCACCCAGCTCAGGGCATTTTCCTGTATTCCCTGGGGTGTTCTGGATGTTGATGATGTCATCCACGCTTGCGTGGGAATCACAGAATCCTGACCTTGGGTCTTGGCAGGTGAGTGACAAATGAGCTGATTTTAGTTGAGCATCTAAATGCATTTAGTCAGGGATCTTAAAACAGTTTGTTAAACAAACCAAAGTTCTCTGGCTCAGCCCTTGTAAGTCTCTGTGCTGCTTTGAGCTGGGGGAGCTTTGGCGGTTTCTTTGCAGAACGGGTTTCATGTCAAGGGTTCTTTTCCCTTTTAGTGCCACCAGAAAAACCAGTCAACATAACCTGCTGGTCCAAAAACATGAAAGACCTCACCTGTAAATGGGCCCCTGGCACAGAAGGCGAGACCTACCTCCACACCAACTACACCCTCAAATACAAACTCAGGTATGGGCAAGATGGGGCAGGGGGAAGGGAGATAAATTCCTGTTATATTTTGGGAGGCAAGTGTTGCAGCAAAAGACCTACAAAGAGGGGAACCAGTATGCAACTCCTCCAAGTTCCAACCTGCCCACCCCGTAGGGGAAAGACAGGCTGCAAGCTCTTGCCATCCAATCAGCGCCATTGGCCAGCATGTGCAATGAATTTGGTGGGGCTCAGTCTGATTCCTAACAGGCTTCTCCTTGCTGGCAGCCTGAGAGAGGCCAAGGACTGTATGAGCAGGGAGACCCAGGCAGGGTGCAGCCCAGGTGAAGCATGTCCTGCCACTGCTTCTTCTACACATGCTCTCAGGGAGGTTAAGAGGAGTGTGTGGCTAACACGCATAGTAGTGTGTGCCTGGACTCCTGGGTTCGATTCCCAGCTGTGGGAGGGAAGCAGGGGTTAGGGCAGGGGGTTGGGAGCCAGAACTCCTGGGTTCTATTCCCAGCTAAGCCACTGACTCTGTACCTGTCCTTGGGCAATCTCTCCGTGCTTTGGTTTTCCCATCTATACAATGGGGCAAATGGCACTGACCTAGTTCCTGGGGGATTGTGCGCATTATTCATTAGCATGTGGGAAGTGCTTTGAGATCCTTGGCTTTAAGGCACATAGAAGCACAAAGAGTCTTTGCTTTCTGGATAAATAGCATAAGTTGGTGTTTGGGGCTGGGAATCTAACGCCTTGCAAAGAGACGCTGCAAATATTAAACAGCAGATGAATGAATCACAGTTCCTGTTAGGAGCAGTTAACTCCTGTGTTAATATGGAGGCTGTCGACTTGGCAATGCTGTCCATGCCTAGTGCTCAACGGATTAATACCGAAAGAGCTCAGTGACATCAAAAGCTGCCAGTGAGGAAACCAGACACATCCCGGCTTAATGCACTAGAACCAATGTGCATCCGCAGAGTTCCGGAAGCACTTTCAGCTGTCCATGGAAGGTTGGATGGAAACCAAGGGCCAAATTTTCTGCTGGTGCAAACTGACTGAATTGACTCCAGAGCCAATTCACCAGCAGAGAACTCGACCTGACGGGTGGGCTGGTGCCTCTGTTTGCAGGTGGTACGGCCGGGATAACACGTGCCAGGAGTATCGCACCGCAGGGCAGTACTCCTGCCACATCCCCAAAGACCTGGCTCTTTTCACGCCCTACGAGATCTGGGTGGAGGCCTCCAATCGGCTCGGAGTGGCTGTCTCTGAAGTCGTCATGCTCGACATTCTGGACGTGGGTGAGACATTGGCTTGTGCCGCCCTCTCCCTGCACGGGGTCACTGCTCGCATGGTTCCCTTCCCACCTCTCTCTCTTTCCTTCCTTCCCATTTTTGGCGGTTTTTAAAGGGGTTTTTTTTTTACTAGATTTTTATTTTTGAGAGGGGGATTTAAATCCTTCAGAAACAGCCCATGGTCTCCACCCCCTCCCCAGCCTAGGAGGGGTTTAGCCACCCCATTGGGTGCTCCAGGGTGGAATCCCAACACAAGGGTCTTCCATGGAAACCTCCCATTCCTGCCAGCTCCCCATGAGGCTGGGCGCACCATTGTGGGCCTGACTGCCGTGGGAAGCAGTAATGCACAGGGGAGGAGAGGGGAGCCGAAGGATTTCAAAGTCTGGTGGGAAGGCATAGGGCAGCCCGTCCCTAATTACCAGCGCACCTCTGCTCCCAGCTAACCTCCTTCCTCTGGAGCCGAGCGGCTCTGGTAATCCGAGCCCTGGCTGCTTGGAGCAGTGCAGAGGGGAGTTGGGGGGCTTCTCACACGCTAAAGAGCTGCTGACACCTCATGGAGAATGTTACAGCCCATTGCAGCGAGACCTGATCCTTCCTTGAGACCTACAGTCTCTGCATTCCCCTGCCCTCCTCCTGCACTGCCTGCAAACAGGATAGTCCCTGCCCTGCTCCTTCCCCACCTGGAGCCACAGCCCTCCCAACTGTGATGTCACAGCCAGTTGCTGCGGCGATGACTGTGATGTCACACACAGGGGATCATGACCTCAGCTGTGGGGGGAGGCGTAGCGGAGCTCCAAGAGGGACCAGGATCCTGGGTTCATGGCATCCTCCCTGGTAATAGAGAAGGACGGAGAAGGGCAACAGGAAATGGACGATATGTGAGCAGAATTGCTTCTAATCTAATTAGGATGTTTCTCCAAGTTTTCCTGGAGGCATCTGCTGCTCCTTAACCCTTTCTGCCCCACAAGGCACATGGCCAGGAAATGGGCTCCACCCCCATCCTGGGGCCTGCTGCCAGGCCAAGGCAAGGGGGGCAGGGCTGCCACATGACCTGAGACCAGATGTCCAGCCTGCATCGCGGAGAACACAAAACATCCCTGGCTCATGGCCGGAGGAAGAAATGCCCGTTTCCTCTTGTCGTATACTAGGGAGGCAGAGTAACCCAGCACGATGTGCTGATCCATGGGGCCCCCCAGGAGGCAGATGTCACATCCCCCTCGCAGACCAGGAATGGGCAGTTGCTATGGCCCAGTATGGGGAGGGGGTGCCCCACAATGCACATGTGCCCACCCCCCCATTGCACACGAACCAGCAACAACAGCAAGGCGAGCGAATGTCCCAGGCAACAGGAAGGGCAGCAAATGCCCACTGATTGCCCTCGCAGCAAACGGGGAAAGAGGCTAAAAGAAAGGTTTCATTCAGAGCTCCCTGCAAGTCCCAACTCTCCTCCCTTCCGCTTGTGCACCTGGCTGGTCTAGAGCAGCAAAACACTGTGGGTGCTTGGTCCTGCCCCCCAGCCCTAGGAGGGTCAGAGAGGCCCCCCAGTGGCTTGGGTGTTCATCACACCCACACCCCACCCCATCCCCTGAGCCCTCCCCCTGGGCTGGAGCATTAGCAGCTTACTTCCCTGGCCGGAGACGCACCAGTGGGCCCCGCAGCCACATGAGGATCCTGCTCCCAAGTGCTCCCTGCACCATGCTCTAGAAGCCACGGGAGAGCTGCCTGCATGCAAGGTGCTTTTACGCTTTACACCTTACTCGGCCCGGGCATGAAAGTAACTGGACACAGGAGCAGATTCCTGCCTGAAAGCCTCCCCTGGAGGAGCAACCAAATCCCTTCCCAGGCCTTGTAAAAACAGGAGCTGGGACTGGGCACAGCTGCCGTCTGGCCAGGCCCTATTGCTCCCTGTCTCCCCGCACAAGCACTGTCTATCTCTCTGTGGCGTCTTGGGCCCCCTAAAAGCAGCACTCCGGGGTGGGACTATTCATTTAGGTCACGCCAGCAGCCCTCTCCCTGGCATTGCCTGTACTTGGTCCCCTTAACACGTCTTCTCCCCCTGGCAGTCACCACCGACCCACCGGCAGACGTCACCGTGAGCCGAGTCGGGGACCTGGAGGACCAGCTGAGTGTTCGCTGGAGCTCCCCGCCTGCGCTGAAGGATTTTCTGTTTCAAGCCAAGTATCAGATCCAGTACAGGGTGGAGGACAGTTCGGAGTGGAAGGTGAGCGTGAGGGAGCCCACACGTACCAGGACTCCAGGGGACAGCGCCTCACCCAGGTGGCCAGGAGACTGGAACCATGCACGCCTCCTTAGAGAGGGACTGGCCTGGTCCTGGTGCTCAAAGTCCGGCCTGGGCCTGGCCTGTCCCTCGCTCAGCGCAGGGCCGGGGGTTCCACAAAGGCCACGGGGTGCTCTGGGCATTCTTCCTCCCCGGAGAATGAGCTCCGTGTGGATCTCTGGGTATCGAGGGAAGGCGAATTCCAGGGTGCGGCTGCCAGCTGTCCTCTCCCGGCAGGTCGTGGACGACGTGGGGAACCAGACGTCCTGCCGGCTGGCAGGGCTGCGGCCCGGCACCGTGTACTTCGTCCAAGTCCGGTGTAATCCCTTTGGCATCTACGGTTCCAAAAAGGCTGGGATCTGGAGTGACTGGAGCAACCCCACAGCGGCCTCAACTCCTCGCAGCGGTGAGCAGCGTGGCCCCGCGGCAATAACCGTGGCAGGGGAGGGGAGAAGGGGCCCCTCTGAGTCCTCCGTGCTATCACGGCCTTCAGGCCACAGGGGAGGAGGCTGGGGCAATGCCGTGCCCCGGAGCACCTGCCAGGGACCCAGCCGATCTGCATGGGCCACTGGAGAGCAGAGCCCAGGCGGAGAGGCTGCAGCGAGGGGCCTCGGGCTGGCAGCGGGTACTTGGCCCATGGGCTCCCAGCTGGCGGGAGGGAGCCAGGTGAATGCTCTCAGCCATCGGGTACCTCGGGATTGTGGTGCTGGGCACTTCCCTGCAGCCAGGCACTATGCTGCGGGATGGCAGGAACCATCGATGCCCTGCCCAAGAGGTGCTGCCTGGCCTGGGGTGAGGCGGAGCCACTCCCCCCAGATGGTGCCTGGGGGCTCTGACAGCTGGGGCAGCTGCTATGGAAAAGCCAGCACTGCAGCTCCACCTTCTCCAGCTGAGGCTCTCACTCGTCACAGCCCCCCAGTTTTTTTGCCTTGGAGGGGTCCCTCCAGGCTCCCCAGCAGGCCAACAGCCTCTGCAATGCTCCCATCCCAGCCAAGGGTGGGGAGCGAGAGACCAAGGCCGGAAATCCAGCCCAGCGCCTCCCCCCAGATGGCTCGGAGCGCCGACTCCCCTATTCCTCCCGGAGATGTAACTTTCCTTGGCGTGCCGGGGGTCTTGGCACCCCGCCAGCTGCTGGAGTTCAGGGTCACCCCTCCCCACCCCCCTTGGCTCTGGCAATAATTAGATTAGCATTCAGTCCTGCTGGGGCAGCCATTCCTCCCGCGCCATATGCAAATTGGCTGCGATTCGCATTGTTTTTTGGGGGCGGTGGGGTTGGAAAGGGAGGGGGCAGGCGGGGTGGGGGGGCGGGGCAGGCTGCCGAGGCCCCAGCAGCCCAGCCTCTGCTTCCCCACTTTCCGGAGCGCAAGGGACGTGCGGAGAGGTTGTTCCCCCCTTGGCCCCGCTCTGTGCCCGGCACCTGGATTTCTTGCAAAGGAGCCAATTCGGAGCTCTGATTTCCCAGCAGGGAGAGAGCGAACCTCGTTTTCACCCCTCGCACTGCGCCAGCATGGCCCCGCCGCTCAGCAGGGCTCTCCTGCCTTTATTTATTATGTGACTTTGATGTCACGCCTTCCCTGGGCATTTGTAACACGGGACCACTGGGGGATTTGCCCTAGTTTTGGAACAGCTCTGCCCCACCCTGGCCCTCGCTGGGGGACCCGCAGGCTCAGTACCTTGACTACACAAGAGGGGGAGCACGGGACCCCCACAGCTGCTCCCAGCCAAGAAAAGCCGCCGGAGGGAGCGGGATTCTTAGGCAGACGGAAGATTTTAGGTCACATTTGGAGGCATTAAAACTCATAGGAGGGTCCTGTCTAGACAGCTTTGAAAATCGCCTTCACAGCCCCAGCCCCAGGGAGCAGGGGTAGGAGCCCTCCTGCTTCTGCAGGTGAGCCAACCACTAGGGAACATGCACCGGGGAGAAATGGCCCCCTCTTGTCAGTTCCAGAACAGCAGGGCTCCCGCCCTGTCTTCTGCTGCTGGCACAGCCAGAGCTGGGCCCCAGGCCGCAATTCCCATGTTGCTCATGAAGCCCAGAACGTGGCCAAAGACAAACTCGTCCAGGGCCACAGAGGTGCTGCTGTTCCTGGGCATCCTCCCCCCCGGTATCCCCAGCCCCAGCAGCACGGTGTTGACCCCCTCTGCTCTCCCTGGCCCAGATCGGGTCCCGGGCGTGTGCGACCCCAAGAGCGGCGAGCAGAACACCACGCTGCGTCGGGAGCTCAAACAGTTCTTCGGCTGGGTGAAGAAACACGCCTACGGCTGCTCCAACCTCAGCATCAAGCTCTACGACCAGTGGCGTGTCTGGCTGCAGAAATCCCACAAAACACGGAACCAGGTAGGTAAGGACCCTTCTCCGATTCCTTACATCTCTGTGCCGAGAGGGAGGCGGGCAAGGAGTTCGGGCGTCAGGTGCCCCCCACCCACGTCACCTCTCCCTGCGAGGAGGAGCAGAGTCTCCAGATACACAAAGCGGCCTCCACCAGATTCCCGCCACTGCCCCCCTGGGAGTTGCTCTCCATGGCCCTGAAGGGGCATCTTGCCTGCTGCAGCACCCGCCCTGAGGCAAGGTTTCACCAGCCCCGGTGATCTGGAGATGGGGGCCAAGGCTGGGGCACCTGGGAGCCAGCACTCGGAGGTGGTCAGGCCTCTGCACTTTCCCATAGCACAGGGGCTGCCCTCTGGATTTATACAGGGTCCCCGGCTCCTGGCACAGTGGCAGCCTTGTACGTGCCAGCCAGTGCCCGGCCTGGCAGAGGCCCTCATCCACCGGAGGCTGCATTCCTTGCCCCTGGCCATGAGGCTCCTTAGCATCCCCTCCACCTCTGCCCCCTCGAGGGGAAAGCAGCACACGCAGGCTCTGGCTGCCCTGCCCCGCTCTGGAGAGGCAAAGCTGCTGCCTGGACATCCTGCCCGGCCAGCCAAGCTCAGCTGCAGCACCTGGGGAATCTGGGTCCTGGGGCTGGCTCTGTCCCCCCCGCCCCACTGGCCTCCCAGAGACATTCCCGCCGGGTCTTGAGCCCTTGGTGCCCCATGTGGGAGCCGGCCCCAGCCCCAGCGGTTATAGGAGGAAGCAGACGTGCCCTGCATGCTTTACAGTTGCTGGAGGGCGAACAGGCTGATGGGCCACAGACAGGCTGGGACGGGGGAGGTTTGCTCTGCGGCTGGCTGGGAGGGCGTGGCGGACATTTGGCTTCGCGGTTCCTGCCTCTGGAAGCTGGGCTGTGCTCTCGTTCTAGGTGCTACCCGGCGATAAGCTGTAGCCCCCGCCGCGCTCGGCAGTGGCAGGAGAGCAGAGGGAGCACTGGGCCAGAGCTGCATGGCACCCGCATGCGGCTGGACCTCACCCATCCCTCAGGATTGGGGGGAAGGGTGTGGACTCCCCCCACCCCCCAAAATCATTCTTCTCCAACAGGGACAGTAAGAAAGACTTGGACTTTGACCGGCTTCCCCAGGCTCTCCCCTCCCAGCATCCAGCCCCGCTCCCTGGCAGGGGCCCCTGGTGCAGCCTCCCTGTCACCGCTGGGTGGGGCTCCCAGCATTGCCAAGACACCCCTGGTGCGGAGGGTCCCTCCCAGCACTGAGGGGGAGCCGTCAATGCACACCCCTGAAGGGGGTCAGGCTGCTGTCAGCTGGCGGAGTCTGGACTCTGCTGCAGGTTGCCCCTGAGGCAGAATTAAGAAGCGGGGGGCGGGAATCCCCCCCTGGGCAAAGCGCAAACGACAGGCAGGATGCTGCACACGCAGGCCCTGTGCACGGCCCCTTTACACTGCCCACACTTCACCAAAGGGCTTCAGCCTCCGTAAGAATCCATGAAAATGACTGCCACCTCCCCCGCTGGGCCCCCTGGGGGACCGAAGTCCAGCCCAGCCCTGCCCTCCCCCCCGCCCCCTCCCCACCCCGAGGTGTCAGGGAAACTGTTTCATTTTCTGGCTCCACATTAAACACCAGAGCGCAGAGCCACAGCCGGGGTTCTCCGAGCATTGGACTCCACATGGACATCACCTCCGGGGCCCACACGGACTCGCTCATTGCACACGCAGTGTCGCGTGGCTTTAGCCAACCCCTAGCTCGGTCTGCGGGGCGAGGGGGGGGAGGGGCGCACCCTTGGTTTTATTTAATAAAGGAAAGAAAACCAGGAAGAAAAAAGATCTGGCCTGAGTGGGTGGAGCAAGGGGCTCCTCCTTGCAAGGCGAGACCCCGATGTGAGTGAGAGCCCTGCGGTAGGGCCCAGCGCTCCGCCCAGCTGACCCCCTCCAGCGCGTCCCACCTCCTCCAGCCATTCCCACGGGGAGACCCATCACTCGGCTTCTTCCGAATCGTACTCGAGGTCCTGGAGAATTTCACTGATTGCCTCCATGGTTTTAATTAGCCTCGGAGAGTGGATGGAAACTATAAATAACGGCCCCACGTGGGGCTGGGAGAGTAAAAGCGGGTGTGTGTCTGTCTGTCTCCACAGGGCTGCACCAGTTACATGTAAGGCGTGACTTTAAACCAGCGTATTTAGAGCAGGGCCGAAGGCCGCGTGGCCGCTCTTATTCGGCACCAGCTCAGGGATAATTTGGTGATGCAGAAGTCGATCGGGAACGGGTTTGCGTTAAACCCCAGTAAACCACTCAGACCCAATCTGCCTCCGCCCCAGGTCTGCCCCCAGTGCCGTGTGCGCAGCCCAGGCCGGAGTGCGATGGGCAGCCATGGGCGGCACGGCCCGGTCAGCTACACGTGTCCTGCCGGCCATGGGTGATCACGCTGCAGCCTGGCTGGCGAGCCTGAGCCAGCTCCTCTCTGGGTGAGGTATGACAAGGGGCTGCCGTGCCCGCCCAGCCCTGGCATAGACCCGAACAAAGGGGTGCTAGGCTCAGGTGCCCTGGCGAAGCTGCGTGCCGGGGGGGGAGTGCACGCACAAGGGGCAGCAGCAGAGTCTGGGGCAGGGGGGCTGGAGGTCAGGCCTGAGGTGTAGTGGGGACAGCAGCGCCGCTGCACCCCCTCTCTTGGCGTGGGGCGGCCCTTCACACACCCCAGCCTCACGTCCCCCCTGGCTCTCCAGTAACGAGTATTTAAACCAAACTGCCCCGTCTGGGGTCCAACTGACCAAGGCTTTACACGTGGCTGCCAGGGTTTCTGCAGACCCAACCCCAGCCTCCTGGCTGAGACACCACCGCCCTCCTCCTGGGGCTGCTCCCTGAGCCCTGCCCCTCCAGGCTGGCCACAAAGAAAGCGAGAAGCCTTCCCCACCACAGCCCCCTCCAAGGCCTCCCCGCTGGGCGCAGGCTGCCCGCCTGGAGCCCAGGTCACGCCCTCCCCCCCGAGGGTCTCAGGGCTCCAGGAGGCACCTTCCTCTGCTCCACCCAAGGGGCACATCTTCCCCAGGGCCTGGCTGGATTGCATGACTCACCGGTCGCATGACCAGGCTGTGACCCCCCCCCCTCTATCTCCCCTGTGACAAGGGGCCTCGGAAGAGCAGGGGGAGCCCACGGCTGGAATGGGTGGGGGGCTGCAGGTCAGGACAGAGTTTGTGGAGGAACTGGCCCAGCCCCAGCCCACCTTGTCCTTGGCTCTGGCCCAGCGTCTGGGGCGTGGGGCTGGTGGAACTCGCTGCCGCTTTGCAGGTGCCCCTTGCCCTTTCCCGGGCACGCTGCAGAGGCCAGGCAGCAGCGATGGGCAGGGCTGTGAGGTGCCCGGTGCAGTGCTCGTGGGAAGGCCCAGCAGGAGACAATCGTGGCGCCATGGTGGGATGAGACAGGCACCTCCCTCACGGCTGCTGGATACAGGCCATCACCGCGGACCCACAGGCGGGGCGTGGCTCTACCCTGTCTCGGGGGTTGGAGCCCTGGGGCGAAAGGGGAGCTCCAAGTTCCCAGACCAGCCAGTGGTCAGAGTGCCCCAGGGGCTTGGGTACGAAAGGGGAATGCTCTCACCATTTAGCCTGGCCCTCCAGGGCACAGTGATGGGCAGCCCCTGGTGCCACCAGCCTGGGCTGGCAGCAGCATTGGTGGCATGTCACTGAGCAAAGGAGACAGCGACAGGACTCTGAGCTCCCACCTGCCTTTTATTGAGCCACAAACCAGCCCAGCCCTAATGCCAGAGAGTTCTTTGCTTAATTCTTAAAACAAACAGACTTGAAAGAGGTCACAGCACGTGGTTAAAACGCTTTGCTGCATGGGGGCGGGGGGGGCTTTCCCAAGCACCCAGGGGATTTAGGAGCACGGCACCCCCCCACAGCCACCTTGGCACTTGGAAAATCCCTCTCCAAATCCACAGGTTTGGCTCTGTCTGTACTCAAAGGGCTCCTGGCTCTGCAGGAGGAAGGGACCTGGAGGGAGGGGGCGTTCAGCCCTGCCAGACAGACAGCGACACATCTAGGCTGCACGCTGATCCTGCGCGGCGGGCTCGAGGGCACCCACCCACCCGGCACCGAACTGGGAAAGCTTGTCAAAGGGGCTCAGCCCCCAAAGCTGCTGATGTTCTCAGTGGGGGGTTCTCCATGGCTCTCAGGCAGGAGGAGGGTTCCCCATTGTTCCCAGTGGGACCTGCTGGCTGTGGAGCCCTTTTGCAAACCTGCCCCTGTGCTGGAACAGCCCAGAGTCGAGCTGCTCCTCTGTTGCAAAGGCTGCTGCCCGCCTGGCAGAGGGCCCTGGACAAGTCTCTCGCAGAGGCGCCAAGGCTGGGGTTTGCCAGGGAGAGGATCCCGCCATGGGGAGCGAGACCCCGACGTGAGCGAGAGCCCTGCAGTGCGGCCCAGCGCTCGGCCCAGCTGACCCCCTCCAGCGCTTCCCACCTCCTCCAGCCATTCCCACGGGGAGACCCATCACTCGGCTTCTTCCGAATCGTACTTGAGGTCCTGGAGAATTTCGCTGATTGCCTCAATGGTTTTAATTAGCCTAGGAGAGCGGATGGAAACTATAAATAAAGGCCATATGGAGTGTATTATCTGGGCTGCCTCGCGTTCCCGGCGCTGTTTATGAAACACTCGGCCGGGGAGAGGCTGATCAGCACCAAAGCCATGCGGCAGTGCTAAACAATCCGGAGGGCCGACAAACAAGAGAGCTTTTGAAGGCACCATCTGGGTCTCCTTCAGGCCTGGTTAGGGAGAGGGGGCCAAGGGATTGGGGAAGGCACTTTCATCCCCCCTGCGCCCTTCCTCCACCCCAGCCTTGAAGGGATGATAAAGGAGCTGCCAGGGCCTGGAGCAGCACATGCCAAGTCCAGCCTGCTCCACCGCCCCCTTGGGGGATCCCATCCCGGAGCTCCCACTCCTCCCGGCAGGTCACATACGTCGCCCCCCAGCCTGGAGGGTCTGACAGGCAAAACACTGCTCAAATAAACAGCCGGCGTGCCTCCCCCCTGCTCCTTCCCCAAAGGCTGCTGGGTGCTGAGCTAGCCCCCGTCCTACCTTGGCCAGAGCAGTTCTAGACCCTGCCCCTCGAATCCAGGAGCTGGGTGCCCAGTGAGTGTGTACAGGGGGAGCCCCCAGCCCTCACCGCCCCGTCATGCCACAGGCTCAGCTGGAGCCATTCCCGCCTGGCTTCATGGGGGGGCTCCCACTAGCCCCTATGCTGGGGGGCAATGCCCCCCCCACCATGGGGCTCGAAGGCGTGAGGCATTCAGAGTGCCGTGGGCGGCAACGGGGTGGTGCTGTGCCCAGCTCCCGGGGCACCTACTTGTATTTGAGCTCCTGCACCTCCTGCTGGTGGGCTGGCACGCCGGGCTGGTCCTGGGCGTGCTGCCTGGCGAGCTGCAGCTGAGCCGTCTGCAAGGAGGAGGGCAGGTGGAGTCGAGCTTCCCAGGGAGGAGACACCAACCCCACCCGCAGAGCGGCGCCCGGGCTGGGCAACGTAGGCCAGAGTACCTGGCACCTCAGGGCCCAAACCCGCCCCGGGCTGCCGCGCAAATTACCACCACCACAGCCACATGGCTCCAGGGCGGGTCAGGCTCAGAGCGACCCCACCTCACCCCGGCCCCCGCTCCTCGATTCCTTGCACCAAAGGCCCCTCCAGCACAGGAGAGAGACGGGAGGAGAGGCTGGGCCTCAGGGCTATTGGCAGCAATGCCTCCAACCTACCGCGGAGCCTTGGGGAGATGACTGCTCCCCCTGCTTCGTCCATTCTGCCTGGCAGCTCTCTGGGGCCGTGCAGTGCCCCGCACAACCGGGCTCTGACCTCGGCTGGGGCCTCACACACAATACTAGCCCAGCGCAGCCAGGAGTGCAAGTTCCTGCCCTTTCGCAGCTGAGCGGTGGCTGTATGAGACAAGTTTGCTAGGGCTCAGCCCAGCTCCTAGGAAGCAGTGTCCCCAGTACTACACTCCCTCCCACAGCTGGCACCAGCAGCCCCCTGGCCTGACGGGGCTCTGAAGACTGGACGGCTCATGGGGGAGGAGGGGCGCTGCAGGGTAGGGGCGGGGAGCCTACTCTAGCGCTGCACCTGCCCTGTGAGTAGATCGAGGCCCTCAGCCTGCAGTGCGGCTGTCGGCACCTTGGACACCCCAGTGCAAAGGGGAGGAGACAGGGGCCTCTCACCAGCTCTAGCTTCTCCTTCTCCTTCTGCTGGACCCTGGACAGGTGCTGGGCAAGCTCCGGCCGCCCGTGCTCCGCCTGGAGCTGCTCCTTGATCTCCAGGATCTCCCGGGAGATGCCGCTGAAGGCCAGCGTGATCTCATGGACCAGCTGCCGGTAGCGGAGGAAGTCGTAGTGTGGCCCGCTGCTCAGATACGCCCGGTGGCCCCTGCAAGCCGGACAAAGCAACCGGTCATCTGACAAGGATGAGCCTCCCGAGAGCGCCCCTTTTACTAGACCCCTGCAGGGGATGCTCCCGACAAGCTCAGGAAGCATGGGCTGGGTGGTGAAGGCACTGAACTGGGCCTCAGGAGACCTGGATTCAAATCCCAGCTCTGTCACTGACTCTGTGTGGGCCTCAGTCCTTAAACGGGATAATGATGCTCTCTGGGGCAGGGAGTCTTTCTCTGGGCAGCACCTGGCATGATGGAGGCCTGTCTGGGGGCTGTACAGTAATAACTTCCAGGCACAGCAAATTGCAGGCAGGGATTTGTAACCCCAAAGCCTTTGCTCTCAGCTTGGTGCTGCAGAGAGGCGCACGGCCCCCTCCCTACCCTCTGCATGACCCCTGCAGTCAGCGGTTCAGGTATCTTCCTGTTCAGCCTTTCCACTATATTATTGAATTAGCAGCTCGTACCTCCGCTGGCTGCCAATGCTCAGGAAGGGCTCATTACCGAGGATTATTACCAGGCCCGACAGCTTAACCTCCGCTGGCCGGGCTTGGGGCTGGTTTGTTTGTTAAACTCCAGGGCCTGGATCCGGAAGAGTAAATCATCTCCCAGACGTCGCTGAAATGGGCTACAGGCGTCTGGTGCGCGGGTCCCCCTGGCCAGCCGGCGTTCAGCCCCAGCCCGCAGGGGCCAGGCCCAGGTGTTGAGCAGCAAGCAGTGGCTGCTGCTTCCTGGGACCCTTTGCCAGCCAGGAGGGGAGGCTGGAACTTTAGAGACTGGGCACTAAGCACCACAGCAAGGGCGGAATGGCCTCAGGCCAGCACGCGCCTCAGCCAGAGCTATGGAGTTTAAGATCAATGGGGCAGGGGGATGGCCCCGTTTTCCCCTCCTGCTTCAGTGCCCCTGGACCACAGGTGGAGGGGGAAGAAGGCTGCAGAGGGCAGCGGGAAGCATCAGAAACTCAGTCTGGGGCACCCCGCAGGCAGAGGTGCCAGGATAGGGCCGCCAGGTGGAGTAACACCCCCCCCGGCCCCGCCCGGTTTGCCTGCAAATAACGGGAGCGGCCAGAGCAAGCCAGCAGCAAGAAGAATCTGCTTGAAAGTCCCCGTTTGGCAGGAGTTAGCCTCCCTTGGTCTGGGGGCTGGAAGGAGAAGTCACAGCAGAGTGATACCTCCCACTGCGAGCTGGCTTGGGGCTGCGTTGTCTGCCACGGCACAGTCTGTGCCCAAATACACAGTCCGCATGGGCTGAGACCCGGAGTCCTGCCCAGCCCTGGCACATCAGTGTCTCCAGCGGGGCTGAGCCTGCCCTTCTACGCCAGGGTGCGGATGCCCCTAAGAGCAACCAGGGCAGAGGACAGGATGGGATCCGGCACATGCGGGAGCCGGAGCCCACAGCCACCAGGGGTTCTCCGGCCTTGGGGTCACTTACTCCTCAAAGAGCCGGTAGGCTTCCACCCGCTCCCCCTGCAGGGTGTAAAAGCGGTGCAGGAGCAGCTTCACGGCGTCGTCCGTCTGCCAGCGGGAGAGACAAAGGGATAGCATGAGACTCAGGGCGTCCACCGGCCCTGGGGCAACAGGCTCACAGATGGCTCTGAACCAGCGAGACAGGCCCCAGTACATCCCCCGCAACCAGCCCCTCCACCCCTAGACCAGCCTCAGGAGGGCGCTACATGGTGCTGGGGCACCTCCTCCTCCCCCCTGCAAGGCTCCCCACCCAGGGACTGCGGCACTAACCTCCGCCACAATGTCACAGCTGCCTGCCACTGCTGACCTGGGGCCACATGGGAACCAGTGCCCTCGAGGGAAAAGTGCCAGTCAGTCTCCCGCCCTGGGACAGATCAGAGCCACGCCGCATAAAGGGAAGGCCCCACGTCCCCTTTCCCTGCCTGAGCCGGCCAGTCCCCTGCCCTGGAGCCGGATGGGAAAGGGCCCATGTCCTATTTCACAACCCCCCAAGCCAGCCAGGCCCCCCGAATTAGCCCGGATTGGAGCTGGTGACAGGCTCTTCACTATATGGAGTTAGGGGTTCCTAACCCTGTGACCATCCAGTCGCCTCAAAACAGGGATAAGCTGGAACCAGGGCTGTAGTGAGGAATGTCTCAATATTCCATTCCCTGACCCCCCTGAGCCAGCAGGTCCCCATCATGAGACCCACCGCGTCTCCCCACCGAAGGATGGGCTGGAGCCAGGGCCATGGAGATGAAAGCACCCCAGGGCTCCCCCAGTACGAAGTACCATCCTGTCCCCTCTAACCTGGGGCTGGATTTGAACCAGTGACCAACATGGGGCCGTGGCCACCCCCCTGCATCCACTCCCACTTCCCCACCACTCCGGCCCACCATTCTGGGTTCTCAGATGCCAAGCCTGAGGCAGAGGGCTGGGAGGTGTGGGGGCTGCAGCTGCTCCTCAGAGGGAGGCCAGGGTGGTGAGCCCAGGGCCCCCCAGCCCAGTAAGGAGTGGACGGCCTCGGAGTCGGCTATTCTGGGGCCAGAGTCCTCGCTGCCGCAGCTGCGGGATCCAGTTTCTCTCGCTCCCCAGAAGAAGGTTCCACGGGCTCCCAGAAGCCTCTTTCCGCGGGCCTGTTCCGAGCTGCAGAGCAGCAGCAGGGCCTGCGTGCGTGCATGGATCCTCCCCAGAGCTCTCACCGTGCTGGGGTCTAGTGCACGGCAAGGCCTCCAGCCCCCCACACAACAGCTGCGTTTTCTAACTTGGCAGCTCCAGAGGCTCTTTCCTGTTGGCAAAGCCCCCGGCCGGCCTCTCCGGTTCCAAGCCCCATCGCCTTTGAGCGACTCCTTGGCCCCCAGCACCAAGCCAGGAGGCTCTGCTCCGGCGTCGCCAGGACTCCCGTGAGCAGCACCCAGCCACCTGCCTGCACCCAGGGCAGGGTCGCCCCTCGCCGGGCGATGGAGGTTTCATACCATCTCACCCAGCACCCCGGGAGCCCCCGCCCCCGGCCATCTGCAGCCAGCGCCGCAACCTCACAACCTTCCAAGCGGGTTGTGTGCTTGACAAGTCTCCAAAGCACAATTTCAGCACTTTCCGAGCCAGCGCTTAGCAAAGCGCCTTCCGCTCCCTAACGCCTCTGCTTCCAAATGGGGCGAGGGCTGGGGGGAGGCACAGAGTGAGCGGGACAGAGTGCTGTCTTAGCAATACGCTAGAGTTTTTAGCTTGCGGTATCCCACCCAATTAACGGGGACAGTAAATTCCGGCCTAACGATCCTCCATGCACTGCTACTGCCCACAAGGAGCTCAAACCACACCCAGTGTGCCATTGCCCAAGCTTTACAGGGCATTAGAGGGCACACACCTGAGTGGGTGGCAGCAGGCACTGGCTGTGGCATCCTCTTGGGATCACCAGGCTGGAGCAGTGCAGTGGCCTATCTAGGTCAGATTCCTCTCACCACCAGGGCCAGCCCCAGCATCATCAGAGGAAGGGGCAGCAGGCAAAGACGGGATGACCTGATCCCTCCTGACCCCAGTGGTCATAGGTTGGCTTGCACCCTGTAGCATGAGGGTTTGTTTTCTAATAGTCACTATTCTAGTGCTAGTTATTCATATTCTCTACTCACATGGAGATTACTCCTGCAGGAAATCTGCGTTACTGCGTGTGTGCAGAATTCATGGCCCCCACAGATTTCTTTGCTTCCCCACAGAAAAATGACTTCTGACAGGGAAGCAAAGGTCACACACCCCTTCCCAGCAGTGTAGGCAGGTTGCTTTGGGTGCTCAGAGTAGCCAGTAGAGATGTAAATCACCACCAGGGCAAAGGGCCTGGGGAGTCATGCGTGTGAGAGAGAGAGAGAGACACTCTGTCCCTCTCCGTTCTCACTCACTACTGTGGCACACTCGGCCATCCCCAGGGCTTTGGGATGTTTCTGACGAGGTAAGCGTGGGGCAGGCACTGTCCCTCAGGAGAGCAGAGACAGGTGTAAAAATTTTAAGGCTCCTTTACATTGCCAGAGTGGTGTGAAGGAACCTTATCGCAAAGGACAGTGTGACCTTATAAATGCTTACGGTGATTTAGTGATTAGAACTGGTCTAAATTTTTGGACTGAAAAAATTTCCTATCAAAATGGGCTCCATGAACTGTTTGCTACTGACCTTTCTGGAGATGGTCAGTAACCACTATAAACTGTGAGTTTGAGTCCCCGGCCACCACTTGCTCTTTGGTTGCAAATGATGTAACACTGAGCATATGGCTGCATATATTTGTTGACGAATCACTAGAAGTAAAGGATCAATACTAGATAGGTTACTATTAGACAGAGGGGGGTTGGGGATTTCCTCCAATGTCCCCCACTTCCATTCTCCTTCCATTTCTATTCGGACATCCCCTTAACTGGGCTGGCACTCCTGAGCCTTCTGCTGGGGGCACAGCTGGGAGGGCGGGGGGCCCTCAGCTGAATTTATGAACCGGGGAAGGGAGAGAAAGGCCTCAGTACAGACCAAGGGTTCTCACGCCCGGGGAGTGGGAAGGGGCCCAGCCCGAGAGGAGCTGGTGTAGACGGATTTCTTTACCTGATAGCGCCTGGCTTGGTTCACCTCAGTCACTTCCACTCTCCTCCCCCGGCTGCTTTTCACAGCTGGGCTTCCCCCTCTCTAGTCCCAGCACCCTCCCATCTCCGGTGTCTGTCCCCCACCACCTGGTGTCTGAGCGCCTGGCCATCCTGAGGGTATGCAGCCCCCCAGGACCCCCCTGCGCCCTCCCTGCTGGGGGCAGAACTCTGCGCCCCAGACCCCCAAACCAGGGCCTGGGATGGGAGCTCCCGGCTCGCTCCAGGGCAGCCGCAGCCCCGGGAGCGCGCTAGGCAAAGGCGAGCCCGGGATCCGGTGGCCGGGTGCAGGCGGCGAGGCCAGCCCCGCTCAGGGGCAGAAACCAGCCCGCCCCGGGCTCCGTGCGGGCCCTGCTCCGGGGGGACTGGCAGCCTCTGCCCCATGCGGGACCGGGAAGCGTGGCCGCAGCTAGAGCCGAGGCAGCTCGGCCCGGGCCAGGCCCGGCCCCCCGGAAAAGCGGCTCAGGCCCGGCCAGGCTCGGCACGGCCCCCCGCGGGGAAAGCGGCTCTGGCGCGGGACAGGCTCGGCACGGCCCCCCCCCGGGGAAAGCGGCTCTGGCGCGGGACAGGCTCGGCACGGCCCCCCCCCCCCCGGGGAAAGCGGCTCTGGCGCGGGACAGGCTCGGCACGGCCCCCCCCCCCCCGGGGAAAGCGGCTCTGGCGCGGGACAGGCTCGGCACGGCCCCCCCGGGGAAAGCGGCTCTGGCCCGGGACAGGCTCGGCACGGCCCCCCCCCCCCGGGGAAAGCGGCTCTGGCGCGGGACAGGCTCGGCACGGCCCCCCCCCCCCCGGGGAAAGCGGCTCTGGCGCGGGACAGGCTCGGCACGGCCCCCCCCCCCCGGGGAAAGCGGCTCTGGCGCGGGACAGGCTCGGCACGGCCCCCCCCCCCGGGGAAAGCGGCTCTGGCGCGGGACAGGCTCGGCACGGCCCCCCCGGGGAAAGCGGCTCTGGCCCGGGACAGGCACGGCCCCCCCGCGGGGAAAGCGGCTCTGGCCCGGCCCGGCCCCCCAGCCCTGGCCCGCGGTGTGCGGACACTGCCCCCGGGGAAAGCCGCGCTCACCATTGCAGGAGGCTCCCCCGGCCGGGCGCCCCCAGCTCCGCACGCAGGGGCCGGCGCCGCAGCCGCGGAGACGGGCAGGAGGCAGCGGGGAGGCGGCGGCCGCCTGCAGGCCCGGCCGCCTCATGACCCGCCGGGGGGCCGCGGCCCTGAGCCGCTGGTCCCGCCCCGTCACTATCACCCGGGGCGCCGCGAGCAGGTTTCGGGGGGTCCCCCGGGCAGGGCCCCGCCCCTGGGGCTGAAGCCGAAGCCTGAGCAGCGTTCACTGGGGCAATTGCACGGCTGGCCGCCCCCCCGCCAGCCCGGCCTCGCCTATGCGGTCGCGGACACACAGGCGGGCGGTAGAGATTTTATGGGGGGGTGGGGGGAGGTTGCGAACCCCTGAGCTCGGTCCTTATTTGTACCGGTGTAGCGCGGAGACATGCACAGAGCAGGACCCTGGTGGGCTCGGTGTGGGGGGACCAGAACAAGGCTGGCCCCATGCCACAGGACTTACAGTCGCCGTGGATTAGCTCAGGAGAGGCCTGGGGGCAAGGGGGTCAGTATCATCCCCATGTTACAGGGGGGACTCGGCCCAGGGAGACAGGCCCATGGCAGAACCATTTCCCAACCCCATCTTGTTCCTGAGACCACACAGGCATCCCCAGACACCTGAGCCAGAGGGCAGCCTCCTCCCGTGCGGCCCGATGCAGGCTTCGTTAGGCTAAAGCCAGGGTGACCAGATGAAACGGACAAAACAACAAAAAACCGGGGGGAGCGGCCAAAGCCGCAATATCGGGACAAATGTCATCCAGACCGGTCAGGATGCGGGACAAAACTAAAAATCCGGACATCTGGTCACCCTAGCTAAAGCTCATGAAAGCTGATGGAGGAGGCCAGTAGAAAGGTCCCAGAGCAGAGGTAATACAGTATTTCCTCACTTAGAACAAGATGTCTCCAACACTGCAGCACTCAGCTCCATGACCCGTTTTCTGAGCTAGGAACCGGAATGCTGTTTCCCCGAGAGCTGACTGCGCACTAGCCCTTTCAGATCCCACTGGCTGGGTTAAAATCCTGACTTAGGTGACAGGTGGCCATGAAGTAGGGGGCTCTCATGCGGTTTCTTCTCTTCTACAAGATCACAGGCCAGGAGTGAGGTGCATTGGCAGAGCTAAACATTGAACCTTCCACCCACATTTCATTCCAGAAAGTGCCCTTCATCTTTGTGTCTAAGTAAAATCCTCACATTAGAGCAACACAGGCTAGTAACTCCCCATTCCTTACAAGGGCAGCCAATTGACTTGAGCTGGACCCTAAAACTCCAGCCATGAGACAGACACTGGTACATCTGAGCAGGAGCTTGTGCTGGATTGGAGCAAACAATTCCCAAAATAGATTGTCCAGGCTTTCAGCTCACTAGCCTGCAAGGATGGCACCACGCACTGATCTCCATCACTCTGCCAGGTAGTTTGCCTTTTCAGGATGGCACCAGGATCGATCCACTGCAAGGGGCAGTCACTCAGTTTGACAGATCACAAGAGAAGAGGCTAACTCCCTCCTGCCCCCTTTTCTGTCAGGGGAGTTACTTTAGTAGGGGAAAGGCATTTCCCCTCTTCCCAACTGACATGGTCCTTTCTAGGTAGAGCTGAGGAACAAGCTGACTTCCCAGCACTGCCCTATAGCATTGTAGCTGCAGCCTCACTGCTGCTGGGCTTTTATTCCAACCGCATGGGTCTGAGATCTCCCATGTGCTGTCTGGTTCACCCTCCCCCAGCCACCAGAACAGGTTTTTGGCACAACCCTGATTGCTACATGAGGATGGTGTGAACTAGCCACAGAAATCTTCAACCTACTCCTCACACAGCAGCTATTCCCTTTAAACCAAGAAAATATGGTTTTGAATCTGAGAGGTGCTTTTAGCAAAGGATGGTCCATGTGTTAGCATGGACTTAGCTATTGAATTCTGTTCCTACTGTACAGGAATGTTTGCACTGCACTGTGAATGCCTTAATCCATCTGCCACGTATGTTCTAAGGAACAGTATCTCTCTGCTACTACAGGAAGCCAAGAATAGATCAGGCAAGTTTAAGGATGGCATAGACGTGTCTGAATCAAGCCCTGCATTTCATGTTGAAACACATTAGTAACAGACATCCAGAGAACACATTTTACGGGATATGCACATGATCTTCTCTGCATTGTTCTGAACAGCATTAAAGAATGTGAAAGCAAC
The DNA here is from genome assembly GCF_965140235.1 of Caretta caretta. Taxonomy (NCBI): domain Eukaryota; kingdom Metazoa; phylum Chordata; order Testudines; family Cheloniidae; genus Caretta; species Caretta caretta. The sequence continues at coordinate 18,523,113 of NC_134230.1, forward strand.
TGTCCAGGTGAGGGCAGAGGGTAAATGACAAACACGGGGCTGAGCACTGGAAGTAGCTTTATTCAACAAACCCCTGCCTCACCCAGGACCAAGCTACATTGCAGCAGACTGACTACCCAGCTTGAATTCAACAGCACGTAGCCACACGGGCCGAAGACAGGTATCTCCCTCTACTTGACCTTCTTCTTGGGACGCAGATTGTTGGTGTGGCCACACTTCTTCTTACGGCAGTTAACAGCACGAGGGTGCAGGCGGGCGTAGCACCTGAAACGGGCAGAAGAACAGTTGTCAACTCTTCTGGGGGTTCGGAACTCCCAGGAGGCTCTGCCTCGCATGGCAAGATCCCAGTCAACCCCCCTGTGAACACTACGAGCATATTTACTTGAGGCAGCAAGCACAGGGGAAGAATATGCAGCTGAAGAGAATGAGGGAAGTTATATAGGAAGGACCAATGTCAATTTATTCTGGCCTCCCGCATTTATGATGCAAAGGGACTTTTATGAACACCTGCCAGTTCAATAGAGAATGCAACACCCACCAATCTTTGATGGAAATAGTGTCATCTCCTCTGTCCCATGCAGAATGGGCAAGGTGACCCATCACAGGCTCTTCCCAACCTCAGTGACTCTGAAGATGACCTACCCAGAACAGCAGCCTCTCTAGGAGGTTGAGAGATCGGTACAGCATTAGCTGGCGGTAAAAAGGTGTTAAAGCTGACAGGATGCTGCTGTAGTTGCCCAAAGCAGTTTGCTACTCTGCCCAGCTCCTCCTCAGGCTCTTTAGGCCAAGACTGAGCGATCTATTCTATGACAGGTTTCAGAGCAGCAGCCATGTTAGTCTGTATCCGCAAAAAGAAAAGGAGAACTTGTGGCACCTTAGAGACTAACCAATTTATTTGAGCATAAGCTTTCGTGAGCTGCATCCAATGAAGCGAGCTGTAGCTCATGAAAGCTTATGCTCAAATAAATTGGTTAGTCTCTAAGGTGCCACAAGTCCTCCTTTTCTTTATTCTATGACAGATTCCATTACCAACTGCCTCCTAGCACACTGATCACCTAATGACACCCACTACACATCAGAGCACAAATATGTAAGGATGCTGCTCAAAGGTGTTCACCCTCAGATAGGGCAGCGGCTACACTCCCCTCCAGAGGCTAAAACGCTGAGTCTATTGCATAAGGCGACACGTACTTGCGGCAGATCATTTTGTCGCAGTTGTACTTCTGTGCGAGCTGGCGAAGAGAAGGCTCAATGATGCCTCCTCGCAAACGCAGCACCAAGTGCAGAGTGGATTCTGAAAGGAGGAACACACCGAGTTAGCAGCATTTCAGAGCTAGCACTGAGGCAGAAACTTCCCCGTTTGCAGAGGGAGGAGCATAATGGGACTCCAGGTCCCAAGTGCTACTGCCCCAGAAAGTAGTGACTACTTCAGTTCTGGTGGTTTCAGTCTCAACCCCAAATTAACTCAATTCCCACTGCAGAGCCAGACTGCCAGGGGAGGGTGGGGAGAGCCATGACAGTTTCCAAAAGGCAAATGGGACAAGCACTCCAGTTCTTTAGACACCTGGGCCTCTCATTGTTCTTAAGACACCGTATGGGTGTCCCAGCCTAAAACCCCCAAACCCAGTTATTTAAAAGCCATTTCTAAGAGTCCATATGTTAGAGACACAGAAGACAGCAACATCATCTTACATGAAACCTCCAATGCTTAGATTTTAAAGCCAGATGGGCCCACTGTGATCTACAGGGACTTCCTACATATCACAGGCCAGACAGTTTCACCAGGTAGTTCCTGCATCAAGACCACAACTTCCAGTTGAGATGAAACACATTGTAAAGAGCCTTCCAAATCTTGGTTTAAAGCTGTGCACATGGTGTAGAATCCACATCACAAGACGATTTGCTCCAATGGTTAATTACACTCCACTAAAAAAAATGTGGACCTCATTTCTAGTCTGAATTTGTCTAGCCTCACTGGATCTTGTTATGCCTTTGTCTAGAGCCCATTGCTATCAAAATTTGTCCCCACGTGGGTACTTCTATCACCCTGAAATAATCTAACCTTTGTAAGTTAAATAGACTGAAGTTGTTTAGTCTTATTTTAAGGCAGGTTTTCCAAGACAGTGCTTTGTTCTTGTAGCTCTTTTCTGAAGCGTTTCCAGTCTGTGTTCACACGAGCTGGACACAGTACCCCAATAACCATCTTACTAACACTTGATAGTGATCACACCACTCCTCACTACTTCTAGTCATTATTCCCCTACTTACACAGTCAAGGAATACATTTGCTCTTAGCTTCCTCATTGTGCCACAAGCTCATATTCTATAAATTATCCATCATGACCCTGAAATCCTTTTCTGAGATGTGAATTCAATTCAATATTCCCCAGGGCTTGTAGAAGACATCGAGTGATAGCTTCTGCAGGCAGAAAGAGCAGAGTTTCCTCTAGTAGTGCTTTAAGCTACTGTTTAGCAACCATTTTTGAGCCCAGGTCTTATACAGTGGTAATATGCTGTCAAACAATACCTTTCTGGATGTTGTAGTCTGAGAGGGTACGCCCATCCTCCAGCTGCTTCCCAGCAAAGATCAGACGCTGTTGGTCAGGAGGAATACCTACAAGACATCCACGTGTGGAATACTGAATTGCCTTTGACATCACATTGAGATTTGACGAGCAAATCACAACCCATGGGGCACTATACCACGGGGAGGCAGCAGACCTGATGGGAGTGATCTGCTATAAGACAAATGCAGATTTGGGTCCATCAAAATAATTAACAAATTTGGGTCATTTTGGCAAACTGCTTTGGTTGAAAAAAAATTCAGAAGTGCTGAAATGCCACTTCCTAAATGAAGAGGTGAAACATTTCAGTTTTGGAGTGTCCTCAAAATTTAAACAAAATGTTTTAGTTGACACAAAACAACTTTTTTTTTTTTTTTTACACCAGAAGTTTCAAAACATGTTGTGGGTCAAACTAAAATGATTTTTTTTTAAATTTGCATCCGAAACAAATAGAGCAGGGGTTCTCGAACTGGGGATCAGAAACCCACCCAGGGGATCGCAAGATTATTATCTGGGGGATCACGAGCTGTCAACCTGCACCCCAAACCCCACTTTGCATGCAGCATTTACAATAGTGTTAAATATACTAAAAAGTGTTTTTAATTTATAAGGGGGGGGGGTCGCACTCAGAGGCTTGCTACATGAAAGGGGTCATCAGTACAAAAGTTTGAGAACCACTGAAACAGAGATACAAGATGGATGATGCAGTATCTTTTACTGGACCAACAGAAGTTGCCTCACCCATCTTGCCTCTCTAATGTCCTGGGACCAACATGGCTACAACTACTCTCTGAAGCACATGTGCACTTAGTTGCACGGCCCTATGTGCAGCAATGCTGTGCAGGTGTTTAACTGCTACCATGCCTTAGCAGCTGCATTTCTGGGGCAGGTAAACATCATTCATCGGATACACCAGCCATCCATTTCTCAGGAGTGCAGCGCCCAAGAGCTCAAACAGAGGGTAGTTCAGGGACCATTCTTCATAAAGATGTGAAAATATCACAGGCCACAATTTTGTCACAGAAACTACAATTTCCAACACTCACTATAACATTTTCACAATGCCACTCACTGAAATGTGGCCGGCTGTCTCCTCATCTGTGACCTGGGGCATGCAGGGGAGCAGAGGTGGAGAAAGAGGACTGGATCAAGACAGAAGAGACCCAGCCCCAGCAGTCTCTGAGCAGGGGCCAGCCCCCATACTAGAGACGCAGGGGGTCCCCAGATCCCATTGGAGGATAAAGCTGCCAAGGCGAGCTTAGGACCCCCGCCCCCAAGGGCAGCGTAGGGGGCGGGGAAGTGACTGCCCCGGCTTTAACAACGGTGGCCTCGGCCTTCGAGCCCCAGCCCCCTCCAGCCCCTTACCCTCCTTGTCCTGGATCTTGGCCTTGACATTCTCGATGGTGTCGCTGGGCTCCACCTCCAAGGTGATGGTTTTGCCCGTCAGGGTTTTCACGAAGATCTGCATCGTGGCGCGCGCGTGTCCCCTGCACGAGCCAACACCCGGTCAGCGCCGGCCCCGCGTGGCGAGCCAGGCAACGGCCCCGCCCCCACTGAGCGGTCACCCAGCCGGGGGGGGGGGGTAGGGGGCAGCCCCTCCCCCCTCCCAGCCAGGCAGAGTCTGGGCCCGCCCCCGCCTCTCAATCCGGCCGGCCCCACGGCCCTCCCCCCACCTCCCCAAGGACCCCCAGCTCCCCTCCCCCCCCCCACCGCCCGCGGGCCCCTCAGCTCCGCCCCCAGGTCCTCCCCCCACCACCGCCAGCCCGGACCGGTCCCGCCCGGCGCTCCCTCCAGCTCCCCTCCCCCCAACCCCCCTGCCCTCACCGCCCCCAGCCCCGCCCGACGCTCCCCCCCACTGCCACCCCGGACCCCCAGCTCCCCTCCCCCCACCGCCCCGGCCCGGCGCTCACCCAGCCGCCTCGCCAGACAGGAGAGAGAGAGAGGGCCCACCGGAACCGGAAACAGCCCAGCGCACGCGGGCGTTACGTCAGACGCGCCGCGCACGCAGCATTATAATGGTGGCCCCGCCCACCTCGTGCCGCGCGTCACAACCAAGGCCCCGCCCGCCGCGTTCAACTCCGCCCCCGTCAGCTCCCGGCCGGAGAGGCCCTCGGGGGGCGGAGTCAGCGCGGCGGCGGCTGGTCCCCGCATGGGGCTGTGGGCGGGGTCCGGGGTCCTGCCCCCGGCAGGGGGAGTTTGTTTGTAGGGGTCAGGCACACCTAGGTGTGCAAGCGCCGCTCACGCCTACGTGGACACGTGCATGCACCCCCGTACGTGGACACGTGCACACCCTGGGCGTTCGCCCGTGTACGCACCCCGCACACCCTCTGCATTCGCCCGTGCACCCAGCCACGCACGTGGACACGTGCACACCCTGGGCGTTCGCCTGTGCACACACCCAGGTACGTGGACACACCCTCTGCGTTCGCCCGTGCACCCAGCCACGTACGTGGACACGTGCACACCCTGGGCATTCCCCCATGCACGCACCCCCGTACGTGGACACATGCACACCCTCTGCATTCGCCCGTGCACCCACCCACGCACGTGGACACGTGCACACCCTGGGCGTTCGCCCGTGCACCCACCCACGTACGTGGACACGTGCACACCCTGGGCGTTCGCCCGTGCACACACCCAGGTATGTGGACACACCCTCTGCGTTCGCCCGTGCACCCAGCCACGTACGTGGACACGTGCACACCCTGGGCGTTCGCCCGTGTACGCACCCACGTATGTGGACACACCCTGGGCATTCACCCATGCACGCACCCCCGTACGTGGACACATGCACACCCTCTGCATTCGCCCGTGCACCCACCCACGTACGTGGACACGTGCACACCCTGGGCGTTCGCCCGTGCACGCAGCCACGTACGTGGACACGTGCACACCCTGGGCGTTCGCCCACGCACCCACCCACGTACGAGGACACGTGCACACCCTGGGCGTTCGCCCGTGCACGCAGCCACGTACGTGGACACATGCACACCCTGAGCGTTCGCCCGTGCATGCACACACGCAAGGGGCCTGACTAAATGAATCCCAGAATACTCCAGGAGCTGACAGAGGGGATAGCTGAGCCATTAGCGATTATCTTTGATAAGTCATGGAAGACAGGAGAGATTCCAGAAGACTGGAAAGGGGCAAATCTAGTGCCCATCTCTAAAAAGGGAAATAAGGACAACCCAGGGAATTTCAGACCAGTCTGCTTAACTTCTGTACCCAGAAAGATAATGAAACAAATGCTTAAGGAATCAATTTGCAAACATCTAGACAATAAAGTGATCAGTAACAGTCAACATGGATTTGTCAAAAACAAATCATGTCAAACCAACCTGATAGCTTTTTTTGACAGGGTAACAAGCCTTGTGGAGGGGCGCACACACAGGGCGGGGAAGCAGTAGATGTGGTATATCATTACTTTAGTGAAGTTTTTAGTACTGTCTCGCATGACCGTCTCATAAACAAAATAGGGAAATGCAACCTAGATGGAGCTACTGTAGGGTGGGTGCAAAACTGGTTGGAAAACGTTCCCAGACAGTAGTTATCAGTGGATCACAGTCACGCTGGAAGGGCATAACAAGTGGAGTCCCGCAGGGATCAGTTCTGGGTCCGGTTCTGTTCAATATCATAGACTCATAGAAATTAAGGTCAGAAGGGACCATTATGATCATCTAATCTAACCTCCTGCACAACGCAGGCCACCAAATGTCACCCACCCACTCCTGCAATAAACCTCTCACCTATGTCTGAGCTATTGAAGTCCTCAAATCATGGTTTAAAGACTTCAAGGTGCAGAGATCCTCCAGCAAGTGACCCGTGCCCCACGCTGCAGTGGAAGGCAAGGGTCGCTGAGGTGGGTTTCCCCCAGACAGCGTAAACAGTCAGCGTGCAGATCACTTACGGGCACAGGCAGTTTATAAGCATTGCGCAACTTAAAGTCCGGGTCAATGATTTAGATAATGGCATACAGAGTACACTTTTGTGAACAATACCAAGATGGGAGGGATTGCAAGGGCTTTGGACAATCAGATCAATTTGAATTATAATCCTGAAAACCTGGAGAAATGGTCTGAAGTAAATAGGATGAAATTCAATAAGGACAAATGCAAAATATTCCACTTAGGAAGGAATAAGCAACTGTACACACACAAAATGAGAAACGACTGCATAGGAAGGAGTACTGCAGAAAGGGATCTGGGGGGGTCATACTGGACCACAAGCTAAATATAAGTCAACAGTGTAACGCTGTTGCAAAAAAAGCGAACATCATTCTGGGATGTATTAGTAGGAGTATTGTAAGCAAGACACGAGAAGTAATTCTTTCACTCTACTCCATGCTGATTAGGCCTCAACTGGAGTATTGAGTCCAATTCTGGGTGCCACATTTCAGGAAGGATGTGGACAAATTGGAGAGCGTCCAGAGAAGAGCAACAAAAATGATTAAAGGTCTAGAAAACATGACCTATGAGGGAAGATTGAAAAAATTGGGTTTGTTTAGTCTGGAAAAGAGAAGGCTGAGAGAGGACATAACAGTTTTCAAGTATATAAAAGGTTGTTACAAGGAGGAAGAAAAATTGTTTTTCTTAACCTCTGCAATGGGCTTAAATTGTAGCTAGGGAGGTTTAGGCTGGTTTAAGCTTCGTGTCAGGATGGTTAAGCACTGGAATAAATTTCCCAGAGAGGTGGTGGAATCTCCATCATTGGAGATTTTTAAGAGCAGGATGGACAAAACATTTGTCACAGATGGTCTAGGAGGTAATACTTAGTCCTGCCACGAGTGCAGGGGGCTGGACTAGAAAACCTCTTGAGGTCCCTTCAAGTTCTATGATTCTATGTGGATACATGTGTGCCCTGTGCATTCACCCGTCCACACACATGTATGTGGACACGTGCCCTGTGCATTCACCCGTCCACATACACATACCCACATGCTACACACACTCACACGGACAGTTCAAAATGCTTTATCAGCATTGTGTACTGTAGAGATGCTGCCAAAAAATGTAAGATGCTCGCTCTCAGAGGTAGATAAAATATCTACAGGGCTCTGCTCTGTGTTTGGGGGTTTGCACCAGATGTGCATGAGACATTACATCTCCCCACCTAACACACCAAGCATTTGTCCAGGGCAGAGTTCACAGCATGTTAGGGTTTTATCCCACCTCTATTTATCATTGTTGCTCATTCCCGAAGGAGTGGCAGCAGGTCTGCACGGCTTCTTTCTCCCAGCATTAAACAACTTTCCTTTCTCATTTAAGGGAAAGCCTTTAATCAGTTCTGCTAACTTCTGGAAGTAACTTTCTTAGTATACATTGTTCACATGCTGTGTGCAGGTCCCAGCTTTATAGGAATTAATGCTTTATAAATGTATGTTGCACCAACATTAAAAATAAAAAGCTTTAGTTTAAAGTGCTACCCCAATTCCTTTGGTGAAGTGACAGTTTCCACCAACATGGCCACTTTTCTGTATTTGGGTATAAAATCCAGGGCTGAGGTTGTGATCCTTGTGCAGGATCCTCATTTGCCTAAGCAATTTATACTGTTACGCTACAGCTAATTTAGTGGTGCTACTGGCCTCTGCTATTAAAATATTTTGAATTGGGAGTAAAGGCAGATTCATAAAGCACTGACCCGCTTCCCTCAGTTGCTCTCAGAGTCTGGCCTTTGCTTTGTGCAGCAAAGCTCACCAATTCCGTTTCTATTTTCATTTAATTCACAGTCTTAATCATGGTGCAGTGATCACATCTCTATAATTACGACCACTCCTATGTCCCTTATGTGATAGCCACTACAGCTATCAGAGAAACCAAACTTCACCTCTCATGACCGGAAGTTACAGCGTACATGCACAAATTCCACCTAATAAAGAAGAAACATGAAGTGTTTTGGATGGATGTTTTATTGATGAATTCTCTATTGGTTATTTTCTCCTAGCATTTGTAAACATGTAATACAAAAATATTTTCTTTTCACTATAATATTTCTGGAGATCACAACCACTGAGGATTAGAGGGCAATTTTCCCCTCTCTCTTAGGTTGACGACAGGTTTAGTTATTTCCATCCTGGCTCTCAGTAATACATTAACACAGACATTGGCAAAGTCAAAGGTGAAAACAGACAAAAAGCAGACATTTCGGTACAGGGTCTTTATCACTGTTTGAAAAATGAAAGGTTTTACCCAAAGAAACTACCTGATAATTTAACATATGATGAACACTACAGAGAGCAAGGTACAGCCATAGCAGTTGTCAAACTGTTCCAGTCAAAGGTCTCCATTAAGCAATGGAAGTGCGGTTATGAAAGATTCCCTCCTGAAAATCCGAGCTGTGGCACAGAACAGCTGCGCACTTAAGAAAAGAGGACTTCAGGTTTTTGCTACCGTGTGGGAAAAGACGTTCTGTAGGTGCTAGAGAAATCACTAGTATATATTAATTAGCTAGATGGCCCTGTAGTGCAGGCAGGCCTCTCAGAAGGCAGAGAAGATCACAAAAAGCAAGCTACTGTTGCTTTGCAAGTACAAGATCCTGCGAGCCACAGCTGAGAGAGATTTGTACCACGCCGGTAAGAAGGCTATAGTTTGGGTTTGCATGCACTGTAAATTACAGAGCCTCAAGATTTCTGCGTAAAACCAAGTAAATTATTTAAGAAAAGTATAAAGAAAAGCAGTTAGAGTACTCTTCTGAGAAGATCTCTATTTGTCCAGAAACTAATGTTCAAAGCTAACCTTTGGGTTTACTGCTCTCCCCTGCACACAAACAAGAACAGAGAAGAGACATTTCAATCCATACATTTTGCATGTTTGCCATACCCAGACTCGATGTTTGCATTATGATGGCAGTTTTGAATACCATGTGATGGGCCCCTCTCCACTCAGCCTTCACTTTCCCTCTCCCCACAAAAAAAGTAAATGGCTAAGAAAACACAGAAATATAAATACAGGACAGGAAGTTCTCTGGTTGCACTCCACAGTCCATGCAGCTGATTCAGCTGATGCCTTAGTTTTTAGTATGTGTTAGTCCAGCTCATTGGCCATTTCATCATCTGTTAGGCTCTGTCCATTAACAGCTGGAGAATCATACCGGCCTTGTGATAAATCCTCAAAATCCTGACTCATGGTTGGAGAAATAATGTCAGGGCTTGTGTCACAAGACCCCGTACTCTGCTCAGAGGTAGCAATTGTGGTCGCTGTGCTTTTTGGAATAGGGTCAAAATCATCGTCATCTTCTAGAATTGGAGATTCATGAATATCTGAAAGGAGAGAGACACAATTGTTACCTCAGCAGTTTATTCCATCTGCATAAAGATGACAGGACTCCAGGTATCTTTGCCACACATGCTACTCCAGCTACCCAGAGTAAAGACGACATGGTACAGGTATCAGCAAGAGGAAACAGATGACTGCAGAAGGAATCCTCAAACATCACCAAAATGGACTGAGGAAGGACTCGAGGGTGTTCGAACTTACAATTTCTTTTCAAAAATCTTTGGCTGCTCATTATTGTAGTAACAAAAAACCTGCCAGCTCTTTTGCTGTGATGTGCACTCAACTTGGCAGCTAGTTGCAGCTTTGTACCCTACACCCAGCCACCTTTCACTGGGTAACACAGAGGTGTTTAAAAAAAAATCTCGCTAGAGAATCCCCACTGCAAGCTGCCTGCCCCAAACACACATTTCTCTTTAGCTTCGGATGCACTGGGACTCCAGAGTAACCGGTGCTGTATTACCAAGAAGTGCTGATTTATCAGAGTGGAAGGAAGCCAATATAAAGGCTGTAAATCAGATTGAATAACAAGGAGACACTCACTGCTGAACGCTTCTGGGTACTGTTTGGCCAGCTTCCCTTTTAGGGTCCTGTAAGGAGGCAGGAGGGAGAAGAAAAAGAGAGCTGAGTTTTAACAAAGTACATAAATATATCTACCAACCCACTGCCCCTCTCCCCTCCAACAAAAGAGGGGCCAAGCATTCAGCAGAACAAGCTTTGTTGCAGGAACCGTTTAAGCAGATTAAGATAAAATGCCCTTGCACTGCACATTCATGCTGTTGCAGGAACAGAAATCCCAGACCCTCCTGAGCTCCAGACCCTGCTGAACAAAGGGTAGATGTGAGGCGTGACGTGTCATGTCCTGACCACATCTCATCTTGCCAGATGTTCCCCCAAGGGACATTTCCCTTCAAGCACTTTATTAAACCCTGTAGCAAGCAGGGAGCCTGAGGTCCCTTCCCACCCTGGAAATGGGGCACTGCAGCGTTGAGAAGTGTCACGCGCCCCAACCAAGGAGCAGCAGCTCCAGGGTCCCTGATTGCTCCAGCAGCCTCCCGGTCTCTTCATGGACTGTCTGCTTGCTGCACCTCCCCACCACAGGGCAGGGGCACCTGTTGTTGCTCTCCATGCACTGAGAAGTAAAGGGGCCAAAACACCCCCCTTGCCCCAGAGCTTTGGAATAAAGTAATTCACTGTAAATCAACAAATACTCTACTGCTTTGCAGACTCTTGACAGTCTCATGACTTTACCTCCACCTTAGCAAAGACAAGGCTGTCCCCAGAATTGAAATCAGAAGTTTTTAAATAATATGTAATCCTTCTCTACCACATTTCACCCAAGAATAGCATATCCCTTTGCAAGCATTAAGCCTCACAAGCCCTCTGTGAGGTGGGTCTGCATTTTCCCCATTTTGCAGAGGCATGGAGAGGTGAAGTAACTTGATCAGAGTGACACAGTCAGTGGCAGAGCTAGGACTGGAAGCCAGGAGCCTGACACCCAATGTACTATGGCAAACACCACATCTCTCCTCCTTCCCATGTTGGTTTGTTTTGCAGAGTAAAAGCAAGCTATGCCTTTTATTCACTCCCCTTCTGAGTTTGTTAGTCACCATTCTGTCGTTTTCTGACCCTCCTGGGGTGCTGTACAGAGGTCACTGTGACTCAGTGACCTTGCCTGGGACAGGGAAAGCAGGGCAGGACACCCTCTGAATCCACTCAGGGCCCTTCCTCTATCATCCAACAGGAGGCACTACAGAAAGATGCCGCATCCCAGACCCTGAATCCAGAGCCCACCTGATTCTTCGGAAAATACTATCTAGATCTTTCTTCATTTCCACCAGCGTCCTAGTGTGATGCAGGAACCTCTCATTCATCTGCTGCATGCGTACATTGGATAGATTATTAAAGTTGAGCAACATCTCGTTGGTTTTCTCAAATCTATCGAGCCTAGAGCAAGGAAGAGACATGGGGAATTTGTCCATGAGTTTCCAAAAATAAAGCACACCAGGTAAGGCTTTCACAATTATCTCAAAACATGCACAAACCCCACAAAAGTCAGAAAGAAAATTATATCCTTCTTTTCCCCTCCTCGAAAAGCTTTTGAAGTGATTAAAGCCCCAGTCCTGCCCAGAGAACTCTGCATGCAAAATTCCACCCTGGGCAAAACCCTAGTGAAATCAATCAGAGTCTAATTGACTATTTCTACTGACAGGAAAGTTGTCAGAAAATTTGGGGGTTGAGGGAAGAATTCAAAATAAGTGAATTGAGGAGTTTAAAGCAGCAGCAAAAAGGGAGAACAGACGTGAAGATCAGCTAAGACGTGATGGATGGACTTTTCTTAATATTTAAAATTTGTTTAAAAAAGGAAATGAATTCAGCACTGAGGATGGTGCTGACTTGACTGCCCTGCAGACTAAAGGCCTCTGTTTATTCCCAGAATTGACAAAGTACCAGCAATCGAGGAAGTTTGCATTAGCACAAACCAGCTCACCCATGCCCTGGAAAGATCAGCTCTTTCAGTCTTTGACCTCTCAGCTAGGACAGCCTACAAGTGGCAAATGTAACCCTCTCTTCGGCAGCCCAGACACATGCCCACTAGGAATTTAACTAAGACCTTGCAACTCATTTTAACAGGCACTGAACAGAACAGCTGTCAGTTAGTTACTGGCAACCTAGGACAGATTTGAAATCGTGACCAGGGGTTTTGTATCACATTCTAACCCCACCGAGTCATCCAGTTTCTCTGAATTACTAGCAATTAGAAGGATATTTGTATATTTATTGAACAGAACAGCAGGGTATTTTGGCTGATAAGATTCCACTTGACTCACATATTCTTCTGAGCCAAAATGATGGCGTTCACGTCTTCAGAGTTCACCATACTTAGCACCCTGCTGCAAAACACACCAGAGGCTGTGGGCTCCATTTTACTGTACACTGTAGCCTGCAGGAAGGGAATAGAGATACAGAGAGGAAGTTCATAGGGCTGCTCATAAAAACACAAAGCAGCTTCCTTCACCGGCCCTAGCAACAATTAACAGCATCAGACGCCCTCAAACTGTTTTTCACAACAGTCAGATCCTTGAGGAAGGAAGAAAGCAGAATCCCTCCCGGACCAGCCACGCCTTCGCTGCGACCTTACACAGGAGCAGAACTGCAGCCATGAGACCAAAGCCGCTCGCTGTAACTGCAGCCCCTCACCCTCTCCCAGAGGGCAAGATCTAGTCCCGCTACAGAGACGCCCAGCCAAAGCCACACACCTAGACGGCTCGTGGGATAAAGCACGGCCCCGCCGGCCCCAGGAAGGAAACTTGGACCCTTTAGAGATGTGGCCGGCTAAAGGGGCTCATGCCTGGCTGGAGACCCTTCCAGCCCCTTGTATGGGGACCACCCCAACCCCGACACCCCTCGAGCCCTTTCCCCAGGGGCCTCAGCTGTCCCCACTGAACGCAGACCCCCACGGGGTGGCGACACCCTGTAACGCTTCTCCCTGCAGGACCCCGCCCCTAGGGAACCCCGGGCCCCTCCATAACCCCTCTCCCTATAGGGCCCCCGGCCCCCCACTGGATGGGGGACCGCCCGGCCCCTGCCCTGCTGGATAGGGACAGCTCATGACCCCGCCCCGCATGGAATCACCGCCCCGCATTGCATGGAGACCCCCCAACGCCCCGCCCCATGGGAGCCGGGGCCCCCCCATCGGCCCGGGGCCCCCCCCATCGGCCCGGGGCCCCCCCCGACTCCCCAGCCGGAGGCCGCGCACCTGGACGGGCCGCTCCCCCCGCCCAGCCTGGGGCCGCCGCCTTCACATAACGGACGCGGCGCCCCGGCCAGGGGGCTCCGTGCGGCAGCGGGGCCGGGGCCGGGGCAAGCGCGGGCCGGCGGCGGCTCGTGGGGTCCCCGGGCTGGAGCCTCACTTCCGGGATGGAGGTCACGCGCACGACGTGACCGCGCGTCAGGACGTACAGGTGCGTGAGGTCCCGCCAGGAGTCCCCGCCCCCCGGGGGGGAGCCCGCCACCACTGGCCCCCCCAGTGTCCCCAGGGGAACCCCCTACAGCTCCCCCTCCCCCTCATTGCTCTGTGGGGAGCCCCCCCACAACATCCCTCCCCCTCAGCTCCCCTCCCCCTCAGAGCTCTGTGGGGGACCCCCCTACAGCTCCCTCTCACCCCCTCAGTGCTCTATGGGGGAGCCCCCTACAGCTCCCCCTCCCCCTCAGTGCTCTGTGGGGAGCCCCCCCACAACATCCCTCCCTCTACAGCTCCCCTCCCCCTCAGAGCTCTATGGGGGAGCCCCCTACAGCTCCCCCTCCCCCTCAGTGCTCTATGGGGGACCCCCCTACAGCTCCCCCTCCCCCTCATTGCTCTGTGGGGAGCCCCCCCACAACATCCCTCCCTCTACAGCTCCCCTCCCCCTCAGTGCTCTATGGGGGACCCCCCTACAGCTCCCCCTCCCCCTCATTGCTCTGTGGGGAGCCCCCCCACAACATCCCTCCCTCTACAGCTCCCCTCCCCCTCAGAGCTCTATGGGGGACCCCCCAACAGCTCCCCCTCCCCCTCAGAGCTCTATGGGGGACCCCCCTACAGCTCCCCCTCCCCCTCATTGCTCTGTGGGGAGCCCCCCCACAACATCCCTCCCTCTACAGCTCCCCTCCCCCTCAGAGCTCTATGGGGGAGCCCCCTACAGCTCCCCCTCCCCCTCAGTGCTCTATGGGGGACCCCCCTACAGCTCCCCCTCCCCCTCATTGCTCTGTGGGGAGCCCCCCCACAACATCCCTCCCTCTACAGCTCCCCTCCCCCTCAGAGCTCTATGGGGGACCCCCCAACAGCTCCCCCTCCCCCTCAGAGCTCTATGGGGGACCCCCCTACAGCTCCCCCTCCCCCTCATTGCTCTGTGGGGAGCCCCCCCACAACATCCCTCCCTCTACAGCTCCCCTCCCCCTCAGTGCTCTATGGGGGACCCCCCTACAGCTCCCCCTCCCCCTCATTGCTCTGTGGGGATCCCCCCCACAACATCCCTCCCTCTACAGCTCCCCTCCCCCTCAGTGCTCTATGGGGGACCCCCCTACAGCTCCCCCTCCCCCTCAGTGCTCTGTGGGGGACCCCCCCACAACATCCCTCCCCCTCAGCGCTCTAGGGGGGAGCCCCCCTACAGCTCCCCCCCAGTGTCCCAAGGGAAACCCCCTGCAGCTCCCCCCCTCAGTGCTCTATGGGGGAGCCCCCCCACAACATCCCTCCCCCTACAGCTCCCCCTCAGTGCTCTATGGGGGAGCCCCCCTACAGCTCCCCCTCCCCCTCAGAGCTCTATGGGGGAGCCCCCCACAACATCCCTCCCCCTCAGCTCCCCTCCCCCTCAGTGCTCTGTGGGGGAGGCCCCACACAACATCCCTCCCCCTCAGCTCCCCTCCCCCTCAGTGCTCTGTGGGGGAGCCCCCCTACAGCTCCCCCCCAGTGTCCCAAGGGAAACCCCCTGCAGCTCCCCCCCTCAGTGCTCTATGGGGGAGCCCCCCCACAACATCCCTCCCTCTACAGCTCCCCCTCCCCCTCAGTGCTCTATGGGGGAGCCCCCCTACAGCTCCCTCTCCCCCTCAGAGCGAGCCCCCCCACAACATCCCTCCCTCTACAGCTCCCCCCCCAGTGCTCTATGGGGGAGCCCCCCTACAGCTCCCTCTCCCCCTCAGTGCTCTATGGGGGAGCCCCCCTACAGCTCCCCCCCAGTGTCCCAAGGGAAACCCCCTGCAGCTCCCCCCCCTCAGTGCTCTATGGGGGAGCCCCCCCACAACATCCCTCCCCCTACAACTCCCCCTCAGTGCTCTATGGGGGAGCCCCCCCACAACATCCCTCCCTCTACAGCTCTCCCTCCCCCTCAGTGCTCTATGGGGGAGCCCCCCTACAGCTCCCCCTCCCCCTCAGTGCTCTATGGGGGAGCCCCCCTACAGCTCCCCCCCAGTGTCCCAAGGGAAACCCCCTGCAGCTCCCCCCCCTCAGTGCTCTATGGGGGAGCCCCCCCACAACATCCCTCCCTCTACAGCTCCCCCTCCCCCCCCTCAGTGCTCTATGGGGGAGCCCCCCCACAACATCCCTCCCTCTACAGCTCCCTCTCCCCCTCAGAGCTCTATGGGGGAGCCCCCCCACAACATCCCTCCCCCTCAGCTCCCCTCCCCCTCAGTGCTCTGTGGGGGAGCCCCCCTACAGCTCCCCCTCAGCTCCCCTCCCCCCCTCAGTGCTCTGTGGGGGAGCCCCCCACAACCCCGCTCCCCCCCAGTGTCCCAAAGGAAACCCCCTGCAGCTCCCCCTCCCCCTCAGTGCTCTATGGGGGAGCCCCCCACAACATCCCTCCCTCTACAGCTCCCTCTCACCCCCTCAGTGCTCTATGGGGGAGCCCCCCTACAGCTCCCCCTCCCCCTCAGTGCTCTGAGGGGGAGCCCCCGCACAACACCCCTCCCCCTCAGCTCCCCTTCTCCCCTCAGTGCTCTATGGGGGAGCCCCCCTACAGTTCCCCCTCCCCCTCATTGCTCTGTGGAGAACCCCCACACAACATCCCTCCCTCTACAGCTCCCCCTCCCCCTCAGTGCTCTATGGGGGAGCCCCCCACAACCCCGCTCCCCCCCAGCGTCCCCAGGGGAACCCCCTACAGCTCCCCCTCCCCCTCAATGCTCTGTGGGGGAGGACCCCCACAACACCCCTCCCCCTCAGCTCCCCTCCCCCCCTCAGTGCTGTATGGGGGAGCCCCCTTACAGCTCCCCCTCCCCTTCATTGCTCTGTGGGGGAGCCCCCCACAACACCCCGCCCCCTCAGCTCCCCTCCCCCCTCAGTGCTCTATGGGTGAGCCCCCCCCGCAACCCCGCTCCCCCCCAGTGTCCCAAGGGAAACCCCCTGCAGCTCCCCCTCCCCCTCAGTGCTCTGTGGGGGAGCCCCCCCACAACATCCCTCCCCCTCAGCTCCCCTCCCCCTCAGTGCTCTATGGGGGAGCCCCCCACAACCCCGCTCCCCCCCAGTGTCCCAAGGGAAACCCCCTGCAGCTCCCCCTCCCGCTCAGTGCTCTGTGTGGGAGCCCCCCTACAGCTCTCCCTCAGTGCTCTAAGGGGGAGCCCCCCCACAACACCCCTCCCCACCAGTGTCCCAAGGGGAACCCCCTACAACTCCCCCTCCTCCTCCCCCTCAGTGTTCTATGGCGGAGCCCCCCACAATCCCGCTCCCCCTCAGTGTCCCAAGGGGGAGCCCCCTCAGCTCCCCACCCCCTCAGTGTCTGTTTGAGGGGGGGGGCTCCCACAGCTGCCCTCTGGGTCTCTCTAGGGGGAGGCTCCAACAAAAGTAATACAGTTGTGGGCTTTGATGTGGAGAAGCCAGCTGGGCAGGGGTCATGGGCACTGTGGGGAGTCTGGCAGAGCATGGAAAGTGGCCTTGATGTTGTAGGGACCCTGACCCAGTGGGTAACAGTTCAAGTTCATGTGACCCCTCAGCTATATGGATAACATAAGCGCCCCCTCATCACTAGAGATAAATTTCCTCAGGGATGAGGCTGTAGAAGATTAATGTGACCAGAAGGGCTCTGGGGTAACGACACTGGCAGAGAAATATTTATAAGGTTCTCTGGGAGCAGTACATTTTTGTACATTGCTAGGAAACTAAATCAAAGACAGATTGGCTGAGCAGCGTACAGGTTGAGCCCAGTGGACTGGAATAAAATCAAAGCAACTTTTTCCTACTTCGTATAAGGTCCAGTCAGTGCACAGACTGGTCCAACTTCAAGCTTCTTTGTCAGCACAAATCACCAAGAGAAAAGTTCCCCAAGTCTTGGTGAGTCATTTGTCAGAAAAAATACGAGAGCTTGCAGGGCTTTTTCAGGAAAATTATTGCTTCACTTTTTTCTCAGTTTGCAGTAAGCCTCAAAGTTACCGATAAATCAGACAAGGCAGACGTTGCCAGCACAGACAGTCAGACCAGCTGAAATGCTGCTTCCTTTTCCACTTGTCTTCCAGATTTTCTAAAATCAGGGCCTCATTTAGGACTCTTTCCCCTTAATAATCTAAATCAAGCGTCTTTCATTAATAGAAATTCCATCCATCTCACTCACACCAGAAGTGTGTGTGTGTGTGTGCGTGCATGCAAAATCACAGACCATAAGAAGGAAAGGAAATTTCATCCTCTTTCACTACTGGCCTGGCAATCTTAAAAACAACTTCAGTTTTAAAAAGTTATGCATCTCTAGGTAGTTTTGCAAGGCCATGTGAATGGATTTCTGAATATGTTCAACATTTCTCCTTAGATTTTGATGTGGATGGTGTCATTTTAAAAGTTTGCATGACTCAGACAGAAAATAAAGAAGAGAAGGTGAGGATGAAGGCCTGCCCATGTCCAGTAAGGTCCCTTTTATATAAAAATATCCATATGAACCAGTGGTGTGTATAGATACATACATACATAAATATATATATATATATATATATATATGAACCAGTGGTCAAATGACTTGGAAAAAAAATCACAAGGTGGTGATCTGGTGACCTTGGACATACGTCACAAATGGGTGATCTTTTGCCCTCAGAAAAAATCATGTTTCCTTTCTTACAGAAAAATTAAAATACAGCAAGTTCCTGGTTGAAATGTAACCTAGAGGTAAATCAGTAATCTTTGCACTGAATATTGCTCCTTTGTGTGTGCAGGAAAGTGATATGAATAATGGAGAAGAATTAATCTGCTCATCCTAACAGGGACGGTGACCTTATTTTGTTTAAATCTCAAATTTCTCTGTTGATCTTCTGTTTGTTAAATTAGTATTAAAGCAGAGTAGTCTAGGGCCACAATTAAAGAAAGCACTGAAGCATGTGATTAATTGTAGGTGCGTGTAAAGCATGTGTTCAAGTGCTGTCCCAAATAGGGATGGTTTCCTGAACTGGGGCTTACTTCTTCATCTCTTCCTTTAGGTTCTCATATTGCAGTGTCAATTTCAGAATGCTGCCTGCTGACAGATGTTACTGGACCATACTTTACACACTCCAGGGAAAGTTCTTTGTATATCTCCTGGAGGTATCTACCATGGTACCTAGCCCCAGATTTCTATGAATTTAAAAATACTTTCTCTGGTGTCAGTGGGTATGATGGAGGATTTGTGCCCTATGTTGTGATAAAAATGTGTAAGATCCAATAGTTATTTAATTTTGAGATATAACCCATATGAAGGGCTAAGGGAAAGAGGGTGGTATTCTAATACCATTGGTAAATGATGGTCAGGGGAGATAGCTAGTAACACCCAAACAAGTGAAAGGACAGTTGGAAACAATACTTTGAGAGTCTCTTAAATAGGCAAACCCCTTTTAAGGCAGAGTTACCAACATATGATCTTAATGTGATGCCTGAGCCTGACCTAACAGAGGAGGAGGTGAGAAGTGTGGTCCAGGAAATGAAGGCAAAGGGACCTGATGAAGTGATGGCAGACCTAGTGAAAGTCTTGCATGAGTGAGGCACAAAATGGATGAGCAGAGTGATCAAACCGGCACAAGAGAATTCCCGAAGACTGGTACAATCTATCCCGGTCCCAGTACATAAGAAGGGAAGTATCCATGAATGTAGAAACTTATTGAGCTATTAGCACATGGGAGGAAGATTGGAGGTTTACGCCAGGGGAAGACAGAATGCGCCCTCTTCCCCGCAGAGTTCAGCCACACATACATAGTGTCATTGACAAAGAGATGCCACCTGCAGAGGGACTGCAGTGCTCTGCCCTGATCACACCTCTCAACCTGCCAGGTCTCCCAGGGACGCAGCATGTGACAAAGACCATGAATGAGGGTGCAGTGACTGCATTTCGGAGGCAGATAACTTTCAGCCACAAAAGTGACGGGGACACCAGCTCTGTGTAGCCACACAGAATCCAGGGATTAAAATGAGGGGGTTTGTCTCAGTCCAAATTGCAAAGGAGAGGCAGAGTCCAGACTGCCAGCATCAAGTGGCACATGCACTGATGGGCTGTGCCATCCCCATGGGGTGGCTACCACCTTGGATCAGAGCAATTCATGCTGGGGCCCGCCATCTCCCCAGGGCTGGGGTGCAGCCGTGCATGCTGGGGCCCGCCATCTCCCCAGGGCTGGGGTGCAGCCGTGCATGCTGGGGCCCGCCATCTCCCCAGGGCTGGGGTGCAGCCGTGCATGCTGGGGCCTGTTGGCTGCCCCTTCTGCATGGCAGTGGGGGCTGCTACGACCTCCCCCCCCCCACGCCGGGGACCCACCCAGAGCCCCCGCTCACCCCAGCAGGGGCAGCCCGGGCTGAGCCCACCTGCGCGCAGCCCCACCGGCCGCGGCCCCTTTAAGAAGGCTCCGGGCAAAGGCCGATCCAGGCGAGACGGGCGTTGCAGCCGGCCACTTAGCGGCAGTCTTCCCCACCCAGGGAAGCCAATGAGAGCCGTGGGCGGGCCTGGAGCAGGCCCGCGGAGCCAATGAGAGCCGGGGGGCGGGGCTGGAGCAGCTGAGCCCAAAGGCCAGGTGGGTGCCGGAGCTCGTGGGGGCGGCGCTGGCCGGGGGGGTTCGCGGGGCGGCCCCTGCCTGGTGCCCGTGTCCGAGCGCGGCCGGCGCGCTTCGCTAGCCCGCGTAGGGATGGCCCTGCCTCGACGGGGGGCGAGGGGCCCGTGAAGGGCAGGGGCGCCCGGGGGACTGGGCCAAGCCGCTTCCCCGGCCCGCGGGGGGCTGAGAGCGCCCCGGGAGCGGCGGGGGGGCCCCGGGACGGGCCCCCGGGGTGGGGGGCCCCGGGAGCGGCGGGGAGGTCCGGGGGCGGGGAGGGAGGTCCGGGAGCGGGAGGTCCGGGGGCGGGGAGGGGCGGGGGGGAGGTCCGGGAGCGGGGAGGGGCGGGGGGGAGCCCCGGGGGGAGGGAGGTCCGGGGGTGGGGGGGGAGGTCCGGGAGCGGGGAGGGGCGGGGGGGAGGTCCGGGAGCGGGAGGTCCGGGGGTGGGGGGGGAAGTCCGGGAGCGGGGAGGGGCGGGGGGGAGCCCCGGGGGGGAGCCCCGGGGGCGGGGTGCGCAGAAGGACTCTGTGGAGGGGGATGGTCCCAAAGGGGCAGTCCCCCCATGGCGCCCGCTGAGCAGCTGTGTGACCTGCAGTGGCTTGGCAGAGGAGGGCGGGGGCATCCCTTGCTGCTCCCTGGGTTTCGGGGAGGCTGAAGGGTCCAGTCACCATATCGCTCTCACCGTGTTCGTGGTGAACTCCTGTTAAGTCTGGTGCTTGTGTCCTGCCATCTCTTTCTGTGGGTGGCTCCTGCTGGGAAGCGGGGCCTGAAAAGGCCAACTGCTGGAGGGGACGATACCTGCGGGCTTGTTCGCTGGGCCAAGGCTCCTACGGGTGTTGCCCATTAGGGCTGGGCCCCGCACAGAGGCTTTGTGTCGCTCCCTCACTGAAACGCCTACTAGGGGAAAATGTGTTTTCCTGCCCCATGCTGCGGCGTTGGGGCGTTGGGAAACGCTGTCACGTAAATCCAGGCTGTTCTCCGAGCATCGTGGCGCTCACAGAATTAGGCTGCCTTCTGGTGCTTTTTTGTAGACTGGAGCGGCATGAGTCTCTGGATGGGCTCTCCCTGCGGGGTGCCAATCCATGATGCTCTTGGCTGGGGGCTTTACTCTGAATTCCTCCTTGGTGAGTGACTTGGGGCAGGGTGGTGTGGGCAGGAGCCCAGGAAAGAAGGACTGGGTAGCTAGGGTCCTGCCTCTTAAAGGACTTGTACCTTGGCATGGTGACTACAACCTTTAACTTGGCTGTTGTTTGCTAAGTGTCCCAGCTGGGTGCGTGCGTTCCCTGTGGTGACCCAGCATGCTGCTGCAGCCTGTCTTGTAGCTGGGCTGGCAGCCGGGGCTGGAGGGACTGGCAGTGAGAGAGGCAAAGCCCAGCAGGCAATGGGCTGGGGGTTGGGGGGCGAGGCAGTGGTTAAGGCAAGGATGAATTCACTCAGGCCATATGCAGCAGCAAAGTGTCTTGGGCCTGCCAGAGCCCTGAGTCTCCCTGGCCAGTGACTGGTTAAGGGAAGCTCCTGGGCTTGTCCCAGTCGTGCCCGTCCTTTCAGGGCCCAGGGTTCTGGGAGCACACTCATCAGAGTGACAAGTGTGAGCAGAAATATGTCCGTTACATTTAGAGGGAGTGTAACTTTACCTCCCATGTTGCATTGGGATCACAAGGAGCCTGGCCAGTAGTAAGGGTCTGAGAACCAGAAGGGGATGCTGACCGGGCTGGATTTATTTGTTTTTTATGGGCCTGATCTTCATTATTCTACTGTGGTAGCTCCCAGAGGGCCCCTTGTGCTGAGTGCTGCTCAGAATTGTAGTGTGAGACAGGCCTGTGATTTACACTGTAAAACTCTTCAGGGACTAAGGATGGGAGACGATCAGGATTATTATCCCCCGTCTATCTAGCTACTCACCTGGTCCTCATCGCTATGGATCTGAGCATCTTTCCCAGTCCCAAAGAGAGAGAAAGGGAAACGAACTGTGGCAGTGGTGAAGAGAGAACTTTTATTTAAAACTCCCCAGTCTTTCCCTTTTGATAACTGGAGGGGGTGGGCATGACATTGAGGAGTAACTTCCTGAAATATGGCTCTTTTCTGGCCTGTGCACTTGCTGTAGAGTAGTGGTTTTCAAAGTTTTTGTATTGGTGACCCCTTTCACACAGCAAGCCTCTGAGTATCACCCCTCCTTGTAAGTTAAAAACAGGGGCAGGGGCAATTTAATTTAATGGGGGCTCAGGGCTGTCAGCCCCATAAAACTGGTAGCTCGTGACCTCCATGTAACTACCTTGTGACCCCCTGAGGGGTCACACCCCCAGTTTGAGAACCCCTGCCGTAGTGGATACAAATGGCTAGATCCAGGCATTGCTGTTTGGTGCATGATGGTGCGTTAGCCAGGAGGCTGGAAGGACCCAGACGGGGAGAAGGATGCTCTCCAGCAAGCCTAGAGCTCTGAGCTGGTGGGCGGACCGTTCTGAGCTGTATCCTTTATCACGTGTATTGCATTAGGGCCTCAGAGCTCAATCCACTGCTGGGGCCCCAAAGTGCTAGGCACTGTACTGTAGCTCTTGTCTGGGTGTTTGAGCTGCAGACTCTGTTAGCAGTCCCTCTATGGCTGCTGAACGTGGCCCCCACAGTTATTTGCCTCGATATCTCCAGGTCCAAGTGTAGGTCATAGGTCTTCTTTTGTGGTCCTGGGCTGGTGTCCAAGACCAGCCTTGGTTTCGCTTCTGTAATTAGCTGGCAGCAAGGCTGACACCTACTCCAGAGGAGAATGCTAAGGCAGCTGATCTCCATCAGCTGTCACCAGACCAGTCTCTTCCTGTCCATCCCAAACCTGTTCTCTTACATGTTCATTGCCTGCTCGGCCCAGGCTGATGGGCGCTCTGCTCTCCTCTATCCTCTGTGGAGCTGGGTTCGCATTGTCTGACGCTAGCCAGAGTGTTCCTGTCCCGTCTGTGAGCTGGCTGCCCCAGTGCAGGGGGGTGCCTCGCCCTTCTCCTGCCCTGGACGGGAGCTGATCTATTTGCGTGTTTGCTCTTAGCAGCCCGTACCTTTTCCTCAGCTAGCTACTTGTGGCTCTTTGTGTGTAATAAACAGCTCCCAGCAAATGGCGTTTGCTTGCAGACCGAGCTCTTGCTGTGAACAAGTTTCCCTTGTTGCTGGGAGTGCTCTCTGCCGTACCCAGAGCAGCGGTGGGCTCTGCGGTGGAGACACAAGGTTCCTGTTGTTTCTCTTTGAGGCCTTGGCTTGTCCTCCACCCTCTGAGTATGAGGCCAGGCTGGGAAGCTGGGCTGACATAATCTGTCTGCCCTTGGACTCTTGGCGGCATCACTCGCTTGCCTCTTCCCAGGGATTATTTTGCAATACTTGGCTCTAAAGCAGCACAGTGTATGGGTGGCTCTGGTATCGGGTCCAGACATCCCCAAATGGGGGCTGGGTGGGGATTGCAGACTCTGCAAGAGTCTCCTCAAGCTTTCTTAATTGATTTTATTTTATTTTATCTTATTTAAAGATACCCTTGGAAAAGAGGAATGAAGCCCCTCGCCGAATGGGTGGCCTTCTGGAACTGTCCCCTTGACTGAAGACCAAGAGCCTGCCTGAGGGTACAGCCCAGCCTGTTCCTCCAGCGCTGGGGTAATCTCCACTGCCAGGTGTTTGTCAGCCAGGCCTTTCTAAAACCCTGGTGAGAGGCTCGCCTGCCGCCCATCTGGCTGTAGACTCTGTATCTAGGAAATATTTTCCCTCTGCCAGTTAGGCTCTTTGCTGCCTGTGAGCTTGATGGTTCCTAATTCCTCCCCATGCTGCGCCATGTTAGACTTCGTTTCCCAGCAGAGCCCAGCTCGTAGGTCTTGCTATAAATGGAAACTAGTTAGGGAAACGTGTGGTTGCAGTGATCCTGGGATCGGCTTCAGATTAACTCTTCCATGCCGGGCTTCTGGCTTTGAGAGCCGGAGGAGAAGCCCTGCGAAGCTCATGGCAAAGACCAGAGGCCACTGCAAGCTACAACATAGCCGGTCAATTTGCACCCAGAGTCCAGGCAACAGCCTGGATGGGGGCTGGGGAGCAACGGGCAAACGTGCCCCACTGTGTTTCAGTGAGGGAGTAGCAATTTCAGGTGCTTTGGTTCTGTTCCATTTGCAGTCTCTCTCGCGGTAGCTCAGGGTCCTGGACCCTGGCTGTATCTGAGTGATCACTGTTTATCAGAGTGAGTGCTGACTTCCCCAAGGGCTGCTGGGCTGGGGGGAGGAGGGAGCTGGGTTCCAAGGCCCCATTTCAAGGTAGTTCTGGAATCTCAAACTACGGCTCTTCTAAACTCACCCCCCTGCCCCCCGCCTCTCCCCGGGGAAAAAACCCCAAACAAAACACCCTCTTCTGTCTTTACTTCTTAGTTAGTTTGATCCTCACCTCTCTGCAATGGCTTCTGGAGGGGAGGGTCCAGCCGATGGCTCCCCTGACTGGGCTGACACCAGCATTGATCTCAGCTCACCGGGCCTCACCAAGGCCAGCGCCTCCATGCTGGACAGCGGGGAGGACTTTGAAGTCCTAGATGAGGATGACGACGATGACCTGAGTGAACTCCCCCCTCTGGAGGACATAGGGACGGGAAGGGCCCCACCAGCCAGAGATGACACCCAGATGCCTGGGTCAGAGCAAGCCCCGGAGGAGGTCTCCAACATGCCCCAGGCAGCTGAGGAGTGGCTTGATGTCTTGGGTAAGATCTTGTGTAGGAAGATGCCATGCTGTTTCCTGTTGTCACAAGCTCTTCCCCTTCTCCCTCCTCCCAGCGAGGGCAAACAGGCTGAAGTCAGGGCTCCTATGTGCCCCCCGCAGCAGCTCAGGAGATGCCATAGTGGTGTAGGAAAGGGGGCCCGAGGGTGTGGCAGATGCCTCGCTATGGAGCCTTTGGCCTCTGAGCCACCTGTCTGTGCCCAGGTCAGGTGTCAGCCATCATTGCAGTTTGTTTACAGAGTCTCCTGTGAGTCAGGGGTGTGTTCATTTGGGAGGGTCTCGGCCTAGCCCCACATGGCATGTAGGTTGTTGACTTGGATCGCTGCAGCATTCAGAGCATGCTAGTGCTTCCCAAGAAGAAGATGATCTGGGGACCATGGTGGCTAATCTGCTGAACGAGAGCACCCGCTGAGATGCTGGGGCCAAAAGGGCTAATGCCATCCTGGGAGACACAAACTGGGGGATGGCGAGTGGGCACAGAGGTTGTTACCGCTGCACTTGGCACCAGTGCGACCGCGGCTGGAATCCTGTGTCCAGCGGTGGTGCCCACAGTTCAAGAAGGATGTTGATACACTGGAGGGCTTTGAGAGAAAAGCCACAAGGCTGTTGAAAGGATTCGATGACGTGCCCCTCCAGGAGGGACTCAGGAGCTCAGTCTGTTCGTTGTGACAAAGAGAAGGTTAAGGGAAGACTTGGTCCGTCTGTAAGTCCCTACCTGGGAAACAGAGATCTGATGATGGGCTCTTCAGCATAGTCAACCAGTTGTGCTAATGTCGTCCTCTGAAGGGCTGGAAGTTGAAGCCAGACCAATTCAGACTGGAAATAAGATGTAAATTTTCAACAGTGAGAGTCATTAACTCATTTACCAAGGGGCGAGGTGGGTTTTTGTTCACTGACGAATTTAAAATCAAGATTTGGATGATTTTTCCAAAGGATTCATAGATCCCAAGACCAGAAAGGCCCATTGTGATCATCTAGTCTGACCCCCTGCGAGCACAGGCTAGAGACCTGCCCCCCTATAATCCCTAGAGCAGATCGGTTAGAGAAACATTCAGTCTTGATTTAGAAATGGCCAGTGATGGAGACGCCCCTGTGACCCTCAGTAAATTGTCCCAATGGTTAAATACAAAGAGCTGCCCTAGAATGAACAGGGGGCAGGTTTCTGGTCTGTGTTATCCGGGCGGTCAGACTAGCTGATCACAATGGTCCTTTCTGGTCTTAGAACCTACAAAATGCTGAGCGAGACGCAGCCCCTGCCCCAGAGAGGTAAGTGGCAGCTCTTCAGGGGATCCCCCAGCTAACGTCTCAGCAGAGAGTCCATGGAGTGTGAACCCTCACTCTTGTCTCTAGCCCCGTCCCTCCCTGGCAGGATAGCAGCAGGTTGGTGGTAGTTGCTGGGGGTGAGTTTGCTTTGTCCCGTTCTCCCTCCTCGGTGTCTGTATCCAGGAGCCTTTGTTCCCCAGAGCTGTGAATCCAGTGGCTCTTCAGGGCCACCACGCTCTTGTCAACATGAGCCATGGGAGCAGTGGCTGCGTGGCCAGCTCTGAGCCCGGCATCAGTCCCCTAGTGGGAATGTGCCACCTTGGCTGCCTCCCCACTCCCGCCTCCCCACTCCCACCTCCCCTTTAAACCCAAGTGGACATCGGCAGCATGAGCCAAGACAGCCTTTCTATCTCCCGCTGGGTGTGACGTGCTTCTGGCTCCCATCTCTCTCCCCAGGGAGTGGCTTACTCAAGAAGAAGACCCTGGTGCCAGGTCAAGGTGTGGAGAGCCGGCCGCGCAAAGGCCAGGATGTCACCGTCCGACTCAAGGTGATGCTGGAGGATGGCAGCGTGGTGGAGGACAATCCCAGCCTTTCCTTCACCCTGGGAGACTGCGACGTCATGCAGGTAGGTGCGAGGGGGCTGAGGCCTGTGTGCTCTGGAGCGAGAGGTGTTTGGGGTGGGGGAGGAGAAGAATCTCTGCACAGCAGCTGACCTCCCTGGTGGAGCCCAGCCTGTGTGCAAAGCCTGGTTCATGGACCTGGGAATGTTTGGGTGAGAGGGTCTGGTGTGGGTCAGATGGCTGCTTCCTCTGGTCCCGGTATCCTGCCTGCCCCGAGTGACTGCAGACACCTGGTGTCTCTTTCCCTTGTGATCTCCGTAATGCACCTGGCTAACTGAGGAATGCTGTATGTGGGGCAATGCGGGGGAGGAGGGGCCCAGGGAATTTCTTCTTTATCCTGACAGGTGGATTTGGCAGCTGGCTTTATTCTCTAAGAACTCGGGGAGAGAGTGAAGGTGGGGGAGGGAGTGCGTCCCCCTGGCGACCCACAGGAGGCATGTGAGTGCTTCCTTTGCCCACCTGGGAAGCGGGGCTCCCTTCCTCGCTCGAAGGCACCAGGTTGTGTTGGCTGATTGATCCGGCACTCTGCGCCAAGCACTGTGGTTCAGAAGCAGAGCCCCAAGTCTGGGGCTATAGGTTGATGCCCTCTTGTCCTGCCCCTGCTCTGTCCCTGCATTGTGCCAGGCTCGCTCTGGTTTGCTTGGCAGCCGGCCTGCACTCTGAGCTGCTCCTGTGCTGGTTTAATGACCTGTCCAGCAGTACAGTCCCTTTGCCCGCACTACAGCAGCCCTCTGGGGAGGAGCCCAAGTCTGGCTGTGGGATTTGAATCCATGACCACCTGCTCCTGAGCAGAGAACGCCCTCCACTGACCTCCCTCTGAACTCTGGGTCCCTGCAGGCCCTAGACCTGTGTGCACAGCTGCTAGAAATGGGAGAAACTGCCTTGATCATGTCAGATGCCAAGTACTGCTTCGGCCCGCAGGGCAGGTGAGAGGGATCTTGGGACCGTGCGGGGAGGCTGTGGGAGGCTAACCGCAGCAGGACCAAAGGGAGGGGGGAGGATCCTTGGAGAGGAGGCTTAGCCGGGATAGCCCCCTGGCCTGCAGCAGCGAGGCCAAAGGCTGGAGCCTCTGCCGTGGGGAGAGAGAGAGGAGGTGTTGGTCTCAGTACGATTCCTCATCAACATGTCCCCAGCACAGTTCACCCCCTAGCCGCAGTCCCAGTAGATAAGCCCAGGCGTCAGTGGGCCCCATTGCCCCTCGGGGAAGGGTGGGATTTCTCCAGGGCAGGAATGAGGCATAGCTGGCAACAGGGTCTGTTCTGCTGCCCTCCCTGGTCTGGCTGCCTCTGTGTGTGTCAGTTGTCGGGCTGCCCCTTTCCCCAGCACTGAATCTGCATGGCTCCTTCGCAGCCGGTGGGTGTTTTGGGGGCAGTAGCTGGCGCCAGGCGGCTCTGCCGCAGAGCTATAGCGTTGCTGACCCCAGAGCCACCGCAGCCTCGGCTGGGCCCGTGCTTCCTCCTGGGAGAGGTGCCATCGCGTCTCCTCCATCATGTGAGCAGGAGCCCCGACATCCCGCCCCACGCAGCCCTCACCCTGGAAGTGCAGCTGCTGGCCGTGCAGGATGCTCCTGACCTGGAGCTCCTCCGGGGGAGAGAGAAAATCCAGCTGGCCAATCGCAAGCGGGAGCGCGGGAACTTCTACTACCAGCAGACGGACTACGTGCTGGCCATCAACTCGTACGACATCGCCCTGAAGACCATCAACTCCAGCTCCAAAGGTACCTGCCCTGCCTTGCCCTGGGGTCAGCCAGTCCTGCTCCTGCCTGCACAGCTGTTCTCTGGGGGCAGCAGGACTCTGGGAAGTGGAGTTGCTGCATGTCTGAGGCGTCTCTGCCACCATGGTGCCCAGCCCTCAGGGCTCAGCCCTCCTCGTCCTCGTGTGTGACGCTGGCCCCTCTGGGACACGCTGCTCTTCGAACAGTGTCTCCTTGCCTGAGCCAAGAAATCCCCCACCCGGGAGCTGGGTCTCCTGGCAGCCTGTGTCTCTCGGGAACTGTTGCCCTCTGAGATGTCTCCTTGCCTGGGGCCCTTCTGCAGTGTCGGGGGGAGATTTTTTTGGAAAGTAGCATTTGGTGGCTTTACAGCCTGCTTCCTTCATTGCACACCTGCTCTGCCCCCAGCGTTCCCTGCGGGCAGCCATACCAGCACGGTTCTGAGAGCCTGGTCGCCACGGGCACCCTCTGTTGGTCTGTCCATGGCTGTGAGCCCCTTGGGGCAGAGGCTGGCTCCTCTCTGTCCTGCCCAGAGCCCAGCAGCAGTCTACTGGGGCTCCCCCAGGGATCACCCTCTCGGGCTGTTGGTGGCCCAGGTGAGGTCTAGACACCTCCATGGCTTGCGGGCTAGGGAAGTGGGTTCCCTGCAATGCAAACCGAAAGGAGCTGGAGCAGGGCTGGAAAGCAGTTGTACTGCGGGTGTAACTCAGCTCTGGGATCTCTGCAGTCCTCTTCAGCCCAGAGGAGGAGGCTGAGCTGCTGGAGGTGAAGGTGAAATGTCTCAACAACCTGGCAGCCTCTCAGCTCAAGCTGGACCATTATGAGGCTGCCCTGAGATCCTGCACCCAGGTCCTGGAGCACCAGCCAGAGAACATCAAAGCCCTCTTCCGCAAGGGGAAGGTAAGAGTGGGGCTCTGAGCTGTGCGAGGCCCCCTCCCCTTAGCAGCGGGAGTGTTGGATGGACCCTGGCCTCTTGCGGCCTGGGCGGGAGCGTGTCTGCTGGGGGCCAGCCAGGGGCCTCTCTGCTCAGCTTTGTGGCTTGTCTTCCAGGTGCTGGCGCAGCAAGGCGAGTACAGCGAGGCCATACCCCTCCTCAAAGCCGCTTTGAAGCTGGAGCCGTCAAACAAGGTAGGCTAGTGTGCTTGCTGCCGCCCTGCCGGCTGGGCTGCTGGCGCATTGGGCTTGGCTAGTGGGCTCCTCTTCCTGCTGGAGTGGAAGTGAGCGACCAGCTGAGAATTTACCTGCCGGAGCCGCCAGGCTCCTGGTCGTGTGGCATCACTTCACTGAGACTCTGGGTTCGTGTTGCCAGCCATCCCGGCGTGGGGAGGCCGATTGGCTGGCACCCTCGGGAGCAGGTCAGCGCTGCTCTGCTGGCCCGTGCAAGGCATTCAGTGTCTCCTGTGGGCTCAGATTGCTATGGTACCATGTGGTGTGTGCTCACACTGCATAGTGTAGGGACTGAACCGGCTCTGGTTATGCATGGGAAAATGGATCTACTGGGTCTCTGCTTTTTCCCCTTCCTCCTTTGCCCCCAGGGTCGAGGCCCATGGCAGGCAGGTGCCCCTCCAGCCCAATCCTTTGTTAAAAATACCCTCTACATTGATGATCCCAGCCCAGCAGCTTCCAGCGTCTTGGGCCATCATTGTAGGAGGTGGGGTGGAAATCAAGCCCTGGCTCCTTGCTTGGCAGTTCAGAGCATGACTGACTCTGCTCTGGGGGCAGCCCCAAAGAGCTGGACTCCAGTTAAGCGCATGGGCCGGGATGAGCTCTGGGTGGGGAATTTCCTGCCAGTTAATGCCCTGCTGCAGGAGTGGAAGCCCTGAGGCAGCCAGAAAATACCCAGGATGGCAGTGAGGATCATGGGCCGGGGGCAGAATACACAAATCCTTCATGCGTCTGGGCAGAGTAGGGCTTTGCTCTGGGGACAAGCTCTCCCTGTCTGTCAGCGAGTGCCCCTGACTATGAAAAGGCATCTCAGTGGGCATTTCATTGCAGTGGTGTTAAACTTTATATCCCTGTCGCACCTAATGGTCACAGATAGGATGGGCTCATTGTGCTAGAGGCTGTACAGACTTAGTGAATGACGGTCCCTGCCCCAAAGAGCCTACAGTGTAAAAGGGAGCATCTCTGCTAGGAAGAGAGGTGGTGGTAACTCCCCCTTCTCCTCATCCAGGCAAGTCCAAAAAGGATTTGGCTTCCTTGCAGGTCAGGCGCCACCTGGTTTGATTTCTAGCTAGGCCCATCAGATGGACTGGCTGGATGGTCAGCCTGTCTCTCTGACCTTACCGCACCCTGTGATTGCTGGCCATGTAGCAGAATTCCTTAGTATGAATGGCGTCAAAGCCGTGCCGGGACTGATGGAGATGGATGGGAGAGCCTAAGGTTTAACTTGTGTGAAAGCAGCAAATTGCCTTGTTTCCGTAGGGTGTTACTGGGTTTGCGTTCGCTTGAGGGAAGAACGCGCCTTTTCCTCATAGGGACGAGGCCAAAGACGAGCTGGCCCAGTTGGGGGCTGGGATAGCCAGTATGATGGCATGCGAGCGATGTTGTCAGCCACAATCCCAGCTCTCCCCGAAGCATCTTGTGCGCATCAGGAATGTCAACAGGGGCTGCTTGTCCAGCAGAGACCTGGCCACTCCTTTGGGCTGTCAGAGTTCCCAGGAGCAAAGGCTCAGGGGTCTGGAGGGCAGTGGTGTTAACTAACTCATAACGTCTACATAGGACTTGTTTTTCATGAGCTGCAGAATGTAGCTTCACCGGCTCTGTGGCTTAGAGGAGTCTGAACATGACCCATGGTCCGTCTAGCCCAGTGTCCTGTCTTCCCACAGTGGCCAGTGCCAGGTGCCCCCGAGGGAATGAACAGAACAGGGCGATTATCGAGTGACCCGTCCCCTGTTCAGTCCCAGCCTCTGTCAGTCAGAACTTTAGGGTAACCCAGTGCCCAGGGTTGCGTAGCCAGTGAGGTACCTGACCTCCAGGAACTTGGTTAATTTGTTTTTAGCTTTTGCCCTTCACAACATCACCTGGCAACGAGTTCCCCAGGGTGACTGCGCGTTGTGTGAAGAAATACTTACTTCTGTTTGTTTTAAACCTGCTGCCTATTAATTTCATTGGGTGACCCCTGGTTCTCGTTATGTGAAGGGTAAATAACGCTTTCTTGTTCACTTGCTTCACCCTGTCACGATTTTATCGACCTCTCTCATGTTCTGCCCCACTCCTTGGTCGTCTCTTTTCCCATCTGAACGGTCCCAGCCTTTTGAATC
This sequence comes from Caretta caretta, assembly GCF_965140235.1. Taxonomy (NCBI): domain Eukaryota; kingdom Metazoa; phylum Chordata; order Testudines; family Cheloniidae; genus Caretta; species Caretta caretta. The sequence goes on from NC_134230.1 coordinate 18,555,010, forward strand.
TCTCCTCACACGGAAACTGTTCCATCCCCTCATCAGCTAATTTAGACCCCATCATTTGTATGTACAGCTGGGATTGTTTTCCAATGTGCATTACTTCGCATTTATTAACAATAAATTTCATCTGCCATTTTGTTGCCCAATCACCCAGTTTTGTGAGATCCCTTCGTAGCTCTTCGGAGTCAGCTTTCAACTTAACTGTCTTGAGTAATTTTGTATCCTCTGCAAACTTTGCCACCTTTTCCCGGATCACTTATGAATATGTTGAATAGGCCTGGTCCCAGTACAGACGCCTGGAGGACTCTGCTATTTATCTCGCTCCATTCTGAAAACTGACCATTTATTCCTACCCTTGGTTTCCTGACTTTTAACCTGTTACCAATCCATGAGGGGACCTTCCCTCTTACCACATGACAGCTTACTTTGCTTAAGAGCCTTTGGTGAGGAGCCTTGTCAAAGGCTTTTGGAAAGCCCAAGTAGTCTGTATCTACTGGATCACCCTTCTCCACATGCTTATGGTGACCCCCTTAAAGAATTCTAGTAGATTAGTGAGGCATGATTTCCCTTTACAAAAGCCATGTTGACTCTCCCCCAACAAATCATGTTCATCTGTGTCTGATCATTCAGTTCCCCAGAGTTGTCAGTCAGGCGCCTTTCATCAGGTGCAAGCCAAGCACACAGCAATATTGAGCATTTCTCTTCCCACCCCCTGTGTGGAGGTTCCAGATTCTAACCCTTCAAATAGGGTCGGTGAAAAGGCAGTGCTGGCTAATTCCTGCCCCCACAGGGGCAGGTTTTGCTCTGGAGATGTCCTGCTACACAGCAAGGGACTGCACCCAGGAATTCCTCATGGGCTCACAACTCCCATGAAAGCCATTGGACGTGATGCCCTCCTAACAGAACCGACCTGGCAGACAGCCTGTGGGGTTATGACAAGCAGCAATCACTGGGCTAACTTGTTGCATTTCACTCTCAAAAGCATCTTAAAAACACACTGTCCAGAATCCAATCTTCTCTCTGGTGCCCCTGGTTTTTATTACTTTGGAAATGGTCGGATTAAATTTGGCCCCAAAGGCTGGTTTTGGAAAGGCTCCTCTTTCCAGAGCCTAAATCTCTTTCTATGAAAAGCACAAACTGGAAATTCTGCATCGCTTGTAAAGGAAGAGCCCTTCCCCTGCAGTGCTTGGCTAGCGTACAGGAACCCAAGGCGTGAAGGCCCTGACTTCTCATTGCTCCAAACAAGAGAGGAGTCATGGGGAGAGCCCATCAGTGGGGAACAGCAAACTTGGATCCTTTAAATTAGCTGAGTCTTAGAAACACCCAGGATAAATAACAGAAGTCAAGGAACTTGGCTCCTTTAGGTAACTTCACCATGCCCATATGCCTTTACAAAGACGCTTCGTGGGATTCCCACTGTGTAGAGACAAGTATCCAGCTTCCCCCAGCAGAGGGCGCAGTCCCACTGCACAAGGGGCAAAGGCTTGAAGCTGAGTCTTTCCAGGCCCTGGGTTCGCGTCCTGTCTGCACTCAGCTCTGTTTTGGTTCCTCTGATGTGGGCTTTGAGAGCTGGCTCGTGGCTGCTAGGAATCCTCAGCCAGTAGGGGCGGGGGCTAGTACTGCTGTATCCCAGAGAGTGGGGCTGAGACAGTGACATCTCGCCGCCCAAGGTGCTGGGAAAATGCCCCTAAATGGATCTCGAACCTGTCTTGTATGGACCTAGCTCTGTTCTAAGAGGGTAGGACTGCAGGGACTAGCCTGCAGGGAGCTCAGTTCCAGGCTGCGCAGGGACTAGCCTGCACCTCTTGTGAAACCTCGAGGCTTTCCAGCATAACTTCCCGGTGCTCACAGGGATGCAGGTCAGGAGCACGCTAAAGAGACTGGCATGGGCTTGACGGATCCTGCTGGAGTACAATTTCCAGCGATCTTAACTGACCCTCGCCTCCCCTGTCCTCTCTCTCTCTCTCTCTCTCTCTCCGGTGGGAATCCAAACAAACTGCTGCATCTCTGCTCTTCATTGTTTCTTGGGCAGAATTTTAGTCTCCTTTTACAACCAAAAAAAAGTGCTTTCCCAGTGGCTGTGAAATCAGCATACAGCACCACTTCCTGTGAGGTGGCCTTCGGCTCCTCACCCAGCTAACGTCCCTTTCCGACGGGCCCTGTTACCTGATGAGCAGAGGGCACTGGCCCCACCCCAGTCACGAGGCTCCCGGGGATCTGGGGAGCAGCCCGCTTGTGGGCAGCGCTCCTGGACGCTTGACTGGTGCAGGAAAGGCTCCCTGCTGTGGGAGCTGGCAGGGTGCTGCGGCTCTGGGAGCTGCCCTGTTACTCTCTGGGTTATGGAGGGTCACGCCACTGACTCTAGCCCATTCAACCCTGCCTTTGGCAAGAATGAAGCCAGTTGGGTGTTGAGCCACTTGCCTCCACGGCTACTCGCTCATCACGTCCGCCTCTGCGGGGGAAGGTACATCAGGCCGTCGGTCCAGGACGCCAACCTGGCTAGGCCGCCGTGCCCAGCACCTGCCGGGAATGCAGGCCCAAGCATGACCATCACAGCTGTGGCGCTGGCTGCAGCTCTACCCTGGAAGAGGCTGGAAGCCCCAGGACCTGCTTTGCCCGGGACCCTCCTGTTGTCCTGCCCTTGCTGGAGTTCCCCCCTCTGCTGGGGACATCCCTGCCCTGACCAGCAGCCCCAGCTAGGCATGGCAAGCAGCCCTTTCCTGGCATGCTGAGGAACCATCCCCAATGGTTGTGATGGGCCTGTTGCGGCTGATGGCCTGAGGCTGAGCCATGTGCTCCTGGAGGGATCTGGTTTGGTGGCAGAGGGGTGGGGGGAATTGTAACAGGACTTTGCTGTGGTCCCATTGCCCCAGGGTGGGGCTCTGGCAGACCAGCCGCAGGGCTTTGTTACCTACCACTAGGGTGCATCTCACCCGCTACAGGGCTGGAGCAAATACAAGGCCCTGTCGCCCCCTCGTGAGGCTCTCAAAGGTGGGGAACTGAGACACGGAAGTGATGTGTCTGGCTGCACAGCTAGGACCCTAACTCAGGAGTCCTTGTTCTGAGCTGCTGTTTGGCACGTCTGCCAGCTCTCCCGGGCAGAGGCCTGGCCTGCCCGAACTGAGCAGCTCAGCTGTGCTGCCCCTGCTCAGAGTTGGGGTGAGATGGCCTGGGCCTTCGTGGCTCCTGCTGCCCAGTGGGGTGGAGCAGCCTTGGGGTCTGAGCTCCTTCGTGCAGCCCTCAGAAGCCCAGCAGGGTAGAGCCCGGCTCCAAGGGGCTGCTGGCTCTGTGTCTTTGCAGGACTGTCGTGTTGCTCTTTCCTCTCTGTCCTGTCTGTGCTGGGATCTGGCTGGAGGCGGGAAGTGGGGCTGCTTCTCAGGTATGCCTGGCTGTCTCACTCCCAGACTATCCATGCGGAGCTCTCCAAGTTGGTGAAGAAACACGCGGAGCAGAAGAACGTGGAGACCGCGATGTACAGGAAGATGCTGGGGAACCCCAGCACGAGCAGCACCCCTACAACATGCAAAGCCAAGTCGCCCCGGGTGAGTGGTGGGGAATGCAGGGGTGGGCAGGGGCCCGGGAAAGCAGCGACAATGTGCTGAGGGGGTGCTGAGATGGCTCATGCTTCCGGAGCGGTTCCATGCTTGCTGTTGGTCTCAGCAAGAGAGCAGCCAGCTGCCTGTGCCCGCGTGTGCTGGGCTGTGGGTCGCCTCCTCTCCTAGCACTAGGAAGCCTGCTGGGGCTCTCCTGGCCAGCACAGAGCCAGCGCGTGCCAGGGAAAGGCCTCTGTGTGCCAGGCTCTGAGCAGAGTCTGGAGCTGCCAGCTGGAGGGATCCGTGGTGGAGAGGGTAGAGGTGCCTGCTTGCTGTGGCTGGCAGGCCACGGGTGGGGCTGAGACATGGCTCCTGATCCGGCAGCCTAGAGAGCTGCAATGCCATCTGTCCACCTGATGGCATCACCCCTGGCCAGGTAGAGGGCTGCCACTCAGGCCCTGCTGTGCTCAAATGCTCCTGGGGCAGGGAACCTCCCTGCACCCCAACGTGGGATGGGGGTTCCTGACCCCCTTCCCCCACCACGTGGCAGGCACAGGACTGATTCCTCATGCTGCTTTCTGGCCTCAGGGCCAGCAGGGTTCTAACGAATCCGCTGTCAAGGGTGGCCTGCCCCTGGAGCACACTCGGCTGGCTCTGCCGGGTCCCTTGGGCTCTCCTCTAATGTTCCTGGGCTCTTTCCTTCCCCTCCAGGCTATTCCCTGGAAGTGGCTCTTTGGCGCAACAGCTGTAGCGCTTGGTGGCGTGGCCTTGTCTGTTGTCATAGCCGCAAGGAACTAGTGTCATCTGTGGAGAGGCCCAAGGAGCTGGGCCACGCCCCAGTCTGCCCCACCAGCTGCCCCGGCACCTCCGGACCTGCACCAGCGCGGACTGTCTGATTTCCTCCCACCAGAGAGGAGCCGGAGCTCTGTGCATCGCTCCCCTCCCCGTTACCCACTGATTGTCTATCACAGAAACAACTTTCTCTGCCAGAGGGGCCTGGCACCCCAGCGCGTGAGATCAGCAGTTGCAGCAGCCCCTTTGCAGCAGGATGGGGCATGGCTGGAGGGCTGGCAGACCAGGTGGAGATGCCCAGAGTGGGCGAGCCCTGTGTGTGTGGGACGAAGAGCCTGGCATTTCCATGCATTGACTGCTGGTCCCTCATCCTCCTGCCCCGGCAGAACCTGCGACCTGGCGCCGGAACAGCTAGTGCACCGCTGGCACCATCTGCCCCCTTCTGATGGTCAGGCAGGAAGGGGCTCCCCTAAGAACCAGTCTAGGTTAAGGGATGCAGCTGTTTCTGGAGGAGGGTAGAGCAGGCAGGGCTTGTGTGGCCATGACTCTGGTTCTGCAGGGTCAGGGCCCATGGCAGTGGCTGCTCTCCATGCAGCTGTGGGGGAGGGCATGCAATCAGCACCCCATCCCCTAGGTACTGGGAGCCCGTGGGTGCCATTGTGAAATGAGCTTGGCTTGCCACAGTACCACAACCTCAGCTGCCTCTTGCAGCAAAGCTAGCGAGGGCTGGCTTAGAACCCTCTGTTTTCCTGTTGTAAAAGCTTCTCGTGCCACTGCAGCCACCATGCGCTGTGCCAGGATTCCCTGGGTGATGGAGGTGGCCCCTTGGCCCTGTCCCTGGATCCCCAGACAGTGGGGCCGGCCAGCAGAGCACAGCCCCTCCAGCAGATGATGTGGGGGCTCTCTAAGAGAGCGCCCTGCCCCTCAGCATTCATGCACACACTTGCCAAGCACCATGTGGCAGGAACGGTGCAGGGGTGAAATGTCTGCGTGTCTCGTGTCCATTTCATCCCTCTGTCTCCTAGGGGTTTGGTCTCTGCAGTCCCCCTAGGGAGGGTATTTCCCCATGGCCTGTAGCTCTGTCCAGCCCAGTTCCTCTGCCTCCCTCCCCATTGTGCAGCAGGGCCCATGTCTTGTGTGTGTCTACACTGTCCTACCAGCTGTGCGGCTATGGAGTCAAAGTACTATTCTCTCTCTTCTCCCACCCCCCCATCAACTGTGAAAATCCCCAATAAAAGGACAAGTCTCAATTGCATCTTTTCCAGAGCTGGGCCTCTTCCTTGCCAGACAAGGGCCAGGTGTGGGGGCTCTCGTGCTCCTTGGGCTGATACCTAGAGCTGGGGTGCACTGCTGTCTGTCTTGGCCCTTGAGGGCTGCAGAGAACATCAAAAGAATTGCCCCGGTAGGTAACCGAGGTCCCGGGAGCAGCACCCCGACCTCCAGCGCACCCTATTCTTCACTGGCTGGAGATCTGCCTTGGGCCAGCACCGAGAGACAGTCCAGGCAGCGAGAAGGTGATTCTGAGCAGTGCTGGGGTGGTGGCTGATGAGGGGCAGGGTGGTTTCCTGGCTTCCCGGCTTCCCTGGACAGCTGGCTGGGCGCTGAGCAGCATTGTGAGCACCCCCCCAGCCTGTGAGCTGGCCCCTCGGAGGCAGGGGGAGCGGTCTGCGCTGCCCGGGCTGTTGCTCAAGTTGCAATGAGGGGCTGAAGCTATGTTTACTCTTGCTGCTGCTGAAGGTGTGGGACAGGCAGGGACAGCGCTGCTCGGCCCGGAGGTGGGGAAGCATTTGGCAGAGAACTAGCCACTGTGTGTTTGGGGGGGAACAGGAACCTTCTCCAGCACCCAGGCCCTTTCAGTCAAGGGGCAGGGGCAGGCTGCCCTTCCCAGGAGACGCCTTCGAGGTGCCAGGGGAGAACGGCCAGTTGCACCTGCGGTCGGAGCTGCTGGTTGGGCTGTGGGCCCACACCTCTGAGAGCAGGACGTGTCCAGCACCTCACAGCTTCTGCAGCTGGGGGAACCATGCCTTGGGCCCTACGCAGGTGGCCCCGGACACTTCTCCATCCTTGCCCTCTAGAAGGGGTTTCTGATTTGCTGTCACACTCTTGCACCTGCCCCTCTATTTACCCTCTGGCTCTCGGCTGCTGTGCAAGGAAACCAAGTCCACCTGCAGGCCAGGTTGCTGGGCACTGGAGCCACAATCCACCCCAGCCTCAGTCTGCCCAGGGGCATCTGTGCCCTGCGGTACACAGAGCAGAGCTTTGTCTCCGGCCAGGTGCCTCTGCAGCCCTGCACTGTCTCCTCTGGGGGTCCTCTCCCGTCAGGTGGGACCAGGGGGAGTGCCACATGGGCCATGCCTGTTAGGGGAGCTGCTGAGTGAGTCCCCCCCACCCCCAGCACCCCTGAAAGCCTCTCCACAGCTGGCAGCCCTACGTGGGTGTCTGCTGCGAGGCAGGCAGAGCGCACTGCAGTGGGAACAGGCAGGGGAGTCAGGGTTGAGCTCTTCCTTTGCTTGCTGCTTTCTGAGCTCTGGGCTGTTACCTGCACCCCTGACCAAACTTTTCTCTGGACCTGTGGGAACTGGACCCTTCCTTGGTGTTCTTAATGAAAGCAGCTGGGCCTCTCCTCGGGGACTCCAGCAGCTGGCAGGAGACGTGCCATGAGAGTTGGCAGCTTGGAGCTCAGTCGGACCCTGGTCTTTTCTCCACTGCCGACGGGAGACCGTCAGCCACAGAAACCAAAGGTGTTCTCGGTGGGCCCAAACCTGCTGACGGGTCTAGAGAAACAGATGTTCTTAGGGCTGCTCCACCCCAGCGAGCGTGAGCAGGGTGGGGAATTAGGGGGGTTCCTTCAGCTGGGCCTGAGGCTGCCCCCAGGCACTGGCTCCCCTGTGGCTGAAATACTGCAGATGCCGGAGCTCTCTGCTATAGGTCAGAACACTGGGCGCCAAGTGGCTGCTGCTCCACTTTAATAAACACGGTGCCAGCTGGTGGGCAGAGGGGACAAGCCCAGGCTTTCCCTTCCCGGCCAGGGGGAAGCTGGGAGGAGCCGGAAAATAAAGTTCTCAAGAAAACAGCCTCAATCTCCCCGTTCAACCAAGGTTTGTGACCTGCCCCTGCAGCCATGGGCTGCGGGAGATTGCCACAAGGGTGGGAAGCGCATCCCAGGCCCCTGGAGCGACTCCTACATCTGTGAGTAGCTGAACCTGGGTTCTAAAAACCAGCCTAGTACGGGTTAGCTGGGATCTGAGCCGGCTGCTCGGTTCCCACCTGTTGGCTGTGAACGCAGCTGGGGCAGGAGAAGGGCGAGAACTAAGCCTCAGAGCCCATGCGTGTCTGGGGCAGTGGCTAGGGCATCTGCACACTAAAGTGATGCTGTACAAGAGACGTGGCAACACCTGAAAGAAAGGGGTAGAAACCCCTCCCCCCATACTTGGCTGCTGGCTCTTTGAGAGGCTGTGATTACAGTTTTGATGCCCTCCAAAGGTCCATCTACACTGCAGTTGGATCCGTGCAACTGGCCTGTGCCAGCTGACTTGGGCTCACGGCGTTCAGGCTAAGGGGCAGTTTAATAGTGGTGCAGAGATTTTGAGCTCTGGGATCCTCCCCCTTTGCCGGGGCCTAAAACCTGGGCTCCAGCCCAAGCCCAGATGTCTGCACCACTATTAAACAGCCCCTTAGCCCAAGCCCCATGAGCCCAAGCGAGCTGGCACAGGCCAGCCGTGGGTTTTTAATTGCAGTGTAGACAGACCCCAGGATGCCCTGCTCAGGATACTGCGGCTGATTCCTGGGGCTGGAGCTATTTTTAGTTGCTCGGGAGACAAACTGGATCCTGTTTTCTAGTGAAGGCACAGAACCCATCTCGCTGGTGGCAGCCCAAGCAGACCCAGGGACGTGGCTTGGCTGGTCTGCCATTGCTGATGTTGTTCAGTAACCTCGCAGGAGCTCTGGAAGGTGCAGACGCACACACAGGTAATTCTAATCCCTTTGCTCAGGGACAGACGGGCTGTCCCTGAGGCTGCTGCCCGGCATTGCCCGTGCTGCATTTCACACAGCAAGATGTGACACTAAACCAAACTGCAGCATTTCCTTGGGGGAGAGGAGCCTCCTATCTGCCCGCTGACCTCGCAGCGGAGTGGGAGCTCAGACCCAGCTGGGGGGGTCCTGGGGCTGCTCATTCCCTCCAGCACAGCAGGTGCAGCCTGGCTTACTGGCTAGCCCGTTTGCATTTTGAGGAACTGCTTCTCTAACACCACAAGTACTAGAAATGGCACAACCAGCTTTCCTGTCGAGGGCTGGGGGGCTGGGGAGCCCCAGGGTCCTCCAGCCTCAGAGCGGTGCCCTGCAGTAGCCCTAAGACTAGCTGGCAACGGAAGTTGAGTGGGGTAGGGTGGAGCAATGAGGAGCAGCTGCCAGGAACTACGGACACCCCCCCAGTTTCACTTCACTCCTAGGCAAAGGAGGAACAAACCTCCCGCAAGCGGACGAAGGAAGCGGGGCCAACTCATGAGCAAGAGGGACCCACGGCCGGCACTGTACCAGCTGTTCCACTGGACATTGTGCTCACCACAACCCCCGCTGCTTAGTCACAGGTGCTTGCGGCTTTGACACGTCACTGCTAGCAGCATGTCCTTCAGCTACTCACAGGGCCGAGCCGGCTAACAAAGCCCGTGCTGCACCAGCCGTCGCTTTCCCAGCTGTCACCCGAGGATAACGGTCCTTCCTTTTGCCAGGCCTGTGTAGACGAGGCCTGCAGCGCAGAGAGCGTCCCGCGGGCTGGGCTAGTGGCGGGAGTGGACCATGATCTGCTTACAGCTGGGCAGCTTTCTAGGCAGCCGCTTGGCTTGGCTTGGCGTGCACAAGCTCAATCGCTACAGCCCATGTGGGCTACACTGCGTGTGTACCAGTAGTGAGCGGGGTAAGTGTGTGTTACCAACACAACCCCTCACATGGATGCCGTTAAACTGGAATAAAAGTTCCATACGGGGGGACGGTGTATTCCCCTTCCCATACTGGGTTAAGATGTACTGCGTTTATACCAGCGTAACTGCCATCAGGAGTGGTGGCACCTAGTGCTTTAACCACATGGACGGCCATGTAATTAAAGGGGTTCAAGCCTTAACCTGCCTGAAGAGTCCACACAGGAAAGCCCACTTTGCCCAAGCGTCCATTCCCCCCGCCCCAGGGCTGTCAGGCTACAAAGTGCAGGGCTGGTGTGCTGGGGCTCAAGCCTAGACCTTGAGGCCCTTCCCCTTGCAGGATGCCAGCACCCCAACTCCAGCCTGAGCCCCAACTCTGAACCCCTCCCCCACACGGATGCACCCCCACTCCAGCCTGAGCCCCAACTCTGAACCCCTCCCCCGCAGGGGTGCACCCCTACTCCAGCCTGAGCCCCAACTCTGAACCCCTCCCCCACAGGGGTGCACCCCCACTCCAGCCTGAGCCCCAACTCTGAGCACCTCCCCCACACAGATGCACCCCCACTCCAGCCTGAGCCCCAACTCTGAGCCCCTCCCCCACAGGGGTGCACCCCCACTCCAGCCTGAGCCCCAACTCTGAGCCCCTCCCCCACACGGGTGCACCCCCACTCCAGCCTGAGCCCCAACTCTGAACCCCTCCCCCACAAGGGTGCACCCCCTCTCCAGCCTGAGCCCAGCCGCCAGGAACCTCTTCCCCACAATCACATAGTTTGCCTCAGAGACCCTCCATTCACCGCCCGACACTCTCTGCTCCCCACTCTGCCCCTGGGGCCTCTCCCCCACTGCTCTCCGGCTCAGGGTGGCTTCAGGACCACACTACCCACAATGTATAGCGGCCGTCATTTGAATACCCCCCGCCTCTCACTTCCGTACACCAATCGGAAGCCAGCCTTCGCCGGTCTGACCAATCAGAGCGCGCTTGCCCTCCCACGTGCCCCCTCTCCGCCCAGCAACAGGCTCGCCGGCGGGGCGGGGGCTCAGCGAATCGCCTGGTGAATAATCCATGAGGGGGCGTGTCATAGGGCGGGAGGCCCCGCCCGCCCCAGCGCGGAGGGGGAGACGGTCCCAAGATGGCGGCGCTGCAGGCGGAGCGCGGGTACGGGTTGTCCTGCGGGCGGCTCGGCCGGGGCACCCGCGTCTCCGTCTTCCACGTCAAGCTGACGGACAGCGCGGTGCGAGCCTTCGAGGGCTACCAGGGCTGCAAGGTACCGTGGGGCCGGCCGGGGGGCGCAGCTGGGTATGGGGGGGGCTCCTGGATATGGGGGGGGCCGCCCGGGAGGGGGGGCTCCTGGATATGGGGGGGGCCGCCCGGGAGGGGGGGCTCCTGGATATGAGGGGGGCCGCCCGGGGGGGCTGTGGGGTGCAGCTGGGTATGGGGGGGCCGGCCTGGGGTGGGGGGCAGGCTCCTGGGCGTAGAGGACAGTGGAGTGATGCAGAGTCTCCCCCCTGGGGTCTCGGGGATCTGACCCCATTCTCCGCACAGGCAGGGGAGGCAGTGGGAGGACAGGCGAGGGTAGACTGTGCCCCCCCCCCCCCGCAAGTCCCAGGGATTGTGGGACTGCTTCCCAGGTCCTGCGCTGGTGTTGTTGAGGTTCCTGGTCTAAGGGGAGCTGGATGGGGGGATCCAGGAGGTGCCCATTCCTGCAAAGGTATCTTCTGTGGGGATGTGCCCCCCCCCCCATCCCAGCCCATGGGGCTTCTGCCCCAGCTCCCCTCGCCTAGGGGCCTGGATCCCCCTTGTATGCTGTAAGGAGCGGCAGGGGGCACTGGGCTTGGCGTCAGGTCTGGCATAGGGCTTAGGTAGGGTCAAGTAGAGAGAAGATGTTATTGAGGCACCTTGCACACCGCTTTGGTGGTTGTTGGGGGTGTGTGTGTGTGTGCTGACTGGACAGGTAGGAATCCGGGGTGGTGGGGCTTGGGTCACCTCCATCCAGAAAGGGTTCAAATCCTGGGCTCCCTACCAAGAGCCAGTGATGGGATTTATACTGTGAACTTTCAGACACTGTCCTCCCTCTCTTGGGCTGGGGGCTGTACCCCTCAGGTTACATAGGTGAAGTTTCAATCTGAAAATACCCAGAATTTACACACACCCACCCACCCAGCAGTGAGGCAGAGATCTGTGTTGTACTGAGGGGTTCAGCACCACAACAATTCAGGGGGTGTTAATCCTTACATATCACAGGGTGATAAGGAAGGGGTGAATCAGAATGTCCTCAATTGGAAAGAGCCCAAGTTCCACCCTGGAGGAGCATTCAAGAGAAACACTTCCCAGGAAGGAAGAGGCTACAGCTTTCACTCACTGTTGGATATTTAACACTGTTGGGTAAAATGGGGAATTTCCTTCTCCTGTCCCTGTCATTGCTGCTGCTGTTCTCGCTAAAAGCTCTGATTTGTCAGCTTCCCCTTCCAGGCAGGCAGATGCCTTGCTCTGACCATAGACAAGGGTTCCCTGTGCTCTAGAGCAGACTGTTAATTGCTGGAGGTGAGAAGGGAGCTAGCTTTTCTCTTTCTCTTCATCATTGAGGCTGTATTTTGATATCTTTAAAATTTCCAGGAAGGCTATTGTCAAGATGTTTCCTCAAATTGCACTCAGCTAGCTTATTAGCTACTGTGTAAATAAATACAAATGGAAACACTGGGCATCGTTTACTAGGCTGTCTCTAGAATTAATTTAAAATATACCTTTTTTTCTTTGTTCTTATGCAGTCCACATTTTTCTGTCTTCACCTTGCAGGTAGGTGGTAAAAGATGGGACTCTAACCTGTTTGTTAGAAACATTCTGCTTGCCAGTGTCTGTAGAATAAACCATCTGTTGTCACAACACTATTTTTAATTTAGGGTGTTGGTTACACCACAGAAGTGAGTTGGGCAATCTCTGCATGAGGGTTAAAGGTAATTACAGTCCCAGGGTTTATCAACTTAACATTGGTAACAGCAATTTATATTTTAATGAGTGTTTATCAGCTTTGTGAAAGGTCAGCAGTGATGAGTGAAGGAAACATTAGGCCTCTAATAGTGCAGTAGCTTTTCTCCAAAATTAGTCTGTCAAGGAAAGTGTTTTTTTGGTGGGGAGGGGGTGGGAAGGAAGGATTTTAGGCAGCTGTGTTAAATATTTTGGGAAACTAGTTTGAGTGCTTGTCACACATGAATAGGGTTGCTTATTTTCTAAATGAAGTGTGGTTTCTATCATTGTTTGGTAGCCAAGGGCTACTAATGGACTTTGCTTTCTGCTCCCCATCTGAAAGAGAGAGACAGTTGGGCTTGTCTGCTACTAATGGTTAAATTGGTAGGAAAGGATGAGAGTTCACTAGTTTGTGTAATAAATAACCTGACAATTTGTGGGCTATTAAACACTTACGTTGTTTCTGTGTTTGTTCTATAAACAGTTTCTCTAGCTTGTTGAACTTGTCGTCTTCCTCTGAAATGTGCTGTGCCAAGAAGCCGTCGTACTGCTCTTTCAGTATATGTGAAGGCTAGTCTTTAATTTCATTTGGGCTTGTAGAAGGTAAATGGAAGGATCTTGCAAAGGGTTTGTCCTGGTCTTTTTGAGTTTAAATCTGGTGTAACTGACTGCAGTATTGCTCTAGCTCTTATCCAAGAAAATGTAAAAATCCAATTCTGTTTATTACCTGAAGTCAGATCTGTTTGGAGTCTGACCTGTCCATATCCCTGTATAGTATGTTAGTGTGAATCCTGTGGCCAGTCTCTGGAATTCTGCCAAAACAGTCAAGATAACAAAGTTATCTCCAGTTACTTTCTGAGTTTGCTCTTTGATTTTTGTAACGCATGTGTTGAGTGTATAGTCCATAAGTGAACAGCCAAAAGGAGTATTTGCCATCAGCTTTTGATTTTTCCCTTCCCCTTGCATGCTTGATAATAGCTTGCACCACTGGCAGATAACATAGGCAAAGCTAATTTCTGTTCAGTGACTTGGCTTCTAGTTAGAAGCCTCTGAGCAGCTTATTGGACTTCTCCCTCCTAGTTGGGTCTTTGTTGATATATGGCAAGTCATTTTTGGCCCAAGCCACTCTTCCATGTGTTGTTGTACCATTTTCGTTGATTTAGGAGTAATTGAAATATTATTTATAGATAGAGGGTATAAAACTCCTTTTGGAGAAGGGCGAATTACATTTTTAAAATTGTCCATGACCCAAGTGCATAAAGTTAGGGTCATATACTCACCTTGATCCACAATGGATCTCCCACTGAGGTGGGCATGAAGATCAAGGATATGTTGTGACTCTTGTGTAGTAACAAAAATTGTAGCAATGCTATGTTCAGCATCATTGGGGGGAAGAGGAGAATGCACTTCTAGGACCACTATTATTTCTGCCATTTGTCTGACCCTTTGCCCATGTAATTACCCTCATGATTGTGGACTTTTGAAAACTAGATGTACAGTTGCACAGCTTAAGTTTGACTCTCTGATTCTGTGTTGTCATTCTGTTTAAGAGCTAATAACCACGGAGATAAAATGGGGCAATATTTCACATCTTAGCCGGAAACAGCTCTGTCTGCAATCCAAGGAAGATGGCTGTGTGTCAGCTTTGCTTTACTCCATCTCCACTATTGGCATATGCATATGTTCTGCTTGGCAGTCACCTTGTGCATCAGGCAGGACACAGATGCCAGCTTTCTCCTGCCTCCTGTTCCTTCTGGTCAGCCAACAATTCCCATGACTCTCCTGAGATGGTCAGTTCAAGACACCATTGATGCACTTCCTATTTTTCTGTTTGGTTAGCCTGGGTCCTGAACATTGTACAGTACTAGTGTTGACCCATTTCCTAATTCAGGACCAAAGATATGCTCTTAATCCATTCACCACCCTTTTCAAATGTGGCAGAGCCACCCTTTCCCCTTGTACATGACATAAGCCTGTTGTACAACTGAAAACCATAGTACAGGATACTCCCAGTTAGCTGAATAGCATGGGGGACTGGGATTTTATTCAGATAAATCGAGAGGGCAGGAGCCATTCAGCATTGGAGTGGCCTGGAACAATGACTCCTCCTCTGAACCCTAGCCCAGAGTCTCTGCTGTGCCCCACTCACTCACTCCTGTCACAGCAGCCTGCAGAGGGCTCCCTGTGTTGCCACAGGACTGGTAACACCCCATCCCTGCAGGGGCAAGGTTTGGGACTGAGCAAAGACCTCCAGCCAGGACTCTGCTCTGCCCCATCAGGACTACAGCCTTCCCTGCACCTTGTGCTTACAGGGATCAGGTGTCACTGGCCCTGCTGCAGTGCAGGGAACTCTCTGCAACTTGGCTGTCACAGCCTCATGTCAGTGGGGCCATAGAGGGCTCCCTGCACTGCTGCAGGACCCTGCCTGGCAGGGGGCTTGGTCATCCTCCATGCAGTTCTAACCGGGGGTGGGGTGTCTCAGCTCTATTATCTGAACCTCCGCATTATTCAATCCCTTCGTTTTCCTGCAGTGTACGATACATGGGAGACAAGGAAGAGATTCAGATAATGCGGTGGTACAGATAATAGAGTTTTGGCTAAATGGGCATATACTGTACTAAAATGCTTATACATGACATGTCAGGCTTAAATGTCACGTAGCAACTGGCAAGGTTCTACATCCTGTGGTGGGGTGGGTGAGGGTATGTGGGTAGCATTAAGGCTGATGATGGAACCTCTAATTGTGACTCTCCTAAGGCTCTAGCCTGTAGTTCTTTAAAACTGCAGCTTCACGGTTTAAAGGGCAATATGCCTTTTATGTATGGCATATTATATATATATGTTTAGAATTAATGTATGTGCTTTCTGTATTACATCTGCTATCAGACTTTCTCCTTTATTTGTGAAGATTGTAGTGATTATGAAATTCAGGAGCTGTGAGTATGGCAAGTGGAGACGATGCAAGCTTCTGTCGCTGCTCCTCAGTCCTAGCCTGCAGGCACTCCTCCACCCCTACTTTTCCATTGTGCCTCTCTTGAGCTGAGGCCACCAGATGAGCCAGACTAGTAAATTTTGGGTTGTGGACTGCCGAAGGGTATTGCCCCTCCGCAGCATGCTCTAGTCTTTTGACTTTAATCCTGGAACTTTGGTCTGTTGATGACATGTGAATCTTCCAGCTTTGGGAGTGAGGTACTGCTCCTGTGCCAGTTGCACTCTTGTTTTTATTTTCAGTCAAATGCCCATTAATTTCTCAGTGCTAAAGTGAAAGCTACCAAAGTAGATGCTGAGTGTAAGAGATCTGGTTCATTTGCACATCAAGTTATTTTACAGCATGCATGGCCACACAGAGTTTTCTTTTTGTTGTCTTGTGGGAAATCAAAAATGAGGCCTTTAATTTTCAGCACGGACTGTTCAAAGGTATGCACATGTCTCGATGTTTGTTGAGAGCATATAGCTTTTTAATCAAAACCCATTACATTATCTTAAAGCTTTTTGCATAATTACTCCTTCTCTGTAACCTGTCTCTTCTCCTACCTCATTAGTTAACTGATGCCTTCAGTCCATCAAAATTGAAGCATTTATGACATCACTAACATGGGATTATGACGTTGCTAAGTGAATCATCAGGAGGAGGTTGGTTAGAAAAGGAAACTCGTCTGTTTGCACATACACCCCTTGATGATCAGCAGTGATGGGGCAGGATATACCAAACTTTACTGGTCTGTTAAAACTTCCATTAAAGATTTTTTTTTTTTTAATCTTGACCTGAATGTGCTGCCTTCCATTTCAAGAAAGGGGACAGACAGAGGTTTGAGGTATGTTTTGGCTGTTTCCTTTCAGTTATTTAGGGTAGCTTTTCTCCCAACCATATATCATTTAGATCTGCTCAAATTATAGATTTATTTCTCTACTCTTCAAATTGCATGGGAAGGAATTGTCTATAATTTACATCTAAAGTGACGTACAGTTGCTATGGGATTCAGTGGCAGATTATAAACCTATTATGTGCTTTTTTATACTGCTGGTAGCTGACTGAAAACTAGGGCTACTTGGTGATATGCCAGTGAGAAGTAGAGAGAACGATATTTTGTCAGGCTATCACTGAAAATGGTAGCAAGAGGAAATCGTATTTGAAAAGTGCTATAGCAAGCTTATGCCTTAAAGAAGGCACACCATTAATTTGAAAATCACAATTCTGTCTTGAAATATTTTATCTATATATTGTAACAAGTAACTCCGAGAGCAAGTAACACTGAAAGATTAGTGCCCAGTTCTTCATCTGCAGATAGGTCTTAAATCCTGCAAGGTGCTGAGTATTGTGGCACAAATCCAGCAGCTGGATTAAGGCCACTGTGTTCAGCATCTTGCAAGAAGAAACTCATGCTTATTTCCACCGTTTCCATTGCATGATCAGCTAACTTCTATATTGCAAATCTCTTATAAACATCAGCAGGGGAACAGAAAAAACATTTTAAATTCCTTACAAAATACTTTTAAACTTCAGACTATTTGAAGTATATGTTATCAAACTCTGGTCGTTCAAAATTGGGCTTAAGAAAACCCTGTTTGATAGCATCCTTTTAAGATGAGCACTATGCACTGTTACAAAATATATATTCTGAGTGGCTTGTATGCTTACAGTATAAACTAAGGGCTAACCTTAGAGCGTGGCCTATTAATAGGTGACCCTCAAACACATGTGTCTCAATCACTTTGAAATGTGTTTTCTTATTTTTTTTACTTTATTGTAATGCTCCTTGGCAGAGAGACTGCTGCTGTTATGTCGCAGTCACTCACTCACATAGTAAAGGCTTTTGTCCTGCTAGCAGAGCAATTCTTTGTTACCAACAGGGGAGGAGAAAGTCTTAAAGCCCCCAAAAAACAAAACCTAAAATTTGAGAGCTCAGTGTAGAAAAATGGAGGCTGGTCAGTTATGTGTTTTATTTCCTCAATAATTTGCACAGTCCCCACTGTGTGCTCTGTGGCAGGGTGAGTTTGTAAAGTATCTCTAAATCTGTTTGTGCATGTTATGAAGTGAGAAGGGAGAGACAGTACATGCATTACTGTAATACCAACTTCTGCCAAATAATCCCTGAAAGAGGAATACATTTTGGCTGATTTAATGGTTTGCAAATAATGCATAAAAGGAGACACTGGGATGCATAGAGTTGCTTTGCAAGAGTAGGTAAAGTTTGGAGCTACACCAGCTATTTTAAGGCTCTATATAGAGTAGTCAGACTTGTACGTGCAGTTGTAAGGATGTCAGGGATTGTTTTTTTGGTGTGAGGGAAGAGGGGGTTCTCCTTAGTCTAGCATCAGCAGTAATTTCAAGAGCATTAACAACTTTCTACTTACCCCAGAAATGTTAAGGATGACGCTTTTATGAACATCATCCTAACAAAAGGAACCAGATTGACATCCCCCGACTAGCATCCTCTTGCACACAGAGCAGGCACAGAATAGACAGCAGTAAAGCCAGTTTTCCCCAACCAGCATGCCTAAACCCTTACCTGGACACATCATGCAGAGAAGGGAGCTTAGATTTTGTAGGAGAAATAACTTTCTGTGGTAGCATTAATGTTGCTTAGAGTATCCCATGCATTAAGGCAGTCTTTGCACATTGTAGTAACTTGGTGTTGCGTGTTGACTGATCTTTAAGAATTTTGGTATAATAAACAGGATGACACCATTCTTCGTAGCTCTTGTCCTAACCTGATAGTTTGTTTTGAGTTCTCGTGCTGAAGTGAAAAGGGAAACGTTAAAAATCCAATGCATTTTGCATTGCCCTAGTGAATAGTCAGGGTTTAGAAAAAACACTGCTGTGTACACTTAGTCTCTCCTTTCTTTGTTTTGGACGAATGCCTTTTTAATTTAAAGAAACCAGATTTGTTTAACTTTGAAAATTGGTCACTGCATATGAATATGACTTTATTTGGCATCCCACCTCCACCCATTTTGAGGCTTCTCTGATCTAGCTACAGTCTGGTGGCTTCTGTTAACCTCAGGCGTGCCGCCCCCCTTCCCCTCCACAATCTATACAGCAAAGCCACTTGGCCTTTGTTATCTAGGAGAGAATTTCATGCAGTTTGGACTGTAGCAACAAACTTCAAGTACTTGATGCTAAAGGGCAGCTCCTTGTCTGACAAGGTGATGTTCCAGCTTATCAGCAGCCATGTGTGGCCTCTTTTCATGTGCCCAGCCTACAGCCATCCCTGGGCCCTTTCAGAAAAGATAAAACCGTTTCTGATGCATTCGCCTCTTGGACCAACTGGAGTAGAGAAAAGGGGTGGACCAAGTGACTTGAGAGATGTGGTCTGAGGATAGGACTGTGAACCAAGGATTCCTGAGTTCTACTTCTCCTTGAACCTTTGCTACAGATTATGCTATTTATTTAAAGGTAGAGACTGATGTCCCCTTTTTAGATCGATGCAGCTCCATGTGACAGAGATTAGCGGGTACTACAGAACACTCTAAAACATTTCAGTCATTTCCTATATCTGTTTACTGGTGAAGTCTGATTATTACCACATCCCTTTTAAAAAAGTTATTCTTTGGAGTGCTGGTTAAGAGCTTTCAAACCCCAAATTCTAGTTCAGTAATGTTTGGATGACATGCCCCTCCTTTGATTAGAGAGAAATCATTTTCTGATACTTACAGCACAGTAAGAAGAGTTTAGTATGGACTAATTAATAGTGTGTAGCAAGAATAAGAATGTTGCACACAACCCTAGCAAAGGATACCAGTAGGGATGGAAGAAATACTGGCTTAATCTACATGGTGTAGATCCTTTGGGCATAAAATCTCCCAATACCCTAAGTGGAAGAAGCTTTCATCTTGATCTTTATATTCCTGCTAGCAGAGGGCCTGCCATTATATGATGGGCTGCATTCAGGAGCTTATGTGCCAGTTGTGGTTATTAGAATCATATTCCACATTTCAGTGTGTAGACTCTGTATGATTTTTGTTGCTGTACCTTTCCAGCTCCTCGGCACAGTTTTAAATTATTGTTGACTCATAGTCACTGTGAAAAAATCAAATAGTCTCTCTGATTTTTTTCCACCCCCCCCACCCCCAAAAAAGAGAGCAGGGGAACAAGGGAATTGACAAAACTTTACTTGTGTAACCTGTTAGCCACTGACTTTGGCTTTGCTGAGGAAAAACTCACTTGGGCAAGTTGTGTCAAGTAAACCTACTCTGAAAGCACTTTGAAATCTGCAATGGCCTGGAAGTCATACCACTTGGTCACAAGATGACAGGTGTGAGGAAAGATCACAAATTCTTGATTGGTTCAGTGGGACAAATATCTTTCAGTGAATGAGGTGGATATGAATTTTATTATAAGTGTTTAAAAAAATACCCAAGGGAAATTAGAGACTCAAATTTAATCTTTCTAAAACTAAAAATAACACTGAGTCTGACTTAAATGCACAAAAGCAAGAAAAGTCCTACTTGAGAATGGTGTAAAGCAGCTTTTTAATTTGAGTCAGAACTGCGCTAGTCCATTTTCAACCAGGAACTTCCTTGCATTTGTGGGTTTGTAAGGTCTTTAATATTTCAGCAAACAAATTCTCAGTGGACTTCTTTCCATTGCCTTCAATGGGAGCAAGATTTGGCGCCATCCCTTGAATTTGTGAATTCGTCTTTAAAAGAGATGGACTGCTGTTATAACTTGAGTGATTTGTACCTAAATCATACTTGACTTACTACTGTGAATAGTCCTACTGAATATAAAGAATAGAAGTAAGATTTTTTTTATCATTAACTCTGACTGGCAAATGGAGCACTGTCTTGATTTGGACTGAAAACAAATTAATCCCATGTGTGAAGCTGTGGTTACCTGGCTTGATGAAAGCTGCGTCCATTGAAGAACCTATCTACAGGGAAGGAATGAACCTGGAAAAATATCCACAAATATGGTTAAAGTTCAGAAACATCCTCAGTCTGATGAAATAACTATACTAGGACTTTCTGTGTAGAATGTAAATTAGATCTCACTACTGGAACTAATACAGACTAGTTGGACTTGATTTTGAAAACAAAATAACCCATGATACCCACAGGGAGAAACTAAAAGGTTGCACATTTAAACTGGTAAAAGGAAATAGTATTGTTCATAACGCATTTTATGGCAGCGAGTTTCATAATTATATCGGGATTCACAAAGGGTTATGCATATGTCTGGCTAATAAGAAAGTTCCATTACATGAGATAGGATAAGAATATAAGGATATAAACTTGTGATTCAAGACATGAGACATAAATTGACAGGAATTAGAAAGAAACTTTCTCCAGCACATCTGTCCAAATTTTTTTTTTTTATTAAAATTTGGTAGACCTAACTGGTTTAAGTGCGTAATCAGAGAATTAACTCAATTTAATAAAATCACTAGAAATGACATGTCATAAGCAGTGTAAAAATGCTTACTCTGTAAGATAGTAACATCCTTTTAAATAGAGAACTCCAGTAATATTACTGTATAATGTTTATCTAACCAAAAGCTCACTGCTGTAATGATTATTGTATTGTCTCTGATACTTACATGGCTGGGATTTATAAAGCTGTTAAAACTTCCCAAATAAAGACATAAGTGAAGGGGGAGAGGGGAGGAAAGAAAGAAAGAAAAGCTTCCTCTTTAGTCAGATTATTCCATAATCTTTTTCATTATGGGGTTTCTTGAACCTTCCTTATAAACATCTGGTTCTGGCCATTGTTAACCAGGAATGCTGGACCAAATGGACCATTCATTTGATCTCACATCACTGTTCCCATATTCCTAATATGTTTTAAGAAGAGATCCGAAAAACAAATTGTCAGTTGAACTTTCAAGGCGTTTTAATGGGGTACTTACAATCTTGGTAAATCCCAAATCTTGATTTATACTTTTATCCTTTAAAACAGAAATCTTATTAATCTAGTCTCCCACCTCCTCCACATCGAAAAGCCCCTGATAAGTGTTTCAGTACTTTATTTTAAAGGGACGTTACTCTCAATCTCATCTAGACTTTCGTGAGCTAGTCCTTGCCCTCTGCCTTCCCCACTCTACTCCTGCCCTGGGAGTTACATTATGTGGGATGGACTGTTAGCATCCTGTCCCCATTTCATGGGCAGCCATTCAGTAAGAAGGGGAATCCCTGCCTGTCTGTGGGAATGCGACCTTTCTCTGTTAGACCCCCAGTGTATGGTCTAAGTGGAGTCTGTTCTGCTTTCTGTCGCTCATTCAGGATTTGGGAGTGGGGGGTGCTTCCTGTATTGCCACAGCAGTTGCCTGCAGCTGCAGTGATGGAGCCCTGTGGGCTGCCTTTTGTGATGCCATATCAGAAGTTGGGGCTTGTTTCTAGTTTTGAGGTTAAAAGTTTCTGGGTGACCCTTATTGTCGCAGAAAACAACAAAACCCTTAAGTTTTAGT
The DNA here is from genome assembly GCF_965140235.1 of Caretta caretta. NCBI lineage: Eukaryota > Metazoa > Chordata > Testudines > Cheloniidae > Caretta > Caretta caretta. The sequence continues at coordinate 18,576,614 of NC_134230.1, forward strand.
TTGACTCCATAAGAAACAGTTACTAATCCTGACTTTCACTGTATTGAAAAGTGAGAGTGAGAGCAACGTCCTAAGTGGGAGTGAGTGGGAAATCAGTGCAGGCAAGTGACCCTACAATAACAAACCAGTATGTGCAGCTCAGAGTTTAGAAGCAGGTCTGCAATAACAAACCTGGTGTGCTGGAACAAAAATAAGTTTACTAAGGAAGTTGGCTTTTGTTTTCAAGTTTCCAAAGGATTATTGTTGTCAAAGGGTTAGTAGTGAGGATAGTTATATAACATTTATGAAAGTAAATGGGATATCCTTTTAAATCTGCTTGAAATCTGAATTTTAATTTGTGTAACAGTGGCGATTAGGAATTTGTTGCAACTTTTTTACTAGGGGCATGATTTGTAAGTCCTAGAAGAATAAAACAAGAACTTTGTTGTAACTGAGCACACACTACTGATGCCATTTTTAAATAGTGCAGAACTGATCTCTACATCAAGATCAACGAAAATGTTTATTTTGTAATTCCTAAAGCTGAAAAGTCTTAACTCCCACTTACCAGGAAGAGTTACTGCTGATATTTTGCTGTGTATAGACTGGTGGTTAAGGTTTATTTGTACGGCCTTCCAATTGATACTCTGCAACCCTTTGCAATGTAGAGAAACCCACTGTGGTAGTACCTACCTGTCTAGAGATTAAACTGCATCTTTCACATATGCAATTGTGGAGCCAATGCATCCAGTCCAGTATTGAGAAGCTTTTTTTAAAATTTAATTTTAAAATAAAGCTTGGATGAACTGACAGCACAGAAACTGTATCTAACCTCAAATGAGCTCAGATATCTCAGCCATTTGTTTTCTTAAAAGAATCCACTATCATTCCAATTACCATTTACTTTGAGGCTAAAAATTCTGATCACATAACTGAGTGAAGGTTCAATAGCCATACTATCGTTTTCGTATGTGCGTTAAACGACTCACTCTGCTCAGTGAAAGAGATTCTGTGTCTGCTAGGCTGTAAAAGTCTCTCGAGGACATTTAAGCTTGTACCACTGCAAGGTTTGATGCAGGGATGTGGTTTTTCGCTGTTTAGTTAGCAGAGGTAGTATATTTTTACTGTTCTTATCTTAGACTTTTGATGCTCACTTTTGGAATCCCTTGTAACCATTAACGTCCACAGACTGCCTGGTGGGGAACAGAGAAACATCTGATTTTAAGGGCAGATTTCTTTAATTTAGAAGTTTTTCTTCTACTGTTTGTCAGTTTATTTTTGGAATGGATTATGTTACTAATCAACCCGGCAGTGCAAATAAAAATGTAGTTAGAACAGTGCTAGTTTTGTGTGTTCTCATCCAGAAGGTCTATTGAGGGGAAGGGAGAGCCTTACTTTACTCAACAGAGGCCTCTCCAGCCAATTAAGTGTTAGTAGGCAGGAAGGAGTCCAGCAGCACAGAGAGATGGTGGTTTTATCTTGTCAGCAGCACACAGTAATTGGAATGGGGAGGGAAAGATGGTTAGGCAGATGAAATCATTGTGAAGTTAATTTGTCTGCTTTGCATAACATAGTCAACTTTGATGGAAACAACCCAGTATCATTCCAGTGGAAGTGTTGAGTGTTTGCAATGACTCTATTTCTCGTTAATCTGCAAGGAAGAACTAGTAGTTTCCCTGAATTTCTGTGACTCAGAAGAGCCCTGATGGAGTATAACTGTGCTCTTCAGTTCATGTTGTGTTTGATGTTTACTAAGACTCAAAGCACCTTGACCTAGCTGGCGATGCTGTTTGAAAGCATGGTGGAAGCTAAGTTTAGACTCTTGGCTTCCTTTCTTATGGTTGGGATGGATTGTAGGGGGGTGGTGGGATTTCTTCAGGATTTCCTTGATTCTTGTTCCCCCACTGAGGGTCGTGTGCTTTGCATTGCAGCCTACTTTCATCTCCATGTTGCTTCAACTGTACAGCCTAATTATTTAAGAAAGATAAAAGTAGCAATAAGATCTAGATGCCCACAGCAGTAAAACCAAGAAAACCAGTTCTGGCTGTTTGTCCCAGGTTCAGCAGTGCATGTGGTGAGGCATGTGCCATGGTTGGACAGTTGGGAATGTTAAGTCCATCTGAACTCTCAATTGCATTGCTGTAGTCCCCCCTGCAACAAAAGTAGTACAAATTATGAGCAGGTAAGGATCACAGTGACACTTCTGTCAGCCAGCTAAGATCATTCTGTGGGCAAGCAGCCATCTGAAAGAACCTTGTATTTTGGTTAGCGTATTCTAAAACAAATGAGATGTTTTCTTTACACTACTTGGAGGCTTGGAATTACCATATTTTCATTAAAAGAATACAGAGGAAAAAACCCTCTTTAAAATTCCATCTTGGTGTGGTGTTTAATATCCATTAACTGACAGTCAATGGAATTATAATCACTAATGTTTACTTTGTGTAATAAGTATGATGAGAATGGTGTACAGAACTGGTGTCATTGCTACAGTTCGGTTGATTATCACTTGCTGTATATAGTGTATACTTGCTGGTCTACTGGCTAAACTTTCTTTTGTAGAAACTAACTGCCAGAACTTCAGTGTAGTAGTTTCTGGAGCCTGGAAGAGAGCCTGGAACTTCGTTTTTAGTACAAAGGTCATTTTAAAGCCAGACAGATTTCAGGTCAGTGACCTACAACTTCATGGGGGTTACAAATGGCCACTAACTGCCTGTAGTTGGAGGGACCGTAATAGATTGCATTTCTGAGTGAGAGTACAAGGAGTCCTTGGACTTACAACGCCCAGCTTAAGTTGGACGCCACTAATGACACTTTCCAATTGACTGCCCATTTCACCCCTTCGATGCTTGTTTTGCCCTTACGATGCTCGATCTGCATAAAGTTTGCTTGCAATCACTTCTTGGGTTATACTGGTATGGAGCTGGAAGGGGTTGCTTCTGATTGGTTTTGAGGCAGCAGCGTAGCTTGTTGCCAGGTAGGGTTGCTGCATGTTTTTGATTGGCTCCCAGCCCCGGGCTCAGCCAGTCAGAAAGCTTGAACAGTGATTGGCTGTGGCTCAGCATGTTTGCCATCTCCCTGGCTTTCTGAGCCTGCGTTGCCAGCATTCGGAGCAGCACATGTGCCTCGATATGTTCGTTAGAATGCTGCTTACAAAATACAGTGCACAGTAAATACACGGATGTTGCAACGTGGGTCATCTATAATTTACTTAGTACAAAAATCTGGGTTATTGTGGTATCAAGCCTTGGTTCAGGAACCAACCCCCCCCATACCATTGATTCCTATGGGAAAAGCGGTTTCGACTTCCTCAGAATTGCATTGTAACAAACTTACAGGAGTTGCAAGTCAACAGCATGCATGTTACCAGATTGTGTCAATCTGTCTGTGGAAAAATACGTAAAATTCACTTGTATAAAAGGCTTTGTTACTACTTGGCTGTTTGTCGTGACTCTGTGTATAAATGAAGCACTGGTATTTGACAGTAAAAATTGTTCACAATGGTCACTAACCCTTTTCTAAAAACAGATTATTTAAAAAGCTTTCTATCACATTTTAGACCTTGTGAGCTGTAGGGAGGATCCTTTTCACAGTAGTTCTTAATGCTGAGTCTCATCTTTAAAAAGGAATTCCTTACTTGTATTTCTGAAAATATCTTGTAATAAAAGTGAACATTTTAAAGTTAAAATAATCAAAGACAAAGTTAACTTTGGCAATTCACTCAGTTTAGATAATGAAGAGTTCTGGTTTTCACATACTACTGCAATACTGCAATTTTTGATTGCTCACTTTTCAGGGGATTATTTCAATCCAAACTATATATACCTTTTTTTTTTTTTGGAAGGTTTAAAACAATATAAACCACTCCCCAAAAACATTAGATCATCTCTGATATTTTTGATTTTTGTAAAACTGCTTTTCTACTAATTTAAATTTGATACCTAAACTGCCTGTTTTCCTTTAACAAGATTAAAAACTATGGATGCTCTAAATTATGAGTGTGTACTTATTTCAACCAGTTCTGCCTGTTTAAAAGCAACCCCTCAAACGAATGATTTGATATTAGGTTAACAATAACCCAACTGGTACATGTATGCTGTGACGGGGGGTGACAGTGTTAGGTCAGTGTAGTGACTTCTCTTTTACACATTCAGTTTATAGATTGTTTACATTTTGCTTCTCATTTTTCAAATGTTTAGCATTATGCTGTTTTCTTCAAGCTCTATAGAATAGACACGCTTAAGGGGAGTATTACCAGCTGACACTTATTCTGGTGCAGTTGTCACATGTTAGACTTCAAGTAATAATGTGAATTTGAGTATAAAGCTAATACAAATATTTTAATAAAGGAATGGAACTTTTATAAGCAAAACATTTTGTCAAGTCTTCTGAAAATGACCTTACGCTCAATATCTGAACAACTGTCATTGGTATCATAGGTGTTGGGGCTCTGAACTGACTTCTTAACTTGTCTTGGGTGCAAGTGGAATTCAGCGAGGGTGGAATCTTGATGTCTGTAGTGTAATGGGTGAGGAGAACTCAGAACTGCAATTTTGAGAAACTCTTGCACTTTAAATGCCTTATTTCCCAGGGAATTTAGTCTGTATTTTGAACGTTTTTAGTGTTGAATCGGGCCTGAAAGTCCATTCTCGCTGGTTTCTGTGTGGAAAACTTACTTGCAACGGCCTGTTGTTGGGTTGTGTTTATGTAACTTTTGTATAGGACATGCTACCTTATCGCCTATATTGGACTCCAAAATGGCAGGCTGAAACGGCTATGTTGGAGTATCTGTGCTGTGAACCCTCCCTCAGTTTTCTCCAATGTTTTTTCAACTTTTCAGTTTTTCTTTCTAGCTTTCCAAGGGCTCAGTGTTCTCTTCTCGAACTCCATTACAAGTGGATTTTTACCAGAGCAGTCTCAAATTTTTTACATTCTTCCATTGTTGTAGGGTTCTACCAGCCTTAGTTGGTTGTCTTCCCTTTATTAGTTTACAGCTGAAAATGTTTTGTAACTTGCCTGGTTTTTGCCTACTATGCAAAGCACTAGTAGGCTAGTACAACTGTTCAGCCTTTTAGAACTAGTTGATTAAAGGGCCATTGGTAACTAAATTTTCAGAGGTGAGGTTGACTACCTATTGTTACACTAATGGAAAGAAATGATTTTTCTCCATTTTTTGCTTTGTTTCCTTTGTACATTTGATAGGAGTTTGTGTATAGTCAATTCTTTCCCTTGTATAGTCAACCCTTGGTGAGCCTTTCACTTAAAAACAAATAGTTTAAAAATTAGTAAAATAACTGTAAATACTCAAATTGGAAAGGGAGCAAAAAGGGTAGATGTATTACTTGGGGTTATTTAAACTACTTTTTTAAATGACTAGACTTTAACTTGATGGGGTCCCTTCAAAATCTTTTTTTTTTTTTTTTTTTAAATAAACGCTGTTGGTGAAAAGGTGCTTGAGGGCTCAGTGAAACCCACTAGGTAGTGTTAAAAGGAAAGGACAATGATGCTCGTATGCACACATCCATTTTGGCAGTAATTGCCCGGCTAGCAACAAATGCTTAGTTGTGGAAAAATAATCAGCTTCTTTGACATGACAGTGATAACCAGAAATAACCGTTTAGAACTGTCAAGAGCTCCAGAATGACAGTGGATTTTAGATTTTTCCCATTTCTGGTATTACTCTAAAGATACTGATTAACTTCCAGCTTTCCTTTGAGGATTTGAGTGCTTGGCAGATATTAATAAATTAAGCTTTACAGCACCCCTGTGTATCACATAAGTTGTTAGCCATCTTTTACAGAAAGAAATGGGAGCACAGCGGTAAAGTGGCTTCACAAGGTCATGCAGGCCTGTGGCAGGAGGAGAAATGGAACCATGGTCCTGACTCCAAATCCTGTGCTCTGGCCACTTGATAAAACTTCCTCAGCATAAGTACTTTATTTTTTTGAAGATGTTTTATGATGGAATAACTTGGTTATTGTGCTAATTTATATATATATTCTCTCACTTTTTCTTGGAGTGGTGTAAAGTTGTGGAAGAAACAGACTTCCGTAGGACAATTTTTTGCTACATGTGGGAAAGCATCTCTTTCTTTTCACAGTCCAGGATTTTGTACAGTACAAAGATTGAAGCCAAAATAAACAGGGAGCATAAATAAACAGTCTGTAATATTAAGCAGGGCCTGTATTTGATACGGTTCAGCATGGAAAAGATTTCTTTGAACTACTTTACTATTGAAATGGAGAGAAGCAGTGGTGACCTTTTTTTTTAAAACTAATGTCAAAGTTCATTAGTTTTGGCCGAAGCATTTCAAACAAAAGCCAATAGGGAAAGGATGGAAGGTTGACTGGGTCAGTCACCATTCTTGTTCAGTTTGTATGAGGAAATTTGCCATAAAACTCTCAGTAGCTCTTGATTTGGGGAAATGTGGTATAGAAGACAAAGGGCTTGTTTTTCTTTCGGCAGATGCACGTAACGTGTATTAACTGTAGTTGCACTTCCATACTGTATTTATATGGCACTATATACAGGAGACACTTCTGTCCCCTCTGGAGTGGAACATGGCAGCTGTTTAACCATGCATTACAACACTAAACAAAAGTTTGGAACAGGAACTCAGGAAGAATACCATAACAAGTTGAAGAGGAAAGGGATTTTTAAGCAGGGTATAAATGATCAGAGCCATAAGTTAATACCCCTAGTGAAAAATGCTATGTAATTTCCATTGTCCACAAATGGCCAGGAGTTCTGATTACTTTCAGAAGACAAGTAAATGTGATTTTAAAAATAAACCAGGAATAATTAGTCTAAAATGTTTATTTTGGAAAGGTTAATTGGTGAAGAGTATTGTGAAAGATGCCTTGCTTTTCCAGTCTGTGTGGGAAATCCCTCACCACCTCTAAACTATCTAGGAACCTAGCTCACTAATGAATTATGTATAGTTTAAAATTTTCAGTGTACTTCAGACCGTTCTTAACTCTTCTCTCTTTTCTTCCTGGCCACATCTCGTTTGTTTCCCTCATGAGAGGTGATCGCATCTCAAGCGTCTAGTAAGTAGTTCAGGAAAGCTCTTCTCTCTTGGAGGGAGTACAGAAGCCTGATCTCAAACTGCCTCAGGGAAATGGGTTTTAAAATATTAATCTAATGAAGTTTAACTGTATAGTTAACTGATATTACTGATTTTGGATCTCAAACTGCTTAAAATCTGTAGGGGAAAAATAGCATCTATTCACCTTTTAACAGGGTTGGGAATTTTGGAATATTCAGTTTCCTTCTACTGTATTTTTCATTCCTTTCCTAATTTAACAAGATCTGATAATGCCAATAAAATACTTCTGCAGAAAAGCCAGTGTTGCATCAAAGAGATTTTCTAGGGAGTTTTGAGTGTGAATGTCTTCATGGGAATCTTGCCAGAACTGAGATTTCTGTAAACTAACTTTCAATTCAAAGGAGACTTCCTGAACTTTTATATACAGTGAGCTGCATCATTTGAGCTTCTTGAGAGATAATGTTAGTAATTATAACCTTAACACCATTGAACAATTATAACATTTTTTTCTAAATTGCTAGGTACACTTTACTGGTGTGAAAGTTTTTCTGCCTTGTTGCTTAAGAACTCTACCCTTTGGTTTTAGAAGCAAAAATCACAAAAGGAAAGATCTGTTTTGTTGGTACACACTTTGAAAATGCAGTCATTTCACCTTTTGTCCCTATCCTATTTTTGAGCTGCAGAGCAATTTTGAAATCTGCTGGTGATTCTACCAACAGAACTATGCTAGAGGGTACATGGTTGTGCTTTGCGATATAGAGGTGCTGGCCTTTAGAGCTGGCCTAAATTCTGACTTAGTCTTTCTAAAACATTTTCCCCTTCATAAGCAAATCACTAGATTTCTGCTATTTTTGTAAGAAATGGGTTTAGGGAACTGTTGCATTAATGCAGAATGGATTTTTCCTAGAGTTGTATTATATCATCCTTTACAAGCAAATAAGTGTAGAATTTTTTTATTTCTATTTTCTACTTCTATTTCTTGACTGTGAATTTGCCAGCACAGCATAATACTCTCAAGCTCTCTGGGAAATAGTGTTTCAACTTGTTTTATACTCTCCTGGTATTGGCTTTTATTGCTGTTAGTCTGAGAGTTTTAAGAACTATCTTGTCAATATAATCTGTCAGTTCCTAATATACAAACAGAAAGAGAGAAGAATAACCCTTGAATAGCCATGTTTAACAGACGTTTCCATTGTGGATAGGAGTGGTTTCACATTCTCTCACTAACAGTAACTTACAACAATGTAGCAGACTGCTGGACTGTTCTGAATGATCATACTATATCAAGAATTGTTGGGTGCGGCTTGATCCTCTGAGATGCAAGGCCATTCAGCTCCATTGGATGGTGGTAAGACTTGTGAGCACTTGAGGTTTGGCCTACTATTTTCTGGCAAATAAAACATTAAGGAGCCTAACTTTGCTTCCATAGTCAGTGGGAGTTTTGTCAGTGAGTTCAGAGGAAGACTATGGATAAGTATATTTTCCCCAGCTAGTCACCTCCAGACGACTTAATTCTTTTGTGGCACTCTGAATTTTAGCATGGCAAGGTGAGAGTTCTTGATTGCCATTTGTCACGGAGTCCCTGGGCGATGCTCTGGAACTGCTCCCTACAAAGCCAGTCAGGACTCTGGGGAAGTCTCCTTTCTGTGAGCAGACTGTCTGCAGGACACACAGCTTCCACCTTCTTGGGTCTGACCTCAGAGCATTCAGCATCCTCTCTGCCCTTCCATGCGCTTCCCACAGTGAGTCCGGCCAGGCGGGGTCCTGGAAAGCCAGAGGGTCCTGCACCCCAACTCCACAGTCAGTCGTAATTCTCAGCCAGCCAGTAAAACAGAGGTTTATTAGACGACAGGAACATGGTCTAAACCAGAGCTTGTAGGTGCAGAGAACAGGACCCCTCAGCTGGGTCCATTTTGGGGGGCAGTGAGCTAGACAGCCATGTCTGCCCTTCACTCCATGTCCCCAACCAGCCCCAACTGAAACTCTCTCCAGCCCCTCCTCCTCTGGGCTTTGTCCCTTTCCGGGCCAGGAGGTCACTTGATTCCTTTGTTCTCCAACCCTTTAGCTCTCACCTTGCAGGGGGGAAGGGCCAGGCCATCAGTTGCCAGAAAACAGGGTGTTGGCCATTCTGTGTCCAGACCCCTGCACGTACCTGCCCTCTAGGGCTCTGCAACAATCATACACCCTTATCCCACCACCTAGATACTTAAGAACTGCATAGGGGAAACCGAGGCACCCCCACAATATTCAGAGGAAACATTAAGAACAGTCCTGCTTCGTCACATTGATTGCCATTCCTCTGGGTGGATTTATTCAGGATGACCACCCAAAAAAACCAACCAAACAAAAACGGAGTTCCACAAACCTTATTGGAATGGTTTTAATTAGTAAATATTATCAGGAGCTCTCTTATGGTAAGGCTTATTTTTCATCCATGGTAAAGATGACAGAAATATTCAGAACGTGAGTGAACAAAACAATTAAATATAAATTAAACTGTAGCAATAAGGCCTTCCTGCATTAAATAAAAAGCAATTACATCGTGATAAAGTAGTAGTTGTCCAAAGGTAAAACAGTGACATGTTCCAGAGTTTTCTTTTTCTACAAGCTACTGAATCCTTTCAGTTCAGGTATTTCCTGCCTTCAGTAAAAACTGTATAGGTGAGTAGAAATTAAGTCTAGTCACTGTTTAGCCAAAATCACAGCTGAGATGAAGATAATACTTAGATATGTTATTGTAAGGACAATGGCTCTAATTTTTGAACTCTTAACATAAGAACTTTGTTTCTGAGAGTATCAGAATGCAACTTGTAAGCATACTGGTGGGCTTCTTCTGCAATGCATGCAGCTTACCCTGGAAATTGTCATTCCTGTCTAATAAGATTACATTTAAAATGGCACAGTAAAGTTTTCCATTATTAACCTAGTTTCAAATTCCAGTGGGCTGAAATCCTGACACTCTCTGGGGGGAAAAAACAAAGAAAAAAAAATCTCTCAAACTCCTGCATATTTTTAGGGGGTTGTGTGTGACCAATTAGCTATTTTCTTATTGATGTTTAGGATGGTAACTTGAATTAATAGTAGGCAAATGGCCATTTTATTAAGCTGTCATATATTGTGTAGATATAGAATGCTAAACAGGTGTGAAATATTGTGGCCAAAGTTTCCAAACTTGGGAGCCTAACCACATACCCTGATTTTTCATCGGCACTGAGGACCGGTAGCTGTCATTGACTTCATTGGGAATGGTGGGTGTTTGGTGATCGGGTTACGAGACTAATTGCACCTGGTGTTCTCTTGGAGTGCACCCCATAGGTTTCAGGCCTCTAGACCCAGGGGTTCTTAACCCTTTTCTTTCTGAGTCTGTCGTCCCCGTCCCCCCCCCCCCCTCCACATGCTATAAAAACGCCACAGCTAGACCACCTGTGCCACAACTGTTTTTCTGCATATAAAAGCCAGGGCCAGTGTTAGGGAGTAGCAAGCAGGGCAATTGTCTGGGGCCCTATACCACAGAGGACCCCACAAAGTTAAGTTGCTCAGGCTTTGGCTTCAGCCTTAGGTGACGGGGCCCCAGGCTCCAGCCCTGCTTGGTGGAGCTTTGGCTTTCTGTCCTGGGCTGCAGTGGCCCTGCTTGGCGGCCCACCTAAAACCTGCTCATGGCCCCCCCCAAAGGAGCCTCTGGTTGAGAACTACTGCTGTATACATCATGACTCAGGGTGGAATCATGATTCTCCCATTCTCAAATCACCCTTGAACTGCAGTCCCCTGGTATTAACCATGATTACTGCAGCAGGCCTGACTTCACTGCAGGCACTGAAGATCTGTTCCCTCCAGGAGCAATAACAATGGCATCCAGTGACCCAACAGTTGTCTTACAGCATTTATTTTGAACAAAAACATTTGACAGACTGCAAACAATAAACCAGTCTCTCTGCATGCCTGCCTTTTCCAAAGGCTTCCCATTCTCTGGATGTTTGGGAAGAGACAGCTCTTTCAGACTCCTCTACAGCTTCTCTGTCAACCTGTCCCCCTGATGGTTGACCTCTCCTCTCCCGAGAAGGACTTTTTAACTGTTAAGTGTTTGTGATCATTGGGTTTCTAGCTTGGCAAAAGAAGGCTTGCATCTTCATGGGAGACATGATGTAGAATCTTCAGAGCTAATAGTTTCCCATGTTGTCTTGTAATTGCCCTCAAGTTTCTGCTCAGAGGTTGCTTATCTGGATCCATTGTGTTGCTTCCCTGTTTGTTTTTCTCACAGCTCCCTAATAAGCTAGATAATACGTTTATCCAGAAAGTATTGTTGTATATTGGGTTATAATTTCTCCTCACTGACCAGGTCACACATAGCGTACATAAAATCTTAATCTCTGTATTAGATTACATAGCAATTCCACATCCATCACACTTGGCACTTGTGAAAATCCATCGGTTTAGTAAGTGTCTAATCTCGGGCACTATTTTAGTTTACTTGCTTAATCTTTAGCATATGCTAAAGTCACATCCCATTTATTTTGAAAAATGTTTCTGTAAGGAATTGAACTTCTTGCATTTCTCCTTCTGAAAACACCCCTGAACTGTACTTACTGTGTGCAGCGTTTTTGTTGGAAGACTGTATCTTGTTTTTTCTTAATGTCTTAGCTTTTTGGTTGCAAGCAACGTTTACTCTAAGTCCCCAGATTTTAACTGGGTGTTCAGTGAGTTGATTTCATTACCAAAGGCGCCTTTCACAATATTTGTCTGCTGGTGCTAAAAAGAGGTTCAGAATATCACATCTCGTGTCTCAGAGGCATCTGTTCTCTTGGGCGTCTTATTTTTGTACATACAGTGTAAGTAAAAACACAGTATGGCTCTGCAGCGAGGTGAAAATTCTCTCAAGAACAAGAGCCTTTAGTGAAGTGAAGTTACACCAGCACTGAAGTTGAAATTTAAAAGTTTTCACTGTGCTTAAAGGGAAGGTTTATGTAATTTAAAACCATTCTGTAAACAAATCATAGTAATGTTGCATTCAAATATTAATGACCAGTGTTAGAGCTCTTATTTAAAACCCTCTTATCAAACAGGAATACTAAGGAGCTTAAATGACTGAATTGTTAATTTGCCTCCAGTGGACCTCCTCCATATCAGACAGATGGGGGTTATGCAAACCTGCTGCCTCTGCCCTGTAGTTTTATTTGTCTCCCCAGCAGTCAGCTGTAGGGCTTTTCTGAGGGAAATTCCAAGTTTTATTTTAAATTTCTGATAGCAGTTGGGGCTCAATGTCTGTCAATCCCAGTGGTGTTCCAAGACAGCATTTTCCTTTTGGGGAGATTGCCCTCTCAGCGTTGCTTCTCCTTCTGAGGCATTTGAAGCAGCTGCTGTCCCTACAAGCTTCAAGGAAAGAGGTAGGCCAAGAGCCAGAGGTGGTCTCTGGCTTCACCCCCTTATCAAGTCTTTCACTGGAGCTGTGCAGACACAAGACAGGCAGGGTTGGAGAAACTGCCTCAAGGGGTAAGCAGCTTCATGAGAGGAGTGATAATGGAAGGGCAGCCTGCCAGATGGAAGATTGTGCCTAAGTCCCTAGAGCCCGCTTTAGCAGCCACACTTTGGACTGCAGAGCTCAGGTGCCTCCTTCCCTATGCATGATCTTGGAACCTCATTCTGTTCCTTACAGAACTGTCCGGATGGAATCTCTCTAAGAGGAATCCTCATGCTATCAAAGTAGACTTCCTGATAGTGATCTCCAGTCAGACAAGTTTTGAAATTAGGAGCTTTCTGAAATGAGACACCTAGTGTTGTACTTTTAATTAAGACAAGCCGATCTCCCAGATGTTTCAGCATTCATTCCCAAAGTAAATTCAAGAAATATTCTTCCTTCTGATAAGTGTCAAAGTCTGCACCTTCGGAGCACTGACAGTCTAAGGGAAGAGAAGTACATTCTCCTGTACTGAGATCTGCTAGGTGTCCGTCAGTACATAAATTTACCAAGAATCTGTCAGTCATCTAGTCTTCGGCCAAAGCCATACTTTTGGTAGAAGTCTTCTCCATGCCTTAGTACCCAGATGAAGATGGAGGATATATAAAATACCTTATTTAGATGCCTGTATTTAAGGATAAACCTGCTTCCCACCCTGGAGGCACAGGGTGTGAAGATCCATTTTTATTTTTATTGATCTGTGGACCACAGAATGATGAAGAATAGGAACACTTATCTATACTTACCTGAAAATGGCCTCTCCAAGTAATAAGGTTCTTGCCCAGGAGATACCGGTCATCCCAAATAGAGATGAGAACTGATGTCCAGAGACTTGGGTTTGTTTCAGTAGTGGGAATTTCCCATAGTCTGCATTAGGAAAAATCATACTCTTTCCTCAAAGTGTATTGAATACAATCTGTAATTTAGGAGAATAGAATGGAATTATCTTGGCTATGGAATCTATCTCAACTGGTGGGGAGCTTCAGTGCCAGAGTGTTTCCCTGCTGCTGGTGAGTGACAGGTCTGGTTGTGCCCCAAGTTGCAAGCAGGCTGAAGTACCCATTGTACTGGATCTATGGACTTTATTATGTGAAGAAAGGAAGCTTTCCAGTAAGCACAGATAATTTTTCCTATTCTGCAAACATTTACGCGTGTGAATAATTTAACTCATATGAGTAGTCCTGTTGACTCATGTGGTACTAGTGTAGTTTTTCTTGTTTAGTTGGTGATCTGTCTGGTGATAAGCTCTCACCTGTACATAAGTGCTTCACCAAAACTTGTAGATGTTTATTGCAGCATTCCAATATTGCAAAATTCAAGAGGACCATTTTAAAATCAGCCTTTGTCCTAACTCAGAACATAAGAATGGCCGTCCTGGGTCAAACCAAAGGTCCATCTAGCCCAGTAGCCTGTCTTCTGACACTGGCCAGTGCCAGGTGTCCCAGAGGGAATGAACAGAACAGGTAATCATCAAGTGATTCATCCCCTGTCGCTCATTCCCAGCTTCTGGCAAACTCCTGTGCATATGGCTAAATTAGTACTTGGGAATATGATGAGGCTAATAGCTATGTGGCTCTGGGAAGAAGGATAAAGGAGTTTGAGGTACAAGTGGTGGTCTTGTCCATCCTCCCCATGGAAGGAAAAGGCCTGGGTAGAGACTGTCAAATTGTGGAAGTCAATGAATGGCTACACAGGTGGTGTCGGAGAGAAGGCTTTGGATTCTTTGACCATGGGATGGTGTTCCAAGATGGAGGAGTGCTAGGCAGAGATGGGCTCCACCTAACGAAGAGAGGGAAGAGCATCTTTGCAAGCAGGCTGGCTAACCTAGTGAGGAGGGCTTTAAATTAGGTTCACCAGGGAAAGGAGACCAAAGCCCTGAGGTAAGTGGGATACCTGGAGGAAGCAGGAGCGCGCGAGAGGGGAGGGCTCCTGCCTCATACTGAGAAAGAGGGACGATCAGCAGGTTTATCTCAAGTGCCTATATACAAATGCAAGAAGCCTGAGAAACAAGCAGGGAGAACTGGGAGTCCTGGCACAGTCAAGGAATTATGATGTGATTGGAATAACACTTGGTGGGAAAACTCACATGACTGGAGTACTGTCATGGATGGATATAAACTGTTCAGGAAGGACAGGCAGGGAAGAAAAGGTGGGGGAGTTGCACTGTATGTAAGGGAGCAGTATGACTGCTCAGAGCTCAAGTATGAAACTGCAGAAAAACCTGAGTCTCTGGATTAAGTTTAGAAGTGTGAGCAACAAGGGTGATGTCATGGTGGGAGTCTGCTATAGACCACCGGACCAGGGGGATGAGGTGGACGAGGCTTTCTTCTGGCAACTCACGGAAGTTACTAGATCGCAAGCCCTGGTTCTCATGGGAGACTTCAATCACTCTGATATCTGCTGGGAGAGCAATGCAGCAGTGCACAGACAATCCAGGAAGTTTTTGAAAAGTGTAGGGGACAATTTCCTGGTGCAAGTGCTGGAGGAACCAACTAGGGGCAGAGCTCTTCTTGACCTGCTGCTCACAAACCGGGAAGAATTAGTAGGGGAAGCAAAAGTGGAGGGAAACCTGGGAGGCAGTGACCATGAGATGGTCGAGTTCAGGATCCTGACACAGCGAAGAAAGGAGAGCAGCAGAATACGGACCCTGGACTTCAGAAAAGCAGACTTTGACTCCCTCAGGGAACTGATGGGCAGGATCCCCTGGGAGAATTACATGAGGGGGAAAGGAGTCCAGGAGAGATGGCTGTATTTTAAAGAATCCTTATTGAGGTTACAGGGACAAACCATCCCAATGTGTAGAAAGAATAGTAAATATGGCAGGTGACCTGCTTGGCTTAACAGTGAAATCCTTGCTGATCTTCAGCACAAAAAAGCTTACAAGAAGTGGAAGATTGGACAAATGACAGGGAAGAGTATAAAAATATTGCTCGGGCATGCAGGAGTGAAATCAGGAAGGCCAAGTCACATCTGGAGTTGCAGCTAGCAAGAGATGTTAAGAGTAACAAGAAGGGTTTCTTCAGGTATGTTAGCAGCAAGAAGAAAGTCAAGGAAAGTGTGGGCCCCTTACTGAATGAGGGAGGCAACCTAGTGACAGAGGATGTGGAAAAAGCAAATGTACTCAGTGCTTTATTTTGCCTCTGTCTTCACGAACAAGTTCAGCTCCCAGACTACTGCACTGGGCAGCACAGCATGGGGAGGAGGTGACCAGCCCTCTGTGGAGAAAGAAGTGGTTCGGGACTATTTAGAAAAGCTGGACGAGCACAAGTCCATGGGGCTGGATGCGCTGCATCCGAGAGTGCTAAAGGAGTTGGCAGATGAGATTGCAGAGCCATTGGCCATTATCTTTGAAAACTCATGGCTATCGGGGGAAGTCCCGGATGACTGGAAAAAGGCTAATGTAGTGCCCATCTTTTAAAAAAAAGGGAAGGAGGAGGATCCTGGGAACTACAGGCCAGTCAGCCTCATCTCAGTCCCTGGAAAAATCATGGAGCAGGTCCTCAAGGAATCAGTTCTGAAACACTTAGAGGGGAGGAAAGCGATCAGGAACAGTCAGCATGGATTCACCAAGAGATTAGTCAGGCATGACTTGCCAGTTGCCTTCTATGATGAGATAACTGGCTCTGTGGATGAGGGGAAAGCAGTGGACTTGTTGTTCCTTGACTTTAGCAAAGCTTTTAACACTGTCTCCCACAGTATTCTTGTCAGCAAGTTAAAGAAGTATGGGCTGGATGAATGCACTATAAGGTGGATAGAATGCTGGCTAGATTGTTGGGCTCAGCAGGTAGTGATCAGTGGCTCCAGGTCTACTTGGCAGCCGGTATCAAGTGGAGTGCCCCAAAGGTCGGTCTTCAGGCCGGTTTTGTTCAATATCTTCATTAATGATCTGGAGGATGGTGTGGATTGCACCCTCAGCAAGTTTGCAGATGACACTAAACTGGGAGGAGAGGTAGATACACTGGAGGGTAGAGATAGGATACAGAGGGCCCTAGACAAATGAGGGGATTGGGCCAAAAGAAATCTGAGGTTCAACAAGGCCAAGTGCAGAGTCCTGCACTTAGGACGGAAGAATCCCATGCACCGCTACAGACTAGGGACCGAATGGCTCGGCAGCAGTTCTGCAGAAAAGGACCTAGGGGTTACAGTGGACGAGAAGCTGGATATGAGTCAACAGTGTGCCGTTGTTGCCAAGAAGGCCAATGGCATTTTGGGATGTATAAGTAGGGGCATTGCCAGCAGATCGAGGGACGTGATCGTTCCCCTCTATTCGACATTGGTGAGGCCTCATCTGGAGTACTGTGTCCAGTTTTGGGCCCCACACTACAAGAAGGATGTGGAAAAATTGGAAAGAGTCCAGCGGAGGGCAACAAAAATGATTAGGGGACTGGAACAGTCCTGGTAGCGTAGGGCCTGAGGAGGGAGTCTACATAGCCAGACAATCCTGCTGTCAGGGTGCCAATGCCTGAGATGATGGGGCGCCCAGGATTTCCAGGTTTATGGATCTTGGGTAGTAGATAGAATATCCCAGGTCGGGGTTCCAGGGGTGTGTCAGCCTCAGAAACAACTCTGACATCATAATCAAAAAGGCTGACAAAGGAGGTGCTGTTGTCATCATGAATAGGTCGGAATATGAACAAGAGGCTGCTCGGCAGCTCTCCAACACGAGTTTCTACAAGCCATTACCCTATGATCCCACTAAGAGTTACCAAAAGCAACTACAGCATTTGCTCAAGAAACTTCCTGAAAAAGCACAAGATCAAATCCGCACAGACACACCCCTGGAACCCCGACCTGGGATATTCTATCTACTACCCAAGATCCATAAACCTGGAAATCCTGGGCGCCCCATCATCTCAGGCATTGGCACCCTGACAGCAGGATTGTCTGGCTATGTAGACTCCCTCCTCAGGCCCTACGCTACCAGCACTCCCAGCTACCTTCGAGACACCACTGACTTCCTGAGGAAACTTCAATCCATCAGTGATCTTCCTGATAACACCATCCTGGCTACTATGGATGTAGAAGCCCTCTACACCAACATTCCACACAAAGATGGGCTACAAGCCGTCAAGAACACTATCCCCGATAATGTCACAGCTAACCTGGTGGCTGAACTTTGTGACTTTGTCCTTACCCATAACTATTTCACATTTGGGGACAATGTATACCTTCAGATCAGCGGCACTGCTATGGGTACCCGCATGACCCCACAGTATGCCAACATTTTTATGGCTGATTTAGAACAACGCTTCCTCAGCTCTCGTCCCCTAAAGCCCCTACTCTACTTGCGCTATATTGATGACATCTTCATCATCTGGACCCATGGAAAAGAAGCCCTTGAGGAATTCCACCATGATTTCAACAATTTCCATCCCACCACCAACCTCAGCCTGGTCCAGTCCACACAAGAGATCCACTTCCTGGACACTACAGTGCTAATAAACAATGGCCACATAAACCCCACCCTATACCGGAAACCTACTGACCGCTATTCCTACCTGCATGCCTCCAGCTTTCACCCTGACCACACCACACGATCCATCGTCTACAGCCAAGCTCTGCGATACAACCGCATTTGCTCCAACCCCTCAGACAGAGACAAACACCTACAAGATCTCTGTCAAGCTTTCTTACAACTACAATACCCACCTGCAGAAGTAAAGAAACAGATTGATAGAGCCAGAAGAGTTCCCAGAAGTTACCTACTACAGGACAGGCCTAACAAAGAAAATAACAGAACGCCACTAGCGGTCACCTTCAGCCCCCAACTAAAACCCCTCCAACGCATTATTAAGGATCTACAACCTATCCTAAAGGATGACCCAACACTCTCACAAGTCTTGGGAGACAGGCCAGTCCTTGCCTACAGACAGCCCCGCAACCTGAAGCAAATACTCACCAACAACCACATACCACACAACAGAACCACTAACCCAGGAACTTATCCTTGCAACAAAGCCCGTTGCCAACTGTGCCCACATATCTATTCAGGGGACACCATCACAGGGCCTAATAACATCAGCCACACTATCAGAGGCTCGTTCACCTGCACATCCACCAATGTGATATATGCCATCATGTGCCAGCAATGCCCCTCTGCCATGTACATTGGTCAAACTGGACAGTCTCTACGTAAAAGAATAAATGGACACAAATCAGATGTCAAGAATTATAACATTCGTAAACCAGTCGGAGAACACTTCAATCTCTCTGGTCACGCAATCACAGACATGAAGGTCGCTATCTTAAAACAAAAAAACTTCAAATCCAGACTCCAGCGAGAAACTGCTGAATTGGAATTCATTTGCAAATTGGATACTATTAATTTAGGCTTAAATAGAGACTGGGAGTGGCTAAGTCATTATGCAAGGTAGCCTGTTTCCTCTTGTTTTTTCCTCCCCCCCCCCCCCCCCCAGATG
This sequence comes from Caretta caretta, assembly GCF_965140235.1. Lineage (NCBI taxonomy): Eukaryota > Metazoa > Chordata > Testudines > Cheloniidae > Caretta > Caretta caretta. The sequence goes on from NC_134230.1 coordinate 18,595,512, forward strand.
TTCTGGTTTAACTTGGATTTAAACTTGGAGAGTGGTCAGTTTAGATGAGCTATTACCAGCAGGAGAGTGAGTTTGTGTGTGTATGGGGGTGGGGGGGATGTGAGAGAACCTGGATTTATGCAGGAAATAGCCCGACTTGATTATGTAAAGAGTTGTCACTTTGGATGGGCTAGCACCAGCAGGAGAGTGAATTTGTGTGGGGGGGTGGAGGGTGAGAAAACCTGGATTTGTGCTGGAAATGGCCCACCTGTTGATCACTTTAGATAAGCTATTACCAGCAGGACAGTGGGGTGGGAGGAGGTATTGTTTCATATTCTCTGTGTGTATATAAAGTCTGCTGCAGTTTCCACGGTATACATCTGATGAAGTGAGCTGTAGCTCACGAAAGCTCATGCTCAAATAAATTGGTTAGTCTCTAAGGTGCCACAAGTACTCCTTTTCTTTTTGCGAATACAGACTAACACGGCTGTTACTCTGAAACCTGTTTAGTCTACGGAAGAGAAGAATGAGGGGGGATTTGATAGCTGCTTTCAACTACCTGAAAGGGGGTTCCAAAGAGGATGGCTCTAGACTGTTCTCAATGGTAGCGGATGACAGAACGAGGAGTAATGGTCTCAAGTTGCAGTGGGGGAGGTTTAGGTTGGATATTAGGCAAAACTTTTTCACTAGGAGGGTGGTGAAACACTGGAATGCGCTACCTAGGAAGGTGGTGGAATCTCCTTCCTTAGAAGTTTTTAAGGTCAGGCTTGACAAAGCCCTGGCTGGGATGATTTAGTTGGGGATTGGTCCTGCTTTGAGCAGGGGGTTGGACTAGATGACCTTCTGGGGTCCCTTCCAACCCTGATATTCTATGATTCTATTCATAATTGCTTTGAAGAGGGTATGGTAGTGATGAAGCTTCCACCTTCCTGTAAAGCTACAAGAGTCTTGTTCTCCCAGTCTTTGTTTGTGATGTCACAAGCTTGTTGCGGATAAAGGACTGATGATAAAGTAACTTTTAGGGCTAGGAGGATGGTTCTTTCACTGTCCTCCTGACTTGTAAATCTGATTATTGTCAAAATCTGTATGCATGTAGAAGGTGACTATACATATTTAAGTACATGTTTATATTTCATCTGCTGTAACATGACAGATCCATGTCATGCATCGCATGCATACAACCTGCTTAACTTGAGCTGTATGTACCATATACAACTAGAAGGACCAGACTCTTGTCCTTTCTAGAAGTTTCGGGATTATCCAGTTATACTTCAAACTAGATTTAGAAGTGATGAGGGGAAAAGTCTTGAAATACATATGTGAATCATACTACGTAACTTACATGGCAAACTCGTATGCATTTTTTTAATACAGGCAGTGGACAAGTTCACTTTTAGTAAGGGAACTGTACTGCTGGTCCTGTTTAAACATTCCATACTTAAAATACATCACATTCCTTTTTATCCGTGGTGCTGCACATTGCTATATGCTTGGCTCATTTTAATACTTTGTTTACATTAGCTCCGTGTGTGCATTATCTGAAGCTTAGTTTTAGGTTTGACTCTTTGATTCTGAAATCTCTTCGTGCCAGTGCATTCCCAATACTGACTTTGCTCTGCTTGTTGGAGTGCATTCCATTTCCTTAGATTCTTGATTGTGACACAGCTCCTCCTTCCACACATCAGGTCTGACAAGCCTCTTGTTGAAAGACACAACTCCCTTCATTGCCTGTTCATGTTTTCTATTTTCTGTATAGCTTCTGAAATTTCTTGCAAGAGTCTTGAGGCATTTTGACTCACTGAGTAATGTGACTGCAGTGGTACTGCCCACATGTTTAGTTATGCACCTGCTTAAGTGTCTTACTGGATTGGAGTCATAATGAGTAGATCCACTGTAGTTTCTAAAACAAAATACTCCTAAAACAGAACACATTTAGATTTTTATAGTAAATGCTTGGAAAAAAGTATTGGCAGTTGCTATGAGATACTTTTGTTTATAGATAACTCTGCTACCCATTTGAAGCTCAATTTGAGAGGATAAAATTGCTTGTGCAGTAACCCTTGGCTGCTAATTTTTTTGTAGCATCTTTTAAAGTGATATTCTGAGAGTACTTCATAACAATTTAGGAAACTCCTTAATAGCTTGTCAGATTTTTTTTGTGAGAAACTGAGTTGCTGTTGTTCAAAGTAAACTACTTTCCTGAATAGAAAATGAGGAGAAACAGTAGTGGGATTTAGTGCAATAACTTCGTGCATTTAGATTCCTCCCAACCAATAGGTTCAATTCCTACCACATGCTGTTAATGTTGAATATATTTCTAATTAGCTGTATTTAAGATTCACTTCAAAATTCATTTTTACATTTTCATAAACGGATAAGTGTACAAAATGGAAGCTCTGAATTCAAATTGTATAAAATGTCAAAAGGATGATTAAGGCGAATACTTGCATATGTTTACCTTTGACCATAGTAACCTCACTTATGACAACATTCACAAATAATTCATAACTTTTTATTGATATTGCAGTTGAAGTTTGATCTTAAAACTTTGATCTGTGGCTGAAGAGGCTTTTTTTAAACTGTTCTTACAAGGTCTTATGGAAGGTTAAATTTTCAGAGCTGTCCTCCATACGTTCCTTTTTCCTCTGGACTCTTTAGTCCTATTACTAGGTCTATATCAGGATAGTGTTAGTAAGACTAATCTTAATTATGCTCTATTTGTGATGGGCTGAAGCTTAAAAGTATTGTTCCAGTTTGGCTGTTCAGCAAGATTCAGAGCAATGAAACAAATTCTGGAAACTGCTGCCCAGAAGTTCAGGAATCTGATTTACTGACCTACTTTTTGTTGTACACGTAGCATAGCTTAAGATGCTTCGTGATCATGTAGCTGTTTCATCAAGATTGTTCTAAATGATGCTTTTTAACCTTTTCATTTTTCTGTGGTATAACAGTACATTTAATGATCCTTTAATTACTATCAGACTTTCTGAGGGGAAAACAGTGATTTTTAGTTTGTCTTCACAGGTGATTTTTCATGGTTCGATTTGGCAGAAGCACATGCTTTATGGGTAGCAAGCCCAGTCCTGGAGTGCAGTATGAGGATCTTGGTAAAGCAAAAGTTTTATCTGTTCAGTGGCTGAGGATCTCTTGTTCTCATACATGTTAATTATTGCCACATCAGACTGTAAATATAATTGTTGTCTCTTATAGATTGGAGGTGTCTTACACTGAGCTCCTCTCAGGCTAATTTGAAGTTCTTATTAGTGTTGTCTCTTAACCAATTTCTAACAGAATTCTAACAAAATTATAACATCACAAGAGTCAAGAGACTGAAAGCTCAACAGCAGAAAGGAGGCATATTTAAATCTTTGTTACTGTTTTTTCTTAACATCTAAATTCTGCTGCCTAATGAACACTTGGGTGAAAAGACATCTTGAGCATCAAGCATTCCGTCCCTTCAAGTAAGGTGTGAGAGCTCCCACTGTGGTTATAGAAAAGGAGTACTTGTGGCACCTTAGAGATTGACAAATTTATTTGAGCATAAGCTTTCGTGAGCTACAGCTCACTTCATCAGATGCACAAGTACTCCTTTTCTTTTTGCTAATACAGACTAACACGGCTGCTACTCTGAAACCTGTCACTGTGCTTCTTTGTGAGAGATCCCCCCCCGGAATGTCTCCAGCAAATCCTGGGAAGGCCAGACTTCATGTTCCTGATATTTCTAAGATTAAAAAAAACCCAAACCTTTCAGGCTGCCTTTATACATAAGGGTGGAGGGTGGGGAGGGCAGTTTAAAAAAAAAAAAAAAAAGTCCTTTGACAAGTTGCATTTAAAACTTGAGGTCAATTACAAAACTGTCCATTTGCAGAAAGTAGTATTCCTCTCTTTCTTAAATCCTGCCTCTAGAGGCATAGTAGCGCAGCAGTCCTGAGTGCGTCTTGCAGGAAGTTCCTACATCTCTCAAACTGTTGTGCAGTGGGGAAGTAAAGGGACAACAGGTTTCCTGTAATGCAGTTCACTGTTAAGGGAAACCCAGTTATTTTCAATTGAGAATCTAAACTAAAATGAATTATCCATCTAAAGATCATATAAGGAAATGCAGTGCTGGCTTTTCAGTACAGTCTGTTTTTAACCTGGATTAGAAGAGATTATTGTATCTGGGCATGCATGAGCGAATAAACTCAAGAGCTGATCTACCTCTGGAGTTCTTTGTGAAGTGATATCCTGGTGACAGGGAAGTCCGTTGCTTGGGGGCTTGATGCCCACTATTGTCTGTTTAGGCACTGTGTGTGTGTGTGTGTGTGTGTGCACGCGTGTGTGCGCGCTCACAGTACAAAACCTTTCCATTATTCTACATCTTGAACTTGATCCACAGGAGTTGTAAGTCTTAGCCCCTAAACTAACAGTTGTGTAACCATATCATGTGACTCAAGTGGGCTGGTGTTGGTGGTGGCCTTTTTAAAATCACGGGGCTACAAAAGCTGGTATCTGTTTTTTTGTTTGTGTTTTTCCCTTTTTTCCAAACCTGTTAGTGCTGAAATTCTCCAAGTCAGAGCCATAGTTCTGGAAGTTTAAAATCTTTAAGTGCCTTTTTAACTCAGTATTGACACTCCGACCAAAACTTCAGTTTGAACTTTTTAATAGGAACAGAAATGACATAGTGCATCTAATTTAAGATACTACACTACTGAGGAGATGAAATCCTCACTATACCAATACAGTTTGAGTGTGTGGTTGAGGGGCAAGGAAAACAGTATAGGTTTCTAAACTATTAATTTATGGTGGGTTAACACTTTACAATCCAAGTGAACTTTTTGGGGTAGGTACTGTCTTTTTATTCTGTGTTCGTAAAGCACCTAGCAAAATAGAGTCTTGGCCATGTCAAGGGCTTGTAGGTGCTACTACCCCTGGCTTGCAAGAAGACAGCATTTTCATAATATAAGTAATGGGTGGTAAATTTCACTTTTAAAAGCATAGGTGAGTTGACAGTATTCCAGACAATATGCCCTTCTGGATGGATGGTGCGGTCAGATTTTGGAATGTCTTGAGATAGACATCTCTATTTAGCCTGTGCCCTTTTGAGAATGATAGATGCTAACTTAATTGGTGACTAGTGAACTTGAATTTTCTTCACCCACTGTTTGATGTTCCTGGAGTACGTTCCTTGTAGATATTACCAGTGGGATTTGTATGCTGTGCTACTAGAACTCTTAATGAACTTTGGGACTCTGAGATGTGGATCTCTTATGATTCCTTGGCAACTAGCCTTCGGATGTTTTTGCTTTTGGTTTTTGCTGCATGTAGTTTCACTCTGCAGAAAGACTGGGATGAAGTGTTTGAAACAAAACAATAAATAGTAGATAATCAAAACTACTTTGTTCAGGACTTCAGTGGGGCACAGGTCTGCTTGTGCTGAGTAAATCATAGGATTGGAGCATAAGTCATGAGAATTACACAAATAGAATTACTTGCCTTATGTTTTTTTGGGCCTTTAGGGTATGCTCGGGTCATGTTTTCCACTTTCTCTAACAGTAAGGGCTAGTTTGTTTCTTAGCTATGGCTGGGAAGGGTGGGAACTTTTGCCTTAGGAAGCACCTAATGGAAAAGGCCATGAGGCAACAATTAAACCCAAGCTCGGGCACCCCCTGTATATTTGCCTGACTCAGCAAAGACAATGCCTCCTGCCACAAGGTCCAAATCAGTAGCAGAGTCTGCTCTTGGCCGGGTCTTGTTGGGAGAGCAGAGAGCATTCTCCTAAGCATGAGGCTAAGTCTTCCTCCAAATCCACTTTGAGCAGGTCTGATCCAGCCCTGCCTAAACCAAGCACTAGCTCAGCTCAAGAGAATTTAGGACATCCTAAGTCTGAGGCACAATAAGAGCCCACAGTCTAATGTTCCATTGACACTGGATCACAATCTGGTGGTGCCCATGCCTGTGGTACCTCCCAAGTACAAACATGGGATCCGCTGGTACCGACAAAGATTGATTGAGAACGTCGATCATCCATGGTTCTATTTTTGTTTTCATTAGCCGTTGCACAGATAGTTCTTCCCAGCATGAGAAGAGTCCTGTCTGCCTGAACCGCAGGAGCTGCAACAGAAACAGAGACCTACAGTCCTCCTGAGGACATCTTCGCTCTCCCAGACCTGGAGTCTCCTGCTCCTTTGGGCCCCTCCCTTTTGAGAGAGGTTATGATTCCACCAGGAAGCTGTCCTTTGGAAGGAGTTTGTCTTCCATTCCTTCTTCAGGCTGTGATTTTCCTCCAGTGGTACCATCAGTAGCAGCATTGTAACTGGAGTTTCTTCGAGATGTGTTGTCTAATCAATCTGTATTCCACTGTCTGCCCTCCTTCCCCTCTGCTTCAAATCTTATCTGATTCATGGTAGAGAAGGAACTGGAGAGGCAGTTGGTCTGATCTGCCCTTTATCTCCTTGGTGAGAGGCCTGAGGTGAGCCAGGGCACCAACTGTGGACCAATGGACACCACTTTCAAAATTCTCCAACTCTGGTCGTGTGGAGCACATGTGTACCCACAGTAGCATACAGATAGGGACCACACATCTCAAAGAATATCTTTGAAAGGCTTTCTTTGCAACCATAATGCCTAGAAACATCTGAAAAAATGAATGCTTATGTTCTGCAGAAACTGAATCTGGCCTGCAGGCTAGCAGTTTGAAACCTCTAGTCTAGAGCTTTTGTATTTGAAAACTTACTACTGTACATCATTGGTAACTGAGGTGCTGAGCAGGAGCAGTGAGAGCAGCGTTAACAAATTGGAAATGGAGAGACCGGCTGTGTCTCCTGGGGAACAAGTGAGTGATGGTGTTTAAAGTGGAAGGTTCACTATTTAAATAAGTGAAATTTGGGGATCATCAGAGTGGCAGGATTATCACTGATTTTGGAGGTTGTGAAATAGAACATGCATCAAATTTGAAGTTCAAGCTGTGGGTTATTCATAATTCTGAATAGCTTGATCAGGTCTTCAACTCTTCCTTAAAATTATGTACACCTTCTCAGAGTATAGCCCTGCTTCATTTTGGTCTAATGTTGGCTGCTAACTTGTGTTAACTGTGAGGAACTGGGAGAGAGTTGACACCTGTGAGCCTTGGTGGGAAGGATCATATTTCCTGAGTGGAATGGATGAATTAAGAAAAATGTATCTTAGTTCTCATTCAAGGTAAATGGGTAGTAGGGCTTATTGGACATCTTTCAAAAATAAAATTATACTTGAGACCATCTGCTCCCAAGCTCAATCATATATGGTGTGATAAATCTGTGCTTATGTCTAAGTCTTTGGGGACTAAATCATCTACTAAACTTGTAAGATCTCCAATTAGAGAGAAAGTGGGTGAGATAATATCTTTTATTGGACCCAACCTCCCCCACCTAGTCTCTCTAATATCCTGGGACCGACATGGTTACAACTACACTGCGTACAAGCTCTCCAGTGTCTGACTTCTTGGCCCTCACTCTTAAGAAAAGGTGTGTTACTATAGAAAGGACCATAGCCATGATTTAGTACAGCTTTGGTCTAATGGTGATCTTACTAGAGAGAGCACAAAATAGCCACCTCACTTTTACCATAATACAGGATGTGGCTTGGAGACACCTGTCTTATGGATCCAGGTCTATTGCTGTGGGAAGTAGCTAATAGTGTTTGTGGAAAGAGTGAAACCTTGATAACCTTTCAATCCATTTATCATTGCCTGTAGTTCCTATTTTGAGGCATCTGAAACAGTAATGAAACAGAGCAGATAACACTATGTAGTGCGTTATGTCCACTGTTTGGCATTGCGATAGACTGGGTAATGAAGAAGGGTGTTAGCAATGTGAGTAGATAGCAAATGCCTAGAAGATCTAGACTTTGCCAGTGATGTTGCACTACAGAGCATCACTGCCTTAAAGCTTCCAAGACAGATAACATGGCAAAAACAGTAGGCCAAGCATGGTTCAAAATTAGCTACACCAAAACAAACATCCTCAAAACGTAGATGTCAAGCATCATCATCACAGTAGAAGGCAAAAACAAAAAGAACAGTTCCTGGGCAGCATCATACTAGCCAATGGAGACCTTGAGAAGGAAGTAACATTTAGATAGAAATGCATCTGAAGAAGTGGTTTTTTACCCACGAAAGCTTATGCCCAAATAAATCTTAGTCTTTAAGGTGCCACCAGGCTCCTTGTTGTTTTTTTAGATAGGAAAGGTGTCCACAGCAGTTACTAAACTCAACATGGAAATCAGAGATACTAGAAAAAAACTGAGAAATCAAAGGTATATCAGACCAAAACTGAGCATTTTCAATTCAAACATAATCTCAGTGCTAACATATGGCTGTGAGAGCTGGAGATCTATCAAAACACTGGACAAAAACTAGACTCCTTCAAAAATAAGTGCCTATGAAAGATCCTTGCCATTGGATGGAAAGAATTAATCACCAACGAAGAGATCAAAGAAATCTCCAACCTCTGGGTGTAGGATGGGAAGAACAGTAGATAAACTTTCGAGGGTAGGGAAAAGTACAGTGTACAATAAAGCTAAAGCTTGTCGCCTAATTCATGAGTCTCCTTGCCCCAGAATCTTTCATAAATTATCTTTACTTTTGCAGTGGTGCAAAAGTGATTGTTGCTTGTTGGATAGGTATATTTATAAAATAAGTTCTGTGATTACAAATTTGTCATGATTTGCATACAATACTTCTGAACTTCATGTGATTGCTTTTTATTCCAGTTAAGTAATTTTCCAGATTTATTTGCAGATGCTTTTAAATCTATAATTAGATAAAAAAATGCAATGCTCTTATGCAATGCAGTGTTCTTTAAAATGCCTTCAAATTCAGTGTCCCCTAAATTACATTCATATGAATTTATGGACATACACTGTACAGTACATGCTGACACCAGGAACAAGAGCTGGCCAGTCTGTCTATGAACAGTGTGCTGTGGTATGCAGTGTCGTGGTACTTAAAGAATTTAGTGAACCCTGTATGAAGTGCACAAAAGAAGTTTATCATTTCACTATAAAGTTATATCCTGTCTGCAGAGTATTCAGTACAATGCAGAAAGTGAGTGCTTACCAGACGTCAAGACCACTGTTTTTCTTTAGTCATAGTGGGTACCTGACTTGGTTACATTGCTGGAAGCTATGTTAATGACTTAAATCATAATGGATGTGCAGTGAAACACCCAGTGGGTTTCATCTTGCTCTAAGCTTGTTGTTTGTCTATCTATAGACTTTTTCTATTTCAGAGGTTTTCTTTGCTAAGCCACAATAATTTGATGTCAATTGGAAAGATCCCTTATGGAATTCAATAGGGAAACTCTGCTTAATAGACTCTGAAGCTATTAACTATTTAACTGCTAGGCACGCCCTCTTACGTATGCATATTTCTGGGGTGATTAATCATTGGAGTCTCTGAAATGTCAGGATTTCCTGGATACATGGAAATACCACAGAAAGTGTTCCCCTATTGCATGCACCCAATCACATCAGAAAAGTTAAAGCAGTTCAGAGAGAAATCCTAATGGAATTCATTCCTTTTAAATGGCCATAGTCAAGGTGTATGTAACTACTTGCTTTTCATCACTTAGAAGGCTGATACTGAAATCCGTCTCCCTACCAAACTGTGTTAATTATACATGCTTGCTACCCTATCAGTAGAGCATGGTTGCTGGGCTATTGGCAAGTATATATTGCATTAAAATGCACTGAAATGTTTTGGGGTTTAGGAAGTGAAAAGAACCTACACAGATTACAAGCTTTCCAAACCAATTGGTAGTTATATACATTTATTTTTCATTCTTAGTATCTTTTAAGTAATGACTTGAAGCTGATTATTCTTTAGCCTCCAGTGCCATCAAACGTTAAGGTATCAGGGAATGCAAACCCTTTTTTTTTTTTTTTTTGGATAACCGTGTATCCATAATTTAAATAACTTAATTATTGAATTCAATTGATATCTGTTATAAGGAACTTTTTATAGGGTCATGACTGAACAAAAAATAATGCAACTTCCTGAAATGAAAGCAAATTAGTGTCACAAGGAAAAACCTGTTTTTTTTTTTAAGTGGGCAGTCGGAAAGTGTCACAACCTCGTTGTAAGATACTGTTAACAGGAACCTGACAGTTAAGTACCTTGAAGAGTTAAGTGGAACGATAATTTACCTAAAATTCTAGATTTGAGTGGTGTAACAGATTTTCCCCTTAATCCCCTGCTAAGAATGTAGGTTTACAAACTACTTAAGCATTGCAAATATACAACCAATGTATCTGTATGTGCCTCAAATATACTGTTTCATGGTGTAAGTTAATGATTACAGGGATCAAGAAGGAATTCAATATGTGGCATTTCAAAGGTGCCAGAAGCATTATAGGGTTTTTCTTATTCCTATTAAACGTTCAATTTAAAAGATCAGTAGCAATACTTTGTCATTAGTTCACTTCAAAATATATATATATTGTAGTGTCCTTGTTAATGCAAACTGAATTATTTGAATATTTTTGGTAGTGCATGTTATGACTGAGGCTGTTTGTTTTTTCCTTGTTTTGTAGGACTCTGTTGCATTGAGACCAACAATCCAGTTTCAAGGAAACCAAGGGGTAAGTTTGTGTATGGATCTGGCTGGAAGGCTGTCCCATGGGTGTAGATACTGACTGCTTTAAAGTTAACCTATGTGGGATCTGTCCTGGGTTAAAAAATGAATTAGATAAGTTCATGGAGAATAAGTCCATCAATGACGGCCAAGATGGTCCGGGATGCAACTCGACGTTCTGGGTGTCCTTAAGCCTCCAACTGCCAGAAGCTGGGACTGGAAAATGGGATGGATCACTTGAAATTTCCCTGTTCTGTTCATTCTCTCTGAAGCATCTGGCACTGGTTGCTGGCAGAAGACCAGATACTGCACAAAATGGGCCACTGGTCTGACCCAGTATGGCTGTTCTTATGCATGTATCAAAGTCTTACCTTAATGGGTGGTGTGTGTTTGGGTTTTTTTTGTTTGTTGGTTTTTTAACAAGCATTGAGTTGTGCGCACAGTGTTATCCGAGTAAGAGCATTGGGTGTTTCTACACAAACTGTTTTTCCTTACAATTTCTCACCATTGTTTATCACTGTTGATAGCCATAGTGGGGCACATTAAAAACACCTTGCTGCCAAGAAGAATGAGGAAACCAAAAATACAAGTGATACTATGTGTGATAAGTGTAGCAATTCATGGAAGCCTTGCCTATGCCCTTGGGAAACACCTCACCCAACCTGGCAGTTCTGATGCTACATTTTGAGGTGTGAATCAGAATAATGTTGGTAGACTGCATTATTAGTGCACTGTGAAATTTGGCTTGACATCTAGTCAGTCCCAAGCAACTGGGTAGCTCCTGTGTTGAGCACACCCCAAAGTTCTTCTATTCAGGAATCTTGGTTCCTTATCATTTCTCTTCCTTTTTGCTGAATTCATCAGATGTTTATGGAAGCATGAAACTGTCTTTAGTTACTGACAATGGAGGTGCTTAATTTCCATGATCTCAACTAAAAGCAACTCAACGCTTTGATACATTTTAAAGCTGTCACTTATAGATCTTTAAATACAAAAGGAGTTATTTTTAACATTGGGACTCTCAACTAGAAAAAAGAATAATTCCTCATCAATTCTGGTGCTCAGTTCTTGATGCACTCTTTTTGTATTGAAGCATTGCATGAGTCTTAGAACTGAGTCATCTTAATTATCATGTTTTGACATGCTTAGGCACAGGAAGGAGAGTTAAGAATTGAGCTGCCTTAATACTATATACCCTTCATTTTGTTTAAATTATTTCCTTTAAAGGACAATTCTACTCTGAATGGCACTGTACGTTCCCTTACTGGGTATGTCTCTGCTGCAGTTAGACGCCAGCTGACTTGGGCTAAGGGGCTATTTAATTGCGGTGTAGACATTTGGGCTTGGGCTGCAATCCAAGCTCTAGGACCCTCCCACCTCGCAGGATCCTAAAGCCTGGGCTCCAGCCCGAGCCCAAATGTCTACACTGCACTTAAACAGCCCTTAGCCCAAATCCTGGGAGCCCAAGTCAGCCGCTACAGGGTTTTTAATTGCCATGTAGATATTCCCACTATGTCTTAACTCCAGATCAAGTTTGGTCCACTTCCAGGATGACTTTTATTCCTAATCACTGGTAGCACCAATTTACCCAGGAGTATGAAACAAGTTGTGTTCTTTCTACAAACCAGATTCTGCTCTCATTTACATTGTGTGATCCCATTGTTTTTTTGTTTGCACAGCTGTAACTGAACACTGAATATGGTCCCTGTTTTAAAACTTAGGTTTGAAAATTTTGACCTGAGTACCTAAACTTGAGCTCCTAAATTCATATTTAGTAACCTAAATGAAAAATGACCTTAGAGTGCTGAATATCTGCAGCTTTCAATGTGATTTGAGTTGAAGTAAATTGTGTCATTCTGAGTTTATACCAATGTGTTAGAATTTGGCCCTAAATAAAGATAATGAACACATGGAGCCCAAGTTGTGGGCAAAAGCTGTTTTGAACAATTTCTTCTCTAAATAGAATTAATTACAGAAACAACAGTGGCTACAGAATCAACAGTGCCTATTTAATCTGTGATTACCAAGATGGTTCTAAATACTCTGGTTTGAACATTTTATTTTTGTGACCAAGTTATAAGAACTTCTGTCAAACTAGGTAGTTTTAGGTAGAAATGCAGTCCCAGCATTTCATTGAACCAAAGTTGAGATATAGCAGGCAAAATGTGCAATCTCTCCTCCCCCTCCCCCAGCGCACATGTAACAGCTCAGTAGCATTGTGCTGAAACTATTTGGAAAAGGAAACAAATATGAGTATAATATGTAGCCCAAAGGAGAGCCTTGTGATTGGCACAGAATGGGACTGTAAATTTTAAGTCAGATTTTTAAATTGCTTACGTAAAGGCAATTTCTTATCCCTTTGTTTAAAGGGCTCCCTTTATGCCCTCAGATATAATTTGCCTGTTAAAACTGCTTTCCCTTGTTAAGGTGAGAACTTTGTCAACAGTATATTTGGCTCCTTCCCAACCCTGTTTTAACCTTAACTTTCATGAGCCAGAAAAGTATACAGATTTCTTCCTGGATTTTGTAATTGGGTTTGTACCCATGTCCAAGGCATTTTCATTTTAAATAATTTCATGCTGAATCGTTGGCTGCAGGGTTGGCCAGCAGGTTCTGGAAGCCTTCCCTGCTGCTGCCAGCTCATCCCAAAGGGATGCTGATCTCTAACCCGAGCGAGTCTTTGGGATGGTGGATTGCGATGGAAGTCTCTGGCTGTCATCTTGTGGTAGTCTTAAACCTCATGCTGTCGTGATGACATGATTTACCTCTGCAATGTCGCTGAATATACAGTGTCCAGTCTCTCATGACCACTCAGTGAACTGATAGGGATTGGCTGACAGGTCTTTTCATAAAAATTCAGATAAATTCAGTGTTGATAAATGTGAAATACATGCTGGAGAGCATAATTAGAACTCACACACCTTATAGATGTATTTAACTGGATGCACACAGGAAAAGTGGGGCATTATCGTGGTCAGCTCAGTAAAGACCTTTGTTCAACATGCAGCAGAAGTCAAAGCAAACAAAATGGTAACATGCATAGGGAATGGGTGGGAGAAGAACACACACAATGCTATAATGCATCCTAAAAATAGTTTGCCTCACCTGGAATGTTCAGTCCTGGTCACTCGATCTGAAAAAAAGATGTAGCTGATTTAGAGGGGGTAGGGAAATGGGCAACAGGAATGAATATGTGGCATGGAAAATTGCTGTCATATGCAAATTGAAAAACAAGGGACTACTTCCTCTAGAGGAGATAAGAGAACACGTTTTTAAAAATACACATAATAAATGGTGTAGAGACAGGAAATGAGGAACGCCATTCTCTGGTTTAAGTTGATGTGGATCCTGTTGTAAGTACGTATGTGCCACGTGCATGTGCGATTGGATTTTTTAAGTAACTCAGTCCAGGCCATGCATGCACCCGATGTCACCTCGTGCCCCTGTATGAGGGCATAAAGGGTGGGGCGGCCAAGACCTTCCCTCCATTCCCTTTTACTACTTGTGGCAGCGAGATGGAACCTGACGAGTGTCCAACTTGCTGGTTCTTAGCTTTGGCTACATTTCTTCAAACGCTTCATAATAACATCCAGAACTCTTCTGAGTCTCTGACATGCCACTGCTGTCAACGCTATCATTCCATCTGGAGTGAATGTTCAGCCAGACCCCTATGCAGGCCTTCTCAACATGGTGGATTTGAAACCTGTGGGCTTCAAGCACTACCTATCTTGTGATGGGCTAATTCCACTGAAAGATGAACACAGCAGGTGCCTCTTCTGCTTAGGAGAGTCCCACGTACTGAGCAGTTGTGCTTGCCAGTCACCTACAGTGGAATCCACATGGACATGTACTTGAAGAAAGAATGGTTACTTACCCTACAATGACTGTGGTTCTTTGAGATGTTGTTGTCTGTGTGGATCCCACAACTCGCCCTTTATCCCCACTTTTTGAAGTCCTCAACAACATTGGCTTTGAATTACAGGGGAAGTGAGGGAAGATCGTGGCTGTTCCCCTTATGCCTTTGTATAAGCACCTGCAGTGGAATCCATACTGACTTCCACATCTTGAAGAGCCAGAGGTACTGTAAGGTACCTCTCTCTTAATACAAGAACAAGGGGACCTTCAGTGAAATTAAGTGTCAAATTCAAAACCAATAAATACTTCCACACAACATAACTAACCTGTGAGGCTCATTGCCACAGGATATCACAATCCAAGAGCTTATCAGGATTCAAAAAAATGATTACTGGTAACAAGAATATCTAGAGCTGTTCTGGTAAATTTAAAAAAAAAAAAAGGAAGGAAGGGATATAAACCCTCATGTTTCAGCCAAGCTTTAACTATTGGGGGTCAGCAGGAAACTTTCCCTGGGGCAGGCTATCCTGTAGCTGTCTGAAAAGTTTCTTACAGCTTCTTCTGAAGTATGTGGGACTGGCCTTTGTTGATGGAATACTCTACTATGTGGCCACTAGTCTGTTCCTGAATGGCAATTATTACATTCCTAGTAGAAGTGGAACAGATTTATACTCAAATTTGGGGATATCTGGGGCAGTTTCCAAGAGAGAGCTTAGCTTATAAGAAGGGATCTTGTGTCTCAGTTTCACTGTCTTGGAAAATTAAGTAGAGCAAAATTACATGGTCTATTTCTTGGAAGTAAAGTTTTACCTTCTGACTTGCCATCACACAGGATTGCAGCTGAAATGAGAATTGAATTCAAACGCTGTACTTAGCTCCCTGTCTCTTTTGTGATTCTGCGGCCATGGAATTTGCTGCAGAATCCACCCCTCACCAAAGAAGCGTGCAGCAGAATCTATGCTTTCATTTTGTAAATATTACACTTCTAGCCCTTATGTGGTTGTGAAGAAAATCTTCCAAATGTGAATTAAATAGGTGTTAACAAAATCTAGTAATCCCTTCCCTGTGCAGGTGCTCACATTTCAGTGCCTTGTAGTTTCGCAATCCCACTAACTCTCCAGGCCACTAGCAAAACAGGGAAGTAAGGTATAATAGCTTTTTGTAAGGTTTCAAACAAAAATAACCCCAAGCCCCTTTTTGATTTTGGGTGCTGAAGGCATGCAGAGAAGGCACCTCTTTCAGGCTTTCTTTATAGATGGTGGAATTTTTTTGAAAACTTCCATGTGAGGCAGGCACTCAGCATGGAAAATTCATGCCCCAAAAGTTAAAGATCGGCAGCTGTAAGCAACTGAAAACAAGGTCTTATAATGGGATGTGTTGGGCAGCTTTAATTCAGCGGTGCTGTCAGCCCTGCCTGCAATGAAGAAGCCCACAAGGTGCACAAATGTCCCCCTTGACTGGTCACCTTTTAAGGATCTAAATATTATTTTCACTGTAAACTTTCTAATAAGAGTTAGAAGAAGTTTCCCATTCTAGCTGTTTACATTATCTTCCTTCTCCAAGGATATAGTTTCAGTGGGAAAATTCATCTGAACAACTTAAAAGTACAACTTCTGCTCCCCTATCCTGTCCCTTTATTTAGTGAGGTTGACACTGCAGTGTTATCAACAGAACTGGAGATCAGCATTCTTAAACCTAGTGCATTTTTGGCCTGCTTGAAATAAAACCTATTTATCAATGTTATTTTTAAAGTGTAACACATTAAGGAAAAAATTAGTGTACTTTATTGGATTTTTTTGGCCACTAATTTAAAGGTTCACAGAATAGTTTTTAATAGAAACTGCTGTCAGTCATCTGTAATTGTAGCATACCCTATACATATGTTGAATGAAAAGGGAATTAAGCAGCATGATTACCTCTAACATGGCCATTTAATGAGTGAAACACTGAGACCTGCACAGTTCGAGCGGCACTGAGGCATTGTGGGTAGAAAGAGGCTGTTGGCAGCCCAGAGCTGACCTCTGATTGCCTTGTTGTCAACTGTGTAATTAATTGCACTGCCAAGTAAAGGCCAAAGGTAGAGCTTTGAAGGGAGCGAGAACCAGCTCAGATGGGGCAGATAGAAGGAGCTTTGTCTTTTTTTATTGTCTTTGCTGGGTAGGACAAGAAGCTGGCATTTATGTAACCCGCTGCTTTTAAATGTAGTATTCCTATATATCAGGATAGAGCCTCGCTTTAAGGAATTAGCAGGTTAGCTTTAAGGAATTTTTGGTAAATTCTCCAATTCAAGTGGAACAGATAAGAGCTAAGATCAGTAATTAACAAGTCCTCACATCCAAATGATCACATTCATGCTTTTTTTTTGGTCTATTATTTTTGGAACAAACTTATTTCCTCCTCCCCCCCATTCTTCCTTTATTTCCCTCCCTCTCCCCCCCCCCCTTTGCTGCCTTTGTATGTTACCTCAGAATGCCTGTTGCTATGGAGATGATTTTGATATAACTTTTAAGGGTCACAAGTTCTGTATCTGGGACATATTTCAAAGAAAGAATATAATTTAAAGACGCAGTTTCCAGCAACACACGTTTTTAAAGGCTGAAGCATTTTTTTCCCTGTATGCCTCCATCCTGCAGAGAAGAAAATCCTGCAAATTACTTAGAAATATTTTGGCGGGGATGGGAGGGAGCAGGGGGAATGAGAGGGTGAGAAACATTTTAAGACAAATGCATCTTCTCTTACATTGGCATTAATTCTCTAGAAATGCTCTCCATGCCATATGTCCACGTTCTTTCATTAGCATGTAATGTTTGCAATAAGTACCTCAGACCACTGTCTCCCAGCTGTCCATTCATCCCCTGGAAATGCCTTTCATCTTGATCATTATTCCATAATTAAAATATTAAGGTTGGGAGACAAATCACTAGGCACAAAAAGTTCAGGTTAATAGCGAGGCATGGCAGTGGTTCTTCATTGTCTAGGGAATGCAAAGCTGAAAAGGAGGCTGTCAGGGTTGTTGGCCCGAAATGTGGCTGACAGCTCTTTCAATTATTAGTTTGAAATCAGGAGGAAAGATCTTCCAAATATGACCGTTGTCCCAGGTAGATTACATTTGGGTCCTGAAAGCTTTGACAGGTCGTCTTAATCACAAATTAGAAATTATCCTTGCTTTTGTGAGATGTGTATCTTCAAACTAGCATTGTTTTGTTAACTACTTTCTCAGTGTGTTACCATGTAATTTTTTTTATAACTTTTGGCCTTTTCAGAATGTCTGCAATAATGAAAATAGGTCATCATTGCTGTAGTGTTACTCTGCCTTAAAGCAGGTATGCAAAGGTGCTGGATCCATCACTGAAATAAGCTGCTTTGTATGATCCTCATTAAGCTACTTCAAGAGGCATATCAGTTTGTTACATTTGTATAAATATTTTTCATTATCAACACGCTTTACTTTATTGTTAATATTTCATAAAATATTCACTTTTCACTCTTTCCGTGAGACAGTTCTAAATTAGAATTCAAAAGCTTCAGGATCATAGCGTTCTCAAGGGTGACAGTTCTTGCAGTGCAAATTCTTGTGAAATGTACAAGAGTTGCTGAGGATAGTTTCTATTTCAGTAAAAGGATGTACTGAGTGGGGGGTTAGTGCTGGGTCAGATTTGCAGGTGGTGAGTGGAAAGGGGGAGCAAGGAAGAAAAAAAGTTAAGAAACTAGTTTAAATTAATTTTAAAATCTGAAGTTTCTTATGATACTTTTGTGCAGCGTTATGTTAATATTTTCACAAGGTATTTTTAAAAACCCCAAATGTGTGAATAACACCTTAATTGGAAACGTGCCATTTTTTCCACTTCTTGGTATGGACTTGCATTGGCAGTAGTGTTCTAAGTGAAACTTACATTCATCTGTGTAGCATTTTGTTTCGAATGATTTCTTATAATAGAGAACAAAAGTCACATCTGTAAATGGGCTATTTTTAAATACCAGTGGTTACATGGTGTAGTGATTACTGAACACCAGCATCGGGGCTCTTTTGAAGACTTATTATGTGGATTAGATGGCTGGATGACCTGCTGCTTCAGCTAAAAATAATTCCTAGATAACTGTCAATTTGCATTAAATCTACTTTTCAGTACTGAAACAAGCAAATTTTAACGTAAATGTTAATTGCGGATCTTGGTCACCTCAGTCTCAATTGTGTCCCTGGAGGATGCTGGCTTCGTAACTTACAGAAATTCTACAGAAGTACTAGGTTTGGGACTTGAGTAGCAATCGTCTAGTTATAGCCAAGTGTTAAATTTGTAGTAGCTCATTAATTTCTGATTTGGTTACTTCTTAGTTAGTATTGGACAAAACACTTGAAAATGTACTGTAAGGAACGGTTCCACATTGATAGGGAGATAGAAAAGGCCCACTAGACTATCTTGTCTATGTTCTGTGCATGCTGGTGTATCTAGTAGTATAAAAGGGAACTTCAACTGTGTCAAAAAGAAATTAATAGAGGATGCTTAACATTAGCGTAAACTGGACCAGGGTAAAGCCTTTGAACTGACCAGCAAGTGGGACGCCAGCAACCACTTCCTCGCCGGGGGCAGCTTCACCCGTTTCGCCGACTGGCGGTTCATCCACTGTGCCCAGCTCAACTGCGTCCCGCTCAACGGAGCCGTCCGCCACAGGAACCGAGACAAGCATTGCAGGAAGTGCGGCTACTCCGAGACCCTGCCGCACATCCTGTGCAGCTGCAAGCCCCACTCCAGAGCCTGGCAGCTGCTCCACAATGCCATCCAGAACCTCCTGGTGAAAGCCATCGCACCGTGCCTGAGGGAGGTTGCCGTGAACTGTGCCATCCCCGGTACTGACAGCCAGTTGCGACCTTACGTGGTAGTCACAGATGAGGCCCAGAAAAAGATCATCCTCATCGATGTCATGGTCTCCTTTGAGAACAGGACCCTGGCCTTCTGCGAAGCCCGAGCTCGTAAGCTGGAAAAATACACCCCCTTGGCCGCCTCCTTGGGGAGGTTTAGGTTGGATATTAGGAAAAACTTTTTCACTAGGAGGGTGGTGAAACACTGGAATGCGTTGCCTAGGGAGGTGGTGGAATCTCCTTCCTTAGAAGTTTTTAAGGTCAGGCTTGACAAAGCCCTGGCTGGGATGATTTAATTGGGGATTGGTCCTGCTTTTGAGCAGGGGGTTGGACTAGATGACCTCCTGAGGTCCCTTCCAACCCTGATATTCTATGATACCTTGGGAGCGAAGGGCTACGAGGTGCAGATGGATGTCCTGATCATCGGAGCGCTTGGGACCCCTGCAACGAGCGTGTGCTGCGGACCTGTGGGATCGGTCGACGCTACGCATGGCTCATGTGGCACCTTATGGTCTCGGACACCATCTGATGGTCCAGGGACATCTACATCGAACACATCACCGGCCACCAACAGTATCAGGAGGTGTGAGCCAGTACGACATCGTGCATCAACTATGGGTGAGCTGTAGCTCACGAAAGCCCATGCTCAAATAAATTGGTTAGTCTCTAAGGTGCCACAAGTACTCCTTTTCTTTTAACTATGGGAAAGTGTTAGGGGGCTTATTCCTTCACCCACTTACTTCCCTGGTCCTTCTCGCATGAACAGAGAGCAACAATACCCGAAGTCCAAAGGTGCAAACAATTCGATGTTTATTGGGGTGAACTTCCAGCAAGCATGATTCCAGTTTCCTTCCTTAGTATCCTCCTTCCCAGTTCTGACACCACAGAGCCTTACACCTGTGTCCCTGTTCCCATTCCTGCCCTTAGCCAAACATGATTCCAATTTCCTTACTCCCATTCCCTGCTCCCATTTCCCCCTTTAGCAAAACATGATTCCAATTTTTACCCCCATTCCCTGTTCCCATCTCACACACCCACATGCCCACCCCCAGTCACTTCCTCACTGACTACAGATTATATAGTAAAACTTGAGTTCTGCTTAGCTATACCTTAACCAATCATTTTCCTGAAATTTAACTAACCAATCCTAACATATTGTAACATGATTATGTAACCAATTATATCCCACCACCTTAATTAGTTTACACCCAGCAAAATTAATTATACAGTAGACAGGAACAATCACAGAACCAGACAGAGATTATACAGACAAACAATAGCAAAGTGGGAACTATAATGACAAAACAATAAAGAAGTGAGGATTTCACATCCCAGCTATTGATAAGTGAGTTCTTGCCAGACAGGATGCTGTCAAACTAAGTTTCCTTTTACATTTTCTAGGCACTTCCCTTTCTCTGGAGGTGATAAGAATACAGGACAGGATTGTATTCCTAACAGCCGAATAGCACCTTATTTCAGTGTGACTAGTTTGGAATGTGAGGATGTGACTGTTTGCTTCCCAGCTTATGGCTGCCTCTGCTGCTTAGCCAAAGGCCTGAGCCTAAGCACAGGGCCACAAACTGTCACAGTAAGAGAAGGCCCTTACACTGGCAGACAGTGGTTTTGATTCTTTCTTTTATACCTCTAGAACTAGCCAAGCGATAAGAATACACCTAAATTCTTAGAATATAGGCCTTTACAGACAGGCCTGAATATCTATATCCTAACAGAAAGGGACTGAGAGACTTTTTTTCCATTGGACCATATGAACTGGAACCATAAAGTCACTGAACATTAAATCTCACCAAATGAGGGTAAATCCATCCTCATCATCGTATCCACTCATTATACTCCACACCCGAACATAGCCATTATATGGACAACATACCCCCATATCTCAATTTCTGTACTTTGACCCATTAACCTTTTACCCCCATCAGGGAGATTGCAGATTATGTATTCCTTAAACCACCCGTTCCTAAACCAAATTTCACACCCCTTGATGATCTGTACCTTAATCCCTGATAACCAGAAACTTCTGTGCTTAAACTCTGTACCATTTTCTTTTTACTTCAACATCATCTTAATAAAATTATTAAAAGGGAACATTAACTGTGTCAAAAAGAAATTAATAGAGGACACTTAACATTTTAAATCTTCAGACATCGTCAGAGGCCAGAATTATACCCATTTTACAGATGAGGAAAGTGACAGGTTGAAACTCCTAGTCACCCATCATGTGTCGGATGGCTGAGAAGTTCCCAGCACTCAGTCCACTGCACTTTACTTTAGGGAAAGAGTTGGTGTTATATCTTGTTTCAGAGAAGCAGCTGTGTTAGCCTGTATTTGCAAAAAGAAAAGGAGGACTTGTGGCACCTTAGAGACTAACCAATTTATTTGAGCATAAGCTTTCGTGAGCTACAGCTCACTTCATCAGATGCATCTATAACCAAGATGTGTTATCTTGGTACAGCACTGGTAGCTGGAATTCTACCCAATCAAGTCCAGTGAATTTACATTAAAGTATTGAATTCCTGGATTGGATAACTTGCTCACTTTTCACATTTGCAAACTGTGTGAAGTGACATCTGATGTTTACCTGCTCCTTTGGAAATGAGGAAAACCACTTCTAGTAACTAGGGGCAGGCAAGGTTTGCCAGTGTAGAAATTATACTTGTGTGGGGAGGAGCACTAGGGGCACTCATTTTGCCAAGCACTGCTCCCTGAAGCATTTCTTGCCAGACCAATTGTAAGACATAATAAGCATTGCGTTCCTAGGCTGTTAGAGCACTCTGCTATTACAGTACTTGGAGGCCAAAGCTAAGTGACTAAGCACCCAGAAAGCCGTATAGATGGATCCTACTAAATGGAGTTTATATTATTCAGCAAATGGCTACCAGTTGGACCCATGGCTGTGCTGGACATGGTAGACATGGATGTGAAATATATGCATGTATAGTGATACAAGATACAACTAGTAATTCACTTAGGGCTTGTCTGCAAGGTCAGTTAGTGCACAGGAAGCCAGGGTGTACATGCATATCGTACCAGCTTGCCATGGACTAACTCACCATATGAACACTACTCCAGCAAGTCCCCCAGTGTTCACATGGCAAGTTAGTAGTGTGGCAAATTGATGTGCTGTTGCTTCACACTCTGGCTAGCCTTTGTACTAATTCTCTGTGTAGACCAGCCCTTATAGGCAGTCAAACTTTAAATAGTGTATGGTACAACTGAAAAATAGATTACAACGGGCATTCATTTTGCACCCTCCACTGGCAACCATCTTAATTATCAACCATTTACATTGTGGAAAGCCCTAATCCATGCTGAGCCCAGAACATACATGGAAAAGAGACAAGTAGCTCTTCCAGTTTAAAAACTAGTGCGGTAGGACTCAGGGAATTAGTTATCCATGAGAAAATGGTACAAGTTAGGCTGATGCCAGTGTCATCTGTAGGGTTCTTTGCAGAGCACACTTAATGTTTGATTCATATAATAGCAGGGTCACTCTCCAATGTGAGCCTGAAATCCTGATTTGGAAATTATAATCTCTCAAGATAATCATAATTTCTAGTGGATTGTGTCGCACTGTTTAGTGCCAGATCACTAATTTTAAAAAAGCCAGCCCACACTGGTTTGAATTAAGTATTGACAACAGCAACCATGATTTGAGTATGAGTGAATGAGGGTGGACCAACTTCCTAGAGTGGGGTTTGTCAGTGTCTTCTGGTGGAGACTCCCACCCTCCCCTTGTGATTGATTGGCAGATAGTTTTCACTCCCCGCCCATGTCTTCATGTAGATTCAGCTCTTTTTTTTGTTTTTTCTTTTTCTTTTTCTTTTTTTTTGGCCCATTTCTTCTTTGCTCATTTTCTGCCTCTGTCCTGAAAGAAAATTTCATCAAGGCTACGTTTGTGGCAACTTTTCTTCTACTCTGTGGCTCCCACCTCCCTATCTTCCACTTGTATGAGCACTACATGCCACTGGGCGTGAGGAGGTCACCCTTGGGAGATCTTTGGGACCAGGTCCTGTGTTCTTGCAGCTGTACTGAGCGTTGCAAAAACTGGCTATGCTGGCTCTTGCCATTTTATTTCGAGTATCACAATACCTGGTATCTGATTAAATCCCTAGCTCCTGGAATCAAGTGATTGTGCGAGAATCTCAGCTTTCATTTAGTTTATAAAAAAAAAAAAAAAACCTTCTAGTTCTTACGGTTCTGTACCAACCTGAAAATATAACCCTCGCGCACTCTGAACTCCAAAACCAGAAAGCAAATAAAAAGAATCCTGTGTTTTGGTCATAATTTTTTTTAAGCCAGTCTTCGTTTTTTGCATGTGTGTGTGTGTGGGGGGGGGTCTGACTCATGATCTTTGAATGCCTGCAGTTGGCAGAGCACAAGACCAGAGAAGAAAAGCGTGTGCTAGTGAATCTTGAGCCTGCAGCCAGATACGTTAGAGCTTGGGGTGGATAAGTGGATTTCAAGGACCTGCCTGTTGCTTTACGTGCAGGAGCACGTTTGAGCCTTGTCTACACTAGCATGCTCCTTTAAAAAATCCCTAAAAGTGCCCACCTGTGGTGTAGTACCAGTGCAGCTCCCGCAGTGGTAGCAACATCAGTGGCACGGGTTTAGACCGAGCACAGGTGTTCACCAGCGTTCCTGCCACCTTATCGTCTAGACCTGCCCTGAGAAATCTCAATGGCATGGTGTCAAAACCAGCTTTGTCCACAGCAGGGCTCCCCACGCTGCCAACTCAAGTGCTGATAACTGTAGGAAATTTTGCGGGGACAAGAGGAGCACCTTCACTCACTACTAGGAGCTCTGAAACCATTTTCCAGCTTTCAGAGTAACAGCCGTGTTAGTCTGTATTCGCAAAAAGAAAAGGAGTATTTGTGGCACCTTAGAGACTAACCAATTTATTTGAGCATGAGCTTTCGTGAGCTACAGCTCACTTCATCGGATGCATACCGTGGAAACTGCAGCAGACTTTATATATACACAGAGAATATGAAACAATACCTCCTCCCAGTGGGGTGGGAGGAGGTATTGTTTCATATTCTCTGTGTATATATAAAGTCTGCTGCAGTTTCCACGGTATGCATCCGATGAAGTGAGCTGTAGCTCACGAAAGCTCATGCTCAAATAAATTGGTTAGTCTCTAAGGTGCCACAAGTACTCCTTTTCATTTTCCAGCTTGTCTTTCTGGAATCTGGCAGAAATATTTCAAATGGCTTTGTCTAGCCTTTGATCTAGATTTAACTGGTGCATTACTTTTTGATGAGCTGCTAAGCCATGCTACCTCCAAAAAATATCTCTCATTAAAATCTAAGCTATGCTAGGAGGTTTTTGCTGGTTTAACATTACCAGTTTACTAAACTGGCAAAACTTTCCTAGTGTAGATGCAGTTACACTGATATCAAAATGTCTACAGCAGTATAACTTACTGCTGGCACCGTGACCGACGTAAGCTTATACTGCCATAAGCACTTCTGTACCCATATAACTGCCCTTACACTGCAGGCAAGTCTAGAATCTACAGCCTTAGGGTGAACCTGCTGGCCGGATAAAATCCACAGGAAGCATACCTCTTCAGAAACCTTCCCCAGATGGTTTGGATTCCCTCTTGCTGTGGTAAACCTGAATTTAAAAAGCCAATTACTGCCTGAGATTGAATTTGCTGGTAAAAATTCATAATGCTCTTCTCCCTCATTCCGTTGCTATTTCTAAATCTCACGCACATCTTACCCTTCTGTGACCAAGACCAGACTGCCATTTTCTGGTACTGTATAATTGGAGAAAATAAATAAAACTAGAGAATGACTTGGGGTTGGGCTGGAGAAGGGAAGACAGAAGCAACTGTTACTGCTCATTAACTATATGAAACTGCCTTACTACTGCTCCTTTTGCTTGACTTCATTCCTGTGTTCTGTGCCGTAATTCACAAATGTTACCTGTGTTAAATGCTGAAAATGACTTTTGAGAAATACAGCACTAAGTGACCTTCTGAATGTCTTGTGTTTGTGGTAGAGCAGACTTCCCAATGATCCACTTTTTTTTTTCTTTCCAAACAGCACATCACTATTCCCAGGCCCGACTGCCAAACGGAAGTGCGAACTTTCATGTTTTATCTTTCAAATATTGGCAGGGACAGCCCCCAGGGGAGTTTTGACTGTATACAGCAGTATGTATCCAGGTGAGTGGTACATCAAAAAGGAAAAGAAATCCTGTTGCTCAGAATGAGGGTTTTTTACTTACATTGTGAAGAGAAGTGAAATGTAAATGTGCCTTTAAAGTAAGTTTTTATTTTTTCAAGGAGGCTTTCCCTTTGTGGGACCTCGTGTGTGCCAAGAGTCACGCACAGAAAAATGACTACCTGTCCCAGCCACTTCCTGGATTTTTTGCAGATAGGTTCAAAGAATGCCCCTGTCCTCTTCACATTCCACATTCTTTTGTTGTTTTACAGGCTTCTTCTGTGTCTGTTAAACTTCTTTTTCTTAAAATGTCAGCTCTAGCAATGGTGGAGGTGCTAATGTTAGACTGGCCACTAATAATGCAACCCGCACACTGACTAGCCCCTCTTACAGCAGCAGATCTAGAAAACTTGGTGACTAAAATGCTGGTGGCCACTAGTGGCCTGTGCACACTAAGTATCCTGCTTCACTATAATTAATGGAGCTAAATGGTGGCAGGGAGATTTTTAGGCAAGGCCAGGGATTCCTGTTCATGTCTGACATCAGTCAGTAGTTTTGGAGACAGTTTTGCTCCAGGGGTAGATAGTGCTTGTTTGTGTTTAAAGTGTTCCTCTAAAGCTTTCAAGTGGGATTTCAAAAGTGCACAAGTCAATGGAAAAAACCCGTTGACCTCAGTGGCAGCAGAGCTAGTGAAGTACTGAGTGCTTTTTGAAAATCCCAGCCTCCACAGCCAAGTATGTATTGCTACTTTAGTTTGAAAAAACTTCTGACCAAATTCAGCCTCACTTGGGGCAGACACAGGCTAGTTGCACTGTGTGGTGATCAACAAGCATGTGCTGCCTCCCACCCCCACCCCCCCTTCCTCTCTCTCCCTGTGCTCTGTAGTGTGGATCAGGGAGAGCTCTGCCTTTAGTGAGAATTGGGCTGGGGAGGATGCACTGTGAAGGAGAACACCTTTCCATTACAGTGCACAGAGCCTTTGAAAAACATGGTTGGGAACTAAGTGACCGGTTAATGGGGCTATCAGTGAGATCCTTGGAAATCCTCTTAGGTTAATGCTTTGCAGGAGGGCTTAAGTATCTGGGCTACAATCCTTTTCTATGCCTGTAATTTCCTACCTTTCTTATCCTTAGAAAGCTGTAGTGACTTTACTGATGCTTTCCCAGTGATGAACACAGGAAAAAGTTCCTAATTCTCCAGTGGCTTGGAAAGCTCAAGCATCTACTAGTCCTGAGGTGCTTGCATCAGAGACCATTGCATTGAATTTTCCATTCTTACTATTCTGGCAGGGTTCAGCTCTGTCAGTAACAGCTTGCTGCTCAGTGGCTGCTGGAGCGTATCAAGTTTTTCTCTTGAACCCATTTTGCAGAAATCTCCTGTGGAGGAAGGATAGCCTTGTGGTTAAGGGATAGGAGTGGGAGCTGGGAGATCTGGATTCTATTCCTGGCTCTCCCACAGATTTCCTGTGTGATTTTTCCCAGGTCATTTTAACCACATGGCAAATGAAGATGTCATCTTACAGGGATATTAGGCTTTATTCATATTTGTACGAGAATATGAGCTGCTTAGATGAAGCGTGGCCATGTGAGTGTAATTATTTCTGTAATAATTTGCTGGCAGGAGTCTGAAATAATAAACTGATTAGCTCGCTAGCCGTAGATTTTTTTTTTTTTTTCCCCCCCTGCATATACAGAAAAATGTTGGTATGGTTTGTTCTATAAGGAACTGGCACTTAGCAAAAGACCATGATGTGAACAGCTGCTTTCAGGTAACTTCAGGTCTCTCCGTGGCTCACTTACTAGCCAACAGCGAAATGTATGTTAATCCTAGGAATATCTGATTATATCATTTATTTTTTACAGCAATGGTAATATCCATCTGGACTGTCTTGGAAGCATACAGGATAAAATCACTGTGTGCGCTACTGATGACTCCTACCAGAAGGCAAGGCAGAGCATGGCACAAGCTGAGGAGGAAACTCGCAGCCGAAGCGCAATAGTTATTAAACCCGGCGGGAGATATGTAGGTAAGAAGCAACTTGATTGTTGGAGCAGTACCTGGTTCCCACCTAGGATGCATCTGTTAGTGTTTGTCTGGGCTATGCAAGGCTTGACTGCAAGTGGTTTGCGGGCCAAACCTGACATCACAAATCTTTCTTTTAAACAATATCTGGTAGTGTCTGATGAGGTTCTGTTAACTTCTCTAGAGTAAAGATGCTGAATATAGCAGAGCTAGTGGTCAGATATTCAGTGACCGTTCTGTTCCTAGATGGCAGCTGAGGATTGGCCTTACAGTTTGCTTTTTGAGAGTCTTTCTTTATTTCCGTTACCGGGGACCAAATCGTACTGCTTCACAAAAAGTGTTTCTGTACTGGCCGAAGAAGGAAGAGATACAGGACAAATATTAGTGGGTTCCAAACTGGAGTGGGGAGGTGCTTTCCCTGGGCTCAGATCCCTATCCACTGCCATACATGAACAATTAGTGCAACCCAGAAGGCCCAGCCTCCGTTTTTCTGAGTCAGTTGGTTTTTCTTCTCCCAGCTCATGTGATCTGATGACTTGTTTCCTCACAGAGGATGCCTGTGTACAGAATGGTGAGTTGCAGAATGTAGGATTGATCTTCACTCGTAGTTTTATCAGCCAAGTGATCAAAGCTGAGAATTAAGATAGTAATCAGGACGGAAATTCATTGATTTCCTGTACTCTAGAAAATAATTTTGTTTAACTCTTCATATTTGAAAAACCACAAGAGTAAAGGGATAGTCATCAGGCTCATGAGCAAACAGCTTCCCAGAAAGAAAGGATAATAAAACTGAAGTTCTAGTAAGAATTTTAAAATTTTCCCTCTATAAAATGAAAATACAGCCAGCAAGTGTTGGGGTGGGGCTGGGGTTTACTGTGTAAACTGAGACTTTGGTGTCAAAATGTTTGGGGCAGGGGAGGGGGGACTGGGAGCACAGTAGTCAGGCTTATATTCGAGGAAAGGGAAGGAAGAGGGGTCCGGGGTCCTGCTCTCCAACCTAGGGGAAAAGATGCATATTCAGAGTAGCCTCATCATATAAGATGCACATTGCATCTGACTTGCAGGATCCTCAAGCATGTATGTGACTTGTTGACTTTATATGATCTAAGAGAGGAAGGAAAGCTGATTTTTTAAAAATTAATGTTTACAGGAGATTATAGGGGGTCAGCACTTAGGCATGTATATGTAGTGATTTCAGGCAGCTCAACCTGATTGCTATGAAGAAGTTAAATAATTTCTCATTAAGTGTGAAAATTAGAGCAGTCTGGATAAGCCTGACCCTTGAACAGAACACTTGCTGAGGTTAAAAAGGGTTTGGTTTAACATCAGGTATATTTTGTGTGTATCTCTCCACCTCTTGGTCCTAGCTGTAAATGGAAATGCCACAAACATATTTCTGGTGTTTGATTCCTGGCAAAAAACAAGCAAGCTCTAGAAACCTGACAAGTCTGTTAATGACATTTCTTATCCTATTTCTAGAAATTAGATCCTGTTAAACCTCTGAACTTCTGGTTGCTTAACAACATGTGTGGACTTTTTGGTTCTCTCCCTTTTTGTCTTCACTCAACCCCACTATTGGAACAGGCTTTATTGACTTGCATCAATTTGTGTGTAATCAGAACCCAGGAAATGATGGCTTAAAAAAATTTATGCAACCTACATTTGAGTAGACTAGACAAACATTGCACATAATCAGCAGCATCTTCCGATGACTCAGTTGAAAACATCGTTTCCTAAGCAGAGAGAACTGCTATGCTGAAATAAGATCTCCAAAAACTGTTGGAATAAATAGCTGGATTTCATTTATGTCAGATCAGTTCACTCTGTTTGCTTGAACTAAAATGGCTGTTAATTTTTTAAATGGCTTCTATAAAACTTTGCAAGATATGAAGACTTTTGTCTCTTGTTTTGGCTATCTTGTTTTCTTTTCTGTTGACTGTATTCTCTGTCATGGGGGCACATTTATGATTAGTAATAGAATCTGGCTTTTCATTAAAAAAGCTCTTGTTTTCCATATGGAAACAACCCAGGTTTTTTTAGGAGGAGGGGCAGCTGATCTTCCAGCCAACGATGCAGTTTGCCTCTGCGTCACATCGAAGGGGGGGTTTCCAGTTTAAAAAAAAAAAATTCAGGCTTGACGTGGTAGCTGGAAAACCTGAGGCCCAGAGGGTATAATCAAAAGGAAATAGATAAAAACAAAACTCCCAAAATGGAATGGAGGAAGTTTTTCCTGGGGGATTTGAACTGAATGTTAAAATCTGTTTTACAGTTCTGAAGTGTACACAAATGCTCATTAAGAGGCTGAAAGTTATTACTTAAATGGAAATGTCACATTAAATAGTCAGTATGATAGACAAGTAGACTAGCATGCACGGGTTAGACCCCATTCATGTCCTTGTATTTGCTCTCCGGGGGAAGGCTTGTGGAACCAGACCCATAAAGTTCCTCTTGTTCTAAAAACAGAAACATCTGCTGGAGAACAGTTCAGCTGAGATCAGCAGTGGGGGAGCCTCCCATTGACCAGTTCTGCTCTTATCACTGTGTATGACAGTGCTGCTCTACATTGCAATTATGGGACTTTCCTTTTCACAGGGAAAGTCTGGCTGGACTCAGTAGGGGATGTAGAACATTGTGAAGACGATAGGACTGGTGAGCAGAGAATTGAAGTTCTACAAGTTTGTAGCTAATAATAACCATGTTCCCCATGTGTGATGACGCTGCTTTGGACTTCCAGTTACTTTTTACACGCTTGGATTAAATCTTAGGTTTCGCAGAATGTTTGTCCTGGACTTCCATTGGCCCAGGAGTATGTGTATTTGAGTCTTCCATTGTTGTCTATCAGGGCTTCGTATTGGAGTTTATTATGTACATATGCACATTGGCAAAACACTGGACTTTGCAAGGTGACTCCTGCAGTTCACTAAATTTTCATTTCCTTTTAGGCAAAAAGGTTCAGTTGCGTAAGCCTGCACCAGGAGCTTCCGATGCTGTTCCCTCTAGGAAACGGCCAACACCAGTCAACCTCGCCAGTGCAATAAAGAGAGGCAATAGTGCAATTTCTCAGAGACCCTTCAAAGATAGGGTTGTGCACTTACTGGCACTAAAGCCTTATAAGAAACCTGAACTTATTCTCAGATTGCAAAAGGATGGACTTTCTCAGCAGGACAAGGATTTGCTGGACAGCCTCCTGCAACAGGTTAGTGTCCTACCTAGATGTTTGCCTAAATCATTAAGACAAATGTGGTGTCATAATGTTGACAGATTTTGTCTTAGGCCATACTTAAACTGCAGCTTTGATGTGATCCATAGATTAATTTTCTTCAGTGGCTGTGCCTAGTAAGAATCGACTAAGGGATAGGTTGCGGTATTATACTGGCTTTGTTAGAGACACATTAGCAGCCTCTCAACATTTTCACTTTCAGGGGTTTATAATCAATTTGTATAAACTATCTACCAAATTAGGACCACTTTAAGAGCAGACATTTTGGTCACTTCCACACTTTCAAATTGCATTGCAGTATATTGTGTATTTAATATCGAACTGTGACCTCTCCTTGCTTTTATGGCTTTACGGCAAACATTTAACACTTGAGTATGAATTGATATGAACTATGGTAGATAGGGTTCAGAGGTGTTCATAATACATGCAAAACAATAACATGTCACTAAATTAGCATATGCAATATTTTCTATCCAAAAGAGAATGTTCCCTGCTCACTTTGTCCCTCAGCGTCTCTCAGATCACACCTTTACTGCTAAAGAAATGTATTAAATTGTTTAACACTGAAGATCAAGCAGCTTCTTGCTAGTCATGTTTTCATGTATACCAGACGTTAACGTCTTCAAGTTGTACCAATTCAGTAATACCAGCCTGAATACTCCAACTTTATTTGTGCTAGCTGAATGTGCTATTGGTAATAATTATCTTTATTGCTTTTATAGTATTTACCTTTTCAGAGCACATTACCAACAATTAATTAAACCTCACAACATCCCTGTCTTTTAGGTATTGGAATTGTTAACCACCATCTGTAGCTGGTGAGATTGAGACAGAGGTGAAATCGCTTGCCCAAGGGCATACAACGAGTTACTAGTCAAATTCGGATTGTAACTCTGGCATTACTGGTTCTCAATCTGGATTTTAATCCACTAGAACTACTGCCTCAATGTTCAGTACCGTTCCAAGTTTTTTAACCTCCTGAATGTCTTAATGTTGCGTAACTTCAGTGAACAGTCTCTGCTGTAATCTTTTACTAATATAGTCACAAACCTCTAGCAGGTTGCTGCTATGTCTAGTAGTCACAACACTACCAACATGATTAGGGATAACTCTGGGTTGGCTGGAAATGTATCCCTTGTAAATGTATTACCTCTCAGCAGTGGTGGTGCTCCCATCCTCAAGCAAACAGATAAGTACAGAACACAGGCTGTGTTAAATTCTTCCCCAAACGTGTCTGGGAGTCCATTCATTATGCTGTTTTAACTACACAGGACACTGCTAGTATTAAGTGTACAGTGTAATTTCTCAAAAGATACTACTGGGGGAATGGAGTGTGCAGGTCTCAGGAGCTGTGGTGTTCCCAGGACTTGCTGATGTGGAAAGCAATTTAAAAAAATCCTGAGAACTTTTTCTGAGTAGATTGTAAAACCTTCTGAGCAGGGCCTGTCTGTACAGTACCTGGCACACTGTTGGTGCGACAGGGGGAAATGATCTGGGTATTGGTAGAAAATATTTTTGGGGAGTTTCTGAAGCAGAAACTGGCTTTTTGTTTCCCTTTTTTTTTTCTCCATATCGGACATTACCGTGTGATTTTAAATGTAACATACATTGTAATTCATCTTTTGGTTGGCTCAGGATTTTGGAACATTGATAAAACTGAAAAGAAAAACAAAGTATTTATCATATAAACTGACAATTGTATGTTTATCTCTCATCTGCAAAACATGCAATGTTCGGTCCTTGACTAGAACTTTGTACATGAGATTGTCACATAGTGTTTCTTGTTAGATGTCATGTTTTCTGCTCCTTCACTTTGTTTTTTATGGGGGTAATTTATCGTTTTGTGAGGATAATCTAATAGCACATTTCATTCAGTGTGCTGTCAAGATGATTTACAATCCATAAAGACAAACTAAAATGTAACTGCTTCTACAGAACTAGGTAAACCCTAGAAAACATGTTTTATCTCACTGATAGTTTTGAACATGTCCAAATTTAAAGTGCAGCCTATTTTAGAGCAGGGAATTAAGAACCTATGGAATTCGAAACTTCCTTCCTGTCTTTGCCTGTTTGTAAACATGACATTGCACAAGTACTTAACATCTGTACTTCAGTTTCCCTTTCTGTAAAAGTAAGCTTAGTACTTCATCCCATAAGTGAACTGTGATCCTTGACTGTTGCTTTGGAAGGTGCTTTGCAGGCCTTTGACAGGCTGTCGAGACATTTAGAGTATTTACAAAGGCATGATCCCTGGATGTGTAAGAGTCACTAATAAATGTGTATGAACCTTGCATTTTTCAGATGAGAAAGTAATTGCAGCTGAGAGTTAAAATTTCCATCTAACTGTTGAAAGATGAATTACAGTGGGGAAACCTAAGTTGTTTCCATGCTGACATGTTTCTGTTGGCTCCAACAGAGTTCCCCATTAGGCCTTGAATGGTCTCTGTGTATAGGAAATCTCTGTGGTAGGTTCTGTCAAAATGCAAAAAGCTTCCCAAGGTCATGTGCTATATTAATTACAGAATATGATTATTGGGTGAGGTGATTATTTTGTTGAGCTCTGGAGTACAAGTTATTAATGGTAGGTTTTGCTTTCTCTCCTCGTAGTAGCTGTCAACATAACCACTTCTTCTTTTCCCATGAAACTAAGCAGGTCACTTTAACTAGAAGTGTATGCCATAAAACCACATTGTGCGGACCCTGAAGTATCTAGGGAAGCATTCTTTCTCCTGCCCTTCCAGACTATTACATCTTTTCTATTTTTGATTACTCCTCTCTACAGTGGGAAACTTTGTCTACAGGCAGCTGTGAACAAAGCTGTCACCATAACAGTTTGTATATCCGTTGATATGCAGCTTCATCTTAGGTGTTGGACAGCCTTGATAAATTGTCTGCCTATTTCCAGATGTTTCCCTTAACTCATGTTGGAGCAGCCCCAGATTATTTTGTGTCCGTATTGAATGGCCATTTGTAGTCTCCTTAATTTTTGATACTTGCATCTCAGTATAATTTGATATGTACGTAATAAATTAACGTTTGC
Organism: Caretta caretta; assembly: GCF_965140235.1. Lineage (NCBI taxonomy): Eukaryota > Metazoa > Chordata > Testudines > Cheloniidae > Caretta > Caretta caretta. The sequence continues at coordinate 18,629,266 of NC_134230.1, forward strand.
TGGGGCTCCTAGGTGCTAGTAATATTGTGCTGCCACTGTACACAAGAGAAGACACAGTTGGATAAATAAATTGGAAGCAAATATTAATCCTGGTGCTTATTGACACCTGTGACTATAACCGGTTCACTAAATCTGTTGCAGCTTTTCATCCAGATTTTTTGAATTTTTTTGTAAAAATTTGTGAAAGCCAGACTCTAATGGCTTTTCACAAATTACTTTTCTATTTCAGGTGGCAAATCTGAGTGCCAAGGACAGCACTTTTACATTGAAAGATGGTATGTACAAAGATGTACAGAAAGATTGGCCTGGCTACTCGGAAGGAGATCAGCAGTTACTGAAGAGGATACTTGTTCGGTAATTGTTCCACACTTTTTTGTGATGTCATCTGCTAGCTGGATCTCTTACTAATCTACTAACCTGGGCCTATAAATAGCGAGCCAGATCAGCTGGTGTAAATCAGGGTAGCTCAGTGAAGTCAATAAAACTACATCAGGCAGAAGATCTGGTCCATAGTGTCGTATTTGATTCTAACATGCAGCCTATTTAGTCTGCTGCTAAATTTGGCTGGTGAATGTGCTCAAGAATGTGCATCAAAACTGTATGCAGTGTGATAGACCCAGGCCAGTTGGGTACAGCAGAGTAGTAGAAGGCAGACATACTGGCCTCTGGAGAAGCAGTTTTCTGTTCCCTGACTGACCAGAGCAGGGGCTGCTCCAGGCTAGGGTGGACACCTGACTCCAATTAGCCTGCAAAGAGTCAGTTGAAGCTGTTAGGCTAATGAGAACACCTGACTCTAAGGCACCTCTGATACTGTAAAAGGGCTCACTCTGGTCAGGCTGAGGGGAGCCAGAGGAGAGGAAGTGTGGCTGAAGGGCTGGATAATGAAGACACTCTCAAGCCACTGGAAAGGGAGCCCTAAGGTAAGGGTGAAGAAGGTGTTGAGAGAGAGAGAGAGAGAAGCGGGAGAGCTGTGGGGAAGTGGCCCAGGGAACTGTAGCAACTCTGGCAGTGAAAGGTCGGCTGCCAACAGCTGCTGCCGTTAGGGTCCCTGGGCTGGAATCTGGTGAGTAGAGGGTGGGTCCGGGTTCCCCCCAACCCGGTACTACAGAAACACCTCCTGGGAGGGGAATATAAGCCCCTGTCAGGACAGGAGGCTAAACTGTTCTTGAATAAGCCCATAGGAGCAACAGAGACTGTGGGAGTTCTCTCACCAACCTCCTTGCTGGCTTATGATGAAAAGGGCTCAGTAGACTGTATCCTGGCCCTAGAGAGAGAAGGGTTCCATGGAGGGTCGCAGTGAGCCTCTGAGGCAAGCATAATCTTCCTGGAAGTGCGGCACCTATGGGACACAGTTGGAGCTCTGCCACAGCAGTCCCTCTATTAAACTTAGGAATTTCACAAGGTGCATGTCACTGTGTTCTTAACCAATGGAGACACAAGCCACGGAAAAATATGGGAGGAAAGAAAAGGCCATCCCTTAGATGGGAAGTTAATGATTGTTTAGATCTCTAACAGAATTTAGTTAGTGAGGGCAGGTGGTTCTCCATCAAATCTGGCTCTTCATTTAATCTCCCCTCTCCTTCTCTGCCTCTCCCCTTACATGTCACTTTGTTGCCTTGTTGTCCTCTGTGCACAGACTTCTGTTAGTCCCTTCTCCTGAGGACAGGTTATCCAATGATGTGACTTCCCCCTTCTGCCCTTGGCATGCTTCTCGGCCTCTGCTTTCCCTGCTCTTCTGGATGTTCCCCTGCCGTTAGTGGCTCTGTCTTTTTATGGCAACTTCTATTTTAATTCTCTTGAGCTGTATCTGTGTGAGCAGGTTTTGGTCATGTTTAACATAGATTGTTCCATCTAGCACAATTTAACACACTTTGTGTCCAAACACAAGTCTCTCAATTGTGTGTCTGCTCTGCTACAAGTTTGTGCCAGGTAACCTAGGGTCACCCCAGGGTTAACTGTGATTTAGGATCAATCATGTTAAACCTCATGTGGATGGAGATTAAAGCAAACAAGGCAATGTAGCTCTGCGTATGGCAGCCATCACCCCTCTGCCCATTTACCTAGCCTTCACTGCCCAGGAGTCCATCTGGACAGAAGCCTCTTACCTTGTACATATCCCTATTTACTAGCAGCCCCTTATAGAGGCAGCTAGGATGGCTTCTCTGTTTCTAGCTGTTTTTTCAAGCCTTTGAGTTTTGCCTCATCAAAGCCTGTGGGATTAGAACCTCTCTTTGGCAGGCAGAAAGAGTGAAAACTTGTTTATTGCTGCAGGAGGGCAGTAAGCAGACTGTTAGAATCTGTCCACTTCATCAGGTACTTGTCCCTAGGATTGAAAGTCTCCCTCTGTCTGGGAGTACACAGAGAGATTCTCATCCTACCTGTACTTTGCAGCTATACTCCTTAAATTACGGCAAGCCCTGCAGATCTCTCTTAGGGGACTCTACTCTGTTCTATAGGTTTATAGTCCCACTTCTGGTTTCTGCACGTTTTCCCCAGTCTGTACTGTTTGTTGTGCAGGTAGAGGCTTGATTTGACTTGTTTTGAGGCTTATTTCTGTTGTGATTTTTGGTTAATATAAAATACAGCTTTTTGGTTTGAACCGTTTCCATGGTTTGAAAGCACAGTTGGCCTGAAGATGGGACTTTTTAAACCAACAAAATCTGTAACACTGAATGTTCTTTGGCATACTTAGGAATACTCAAACTGGTGTGTTGTAACCAATTTAAACATCCTTCATGCTGAATTATAGTTAAATGGAAAATTACAATTATCCTTAGAGTCTGTTTGGCTTTAAAAAAAAAAAAGGTTGATTCTCCCTAGCAGAGAAGTGTTTACTGCTTTTCTCGAATTGTGGCAGTCAGTTATGCAGAGAGCTAAAAATAGACCCTGGAAAGGATGTATTCAACTGTACAAACAAAGACCCGCTCAGCCAATGCAGGTAATGAGACTACAAAATGGAAAAACCATGTAGAGTTGAAGCTGGTAGAAAAACACTCTCAGAGCCCAGACACCAGATGCAGGGCTTTACATGGTAGCCTCAGTTGCTGCTTAGTTCTGTCCAATTGTTAAATATCCTTTGACGGCACTCTAGTGAGCATAAAAACAAGGAGCTAAACGCTTGGGATGGATTAGGAGTTGCTTTAATAACCCAGCTTTAGACATTTTTAAACTGTTTTTAACCAGATTAATGTTGGATTGATTCGCCTTTTCCAGTGTTGCTTCCTTTTTCCAGCCTTCCCACTGTGTTGTAGCTTAGTCTTTGGAGACCATGTCTCCGCTCTGGGCACTAGCGCGGCATAGCAATGGCAGGACCGCTGTGCTGCAGTAAGCACTAGTCTAGATGCAGGCTACAGCAATGGAAGGGGTCCGTCTGTCACTATAGGAACGCCACATCCCCAAGCAATGGTAGCTAGGTTGATTGGAAGCGTTCTTCTGCCCACCGAACTGTGCCTACACCGGGTTAGGCTGGCACAGCTACGGTGCGAATTCATCACACCCCTGGCCCTGAGCGTGTAACTATTTCAGCCTAAGTTTTACCCGTAGACCAGGCCTGGGTGTTAGCAACTTAAACTTCATTGGATTCAGTGGCTTTATCCCTTTTGGACACCTTTCACTTCAGTAAAGAGAGGTGGCCTGGGATTGCTTTTGTTGACAGTTTAGGAGGCCCAGTTGTCGTACTTCATAGAGTCCTAGAATCTCAGGGTGGGAAGGGACCTCAGCGGGTATCCAGTCCAACCCCCTGCTCAAAGCAGGACCAATCCCCAGTTTTTGCCCCAGATCACTAAATGGCCCCCTCAAGGATTGAACTCTCAACCCTGGGTTTAGCAAGCCAATGTGCCAAACTCCTGAGCTATCCCTCCCCCCACTTGAGGCTAGTCAATGAGAAACTGACTTAGTTAGTTAATTGTAATCTCTGTGCATTGCCACTAGTTCCCTTCATAGGCATACAAATAAATAACTGTCCACTCAAGCATGTTTCTTGAGGTGACCGTTACCACTGAGGCATTTTTTCCACTGAATGCATCCGATGAAGTGAGCTGTAGCTCACAAAAGCTTCTGCTCCAATAAATTGGTTAGTCTCTAAGGTGCCACAAGTCCTCCTGTTCTTTTTGCGAATACAGACTAACACGGCTGCTACTCTGAAACCTGTCATTGAGGCATGGTGGTTTGGTTTATTTTGTCACTTCATTTAGTTTAAATCTCTTAATTAAGAGAATGTGGATTTAAACATGGAAATTAGCTGCTGAAGTATAATGAGAGCTTCAGGTTAGAGAAAGAAACAAGTTCCTCAGGTAGAACTTACCCATGTTAAGTAACCAAGATCTATGTGGGTTGTAGAACTGCTACAGTGAAACCTTTTTTATTTTTCTAAATCCTCTTCAGAGTTAACTTCTTTACGGATGCAACCTGATTCAGTAGAAGGCATTTATTTCCTGAGTGATTTAAGACATGGGTTCTCTGGATCATGCTGGAAAAGTCCCAGGGCAAAGTTAATGTTCTCTGAAACTTGCTCTGGGCGCTATGGAACTGCATAGAAAAATTAGATTGATACTTAAAAGAAGGTGGATGGATTTAGCAATGAAAATGAACTGTAGTATCTTGTTTTGATGGAAGAGGTTATCATTTTATCTGAGACAATACTGTAAGTGCAGCACTTGGAGCAATCATCTGGGAGGTGCAAGTTTAAAGAGTATTTATTATGGAGCCTTAAATTTGCCTAATGCACAACAGACCAATGAGGCTCTTGTCACAGATTTTACTTCTCCCCGTTAAACACCCCAGTGGCTCACTTTTAAGGGATAATTGTCCCACCCTCTGTGGACTAAAATGCTCTCCTAATGGAGAGAGATTTACTCCATTTAACATTTGAACTTACCTTCAAAGCAGGGACCCAGTAAGAATGTCTCTGCATTGATTAATTTTTTTGTAAGACCATAACCCTATGAGACTGAAAAGTCAGTGAGAATCTAAATGAATTCTGATTACTAAAGGGCATCCGTCAGGCATGGGCTAGAGCACACTGAAGCCATCCAGTACAGTCACTTGGCTTTTTAGTTTTAATATAAATGTTTTATCTGACATGCCTCAAGAATAATTTTGTTAGAGTAGAATGAATTTCTACAGTAGCAATATTTAGGGTTAGGTATCAGGGAAAACAGGCCGAAGGGTAAGGGTGTAAAAAAATAAGCTACCTCCCCATCAGACAATGCTGACCCCAGCCTCTCAGGCAGGGGTTCTCACTGCTCTGTTGACTCAACCTTTGGAAGCACTGCATGGGCCTGTTCTACTCGTGATGAATGCGCAGATGGTGGGGAAAGAGGGAGATTCTGTCAATATTTTGGTGCCCTCAGTGTTTTACTGGGCAAAGTTTTGTACATCTCGAACTTTGTTTCCTTTCGAAGAGGTTTGACTCTTCTGGGAATCACCCTTGCCCCTTTCTGGGGGCAGTATAGTCGCTGTGCCTGAGGTAAGGAGGGCTTTCTCCCACACCACCTATTGCTGCTTACGAAATTTGTCGGCGTTGGAATGTTAAAGTCCCCACTGGCCCTTAGAGCTTGCAACTACTTTTGCCGCTAGACCTCCAGGCCAATTGCATGGGAATATCAAACATTAGCTTTACTATGGGTGCAGATTTACTGAATAACTTCCAGATGATCCTCTCATGCTAAAGGGAAGTCTTCAATACCGCCTGATGGGTTTTTGGGTCCCTCGGGTACAGGGTCTAAACCACTATACATTCTGTTTTTCAGGAAGCTCTGTCAGCCCCAGAATACTAGCAGTTTTGTGGGAGATGCTCCTTCCTTGAGTCCGCCAAAAGACAATGTGAACTCCGCTTCCCCTCCTCAGGTAGGTGGGTGAACTGCCAGGGCTAGTATGTGGGGTAGCTTGGTGTCCGGTGGTTAGCACAGGGCTCAGAGTCTGGAGCCACCACAGTCTAAACCCAACGACTGGCTCAGTGTCAGGCCTTGGGGAGGTGGTTTAACCTCTGCTTGCCCATCTGTAAAACTGGACATAGTTACTGCACAAGGGTGGTGAAGATTAACCGATTATAAAACTTTGCACAAAGGTAGAGCATTATTGTGAGTGCCACATGAATCCATTTCCCCTCCCAAGATGCGATGCTGTGCTGTCTGTGTGGGGTTCAGCAGTCTAAGTTTGCTTAACCTCACCTCTTAAATGCTTTGGAAAATTTTACTCTTTAAACTATTGAAATCCTGTGGTGCTTCTGCTCCTCTGGAACTTAAACACTTTTGAAAATTTGACCCATTACCAATAATTTAGAGCCAGCCAGTAACAACCAGCTCCCAAGCACAACTAAGAGCTTGTCTACATGCAGGGTACTACGTGGCAAGTCAAGGTGTGACTCTATAGTGCACCAGCTTGCTGCTCAGTAACATCCCATGTGGAGACTGCTGCAGCGCACTCTGGGACTTTCACTGTGCTTGCTGTACACCTCATTCTCAAGCAGAACTTTTTCTAAAATCTGAGTATTTATCTAGTATGTTTCATCCAAGAAAATCAAGGTGGTGGTGTTAGCAATAATACTGGCCTTAGTTTAAGGTGAGTAAAAATTGGCCATTCTTTATTTAGTTTGTTTTCATCTGTCAGGATCTGCAGGCACCAGAATGCGTGGGGCACACTTATTGGGGGTTGCTTGTAGTCTTCTGCATCGCTCCCTCTATCTGCACAGCCCTGCACCTTGTAGCAAAGAGGAAGTAACAGTATTGAAAAGCCACCAGGAGGCATTGAGGAAGTGATGTGGTTGCCCCATAAACCCTTGGCAGAGTGCATTTCCTCTCCACATCCCTCCTGATTGTAACTAGTCTGGAAAGCAGGACTTCCTGTCACCAAGCATTCTTGGGCCTTCTTGAGTTGGCAAACGCAGGGAATTAACTGGAAGAAGAAAGCTAATCGGATGATTTCCATCAAAGGAGCTGAGATTCCAAATGCGCTTTGAGGGAACAAAAATCCCCCTTGCAAACACAACAATCCTGTCTGAGTGAGTAAGGACAATCATTAAATATCCAAAAGAAACACAGTCAAAACTATCCTCAGTATTCCAGTGGGTGCTAAATAATCCTGCCTCAGACTCTGTGCAGCCTTTTTCAGCAAGGCAAATGTATGCTGTGGTACTGAAGGCTATCCAAGATAATTTGGCTGCCTCTGAAACTGGATTAGGGCTGGCAGCCATAGCTTCTGGCTCCAAGCTAAGCTTTTTGTACGCTGACTGAAGAAAGGTTCTTTCACAGTGTAACTCCTCCTAAGCTAACCTGTAACCCCCAAGAACCATCTGATTTAAGATGCAGATGTGGTTAGTTACCCTCATCCATCAGCAGTGGATTTATCACTGAAAAGTATTTTCTCAAAGCATTATCTTCAGAACTCTATCCCCATAGGTCTGAAAAGGCAAGTGGAAAATTCCTGCCTTCTCTTCACTTCCAGCCTGCCAGGAGTTTTCCATATGTCAGTAGTGGTTAAGATCATGCCTCTCTACATATGGTGAGTTTCAGCATTTCTCTAGCATCTTTTGTGCTGTGAACTCACAGCTCTTTACAAACATTCAGCCTTGAATCCCTGTGAGGTGGGGAAGGACATTATTCCTATTTTATAGGGGAAGAGACTGAGGCACAAAGTTCAAGTAACTAACCAAAGGCCACAGAGTAAGTCAGTATCAGTCTGGAGTAGTGTCAAGAAATCCTGACTCTTGGAGCTCTGACCATTGAATATGCTTCCTCCTTTGCCATTATCCTGTGTAGGTGTTTTGCAAAAGCAGCATCTTTGGCAAATACTTATTCAAAAAGCTCTCCAGACAAAAGAGATTGCAGCCCTCTGCTTTGTCAGTGTTCTTCCATTACCCCTTGCATAGGGGTAGCTTTGCTTCCACTGGGTGAAATTTGAAACAAAAAAGTTAGAAAGAGACTGACAGGGATTGGGTTTTGGGCTTCTACAGGAGACGAAGAGAGCAGAGTAGTACCAGTAATTACTTTTTAGAACCTGACCTCTTACAGCTTTCTCTGTCCACTTGCCCATACAGCCTCTCCGCACAAGGGCCTTCTAGTCCTGTTTGGCACTTGCGCTCCTTTTTGTCTGGCTGTGCAGTTACTGTTAGGGTCTCTGAGAGAATTAGCTGCTTGGGTAGCAGAATTAGGTTTCTCCTGTATTGGATTGAGGCCTGGCAGTTTATACTTGCGTCCTATCTGGGGTCTCCGGTGAGACAACTTGGTGGATTTGCATTGGATTCATAGGTTCTAAGGCTAGAAGGTTCCATTGTGATCATCTTGTCTGACCTCCTGGATAACACAGGCCAGAGACCTGCTCCAAAATAATTCCAAGAGCAGATCTTTTAAAGAAATCTCCAATCTTGATTTAAACATTGCCAGTGATGGAGCATCCCCTGGGTAAATTGTTCCAGTGGTTAATTACTCTCACTGTTAAAATAAAATAAAAAAAAATAAAAAAAAATGTGTGCCTTATTTCCAGTCTGAATTTCTCTCGCTTCAACTTCCAGCCACTGGATCATGTCAGACCTGTCTTTGCTAGATTGAGGAGCCCAATATTAAATGTTTGTTCTGCATGCAGGGACTTGTAGACTGTAATCAAGTCATCCCTTAACTTTTGTGTTAAGTTAAATAGATTGAGCTCCTTATGTCTATCACAAGGTGTGTTTTCTAATCCTGTAATCATTCTCGTGACTGTTCTCTGAGCTCTCTCCAATTCATCTACATCCTTCTTGGATTGTGGCCACCAGAACTGGACACAGGATTCCAGCAGTGTCGGTTCCTACTCAAGATTCCCCTATTTATGCATCCAAGGATAGCATTAGCCCTTTTGGCCACAGCACCTCACCGGGAGCTCATGTTCAGCCAATTATCCACAATGACCCCTAACTCTTTTTCAGTCATTGCTTCCCAGGATAGAGTTCCCCCATTGTGTAACTATGGCCTATATTCTTTGTTCCTAGATGCATACATTTACATTTAGCTGTATTAAAAAGCATATTGTTTGCTTGCACCCAGGTTACCGAGCAATCCATATCACTTTGTTTCAGTGACCATCCCCACCACCCCGTTTTTTGTCATCTGTAAACTTTCAGTGATCTTATGTTTTCTTCCAGGTCATTAATAAAAATGTTAAATAGCATCAAGCCAAGAACTGATCCTTGTGGTAACCCACTAAGACACAGCTGCTAGAAGATTCCTGGTTTACAGTTACATTTTGAGACCCATCTGTTAGCCATCTTTTAATCCACTTAATGTGTGTTGCATTAATTTTATATTGTTGTGGTTATTAATCAAAATGTCATGCAGTTCCAAGTCAAACACCTTACAGAAGTCTCATCAACACTATCACCTTTATCAACCAAATTTGTAATTTCATCAGAAAGATATTGCATTACATAGGAACTATTTTCCATTAACCCATATTGACTGCGTTAATTACCCTCCTTTTATTCTTTAATTGAGTCCTATATGTTACCGACAGGCCTAAGATTACCTGGGTCATCCTCTTTACCCTTTTTAAATATTGCCACAACATTAGCTTTCTTCTAGGTTTCTGGAACTTCTCCAGGGTTCCAGTGCTTATTGAAAATCAACTTTAATGGTTTAGCCAGCTCTTTGAAAACTCTTGGATGCAAGTTATCTGGACCTGCTGATATTAGAAATGTCTAACTTTAGTAGCTACTGTTTAGTATCCTCCTGAGATACTAATGGAATGGAAAGTTATAATATGACTGCATCTGTTTCCCTCCCCCCACCATATACAGAACAAGAAAGTTTGTTGAACACCTTTTCTGCATTGGGCCGCTGGTCAAAGTACTTTATTTTATTGCATTTATTTTTTAGTGACTTTTGTTTGCTTATTGATACAGCAGTGCCACCTACTGGTGAAGCAGAGTATTTAAAGCAAATGACTCGTTTGAAATCACTGTCTTATTAGTCTTTTAAAAGAATGTTTTTCTTTGTCCTCAGAAACGATCCCAGCCTCTGGAATTCATTGATCCACTAGCCAACAAAAAGCCTAGGATATCTCACTTGGCCCATAGAACTCAGCCCACTTTCAATGGGAAACTGAACTCCTCGAACGGAAAAGATGCACCTGCTCCCGTGGTGCAGTCAGCTGTGGCCGATTCTGTCAGCTCCGGCTCTCACTTACCGGTTCTGGAGCTTCCAAGGCCTCATGACCCCCTTTCCGATGTCAGCAGTGACCTAAGTCACAATGGCAGAGACTGTGAGAACCCAGAGGCAACTGACAGATTGACTAATCCTTTGTCAACAGACTGTCCCCAAACAAGCAAACACAACTGTAGCTCACTGTATGTGAAAACAAAGAAAAAATCCAAAAAGCACAAAGAAAAAGAGAGAAAAGAGAAAAGTGAAGAAAAATGCAAAGAGGAGAAGCAGGACTGTGAACTAATCAAGAAAGGTGGCTTAAAAATTAATACCCCCAAGGGTGTCACAGGTATGTAAATTCTGAAACACTTTGCCTGCCTGTATGAACAAATGGCTGCATGGAAAATATTGGTATAGATTGTTTCTGTTCTAAACCCATCATACCAAAGTGTCCTGCCTATAGATCCAAGGCCAGCGACACTCTGCTAGCGAAACACTCATTAGCTCTACCTAGATCAACGTATGGTCTTTCTGTGCAGAGTATATCAAGTTTTTCCTGTTTAACTTTTTATTTTATACTGTTTTGGAATCTACTTCTGATTGTGTCAAGTTTCTCCTCATTAAATTAAAAGCCTTGTATTAGTACATGGATAGTCATTCTGGTCTGAATACCACTTTGTCACTGATTACTTATAGCTGCCACTCTGTTTCCCAGCGGATCTGCATTTTCATATTGTTGGTCACTGTGTTGATTTTAACTCCATAATAGAAAATCTAGTCACATCAAAGGCTTTTAATGTTGGATACAACAGAAGCTGTAGATAAACTTAACGTGATACCTGTTGTTCTTCGGACTCAGACAGTATAAGCTTTCAAGCTAATAAGGTTCATTATTGTATTTTGTTTACCTGATCTAATTTTCTCAAGGATCAACAAAGCTACCAACATCTCAAGTGTTAAAAAGGACGAATGGCAAAAACAGCCCCAATACAGTGTTTCAGAGATGACTTACTGCGTAGATTCACAGAAATTACATGGGAAAAGCTCTGTTGGCTAATCTAGTCCATTCACCTGCTAGTGCAGTCATGTTTCCTGTTTGCTACTGCTTGGCAAGTCTAATTTATAATGTCTCAAGCAATATTGCTCCTGCTGCAGCCTTTGGGAATAGCAGTTCAAGGCTCATAGATCTGTCACTAAATTGTACTTTACATCCAGCCTTTTTCCTTAATTTTACCCCATTACTTTTAACTAATCTCCATTTTTAACCACACTAAATCCGTCTCCACCTTTGATTCATGAGAATGCATATACATTCCTTTCTTTTGAGTAGAGTTTATCTTTTATAGGAGATACATTCTGTTAAAGCCCAAATACAAGTAAAAAATAGAATGAATTGTTTTTGATAAAGGTACACACTTGTTTTAAAGAATGAACGTCCAGGTCAATATAGGGTGAGCTCAATAGAGAAGATATTGACCCTTGTGATTTCCCATACCTGCCAGAGCAGTTCATGTACACAGGATCTGATTGCTGACCAGTGATTTTAACTGCTCTTGTGTAGGCTGTTTTGACCATTATAAATGGGGTAGGTTTTGGTACTTTGGGATGCTTTCCATTAATACATCAAACCTCATTTTACTATTTTGATCTTATTTACTATGTGCCAAATACTCACTTTTCTGTGAATTTCTTCTCTTCCTGTTGCTCTTGTCTGTGTGACTGTCGTCTTGATTTTGGCGTAAGTCATGCAGAATATACATGCTATTTTCCTGACACACTTCTTGTTCAGTAGCAAAATATTACAATTCTTTTTCTTTTTCTTTTCTTTCTTTTAGTGAGCTACTGACACTTTAAAAATCCCAGACTAGAAAGTAAGGCAGAAAAGTGGTAAAACAGCAGTTTTGCAGTTCTGACTTGTTGCTGTATTAATGGGAACTGAGCTTGGGTGTTTCTTCACTTGTCCCACACGTATCACATCTATACATTTATAAAGTAACTTATTTTCCGCAATTCCTAGCAGTGCTCCAAATGATTGGAGATTAGAAGTAACTATAAACAAAATGTAGCAGGTGATGCTTGGATTCAGCATTGTAACTGGTTGGGTAAATCCAGCTAGGTTCACCTCCACATCTCCCAGGTGCCTCGTATAGAAGTTGAGTTTGTCCTTGCAGACTATTACTAGTTCTGTTTTAGCTGGAGATGACCACATCGGGGTCTCTTGAATTAGACAGTAGGTGGCACTCAAGGGCAAAATGAACCTTTGTTGATTTATTTTTCTCTCCTCTCGGCTTTCCTTCTTACCCTTGTCCCAAATAGTCCTTCACTTCCCTAACTCGTACTCAGGTAGGTAAGTAATTTGGTGGGGAGGACTGTCTCCGCTCACCATCAGAAATCAAGATTGCTGTACTCATGCTGATAGTCCTTATGCCCACTTCTTGTTCCTCGTAGGCTTTCCTTCTCCTTAGGGAAGTCTTGGTACAACCTCCAATAGGAATGTATGGGGCAGCTCATCCTAGGACGGGATTTATTACTTCAGAGGTAGCTTTGGGGTAACTACTCCAGAGGAATTTTAGGGAGGATGAAAACACCAAAGTAGTTCTAGCTGATGCTATAAATGTGGGGCTTGGGCAATATGCTACCATTCCTATGTAACTCATTTCTGTATTACAAGACCGATATATAGTCAAGATTCTACTTGCTTTGCTGACTCATTTGCTTTGAAGGAAGATTTTGAAGCACATCGTACTTCTCCAAAATAGGATGAGTACACCCTCAGTTCTATGGCTTTGAAGCCACCCCCATTTGCCTCTGCAACTTGCTTCTTCCTCTGACTGCAACTGACTTCCTAGTAGGGCCTATCAGGGCATCGCGCACTACTCACCTTTCAAATTAATTTCCCACTGCTTATGAGGTATCCTCCCCTGAAATGGTCATAAGAACGTAGCCATACTGCATGCCAGTGGCTGGCCAGATGCTTCAGAAGGAATGAATAGAAGAGGGCAGTTTTGAGTGACCAGTTACTGATCCATGAGAGGATAACTTATCCCATGACTGCTTGGTTTGCTTAAGAGCCTTTGCTGAGGAACCTTGTCAAAGGCATTGTGAAAGTCCAAGTACATTGTTTCGACTGGATCACCCTTGTCCACATGCTTGTTGACTCCCTCAGAGAATTCTAATAGATTGGTGAGGCCTGATTTCCCTTTACAAAAGCTGTGCTTACTCTTCCACAACGAGTTGTGTTTGTCTATATGTCTGATCGTTCTGTTCTTTACTATAGTTTCAACCAATTTGCCTGGTACTGAAATTAAGCATATTGGCAGCCTGTAAGCCTGGAGCCTTCTTTACAAATAGGTGTTATATTGGCTACCCTACACTTACCTGATACAGAGACGGATTTAAGTGGTAGGTTACGTACCATAGCTAGTAGTTCTGCAATTTCACTTTTGAGTTCCTTCACAACTCTTGGGTGAATATTATCTGGTCCTGGTGACTTATTACTGTTTAATTTATTAATTTGTTCCAAAACCACCTCTGACACCTCACTGTCGGACAGTTCCTCGGATTTGTCAGCTAAAAGGAATAGTTAGTTATGTATTCAGCTCAGATTGAAGTCAAGTCTACCTTGGACCTATTTATAAAATCTTACGCTTGCCAAGTTCTGATGCCATCCTCTTCACCTAAAAATCCCATAAGTTTTTCTTAGGGTATGTCTACACGGGCAATTGAACGACAAAACTTTTGTCTTTCAGAGGTGTTAACCCCCCCACACCTGAAAGACAGAAGTTTTGCTGTGATAAGTGCCAATGTGAACAGTGCATTGTCGGCAGCCGTGCTCTCCTGCCAACAACGCAAACGCCGCTCGCGGGGGGTGGAAGTTTTGTTGGCTGGAAAGCTGACAACCAGCGGCTACACCGCACGACTTTTAGCGACACCACTGTAGCGTCACAGCCATGTTGCTAAAAGCTGTGTAGTGTAGACCTAGCCTGAGTCCTTTGCCAATTCACTTCCACCTGTCCCCAACTCCCAGTTTTCCTAGCTTTCCGGAATAGAGAGTGCTTTCTGGTGTGCTCTGTGTGTGGATGGCCTAGTCTATAGACATGCGTGAATAACAGCAGGAGTTTGCTTTATGAAATCGTAAATCTCTCAATGCAGAGTTGAACATCTCTCTTCATCCCATTCTGACATCTAAAACTTCCTCCAGGAATCTATAGTGTGAATAGCAGTAAAGCATGTAGTATAGAATAGAAGGGAAGATAATTTATACTCTGCTCAACTTTCTGATCTGCCCATCTGGATTGCATTAATTTGTTTTGGAGTTCACCAGTGCTGGGATTAGTACGTTATCCCTGCTGAGAGACATGCAGCAATATGTATAAACCAGTTAAATTAAGGGATGTTTTTGCTGCTCAACACATTTGCAAATAGATCAATATTTGCTAAATCTGGCAGTTCCAGTCATCTCATCATATTGATACTCTGCCTTTGGTCAGTTTAAACTAGAAACACAAATCTTCTTATATCAAGGAAAATGCATTTTATAAATGGGGTATGAAGTTGGACTTTAACTTAACATACCTTTTGTAAGATGTAGGGTTGATGGAAATGTGGGTTTTTATTTTTTGCAGGTTTAAATGGAACATGCAATAATTCTAGTGTACCAACGTCAACTTCAGAAATGCCAGATTATTTATTGTAAGTATCTTCATTGTATCGTTACCTTGGTCCAATTCCAAAGTATCCATCAAAACTAGCTAGTGACTAAGACATAACTAACCATCACTCAGTTATTTTCTCATTTCTATGTTAGAACTCTGATTTCTGTTAAAACTCTGTAAAAATTATTTAAAAAAACCCAGAAACCCAGGTATTGAATCCAAATTCACAAATGTATGGCCTTTAACTCCAACTAGGTTTTACAGCAGGTTCTCTTTCCCCCCTCACCTCTCCCTCACCCCAGAGTTCAAGGGTGTTTTCACTGCAGTGGTTGGCTACACCTACCCCATAAATAACAATATCTAATTGTCAAAGCCCTTGAAACACATTAATCCTCACAACCTGTTTGGAGGTTGGTAAACAATATCCTATTTTATAGATGGAGACATTGAGAGGAAATAACTTGCTCAGTATTAGACAGAAGTCCATCACTTTCCAATAGTACTCTGGATTCTTAGGGTGTATCTGAAAGATCATCTTGTTGCAAGGGGAAACCCTGTACTCTGGGTTTGATGGGGAAGTGAGAAACTGCTTTTTAAAATGTTTTCTGTTAAGTGTATTTATCTGTAATGTTTTAGTCTTCACAAAATTTTGCTAATGATTGTAGTATCAGTCAGTTCACTTTTAAGCCAGGAACCTGTTTGTTTAATCCGTGTTAAATATGGCTCTCTAGATCCTTTGTCCAGTCATTGACTGAATATATGAAATTTTATTTTTGCTGGTATCCTTGCTGGGGGGGGGGGGCGGTGAGGATAATGAGTTTCTATCTCCCTTTGTTTTAGTGACATCTGACGGTTGTGTGATGGCTCCAGATGGAAAGTTAATGGATTTTTGAATTAGGTGGGGAAAAGCAGCACACTAGCAGGCTCAAAATACCAGAGTTACTCCTCATAGGAAGGGTAATCCTTGGCTTATGGTGCCAGATTTTTCACCTTAAACTTTTTTTTAATCAAATCACCCTGACTCCCATTAAGCAGTACTTGTTGCTATGGGTAACTCACATCCTTTCTACTTGAGGTTTTTGGCAGCTTAAAGCCAGATCTGTTTGTAAATAAAACTCCACACTTTCCGCTGTTGTGAAATGTCACTCAGATCTGGTACATACCCCTGAATCAGACTAGGTAATGCTGCCAGCCCTCTTCTAGCCCCATTGGATCCATTTTGGGGTACCCAGGGATCATGCAGCCTTGTGCTTCATGAAGAGGTGGAGAGGGCATCCTTTTATTCTGCTTGCAGTGCAAAAATGGCCAGTCACAGATTGGTGGGTATGACTGTTTCCCATGCTCTAATCAAAATGGTGGTTTTACTGGTATATAGACAACTGGACTGTATAGGGCAGTTCACAGCTGAGTTCTTTGAGCTGCTGTTGCAGGAATTGAGGACTGTTTGAGTGCAGCAAACAAAAGTGCTAGTGAGGACACAGCCTGTGTCCAGCAAAGTTATGAAGTTAAGCTCCCAGGCTCAGGGTTTGAAAATCTTTGAGGATGAGGACTGATAGCTCAGGCATGGAGTGATCACTTTGTGTCATCTCTCCTGTGCAGTCTGGTGGTCAGTAGCCCAGTAAAACCACAACTTTGCAGCACAGGGAACAGTCATATCCTCTAATAAGCTAGTACGTAGCTGTGACACTCGGAGTACCTTTCCCAGACCCGAGGAGGAGCTCTGTGTAGCTTGAAATCTTGTCTCACTGACAGAAGTTGATTCATACACAATATTGCCTCGCTCACCTTGTGTGTCTCTCATTCTGGGACCGATGTGGCGACCACAACACCCCATACAATATACGTGTCAATTCAGTCACTTTAGCGGTGCATTTTAATAAATTAGGCTCCCTTTAGTACAGAGGGTTAGTTCAGAGTCCTTCACTCTGTTCTCCTTCAGTCGCTTAAGACCTGTGTTAGCCTGGCAGCACTCCCGCCCCCACTGTCGCTGCTGCAAAGAGTAAGGTGTGATACTGGTGGTGTCACCTATGGTAAACCAGGTGCGAGAGAGAGCAGTCCCTTAGATCGGACAGTTAGGAGGTGCCCTGCTGCAAGTCAGGTTAATTGCATTTGATTAAACTGAGTGGCTTTTAAATGACCTACTAGATGGGCCTTCGGATATACATGGGCACTCTCAGTATGTTCAGTTCATGCAAGGTATTTTCAGAAGGTGAAGAGGGGATAGGTCCCCTTTTTTAATATGGGAAGTGCTGTGTCTTCTGTGTTCGTGCAGTCCCCACACCAATGGGGGCCCAATGCTGACTGAGGGCTCCAGGTGCTGTTGCAATGCAAATAACACTGTTTGTCCTGGAAGGCAGGCACCTGCCAGACCTGCTTCTTTGAACTGCAGTAACCTTGCTGCTTGGAAAGAGACATTTGTTCTAAACTGCCATTTAAACTCTGTTCCCTTCAGAAAATATGCATCCATTTCCTCTTTGGAGCAGCGTCAGAGTTATAAGAATGACTTCAATGCGGAGTACAATGAGTACAGAGACTTGCATGCCCGGATAGAGAGAATAACTCGACGCTTCACCCAGTTAGATTCCCAGCTGAAGCAGCTTTCGCAGGGCTCTGAAGAATATAAGGTATAAGCAGGAATATCTGTTTGAAAACCTAATGGTGCCGCTCGTAGAGCTGTGTTTGGTTTGTAGTTCACATGGCCTTTTTGTTGGGTGTCTTGGGAGGACTTACATCAGGGCACTGTTACACTGTATTAAATGTACTGTACACAGCCCAGAACTGATGGATGCAGAGCGTACGTACAGCTGACAGCTTTTCAGGCTGTTTGAACAGCCCTGTGTTCTTTCAGTTGAAACACATATTGTGGTACTTGTTGACAATGAGCAGCCTCACTGAGACCATTGGTGTCCCCAGCCAAATCCTGCTGGCAGCGATTAGTGTATCATCCTAGCCAGAAACATGATATTTCACCAGTATGGGAGCTTATTAAAGATGGAAAGCGAGCTAATGTGGGGTTGTCTGTTTCTCTTGATGCTTTCTTTGATCTTCAACCTGTCAGACTGACTTGAAGAGCTTTAACTATTCATTAGCTTGAGAAAATAAGTTTCACTGAGGATAATAAACTGCTCTTTACAGAGCACTGACTGTACTGTTCGAATGTCCTTCCCTTCCTTTGAAATACCCTTTGTTTTGCTGTTGCTTTTCTGGGGACAGCAGAATAATTCAACACTCCTCGGTGAAGAAAAGTTAAGCTACTTGCAGAGTAGGCTCGGTAGCTCCCCTCCTCCCCGATCCCTCCAGCACTCGCTATCAGCATAACCATTGCCATGGCAAGTCATTGAAGCCAATGAAATCACTCTCAGTAAACCATACAGTAACTGTTGAAGGGGTCAGGCCCTTGTTTTGGATCAACAAATCGTTGGACGGCTGTACATATTTCAGGCTCTGTAGCTGCCACATCTCCACTAAACTGTGGCTGCTTTTTCCCTCCTGGTATTGAACATCCAGCTCTTTTATGTGAACACAAATATACATTTTTGAAAAAAAAAAATTTGCCATTAAGTTAGCATGTCTCCTGTACGCTGTTTTGGAAATTCTGAACTGGCCACTTTTCAATTTGGAAAGGGCCAACATGACCTAAAACACATCAAAATAATTCCAGGTGCAAGAAAATGGGGGAGGAAGAGCGGAATATACAGTAATTCTTTCCATGTGATTGTTTGATAAACAGTGCCCTCTGGGAAAGAGGTCAGCGTCTCACTTGACTCAACTTTGAATAATCAAAGTGTGATACTCGCTAAAGTAGGTTCCAGTTGTATTGTTTTTATGGAAACACAGAACTTGATTTCCTTTCTTTTTCAGACTATCCACGATCAAATTTTACAGGAATATCGTAAAATTAAAAAGGTGAGTGAAAACTCTCAGCTACAAACTAAAATAATCCCTTTCTCCACATACTAGGGACAGGGTTTAGTTTGTGTGATGACTGGCTGCAATTTGTCAGGAAGGAAAGGGCTCCCTCTGCTGGTTAGATCGGGCTCAGTGGCTGAGGCAGGGCCCTTCAGGGAGACATGTTAGTCAACACTTCGTCTGTGTTGAATGAAATGCTGGCAAAAGAACGAATGAGTTACATTGCTGCATTAGTGCCTCAGATCGTGAAAGGGTACCTCTGAGGCTTTGAGGTGCACTGCCTGAGTGACAGTTATTGGGTTCCCCCTGGTTTTGTGGTGTCACTGGCATTTCTCAATGCGTGAGGATAGAACTATGTTTACAGTGGCTACTAACACAGATGCACTGGCTATTAAAATCATCCGCTGAGGATACTGGCCTGTTTTTTCTTTGTGTAGCACCTGCAGTATGTTATGTGCCTCAGACATGGTTAAAGACATGGTCCCAGCCCCGAGGTGCTGTAGTCTGGATACAGAGTAACAGCCGTGTTAGTCTGTATTCGCAAAAAGAGCAGGAGGACTTGTGGCACCTTAGAGACTAACCAATTTATTTGAGCATAAGCTTTCATGAGCTACAGATCACTTCATCGGATGCATACTGTGGAAACTGCAGAAGACAGTATGCATCTGATGAAGTGAGCTGTAGCTCATGAAAGCTCATGCTCAAATAAATTGGTTAGTCTCTAAGGTGCCACAAGTACTCTTTTTCTTTTTAGTCTGGATACGTGAGGTTGAAATGCAGGAAGGCAGCGAGCCTGGCAGTGAGCAGTGACATGGGGCGCACCTGGAAGCACTGTGGTTTTTCTTCTATCAGATTGTCAGTTTGTGAAAGCCCTCCCTTTGCTGAGGAGTTTGTAGGCTTGTGAAGTGAGTTTCTGGGGCACTTTTCCCTGTGCTCCACTTCCCTTTTTAGAAGGATCCCGTGGTTCAGCTCCAAGGCAGGGAGGGAGGGCAGGGCTGAGCGTGCTGCAGATAAAGCTGTTGTGCCTTTGCTTGATAGCCTGTCTACACGTCCCCTCGCATCCCCCTTTGTTAGCTACTGCATAAGTGTGGGGCCCTGCACACCACATTGTACCCAGCATGGAGACAGGTATGGTAACTGAATGCGGTGTGCTCGTCCACAGTGTGGTTCACTTCTGCTCACTCATGTCGAGGTGTATTCAATACCCTGCACAGCACAACTTGGCATTGGCGGATCTGGAACATGTCAGACACCAGACACGTGAATGTCCCGCCCTTGGCGTGGGAGGTGTCTTCCCAGCCCCTAGCACTTGGACTGTGGTGTCCAGTGAAGGAGATAAGGGAAGGTGCAGAACAAGTTAATGAACGGATGGGTTGGATCTTAGTGACACACACAGTGCTTTTAACTTGTACACAGCCCTACTAAAAAACGTGACGAATATGAATGCATACGTCTGTCGATACCTTCTGTGTAAGGTGAACTGCAGGCTGCAAAACACAGGTTTCTGGAGGCTTTGTTTTGTGCTGCTTTGCCTTAGACAATAAGTTGGCAGAGCTTGGTTATTTGGTCTCTTGCAGTTTCATATTAGAACTTTTCAAGTGTAGTCAAAATCTGACTATCCTTCTAGCAATACCCTACTTAGCAGCCCTGATTCAGGGGCTGGGGTCCCCAGTTACAGAACAGACGCTGTGGCCTATGTTCTTACACTGTTGGGAGGGACATCATCTTAATCTAAACAAAGTCTGGTTGCATTTATAAGGTTCTGTTGATAGTTTTGTAAGGGCTTAATGTTATAAGCACGTATCATTTATGACATGTGTTGTAGATGGTAATATAACAACCTATTATAATATGTAACAATTAACCATTTCTTGCAATGTCTCCTAATCAAACTTTTTATAAGTAGAGCCTTAATAATAAAGTGACTCAAAAGTAATGGGCACCTCTTTCCCTTTCCATCCCGCAGTGGTGGGGAAGTTCACTCCAGAGCATCTCTCATGAGAAATGTAGAAGTTGCTGGCCTGTACCCTCCCAGATCTACAACACACAACCTGCTAGGATACACATTGCAGTACCTGCTCTTGCCTAACCCTAGCCTCATGAAGGAAGGGAGACTTATAGCTGTCTCCCACTTAAAGGGGATGTTCTGGTTTTTTTACTGGAGTTATCCTGCTCAGCACAGCTTTCCAGTTTTAGGTTGAGGGTGGGTTGAGGAATAGAACTGGTCCACACTATCCAGGACCAGAACACTTTGCTGTAACCTGGCAACAACAAATCCAAGTGCCTTTTTAAGGGAGGAGGAAAGATCTTCCTGATGAAGAAACTTAATTGGATGGTAAAAGTATTAGGCTCTTTAGTGACTCAGGGATAGTGACTGTCCATCGAGCAAAGGAACCAAACTTCAGTGCCTACTGTTAACTAGCATCAATGTGGTTTGCATTTTGGGGCCGTCTGACCCACTCTGTATCTGTGGTCTGTGTTATGATAGAACTGGAGAACTATTAACTTTGGTAATTGTATCTTCCTTTCCTTGCAGACAAACCCTAATTACAGCCAAGAAAAGAATCGCTGCGAATACCTCCACAACAAACTGGCTCATATAAAAAAACTGATAGCAGAGTATGACCAACAGCAGTTTTAGTCTTGGCACTAATATCTGGACTGGGCAGTGCAAAAAAAATTCACTTGGGTGTTACCATTTCCTTTATACAACTGAAAAATAAATTCCTTTCTGAGCCAAGCACGACGTCCTCGTGGTTGGAAGAACGTGGGGATGATTATGATGCAGCGTCTGTCACGCCAGCATCTAAGCCAAGTAGCAAAACCAGTGCCTGGCATAGTCCTCTCAAGTTTTACCCTCTCTGAATGTTGGAAGGTAAAAAAAGGAAAATCTGCTTTTTGAAGCCAGCTTTTGACACGTAAGGGAAAACTTGCCTAAAGTGAATAAAACTCCCAAAGGTAAAGAATCAGCCGTTTTCATGGATGAACGTTTGGAATGAAGTTTAGTTATCGCTGGCCCAGTTCTTGCTGTGCTGCATATTCTGCTCTGCAGATGGCGAGGAACTGGAATGCTGCTAAGTTACCTCCTTCTCTGGCACCTGCAATGTTCATATGCGAGCTGTCTGCGCTACATGGCATCGTGTGAAATACTCAACTTCCCAGTGCTCTCGTCCTTTGTTCCTGTTGGTCGTCCTCTCCTGTTTGTGCTCTCCTTGAGGTGGCTGTGTCAGCAGGAGGGAACTGCCCAGGAACCTGCACCGAACGCTTTGTCCGATGCAGACTTTTGGATTGTTCGTATATGAAATCTCGTATCCAGCTCGTGCATTTGGAAACAATCGGCGTAAACTTTGCCATGGCTTCTCCAGTATGCACAATTCCGTCAGCCTGCTTTATACTTCACATACCAATGGCAGGAAGGCCGAGACCTGTCTGTCTCTGACTTTTATAGTTTTATACCAAGACAGCCAGTTTTATTAATTGCTAATGAGACTCTGGTATATTTTTCTATATATATAAAAAGAAGCAACTTTTCTAAAACTGTGCCTCCCTTTCCCTTTTAGGCCACGTGTTTCAGAACCTTCCCTGCCTTATAACTGCAGTATTACTAATGCTCCTTGGACAATTACCCAGAGGAGTCATTTTGCTATTTGTAATGACCCTTAGAATGGGATAAATCAGGATTTGGTGGGGCGGGGGAGGGGGATGCGTTCTTTTTCTGCACATTTCCAAAGAAGCAGCAGCAGAGAGTCAGACACTCGGAACAGGAACCGGAACTTGCTGGAGAGAAGCAAGGTAGCATGTCCAGGGCGGGTCACTTACACTGTTGTGCTTTGTCCAGCCCTTTCCTCTGGATGTTTGGACTTGAAGGGAACACTTTAGAACATGGCCAAGGCATGAAGAACTCTGCAAAAAGCACAAAGGTGCCCTTTAGGTCTGTGGCTTTTACCTTTAATCCTGCCAGCTGGTGTGATTTGACTCGCTTCCACTTTATCTTCCAAACAGCGGAGGTTTTCTTTCGTCCCCAGTAGTGCCTCCTTGCAGCAGAAGAATGTGATCCTCTTTGAGAGCGTGAGAGGGCCAGGTCATCAGGAATAAGGAGGGGGACTAGGTCTTCTCTGACTAGTGTCGGGTTTGTGTTTTCCTGACCAAGGAAATGTGGGTCCATCTGAAGTAATTCCATTCTAGCTGGACTCTGCTGCTGCTAGGCTTGTACTCCAAACCCTCCCACCATTTGTCGTCTTAAAAGGCCCTTGCTCAAGGTGTAGATAGTTTTAAAGTGTCAGAGTTTCTCTTTCCTGCCTCGTCCTCCAACCCCAGTGCCATCACTGATGCTGCCATAGTGAGCTCCCATGGGGATCTGACTTAGTGCTAATGGGAGCCGTTTGCATATACTGCTATGCGTGTTCTGGTATGGTGGTTCTGAAGCTGTGATCCATGACTAGCCAGTGGCCAATTACGTTCTGCAGATCAGCAGGAGGGCCTCATGTGGTTTCCAAACCAGTCAGTAAAGGGTTAGTAAGGAGTTGGGAGGGCAAGGGGGACATCGACCAAGGGCTCGGGCTCACAGAGGTCTGCAGAATTACTTGGCGGAAGAACCCAGTGTTTGTGGGAGTGAAGTCCAGAAGCAGCTGAAGTTTTAAGGAAAATGTTGGTGTCTTCGCTTCCCCTACCTACAAAGCAGACTCAAGTTCCAAGGGGTAGGAGAGCAGGGGAAGGTTATTCTTGTTTCATGGACATAAGTAGCTGTCTTCAGAACATCTCATGCCCCATTGGGGCTCCCAGTGGATAGGGAAAGCTGAAAAATATGGATGATTTAAAGTGAAAAGCTTTTGTCAAATGAGTGTTCTCTTGAGGTTACACACATGAGTTCCCTCCCTCCCCCAACAGCAAGTGGTGGTTTCATGGGAATATCAGAAACAAAGGGTGTCCATTTTCCCTTGTATTAGCTCAAATCCTTCTAAAAACATAGAAGATCTGAAACAGCTTTGATCTGACAGACTTTCTGTAGTTGTGAGTTGCATCAAGATCTATTTTATTAGAGCATCAGTGATCTGATTTGTTCCAGCTGTGTTTAATGTGAGGGGTTAAGTTGCCCTGCTACTGGGCTCCCTTTTCACTTTGTCTGTGTACTACTTACTGTTATCAGCAGAGGTCTCTGGGCATGTTGTGAGCATTCACAATGCATAGACGAAAAGCAGCGGAGTATTTTTGAAGGCAGCTTTGCTAGCCAGCAGTTGTGGGAATCCAGCACTAAATCTGTGTCAAGCTTCTGCCAGAAGGCAGCGTCTCCCCGGTACATCGTGGCTTCAGGATGCAAACAGCAACATTCTACCAGACGATACAAGCGGTTGGGCTTGAAAGAGTTTTTTTTCGTCCGTGGCTTTCAGATTGCTGGTCTAATCTGTAGCCCAAACTACATTATCAGCCAACATGTTTTTAAGCAACAGAAACACGAAGTATGCTTCCTCTTGAAAACGCAAGGAACCGTGAAACTCCAAACGGGCAGTAAAGGGCATCAGTTATGACTCAAGATAAATAAATTCTTCCATGGAAACACTTCTCATTCTCATCCTTAATATTTTGAAAGGGTTTTTTGGATTTTTTTTGAGGGAAGTAGAGATGGCTCTCAGTCTTTATACATCTGCTATAAAATATTTTTGCAAACAGAGTTGTATACAAAGATGTATTATGTACATTTACATGTATATTCTGGAACTTCTAGAATCAGAATATAAAGCTGAAAAAATATTTAATGACTATCCAAACTGTGAGACCCAATTAGCTTAATGACTTTCTGCTTCACTTTTCTTTTGGTCTGTGTTACGTAGTCAACTCTGCCTTTTTTCTTTTTTTTGCCTTTTTTTTGCCTTTTTAGAGAGTATGAAGCTAGGCAAATCTTGTGCTTTTTGGGTTAATAGAAACCAGTTTTAGATGATTAAGTATGATCTAACTTATTGATACTGTGTTTTACTTTGTAATATTGTACTGTGGATAAAACTATATTGAGCCATGGAGTTGGAGTTTACAAAGAGCTTTTCACTTTGCCAAAACGTTACAATTTAAAGGCAGCATACTCTTCAGCTTTCCTAATCTTTTCTTAAGGAGCTAGTGTCTTTTTGTACACTATAAAGCTGAATGCTGATTTTGCAACATATAATAAATTCACTGTATTGGAAAACAAGCATAACAAGGTTGTATATTTATTTTCAGAGTTTATTTCTGCGGGTAAATGGCTGGCATGGGGTTTAACCCCCCAAAAAAGAATGAACTAGAATGTTTGAAATATTGTGCTACAATTCTGTATTACAAAACATAAGGCATTATCACTGCAGTAGGAAAGAGAAACAGTGGCACAGGGTCTGGTCTGACACTTACCAGGATGCGAGAGAGGGACATCCCAGGGCTCGCGTTCGGCCTGTCACCCTCAAAGGACTTGGTAACTTTCACCCAGGAAGCTTCATTGCAGATGCAGAACAATGGAGCTCTCAGTTTTCCTCTCTCTGTTCCGGAGTGACGGAGGCTCAGGATGCGGTGAAAACTCCCTCAAGATTTCAGTGGCTCAGTTGAGATTTGAATTCAGGATCAACTGCTTTGTTTTCTTGGAGCTTTAGGATCTGTTTGCTCTAATTGGCTCTGATTTATCCCCTTTCTATCCCATGGTGGTTCTTAATCCAAAGCCCTGTCTATCTGCAGTGTTGAGGTACTTACCTGTGCTCCATTGCCAGAGTGGTGGCTCTCAACCCTCTTCTGGGTAAAGTGTGGGCAAGGTGCTCTCTGAAGTGGACTAATCCTAATCTCAATGTTCTTGCTGGGGGATTAATAGTTATTTTTGTTAGCCCTGCCCTACTTGCCTGCATCTGTTCAGGGGATGGAAGGGCAGCGAAAAGACCTGTGACCCTGTGGAAAATTTCACAAACTGCTGACTTCCACTGCAAGAGGGACCAGGATGTCCCTGTTCCAGTGCTGCTCATGCAGCTGCTTCACAGATCGGAATTAACATGCATTCTACTTGGCTGATCGCAGTGTGTACAGCACATTTGGATCCAAATTGGCTTAATGAGGTGTATGACAATGTTCAGCCACCATGGGGCAGTGCAGGGGTTCTCAAACTTTTGTACTGGTGACCCCTTTCACACAGCAAGCCTCTGAGTGCGACCCCCCCCTTATAAATTAAAAACACCTTTTAATATAGTTAACACCATTATAAATGCTGGAGGCGAAGCAGGGTTTGGGGTGGATGCTGACACCTCGCGACCCCCCAGGTAATAACCTTGCGACCCCCTGAGGGTCATGACCCCCAGTTTGAGAACCACTAAGGCAGTGGGACTGTGCTCTCCATGGCCTCTGTATGGCCTGGCTTGCTTAGTTTAGGGCACATTCTTGTCAGGTCTAAACTTTACTTTGTGTTTAATTTCCCACTGATTCAGGGAAAATCCTCTTTGGCAGCAGCAACCCCAAGCACCTTCCTGTCCTCAAGCCCAGTGGTGTGTGGAGACTGGACTGGGGAGATGCTGTGGAGTGTAGAGGATCAGGGAGCCCTCTAGTGGCTGCGGCCCTTGAGGGGAAGGTGGAAGCTATGGCCGATTCCCTGGGTTTGAGGCTGGCTTGTGTGGAAGAACAGCAGAATTCTAACTGAAAACACAGCAGGTCCTGGCACCAATAGGCATCCCCTCCCAGGTGTAATTAGGAACAGCCTGTACCCCACACAGTGCTGGGGGAGGGAGAATCTGCAGGTAGCTCAGCTGTCACATGGGAATCCATTGTGTTCCACGAACCAGTGAGCAGAGCACCTGATCCAGGCTGCCTTTGCGGCCCTTGTGAAAGCACCGGCAATCCAGGACCGTTTGCTCAGCTGGTGGGTGGGAGCCGGTGTTGGTGCACCCTTAGCCGGTACTGATTCACGGCATGGGGTAGGGCACGCTGTGCAGCTGGAGACCCCTCTCCACACAGTGCTTGGTGCCCCTGCTTGCTTTGGGGCACTTTCAGGAGACTGGGTTGTGGGTTAGCTCTGTCTATATTCCCTCCTGCGCTCTCCCCGGGTGCTGCTCATTCCTCTGCCGTGGGCGTGTGCTGCAGTCAGGGACATGATCCCTGGAGATAGGGTAGCAGAGCCCTCAGATGGAGGTGGGAGATGACAGCTGAGAAAGGTAAAAATTTAAAACTTGGCTAGTGGAAATTTTCAGCAGGCTCCCTCGTACCCTGTCCAGGCTGCTTAAGCTGAAATCGTCATTTGCATCTTATTGTCTAGAAACCTGACTCTGGCAGGCTGAAAGTTTAATGTACAGGTCTCTTTTGCATTCTGCATATTTAAACATGGCAAATGCCTTAAAGGCGCTGTTACAAAGCTCTCGTGGGAAACTCTAGCCTGTGGCATTACTTCAAAAGGTGGATTTTTGTCCCCTTAAGACTTCTGCTCTTTGCCTCAGTATCTGACTTCTTGCTTGGTATGGCATTGTTCATGCGTGAACCTCACAGGGCCACCAGTTCAGCATGACTTGCAATACCTGCTGGGGAGAGCAGGGATGCTCAGGATGAAATGCGTTGGCGGATGTGAAGGGGCTCAGGACTCGGATGTTGCCAAGCTGCAGGGGCACAGGGGTGGAAGAACGGACCCAACAAAGCAATCCAGCTCATGGAGTCCTAGTTTCTAACTTAAGACACCAAAAGTGCCTGTCCGTTTATTTCAGATACTTTAAAAGAGAGTAAATGAGGGATACTAGGAATCCTCCAGCGCTGAGCGTGCAGGCTGGGTGAGGAAATCCTGTCTAACACAAGAATTAATTGAGAACAATTAGTGACTGGTCAGTATCCAACCACATTCCTAAAACAGCCTCTGTTCTTCCCTTAACTGCTGTCTGTTCTGTGACCACCACCTTTATTGGAGGGGGAGAGGAACACAAGCTCTTGATCTCATGTGGCGGGGAGTTCCATAGTTTAATTACATGTTCTGTTCAAAATATTTTCATTTTTTAATTTTTCAATCTCATTGAATTTCCTTTAATCTTTTTATCAGAGCAGGAGTGCCAGATCTCCCTTCTCTATTCCATTCCTTATTTTGTGTATCTCTACCATGTTCTCTTCGTTGTCTGCGTCCTGTTTTCCAAACTCCCAACACATGGAAGTCTCAGGAAGCCACTGTGTGGACCAGCTGATCCAAAAGTCCTGTTTTATCTCCTCCCCTTGTTCCCAGAACCTGGGCAGGGGGCAGCCTGAGGCTCTAACAAGCACTGAACTCCGGGAAGAAAACAGAGCTTGCACTTTGGACAGAGGCTACTTCTCGACTGCCAAAATGGAATGTGTGTGTAAATAGCACTAAATTGCTTCTTTCCTGTCACTTCCAGGCAATTCCCAGTCCATAAACTGCTGTCAGGTTGTGTTCCAGGCAGGATCAAGAAGTGAACCAATTAGCAGAATGCTTGGAGCGTTAGCAGGGCTTCACGAGAGAAACCTGCAAGTGGAAATTTACTGGCTGCTTCCTCTCTGCCACGCCCAGCATTGCCACAGAAGCTTCCGTCTTATCTGAACCTAATTGTCTGGAAACTTGACTCTCCTGTCCATTAGCTGAAAGTTTAATGTGTGATCGCTAATCAGTTCTCAGCCTGTGATATCCCCAAACCCAGCTCGCTGTTGGGGTGCCCAGAAGCCAGGGCTGGGCTAACAGGTGCCAGTTTGCTCAGCATGTCAATGTACCCTGGGTAGCTTCTTCTGTGAGGTTAGGCAGCGTGTTCTGGTGCAGGATTCACTTCTGGCCAACTTCTCCCAGGGAATTCTGGGCTGTACAGTAAAGCTGGTCCCTCGGAGTAAACGTGGGTCAACTTACAGTCCATCAAGCACAAGCTCCTGTTTCCCTTGCTCTGAAGTGAGTGTGATATTGCCAGCTAGGAGGCAAACAGTGACAAGGTTCAGCTGTGGGATTTAACAAAGGTGGTTCCCCCGGGGTAGCCTTAAAGTGGAAGAATTCAAAACTTACCCTCGCAAAAGCCCAAGGCAGGAGCTGACTGGTGGCCAGGGATATGGAAGTTCGACTGTCTACCTACCCTGCTCCCTAGAGGTCCTGGCAGCAGCCTCCTGCCCTGTACATTTGTATGATGCAAAGGAGTCACTGCATAAGACGGATGCTGCTCTGTCCTACCTCCCCTGGGGGTGGGAGGATAAATATGGTAAAGGGAGAGGTGCACAGGCAGGGTGCAGGAGTCTTCCCTAAGGTTCCAGGCCACAGCTGGCTCCACCTGCCAAATTCTACCCATTAGTGAATGCACAGGGGTGGTTTGGGGGATGCCTTTCTCAGGGCTTTTCTAGCTGCATGGTCAGGTGACCAGAAAAGCTTCTAGCCTGGAGTAATTACTCAGGACTAAAATCACTTTGATTGTGGAATAGCATATACAGTGGGAGCTAGTTCAGAGTAGTTTATTCCCCTATCTATTCTATTTATTTGAGCATGAGCTTTCGTGAGCTACAGCTCACTTCATCGGATGCATACCGTGTTTCCACGGTTTCCATTGATTAGTCTCTAAGGTGCCACAAGTACTCCTTTTCTTTTTGCGAATACAGACTAACACAGCTGTTACTCTGAAACCTATCTATTCTAGTCCATTTCCCTGGCCAGACCTGCTTTCCAGCCATGCAGGCTCTCCCTCCCCTCCCTTCCCCGAGTGGCAAGGGCTCTTAAGGCAAGATAACAGTAGGACTTTCCCCAGATCCATTTTAATAAACATGCCAAGGATGCTCTTGAGCCTGGTCTCTGTGGATTTTCCTGGGAGTTCTCCCTTCTGCCCGCTGCAGGCTGTGGTTCTGGAATCTGCATTACCCTTAGCCGTGGGTCAGGGGCCTGCTGCTAAGGGGTGCAGTAGTATCAGACCTTGTGTGCAGCCAGGCAGGGTGTGAATCCTGTTGTGACACGCATGAACGTCCCAGAATGGCCAACCCTAAGCAACACCCAGCTGCTCCTTGTGTCTGTTCACTTAAAAATGCTTCTGGCCTCCCTGGGTTCTGCCCTTGGGTACCTCCCCTCACATGGTGCAGGGCACTTGTCTCCGTAAGCGGCTTCTGTCCATGTGCCAAGATGATCCAAGGGTCCCCATCGCCGCCTGGCTCTGCCTGGGTTACAGCCTGTGAAACACCCGGATGTTTACAGGGCTGCAGCAGGGCTGGGGTTAGGCCCTGGAGCCCCGTTAATGGGACCAGGCACCTTTGCTCCAGCTAGGCCTTCGCTGCCTCCCTTGGCTCATGGAGCAGGAAGAGCCTGGGGCCGAGTGATCAGGGCTCCTTGCAGAAGCCTGGGTCAGCTTTCACTTTTCACGGGGGCGCTTTTCATAGTGGTTTCTAAGAGCTGCTGTTGTGGAGGTCAGGTCGGTCTCCATGGACACCAGCCGAGGGTGACACTTTGCCAGAAGACAGCGGGCGCTGGTGGTCAGCAGAGAGCTGGGGACGCGGGCGATGCTGCTGGCCTTGCCGTAATGCTGGAAAAGCAGAAGCCAGGGAGCCCCTGCTCATGTGCTGTTCCGGCAGCGGGGGTGGGAGCCAGAGCAGTGGGACAGGAACAATGGGGGAAGTTATGGGAGGGGGTAAAAAGGGGAAGCAGTGGAAAAGTACCAGCTCCAGGCCCCCTGGCCAGGACTTTCAGAGCCAAGATCCTGGTACAAAGCCATGTTTTTGTTTCAATCCTTTGCTGAGGCTCTGGAATTCCAGTGCTTGGCCGTTCTCTCCTTCATCTGCCTACTAATGCCAGCATTGTTCAGCTGGGGCCAGCACACCCAGGCTTCCTTTGGGGGGACATAGCTTTTCCAGGCCCCTTCCCCTCCATTTACTGCTAATGCATGGGATGCTTTCCTCCCAGGGGTACGAAGCCGAATAGAGAGCAGCAGGATCTCTCCCAGGAGAGCTCAGCTTCCAAGTTTTCTCTGTGAGCTGCTTGGGATGCTAGAGAAGCAAAAATGGGGGTAGCAAAAGGCAGAAGACCAGGGGCTGTAGAGGTGAAAGCTTTGCACTGAGCTCCTGATAAATATCTGTCCATGCTTTCTACACCCTGGCCTCCCCCTGCTACTGTGGGAGGTGTTTGGCCCCGGGCTGCACAAGGTGTCACTGTTGTTGGGGGACAGCCCCTTTTCCAGCGTCCCCACCTCTCCCTCAGAACAAGCTCAGAGAGCTGCAGAGGCTGCTGGGTGGGAGGGTTTTGCCGAGTGCAACATGGCCACCAGCCTTGTGTTCTCCCTGCACAAGCCAAGCCCCTGTGAGTCAGTGTTTGCAAAGCACTTTGGGACACCAAAGGCAGGCTGAAAGGTGCTTGGGGGAGGACAAATGGCCAAATTCCGCTCCACTGACTGTGAGGCCTGTTCCTATCAGGGCAGAACTCGGCTCCTTTTCTCCTGTCCCGCTGCTTGTTCTCTTGTTCATTGTGCTTGCTAGCAGCTGAGCTCCCTGCTCCTGTGCTCTGGCCTCCCTATGTTTGTTAACCCCTGGCTGCTGCCAGGTGCCCACCGTCACCCCATCAGCCCCCCATGATGACGCTGGGCTCCTGCAGGTGCTGGATGCAGGGCCAGCTGTGAGCTTCCAGCTAGGCTGGTTGGGCAGCCCCTCCCTCCATTCCCAGCTCTCGCAACAGGTTAAGGAAGTTTCTTTCTGAGGAGCCAGGCTGGTCTGAGCACATCTGGCAGGGAGAGTGAGGGATGCCCCCCAGGGCGTGGAGTATGAGTGATAATTAACATTGCTGCGGGTTGGCCTCTCTCCTAACATGGCAGCCGGGTGTGGCGCAAGGAAGGACACACACTTCATCCCCTGCCTTGCTCTGGGAGGGCTTGGCCCAGGGCGAGTGGCCAGGAGCAGCTGGTGAGGTCAGGCAGTGCCTAGCACCCTCTGGACCAGAATGGATCTGAGAGCGGGAACCATCAGAGAATCACAGGGGCGGGGGACACTGGGAGGAAAACAGCAGCCCCCCTGCCTGCTCCCCAGGTCCAGCTGCCCATGGCCTCAGGAACCACTGCTGTGAAGTGTAGATCACACACCGATGGGTCCATGGCTGTGTGGACAGTCCATCAGCACGGCTGCCTCTGTTCCCAGCTTCAGAAAGCCTGGGTTCTGTTCATTTCAGACATGCTGTGTGATTGCAAATGCCTTGGCCTTCCTCTGCTTCAGCATGGCCTTCTGACCAGGGGGCTGCAGTGGGAGCTAGAGGAGGGGAAGGGGGCCCAGAGCCTCTGAGCTGTTAACAGGGCCTGGGCTTGAGAAGGGCAAAGCATCCCATGCCAGGGAGACCGGTGCTAGGCAGAGTCTGGGGCCTGCTGCTGTTCCAGGTGAGGGTAGAAAGGGGTGACAGGTATTTCTTTGAGGCAGTTTTGCTTATTTACAAAGAATGTGCAAAGTCCCATATCTCACCAGGATCAAGCACCAAGAGCAGCCAGCCTGCACCTGACCACAAAACCCACACACACACACACTCAGCAAATGCTCTCAGCTTCTGCCCACTCCCGCCAAGCTCTGGGGGAGGTCCTCAGCCCCTTTTGGGATGTGTCTCCCTTGCCTTTCCTGAAGTGTGTGTGGGGCGGGGTGTTTCTGCCCCCCAGCGGGTGGGGTCTGGGAGTGGAGGAGGGATCTGGCATCTCCTCAGCTTTCCAGAGTGGCTGGGGGTTAGTTGCTCTGTGGAGTGAGTGCTGCCAGGCCTGTTCCCAGGGGGCCTCGCTCTGCGGTTTCAATTCATGAAAATAGTCGACACAAAAAAGGAAGGGCCGTGGGCCCTCTCCCCTTGAGGAGGGGGCAGCGTGGAGCCCAGGCCTGGGCCGCTGGCCGGCGCAGGGAATGGGCCGCCGGCTGGCGTGGGGCCTGGGCTGCAGGGAATGAGGTGCAGGGCTGGGCCAGCGGCTGGCTGGGGGACTGGGCCGCAGGGCTGGGCTGGTGGCTGGTTCGGGGAATGGGCACAGCGCCAGCTGTGGGGGGTGATCGCCCTCTCCAAACAGTGACTCCCTCCAGGGGAAGGAGCAGCAGGACAGTGGGTCCCAGGGGGTGCTGGGAGCAGGGGCTCCTGGGCACTGATGCTACCTGGGGGGTGCCAGGCTCACACCCCTCGGGGGCGGGGGGGGCCCGCGGGCACGTGTCCGGTCCAGGCGAGTGGGGGAATCCGCAGCTGATGGAAATTTACGGCGGGGGGCGGAGCCGCGGGGAGGGGGGCGGGCCCTGGGAGCCGATTAAGCCGCCGCGTGCCCCAGGGGTTCGCAGCAGAACCGAGCCGAGCCGAGCCGAGCCAGGTGAGCCCGGGCTGCCGGCGGGTCCTGGTGCCCGCGGCTGGGAGCGCTCGGGACTGGGGGGAGCCCCCAGCTCGGGGCGGGTCCGGTTTCCATGGCGGTTTCGGGGGGGGGGCGTGTATTTCCCGCGGGCTGCGCCCCCTCGCCAGCCCCTGAAGCTCCCGGGGAGCCAGGACCTCCCCCCCCCGCCCCGGCCGTGCGCTGGGGGCGCTCAGCTCCGCGGGTTTGGGGGGCACCGGGGAGCTGGGGTCTGCGCGGGCTGGGCCCCTGTTCGAGGTGGGGCGGAGCCTCCCGCTCCGGACCCGCCCCGCCCCGTTGAGCTGCTGCCCCATGGCAGGGCTGGCTGTGGGGGCAGGGACCCGCGGTAGAGCCCCATAACCGAGCTCTCTCCGTGGGCACAGATTAGCATCGCGGCCCGATCGTGCTTCCCGTGATTCAAATGGGGGAAACTGAGGCACGAGGCGAGACCGCCGCGGTCCAGTGGTGAGTCTGCGACCGCGGGGCAACGGAGATCTTGGGGCGTCGTGCCCCCGCCGGCCCTTGTCAGAGCAGCTGGGGGAGGCCCCGGAGAGCAGGGAAGGGGCTCCCTTAAGAACTGCCCCCCCCCCCCCGCCAGGCCCCCAAGCCTCCCGGCCTGCTCTGCCTATGGTGTGCTGTAGGTAATGGCACTAACTGCCCGGGTGGGGGGCGGTGCGTGGAGAAGGGGGTCTTGGTAGGCTGGGCTGGAGGGTGGGGGGCTGGGCTGGAGGGGGGCGTGGTGGGAAGGAGAAGATGCCTCGATGGGGGAGGGGGTGGAAATGGGCTGCACCCAGGCTGCACTGGGCTTGCGCTCCTGTCCCTGGGTTATTTTGGCTGGTGTAGCTCCGCTGGGCTGGGCCGGGGGCTGGGGGAGCTGCCCGTGCCTCCTGCCCCCTCGCTCCACTGGGCACCAGCAAAACGGCCCGATGCCTCCCTGCCCTTGTGAGCCCACAGCGCCTGTTGGAATAAGCCAGACTTCCTGGCCTGTTTTGTTGTCTGGCGTGTCCCCGCGCTGAATGAGCCTGGCCCGGCCCCAGCTGCCCCGCCCCACATCCCGCAGGCTCACAGAAACCCCGCCACTTCTGGGCACCTCTTTGTGGAGCGTCTGGGGCACCGGCGGCGACTCCTGCCCTGCTGGCACGATGGGGCTGCGGCACGGCACACTGGAAGCTAGGATGCCTCAGTTCTATCTCGACCACCCCGGTGGTGGTAGGGGGGCAAGCCTCTTCACAGCTATGTGCCTCAGTTTCCCTGTCTATTACAGTGGGGATTATGCCCCATCTCAGAAAAGGGCTCTGGGAGAGGAAGAGCCAGTCTGGGGTGGGGGGACGCTGGCCCAGGGGACAGCTGGGAGTATCCCGGTCGCTGGGGCAGCGGGTGGTGAATGATTTGCACCCTTGTTCCTGCCGGTGCCTGGGCGTGAGGCCTGGTGGGTCTGTAATAGCCTCCTTCCTCCACGTCTCAGCTCCAGCAACCATGGCAGAGACTTTCCTCGTTGAGAGCCCCGATGTGACCTACAGCAAGGACTACATTGAGGCCAAGTACATGTACAGCACCGTGCATGTGAGCAGGGAGGACGGCGTCACCAAGGTACCTGCTGTGGGTGGGTCCAGCGTACCGTGGCCCTGTGCCCACTGGAAGGGGAACTGCATTTGTTTTTCTCGATGCACCTGCCCCATTGGTGGGAGTGGCCCAGAGCCCTGCTTGGCCTGGGCTGGACTCCGGCTGAGCGTGAGCCGCAACACGGCATCCGCAGCCATGAGGCGGGTTCCTCCGCCCAGGCTAGGGGAGCGATGGAGCCAAGGGGGCACTTGGGGACACGTTCTGCCTGTAGCCCTGCTGCACTCGGTCTGCTTGCAGGGCTGCTTCCCCACTGTGCCCGCAGCAGCCTGGGGGTGTCTGGGCCGTGGGGCCGGGGCTCTAGGTGCCCTGGTCTCCCTGGGCTCTGAGGAGCTGGCGGGAGCAGCTGCCCCACTGCAGAGGGGCCCAGCCTTAGGGTGGGCTGGGCAAGCTGCCCTGGTGCATCGGTTGGGTGCTGCTGTCCCGTCCCCATGCAGAGCCCTGCGGTGCCCCACCTGCGTCTCGTCCCGCTCCCCCGCCCCCTCCTCCCCTTGGGCTGTGTGCGCAGGCTGCGCCCCGGTTCTCACCACCTGTCTCCGGGGCTCCCAGGTGAAGCCGCACTTGACCGAGTTCACCTTCCGCACGGAGAGGCAGGTCCCCCGCCTGGGGGTGATGCTGGTGGGCTGGGGTGGTAACAATGGCACCACGGTGACGGCGGCCGTGCTGGCCAACAGGTTGGGCCTCTCCTGGATGACCAAGACCGGACGGAAGGTGAGTGAGTCTCGCCCCCCCCCCCCCCCCCCCCCCGGCGTCTGGCGGCACTTGCCAGGGCACCGGTGCTCTCTGCCCAGCCCCCACAGGCTGCAGGGCCTGTGACCGGCTGGCTCATCTCGAACACCCAGATGCCGCCCCAGCCGGTTGCCCACGAGATGGAGCCTGGGCCCAGGCGAGTGGGTGGAAGAGCCAAAGCCCTGCCCCGTCTGGTTGTGAGGCCCCAGGACTCCAGGCTGGCGCCTGATTCTCCCGGCCTGTGGGGTGCGGAGTCGGGCTGCGTGTGTCCTGGCCATGGCCTGGGAAGTGCTCGCGGGGCCTGCGGTGACGGGAACGTGGCGCTCGGACCCTGCACGGGGGGGCTGTCCCCAAGCCACGCAGCGTGGTCCGGCTGGGAGCCGAGCTGCACGGGCCGTGCCGGGGGGCACGCTTGGGGACTCCCCCACCCCCGCTCCCATGTTCTGTGCCCTCCTGGAAGGTCCTGGGGGCGGGGGAGCTCCTCTGCCTGGGCGCCCCTGGGGCTCAGTGTGCCCTTGATACTCTCCCTCCTCCCAGCACGCCAACTACTATGGCTCCTTGCTGCAAGCGTCCACCATCTGCCTGGGAGCCGGCCCCACGGGCGACGTCTATGTGCCCTTCCGGGACCTGCTGCCCATGGTGCACCCGAATGACCTCATCTTTGATGGTGAGTGTGAATGGCCTGGGGGCTGTTAGCGGGGGCTGGGCAGGGGAGG
The DNA here is from genome assembly GCF_965140235.1 of Caretta caretta. Lineage (NCBI taxonomy): Eukaryota > Metazoa > Chordata > Testudines > Cheloniidae > Caretta > Caretta caretta. Next base: position 18,665,259 of record NC_134230.1, read on the forward strand.
GGGGCTGTGTGGGTGGGGTGGGATAGTCCAAGGGGGCGGGGGCTCTGTGGGCAGGGGCTGGCCTGAGCGGGGGCTGTGATGGCAGGAGGGGAGGCTGTATGAGCGTGAAGGTGGCCCTGGGGTGGGGTGGGGGGGCTGTGTGGCTGGGGGGTGGGATGGTCCCGGGGGGGGCTGTGTGTCTGGGGGGAGGGGGCTGTGTGGGCGGGGGGTGGGATGGTCCGGGGGGGGCTGTGTGTATGGGGGTCGGGGGGGGGGCTGTGTGGGCTGGGGGGTGGGATGGTCCGGGGGGGGCTGTGGGTCTGGGGGGAGGGGGCTGTGTGGGCGGGGGGTGGGATGGTCCCGGGGGGGTCTGGGGGTCTGGGGGGGGGCTGTGTGGGCGGGGGGTGGGATGGTCCGGGGGGGGCTGTGTGTCTGGGGGGAGGGGGCTGTGTGGGCGGGGGGTGGGATGGTCCGGGGGGGGCTGTGTGTCCGGGGGGAGGGGGCTGTGTGGGCGGGGGGTGGGATGGTCCGGGGGGGGCTGTGTGTCAGGGGGGAGGGGGCTGTGTGGGTGGCTGTGTGTCCGGGGGGGGCTGTGTGGGCGGGGGGCGGGATGGTCCGGGGCGGGCTGGGGGTCGGGGGGGGGGCTGTGTGGCTGGGGGGGGGATGGTCCGGGGGGGGTCTGGGGGTCTGGGGGGGGCTGTGTGGGCGGGGGGCGGGATGGTCCGGGGGGGGCTGTGTGTCTGGGGGGGGGGGCTGTGTGTCTGGGGGGGTGGCTGTGTGGGCGGGGGCCCAGAGCTCTGACTGGCAGCTCCTCCTGCGTCTCAGGCTGGGACGTCTCCTCCCTGAACTTGGCTGAGGCCATGCGACGGGCCAAGGTCCTCGACTGGCAGGTGCAGGAGCAGCTGTGGCCCCACATGGCGAAGATGAAGCCCCGCCCCTCCATCTACATCCCCGGGTTCATTGCCGCCAATCAGGAGGAGCGAGCCGACAACGTCCTCCATGGGACGACGGCTGAGCAGGTGTGTGGGGGGATCCCCAGCCACCATGTCCCCATTGCTGCAGGGCCGAGCCCCAGGATCCCGTGGCCGCAGTGGGGGAGCGGGTGGCCCCAATGCAGCAGGCTCCCTGGGGCTCTGACCCTGCAGCCCGGGCTCGGGGAGCGGGGCTGGGATTTTGGAGCGGCCTCTGCCTGCGTGACCCGGGACATCGCTGCTCCCAAGGGCAGCCCTGGGCCGCATGCCAGCGGTGGGGAGACTGGGCCCTGTGCCCTGCAGGAGGGTGCTGGGGGCACAGTCCTGGCACCTAACCCCAAGCACCATCCCTGCTGCCCACCGGAGCTGACCCACGCTGGGCAGGACGGACAACCTCAAATCGCAGCTTCCCCGCGGGTCCCCTGTATGTGGCACATGCTGCCGGGTGCTGACGAGTCTCCTCGCGCAGGTGGTGCAGATCCGCAGGGACATCCAGGAGTTCAAGGTCACCAGCGGAGTGGACAAGGTCGTGGTCCTGTGGACGGCTAACACTGAGCGCTTCTGCGATGTGGTGCCGGGGGTCAACGACACAGCTGCCAACCTGCTGCAGGCCATCGAGGTGAGAGCCTGTGGGAGGTGTGCAGGGCCTCCCCCCACCCCACCCCGCCTCCTGGGGGATGGGCACACTGCACCGGCTGTTCGTCTTGTCTCTCTGATGCTCTGGACGCAACCAGCCTGGGGGGCTGGTTCTGGCTCCTGCTGGGGGTGGGGGGACCCACTGAAGCCCCGTGCTAGAGTTGTGGGGGATGGGACTGGAGGAGCTGGGTTTGGGGGCAGCAGCCCCACTGCGTGGGGGGGTGGGTTGACTGGTGTCCTGGTGCGGGGGAGGGGTGCCCTGTGATATATTCTCTCCGAGGGCCTGGTGCTCCCGCTGGCTGTGGGGATGTGGGGGGGGCCCTGCCCGTGTGCTGGGGTGGGGTTTCCCAGGGGCTCCATCCACCCCTGGGGCTGCACTGAGCTCTCCCCATCTACGCAGCGAGGCCTCGAGGTGTCTCCCTCCACGCTCTTTGCCGTGGCCAGCATCCTGGAGGGCTGCGCCTACATCAACGGCTCCCCCCAGAACACCTTTGTGCCAGGCGCCGTGGAGCTTGCCCTGCAGCGCCGTGTCTTCATCTGCGGAGACGACTTCAAGTCCGGCCAGACCAAGCTCAAGTCGGTGCTGGTGGATTTCCTGGTCAGCGCCGGCCTCAAGGTGAGCGGGTGCTGGGGGCGCCCACCGTGGGGCATGCCGGGCTGGTGATGCCGCTGGGCCAGGTCAGCGGCTGCTGGGGGGGGTCTGGGCGGGTTTCCCTTCCTGGAGCCCAGGGCCGAGTCCTGGCACAGTCAGCAGGGAGAGGGAATCTGGCCTCAGCAGGGCCCTTGGGTGGGGTGGGAGGGATTGTAACCCCTCCTGCAGCTGGGTGCAGGCCAGCTCCTTGGGGGCCAGAGGCCTGGCACCGCAAGAGTGGAGGGGCTGAGGGTTGGGATTAAGGTGTGTTGGGGATGGGGGGGCTGTGGGTCGGGACTGAGGCGCATCTGAACGATGACGCTTGCATAACCCCCAAGGGCTCTGGAGGCCGAGTGGGGTTGGAGCATCCCGGGGGTGGGGCCGGAGGTGCTTCAGTTTGGCCCCTCCCCTTGGAATCCAGACAAACCTGTCCCGTGGCGGGTGGGTTTGGGGGTGCGCAGGGAGACCAGGGCTCCCCCAGCTGTGTGTGTGTGGGGCGGGGGGGAGGGAGGCCTCAGGCTGCTGTGACCCATCCCCTCCCCCCCAACTCTCCGCCCCAGACCGTGTCCATCGTCAGCTACAACCACCTGGGTAACAACGACGGGAAGAACCTGTCGGCCCCGCAGCAGTTCCGCTCCAAGGAGGCCTCCAAGAGCAACGTGGTGGACGACATGGTGCAGTCGAACCCCCTGCTCTATGGGCCCCAGGAGAAGCCCGATCACTGTGTGAGTGCTGGGGGAGGGGCAGTATCGGGGGAGGGAGGGAGCCCCCCTAGAGTTCTACCCGGCTCTGTTGTGGGGGGCAGAAGCTGCCCTAAACCCCTGCCCGGCGGTGGCTCTGGGGCCCGCACTGAGATGGCTCTCGGTTGCAGGTGGTGATTAAGTACGTGCCCTACGTGGGCGACAGCAAGCGGGCGCTGGACGAGTACACCTCGGAGATCATGATGGGTGGCACCAACACCATCGCCATACACAACACCTGCGAGGTAGGGCCGGGAATTCCTGCCCCTGGGCCCGGGGTCAATTCCCCCCGCCCCCCCCCCGATGGTGCTACAGGGAGAAGCGGTGGCTGGGGAGAGCACTGGCCCTGGGTGGCATCTCCCTTGGGGAGGGGGAGCTTGGCCCTGGCCCCCCTACTGACTCTGCCCCACCCCCAGGACTCCCTGCTGGCCAGCCCCATCATCCTAGACCTGGCCATCCTGACCGAGCTTTGCCAACGCATCAGCTTCTGCACAGAGAGCGACCCAGACTTCCAGGGTTTCCACAGCGTCCTGTCCATCCTGGGCTTCCTGTGCAAGGCACCCCTGGTGCCTGAGGGCTCCCCCGTCGTCAACGCCCTCTTCCGGCAGAGGAGCTGCATTGAGAACATCCTGAGGTACCCCTGGCTCTGCCCTCCAACCCTCTGCCCCCGTCCTCTCCTCCAGCTCAGCGCTGACTGCCGCTCCCCCAGGGCTGGTTCCCCGCTCTCTCCTCCACACTTCCAGTGCCAGCTCCCTTTGCCAGCCCAAGTGCCCAGGGCCCTCCAGGAGCAGCCCGGGCCCTCAGCTGAGCCTGGTGGGGATGGGGCAAGTTGCATTAGCCCCCGTGGGACCTGGTGCTGAGATCCCCTCAGAGACCTGGTGGTGCCCAGCCCATGGGCTGTCTGGTTGGCCGTGAAGGCTTCTGCCGCCCTCCCCCCTGACATGCTGCTCTCTCTCGTCCTGCCCCCAGGGCCTGTGTGGGGCTGCCCCCCCAGAACCACATGCTGCTGGAGCACAAGATGCAGCGGCCGTGTCCGAGTCTGAAGCGAGCGCGTCTGGCCGAGTGCCCCGTCTCCCAAAAGAGGGCAGCTGCCCAGGTGAATGGCTACCTGTGCCCAGCCAGTAACGGGCACGGCACCTCGCCAGCCCAGCTGCACGTTGACAACTAGAGCCCTGCCCCATGGCCACGACGACCCCCAGCTCCCAGGGGAGTATGGGCTGAGAACTGCCACAGCTCGAGAGGGGCTGTGGTCAGCCTGAAGGGGGACAGGAGCAGTGCTTCCCCCATGGCCCATCGGGGGGGCTGTATTTTGTAGGGCGATTCTTAGTTTGAATTAATTTGGGGGCACGAGGAGCCCCCTCCGCCGCCCCCCCCCCCCAGGCTCCACTGACAGTAACTGGAAGCTGTGAATGTTTTTCTGGAATAAAGTGGGAGCATGCAAGTCACTATATCTCTGCTGGTCCCTCTGCGTGCCCCCCCCCCCCCATGCTCTGCACCTGCCTGGCATCCTGTGGCCCTCCCTGGGAAGGGTGTGCCTGGAACCAGCAGTGTCCCTGTGAAAGGGGTCCCCCTGGGGTGTGCCCCACAAGCCCTGCCCTGGAATTTGGGCCCTGGGGCTTTCCCAGCTGCAGCTGGTGTGGGTCTTTGCCTTGGTTGCCCCTAGCACCATTCCTGTTGTGGGGGCCCAGTGAAAGGGGGGTCCTGGCTCAGTGAGTGCTGGGCAGGCAAAGGGCAGCAGGATTCGTGGCTCTGGCAGGAGGACGCTTGTCGGGGCGCCAGGCTGAATGCACAGTGGAGCATCGTTCCCTTGGGAGGGGGGTGCTGTGGAAGGGGTCCCGGTCGGGCAAAGGGGGAGACAAAGGAGGCGGAGCTATGAAAAAAAAATCAAATTACATTTATTGATGCAGGTTTTTTGGGTGTTTTTTTTGTTTGTTTTTTGTTTTTTGGGGTTTTTTTTTTTGTTTTTGTTTTTGATAAGCAACTTTCAGTCTAAAGCCTTCAGAGTAGAAAGAACAGACGACATCCCTACACAGACGCACTAACCTAGCAGGGGAGGCGCTGCCCGGCGGCCGTAATGTGCCAGCTGGCTGCGTCCCCTCCCAGCTGGCGGTGGGCACAGCACACCAGTGAGGCAGGCGGAGGCTCACCCCCAACAGCAACAGGAAACCCAGCGAAGGCCCCCTTGCCCGGGCCGGGGCGGGGTGGGGCTGTACAAAGCGGCTTCGGGCTGAGAGCGGGAGGAAGCACCGCCGGGCTGCTGAGGTCCTTCATGTTTATAAAAGGGGAAAAATCCTTCATATGAAAGTTTAAAAGTGGTCCTGATGGCGGCTGGGGCGGACATCCGGGGCAAAGGGGGCTGCTGCAGGGGCCTATGTACACTTGCCTCCCTTTGCTGCAGGGCAGGGGCCGAGCCCAGTCTGTCAGTGGGGGCCTGGGGGGGTAGTGGTGGGGGAATCACAGTGGCTGAGCAAAGTGCTGGGGGGGGGCCCTATTCCCTAGAATCTCCATAGGGGGTTTCCTGCTGTGGAAGGGCCAGGGGGGCAGCTGGACTCCAGGGTGAGCTAAGAGCAATCATCCCACGGGGGGAGGGTGCTCCCCGCTGCCCTGGGGGTGCTCACAGGAAGGGAGGGGTGGGTTACTGGGCAGTATGAGGGGGCTGAGGCAGCTTTGCTTAGCTGGCAGCCAGGGGTGGGGAGGGGGAGGGCTCTGTGGGGGGGGGGGGCTTAGGCTGAGGTGCTGTGGCTTGCAGGGGCTGCGGGCATGGCCATTAGGGCAGCAGGGGCAAGAAGGGAGGGGTAGAGGGGCGGGGTCCCCCTGCCCTAGGGTATTTGCCAATGAGCAGATGACGGAAGTGGCATAACCCCGCTGAGGGGGTAGCCCAGAGCTCCTGCTGATGGCCCGGGGGGGCAGATTGCTGGGTGGGGTAGGGTGGGGTGCTCAAGGCCCCCCAGCTGCTTCGACCTCCAGGGTTTGCCCCATGGCTCCACAGCAGGCTCTGGTGCAGCTGGGCCCCCTGGAGGGGGTGGGGGTGAGGGGGAAGCCCATGATAAATTAAACCCTGTACAGCAAAACAAACTCTTAAATAAATACCCCCCCTCCCCCCACCCTGCTGTGTGGGGCTGGGCAGAGCTGGGGGCCAGGCTGCCAGCCGTGGCCGGTAACCCCCGAGGGCCACAGCAAGCAGCATGGTGCTGTTGCTGGGTGGGGGTGGCGCAGCAAACCCAGCTGGGCTCGGCCCCTGGCACCACGGTGGGGACTCGTCCCCAGCCTCACTCTGCCCCATTTCTGCTGCCCGGCTGGGAAGGAGGCTGCCTGTGGCTGGACCCCCGCATGGCCCCCCTCCCCGCCCCACCATGCTGGGAAGCCCCCAGCACTGCTCTGGGCTCATGCAGCCACAGCTCTGGCCTACCCCCTCCTGCCCCCCCGTACAGTCAGCACGTTCCAACCTCCAAGCCCAGCCCCCCACGTGCCCGAGAACAGCATCTTGCCTGGCACAACCAGCCCCACAGCACCAGTCCAACAGGGCCCCAGTTCTGGCAGCTCGCTCCTCTGCCTAGCGCAGTGGGAGGGCAGTGCCAGGGGGAGGGGGGGCTGTGTGCCAATGGAGGCAGGGTGGGCCTGTGCCCCAGGTGGAGGGGGAAATGGGGGGTGCTGGCAGGAGGGCAGGCGGCCAGTTCCTGCGGGTGTGTTTTAAATAGTTTAGAACCGCAGGGGCGTCTGGCTCTCTGCGCCGGGACGTCCGAGCCGATCACACGCTCATTGTCATGCTGGGCGAGTACTAGAGAGACGGGAGACACCAGAGCGTTAGCAGGCGGGGGGAGGCCGCCGGGGCCAGCCCCACGCGCTTGGGGGGGGCAGGGCCGAGGGAGCCCGCTGGCCTCAGAGCTGGGGGCTCAGCTGACCCCGTTCCTCTGGCGGGGCAGCTCACACCTCGGGGAGGCTCCTCCAGCGCAGGGCCCCCGCCACAGGTCCGACCGTGCCAGGCTTGTTCTTCCAGGGGGTGGCCGATGCCTTGCAGCTGCCCCACCCGCCCCGGGAGCCCCGCCCGCCCCGCCCTCTCCGCCTGCCCGGCGGGCCTGCCCAGTCCCTTACACTGTCGCTTTGGAAGGGGTTTAAGAAGGTGCTGCCCATCTCGCCGTCGTCCCGCGGAGTCCCGGGCGGGTTGCTCAGCCCTGCCATGTTACTCGGCGAGCTCTGCAGGGGCACAGAAAAGCCCAGGTTAGAGGGGGGCCTGCTGCTCCCCCGGCCCCAGGGGTGAAAGGCAGCCAGCTTCCAGCAGCGCTGCTGGCATCCGCCTCCTGGGAAGGGGACCTGGCATTGCTGTAGCCCAGCCCTGGCCGGGACCTGCCTTTCCAGGGGCCCCTGGGGCGGGGGCCTGGCAGCCTGCTGCCCTCAGTGCTGGGGGGTGGGGGGGGGCTGTGTGCAGTCACCCCCACTGTGCCCAGAGGAGAAGGCAGGGCTGCACCCCCAGCAGCTGGCAATACCCTGGCCCTTTGAAAGGGAGAGGCACAGGCAGCCCACCCTGGGAGGGGGCAGGGGGTGCCCAGGGGAACACCCCCCACATAGGGAGCAGGTAGAACAGGGGTGCTGTGCTCTCACCTTTGGCAGCCCATCCATGTCGCCAGAGCCTGGAAGGACAAGCAGGTCCTGTTAGCACTGCCCCATACCAGGTAAAGGGGCCGTGTCCCCCCATGCACTAGACACTGACCCATCTCCCAGGGAGCCCAGGCCATGCTGCAATGTGTCAGCCCTACTCAGCGGCAGGGCTCCTGCCCTCGCTCCCAACATAGGTAAGGCACTTGTGGCCTCTCTGCCTCAGTTTCCCCCTGCGCCATCGGGGGAGGTGATGCTAATGTGCTGTGCGGGGAGGCACTGACACTGGCAGCCTCCCGGGTGTGTACTGGCCCATAGGCTGCCTTCGGCTGGCAGCGCTAGGGGCTGAGTCCCTTGGGGAGGCTGGGGCAGGTCTGAACACATGGGCCAGAACCGCAGGGCTCCCGGCCTGGACAGCCCCGCCCTGGCACGCCAGGGGTAGTGCCAAGGGAGAGGAAAGGACCTGCCCATGGTCACAATCAGGGCAGAGCTAGGCCCAGAATCCAGGCTGGGGTGGTCCTCGGGCATCCGGATGTCCCTCCACACGTGTGGGTGAAACACGCCCCAGCGGGCGAGAGGCTGGGGCTACCCACCTAAGGATCCGTTCATATGATGGGGCTCCATGGCGCTCATGCCTCCCATGGGCCCATCGGGGCCAGGCCCCATCGGGAACTGCAAGGGAAAGGGAGTGCATCAGTGCTGGGCATGGGCTGCCCGGGCATAGTGGGGCTGCGGCTCTATGCACGAGCTGATGGGAGTGGAGGGGAAATGGGTGCAGGGCCTCAGGGACACTCCCAGCATTGCTCTGCCCCCAGTACCCCATGGGGCTTCCAGGAGCCCTCCCAGCGCTGCACGGAGGCCTCTGGCACTGCAGACCCCGGCCCGTCGCAGTGCAGACAGCCAGCCATGCCAATGGCCACCAACCGCCCAGCAGAGCCCGCTCTGTCCCCGCTTGCTCCCACACAACACCCCGCACGCCCAAGGGCAGCAGGGACGGAGAGCGGGGCCTCGGCAGAGGTGAGGGAAGGGGAAGCCCAGGGCTGGGCTGGGCTGGTAGGGGTCGGGGCTGAGGGCCACCGGCAGAGTTGTGGGAAGGGGCTGGGCTGGCAGGGGGTTGAGGCTGAGGGGCACCGGCAGAGTTGTGGGAAGGGGGAGCCCAGGGTTGGGGCTGAGGGGCACCAGCAGAGTTGTGGGAAGGGGCTGGGCTGGCAGGGGGGTCGGGGCTGTGGGGCATCAGCAGAGTTGCGGGCAGGGGGTTGAGGCTGAGGGGCACCGGCAGAGTTGTGGGAAGGGGGAGCCCAGGGTTGGGGCTGAGGGGCACCAGCAGAGTTGTGGGAAGGGGCTGGGCTGGCAGGGGGTCGGGCCTGAGGGACACTGGCAGAGTTGTGGGAAGGGGGAGCCCAGGGTTGGGGCTGAGGGGCACCAGCAGAGTTGTGGGAAGGGGCTGGGCTGGCAGGGGGGTCGGGGCTGAGGGGCACCGGCAGAGCAGCTCTCTGTGCCTGTGGCCAGCTCCCCATCAGCACCCCTTGGCTGTGGGGTGGGGCAGGGCCCGGGCTGCCCAGGGCTCTCCGTGGGGGGGGCACTGCTGGGGGGCACTCACGTTTGGCCGGTTCCCAGCGGGCCCGATAGGGTTCATCATGGTGTACATGTTCTCACTGGAGTTCGTGGAGTCTGTGGGGAGCAGAGTGGGGTCAGTGCTGCCAGCCCCACAGACCACGAGAGGGGGCAGGCACTGTGCAGCCGTGCACGAGCTCACTGGGGTTCACTGGCCCTGCAGCCCCCCCCCCGCCCCCCAGTGAGAGGCACAGATGTGTCAGCTGCTTTTCCCCTCCGGGCTGGGCAATATCACCCCCCCAGCTCACCTCCTGGGCTGGGCATGATGGGGGTTCCTGGGGGGCCGCCGCCTCCGGGAGGGCCCTGCGGGAGAAGAGCAAAAGGCACAGGAGCTGTTAGCGCCTCAGCCCTTCGCAGAGTGCCAGCCCCCTGCCCTGGGGAGAATCCCCCCAACCCACCCAGCGCCGGCCAGCGCAATGTGCCTCCAAGGTGCAGGCTCAGCACCTCCCACCGCCCCCGGGTGGCTGCGGAACTCACCACGTAGCTCCCTGGTGACGACGAGGAGTACGCGATCTGTGGGGACGCAAGAGGGGCCGAGTCAGCACTGAGAGCGTCCCTTGCCACGTGCCACCCCCCCCCCGTGCGACGTGCCCGGCCCGCATCGCCCCCCCCCGTGCGTCGTGCCCGGCCCCCGTCGCCCCCCTCATGCACAGGACTCACGGAGTTGGTGTTGGGGTTTGGCCACGGCGCTCGCCCTCCTGGGCCCCTGAAATACAAACAGGCGTGAGGTTGGCGCTTCCCCAGGGGCCCTCCACACCCGCCCACCGCTGCGTGCACTCTGCCCTGCGGGGGGCGCCCCTGTGCTGGGATCCGAGGTCGCTGGGGGTGGGACAGGGTGGCACGGGGCAGCTGGGACACGGACGGTCCCACTCTGCCCTCACGGACGGTCTGGAGGGCTGGGCCCCTGGGGCTGGGATTCCCTCTCAGTTTCCCCACCAGCCATGGACTCCCCGAGCCCTGCCCAGCCAGCCACTCTCCCTCCCCCCGAAACCTGCCCACCCGCCCCCAGATCTGTGTGTCTGCCCAGGGTGTCTGATGGCACTGAGACAGCCTGGACTCCTGCCAATCGCTCTGGCTCTGCTAGGGGGGACGTGCTGGGTGCTGGGCCCGGTGCCACTGCCAGGAGAGCGGCTGCAGGCCCCAGACCATGGCCAGGAGCCCCGTCTGCAGCACCTGGCGCAGGGCACGGCCCTCAGTGGCCCAGGAGTCCCCAGCCAATCCTGCAGGTGCTGGGCTGGCTCTGGGCCCCTCCCAGTGGGTCGTGGGGGGCAGGGAGGTGTGGCTGGGGCACAGGGGGAGGAGAGGTGCCTTACATGTTCATGGTGGGCATGGCAGGGCCGCCCAGCGAGTTGGGCGGGGGTCGCATCCCGCTGCCGTAGTTCTGCAAGAGAGGAGCAGGAGCGAGGTGAGCGTGTGGCGGGGGTAGACGGGCCCAACCTCTGAGGGGCTGCAATCGCCCAGTCATACAGAACCCAGGCGTCCTGGCTCCAGCCCCTCCCCCCAACAACCCACTCCCCTCCCAGAGCCAACAATAGAACCCAGGCGTCCTGGCTCCCAGACCTGTGCCCATGCTGCCCCCATCCCATCGCCTCAGGGATGATGCTGTTCCCAGCGCTCCAGGGACACAGCGCTGCACAGCAGGGCCGGGCCAGGACCCAGCGGGGGTGCCAGATACAAGGCACCCCGGGGAGACACTCACCTGGGGCGCCATCCCCGCCATGCCTCGTGGGGGGTTCATCCGCTGCATCGGGCCCCCCATGTTCGGATGCCCTGTGTAAAGGGAGAGGGAAAGGTGAACAAGGCAGCAGAGTACCAGCTCCCCTGAACCCCAACTTCTGGGGCATGGCTCCTTGAACCCCCCCCAACCTCCCACTCCCAGAGCTCTGCTCCCCCGACCTCCCTCAACCCCCTACTTCCGGGGTGTGGCTCCCGGAGACTCTCCACTCCCAGAGCTCTGCTTCCCCAAACTCCCTCAACCCCCCCACTCCTGGGGTACAGCTCCCCAACCCCCCTCACCACTCCCAGAGCTCTGCTCCCCTCCCCCAATGTCCCCATGGGGCGCTGGCCCCCACCATGGAGCCCCCAGCACTGAGAGGAGGACTCCTAGTGAGGAGTCGTAATTCCAAGGTGCTCTTCCAGCACAAGGCCTCATCCTTCCCCACAGAGACGGGGGTGCGGGGTGCTGTGAGGGGCTTCCCCTCTGGTCCTGGGGGCTCCTGCCCTTCACAGTGAAGGGTCCCCCCCTTGGGGGATGGGCTGCTTCCAGCCAGGACCCTTGTCTCCTCCCTGGCGGCTGCATCACTTGCATGCTGCTGGTGCCCCAGAGCTGGGGGCTGGCAAGGCCTGACCTGGCGGGGGGGGGGGGAGCAGACCGGCCCTGCGGTGAGGAGGGGGCCACGCGGGTGGCATGACTCACCCTGCGATCTTGTGCTGGGGTCCATGGTGTTGGGCAGCAGCGGCTGGGACCCCGGGACCCCCACAGGCGGCTGCAGGAACAGAAGGGCCATGAGCCTGGAGCTGCAGCCGTCAGGAGGGAAGGTCATGGACCGGGCTCCCCCTGGGGAAGGAGCACCCCCCCGGGAAATGACACAGCCCCCCCCCCCCCCCAGAGAAGGAGCACTGACTGAGCCTCAACACCCCCCCACCCCCCCAACACCTAGGGCTGCACTCCCTGACCCACAGACTGGCCAGAGAGCTGTCCCAGACATGGGGCAGGGGGCTTAGCCCTGGGGCAACCCGCCCTGGGACGTCCCCAGCTCTCAGGGCCCGGTGGCCTCACCTGGTTTGGCATGCGGAGCGAGGGCCGGGGGCCGCCGGGGTAGCGAGGGGACATGAAAGGCTGCAAGAGAGAGCAGGGGGGACAGGTGAGAGCACATCCCCTGAGCCCAGCCAGGGCGGGGCATGAGCACAGAGGCCCCGTGGCTGGCGCTGGGCTTGCAGGGCAGAGGCCTGAGCTGGGAGCTTGCCCGTTGCTCAGAGGGGTCTAACCACAAGCAGTGATGCGTGGCCCGGCTAGAGGCTGCAAGGCAGGAACCCAGGCGTCCAGGCCTCATCAGGCCGCGTGCACCCAGCATTCCTCATCCCAGGGCCCTGGGTGAGAGGCTTGGTGCCCGCAGGGGACGGGGCAGAGGTAGGGTCTTACTGTACCTCTCAGCTCCTCCCCTGCGAGGGGGCTCTTAGTGCTTTGCCGTGGGGCCCCGTATCACTAGCATTGTCCCCATCTGGCAATGGGGAAAGTGAGGCAGTGACTTGCCCAAGGTCACCCAGCCCACCAGTGGCAGGTTTCCCGGCCTGCGCCTCCCGCCCTGAGCCATGTGGGCTAATTGTGGGGCTGCTGTTCACGGCATCACTGCATTTGACACAATGGGCACAAGGTGTTTTGCCCTGACGCTGGTGTTACGGCTGCTGCCCCCCTGCCCAGCGGGGCTGCCATCGCAGCTGGTCCCTCTGCTTCCGCCTGCCTGGGGTTTGACAGTTCAGCTGCGCTCTCGGCCTTGCCCTGCAACAGGCCCTCTTGGGTGCTGGGCAGAACCGCCGTGATAGGGCCTCGCAGAGTCCCATGCACCCTGCCAGCCAGCCCCACAGGGACTGTCTCTTCACCCCCCCACAGGCAGGACTCTCCTTAGTCCCCTTGAAGCAGAGCCCAGGGGGGCCGGAGGGTCCCAGCACCTCCTAGGCCCCAGCCTTGCTCCCTGCACAGGAGTGGATGGCTCCTAACGGCTGAGGCTTCCAGTTCCCTGAGCGAGAACTGGGCTCCCCCAAGTGGTGCCCAGGCAAGCCCCTGCCCTGCTGCCCCCAATTTACCCCATTGGTCCCTCCCAGCTGCAAGGGTCTCCCCACATCACTCGCCCCCAGACCCTTCCTCACAGCGACGGACGCCCGGCTCGTGGAGGGGCCAGGGTCCTCGTGTGGCACACAGATGCTGGCGCTGGCTTTGGTGGGGCCCGGGGGCTGCATGGCTCAGCTCTTTGGCACGGCTGCGCCCCCCCTCCCAGGCCCCAGCCTCGCTCCCTGCACTCAGGCCTGGCTGGGGCAGGTATCAGCGTATGAAGGGGCTGGCGGGAGGCCTGGGGGGCTGAGGGTCCCTGGAGGCCCCTTATCTCCCAGCTGGTGAACGGAGGGTGTCAGGGCAAAGCAGATGCTCTGGGGCCTGCTCTGACCCACTGTGCAGTTCCCACCGGGAGGAGGGGGCTGGGCCAGGCAGCTGCCCGGGGCAGGGCACGTGGGAAGAGGAGCTCACTGCCTGTCCGTCCCGGGCCATGCTGAGCCCGCGCTCGGGAACGGGGTGGGGGAGCCTGAAAATCGGAGTCTGCCGGGCACTGGGCTGTGTGCGGCTGATCAGGACGTGGTGGCTGTGTGGAGCGGGGTGCAGTCGGGGGGGCTGGGGTACACCTGGGGATCTCCAAGGGTCTGAGGCAACGTCCACCCATCCTCCAGGCTGCAGGAGCCCACACTCAGGTGAGTGACCCCACGCAGAGTGGGTGAGTGTGCGGGAAGCATGGGGCAAAGTGGCATGTGGGGGGAAGCAGGGGGGGCAGAATGGCTTGTGCGGGGAATGCACACACAGGGTTCGGCAGGCTTCCTCCCCAGGCCCAGCCTGCTAGGGGGTGGTGGGTCAGCTCCCCCCAGACGGCCTTACCTGGCTGTGGGGCCCCAGCATGGGGCCGGCGGGGTTGTGGGGCGGAGGCTGTGCATGTGGTGATGGCTGAGAGCCCGGAGGTCCCTTCAAGAGAAACAAACCACAGGGGGTTACAGGAGGGAGGGGCTGGGCCGAGCCCCCGTCACCCACTGCCCTTGGCCCCTCGCCTGCTCCTAGGCCCTGCTGGTGGGTCCCTCTCCCTGGGGACTGCCAACCAGAGACACCCCCGCAATGTACCTGAGCTCCCCGCTCGCCTCTGCCTGGCTGCTGCCCTGGGCCAGGTCACGGGGCCACTGCCCTCCCATGCTGAGCCACGGCCGACTGGGCCCCAGCCATCGCCCGGGGTGGGGGACACATGCTGGGAGAGGTGGAGTCTGCAACATGTGGGGGGCAGCCCGGGACCTGGGCACTGGGAGTGGGTGTCTCCAACGGCCGATGCCCCGTGCTGCCGAGCAGGCCAGAGGTGAGGGGATGCCCCGGGCACCCGTCAGCCTGAGGCTGGCCTCATGCCGGTCCCCACGTCCACCTGCAGGTGGCAGCAAACCCTGTCTCACCAGCGAGCCTGCATTGCCCCCGCTGCCCCCCGGCACTCCCCCACACATGGGGGCTCGCCGGGCGGGGCTGGGCAAGGGGGGGCCGCTCGTCCCCTGGCGCGAGGGGCAGGAGAAAGGCTCCAGCTGGCAGAGCTGAATGTTGGCAGCACCAGGTGACTCCTGGGGCCGTGGGCGCCCGTCTGAGTGCCCAGAAGACGGTCCCTGCGGGGGAAGGGTCCTGAGAACGCTGCCCGCCCGGCTCCCACCCCATGGGGAGGGGAGGAGCTGCAGGCTGCCCTTGGATGCTGCCTGGCACAGACTCAAAGCGGAGCCAATGTCCAGCCGGAGCAGGCCGGGGGCTCTTGTACTGGCGGTGTGGAATAGGCTGCACCGCGGCTCCGTGTGGGGCGGGGGAAGTGTCTCCAGCCACAAAAGCCCCCCGCCCTCCCGGCCATCACCACTACCCTGGCCCTTAGAGCCTGTCGCCGCCCGCCTACCCCAGGCCCCCAGCACGCCACCGACAGCCAGGGCATCGGTGCTGTGAGTCCGTGGCCTCGGAGATGCAGAGGGGCCCGTGTCCCACCCCCGGGCGCGGTGACCCATCTGCCCAACCCGGCTCTGAGCACAGGGCAGGTGCGTGAGGGATCCGGCTCCCAGCTCCTCCCCGGGGTGGCGGGGCCGGGACAGGCAGGAGGACGCAGCGGTGCCCGCGAGCCCGTCCCCGCACGGCAGTGCCGCTGGCCCCCATTCACCACTCAGCCTCCCAGGGCTCCCGGCCTAATGGGGAACAGACGGCGTTGGCAGGGCTGCAGTATTGAGCCAGCTCCCGCCGGGCAGGCTCCGGCAACCCAGGTGCGGGCGCCGCGTGGGGCGAAAAGATGCCATTAATAAAATCATTTTCTATCCAGCTAAGGAGATAACGACTTGGCATAGCCCTGCCTCCGTTCAGCACCCGCAGCGCCCCGGCTGGCCGGCAGGGGACGGCCAAGGAGGCACGTGGCTGGCTCGACACTAGGGGGCAGCGTCTCCCCACACATCCCTTCCCGTCCTGCCCCCCGCAGCAGCAAGAAGTTTGGCTCTCGGCTGCTGGAGCTGCACGGCGAAGCTGCCAAGGCTGACGCCCGTAGCAATGCCCACACACCGCCACCCGGCTGCACCTACACCGACCCTGTGCACCCCCCTCGGCACACGCCCCCCAGCACCCTCCCCGCACGCACACCCGACCCTGTGCACCCCCCTCGGGCACACGCCCCCCAGCACCCTCCCCGCACGCACACCCGACCCTGTGCACCCCCCTCGGGCACACGCCCCCCAGCACCCTCCCCGCACGCACACCCGACCCTGTGCACCCCCCTCGGGCACACGCCCCCCAGCACCCTCCCCGCACGCACACCCGACCCTGTGCACCCCTCTCGGGCACACGCCCCCCAGCACCCTCCCCGCACGCACACCCGACCCTGTGCACCCCCCTCGGGCACACGCCCCCCAGCACCCTCCCCGCACGCACACCTGACCCTGTGCACCCCTCTCGGGCACACGCCCCCCAGCACCCTCCCCGCACGCACACCCGACCCTGTGCACCCCTCTTGTGCACACGCACTCCTGCACGCAACCCCCAGCACCCTCCCCACACGCACACCCGACCCTGTGCACCCCCCTCGGGCACACGCCCCCCAGCACCCTCCCCGCACGCACACCCGACCCTGTGCACCCCCCTCGGGCACACGCGCTCCTGCACACGCCCCCCAGCACCCTCCCCGCACGCACACCCGACCCTGTGCACCCCCCTCGTGCACACACCCCCCAGTACCCTCCCCGCACGCACACCTGACCCTGTGCACCCCTCTCACGCACACGCGCTCCTGAACACATCCCAGGCACCTTCCCTGCACGCAGACTGACCCTGTGCACCCCGGGGCTGCACCTTCCTCCATGCCCACAGCGTCAGCTCCCCTCCCCTCCACCTCCTCTGCCCCCCATGTCTCTGGCAGCTCCACCAGCCTGGCCAGAACCCGCCCGGCCTCCATTCCCAGGGGGTGGGTGAGCCTGCAGCCGGCCGTGTGTCCTGACAGTGCCCATAGCACGTGCCAGCCCCAAACGCAGCACCTTGGGCTGGGCCCCCTTGGAGCTGCCGCTGGGCCCACAGCTCTGAGTGCCAGATGCACGGGCCAGCCTCCACTCCGCCGCAGGGCAGCCTGTTCCTACGCACGGTGGGGGCGCTGGCCACAGAGCAGCAGGACCCTCGCCCCTCAGCGCTAGTTCACACTCCCCTGGGCGGCCAGGCAGCTCCCGACTGGGGGCCCAGCGGCCAGGCTTAGGACATGGGGGGGCTGCCCCCCCTCCGCAGCATGGTGGCTGCTCCTGAAGTGCAGCAGGGGAGAGGGAGAGAGGCTGCCACTTTTGGCTCTCTCCTCTCCCCCACAACTCCCTGCAACGCAGCAGGGCCCCCATGGGCACAGGCAGCCCTCGGGAGCAGCAGGCTCTGATGGTGACTCTGACACCTGCTTTGGGCACAGGGACAGCCCTTGGCACTGCTGGAGGTTCCCGGCAGAGGGCACTGGGCAGAGCTGGCAAGGAGGCCCACAGGGTCCCCCTTGGCAGGGCAGAGCTGTGGAGGACTGGCTGGGTCTCAGAGGGCAGCGCGCTGGCTCCCAGAGGTTACCCCAAGGGAAAGGACTGGGGCTGCCCTCTTCCTCCACGGGAAATCCCTGTGGGGTCCGCCCACCCCCGGGCACCTTGTCCCCTGGGCGTTCGCCTGCTCCCCACGGTGTGCCACGCCAGTGGGGCCCCAGTCGGCCATGCAGTGGGGCAGGGTACCTGAAAGAAACCAGGTGGCATGGGTCCTCCTGGCATGCCGTCGTTCGGGGGCATGTTCCCCATCACGGGGCTGGGGGCCGCCGCGGCACTCTGCGGAGAAAGAGCAAAGGTCATCCTGAGGGGTCACATGCTGTCCAAGGCTAGGGAGGGGAGTCTGGAATGGTGGGAGTCAGCCTGCCCCCCCCCCGCACCCCTCTGGGAACATGCTGTGCCCACATTGCCCGGCCCCGCTCCCAGCGCAGGAAGTGGGGCAGCCCCCAGGTAGCTGCAGTGAGGGGTCAGAAGCCCTGGCAGGGAGAGGCCTCTCCAGGTGGGACAGCCTGTATTGAGTACTGGGGGGTCCTCCAATATCCCATGCATGCCTCTCCCTCAGCGCCCCACACGTGCCCCCCACGCCCCATGGCGGTGCTGAGCCCCTCCCCCCTCTATGACGCTGCTTCGGGCTGGTTCTCATAGGAGAGTGGTTGAATTTGGGGTTTGGGGGGAAGCCTCCTCACACATTCTCCCTCAGTTACCCCCTGGAGGCTGTGCTGCTGAACATGCCCTGCACCCCCCAGCCCCCCGCTGCCCACCCAGACCCCACAGCTGGCTGGCCAGTGACAGAACACCTCCCTCAGGGCTGAGGTGGCAACCTGGCCTAGTAGGTATGGCCCAGTCCAGGGAGCCAGGACTCCTGGGTTCTATTCTTGCCGCTCAGCCTGGATAAGTCACTGCCCCTCTTGGTACCTCCCGTGAGCTCTGGGGTCGATGCCCACAGATGCTGCTGAGAGCCCTGTTCTCTGCCCTGGCTTGGGGCCCTCCGTGGGGAGCCTGAGGCCAATCTCAGCCCTGTGACGGGTCCGTCCCTCACCCCAGAGGGGTTCTGCTCCAGGTGGGGAGGGAATTCACCCTTCTGGGGGCGAGAGGCTGTCAGGCCAGACAGGAGGCAGATGTGCTTGGCAGTCAGTGGGGTGCCTTGGGCCTGGCACCTCGGCGGGATAGCCTGTTTTGGAACAGCTGGGATGGCAACCAGGTAAATGAATGACCCAGCATGCCAGGGAAGGGCTGGGAGCTGTCAGAGTGCAGGCTAGGCATGGGGGTGGCACAGAGTGCCAGGGTGGCCAGGACCTTGGAGCCAATGCCCCCCTTCTAGGGCACAGAAGCTCTCGGCACCTGGCAGTGCTGCCTGCCTTGGCCAAAGACGCTAACCCCTGAGGGATACAGCAGGTGCCCGCCTACTGGGGACAAGGGGGGACGTCGGCTTCCTTGGGGCGACAACGCTCAGGCCAGGCCCCGGCGGCCCCACAAAGCAGGGAGGAGCTGGATGCTTGGCCTCAGCCCCTGCCCCCAGCAGCTCAGAGGCGGTGGGCCCTTGCTCCCTGGGCACTCCGCTGGGGTCTCAGCAGAGCTGCCAGTGCTGAGTCCCACTGGGAACGGAGGACTGGGGACGTGCCCCTGCCCAGCCCAGGAGCCTGCCCCACCCAGTCGAGGTGCCAGCCCCTCGGGAAACATCTCTCCCCCCAGCCCGCTGCCCCCGGGCACTGGGCGAGGCTCAGGGCTGCCACCAGCAAACTCAGTGAGGCTCAGCCCAGCGCCTGCTCATTATCGTGCCTGCAGATTACCCCTCGGCTCCGGTCACCATGGTCCCCGTGCGCTAATTACGGCCCCTGCCCAGGGTCAGCTCCCCTTGACTGCCCTCATTATAGGTGGCACCAGGGGCACATCTGACAGTCAAGGCAGCTGGGGCCATGCTCATGCCAACGTGCAGCTAACTGGATGAAATTAACAGCACTGATTAGCGAGGCATCAGGACGGGGGAACGAACCATCCCTCGGGGATGTGCAGCGGGCTGGGTGGAGCCGGCCCAGGGGGTCCCCACCCAGCACAAATCCAGAGCAGGGGGGATGTGCCCAGGCCTCAGCTCCCTGCCAATGCCCCTCAACCCCGACCTGCAGCTGTTCTGCTCTGCCAGCGCAGCTCACGCCCCAGCTGGAGGGCGGGTGCAACTCTCCATGACTGCCAGGGAGCTGGGGGGTGGGGCTGTGGGAGCAGGTGGGGGGCTCCCTGCAGA
Source organism: Caretta caretta (assembly GCF_965140235.1). NCBI lineage: Eukaryota > Metazoa > Chordata > Testudines > Cheloniidae > Caretta > Caretta caretta. Next base: position 18,684,462 of record NC_134230.1, read on the forward strand.
TCCCCCCACCTGCCCCCAGTATGCACCAGGAGTGGACGCCCTTAGGAGAGACAAAGGGAGCTCCAGACTAAGCATCCCCCTCCCAGGCCACACCTGGCCCGCAGCCTCCCTCGTCTACAATGGGGCGGCGCAGTCCAAGGACACTATGGGGCCCAGCAGGTCGTGCCCTGCCAGAGCATGGCATGCTGGGACCCGCTGGCCAGGGCACAGCCACTGAGGAGCCACTGAGCGAGTGCCTGGCCCTGGGTTGGTGTCTCCTTGCCCCAAGAGCGTCCAGCCAGGACACATCTCAGTACGAGCGAGACGGAAATATATGGAGAATCCAGCCAGAGCACTCCACCCCCCAGTGCAGCCCCCCTCGGCAGAGCCCCCACCCCAGCCTGGGGAGTCAGAGCCAGGCCACCTGTGGGGCAGGGCACAGCAGGCTGGGCTGGGCTGTCGGGGCAGGCTCGCGTGGGTGTGCTGTGTGCAGGGGGGCACACTGGGCCCCACCAGCCACGTCCGTCTGAGGGGAGCTATTAAAGCGAAGGAATGCGCTGGCTTTCCGGCTCGGCCCCTTGCTGCTCTGCCACAAATGGTTTCAATTTGAAAGGGAGGCGGCTGCTTTCTGCACCTCCATGGCCGTGCTGGGGAAGGGGCCTGCGAAGGGGCTGGGGGGGTCCAGAGGCTCTGCTCCACGGGGCTGGCTGAGACACTGCCAAATCCAGGGCCCCGTGCAATCCCTCCCCCACCCCACTGGTCCTGTTGTCTCCTTCTGCCCCCTGCGCAGGGACCACCCCCCTCCATCACCCCGTAAGGCCCCCCTGCCACCGAGCCTACATCCAATCTCTTGCATGGACGGGGCCTGCCCGACTGGAGCGCGAGGGGTGTGCCCCCAGCTGGCCCTACCACGGCCTGGCAGACCTGGGCCCCCCTTCCCCTCCCTTTGCTCCTGGGGACGCAGCCCAGGCGGGGCGGGATAGCGGAGAACAGGAGGGACGGGTGAGACGGCGCGGGGGACACCTGGGCACGGCACACAGAGGCAGCGTCTCTGCCCACAGAGATGGTGGGAAGGAGCTGGGCAGCCTCACTCTCCTGCCTGGCACCTGGGGCCCAGCGTCCCCCTGCACAGCAGGTGTGAACGTCCCAGAATCCCAATAGCACCACCTGTGCCCGCTTGGCCCCGGGGCAGATGGCAAACGCGGTGCAGAGCGGGGCCAGGACCCCCGGGAACTGGTCCTCCGGACAGGACAGACAGACAGGCCAGCAGCGAGGGATGCACACAGGCTGCCCTGGTCTGGAACGAAGAGTGTCCAGCTGGGGTGAAAGGAGCCGGGGCTGGCCCAGTCGCGAGCGCGACGGGCACACTCATTACCAGCGCCAGAAATAGCCAGGCCCCGGAGGCCAGATGCCCCGGCCTCTCCCAGGGCCCTGTGAGAGCCAGCCTAGCCATCCCCAGAGCACACCGACTGTCTCCCCCGCAGCCCCTGGCGTGTGACTCACCCAAGGCCAGGGTCCCTCCCCCACCTGGCAAGCCCTGGGGGAGGCTGCAGCCGTGGACCAGGGGCCTCAGCCTCTGGCCCTCACCCTTGCATCAGGCCTGTTTCCCTCCCTCCCGATCCATGTTCCGGCACCCGGGGGTGGGGGCTGGCGTAGGGTGTTAGCACCTCCCTGTCTTGCTGCTGAACCTGGCAGGCCCCTGCACCCCACATACGTTACAGCCCTCCACACCAGACCCATCACGTACTGGTTTGGGAATGACCAGCCCTGGAGACCTCCAGCTGGCGCCCCCAGTGGGGAATCTCAGCCACCTCCTGCGCCCACTGAGCCCGCTGCAGATAGAGGGCTGGGGACATCAAGGCCCACAGCCCAGCTGGGCTCCAGGGCTCAGCAAGCGACCAGACCAGCTGCATGGCAAGCCAAGGGTTAATACTCCCCCCCCCCCATGACCAATCAGGGGCCTCACCACCCTACAGGAAAGATTTGGTTCTAACCTAGACCAGCTGGGGGTGGTGAGGGAGATTCAATGGGACACGAGGCCTTTCCCCTCTAGGGGAGCCAGCTCTAGGCCAGCCCCACGGCAGGGGACTGGCTGGCTCGGGGGGGGCGGGGAATGGGACCTCTCCCCTCTAGGCATTGCCGGTTTGGATCCAGAACGGATCAACAGCCCCCCCAAACCCATTCCCTTCTGAATGCGGAGGGACTCACTGGAGCTAGTACCCACTGGTGCCTCGTGGTGGGGCCCTTCCAGACTAGGGGGTGGCTCCATGAGGCCTTCATGCTGCTGCCCCTGGTACCCGCTATGGGGAAGACACATCTCCAGGGCTGTCTATGCCAGCCCAGGCCTCACAGTGCCAGGCCACCCACCCGCCTGTGCCGGCTGCATTTATCGTGGGAAGCCCTTGCTGAGCGTATGGGGGGAGGGGGCCTGTTAGCTGCCCCCTTGCTCCCCCGGGCTGCCCCCTCCCGCTGGGCGCAGACAGTGATCTCCGCCCTGCGCCCACCAGCTGCTCGACAGACAGCGTCTCCGGCTCTTTCCACAGGCACCACGTGCCAATGCCTGCCCAAGGGGCCAGACCCTCCGTGGCCAGCACGTTCAACCCTGGGTGCCCCAAAGGGACCCACCCTGAGTGCTGTATACGGGACCAGGACACACCACCCCATGGAGCATGGGCCTCTCCTTGTTGGCCTGTGCCCCCATCCCCAAACCCCCAGGCTCCTGGCTTGCCCAGCCCCTGCCAGAACATGCTGGCCAGAGACACTGTGACATCACAGGCCGGCGTGACATCAGAAGGCCCCTCCCAGTGATGTCACAACGGCCCAGCTGGCGGACTCTGCCCAGCCTCCTAGAGCAGCCGGGTATTTTCACCCCTCTGCCCGTGGGCATCTCCCTGCCGTCCACAGCATCCTGTGCAGGGAGGCGCTCCGGGATGACTAGCGATGGGCGGCTCTGCGCGTGCACCCTCCAGCCCCTCGCACGGCGTGTGCTCTGCTAGCCCGCACGGCCGCCCCCACCTGACCGAGCCCAGTGACTCATTTACATGAAATATGACTAATCCCTTCCGTGACAGATGTCACCAACTGAGCAAGCGGGCGCTGCACACAGCCGGGCTTGCCTGGAAACACTCCCTCCATCACGCTTAAATGGAGAGGCGACGCCGGCCACCCGCCTGGGCACAGACCCACAGCTCAGCAGCCCTGGGGCTGGCCAGCTGCAGGCTCTGCAGAGCAGGGCTCCTGGCAGGGGAGGTGCAGGGAGGGGTGGGGTGGGGGCACTGTGCCCACGTGTTCCTCTCGGGCAGCCCCCTCCCCGCTGGGTCTACAGGGATCTGGGCTGTGCAGCGCCTCCCGGTGAGCGCTGGCATGGACGGCAGAGATAAGGAGGCCGTGAGGGTGGGTGGGCTTCTCACTCACTAATTCCCTGCCAAGCGACGACATGCGACAGTCACAACTGGGGCAGGAATAGACTGACAGCTGCACCCCCCACGCAGAGCCAGCGCCCTCTCTGGCTGAACCCCCACCCGTGCCCCTGCTGTGTGTCATCACAGGGAGGGCGCAGGCCAGGGGGCAGAGGAGCAGCAAGACTCAGGACAAACCAAACACAGGGTTTCACTTTCCATGCTGTTTGCAGTGGGGGTGGAAGTGTCTGGGAGCTGCCATGATGCCCGGGTGGTGCCAGACGCTTTCTCGGATGTAGAGAGAGCCCCTCCTGGGGAGCTGGGCAGGATCCTCAGGGGGCTCCTGGGGCCCTTTGAGGGCCAAGCCCCCCATGGCTAGCCCACTCCTGTTGGCATGCAGTGATGTTGCTTGGGCTGGCCAGGCAGAGGGAGCGGAGAGGCAAGTGGACGTACAGTGGGGCCACTTTGCTCCTAGTGACCGTGCTGAGCCAGCAGCCGCAGAAAAGCTTCAGTGGCACTAAGGCGCAGTGCACGGGCAGCCCCCCCAGGAAGGCCAAGCCAGCAAGAAGAGGGGGCACCAGCAGCCCACCAGCAGCCCCTGGACTGTGGGGCCTGAGCAGAGGAACCTGGTCATGCCGCACCTCCCACCCCCAGGATTCAGCGCACTCTGCAACACAAGCTCCCCACCACCCAGGAGGGAAATATCACCCCCCTGATGTGCATGGGGAAACTGAGGCACAGACTCACTCCCACTACACAGAGCTAGGGATGGAACCCAGGAGTCCTGACCTGTGATTCCCGGCACTCATTGCCAGACGGTTCAACATGCCCTCCCCACAGGGGGCCACGCTGTCTGAGGGCACTTGGCTCCCACCACCACCATCATCCCCTCCACTGGCTGGCTCGCCTGTGAACTGGCCCAAGGAGGCGAGTGCTGGGGCTTAGCGGAACCATGTGCAGCATCTGCTGCCAACCTGCAGCCTGGGGAGATGAGGCCCCTGCCTTCCTGGTGCTCCAGCCCCAGAGCCGGGCTGCGTGGGACTCCCATCCAGCCAGTCCCACCCATGGAGCCCCATGCCACCCGCTCCCACCAGATGATTTGGGGCACGACAAGCTTCTAGGAGGAGGCAGCAGCCCCAGCAGAGGACAGGCCTTTCTGCCGGGAACAGGGCAGGGCCAGGGCTGCTGCACTGGACAGTGCTGCCTCCCAGAGTCAGCATCATGGGTTGTGCCCACCCTCTTCCCCGTGAAGTCACACAGGTCATAGGCAGCAGGAAGCCCGCTCCTGCCAGGCCCTGGGGCCCTGATGCCCTGTCCCCGTGGGTCAAGGGCTTGGCCCAGGCAGCCTCTCTGCTCCAGGGGGAGCGAGCAAGCGCGCACTAGGGCCCTGCAGCAGACAAAGTTATGGCCCCCTGCCTCATTTATCAGCAGCAGGATCAGAGCAGGCTGGGCCCAGCTGAACTCACTTTACAGCCATGCACAAATCATTTGCAAGACAATGGAGAGTCTGTGCAGGCAGCCAAAACCAACAGCGCCGGAGGCGAGGCAGCCGAGCGGCACCCCATGAAACCGGCCTCCCCAACGCCAGCCGCACAAATCTCTCCCCCCCACATTCCACCCGCGCTCGTTAACCCCCTCGCCGCCTGGCCACCTGCACCCGCCGCATGCGGCCCTTTGTCTGGGGCTCGCCACAGCCTGGCCCCGTTTTGCCCCAACAGGCCCCCACACTGCCACAGGGCTGGCTCCCGGCCCCTCCCAGACCTGGCAGACCGGCTCAGCGCTGCATGGTAAAAACCCCTTGACATGCACCCCAATTCCAGGCCTCCCCAAGGGCCCCCCATCACCAGCCAGCTGCTGTCTCCCCTCAGGGCTCCCCGCATCGCTGCAGCTGCTCTCCTCACCACAGCTCAGGGCACGCACACATGTGTTATGGCAGGGGCGCTGGTAAGCACAGGGTTGGCAGGGCCAGGGCACTGGACTGGGCAGTGGGCACCCCGGCACGGCAGGGCTGCTGGCAAACGTCTCCTTGAGAGCACTGGGGCAACTCAAGAATCAAGAGAGTCCGTGCAAGGATTCAAAGAGGGAGCTGGCACCCCTGCCCCCAGCCTGGGCAGAGCTCTGGTGCCCTCAGGGACCATGCTGCTGCAGGCCAGGCCTAGAGCCCCAGCAGTGCCAGGGCAGTGCCGTCAAGGGAGGGGGGAGCTAGCCGTGGCCAGCAGAATGGCCAGGAGTGCTGCGGGAGCTGGGGCTTGCTCCCAGCCGTGGTCTTGAGTCCGTCCTACAGACGGTACCAACTGGGACCCAGCCTTCCAATCCCACCGGCGTCCCACTGTCCGCCGACAGCCAGCTGCTGCCCGCAGCCCTGCCGAGAAGCCAACTCAGGCAGCAGGGTGAGGGGGGCCAGCTGGACAGACCCCAGCTGGCATCTGTCAGGGCCCAGGGTAGGCGGGACACAAGGGCGCACCGTGGGCAGCGGGAAAGCCCATGTGGGGGCAGGGGATGATGCCCATCAGGACGGTGAGGCCCGAGGACGCCTGGCGTCAGCACCGACAGGGCAGCCCAGAGAGGGTTAAAGCCGGAGGTGCCAACGCAGGGGAGCAGCAGGCTCCCAGGAGATTCCTGGCCCTGGCCCACGGTTCCAAGGCAGGGCTGGGGCGCTCGGGGTAGGAACGAGGAAGGAGTTGGAGGGGCAGCGCGGGCTGCTTGGCAAGGCCCGGGGGGGGGGGGGTGTCACACGGCAGGGCAAGAGCCCAGCGCCCCAACAGAGGCGGCACCCGGGGGAGCCTGGCACCACAGGTTGGAAGCCCCCTTGAGCCCCCTGAGCTGGCGCCAGGCCCCATGTGCCCCCTGGTCAGCACTGAAGAAGGGGATCAGGCCAGCTTCCCCCAGTCTGAGCTCCTGGGGACGTCACGGAGCCCAGCTCCATGGGGCAGCTGGGTATGGGCTCTGAGGCCAATCCCACACCAGCCGGCTGGGTGCTGCCACAGAGGCAGTGATGAGAAAGGAGGGTGAGGGGCTGCCCGGGGCTGGGGGAGCGGGGCTGGGGACACCCCCAGAACTGTCAATCACAGCCCCGCTCCAGGCCTGGAGATGCAAAGCAGGTGTTGCTATGGCAACAGGTTGGGGAGTCTCTGCATCAAGGTCACGAAAACCAGCGAAAGAAAACGAGAGGGGAGGGGGCGTGCGGGGGAGGGGAGGGGGCGTGCGGGGGAGGGGAAGGAGGGGTGCTGGGAGAGGCAAGAGAAGGGCAGGACGGGAGGCGATGTGTGGGGGAGGGGAGAGCATCCGTGGCAGTGGGGCACACAAAAGCTGTAGGGGGAGAAGCTGCCCGGTGCGGGGGCCCAGGGGTGCGAGCGACGGCAGCTGGGGGTTCCCAAGGACCCATCAAGCACCTGCCCCCTGCATCGGCTGTCCCAGCAACACCTCCTCCTGCCCTTACACCCCGCCCTGCCCCCAGCCTGCCCCCGAACCGGCTCTTTCACTTGTCCGCCCCCCGCCCTGCGCTGGTGCCAGGCTCCCTCACGGGATAGCCAGGGGCTGGGGGTACCACACTCAGGGCTGCTGGGCAGCACGCAGAGGGGCGCGCAGGGTAGCAGGGCCCAGAGCCCCAGGCTGTTCCCAGGAAGAGCTGTGGCCGGGGGGTACAGGAACAGGTTTGGTGCCCTGCACCAGCCCACTGCGACCAGCTGCGCCAGGAGGCTGCGGTGACAGGCACTACGGAGACACACAGGCATTAACCGAGAATAAAGGGGGGGGGAAGGACTGCCTGAGCCTGCAGGCAGCCAGTGAGCTCCCCAGGGGGCCAGGATCCCCACACCCTCTGCCCTGCTCTGACACCACCTGCTGTGGGGCAGAGAGGGGCAGAGACTTGCTTTCTCCATCTCCCCCCGGGCAGAAGCACAAATACCTTAAGTAGCCACTGAGGCCTGTAACCCTGCACAGGAAGGGGGGGGCATTGCCATGTGGGGTGGGGGGGGGACACGTTTGTGTGTACACATGTGTGTGTGTGTGTGTGCCCTTAGCATGAGAATCCTACCCCACCTCCCTGACACCCACCCCCTCCCTGGCACAGCATCACCCGCTAGTCACAGCACACAGCCCAGCAGTGGGCTCCTCTCTCTGCCAGCCGCCGTAGGGTTAACGGGGAGGGGAGCCCAGCACTGCAGCTCGCAGGGAGGGGGGCTGGCAGGCACTGGGGGTGAGGTGCAAGGACTGGGCCAGCCTGCTGTGGAGAGGGGCCCCAGGGCCCCATCCAGATGTGCTCGTTGGCTAGGAGGCTGCTCTAGCCAGGCGGCCCCTGCTGCCCCAGATGCTGCTTGGTGACAGATCATGCCCTCCTCTAACAGGATATCCTCCCGCCTTCCTGCCTGCAGCCCGGGGAACTAGAGGGGCACCAGCCCCTGGTGCAGCCTCAGCACCCCATGAGCCCTGGCACCAGAACGATGCTCCTTCCCATGGGGTCACGCTGAGGCGACCGACCCCGGCCCTCACTGCTAGCGCCTGCGGGCTCACCTGCAGAAAAGTGGCACATGGCCAGGGGGGTGCCTTGGTAATGGATCACGAAAGCAGAGGGGCCGGGAGGCATGAGCACGAGGCCCCCACCGTGCATGCAGCACCCCCATGTCCTCCCCAGGCTCCAGGAGACAGGCTGCCCGCACAGCTCTCTCCACTCCCGACCCTGCTGTGTCTGTCAGGGTCCTGGATTGCCCCTCGCTAGACTAGCTCAGCCCCTGCCAGTGTCCTATGTCCTCACCCCCAGGGCACCACCCCCCCGCCTCCACTGCCCAGCAGACCATGGCACACCGTCGGTGCCCCATTGGTGCCCGGCCAGCCGAGGTGGGGCAGCGGGGAGAGCGTGGCGAGCACTACGGGCAGTCGTCATGCACACCACGAATCCCAGTCCAGTGGGGAGGGGGGCAGACAACACAGCGCCTCCCCTCACTACCCCTCAGACCATCCCGCCCCGGCCAGGGCCCTGTCCCCACACCCACACTCACACTCAGCCACCCCACCCTCACTCTGCCCCCCACGGTCCAGACACTCTCAAGTCCAGCAGAGCGGCTGCTGCCCGCTCCCCTGGGTGGGGCTGCCCGGCTTCACCCCCGCTGTCACAGGGCAGTTTCTCCGCCGTCTGCGCAGCACCAGCAGGGGGCAGCGCGATACACAGAACAATCAGCCATGACGGCTGGATGGGCAGCCCCAGGGTTTGGCTGGTGGCCAAGATGGGCAGCTGGTCCCCATGCCCCCCCAGCTCAGACAGCAGGGTGTTGCCCAGGGTGTGTGAGTCCTGCCCAGGGTACGTGGGGGGCTGTCAGCGCACATCCCCTGTGGTACAACTCCAAATCTCGCCGGCAGGACTCAACTCTGCTCCTCCCAGCCCCAGGGCTGGGCGTCGAGGACCCCACCACAGCCAGCCCCAGGAGGGTCTTCCCCTCGCACTCCCAGGCAGGGCACCTCTGCCAAGGCTTGGTGGGAGCTTGGGAGCAAGTTCTGGGGGCCCTGCTCCCCCAGCCCCACAAGTTGGGGGCTCTCAGCCCTGCTGCTCCAACACAAGACAGGCTAGAACCAGGACAGGGGCCAAGGGAGCCTGTCCAGAGTCAGACCTGGGTCCTGCAGCCAGGTGAGCTCAGCCGCTCTGCTGCTGGCCCGAGAGCCACCCCTATGATCCCTGGGGCCTCCCCTAGTGCCCACATGGGTTCTGGTCGCTGTGGGCGGTGCTAACGTCCGAATTGCTGGGCTCCACAGACCATCAATTCTCTCCGCTGCCTAAATACCAGCAGCCAAGGTGTGGAATGAGCCAGCCTTGCCACTTAGCCGGTGATTGATCAGGGGCCAGGCGCTGGGGGTGCAGCAGGTGAGCTGGGCTGGTGCCAGTCCCGACTCACCCCCACACCGGGGCAGGGGGTTGGCACTGGGGCAGCCATGGAGGCTCCCCTCTGCTGGGGCTCCCAGCCCCCCCAGCGGCCTCCCCGCTCCCAAAGCCCTTTCGCTTTACATATGCAAGGCAGCGTTGCCATGGCAATGGGGCCTGCCCGTGCCGTCTGACCTGAGCTGCGTGGCTGCGCCAGATTCTCATTAACTCCAGCGTGGCAATCAGTTCTGCACCGAGCACACGGCCGAGCACCACAGAGCTGGCTCCCAGCCCACCCTGCTCCCCGGGGCTGGAGGGTGGGGGAGAGAACTCATTAACCCCTCCAGCACATACCCCTGCTGCACCCTCGCCTGATAAAACGCCCAGCACTTGGCAAAGCTGCAGCCAGAGGGGAAAGGCAGGGGGGCTGAGCCTAGACATCGTCCTAGAGAGAGGGCAGCCTGGGAACGGCCAGAGAAAGACAGACAGAGCCAGCCCTGCCCAAGGCCACACAGCGAGTCAGGGGCTGAGCTGAGAAGAGACCCCAGGAGGTCTGACTCCCCATCCCCGTCTGTAACCACTAGAACCTACTGCCAGCGACCGACTGCTGCGACAGCCTGGCTGCAGGGCACCAACTGCAGGGCAGGCTGCTGCAGCCCCACGCGGCCCCCAGCGTCTAGGCCTGACCTTTCCCTCCCCTCGCCAGCTACTGACCGAGCCGTGTGGGCCATCCCGGGAAGGGGGACGTGGGGGTGGGAGATCTGCCCATGTCTTCCCAGAGCTGGTTAACTGCGGGACCGGCAGCCAGGCTGGGGCACTCCAGGGGCACGTGCTGGGCAGAACAGCACAGCCCCCAATCCCTCTGGGACAATGTTCCCGGGAAGCCAGGCAGAACCAGCCTCCTCCGGCTCTGGGTAGTGCCCAGTCCAGGGGGCTTGGAGCATGGAGGCAGCCCCTCCCCCAGGCAAGGGGGACCTGGGAGTGTCCTGTTACTGGTGGGGGACATGGGCTCCAAGAGCTGTCACTCTGGCAAGTTGCTGCATGGCTGCCAGGACCCCCGTAGGGCCTGGGGGGTGGGGGGCTGTCATGGACAATGGGACCAGCCCAGCCCGGCTCCCGCCTCCACGTGGAGGAGACAAAGGGGCCAGTGCTGAGGGGGCAGAGCCAGGAGGTGGAGCGGCAGCACTGGGGGAGGGAGGGGAAATGTGTGTGTGTGGGGGGGGGGACGACGACCAGCATTTTCTAGCCAACCTAGATTGGGAGGAGGAAGGGGGGGATGGGATGGAGGGAGCCTGCATCCCCTCCCCCTGCAGTTTGCTCAGGCAGGGTGGGAGGTAGGAGGCCCCTTGGCTCAGTCAGCCTCTAACTGGAGCCCATCTCCCCCCCACCACATACACACCCCTGCGTAGGTTGGTTAGAAAAGGCGGATTCCCCCAACACACACGCACTCCCCCCCCATGGTGCTGAGCACAGGGCTGGGATCACACTGGCCTCCCCAGGGGTCGCCTTCCAATAGCCACCACTCAGGACTTTACCCAAAGGAGGCTGGGGGGGCCGGTGCCACCCTGGGGCTGCGAGAGGGGCAGAGTCCAATAGCACCCCAGCCGGGGTCAAAGCGTTCCTGAGCTGCCAGACCACTCCATGGCACCAGAGGCCCTGAGTAAAGCCAGTCCCTGTAGCAGGATCCAGTGCAGGGCCTGAGCTGGCAAACCCCACAGCTGCCCCCACACCAGCGCCCTTTGCCCGGAGCTGGCCTATGGCAGACCCCGGCCCTGAGGCAGCATCATGGAGCTGGGATGGCTCCCGCCCCAGAGGGCATGGGGCCGCGGCCTGGAGGGCATGTGCCCACAGTGCTGGGGCTGCATGGCACAGGGATTATGTACAGGGCAATTAGTGTCCTTCGCATCAGCCTGACTGCAGCATCAGTAAATAGACCAGAGTAATTAAAGAGCCAGCAAAACAAACAGATGGCTCCGTGCTGGAGGGCAGCTAGGAGGGGGGCACGATGCTGGAGCACTGGGGGGGAGAGGGGCACTACACAGAGGGCCGGGTCAGGAGGGAGCACCATGCTGGGGACAGAGCTGGGAAGGGTAGGACCATGCCAGGGAGGAGGTGAAGGGGTGGCATCGCCCTAAGGGGGCCATGCCAGGAGCACTATGCCATGCCAAGCCCCCTGGGGTTATCTCCATCAGTAGTCTCTCTGCCCTCCATCCAGCCGCAGCACCACCATCCTCCCCACCTAGCCTCAGCCACCAGGCTCCCAGCATGGGGGCCCGAGGATACCATGGGCATGTTCCACCCCTGCCCATTCCAGCACCACAGCTCCCTGCTGCAGCCCGGGGCTGGACTCAGAGCCAGTCAGAGCCCCCTAGCACCAGCGCCCCACAGCCCCTGCCCACTTCACCAGCTGGCTCCCTGGTGCCCCACACAGTCCAGTTCCTCAGTGCCGCAGCAGAGCTTCCCTCCCACTCTGCACAGTGGGTGTCCCTTGCAGGGCCACTGCTGTCTCGCTGGGCCCGTAGCCCTGGGCAATGCAGGGCCAGGAGCCCCACCCTGCCCTGGGCAGCCCATCCAGTGTAGAGCGTGAGCTGTCCCGTCCCACCAGGCCCCTGCCCTGCCAGAAGTGCCGCCCGGCCTGCACATGGCCAAGGTGCAGCGTGGCACATGGATTTGCCAACTCTGCCAGCCACCAGGCAGTTCAGTGCTTGGCAGCAGAGCAGCAATCCCAGCGCCAGGACAAACAGCCAGGGCCTGCCCCACACTAGTCAAACACAGGCAGCCAGGGGCAGCCGCGCTGTTGACTCTGTGGCCACTGATTAACTCCCCAGGAGCCCCACGCAGATAAGAGCCCGAGCTGCTGCAGAGCCCTGACCCCCGGCCCCCAGCGCTGCCTGAGCACCGGGGGTGGGGGGAGGGGGGGGCAGGGGAACAGCCAGGCTCTGCTGTGACTCCTAGGGGCAGGTGGCAGCATCTGGGCGATGGGAATTGGGTCCCTGCAGGGCTGGCACGGGAGGGGAAGCCAGGGTGGTCTCTGGCTGGTGGGATGGCGCCTGTCCTGGCCCCGGCCTTGGAGCAGGGCCTTTCTCTGTGGCTGCCCGACACCTGGGGTGTTCCAGGGCTTGGGAGGGGGGGTGCATAGAGCAGCCTCCAGCCTGTCCAGCTGTGTGCAGAGAAGGGGGCCGCAGAGGCTAACCTGTTCCCACTCTAGCCCTAAGCCTGGCAGGGTGCCCCAGAGCCAGGTGCAGCTGAGAAGCGACAACACGTTTGCCGGCCCCCGGCTCCTGCTGCCGGGGCTAATTCTCTCCAGATGTCCGAGGCGCCTGGCCCCCCCACAGCCAAGCCAAGCAAGCCCAGTGCTCCGTTTCCCTAGGCAAGCTCCAAAGACATCCAGCGCCCCACTGCCAGGGGTGTCTGCCTGAGGCCCCCGAGCATACCCCAGACCTGCCCCACATCTGTCCCCCCGCCCCCCAACACATACACACACGCCCCACAGCCAGGCTGGGCCACAGTGCAATCTGACTGGCTGCCCCACTGCAGCTCACCCTGCCAAGCTGGGTGGGCATCTAATGGGGGGGGGCATCCCTCTGGGTCAGATCCCTGCACAGTGTCAGGGAGTGGTGCTGGAGGCACAATGGGGCCCAAAGCTGAGGCCTGCCCCCCCTGCGCTCATTAGAGGCAGCAGAGCATTTCTGCATACATGGGGCACCGGGAGGTCCGTGGAACTGACCCCTCCCCATCAAAGTGGCAGAGGAAAGTGAAGAAGGGGCCAAGGCAGTCCCAGTTCTCTGGGAGAGGAGAGAAGGCTCCGACGTCTCCCCTGCCCTAGCACTGCCCCCCAGCACGGAGCCACCCCCCAGCACTGCTCTAGGGCAGCAGGGTCAACACTGGTGGGGAGATCACCCCCACGCTCACCAGCCCAGCAATTTCCACATAGGTCTGCCATCCATGCCCTGCCCAGGCCAGGCCTTGCTTAACAGCAGGGGACCCACACCCAGGCCAGGAGCCCAGTTTGCAACCCTCCTGGTTACAAATTAAATCTTGAAAATGTGATTTAAGTGAACCCTGAAGACTTGGCTGGCAGAGAAGGGGGCATCGGGGAGTAACCAGGGGCCTGGGATCATGATGGAGCATGTGCACATGGCTCTGTCTGTCACGGTGGGTGTGCACACATGTGTGAGGGGTGTATCTGCGTGACTGTGCGTGTGTGTTCACAGGGGCTGTGTGCACACGCAAGGCCCATGCACGGCTACGCCTCTGTGCACGCTCACGTGTATGGAGTGCGTCTCTCTCTCTGGGAGCACGACATGCATGTGTGAGCACAGTGTGCCAGGCCCAGCCCTGGAAATTTCTGGGGGCAGCAGCACCTGTGGCTGGGGGCAGACGGCAGACACCCTGTGGGGCTGCAGGACTGTGATGGGAAGGGAGCGGCTGGGACTGAGCCACTGCCCTTTTAAGCGCACCCCCCACGGCTGAGGGCTGGCGCGCCCCACGCTCTCCGGAGCGTGCTGGCGGATTCCCACGGGGCCCGGCCCAGCGCTCTGCTCCCCTCCCAGAAAGTTATTCATGTGCACAGAGCGCCAGCAGGACCCGCGCCGCTCCCTGCAGCACGGGCCTGAAATATTAATGCCCCGCACGCTGCAGCCTGCCAGCCAAGGGCAGCCGGGGCGAGAGCGCGGCCAGCCCCACGCACACCCTGGGGCGCTAGAGGGGCGCTGCCATCTGCTCTCTCTGCACAGCCCGAGGCAGCAGGCGCGGGCTCAGCCAGGCACCCCACGGCTGGCGCTGATGCTTCTGCACAAAGAGGAGGGTAGCAGGAGGCCCTGGACCACCCCCCACGGCCTCAGACTGGTTAGGAAGGGGCTTGGCTGGGGGGCTGCTTACAGGCTCCAGGCCCAGCCGAAGGGAGACCCTCACCGTGCCCTTGGGCATCCCAGCTACTCACAAAGCCCCTCAGCCAGCCCAAAGGGGAGACCACCAGCTCCCCCCATCACTCTACCCCCAGCCCGGTCTCTGCCTCCTGCCCCCAGCCAGCCAGGGCCCTGCCAGCACCCAGCGATCAGGAACGAAGGGCACTGCTCTGGCCTCCTGCGCTGCTGCCAGCCAGGCACCAAGCGCCATGCATGGGGCCTGCGTTACTGCAGGCTGAGAACAGGACTAGGGCACCAGCACAGAGTGGGGGATGGGGGCAGAGAGCCCCGGCTGGGATAGCAAAAAGGGGGCTCCAGGTCAGGACAGAGAAACACCAGCAGGGCTGCAGGGAAGTGCAGGCTGGGATAGCAGGGGGCTGCAGGTCGGGGTTGAGGGGCAGCGGCCAGGCTGTGTGCGGGGAGGGGCACTGGATCGTGCACAGACCCACAAGTTGCTGCCGGGTGCAGTGCTGCCAAGCAAACTCGCCCCCTTTCCAGCGTTTCACCCTGCAAATACCCACAGAGATTGGCAAGAGCCCCCCTGGCTGGCCCCATGCAGCCCCCTCCTCCTCCCTTCAGGGTCTGCACCTAAACACACCCAGCTGTGCCCCCTGCTCCCTGTTACTGACACCTCACAGGCTCTGGGCTGCAGCTGGTAAGGGGCGGCCTGGCCTGGCTCCAGATGCACCAGGCTCCCCCTCCCTGGTGTAACTAGAGCTGCCTGGAGGGGAGCAGAGGCCCGTCAGCATGCTGGGTCCTAGCGAACCTCAATTCCCTGCTCCTCGCCCTAGGACAGCAGTGAGCTGGGAGTTGGGTGCAGCCCCTCCCTACCACGACTTCCCACAGGGTGTGCGTCCCAGGCTTAGTGCAGGGGGCAGGGAGCCAGGAACCCTGGGTCCCATCCAGTCCTGACATCAACTCCCTCTGGCCAACATGGCCCAGCGCCCAAATCCTAGCTAGGAGCTGGGGCTGGAGTGGGAGGTGGGGAATGGGAGATGGGACCCTTCCCTTCCAGGGGGCACCGGCTCTGATCCAGCCCCAGGGTGGGGCTTTCCCCTTGTGGTCACTGGGTCCAATCTCACCCCACCCTTCAGTGACAGAACTGTCACCACCTGAAGAACAGTCAATGGCTTGTGTGACATGAGTCTGCAGGTTCTCAGTTGGGTCCCTGATGGATGGGTGCCCGTGCCATGCAGCTTCCCTCACAGCTGGCTCCCTGGGGGTCAGCCCTGCAGTGGGGAGAATGGCCTGGTCTGGCCATGAAGCTGGCGGCCTCCCCAGCAGAAGGAGGCGGGCTGAGAAGTGAGCCTCCCGCAACAGCCTGTTAACATTTCTCACCCGGGCATGTGGTCAAATCACTGCCCCTGTCCTGCACCAGAGCTGGCCGCAGCACACGGGGGCTGGTGCCAGGAAAGAGGCTCCAGCCCTTGCTGTGCAGAAGTTGTCACACACACACACACACCCCCCCACAAGCCACCAGCCACGAGTGCAGTCAAAACACATGAGCCACCTGTCCAAACGTTCCCATCACACGCCCCGTCTCCGCAGCTGGCAAAGCGGGTATTTAGCAGGGAGACAATACAGCTGAAAACACAAACTGAATGACAGGAGAAAGGAAGCTATCGGCACAAAGATGCAGCGTCGTTAACAGCAAACCTGTTCCAATGCCTGCATCATGGCTGCTTCCCCCCTTTTCAGCCCCACGCCCAGCTCCTGCAGACAACTCGCTGCTTAGATCCAGAGCAAGCACTTCATGCCCTCCAGTTATGTCAGGAGCACCGGGCATGGGGAAGCGGGTGCCCTGGGGGCTCCCCACCCCAGGCTGCTCCTGCAGATGCACAGAGATGGGCAGCGCAGAGCCCTGCCGGTTAGACCAACTCAGTGCAGTGGGCTAGGTGCTTGCAGAAAGTTCCTGCCCTGGGGGCAGCCACTCTCCAGCCCAGGATGCTTGCCCGAGGGCACCCTCGCTCTCCTCCTGCCCACAAGAGGTGCTCACACACTCCAGATCTTAGCCTTGACCTCCTGTCATGGAGTCCAGGGCGTCCCACCGCTACCACCAGTTGTCACGGAGTCCCTGGGCAATGCTCTGGAACTGCTCCCCATGAAGCCAGGCAGGACTCTGGGGAAGTCTCCTCTCTGGGAGCAGCCTGTCTGCAGGACACACAGCTCACCCAGCTTCCACCTTCCTGGGTCTGACCTCGGAGCATTCAGCATCCTCTGCCCCTCCGTGCGATTCCCACAGCGAGTCCGCTCAGGCGGGGTCCTGGGGAAGCCAGAGGGTTCTACCCCCCAACTCCGCAGTCAGACGGGACTCTCAGCCAGCCAGTAAAACAGAGGTTTATTAGATGACAGGAACATGGTCTAAAACAGAGCTTGTAGGTGCAGAGAATGGGATCCCTCAGCTGGGTCCATTTTGGGGGCAGTGAGCCAGACAACCCCGTCTGCACTTCACTCCATGTCCCCAGCCAGCCCCAAACTGAAACTCCCTCCAGCCCCTCCTCCTCTGGGCTTTCCCCTTTCCCGGGGCCAGGAGGTCACCTGATTCCTTTGTTCTCCAACCCTTTAGCTCTCACCTTGCAGGGGAGAAGGGCCCAGGCCATCAGTGGCCAGGAAACAGGGTGTCGGCCATTCTCTGTGTCCAGACCCCTGCACACACCTGCCCTCTAGGGCTCTGCAGTGATCATACACCCTTACCCCACTCCCTAGATACTTAAGAACTGCATAGGGGAAACTGAGGCACCCCTACAATATTCAGAAGAAACATTAAGAACAGTCCCGCTTCATCACATCTCCGCCTCGGCACCCCCCAGCCAGTGGGTGCTGAACCACCTATACCCTGCTGCGCCTGGATGAACGGGCAAGTGTGCAAAGAGAGCACGCATGCCTGCCATTTGTGGGAGGGACCCGGGCAGTGGGTCATGACAGCTCACGCCCCAGGTGGAGATGGCGCCTGCCCTGGCCCGGGGTCTAGGATCACCCACAGGGGGTCAGAGATCACAGTGGGTGTGAGGAACTACCCAGCAGGGTGCCATGGTGACCCTGGCAGAGCCACCGCTGCATGACACCCCCCCAGGTCACAGTCCTCCCCCTAGTCTCAGACTGGGAATAAGAGGTGGATTTGAGGGTAATTAACAACTGGAACAAATTTCCCCAAGGCCTGGAGAGGAGTCTCCATCCCTGGGCTGTTTCCCTGACAGCTCCGCTCTAGGAATGGTGGGGGCAGGTCTCTGCCCATGTTACACAGGGGGTCAGACTAGATGGTCACAATGGGCCTCCTGGCCCGAAAATACAGGGTCCAACTCCCCCCCCCCCATCTCAAACGGGAGTGGTCACCCCTAGAGTGGCTGCCCGGGGGGGGGGGGGGCTGTCCCCACCACCCATTTCCTAGCACCCCCCGGCTACAGCCACACACACCCCGACCCTGTCACAGCACACACCCCCCAGGCTACACGACACCCCCCAGCACAGGGGAGTAACAGCAGCAGCAGCAGCCCCACAACTCCTCCGGCACAGCTGAGTCCCCTGGGGCTACTCAGCACAGGCTGCCCCTCCCCCCACAGCCCAGCCAAGAGCACGGTGGGGCTGGCCTGCCCCAAGCCCTCCGCCCTGGAGCCTCCAGCACAGCCCTGGCCGCTGGCGGGGACGCGGTTACTCACATAGTCATGAAAGGCCTTGGCTTCGCTGGAGTGCTCACATGTCTCCCGGCGGTCCGGCGCCGCACAGTACAGGTCCCAGAACACACTGCGGGGAGAGAGCGCGTCAGTCAGGCCCTGTGCGCCCCCCAGCCGGCAACCCCCAGCTCCGCCGGTGCCCCTCGATCCTAGCCCACAGCCCCATTCCCCCAGCCCTGGGCTCCCCCAGCTCTGCCGGTGCCCCTCGATCCCGACCCGCAGCCCACTGCTCTGGGCTCTCCCTGAGCAGCAGCTCCCAGTTGTGCTGAGCTGCAGGGTAGACAATGAGGCCCGTGGCCGTGTCTGAGCTAGAGGGAGGGGCCCTGTGCCAGCCAGCTCACCCTGCCCACATGAGGGGTTGCACTCATGCCACAAAAATCACGGCTGAAGCCCCTCAGCCACGACCCACCAAACTCACTCCACCACCAGCCTGACGGCCCCGATCTGAACCCGTTACCAGCAGCACAAGGGGCTGCTGGACTGGAACCACGGAGGCCCATCCTGTGCTGGTGCCAGCCACGGCCATGGGGTCAGGCCAGACCCACGGGGTCAGGGCTGCCCATGGCTGATCGCCCGCAGCAGGCAGTGGAGAACAGCCATGCCCTTGGGGGAGCGAGGGCACATCCGCACCTGGCCCAGCATGCTGGGAGCATCCCATTCCAGATGCAGTGGCTGCTCCAGGCCCTGGGGCTGGCCCAGCTCCCCCTCGGCCCACAGGCTCCACCGCAGAGTGTTTTCCCAGGTTACGGTTGCTAAGATCATCAGCTGGAGCTGAAATTGAAATCCCAGGAACTTTCCATCAGGCTGCAGCATCCCGGAGAAGGGGAGGCCAGGGCCTGGCCAGAGCCTGGCCAGAGCCACCCTGCCTCTGGCACCCAGCCTGGCCCAAACAGGCTTGTTCATGCACTGGGCTGACAAGCACCTAGGAGGGGCCTACGGGGTGGAATAGGTGTGGGTGTCCATGTTTCTGGGTAGCCCAGAGGTTGGGAAGAGGCTCAGCGCTCTCTGAGTCCCCAAGGGAGCCCGCAGCCCCCTCACCCATGGCTGCTCCCACTCTGCAGGCAGCCCGGTGTGGCCCCGGGGAGCCACCCGGCCATGCAGATCGCGCAGCCACCAGCCCCACGTCTTGCTCCACTGCTCGGCCATGGCATAACGCACCAGCAAGGCCTTCCGGGGAGCTACTCCAGCAGCCCAAGGGTTAATCCCAATCTCTCTCCCCCACCCATGCCTGCAAAAACCAAACCATCACCTAATAGTTTATTGGAAACAGCTAAATACGCAGACATCAGGTCCCGACGGGCAAGCACCCCACTGGCTCCCAGCGCCCCAGGAGAAGGTGGGGCAGGGGCACTCATGGGCACACTCTGCTGCTAAGCGCTGTAGCTAGATCGGCAGGATGGGTCTGGGCTCTACGAGCACAGGGCAGAGCGATCTATCCTGCTTACCGTACAGAGGGGGAGGCGATGCCCAGAGAGGCTGATGGTCTTGCCCAAGGTCACACTGGAAGTCTGGGGCCGAGCCGGGACTGAACCTGGCTACCAGGACCCCCAGACTGACCCCTTCCCCTGTGGGCCAGGGCGTCAGCCCTGGCACTTCCTGCCACTGTGCCTAAGATCGGGGAGCCCCAGTTACACACGCCGGCTGCAGCTGGCCCTTTGGAGACTCGCTCCTCCACCCTGCTGCTGGCTGCACCCTGTGTTGGCTGGCGGCGATTCTCCCCAGTCGAGCCTGGTTTTATTTACTGGCCCCTGAGCCTGGTGCTATGCAGGGGCTGCGCCGGGGTCGTCAAAGCCGCTGGGCCAAGCTGAGGGCCAATCCAGCAGCGCTCAACCAGCCCTGAATATTTCTAGCACTGCCCCTTTAAAAACGGATCGCTGTCAACCACGCCTGGCATTTCCAGCCAATAGGATGATGGTATGCAAATATACTATGGGGAGCCAGGTGGTGAGTGGCTGAGTGCTCTGATGTCACCATCTCATCTCACACCCCCACCCACCCCCAGGACCTGCCCTGAAATTCAGCTCACTCCAGGGGCGCCCCTAGGGCCAGGCTGGGCTCAGGGGAGAGGGGGCAGCGGGGCTGGGCCCCGGGCACTGAACCGATGGAGCACCTGTCTGGCCAGCGTCAGCGCCCCCTGCAGGAGGCCGGGCACCAGCAACGCTGCTCCGTCCAGCCATAAACCCCCAACCTCAGGGGCCCAACCCCCACGGCCCTGGGCAGCAGAATGGACCACGGCCTCATCCCTTCTCCCCCCCACCACAACCCCAGCCGCTAGGGGATCCCCCCTGCTGCTTCTGGGACACCCTGCCCTGGGGATCACGGCCCCCCAACAGCCCTGAACCCCTTCCTCCTCCGCGGCAGGAGCAGGGGCTCCGGCCCAGTGCAGGGACCGCCCCCACACACAGGTAGGCACATGCTACAGCTGAGGAGTCCAGAGTTCAGCAGGCTCACCCACCCACCCAGGATGGAGGCACAGCACCGTGGGTGGACTGACACCCTGAACACAAAGGCAGCAGTGGGTCAGGCAGCCTCACTGCACCCCAGCTTTCCCCTCAGCTCTGGGGCCCATTCACCAGTCTGTCCCATGGGCTGGGAGCAGGTCTGCTGCATTCACCCTCCCAGGGACAGGAGCAGAGATTACAGCACCTTGCATACACGCAGGGGGGACACTCAGATTCCTGGGGCCCAGCTGGCAGGTGAGGCCCCCTGCCCCCCAGGCATCTCCCGTGGGTACCCAACACGAGCAGTCCCATTCCAGGAGCTGGGCCCTATTCCCCTGCGGCTCTGGGAGCAAAGGACATGGAGCTAGGAACAGAACCCAGCCCCCTGCGCTCCAGCCATTGCCCGGCCCTTCACCCTCTCTTTGTGACATCACGGCTGGTTGCCAAGGCGACTATTGTGATGTCACAAGCAGAGGATGGGGTGGGGGCAAAGCTCTGAAGCAAGAGACCGCTTGGCTAGGCTGCACAGAGGGGACCCGGAATAACCCCATCCAGCTAGGGCACGAGGGGGAAGCAGGAGCCCCTCCCCCCCACAGACCTCGACAAGCACCCCCTGCCAGGCATGCCCTGGGGCAGCACTCCCCACAGACCCAGGAGTCCATGCCAGCCCCATGCAGTTGGGCGGTCCCAGCCCAGAGCGGTGGGGCTGGAGAGCTCTCTGCAGCTGGGGGCCAGGCGAGGGTCACGCCCCCGGCAGCTGGGCTGCACCAGAAGGTGGAGCCAGGCACGGGGCATCTGGCAGCCAGGGGTGGCAGGTTTGTAGAAATTGTGGTGGTGCCCAGAACCCGCCCGCAAACTCTGCCCCCTACCTGCCTAAGGCTCTGGGAGGGAGTCTGGGTGGGGGAAGGGGGTCTGGGGTGGAGGCTCCGGGCTGGGGCGCAGGCTCTGGAAGGGAGTCTGGGGGCAGAAGAAGGGGGTGGGGGTGCAGGCTCCAGGCTGGGGCAAGGGGTGTGGGTGTAGGAAGGGATGAGGGGTGCAGGCTCTGGGAGGGAGTTTGGAGGTAGGAGGGGGTGCTGAGGGAGGGGGTGTAGGGGTGAGGGCTGTGGGAGGGGGCTCAGGGCTAGGGCAGAGGGTTGGGGGTGTGGGGCTGGGGATGAGGGGTTCACAGAATCATAGAATATCAGGGTTGGAAGGGACCTCAGGAGGTCATCTAGTCCAACCCCCTGCTCAAAAGCAGGGCCCATCCCCAAATAAATCATCCCAGCCAGGGCTTTGTCAAGCCTGACCTTAAAATCTTCTAAGGAAGGAGATTCCACCACCTCCCCAGGCAACGCATTCCAGTGTTTCACCACCCTCCTAGTGAAAAAGTTTTTCCTAATGATGCAGGAGGGGGCTCAGGACTGGGGATGGGTTTGGGGTGCAGACAGGCTGCCCTGGGGCCAGAGAGGAGGACTCCCCCAGCCCTCTCCCTGCCAGCAGCAGTGAGCTCTGCTGGGGGGGGGGAAGCGACCCCCCTCCCCCCAGCAGCACATTCACCCCCACCACTGTCACTGCTGGGATGCTGGGGGCGGGGGAGGCATGGGGCGGGGCAGCAGGCAGGGTCAGGGGAGAGACCCGGCCCCGCACATTGGTGGAGTCGGGCCACAGGGCCCTGAATATTGTTGGAGCCCAGACACCACGGGCCCATATAAGTCACCGCCCTGCTAGCGGCTACTTTGTCATGGGGCAGACAGGCGGGACAGGGTGCGCACAGCTCACCGGACGAGGATGGGAGCTCCGTGGCCCCCAGCCCAGGCCATTAGAACAGCCCAGAACCAGACCTGGCTCCAAACAAACCCAGTCCAGTGAGGCTCCTGGGAGAGGGAAGAGATGGACCCCTACCCATGAACGCCTCCTGAAGTCCTTAGTTTACCCCGCTTTAACAGAGGAGCTGTGCAGAACAAACCAAATCCTGCCCCATTTGTACATCGGCTCCTTATCTCCTTTGCGCTCCCGTCTGAGCGATGGGAGCCTGGAAGGAACCCGCTGGTCCCAGAACATGGGGCTGCCACGGGGAAGTACATCAGGCCCAGATCGAACGGGACGAAGCCCCGTGGCTGCCTAGGAACGGTGCTTTCTGCCTTTTTGGGGCCAGCCAAATTGTCTCCATATGTGTGAGGGGGGTGTGGTGGGGCCCAGCACTGGGGGAGCCGGGGTGTTTCCGGGAAGCAGGATGCGGAGGGGACAGGGGGGACCCAAAATAAATTCCAGTTGCTCCTGCAGGCTGATGGGAAAAGCAGAGCAGCAGCTTTATGGGGTTCGAGGTGATGAGTGTCAGCGGCAGAGGGAATAGCCAGCAGGGACAGGAACTGGGGGAGGGAGGGAACAGCCCTTCCCCCTCCACTAACAACCGCCCCCTCCCCTGTTCCGCTGACAAGGAGAGGGCAGGGGCCATCCTCTCCCCGGCAGAGCCCAGCTGATCAGGGGATCTGCATGCCCACCCCATGGCTGTAGCCTGGGGCACCGTCCCCCCACGCCCCAAGCTTGGAAGGGCACTTACCACCACCAGGAGTGCAGGAACCCTGGGGGCTCCCCCAGCGTGATATTCTTCTCCCATCGGATCTGCAAGAGAGAAGGCAGGTCACCCGAGCCATGTCCAGACAGGGGATCCCAAGTGGAAATGCAGCAGCATCAGCAGGAACAAACCCCTGCAGCGTTCCAGCCCTGGCCCCCACAGCGTTCCCATCTGCTGGCCCCCTAACTCCAGCCTGCGGGCACGGTGCACAGGAAGCTACCTGCGATGGGCGACTCAGTGCGGGGGTTATCGTAGGGTCAGGGAGGAGGGGGGGGTCGGGGCTCCAAGCACGTCTCCAGCTCCCTGATGGTCTCCAGGGTGTGCTGTCCCTGCAAGCATCCCCCGTCCTGGGGCCCATGCACTGGGCCAGCCACATCCAGGAGAGCGATGGGGGCTGCAGGGCAGGATCAAGGGGCTCCAGCAGAGCTCCGGGACCCTTGTTCAGCAACGTGCTGTGTGGAGCCCTCATTTGCTCCATCAGGCCCTCACCTTCACCCCAGAGCAGTGAAGCCCCTCAGCCGGCTCCTTGCCCCCAAGGCCTTACATGGAGGAATCACCCCAGCGGCCCAGCCCTAGAGCCCTCCCCTCCCCCCACTCCGGCGCACCAGGGTATAGAGCTGCCCAATGTCCTGCAGCGGCACAGAACCCGGTGTGACAGCACCCAGGTGACGCAGCCTCCACCAGCCCATCCCCACCGCACTTGGGCGTCCCTCTCCCTGCCCCAGCGCAGACCCTGTGTCCCAGCCCCCCTTAGCTGGGAGCCGTGCACCTGGGGCCCCTCACCAGCCTGGGGATGCCCCTACAAGGGGGGCCATCAAAAGCTTTGGCAGCCCATGGAACCAAGCGGAGCCAAAACAGCACTGGCCAGAACACAGGACGGGACATGAGCAGGGCTGAGATGGAAGCTCCAGCAGCCGATGGGAAAGCCGTTCTGTGCGGCTGGGACCCTCCTCCTGACGGGACCTAGCATCCCCCTGACACGCTGGTGGGGTGCTGCCCCCACCTCGACTCTGCAGGGGTCCCAAAGCCACCCTGGTCTTACCTCCGAGAGGAAGGTCTGTGCAGATTTCTGGGCTCCCACATGCAGCAGGTACTCGTACACGTACAACGCCAACCTGCACAAGACGAGAGATGCCTCAGTCCCAGGAATGCCTCCCCCCCACAGCCCGCTCTGCGGCAGGACCTGGCCCCATGCCAGGAGCTCTCTGGGCCCCATGCAGCCCATGGGGCCGAGCCAGCCAGAGCATTTGATCCCAGGAGCAGTTGGGTTAGTTCTGTCCCGATGCCCCACACAGCCAAGCCCCAGGGAGCCTGCACCCCTCCTCCTCCCTCCCTGATCCCTCAGTCAGCCCCACTGTGCTATCTGGACTGGGAGTCCAATTCTGCCATCTCCCCCCCCTGGGCACAGCACTGTGCATGCAGGACAGGGGCTGTGTGGAGCAGGCCCTGGGAATAAGTGGCCAGTGCTTCCAGAAGCCCCCTGGAGCCCCTAAACACCAGATTCCCCATGGGGGGAGGTTTCCTTCTCCCCTTGCCATGAACAGGGACGCAGACAAAGGCCCCTCCACAGGCCCAGATCTAGCATTTAGCAAGCGCCTCCCATTGTGAGGGGGGGGCAGTGGGGTCAGGCAGTTGCCTCTGGGGTGGAACACGACAGCCGCACCACACTGGCTGGGCTGGGGCTGGAAGCCAAGAACCCTGTGACCCACAGAACCAAGCACAGTCTCAGTCTGGCAAGTGCCCATCCCTGCCAGGCCCTGCTAAAGCCAAGGGGAACCGCATGCCCTCCAGGTCCACAGGAAGAGAGTCTGAGATGCTGGGGCCTGTGTCTGGAGCAGACAGCCCAGCTCTTCTGGCCTCATGCCAGGCTCCATGGAGCAGGGAGGGTTGGGAATGGTCCGAATCGACCATTCAGTGCCAGTCCCAGGGGTGCCAGACTCCTAACCCACAGAGCATGGGGGGCTGCAGCGGGCGTTACCCCTTCGAAATGCAAACAGACAGGCACACACTCCCCCCACGAGACAAGCCTGCTGCACCCCCAGGCAATGCCGCAAACCCCTCCCCCCACTCTCACGTGACTCAAACCCTCTCACGCCCGCACGGGGCGCTGGCATGTTGGTGGGCAGGCAGCTGCTGTATTTTCAACAATTTTGATCTGTTATCTCAAGCTGCAGAAGTGGGAACGCTGCAGCATCTTTGGCTGGACACAGAAACTTTTACCATTTGCTACCCCAGTGAATGGTGATGGGAATGCAAATCTTTAGACCCATCCTAAATAAAGAAAATAAAAAAAACCAAACCCACCAACAACTCGGCAGATTAAGTTATTTTTCTGGCAACTGGCAAATTCAGAAAAAAACCCAGCCTTGGGATAACCCCGGATGCAACAGGAGGGGCAGTGCCCCAGGGATCCACCTGGGGGTCAGGGCACTCACTCTGTAACCAGCATGGCTCCCCCAGTGCCATGCGGTGCCCTGGAAGTGACACAGGGAACACCCCTGGGCACCAGGCATTCCTTGCAGGGAGATGGGTTTAAATGCATTCCCAGCCAGGGCTGTCCAAGGGAGAGTGGGGCTGCTACAGCCCCACCACTGGCTCCTGCTTCTCCATCCATTTGCCAGCACCGCAAAGCATCAATTATTCAGAACATCCTGAGCAGGTTGAAAAGCCGCGACAATGCAAGAAAATCCAGAGCATCAACACTGCCTGCCCCCCAGACAACGGCACTGTGCGGCTGGGCTGAGATGCGCCCTAGCAGGGAGCCCAACATGCCTTGCGGAGCAGGGGGTATATGCATCGTGCTCCCCCATGTCCGGTCCCCCTCATGCACCTCACCCACTACCCCTGTCATCTGGCTGCCTGCAGAACCCTGGCTCCCTGGGGCAGGCTGTGGGGCTGGTTCCCTCCCTTCACCCTGCCCCACTGCTGCCCCCGTTCAGTGGTGACCCACAAGTACTGAAGCCACTTCCCCAGTTCTCGCAGCTGGTTCCTTCTCCTCACCGTACCCACTCGGATGTCACGGACGTTGGCTCGCCCACCACTAGCGAAGGGAAGGGGGCAAGGTTTGTTTCACCCCCCCTTCCCCCCCCGTGGCCCCAGCATGCCAGGCCAGCCAGTCCATACAGACTCACAAGGGCTGGGTGTTAAAGCCTCACCTGGCAGCAGGGGCTGATCCCTTCCCCGCAGCCCTGCTGAGTTTACATGGGGAGCCAGACAGGGCCCAGCTGCTGAGCTGGTTCAGATGGGCCAGCGTGCTGGGCTTGCCAGAACCCACGGTTCCCCTGCTCCCCCAGGCGGCCAGATCCCCATGTGCAAGGGAGGATCCACAGGGCTGGGAAGGACATAAGAGGGATGATGAGAGGCGCAGATGGAGCTTTCCTAGAGCACCGAGAATTAAATCCCTGGACTGGAAGCGCCTCCCCCACCCCCAGCTGCAAAGCCCACCCCCTCAC
This sequence comes from Caretta caretta, assembly GCF_965140235.1. Classification (NCBI taxonomy): domain Eukaryota; kingdom Metazoa; phylum Chordata; order Testudines; family Cheloniidae; genus Caretta; species Caretta caretta. The sequence continues at coordinate 18,710,715 of NC_134230.1, forward strand.
CAGGCAGCCAGGGCAGGGATGAGCCAGGGCGGCTCCCACACAGTACCTGCCTGGCAAACCAGGAGCCATAAACGAGCGTCCCATGCAGGGCTCAGTCCCCCGGGGCTGCAGGCAGTGAAACCTCATCAGCACTGGTAACAGTGATGTCCGAGTCCCGCCGGGTGGGGTGTTCCCAGCCAGCCCAGGCCACGGCGTGGGAGAGGCCCCAGGGCTCATGGGAGGCGAATGGGCAAGCGATGCAGAGAAAGAGCACGAGGGGGGATGAGGAGGGAAAGGCTGGGGGCAGAGGGATGAGCGGAGGGGGAAACTCAGCCACTTCCCCACCCATGCAACATCGTCCTTCCACTCCCCGGGATCCCTAAGAGATGTAACCAGTGCACAGGGCAACAGGCTCATGGGGCATTGCTCTGCTCTTAGGGACAGAGGCCTGGCGCATTCAGCCCCCACGGGGAGCAGGCAGGGCACCAGTTCTAAGGGGTGAAGGCTGTGGGGTGATGAGACGGGGGGGCTCAGACCCCTCAGCCCAGCCTGCACCGCCAGCACTGGGACGGGGGGCTGGCATCTAGACACACAGGGGGAGGAGCCTCCCACTGGCCTCACAGCCCCGTCAGGAGTGGCATGGGGGGGTACGGAACCTGCCTCCCTGCTGTGGCCATGCCAGGAATGGAAGCCATCCTCTGTGCCCCCCTGCCCACATCTCCACCCAACACATGGCCATGGGAGCCTTTCCTTGTGCCAGGGCTGGAGCCAGGCAGTTCAGCCCTACAGCCCTCAGAATGGGACATGGCCATTACCCCCTCCTACCGACTGGTAGCAACTGGCACAGGGAGTTGCTCCTTGCCATGGCAGGAGCTGGGTTCCAACCAGGGTCCCGCTGGGCAGACAGACATGCCATGGGGAAGAGCGCAGTGCTGGAGAAATCCACAGAGAACTGCCCCTGCTCTGCCCACTTAACCAGCTCCCCCACCAGGCTGCCTGGCCCCCAAGGGGGCCCCCCCAAGCCTGCTCAGTGCAGGAACCTGAGGGGTCTGGCCGGCCTGTTCTGGCACAGGGAGCAGGAGGAGGCAGGGCCAGCTGGAGAGCAGCAGCTCTGAATAGGTGGAGATGGGAGCGTCCCCAGGGCAGAGAATTACCCCAGGTCTCAGGCTGCAGAGCGTGTGCCCACTTGGTGTGGGACACAGCTGGCACGCCTGCCCACTCAGCTAGCTGGGGATGCAACAGACAGCACAATCCACACCGGGAACACCGGGCACAGTGTCCTGGGATCGGCCAGGCACCCGGCCCCCCCTCCCCCTCGGCCATGGCTAGCAGCTGGACAGGCTCAGGATATGGCCTGTGGGTCTCCAGAGGGGAAGAGCCCAGCTCAGGTCAGGCCCTGCCCGGAACTCCCCATGTCCGTCCATCCTGGCTCCAGGGCAGGGCCCAGCCCACGCTCACAGCCGGGCACTGCTCATCCTCTCACCGGAGGGAGCTTTCTGCACACTGGCCCCTTGGGCTCCCGCAGTCCTGCCAGGGCCCCCGCCTGGCATGCCAGGCAGCAGCCCCAGCCCAGCAGGGCACCCAGATGGGTTACCCCAGGCAGAGGGCTGTGCACGGAGATCTCCACCCTCCCTGCTGGCTCCATCAGCTCCTGTGCAGCACCCTGGGGGTTAACACTACCGCACGCTTCCACCAGAGCTGGCTCTTAATGCCACGGGGGGCAGGGGATTAGAACAAGCCAGACGGCGCAGGAACTCCAGGCTCGAGGTAACCTCTGCGCAAGGGTAAAGACAGCCAGGATGGCAGAGGAGCGGGGGCACCTGCTTGCTCCAGCTGCGTCCATGGAGGGGTGGAGGGGGGGGCTGGAAACAGGACCCTCCCACCAATGAGGCAAGGTCAGCACAGCCAGGCCGTAATGCAGGTGGACGGCCCCCTGTGCCCTGCACTGCCCCCCACTGTGGCAGGCCCTGATGGGAGCTGGGCATGTAGCAAGGGCTGAGCTGGCCTCGAAGCCAGCTGGTTGGGTGGGGAGCTGGGGATGCCCTGCTTGGCTCCCTGGGAGGAGCAGCTACAGCCCCCCAGGCACTAGGCGTTGTACAGACACCTTGGGCACCAGGAGAGCCCAAGCCCTCCCCCAGCCCTTTGTGCTAGCTGCAAATAGCAGCCCCCCAGATAGGATTGCCACACGGTCAGGTTCTCCCAGGGCCCTCCTGCTTCCCTGTGAGCTGTTGCTATGGGGCTCGCAAGAGCAGGGCTGTGACAGCACCTCAGTGCATTGGAAACCCTGGGGGGGCTCCACCGCACCCCAAACCCAATGCTGCAGCCCGCCAAGAAATGGCACCATGGTGCCAGGGATCCCAGGTGTGCGTGGGGGGCAGGACTGAGGGGCTGCGAGCTGAGAGTGTACCAGCTGGAACAGATGGTGCATGGTTTTCTAGCCCAGGACCCAGCTCCCTACACTCCTACAGGAAGTCCATCCTGTGAACGGGTCTCCCAGCCATGGTTTACCTGGCATGTGCTGTGGGCAGCTACAGGGTCTCTGGTCCTGCCATTACCAAGCTGGGGTTCACAGAGCACCCAGGGCTGTTACTGGGCTGGGCAGCACTGCTCTTCTGGGCACAGTCACTTGCACGGGGCTTCCTGGAACAAGAAGCCCCCAGGAGAATGGGCCATGCCTGGGCCCAAGGGGCCAGCAGCAGCAGGGCCAGGCGTGGGGGAGCAGGAGCAGCTTCCCCCTGCGCCGCGATGTTCAGGCCTGGCCTGCACACACTGGCTTCCCGCCCCAGCTACCAGCCTGCGGGGACGGAGACCTCGCTCCAGCCTCAGCCCTGGGCCCCAGGCAGCGCAGCCAGGAGCTCCTAGGACCGAGGTCTGTGGGGAACAGCAGAGCTTCCACCACTGCCCGACTCAGGAGCTGTCTGGGGCGGGCTGAGGGCAGAGATAGTCACCCGGACACCAGCTGGGTCTCTGGAGTTGGGGGAACAGGGGGTCAGAATGGCAGAGACCGTTGGGACACCATCAGGGACGTGCTGGTCTGGGACGCCGTGGCTCACAAAGCCTGGGAGCAGGCCTGACAGCTGAGGCCCAAGCAGAGGGGACCCAGCCTTGGAGCAAATGCCCAGAGGGGAACCAGGGCAGCCGGAGAGTCTCTGCAAAGCCTTCCTCTTGGAGAGCCTGAGTGACACGAGCATCCTTCCACCCAGACAGCCCCAGGACAGAGCCTCTGACAACAGCCAGCAAGGCAGCCAGGCGCAAACCTCCCCCCAGCAGAGAGCTGCCCGAAAGCGAGAGCAGCCAGACACTCCACGGAGCCCACAGGGGACGTGGCTACTGCTCTGGACATGGAAGGAGCCCAGATACTATGGTTACGGGCGCCAGGATAAACTTTGCACATGTCTGATTCTAAACATTTTCCCTCTACACTCAGGGCAGGGCAGTCCTTTTTCCTCTGTGTTTGTGCAGCGCACAGGCCCCTGGCCCCTGGGCAAGGCCCTGCAGATAACAACCACTCTGCACTTCCATGAGACATTCAAAGGGAAAAGTCTCTAGCCACTGCTTCCCAGGGCCAGATCCTCAGCTGGTGCAACACAGCATGCTCCCACTGCAGTGGGCAGAGCGACGCCAGCAGAGAATTCAGCGCTCATGTCGTCTTCTCCCCTCCCGGAGCAGCAGCCGGGAACGGACAAACCCCTGCAGAGCTGGTGGATCAGGGCCTGCTCAGAGCACTAAAGCCAGGACCGGTTCTGGACCAAGGCATCCGAGACCCTCGGAGACACATGGAAGAAGTTCTTGGAGGCAGCCCCCCCATACTATCCCAGCCCACTCATCCTCTGCATGGAGGGAAGGCTGCAGGAGGTGGGTGGCTGCCACATGAGGGGCTGGCGAGGGCAGGGGGGTCCCAGAGAGTCTCTATGGGGCAGATTCCCAGAGTGATGCTTTGGAGTCTCCAAGGGACCTGGATAGTGGCACAGCCCCCACCCCCGGCTTCCCCACAGCCTGGCTCTCCCCTGCTCCTGCTACTCCGGAGAGTAGTGCCTCCCACAGGGGAAGGCTGGGGCTTGTCTCTGTATCTCTTGGCAGGGACTGGCTCGTTTTCATGCGTTTTCTCTTCAGTGTCAATGCTCCAATGCAAAGTTTTCCTTAAAGCAACACAAATTAACCCAAAGCCAACAGCCCAGGGCTCACCTACTACAGCCCACCAACACAGAGAGGTCCAAAGCTCACCAGCAACCCTCCTGCAGTAGGGCAGCTTCCCCTCAGTACCTCCATGGCACAGCCAGGACACCTGCCTCAGTTTCCCCTTCACTCACCCACCAAAGGTAACAGTCTAGTGTTTATCCGAAGTCCCCCTGTGGGCACAGTACAGTCACGTTCCCATGAGCTGACCCACAGAACCCTCATGCCAAAGCCAGTCGTCCCGAACTCCCAGAGTGCAGCAAATCCCAGCTGACTGCCATGCCCCTGCCAGGGACATCCCTTCCAGCTCAGCCTCCCAAGGGCCCACGTCTAGGCTGGCACCAGCCTCTCTGCCCCAGTTCCAGGGCCCTGCGCCCCAGGACGTCCACCTGAAAGGTCCCAGGTTCGATCCTCCCCCCTTCTCCAGCCCCAGGCCAGGGCTCCCTTCAGTTCCACTCAGCCAGGCCTGCCCGCTGCAAGTCCTACCCCCTGCTCTGGATCCTCCCTCCAACCCCAACCCCTATCCCCTGGCGTGCTGCAAGGGGGCAGCATCCCCACCGGGCTCCACTCACCAGGGAGCCCTGCCCCAGCTGCTGGGATCCACCGTTTCAGGCTTGGCTTCCCGCAGCCAGGCTGGATCACCCCACATTCCCAGGAGCCGCTGCATAAGCTCCTGCAACTCCCCAGGGGTTCCCCAGCTCTGGCCGGCCTCACCGATCCCATTCTTCACTTCACAGCCTCCCCCAAGCTCCCTGGTCCTCCTCACCTCTGCCACGCCCCATGACAGCGACACCAACAAAGAGCTGCATGCAGGCTCAGCCCTTGCTGGCAACCCTACAATAACAAATGCGTGCGCACACGTGTGCTGGAGGAAAACCAATGCCAGCGAGTCCGAGCTGAGATCCCAGCTTCTCGGCCATCACCAACCAAGTGCAGAAAACAACGGGAACAATCGCTGGTGAGTGTCACCATGGGGCCTGGCTGGGACTGGCCCCCTACGGGCCGCACGCCCCACCTGCTTCTCCCTCGTTCCAGCCCCCTCCCTATGAGCCCCCCTCCCCCAGCTCTTCACTCTCCTCCTGCCACACCAGGGAAAGCAGAAGGGTCATTGACAACACCCAGATGGGGCCGAGTCAACTCGTTACGGTTCCTCCCAAAGCCCCTGGCATCTCCCCCAGGCTCAGCCCCAGCCCCTGCCAGCTCTCTCCTCACCCTCCGCAGCAGCAGCTCCCAGCTCTGCCCACCCCAGGTGCCCACGGGGCAGTGCTGGCCTAACCTAGCAGCGCCAGCTGTCCTCACCGGTGGCACCGTATGGGGGGGGGGTACAGAGAACGGCTCCGTGTGGGGAGAGCGGGCCCAGATGCTCCTGTCCAGGAGCCTGGAAGCAGCGGGCATGGGCCACATACAGCCAGCCAGGCCTGAACTCCAGCCCTGAGACGAGAAGACCAGGGCTCCCAGCCAGCAAGCGGGGCGGGGGCACCCCCCCCCCCAAGGAAGACCACAGCCCCAATCCTGTAGTGAGTAAACTCGCCTAAGCAGCTGCACTGACTCCAACGCAGCTCACCCCATGTGGAGCTGAGCCAGCCGGGTGGGCCGACTGCCCCAGCCCCTCCCTCCCGAGCTACTAAACCAGGATGGTGTCTGGAACCACAGACCCCACGGGAGGTCACTTGCTTTTCTAGCCATTCCCTCCACCTAGGGAGCTTGGCCCCACATTCCCTCCCGCAACCAGCTGGGCCCCCGCATCTCACCGCCCCCAGCACAGCTGAGCCAGCCTGCAATCCTCCCACCCCCCAGAATGATCATGTAATGGAACAGACCCTCTCCCCTGGATTCCAGATACAAGCCAGGGACATTTCAATGGGGCCCGGGGGCAGAGGAGCCCCCCGGGGCCAGGCTGGGGTTGGTCCCTCGGCTCCCCTGGCCTGGCATCGCCTGGGGAAAGGGAGCAGTACGGGGTCCTGCACTGACCCCCCGGGGAGACGTGGTGACACACGGACACGCACAGGGCAGACAGACGGACAGACACACACAGGCAGAGTCCCCCCCACCCCGGCTGACTGCTGTGTTTGTAGGAGGCACGTCCCCTGCTCTCAAGGGGCCGCTTTTATGAATGAGCGAGTGACAGCACAGGGATGTAATCAGGCAGCTGCCGCTAAGCGGCTACGGCTCACCTGGATCCCGAGTCAGCACGGCTGCCTCAGTGGGACCGACCGGCGCCAAAGGTGGGTCGAGCATCTGGCTCCCGCGAGTGATTCAGCCAGGGCCCATCTGGCACCCCAGGGCCCATCACAGCCGCCCCAGAATCAAAGCAAGGAGGACTGTCCGGACTCCGTTCTACTACCAGAGCCTGCCCTGGCCCTGGGGTGGGGAGGGGAAGCTCAGTCCTGGGGTTCCCTCCTCCAGCCTTTCCCCTGCTCTTGTTACTTGAACGGTCTGTGCAGCGGGTGGCCCCAGTGTTTCCTACAGCAAACGCTCCAGCCCTGCAGCCCCCTCCGTCCCAGCACCCGCAGCCTTCCCGGCCCATCACAGCAGCAGTTGATGGGCCGTGATGCACCCTCCAGCCCCTGGAGCAGAGACACACAGAGCCACTGTTGGAGACGGGATACGGGCTGAGACAGGCCCAATCCTTCGGGAACCCCCATGCTCACGACCATCACCCACCAACGCCAGGAAGCTCCAGGGGCAGGGGCAGGCACCAAGCGGCTGTCTGGTCCCAAGGTTGCATTGTCTTCCTTCTTTGTCACTGAAATAATATCCCAAGTCCGCCTGAAAGGGACAGGCTGGGGGGGGGAGGGGGAGGCGCTACCAATCCCCTCCCGGGTCTCTGGCTGGTTCCTTTCACTCTCTGGTCCACGTGCCAGTCTCGGTAGGAAGAGGTTCACCCTCGCCTCCCTGCGGGATCCCGCATCTGCCCAACAGCGAAGAACACGGCTCAGGCCGCGCACCGAGCCAAAGGGCCCGGTTCCAGCCAGCACACGACCACTGTGATGTGCCAGACGCAAACCCCCTGCTGCCACTGAGAGCTGCCCTGGGGCAAGGGCGGGGGGGGGGGAGGAAGAGACAGGGCTCTCCACAGAGTAACTGCCCCCCCCAGGGGAAAATCTGTTTGCACATGGTGAGGTATTGCACCAGCCTGTCACCTCCCCCCAGGCCCAACACCCAGGGCAAACTAAGCTCGCACTTCCCCCCCCATGCAGAACTCACTCACACATCACACTGCGCACCCCCCCATCTGTCCTTCCCCCATGTACCTGTGCCCAGCCACACCCTGGTTCTGCGCAGTTCTGCCATAGGACGGGGCGGGGGGGGGGCACAGGGCAACCTGCTGCCTCGGTTGGCCGCTGCCAGTCAGGCTTTGCCCCTCGGACAAGGGAGAGCCCAGGAGCGGCGGGTTCCTCCTGGCCGGGACCCTTTGCCCAGAGCCCCGCAGGGCTGGGACTGGGTCCTGCCAGCCCCTGGGACAGGAGCCGGCTGGGCAGGGTCCGAGCAGCGCCCAGCCCAGCGGGGCCCCGACAGGATCAACACCTGCTACCAGCAGCAGCTCCGCGGGGCCCGTGTGCAGGGTCCCCCCCCCGGGACTTCAGCCCGGGCCGGCCGCGACTTGCGGGACCCGCCGGGCAGCGTCCCAGGCTGCAGCCCCGGCCCAGCAGCGCCCGGCCGGGCTGCCCCTAACAATGGGGTGGGGTGGGGGGGCTCCTGCCGGGGCCGGCCCCGGGGACAGGGTGCGGGCACCCAGCCCCTGACACTTCCCGCCCCGCCCCGGGGCGTCTGCTGACCCCCGCCCCGCTCCCGGAGCGACGCCGGGGCCCCCAGGCGCTCCTCGCGGCAGGGCCGGGGGCTGGCGGGGCCCCGAGCCGCCCAAGTCACCCCAGGGGCGGCCGCTCGCAGCCCCCCGCGCCGGGCCGGACCCGCCTGGCTCCGGGAGCTCCGCGGTGGGCGAGGGCCGGGCCCCGGGCACCCGCAGCCCCCGCGACGCGTCCCCGCCCCGCTCCGGCCCCCGACGCGGCTCCCCAGCCGGGCGGACCCTCGCGCCGGAGCCCCGCGCCCCGCGCCGCCCCAAGAGCGCAAAGTTGGCGGCGCAAAGTTGAGACGCTCCGAGCCGGCTGCGGCCCCCGCTCGCTGGCTCCCTCCCTCCCTCCCGCCCGCGGCGGGGCAGAGCCCCCGGCCCCCACCCGCCGCCGGGGGCCCCACCCGCCGCCGGGGGCCCCACGCCGCCCCCCGGCTCCGGGGAGGGCGGCACGGAGGCTGCCGGCTGCGCGCCCACGGGCGGGCGCCCCGCTGCGGCCCCCATGGCCCGGCGAACTTCCCGCGGGGAGTCGCCCCGGGGGGCGGGGGGGGGGGCGGGGAACGGGCCCCCACGCCGGGGTCCGGCGGACTCACTTCTCCCGGGCCTGGCTGTCCGAGGGCACGGCGGGGCCCTTCCCCTTGGCGTACATGCTGCGGCCGGGCTTCGCCTGTGCACGCCCGTCAGCGAGCGCGGCCGGCGCAGCGCCCCATCGCCACGGCCACCCCGCCGGCCCCGGCCCGGAGCAGCGGCCGCAAACCCGGCAGCGGCGCTCGGGCGGGGGAGCTTGAAACCGCCGCGCAGGCACCGGGCGGGCGGGGGGCGCGCGCGCTCGCTCGCCCTCTCGTCTCTGGTGGCTGTTCCAGGAACGGCGCCACCTCCCCCGCCCCGGCTCAGCTCTTAAAAGGGCAACGCCGGGGCTGAAGCGCGCGCGGGGGGGCTCCGCACGCGCGCATGCTTCCCGCCCCGGCACGGTGCACACCCCACGGTCATCCACGGGCCTGGCGCCCCGCTCAACCCCCCCCCCCCCCGCGCTGGCACGTGCTCCCTCCAGCCTCAGACTCTACCCAAGGCAAATAGGGGCACGCCCAACACCCCACTGCACGGTGCTCTCAGCAACCTGCACCCAGCGCCCCACTGCCAGCACCTTGCCCAGTGCTTCCCGCCACCCCACTGCCAGCCCTGGACACCGTCTTCTGCCAACCCCCCTCTTGCTGTTTGTCCCTCATGCTCGGAAACCATTTCAGGACCAGCTAGGCTGGGAAGGAAACTCCTTCATTGTTTGCACTTTCCCTGGAGATGCCCCATGGGTATTTTCACACAGCAGCTCCTGTGTGTGCAGGTTGCTGGGTCTAGTGGCTCTGGCTTCAAAGGAAGAAGAAACTGCTAGTCTGTTTCTGCTTCCTGTGTGACTGGCACGTTTGGGTGCAAACCCAGGGAGGGCACATTTCCAGGGCTCCCCTGGACAGGACATGGAGGCCTGGCCGAGAGGAATGCTGCCCCTCCTCAAGGTGCAGGGAGCCCGGCTGGGAGAGATTTGGGGACTCTCCGAATATCATGGAAACCACTTGCTGGGAATAGATGTGCCAAGGGGCTGTGTTTCAAGGTCCCCTGCACGCAGGGTCAGTCACCACTGACCCCCACAGGCCGTGCCCAGGCCAGTCGTCCCTGACCAGCAGCCAAACTACACCTCCAGCAGCCGCACTGCTTGGCCTCTCGCGGTGGCCCGGGGACAGCCAAGTGGGTCAAAAGGCAAATCCTGCAGCAGCCGCCTCCTGCAGCACCAGTGGCCTCCGCCTACGGCCCCTCTCGAGAGGCTGAGAGTTGCATTCACAGGCTGGGAATCAGAAGGGAGACCAAACTCTGGGGCCTCCCCGCTGACACTGGGGGTTTGTGGCACAAGGCACCTCACGCCCCGGGTAGGTTGTCAGCAGCACGGAGCTAAGGGCCCAGCCAAGGCTGCGGCTGGCTCATCGGTCTCTCTGCTCCCTGTGGCCCAGGCACCATTGGAGGAGGATGGAGCAGAGGAGATGCTGGGGGGGCATTGTGTGGAAAGTCAGAGCACTTCTCCGCGGGCAGAGCAGGATTCCCTCAGGCCCGTCTCCCCTGGGGACGGGACAGAAGAGAACTGGCCCAGGCACGACTCCCACCGAGCAGCCCCCCAGCAAGAGAGGAGAGAACAGCAGCCCTGAAATCCATAGGGGAAGCTGACCGGCTGGGCTGCAAGCCAAGCCCATAAAGACAGAGGTGCTGGAGTGACACTGCCCAGGGCTTTGTGTGGAATGAGCAGAGGAGGGTTAAAGGAGCAGGAGGAGTTGCCCTGTCACTGCAGCAGGGCCAGGAGGGGACGCTCATGCACTGGGGTTTTCTCACAAGCCCCAGAACAAGGCTGGAGTTTCTTGATTTTTCCCTGGTGCTGGATTTTTGGAGCAGGGTTGGGCAGAAACCTGGGCCTGACCCACTCACACAGCACTAGGGGGAGGAGGGACTAGAGTCGTGTGACCCAAACCTCTCTCTGCAGTGGACCCTGATCCAGAGCTCAGCAACTTGGGGAGCGTCAGCAGCCGGCTCTGGGCTTTGCTTGGGCCCATCTCGGCTCAGAGCTGCCTCCGCTCAGATTAGAACTCTTCCCGTTCCCCCAAATCACAACGTCACCGTGAAACTTTCCAGCGCTGACAAACTGCCGCAGTGCAAGGAAAACGCGTCTGGTCAAGCACATGCCAGGCAGCTCTAGTGAAAGCCCAGGGGTGTCTGGGGCCCAGGCCTGTGATCTGACCACTAGCCCCTGCTCTTCTCTAAACCCTGGGTCAGGTAAACTGGGCACCCGGCTCTGCTCTGATACATTGAGAAATCCAGAGCGACTGCTGAATTCAGTGAGCTGACGCTGGCCGACGGGGTGACACCCAGAGCTGCACCTGCCCCCCAGTTCCGTGGCTGGGGGGGTCCATGGAACTGAGTGGTGGCTGGGCTTAGAGCTGCCTCCTGCGGTCTGCAGACAGCTTTGGCCCTGGAGCGGAGACAGGCTGGCCCAGAAGGGCGGCCAAGTGAGCGTTGGAGAGGGATGGTGACCCGGGGCTGAAGATGCCCAAGGTGGCGCTGACCCTGGGGGAGGGGCTGCCCCCCACCCTGAAGCTAAGGGCCCAGTTTGGCTCTCAGGAACTCCATGGAGTTCCACAGTTACACCGGGCCTGGCAAGATTCCCCCGAGAGCCCAGCGGCTCTCCTTTCAGACAGCCGGGCAGGTCCCCCTGCTGGCCCTGTGTGGCTGGACGTGGGAAGAGCCAAGGGAAAAAGGGTGATTTCTTTTTCTCCTCCCCATTAATAAACCACAATGAAAGATGCATACGGGGGGATGATTGTTCATTGTATGAGCACCTGGTTAGTAACCGGCGGAACGAGACAGTCTGGGCCAGCTTTGCCAGGGAATGGCAACAACACTTCACTCAGAACCCACGGTCGCAGTCCCTGGGGGCGGGAACCCGGAGAACTAAGAGCCCGGTTCATGCAGAGGGCAGGTCAGCGCCGCAGGGCTCAGCGCTCGGGACGCTGGAGCCTGGGACATCTCCTTTCAGTCCCCCAGGAGACTCCATGCGCAGCTCTGCCCTGCTGAGGTGCCTTGTGGGCCGGTTCAAATCGAACTCGGAAGCACGTTTGATTTAGAAACTCTTCAGCCTTCCCCCAGAACCAGGCTGCTGGGTTTGGCATATTCCTCTGCCCCGTGTTCTCTGCTACCAGGGCCTCGGGTTTCCCAAGAGCCTTCCAGCTCCCACCACTTGTTCCAATGCGCTCGGTGACATCGCAGCGCCAGTGAAGATGTCACCGGGTGAGGTCATCAGAGAGGAGCGAGCAGCGGGAGCGGGTGACTCATGGAGAAGCAGAGATCCTGTTTCCGGCAACCGATGAAGAACAGGGGAGCAGGATGTCAGAACCCACAGCTGCTGCTACGCACAGAGGAGAGAAGCGTCATTGTCTGACAGAGCCCCGCAGAATTCAGCTGGCCTTGGCAGTGTGTGCACGGGCGCGGGTGCGGGTACCTCTTGCTGTTTGTATCCATAATTATTTGTTTGCACCTGCAGGTAAAATACCTTCTGTTTCCCATTGCTTCCATTCCCCCTGGGAAGGGCAGCCAAGCAGACTTTGTCCCTGGGCTGATGAGCACTCCGTCCCCACAAGCTGCAAGCACCAGCCACTCTTGAATGGGTCTTCAGCACAGAAAGAAATGCGTGAGCTTTTTGGAAACTTACCAGGCACTTTTTATCACCTTTAAAGTCTGATTTTTAGTCATTTCAGCTGTTTCCTCATCCTGGTGCTCAGGGCAACCAAGCCCCTAGCCAGTGTGCAGAACCCGCCCCCATGCACGGGAGCAACCTGAACACACAACTCAGCTCACTCCTGCAACCCGTGTGTGCAAGCCACACACCCGAACCCACAGCCACGCCCACTGATCAGCACAACTGGCCCAGCAGGTACCAGCAACCTTCTGTCAGCACAGTGCATCAGTAGCCCCCCAGCAACCTGTGGGCGCAACCCCGAGTCACACACAACCTGCACTAATAAACATGGCCTGTACAAACCCTACAAAAACACAGCCCCGTCGCTGATACACCAGCGAGGGAAATAAACCCCCAAAGAAGAGATTTCCTGGCCAACCTGCCATGTAGAAATCTCACTGAAAGAGAATTGGTTTAAAGACCAAGTAACCTCCACCCCGACCCCGCACGCACACTCTTGCTTTCTTCTCTGAGAGCCATGGCCCATCTTCCCATCCAGCGTCTTTGTCCTGGGGACAGCACCGGTGCTGTGTGACAGTGAACCGGGCAGCAGGCATGATCCTGGCCAGCCTGAAGTGCCCCACCCAGGGGAGTAGGATTCATAGATGCTCTGGCCGGAAGGGACCGCTGTGACCACCTGGTCTGAGCTCTCTTCTGTTATGTTCTCTGGTAACAGAGGTGCCACCCTCCTGGCAGCTCTGCCTCAGTTTCCCCTGTCAGCCCACCCCAGCTGTGGATGTGGCTTGGCCCAGTGAGCTCAGCCCTTGCCCAGGTGATGGGCTAATGACAACAGGAGAATAAAGTGAGGGAATCCTCGGCCCAGCCTGGCTGCGCCTCTAGCCCCTTTCCCTGAGGCCCCCACTGCCCCGGCCTGGCTCAGTGCCCAGTGCCTGAGTTTCAATCAAATCAAAGACCCAGGCCAGGCCCAGCCCCCACTCTGGGCTGGCCCGAGTCCCCAGACAGCTCCTGGCCCCACTAAGAGCAGCCCGTCTGCTCCCGCACACACACACCCGTCTGGCCGCACTGCCTGGGCTTCCCTCCGTCTACAGCGCAGGGAGGAGGGGGTCTTGTGAACCCCTGGCTGCTCCATAACCCCATCGTGGCCAACCCATCGCGGCCCTGCATGGCCCCCTCAGGGAGCCTCCTGCATTCGGGCTGGCAGGCTGCTCCGAGGGCACATGGGAGAGGGCCCTCGGCAGCACGGAGCAGGAGGCTCCCGCTCCCAGGCCTTGACCTTGCCGAGCGCAGCGTGGGAGTGCCAGGGAGACATGGTTGGGGCTGGAGCTGTGGGGTGGGGGGATGTTTGTGGGAGGGGCTCGTGGGGGGCAGGACAGCTCTGGGTTGGCACCGGGAGGTCGCTGGTCTGAAGCCGTCTTAGCTGCCCAGAGCTGCCAATTGCTCATCGGCAGCTGGTGACTCAGCTGACGCCTGCAGCCAGGCTGACAGGTCCCCGAACGCCTCCTCTGTGACTGCCACTCTCACCAGGCCGCTAACGGGGAGGGGGCTGGCAAGGGCATGGTGCCCCCCCGTTCGGTGCATCATGTGCCCAGCCCCCAGGCTCTTACAGCCCTCCTCAGGGTACAGCACAGTATGCTGCCACCCACTGCACAGAGCATGCTGGCACTGACGGGGTTAATCGCCCCCCGACATCGGTCAGTGCGCTCGCATGGCCCCACCAGGCGGGTGATGGGCCCCAAATCTCCCACCGAGCCATGTCTCAGGCAGGATGGAGGGGGCAGGGCCTGGGCCTTCTCCCCCATGCCTGCTGGTGCCCCTCACGTGCCGCTGATGCCCCCCACCCATGCTCTCCCAAGCTCATCGCCCGCCTGTCACACACCCAATGATGCCCCTCGCTTGCCCCACCCTGCCTGGCACTGCCCTTCACCCACCCCCTTCGGGAGCAGAACATGGCGCTGGCGGCTGGATTCTCGAGGAGCCGGAGCGCCACCTTGTGTCGGTTATGGAAGCTACTGGTCTGTACACCTGCCCCACAGGGGCTGTTCCCACCCTCACCCCACTGAGCATTTATCGCTCCCAGGTTCCCAGAGCCACCTGCCCTGCGGGCTCCCAGGAGCTGGGCTCCCCGGCCAGATGTGCTCCACGGCATGTGAGGATGTGAACCAGAGGAGGGAGGAGAGTGGGGAGGCTTCCTGGCTGCCCTCCCCCAGCAAAGCGCCCCTCTTGGTGGGGCTGGGAGCATTTTAGCTGGAACAGCCCATCTGCCCATGGGATTGTGGGGTTGGTGGGGGCGGGGGGTTTCTTCATCCCTTTTCATTGCAGCTTCAGCAGTGGCTGAATCGAGCACGACCTCGATCTCGCCTCGAGCACGTGCTCCATGCACCCCCCGGTCTGCAGCTCGGTTACCGGCCTGGAGCCCAGGTGCGGATCAGCTGCAGGCAGAGAGTCCACAGCAATATGATTTATGCTTCTAAATCTCTGTTTGAGACGGTATCCACCACCAAACTGCTGCAGATGTGCAAAGGCACACGCCTGCACATGCCTGCACACGTGCAGGGCCCAGCGCTCCACGCACACGCAGGCCGGCGGGTCTGGCTGGACCCATCAGACCCCCTCTCCCAGCTCCGGCCACAGAGCCGGCCCAGGGTCAGTTACACCAGCTGCCACTGGGGCAAATGGACACATGCCTGGGCATTATGGGATGTCTCATGCATGCCTTTCTCCCCTCCGCTGCCCTCTGGAGCCCAGAGCAGGATCCCAGCTGGCGGCGAATGGAGATGTGCCAGGGATGGGAGCTGCCCCCGGTCAGTGGGAGACAGAGGGTCTGTGCCCCTCCATGCCCTGCCTGCTCAGCCCGGAACCCAGGCCATGGCTGCCAGTTCCCGGACGTGCCACCTCTGCAAAGGACCACAGTCTGGCTCCAGGGACTGCGTCCTGTGGAGACCTCCAACCCTCCAGATGTGGCTCCCAGCCCAGGGCTGCCCCACACCACACAGCTCCAGCTGGTGCAGCCAGGCCCCATTGCCAGGGAGCCCTCAGGTGCTGGCTAGGGTCTCGGCTGCCAGGCTGTGTCGGGCACAGATGTGGCGAATCTGACGGCCTGGCTGGGGTGGGCGTGCCCCACAGCTGATGAATACGATCATCCCCCTTCCCTCCCCCTTGCCAGTTGCCCCTACACGAGCCCCTGGGCAGGGGACCAGCATGGTGCCCAGAGCTGACAGGCCCAGCCCTGGGCACTGAGGGAAGTAGCCCAGCCAAGGAGTGTACAGCACCAGCACAGAGCCAGGGGGGGGCCTCTCTCCATGGGGTCCAAGTGCTGAGACAAGCCATGCCAGTGGGGTGTGGCTGACGCAGGACAGGCCTCAAGGAGCGAGATGGCCCTGAGCCCCCAGGCCTGGGGGGAGAACTGGGGCACTGGGCAGGGGCTGGGGCCTGGAGTGTGCTGGCTTGCAGAGCTGGGCGCTACGCTGGGTGCCTGGGGCGTGACGTCGCTTCACATCAAGGCGAGGTGGAGAAAGGTGAGATCTGAACAAACCGAAGGCCAGGCCCAGGGGCCGCCTCAGCACCGGGTCCCAGCCATGCCCGGCCTGGCAACGGCCCCGGGGGACTCGTGCCAGGGCAGCTGCTGCAGTCCCACAGGCGTCCCTGCAGAACAGCGTGTGGCTGTCACTGCCCAGCCCCCGCTGCACGGGTGGGGGTGTTACCCCCTCACCCCACTCGTGCTGGGGAGCAACCTGACAGCGCAGACGGCTTCCTCCCCCAAAGGGAATGTGTGGGGACGTGCTCCAGCGATCAGATCAGATCAGATCAGAGGGCCGGTAGGGTGGGGGAGGTCAGGACTCCTGGGTTCTATTCCCAGCTGTGCCACTAGCTTACTCTGTGAGCTCTGGAGGTCATGCCAGTGCCTCAGTTTCCCTCCCCCAGGGGTACTGCAAGGCCAAATCCATCTCTGCCAGCAGAGCAGGGGAGTGGGCCTGGCCCCAGAGGCACATCCCAGCGTGGGCAGGTGGCCAGGAGCCATGTGCCAGCAGGGAGCTGGAGGGCGCACCCTGCTGTCCCCCCATCCCGCTCCGCCTGAGCTTTGTTTGGGTTTTCATTTTTTTGTTGCACTTAAGAAATTAGCGGTAATTACAGCCTGCGTATGGTAATGCTCCTGCGCCACCCCCCTGCCTTGCTCAGCTGCTGCTTGGCTGCCTACGCAGACTCTGCACACACGCCGGTTTCTCCCCTCCGGAGCACGTGGAACGAGTGGGGGAAGGGGAGCGAACGGGGTGGGATGGCGCCGGCTCCCCCCTAGGAGAGGGGGGTGAGCGCAGCAGCATCCGGCGGCTGCTCCCAATGCACCACAGTCCTCGGCTCACTCCACAGAGGCGTGCGGACGGGCCAGTTGGCACATGGGGCTGGGAGCAAACGAGGGCCAAAGGGAGCAGGGGGCTGGAAGGAAATGGCCAGAGGATCCCTAGCTCAATGGCCCCAGGTGGTGGCCGTGGCGGACCTCAGCCAGGATGGGATGAAGCCTCAGGATGGAGGGCCAGGCAGGGGTGGGGGAGCCCTGGGCTGGTACCCAGATACCAGGGTGAGGGTGCATTAGAAACCTGGAGACAGAAAGCCCCTGCAGGCCTGCTCTGCAGCCTGGCACTGGCCCCTGGCTCTGCCCCCATCTCCAGGTGGCACCAGCAACTCTGGGGGCAGGTGGGGAAGTAGGGTACCAGGAACAGGAAAGGGGCGGAGTCCCTGCTGGGTCCCAGGACATGGTGAAGTGAATTCAGGAGCTGCCCCAGCAATGACCGTGGGAATGAGTGGATCGAAAGCCAGGCCAGCTGGGCTCTCACACCCTGAAGTCCCCCATGCCCCATAGAGGCCAGGTGAGGAGATCTGGGGCCACTGAGGCAGCCGGGATGGAAGGCCAAGGGAGGCTGGTATGCCAGCACAGCATCCACCCTGCCATTGCCCATGGTCCCCTGGCATCAGCTGGCAGGGCGCTGCACAGACACATGCAGCAGGAGGCTGGGCTGGCTCAAGGGGGCAGGGGGAGCTGTGCTGAGCGGCCTCAAGTGGCAATGGGGGGTCCTGGCACACAAGTGGGAAGGTGGGGAATGAGAAGAGAGGAGTGAGGGGAGGAGGAAATGGAGGCCGGGCAATAAGGAAGTAGAAGAACCCCCCGTCCTTCTCTGCCAGGCCTGTGATGTTTGGTGCAAAATTTCCCTGGCCGGACACAGGTCCCCGCTGGGAGCCAAGGGCCTGGCCTCTCAGTGTGCCATGGCAGCGCCGAACTCACCGGCAAGGAGCAGATGGAGGCGAAAGCCCCTGGCACACAGCAGGAGAGATCAGCAAGTCCCCGGTTACATAAACAGGCTCGTTCCACCCAGCACACGCGCCCAGGCCAGACGGATGCAGCAGCTGGCAGAAGGACCCACTGGAGTACAGACTGCAGTGGGGGGGGGGCAGATAACGCCCAGCCGTGACCGTGCAAGGGGGCGAGGTGAACGGGCCTGGCACAGGGATGTGCTGAGCCAACGGTCCCTTCTCAGCCATCCACCGCGACTGTCTGGGCCGGGGTGGATCCCGGCACAGCGACCCTGCGTGGGGGGAGCTCTGTGCGAACACTGCATATACCGCCCCCTCCTGGCGGCAGCTCGCCGGTTACCCCCTTGGCAAGGCTGGGCACCTTGGGACTTGCTGTCTGTGCTGCTTCCTGTCTCCCTCACAGTCGCTGTCCCCTCCACGCACCCCAGAGTCCCTGCGGGCTCCAAGCCAGGCCTTGGGAACAGCCCGCAGAGCGGTGGGGACCAGTGCCAGCTGGGACGGGGCTTTGGGAGGTGGAGCAGAGCAGCACAGCTAGGCCCCCAGCCCCTCCCCTGGAGCCAGCTGGGAGCCACGCTGCTGCCTCTCCTCTCCATGGCTACTGCTCCCCACCCTCCCAGGCTTGGCAGCCGGGGGTTCCAGCCCAGTGCTCTCATTTGCATGCCCAGGGCGAGGCTGGGAGGAGAGAGAACCAAGGAGAGCCCCGTGAGCTCTCAGCCCAGCCCCCAGGACACTCCACTCTCGCTGGGTTCCTGCAAAAACCCTCTGCCAGCGCCCACTGTGGGCAGCAGAACCAGCGCAGAGAGGGCCAGGTGTGGGACCCTCCAGCCTGCACCTTCCGCTGCTATCGCTCCTTTCTGGGGAGCTTTGGGGCCCACTTCTGGGGCCCTGGCTGCAGGGAAGGGCTGCAGCCACTTGCCCAGCCAGCAAAGAGTTAAACACAGGCCTTGGGAGACTCGCAGCTGCTTGGCACCGTACTGTGCCCCGCAAGGCCGGGCTGCTGGGACCTGTTTAGTGGGGATGGAATCGCACTGCTGGAAGGGAGTAAGGGTTTGCAAAGCAGCAGTTCCAGCCTGACAGGCCAGGCCACCTCAGGCCCAGAAGCCATGGTGATGGGCCCCTAGAATACAGACACCCACCTGACCCTGACTGTGCCTCCCAGACCCCTGGCCCAACCAGCAGCTCCCAGGATAACCCTGTGCTGGTGGGAGGTGGTGAGGCCCATGCAGGGTCCCCTCTAGGACACTTGGCTCAGAGCTTTCCAGTGAGTGGGGTGGAGGGAGCCCCGGGAAAGGCAGCGAAGCTCCCCCAGCATGCTCCCGAGGCAGGGGACTGGGAAGGATCCAGCCACGCGCTTCGCTCCACGCCTCACAGCAAACCAACCAAGGGAAGGCAGGAGAGCGACTCTGGCACCAGAGGTGGGGTGCGGGCTGGGCAGGGCCCCTTCCCCCGTTGCTCTGGGCTGGCAGCTCAGCCCTTCCGAGCGCGAAAGGGGCAGGACCACACAACTGGGGGGGTTACAGGGAAACTCCAGCACCCAGCTCAGCAGGCACCCAGGGGCACTGCACCGTCTCCAGCTTCCCTCCCCAATTGTCTGTCCCCCTCGGGCCTGGGGCAGGATCCCAATGTGACCAAGCGGGACTGTTCTTAATGTTTCCTCTGAATAGTGTGGGAGTGCCTCAGTTTCCCCTAGGCAGTAATTAAATATCTAGGGGGTGGGAGACGGGTGTATGGTCATTGCAGAGCCCTAGAGGGCAGGTGTGTGAAGGGGTCTGGACACAGAGAATGGCCGACACCCTGTTTCCTGGCACCTGATGGCCTGGGCCCTTCCCCCCTGCAAGGTGAGAGCTAAAGGGTCGGAGAACAAAGGAATCAGGTGACCTCCTGGCCCGGGGAAAGGACAAAGCCCAGAGGAGGAGGGGCTGGAGGGAGTGTCAGTTTGGGGCTGGCTGGGGACCTGGAGTGAAGGGCAGATGTGGTTGTCTGGCTCACTGCCCCCCAGAATGGACCCGGCTGAGGGGTCCTGTTCTCTGCACCTACAAGCTCTGTTTTAGACCATGTTCCTGTCGTCTAATAAACCTTCTGTTTTACTGGCTGGCTGAGAGTCACGTCTGACTGCGAAGTTGGGGGGCTGGACCCTCTGGCTTCCCCAGGAGCCCTCCCTGGCGGACTCGCTGTGGGAAGCGCAGGGAGGGGCAGAGGATGCTGAATGCTCCGAGGTCAGACCCAGGAAGGCGGAAGCCGGGTGAGCTGTGTGTCCTGCAGACAGGCAGCTCCCAGAGAGGAGACTTCCCCAGAGTCCTGGCTGGCTTCGCAGGGAGCAGCTCCAGAGCATCGCCCGGGGACTCCGTGACACCCCTGTTGCTGCTGGGCCCCAGGGGAAAGCCATGGCCGGGGCCGGGAAGGGGGCAGCGAGCTACTCTCCAAAGCCAGGGGAGACTCGACGGGGGTGAAGAATCTCTCTGTCACTTCAGTGTTCGACGCCGGGTTCCCACTGGGAACTTTAGGAGTGATGCAAATTGAACTTCCGGCCACCCCGGAGCAGGGCTCAGAATCGGGGCCCTGGCAGCGACTCCATGGTGCGGTGCATTTTGAGAACCAGCCTGTTGCTGTGAGACGCCGCGGGCTCCTCCCTGGCAGATGGGAATGCGGAGCCCCCGGGCCAACCCACGTGGGTGGGGAAGAGGTGGAGTGGGGAGGGGAGGGGAGGCCCAGGGGCTTTGTGGAGCACTGTGCCCAGCAGCCCTGCCAGCCCGGGGGCAGGAGAGGCACAGGCCTGAGCAGCAGGGCTCATTACATACACGTTCATTGCTAGGGCCCCAGGCTGGGCGATGGGGGATGGGACTTGCTGGGGACTGTGGCCCAGTCACCCATGTTTTCCAGAGCACCCACGGATTTTGGGTGCTGGCGTGGGACACCCAGAGCCTGATCTGCAGAGGAGTTAAGTGCCAACACCTCCAGCTGATTTCACTGTCACACCCAAACAGTGAGCACAAGCCTCAGCCCCTCCGTGCCTCAGTTTCCCCAGCTGTCAGTTGGGGGTAATGATGCTGAGCCTGGAGATCCCCAGGCAGAAACACATGCAGGGCCTGCCTCCACAGGAGCTCTCCCCACTGGACCCCCCTCTCCTGGCCCTGCTCTGCCCACCAGCCCTCTTCCCGCATCATTCCCTGCTCTGGGGGAGCTGGGGAGGGAGGTGTCTGGCACGGGGATGGCAGGCAGCAGTGCTGCAAATGTACTAGGTCCAGCACAGTTTCAGGAGCCCTGACTTCACACCAGGATGCCGCGCTGAGCCCCCCGTACCCTTCCAAGCCTGTTTCATCAACAGCTGGCGTCCCCACCCTTTCATAGGCAGAGTGGGGCAGGGTCTCCCAGTACCCAGCCATCCCTGGGGCAGGGGCACATTCAGCTCAGTTCTTCCAGGGTCAGCCCCGGTGTGAGTCTGACCCTTGCCCAGGAGCCAGCTGGGCTCCTCCCTCCAGCATTCACATGTAGGAGCAGCCCTCCAAAGTGAGATGGACACCTGCTCTGCGGTACCCTGCCACCCCCTGAGCTTCTGGGGCCTGCTGGCTCCCCCAGGAAAGGTCCTGTTTTAATTCCCAGCGTGGCCACTTGTCCCCCTTCCACTGGCAGAGAAAGCCCAGCGCAAACAGAATCATCCAGCCCCTGGGAAACGGCCCCTCGGCACTGGCTGCTTTCCCATCCCAGGGCTGGTGGGCAGGCATGGGCACCGAGACACTCGCAAACTTACCGTCCCGCAGCAATATCAGCGTCAGCATTCCCACCGCTGCCAGCATAGGGCAGCACTGCCAGTCATGTGACATGTGGTGTCCCTCTTAAAGCCCCAGCACCTGGACTCAGGTGACCAGGTGCAGATCTCAGCGTTCCCTGAAAACAAGAAAAGGAGGTTTCGGGCCCTCCTGGCTGCAGGGAAGAGTTTGAGCTTGTGACCAGAGTGGGACCCCGGGCCCAGAGATCAGACCTATTACCTATGACTCGCAGCCCCCACGCCCATCCCACACAGAAACAGAGGAGCCCCCATCCGCGTCAACCCTATTGTCCAAGGAGCCTGCTCTTCGCTGGCCACCTGGGCCTTCCTGCAGAGCCCAGCAGCGCAGGGCCAGCCAGCACCCGTGCTGGGCAAACAGCTCTTCCCTGGGAACTGGCCCGAGAGGCACAGTCACAAGGACCCGGGCAAACAGAGCAGGGCTCAGTAGAGGCAATTGGGCCACACTGTGCACCTGCAGCAGCCAAGTTTGAACCCATGGGGGGGTCACACCGCTCCCCCCTTGCACTGCCTGGGGCCCCAGCCAGAGACACTGAGCCCCCGGTGCTCACCCCCGCAGGGCTTGGATGGACACATCTCGGGGGGAGGCTCCCTGGAATCTCCCTTGTGACCTCGCCCCATGGCGCTCGCACCTGCTGGGGGTGATTCACACAGAGTCCAGAGCCCCAGCCAGGGACACGGGCCCCGGGAGCTCCTGCCCAGGCATCAGGTCTGCGGGCAGGGGCTGGCAGTGGGGAACTCGGGCTCCACAGGGCCAGCTGGGAGAGCCAGAGGCAGAATCTTCAGCCCAATGCCCCAGCCCCAGAGCCTGTATCCTGGCCCCTGGGGGGAGGCGGCCGTGGCTCCCAGACCAGGCGGGGTGTGGGAGGTGAGCATGTGGTCAGGAAGCCAGCAGGAGCCATGGGGCAAGGCCAGCCCTGGGAGTGGGGTCCCCTGAGGCAAGGGCATTGGGAATCTGTCCCAGAGGCAACGCTGCCCCCTGTCCCAACTCTAAGCCCATGGGCTTTATGGGCCTCTGGCATTGGGGGCGGGGGGACTCTGGAGCAGAGCAGCCTGTGATGGGCAAACCCTCCCCCAAGTCACCCCAGCAGCTAACGACAAAGGGAGGGCAGCTCCCATCTCTGCCAGGAGGCAGGGGAAGGACTCAGAGCTTCTCCTCCCAGCCACAAAGTAGGGGTGTCTGTGCAAGGAGCTGCTCTCTGCTCACATGGGAGCTCTGCCTGCCCTGTGGCGGGCCTGGAGGGGCCTGCAGGCTCTGTCACGGAGTGTGGGGGAGTCCAGGTCCTGCACCCCTCTTCCTGGGATTCACTGAGACTCTCAGCCAGCCAGTAAAACAGAAGGTTTATTGGACAACAGGAACACAGTCCAAAACAGAGCTTGTGGGTATAACCAGGACCCCTCAGTCAAGTCCTTCTGGGGGGAGCGGGGAACTTAGACCCCAGCCCTGGGGTTCCCTGCGTTCCTCCACCCAGCCCAAAACTGAAACTAACCCCCCCAGCAGGCTCCCTCCTGCGGCCTCTGTTCACATTTCCGGGCAGAGGTGTTACCTCCCCCTCCCCCTCCCGGCTCAGGTGACAGGCTCTCAGGTCTCCCATCCCCAGGGCACATTCCCAGGTCAACACTCCCCCCTCCCTGCTGCGTCCCATCATCACATGCTCCCTCTTCCCAGAACCAAATTCTCCATTTCTTTTTGTGCCCCCTCCCGGCAGGGCCTTCCAGACCCAGTTAGCAGGAGCCAGGGGGCAGAGGGGGATGGATAATCGCCTGAGTGGGAATTTTTGGTAATATTTTTATGAGTCCTGTTTGTGCCTCAGTTTCCCCAGTGTGCTGCATTGTTTCCAGGGGGTTGGGAAAGGGCTGTTTGCTCTCAGACCAGGCAGAGACATAGATATGGGTGTCGCCTAGAGGTCTGGGTCTTGGTCCCCTTATCAGTGGGGGCCTCTGAAAAGACAATAATTGCCTGGATATCGATACCTAGCAACCAATGCCCCAGAGCAATATAGACTTCCCCAGCTCGGGGACAAATGGCTGGAGAGAGCTGAGGGGGATGCGCTGGCTGCTGGGGACAGCCAGGGCTCGGACCTGGAATTCGGACCAAGGGGCTCAGACAGATGGGGAGAGAGAGCTTGAACAATGGGGCTCACCACAGCTTGGCTACCCGGAACGGACGATTCTCCGTGCTAAGCCCAGGCCCTTCCCATGCTGTGACTAGCGAAGAATGAGCCCAGCTGCTTTGCCAGCACTGGGCGAGGGGCATCGAGTGCAGAGAATGCACAAGTCTCCCCCAGGGACTCGCTGCCAGGAGCTCACAGGGGAAGCAGGGGGCTGACAGTCCTGCGGTCCAGCCAAAGGCGTTGGTGATGCCGTGTGGCTTCCCCTGGAGGAAGAGAGACCCCCAAGGGGTCTGGCCCACTGACGGGGTTCCTCCTGGAGACAGTTCCAGCGCTGCAGTCCTGGGGATCTGTGACCCCTGACAATGATGGAAATAGCCCCCCTGGTCTGCATTAAACACCCCAACCACCAACCCCAGCTCAGAGCCAGGGGGTCCCTGGGGAAGTCACTGCAAGAAACAAACTGGCCAGAGAGTTGTGTGTTGCCACTGACCCCACAACCACCCTGCCCCCGCCCCACGCCGCGACTGGCCTGCCCCCACGCCCGCCTGACTCAGGCCAGTGGGTCTGGGGCAGCTCCCCCCATCACCTTTCCCCTCCCTCTGGAGGAGGGTTCTTGGCAGCGCACGGGGCTGGAGGGTGCCGCGCTCTGGTGGGCCGAGCTGCCCCATGCCCGCCCGGGACAAAGGGTCCCTTTCCTAATGCTGCAGCTCCAGCCTGCAAAGCAGCCACTAGGAGGTGCTAAGGTGCGACCCCCCTCCCCAAAAAACAGCCCCCGAGATTGGCTCTCTGGGATCTACAGAGCACCAGTGCCCAGGCCCCCTACCCCATGGGCACTGGGGTCCCGCAGCACCCCAAACCCTGCTCTCGGGCGCTGGCGTGTCACCTCAGGGGGTGACCCACCAGGCGATGCCCTCGAGCTCCGCAAAGAGCTGGAGCAGGGTGCTCAGCAGGCGGGGAAGCGGAGCGGGGCAGGCGGCAGCGAGTGCGCCGGCATGGGGCAGTGCTCGGCGCTCGGCCGCCGGCCCCACCGCGCCCTGCTCCAGCAGCCAGAGACGGAGATGGGCTGGGAGCCCAGGCAGGCAGGCCGCAGGCCCGCCAAGCAGAGCATTGCCCCACCCCCGGGGGCGCCCCTGGAGCCTTCTCCCCGAGCTCGGGGGCGGCACTTGGCGCCGTGTGCGCCCAGCGGAGCGAGGGCAGCGCCTGACCCCCAACCCCGCCACTGGTCCCTGGGCTCCCCGGCGGAACGCTACCTCGCGGCGGCCCGTGGGGCTGGGGGCGCCCGGGCTCCCTCCCGCTCCCGGGCCTGGGGGCGTCGGAGGGGTTCTCCGGCGGGCGCAAAACACCCCAGCGCCTGGCCTGGGTGTGCCCCAGCAGGCCGGCCGCCGCCGCCTGCCCCCGCGTTCCCCGCCCCGAATCCAGCCGGCCCTTCCGCGGCATCCAGCCCCATTGCGGGGAGCTTGAAACAGCCGGGAGCGCGGGTTCCCGAGCCGGCGGAGTGCGGCGCAGCGGCGCTTTCCTCGGGATCGGTGGGTCTTTGTGCCCGGGAGTGCGCGCTGCCCCCGCCCAGAGGCCGGCCCGGGCCCGGGGCAGTGGGGGCTGAGCCGCTTTCCGACCCGGGGGCCACCGGCTCCAACTTTCCCCGCTCCAAGCGCTGCGAGGCGCGAACCCGGGGCTCCGGGCGCGGCTCCCTCGGGCTCCAGGGCTGCGCTCGCTCCAGGGGGCTTCCTGCTGCGGGGCTCCGGGCGCCAGCCGGGGGGGCGAGGTGCCTCCTGCCCCCAGAGTGCTACTGCCAGGAATCCGTTGGCCCTTCCGTGTCCCTTGGCCCCAGCCCCTCCATCGCCGGCGCGCCGGAGGCGGGACCCGCAGGATGGCAAAGCCTCTCTCCTCTTCCTCAGCTGGGAAGCAGTTTGAGATCCCAGCCGGCCAGGCCCCCTCTCTGGGGGCTGCTCTCCACACAGCACTGTCCCCAGGCACCTCAGCCCCCAGGCACATGGTGTCACGGGGTCCCCGGGCGATGCTCTGGAACTGCTCCCCGGAAGCCAGGCAGGACTCTGGGGGAGTCTCCTCTCTGGGAGCAGCCTGTCTGCAGGACACACAGCTCACCCAGCTTCCACTTTCCTGGGTCTGACCTCGGAGCATTCAGCATCCTCTGCCCCTCCCTGCGCTTCCCACAGCGAGTCTGCCCAGGCGGGGTCTTGGGGAAGCCAGAGGGTCCTGCCCCCCAACTCCGCAGTCAGACGTGACTCTCAGCCAGCCAGTAACACAAGAAGGTTTATTAGACGACAGGAACATGGTCTAAACCAGAGTGTGTAGGTGCAGAGAACAGGACCCCTCAGCTGGATCCATTTTGGGGGGCAGTGAGCCAGACAACCACATCTGCCCTTCACTCCATGTCCCCAACCAGCCCCAAACTGCAACTCCCTCCAGCCCCTCCTCCTCCGGGCTTTGTTCCTTTCCCAGGCCAGGAGGTCACCTGATTCTTTTGTTCTCCAACCCTTTAGCTCTCACCTTGCAGGGGGGAAGGGCCCAGGCCATCAGGTGCCAGGAAACAGGGTGTGGGCCATTCTCTGTGTCCAGACCCCTGCAGGTAACCTGTCCTCTAGGGCTCTGCAATGATCATACACCCTTATCCCACCCTCTAGATACTTAAGAACTGCCTAGGAGAAACTGAGGCACCCCCACACTATTCAGAGGAAACATTAAGAATAGTCCCGCTTTGTCACACGTGGACTGAAAGGGAGCGGCACAGGGCGACTGGCCCCAGCCAGACCATTTCTCCAGCCCCCTGGACCTGGGGCCCGCCCTCCAGTTTGAGTCTAGCAAACCTGAGCCCCAGCGTGGGGGTGGAAGGGGCATCTTACGCTGGGCACAGGAGCTAGGCAGCGACGGCCACACATAGCCCTTAACCCAGCAGCACTGAGAATGTCCCACCCTCTCCCAGGGCCATATCAGCCGCCCACAGCCCTGCATGACCCCAGCTCCACCCCCACCTAGCTTCCTCATGCACCCCTGGGGGAAAGGTCCCAGGGCAGGGGCCTCATGATGGGGACCTCACATAGTGCAGATCCTGTCTCCTGGCTCCCTGCCATGCTGGTCCCGGCTGTCCCTGGGCCGGGGCTGTGTGAGATCAGGGCGGGGGCTCCTTTAAGTGTGGTGCAGCAGCTGGAGGTGCCAGCCATAGCTACCTGCTCTGCACAGCCCTCCCACAAGCTGGGCCATAGCGCTGCCCATCAGCACGGAGCGGGGGCGCTGGCCTGGGGGCTTCTGGCCCAGCCTGCGGAAGGAAGCAGAGAATTCTCCCCAAATGCAGCGCAGCGCCCATCCCATCCCATATGCAATGCCTAGCGACTCCAGCCCCGTCCAGTTCTCTGGGGCTTCTCCAGGGGGGCGATTCTCTGTTGCTGGTCTCCCCCCAGCATGGCATGGTGGGGCGGGGGGGGGAGTGCAGGGCTCTATCCTCCCAGAGCCAACCCACCTCCTTGAAGCCAGGCCCCCTCCCCTGCGTGGGAACCATGCACCCACCCAGCTGCATATGGCTCCCCTCTGGCTGTCAGGGATGGAGGGAGCATATGGCCCTGGGAGTCAGGACACCTGGGTTCTATTCCCACTCTGCCACTGAGTCACTGCAGGTCCTAGGGCAGGTCTGTGAATGCTTCTGGGCCTTGAGGAGCCGGGCTGGCTGGGGTCAGCCACTGGCCTGTAGCCAGGCCTGGTCAGTGGTGACTGGCAGCTGTGTCCCTCCAGTGGCTGTTGGTGGCTTGGGGGGCTCAGATCAGTTCCTAGGGATGAGCCGTCTGCCTAGCACAGGCGCTTGCTGGCCCTGGGCTGCTGGGCTGGGCAGGGAGGCCTGGTCCCAGTGGCCAGCGAAGAGAAGACTCCCTGTACAATGGGGCTGAGGCCGCTGGGGGTCTCCTCTGTTACTCTGTGCAATGGGCGTCGGTGGCTCTGCTCCCGGGTGCATCCCTGTCCCAGCAGTAGGTGCTGGGGAGGCTGAGCAGGGCCACCAGCCACCCAGCCTCACTTGCCCGCCTGGTAACACCTCAGCCCATGTTCCTGAGGCCCAGGGTGACCGATCCCCCGCTCGTTGGCTGAATCTGCGGCAGCTCTGGCTTGCTGGCACACCACAGACCTGGGAACCTCACAGCGCCGTCATGCCAGCACGGCTGCCAATGTGTGAGTGTCACGGGGGAAAACTGGCCCAGAAACCTGAGCTGGCTCTTTGTGACGAAGCGGGACTGTTCTTAATGTTTCCTCTGAATAGTGTGGGGGTGCCTCAGTTTCCCCTAGGCAGTTCTTAAGTATCTAGGTGGTGGGATAAGGGTGTATGATCGTTGCAGAGCCCTAGAGGGCAGGTACGTGCAGGGGTCTGGACACAGAGAATGGCCAACTCCCTGTCTCCTGGCAACTGATGGCCTGGGCCCTTCCCCCCTGTGAGGTGAGAGCTAAAGGGTTGGAGAACAAAGGAATCAGGTGACCTCCTGGCCCGGGAAAGGGACAGAGCAGGGCGGGGCTGGTGGGAGTTTCAGTTGGATGCTGGCTAGGGAGTGGAGTGAAGGGCAGACGTGGTTGTCTGGCTCACTGCCCCCCCAAAATGGAACCAGCTGAGGGGTCCCGTTCTCTGCACCTGCAAGCTCTGTGCTAGACCATGTTTCTGTCGTCTAATAAACCTCTGTTTTACTGGCTGGCCGAGAGTCACGTCTGACTGCGGAGTTGGGGGGTAGGACCCTCTGGCTTCCCCAAGACCCCGCCTGAGAGGACTCACTGTGGGAAACGCACGGAGGGGCAGAGGATGCTGAATGCTCCAACGTCAGACCCAGGAAGGGGGAAGCTGGGTGAGCTGTGTGTCCTGCAGACAGTCTGCTCACAGAAAGGAGACTTCCCCAGAGTCCTGACTGGCTTCATGGGGAGCAGTTCCAGAGCATTGCCCGGGGACTCCGTGACACTCTTCCATCTCCTGCTGACACTGCCTGCTGTGTCCTGGTGCAGAGAGATCAGGGAGCAGGACACTGCCAGGAGCCACAGCCATGGGCAATCTCTCCGACTCCTTGCTCCCCATGCCCCAGACCTGGGCATTCCACAGCCAGGACAGCCAGGGGTTAAGGAGTGATGCCTCCCCCCACCTAGTCATCTCCCCATGTGCCAGTGGGCCCACCACTGGGCTGCAGCCCCCTGTGGAGCAGACTCAAATCACCCCTCTGGGCGGATGTGTTGCGTGTGGGGGAGAGGGAAGGAAGCTGGGGGAGGGGCTTTTCCCTGCCCCACTCCTGGGTTCCCCAGCTCTTTGCCAGGCAGCGAGTTATGACGAAGCAGAGACAGAACCTTGGCCAGGATGCCAGGCCCTCCATCATCACCCAGCAGAGCCCAGCATGGCGCCGACCCCTTGGCACACTCCAGCCTGTCTGTGAGTGGGTGCCCTGCCCGCTGAGCGTGCTGGGAGAGCACCAGGCTCTCGGGGCTGGCCAGGGAGGCACTCTTCCAATGGGGGACCCGCACCCGGGGGAGAGGCTGCTCCTTCTCCTGTTCCCAGCCAGGAGCTGAGGTCCAGAGCGTATGGGAACCTGCTTGGGGTGGCCCGGGGAATGTATGGCAGAAGCAGGGATCAAACCCACGTCACCCATGGCCTGCTCAACCCGCCCTCCCCCCGAACCTGGCTCCCACTGCAGCAGCTGCTCCTAGTATGTCCAGACAGAGGAAGTGGTTTCCCTGGCAACATGGCTGCTCTGGGACACCCCTCACACTGACGGGAGCTTGGCCGGATGGGGGGCCATGGGCTGGCAGCCGCGCCCATCTCTCCTGCCAGCCTGGCAGGGTGTGGGGCAGCGGCTGGCAGCTGCCCAGGTGCAGAGAAGGGCCTAGCAGTGGTACAGGGAGCTGGGGTGGGTGGGCAGACGCACAGACAGCTGTGGAGGTGCCCGGACACAGCCCCTCCGTGCGCCTGTTGGACAAGGAGCCGCGTGTCCCCTGCTGGGTCTGGTGAAGACGGGACCATCTGGCCCCACTTCACACGGCGCTCCCAGGTGCCGGGGGAACCCAGCCTCCAACCAGCACTCAGCCGTGGAGACCCAGCACCACATGTCCCGGGCCCAGCCCAGCAGGAGGCGCCCTCTGCAGCACGACTGCGCATGGACCACAGGAGCCCCTTGCCCTGGGTACTGCACAGGATGCCCATGCCGTGAGCCTGGCTGCTGGCTGGGAGACCCCACAAGGGGTTAAATCTTGCTCCAGGAGCCAGCCACAAGGTGCCGAGCTGGCCCCACCCTGCAGGCAATGGGCGACTCCTGTCCTTGCAAGTGGGCCCACCGGGGTGCTCCCCAGCAACCTGGGCAGCCTGGCGTGCATAGGGCCCCACTCCAATGGGACTGGCCCAGGCGCAGGGGCTGCCCTGTCTGGGGCCCTCTTCCAGGGGACGTGCAGGGGACTGCCAGGGCTGCTCAGCCAAGACCCCCAGGTGGTGCAGGCAGCTGGTCTCCTGGGGCCGCTGCCTGTCCAGTGCCCACCTGTTTGCAGTGGGCTCCGTGTGCTGCAGGGCTGCACTGCGATGGGCTGGAACCATCCTGGCCCAGACACCCACAGGCAGCGTGAGCAGCAGCCCCAACACCAGGATCTGTGGTGCCTGAGGGGCAGAGCATCCTGCGAGCGGAGGCAGGAGCGGCAGCCCCAGCAGGCAGACGGAGGCGCCCCGGGGGAGCCAGGGGGTAGCGGGGAGTGGCCATGCTTAGGGACATTCACCGGGGCCAAGGACGGCCGCTTCCAGCAGCAGCACCAGCCCCATCTGGTTCGGATTTGTCCGGGGCCAGCGCTGGCCATGGTGTTGTTAACCCCTTGGAGCCTGTGGCCGGATGTTCCAGGGACAGTGTCCCAGCAACGTGATCCCCAGGCTGGCTCAGGGAGAGAGCCCAGGCTGACCGGGCCCCTGTCTGGGGACACCCCCACCCTGCAGCACCCATCCCTCGTTCCCAGGCCGGGTGGGGTCTGCAAAGCCCTGGGTAGCCATGTGCCCTTTAGGTGCCAGCTGCGACACTAGGCCCTGTGCTGGTGTCCAGCCGGGCAGTGCTCTTCACCCCGCTTCAGGCAGGGCAGCAGGCAGGCTCCTTCATGTCTGCCTGGGGAGGGGGCTGTGACGAAGTGGGACTGTTCTTAATGTTTCCTCTGAATAGTGTGGGGGTGCCTCAGTTTCCCCCAGGCAGTTCTTAAGTATCTAGGGGGTGGAGTAAGGGTGTATGATCATTGCAGAGCCCTGGAGGGCAGGTGTGTGCAGGAGTCTGGACACAGAGAATGGCCGACACCCTGTTTCCTGGCAACTGATGGCCTGGGCCCTTCCCCCCTGCAAGGTGAGAGCTGAAGGGTTGGAGAACAAAGGAATCAGGTGACCACCTGGCCCGGGAAAGGAACAAAGCCCAGAGGAGGAGGGGCTGGAGGGGGTTTCAGTTTGGGGCTGGCTGGGACATGGAGTGAAGTGCAGACGTGGTTGTCTGGCTCACTGCCCCCCAAAATGGACCCAGCTGAGGGGTCCCGTTCTCTGCACCTGCAAGCTCTGTTTTAGACCATGTTCCTGTCGTCTAATAAACCTTCTGTGTTACTGGCTGGCTGAGAGTCACGTCTGACTGCGAAGTTGGGGGGCAGGACCCTCTGGCTTCCCCAGGAGCCCCGCCTGAGCGGACTCGCTGTGGGAAGCGCACGGAGGGGCAGAGGATGCTGAATGCTCCGAGGTCAGACCCAGGGAGGTGGAAGCTGTGTGAGCTGTGTGTCCTGAAGACAGGCTGCTCACAGAAAGGCGACTGCCCCAGAGTCCTGACTGGCTTCATGGGGAGCAGTTCCAGAGCATCGCCCAGGGACTCCGTGACAGGGGCTTAGTGCAGTGAGCAAGGAAGGGCTGTGAGGTGCTGGGGAGCTCCTGGAGCTGCCTGGTGGCTTTGCTTATAGGGAGGAGCAGCAGAATGGTCTGGGCCTGGGAGCCCCATGCCCTGCCCCTGGGCTGAGAGGTCAGACACAGCTGCTCTGAGGGCGACGTTGCACCTCCTTGTCTCCCGTGCCAGGGTGTGACACCCAAGGGGCTGGGTAGGGGATCCCCACAGTGCCAGTCTCCCATCCCAGTGCTGGGCACATCCAGTCCCAGCATGGCTCACATCTGGGGCTGATTTCCAAGGTGGCTGCAGCGCTGGGGCATTGCACGCTCAGGGCTGCAGAGTTAAGCCTCTGTGTCTGCCCCATGGAGTCGGCTCGGCTCCATGAGGATTGGCAGGGATTAGCCAGCGCGCCGTGGCCAGTCACTCCAGGATTTCTCAGGCGCTCTCTGTGCCAAACATGGAGCGGCCCTTCAGCAGCACGAGCCAAGCGTCAGCAGCACACGGCCTCCCTGTGCCCCAGGGGCTGACGTCAGTGAGCCGGGGCAAAGCAGAGCCAGGCAGATCCTGCAGGAGCAAGCAGGCAGCTAGTCAGGGAACCAGCTCCCAGCCTCAAGGCGCTCCAGTGTGTATGTGCAGTGTGTTGTTGTGTGCATGAGCATCTGTGTGTGCACGCAGAGTTTGTGTGTGCACATGCATTCTATGTTTTGTGTGTGTATATTGTTCATGTGGGGTATGTGTGCATGGATTGTGCTCATGTGCATGTCTGAGTGTGCATCCATATACTGTGTGTGTATGTGGGGCGGGGGTGTGCATGCACTGGGCACGTATATTGTATGTGTAGGTGGGGAGTGCATGTGTGTGGGAGTTGTGTGTGCACTGTGGGGGGGTGCGTGCACTGAGTGTGTTGTGTGTGCATTGTGTGTACGTGTGGGGTGTGACCAAGTGGGACTGTTCTTAATGTTTCCTCTGAATAGTGTGGGGGTGCCTCAGTTTCCCCTATGCAGTTCTTAAGTATCTAGGGGGTGGGGTAAGGGTGTATGATCATTGCAGAGCCCTAGAGGGCAGGTGTGTGCAGGGGTCTGGACGCAGAGAATGGCCGACACCCCGTTTCCTGGCACCTGATGGCCTGGGCCCTTCCCCCCTGCAAGGTGAGAGCTAAAGGGTTGGAGAACAAAGGAATCCGGTGACCTCCTGGCCCGGGAAAGGAACAAAGCCCAGAGGAGGAGGGGCTGGAGGGAGTTTCAGTTTGGGGGCTGGCTGGAGACCTGGAGTGAAGGGCAGACGTGGTTGTCCGGCTCACTGCCCCTCAAAATGGACTCAGCTGAGGGGTCCGGTTCTCTGCACCTGCAAGCTCTGTTTTAGACCATGTTCCTGTCATCTAATAAACCTTCTGTTTTACCGGCTGGCTGAGAGTCACGTCTGACTGCGGAGTTGGGGGGCAGGACCCTCTGGCTTCCCCAACACCCCGCCTGAGCGGACTGGCTGTGGGAAGCGCACGGAGGGGCAGAGGATGCTGAATGCTCCGAGGTCAGACCCAGGAAGGTGGAAGCCGGGTGAGCTGTGTGTCCTGCAGACAGGCTGCTCACAGAAAGGCGACTGCCCCAGAGTCCTGACTGGCTTCATGTGGAGCAGTTCCAGAGCATCGCCCGGGGACTCCGTGACATGGGGTATGTGTGCATACACTGTGCTCATTTTGTGCATGTGGGAGTGTGCGTCCATATCCTACGTGTGTCTTTGTGCAGGCACCGTGCGTGTGTGCACACTGGCTGCCAAGCTGGCTGGCCGTGACCACGGAGCATGAGTTCTAACTTCAGCTTGGACTGATACGAACCAGGGCACAAATCCCAAACTGGGGGTGAGTTCTGCACCTCGATTTCACCAACCAATTACCAAGTGTGAACCCCTCAGGCATTAGCCCAGCCTAACCCAGGAGCCAGGCAGTGCCCTTGGGTACTCTGATCTCTAACACCACTCAGGCAAGCTGCCTTTGTGATAGATGGCCCCTTACACCAAGGATCACAGCAACATTCAGGTTACTCCCAGCCCCAAAGAGCAGTCACTTACCCCAGGTCGCTTGCACCTTAGATCTCACACCAAAGACAGGGGCTTGTAGCCAATCCTAGAATAAACATTGTAGCAGATTTATTAACTAGGGAAAGGCAACAAGAGTCATTTACATATTTAAAGCAGGAGTACATACATCACCCAAAAGAATGAGTTCCAAGCTTAAGTTTCAAACAGTAACAGCAGCTTCTGTGGTAAGATCAGATTTTGTCACGGAGGCCGCAGGTTCTGTGACTTTCAGAGACCTCCGTGACATTTTCCACCTCAGCTTCAGCCCCATGCCCTGGGGCGGCAAGGCAGCACCTTGTCAGCTGGCACAGGAAGCGTGGGCCCCACAGCTCTGATCCGCCGTGGGTGCGGTGGGCCTAGAGCTCTGAGCCACTGCGGGCAGTGGGAGACCCGCAGCTGTCAGCCCCGCCACCTGGTCACAGGCTCCTGTGAATTTTTGTTTAGGGCCCCTGACCTGTCCATGACTGTTACTAAAAACAACTGTGACAAAATCTTAACCTTAGGAATCAGCAAGCTCTATATGTCCTTTGGGACTAACCCAGGCTAATGCAGCTGGGGAGCCCTTGCTTACACCTAGCACCCTTGGTCCCCAGTCTGAGCAGCAGAGAGATACAGTTCCTCCTTGTTACACCCTTCCCCCCCTTCCACTTTGAGCTGCAAACTCAGCCACTGGGAGGAATCCATTTCACTCTGCTTGAGGCAGGGAGAGGGAAAGTAAACAACAAAGTCTTTTGTCCTCTTTAACACTTCACTCTAGTCCCTGTGGTGTCAGCTGCAATGTGGGTGGGGCGGGACGGGACCCCAGCACTTCGCACTAAGCAATGACTCGCTCCTGTCTGGTGAGGTACACGGGTACAAAGACTCACAATGCAAATGCTGGGGCTCACCTTGCAGTCACCACAGGTGTTGGAAGTGAGCTTAACGGCCAGCAGCAGCTCCATGCACGTAGTGCAGCCAAACCCATTCTGAGCCCTGCTACCCAGGCTAATGCCACTGACCCCAGGCGCGCCAGAATGAGTCCAGCTCTGCCTCTGTCAGTGGTCCGAGGCACGGGCACCTTGGCATGAGCTGGCACCGGGTGTGCCAGCATCACACTGGTTATGTGGGCATTTATGACAGACATGATGCCAACACACCCATTACTCTGGTCCCCCTTTGCCAACTCCGGTGCCTGCCCAGCTGCTGAGGAAGCCAGGATGTCTGCACATCTCTGGTCCCCCACTGCCCTGCCTGGCTGTGCCATCCCCATGGCACACGCTGCAAAGCAGGGCCAACGGCAGTGTCCAGCTTGCCTGCCACGCCTCGCGCCCGCCTCATGCTGGGGCTGGTGAAGAGCAGCTCAGCTCTGCTCCGGGGTCTGGCGTCTGCTGGCCAATCTCATCCCAGTGCCGAGGGGGAGGATGTCGCCATGGTAACCCATCAAAATGTCCCTGTCGCTCTCCAGGCTCCAGCGCAGCGGATCTGTCTGAGCCAGAGCTCTGGCTGCCAGTGGAGGGCAAAGGATTGAGCGTGGAGAGCGGCCTCTGCCATGCCGGTGGGGGCTCACAACCAGCTGCCTGCCCAGCGCCCCGTGGCAGGGAGGGGGAGCAGCGGCTGCAGAGCGGTGAGCCCTTTGCTGGAGATAAAGGAGGGAGGGGAAGCCACTGGGATGAGACCATGGCACCTTCCCCCTGCGAAGGAGACAGTGCCGCCCCTCCAGTATTTCCCTGCCTGTGCCCATGTGTCATCCCGTCCCTGATGCCCCAAGGGACCCTTCCCAGCCCGCCCCCCGCTGCCAGACCCCTGAGGGAGGGCGCTAGGCACGCTGGCATCCTCCGCTTTTGCCTCACCCCTGGGTAATGTTGGGGCTTGCTGCCAAGTCCCCCTCTTGGACCATGGAACAGGGGGAAGGAGGGGGGGAAATATGCCAATCAGTCCTGGATACAGCCACTGGCCTGGCCCAGGGAGGACTTGACCCAGGGGTCTCTGCGGAGCTAGCTGCCCACAGTGTGGAGAGCTCTGGGCCTGCACAGGGCCCCGTGGGCAGCAGGAGCCTATGCACCCCACTGTGGGTGGGGGGAATCAAACCTCCTGCATCAGGGCTGGAGCCAGTCTCTGGCTCCTCCGGATTAGGAAGTTTGCTGTGGGCTGGACCAGCTACTCCCTGGAGAGCGGAGCCTGCAGGGAGGGGAGGTCAGGCTGGGGGCTAGGGCCAGCTCGCCGGAGCAGGCTCAGCAAGTGCCATACCCTTTGCCCAGGCCCCAGGGTGAGACTTGGGGTCTAGTCCTCACCTGGGAGGTTGGGAAATGGCAAACAACCCAGTAAAGCCCCTGCTCCAGCCCTGTCAACTGCTCAGAGCCACTGGGGTCTTTGTCCCCCTGCAAGGCTGAGCCCCTGGCACTGTGCTCACTGGGCAGCGGCTGGTGCATTAAGCTCCTGGAGGCAGGGCAAGTCCATGCAGCTGGCCCAGAGGGGTGGATCAGAGACAGCACTGAGCCGGTGCTGAGTTGGAGCTTGATGGATCCTCCATGGAGGCGGCTCCTGGGAATCCTGGATCCGGAGCAGCTGGGGAGGGAGCCCCTATTTCCTGCTGCGAGACTCCCTGGATTGAGGCTGGCCTCTGCTGGCCACAGGCCCAAGCCACTGGTGCGCATCCTGGCTGCGTTTCCTCCCCAGGCCAGCAGCCCTCATCCACCGGGCTCCCCTTGCCACACCAGGAACCTGGCTTGGTGTTTTGTTATTGGATCACGGTGGATCGAGCGCCCACCCCCAAGACTTGCTCCCCCCGAAAACTGCAGTGAGACCCAGCTCAGTGTCACAGGAATGGCCACACCGGGCCAGACTAATGGCTTTGCTAGCCCAGTCTCTGCCAGAGGCCAGTGCCAGCTGCTTCAGAGGGAACGAACAGGACAGGGCAATTACTGAATGACCCATCCCTGGTCGGCCAGCGCCCCTTCCGCAGTCAGAGGTTAGGGCCACCCACAGCGTGAGGTGATGTTCCTGAGGATCTGGGCTGATAGCCATGGCTGGACCTAGCCGCCAGGAACTTCTCGCGCTCTTTTTTTAACCTGGTTATATTTTGGCCTTCACAACATCCCCCGGCAATGAGTCCCACAGGGTGACGGTGCGCTGCCTTGTGTTTGTGTGAAACCTGCTGCCTGGTCATGTCATGGGGTGACCCCTGGTGCTCGGGTTATGGGAAGAAGAAAATGACATTTC
The DNA here is from genome assembly GCF_965140235.1 of Caretta caretta. Classification (NCBI taxonomy): domain Eukaryota; kingdom Metazoa; phylum Chordata; order Testudines; family Cheloniidae; genus Caretta; species Caretta caretta. Next base: position 18,747,208 of record NC_134230.1, read on the forward strand.
CCTGTTCACTTTCTCCACAGCGTACCCCATTGTACAGACTGTCACATCCCCCCTTCGTGTCTCGTCTCCAAGACGAGCTGTCCCACTCTTTTTAATCTCGCCTCATCTGGAAGCTGTTCCATTTTCCCTGCCCTGCTCTGCCCCTTTCCCAAGGCTAACACACCCTTTCTGGAGCTGGAGAGACCAGAGCTACCTGCAGTGGACAAGGTGGGGGTGCACCAGGGATTTATACAGCAGCTTTATGGTATTTTCTATTTTATGATCTATCTTTTTCCTGACGGTTCCTGGCTGCACCAAGTGCCGTCACTGTTGGAAGGCAGGCACCCCTAAGGGCAGGGCCCTGGCTGTACCCCTGCCGCCCCCCCCCCCCCCCGCCCTGTGCCTGGGCAGAGCGCACACTCGCCCAGTTGCCTCCTTTCCATAACCCATGCTCTGTCTCCCCCGGCTTGCTGGGCTTCACACCACCCACCTCTGCCTCCACTCCCCCTTACCCACGCCCCTTCCCGGCCACGCGGTGCCAGAACACACCCGCTGCGCTGCCCGAGGCCTGCGGCGGCAGTGGGCTCTGGTAAGGCCCCAGGGTAAAGGCTGTGAGCTGCAGAGCTATTTTGGGACGCGGCTGCTGCTTTGCAGAGAAAAGGGGTTTAGGGAGAGCAGGGAGCCGCCCTGGGCTGGGGGCCCCGGGGAGAATCAGCCCCTGCCCACACCTGCACCAATGATCCTGCCACTCTCAGGCAGCTTGCCAAGGGGCTCTCTCTACCCAGCCCCAAGGGGGGGGCACCCCACACTGGGCTGGCTGCGGCTGGAGTTGTACCCCTCCCCGCCACTGCACACAGCAGTTGGCTCCCAGCACCGCTCTCAGCACTGCCAGCAAAGCAGCTGCTTGGCTTCCCTGCCAGCCAGCAGGGCTGACAGAATGGCAGCTCCAAGCCCATATCTGCTTCCTGGGGCAGATAAGGAAGATGCCCCGTCCCCTGGCCTCCAGCTGCCCGCTTGCCAGGGAGGTGCCCTCAGGGGCTGGCGAGTGGGTACAGCTCCTGACACCAGTGGCCCTGACTCGCTGGTGAAGGTGAAACTCCCCTGCCACTGGAGGCCACAGCCAGCCCCAGGGCTGTCTCCCCAAAGAGGCAGGGAGGCACTGGCAGGACCCAGCTATTGCAAGATTGAATTAGCTCCCAGGGGTGATTGCTGCAGCCAGAGACAATCCGCAGAGTCTCCCAGGGCCAAGGCCCATGGTGTGGCTTTGCTGCCCTCTTGTTACGGGACCGAGTATGGCATGTCAGTCCAGGGGTTGGCACCTGGCCGCTCCTCCAGCCAGCTGGCCATGCCTGACCCAGGTGACCCAGGCAGTCTCATCAGAGCGTCCCCACCATAAACTTTCCAAGCTCAGGCTTGAAGCCAGTTTGTTTTTTTTTGCCCAGACAGCTGCCCTGGGGAAGCTGTTCCAGAGCTTCACTTGTCACGGAGTGTGGGGGAGTCCAGGCCCTGCACCCCTCTTCCTGGGATCCACTGAGACTCTCAGCCAGCCAGTAAAACAGAAGGTTTATTGGATAACAGGAACACAGTCCACAACAGAGCTTGTGGGTACAACCCGGACCCCTCAATCACGTCCTTCTGGGGGAGCAGGGAGCTTAGACCCCAGCCCTGGGGTTCCCTGTGTTCCTCTCCCCAGCCTCCAAACTGCCAACTAAACCCACCCAGCAGGTTCCCTGCTGCAGCCTCTGTTCACATTCCTGGGCAGAGGTGTTACCTCCCCCTCCCCCTCCTGGCTCAGGTGACAGGCTCTCAGGTCTCCCCTCCCCAGGGCACATTCCCAGGTCAACACTCCCCCCTCCCTGCTGAGTCACATCCTCACATCTCTCCCCCCTTCGAGACTGAACTGAGCGGGGTCACTGTGACCAGTGACCTGGGGAAGTTCGGGGCCCCCTCTCCGGGACAGCGCATCCGCTATCAGGTTGGCATTTCCCTTCACGTGGACCACGTCCATGTCGTAATCCTGCAGGAGCAGGCTCCACCTCAGGAGTTTGGCGTTGGCTCCTTTCATCTGGTGCAGCCAGGTCAGGGGAGAGTGGTCGGTGTAGACGGTGAAGTGTCGCCCGAAGAGATAGGGCTCTAGTTTCTTGAGGGCCCACACCATGGCCAGGCACTCCTTCTTGATGGCCACGTAGTGTTGCTCCCGGGGTAGCAACTTCTTGCTCAGGTACACGATGGGGTGTCTCTCCCCCTTTTCATCCTCCTGCATTAACACCGCCCCCAGTCCCATGTCGGAGGCGTCGGTGAACACCACAAAGGGCTTGTCAAAGTCTGGGTTTGCCAGAACTGGGCCACTGACCAGAGCCTCCTTCAGCGCCCGGAAAGCCTCCTGGCACTGCTTGGTCCAGACCACCTTGTCTGGCTTCCCCTTCTTGCATAGCTCAGTGATGGGGGTGGCTATGGCGCTAAAGTGGGGCACAAATCTTCGGTAGTATCCTGCCATCCCAATAAAGGCTTGGACCTGCTTTTTGGTGTGGGGAGCGGGCCAGTCTCTGATCACCTCCACCTTGGCTGGTTCCGGCTTTAGGCGGCCGCTCCCCACCCGATGGCCCAGGTAAGATACTTCAGCCATCCCCACCTTGCACTTCTCCGCTTTTACAGTCAGCCCAGCCCCCTGGAGTCGGTCCAGCACTTGTCTAACCTGGGACACGTGGTCCTCCCAGGTCTGGCTAAAGACACAGATGTCATCAATATACGCCACGGCAAAACTCTCCATCCCCCTCAGGAGCTGGTCCACTAGGCGCTGGAAGGTGGCCAGCGCTCCCTTGAGGCCGACAGGCAGGGTCAGGAACTCGTAGAGCCCCAGAGGGGTGATAAAGGCCGATTTCAGTCGGGCATCTGCATCCAGCGGCACTTGCCAGTAGCCCTTTGTAAGGTCCATGGTGGTGAGGTACCGAGCTCCTCCCAGCTTGTCTAGGAGCTCGTCCGGCCTGGGCATGGGGTAGGCATCAGATACAGTGATGGCATTGAGCTTCCGATAGTCCACACAGAACCGGACCGACCCGTCCTTTTTGGGGACCAGCACCACCGGCGAGGCCCAAGGGCTGGCCGATGGCTGGATCACCCCCAAAGCCAGCATGTCCCGGACCTCTCTTTCCAGGTCCTGAGCAGTTTTCCCTGTGACTCGGAAGGGGGAGCATCTTATCGGCGGGTGCGACCCGGTCTGCACCCGGTGGACAGTCAGATTAGTGCGTCCAGGCTGGTTGGAAAACAGCTGTCGGTACGGATGCAGCACCCCCCTGACCTCAGCTTGCTGGGCAGGGGTTAGCTGATCCGAGAGGGGAATTGTCTCCAGGGGGGAACCAGCTCTGGTCCCAGGGAATAGATCTACTAAAGGGTCATCTCCCTGCTCTTCCCACTGTCCACACACGGCCAACACCACATTCCCCCTGGCATAATATGGCTTCATCATATTCACATGGTACACCCGGCGGTGGTGCGCCCGGTTCGACAGCTCCACCACATAGTTTACCTCATTGAGCTGCTTGACGACCTTGAAAGGGCCCTCCCAGGCGGCCTGTAGTTTGTTCTTTCTCACTGGGATGAGAACCATCACCGGATCCCCGGTGGCGTAGGCACGGGCCCTTGCCGTGCGGTCATACCAGACCTTCTGCTTCTTCTGGGCTCTGGCCAGATTCTCCCTGGCCAGGCCCATGAGTTCAGCAAGTCTCTCTCGGAAGATCAGGACATACTCCACCACTGACTCTCCATCGGGAGTGGCCTTCCCCTCCCACTCCTCTCTCATCAGGTCCAGGGGGCCCCCTCACCCTCCTTCCATATAACAGTTCGAAAGGCGAAAATCCGGTAGACTCCTGGGGCACCTCCCTGTACGCGAACAGCAGGTGAGGCAAGTACTTGTCCCAATCCTGCGGGTGCTGGTTCATAAAGGTTTTCAGCATCATCTTTAGCGTCCCATTAAACCTCTCCACCAGCCCATTGGACTGGGGGTGATAAGCTGAGGCCCAGTCGTGCCGGACCCCACATTTCTCCCACAAGCACCGGAGCAGGGCCGACATGAAGTTGGACCCTTGGTCTGTCAAGACTTCCTTGGGGAACCCCACTCGGCTGAAAATGGTCAGGAGCGCGTCTGCCACGGTGTCTGCTTCAATGGAAGCTAAGGGCACTGCCTCGGGGTAGCAGGTGGCAAAATCTACCACGACCAGAATGTATTTCTTCCCAGACCTGGTCGTCCTGCTGAGAGGCCCCACGATGTCCATGGCCACCTTCTGGAAAGGCTCCTCTATGATGGGCAAAGGTCTCAAAGCCGCTTTCCCCTTGTCCCGGGCCTTCCCCACCCTCTGACAGGGGTCACAGGATCGGCAATACTGCCGGACCATGGTAAAGACCCCGGGCCAGTAAAAGTTCTGTAGCGACCTCTGCCGGGTGCGCCGGATTCCCTGGTGCCCTGCGAGGGGGATGTCATGGGCCAGGTACAGGAGCTTGCGGCGATACTTCTGGGGGACCACCAGCTGCCTCCTGATCCCACAGGACTCTACTTCCCTTGTGGGAGCCCATTCTCGGTATAGGAACCCCTTCTCCCACAGGAACCTCTCCTGGCAGCCTCTCCTCATGGTCCGTACCACACCGAGGTTGGCCAGGTGCCTGAGCTTCCGCAAGGAGGGATCTTTCCTCAACTCGGCCTGGAACTCAGCAGCTGGGGAAGGGATGGGGACCGGTTCCCCCTCAGTGGCCAGGTCTGAGGCCTCAGCCTCTCTGAGCCGTGCCCCTCGGCCCTCCCTTCCCACCAGGGTAGGGTCCCGTGCCTCCGGTGCGGTACCCTCCCCGAGGTCAGGGAGCAGTGGCCCTCGCCGGCTCTGGCTACGGGTCACAACCAGGGCGGTCTGGGGCTTGCTTGGCCAGTCCTCTAGGTCTCCCCCCATCAAAACTTCAGTGGGCAAATGGTGGTGTACCCCCACATCCTTGGGGCCCTCCTTGGCCCCCCATTTCAGGTGTACCCTTGCCATGGGCACCTTAAATGGGGTCCCGCCCACCCCTGTCAGGGTCAGGTAGGTGTTGGGCACCACCCGATCTGGGGCCACCACCTCGGGCCGGGCCAGCGTCACCTCCGCGCCCGTATCCCAGTATCCATTGACCTTCCTCCCATCCACCTCCAGGGGAACAAGGCACTCTCTCCGGAGGGACAGCCCCGCGCCCACCCTGTAAACTGAGCACCCTGAGTCCAGAGCCTCCAGCCCTCTGCCGGAGCTGGCCTGGGGTACTCTTCCCTCCTGAGCAGGTGGTAAACTGGCAGCCCCCCTTGCCTGGGTCGTCTGCCCCTCGTCCAGCTGAGTCCCTACCCAGTTAACCCTGGGTAGGTTGGGTCTGCTCAGTTTGTCCCTGAGCCCAGGGCACTGGGACCGTACGTGGCCTCTCTGGCCACAGTGATAGCAGCTCAGGTCACGTTGGTCGGGGCCCGACGCCAGGCGTTCCCCTTGGGAGGGGGTTCTCCCTATTTCCCCGCTGGGAGGCCCCCTGGTGACTCTCTCTCTGCATCGGGGGGGGCCTGTTCTTTTGGGACTCCTCCCGGCTACCCCCTGACCGACTGTTCACAAACTCGTCGGCCAGCTGCCCTGCGTGCTGGGGGTCTCGAGCTTTTTGTCCACCAACCACAGCCTCAGGTCGGAAGGGCACTGTTCATACAGTTGCTCCAGTACAATTAGGTCCAGTAGGTCCTCTTTAGCTCGGGCTCCAGCTGTCCACTTGCGGGCATATCCCTGCATTCGGTTGACCAGTTGTAGGTAGGTGACCTCAGGCGTTTTACGCTGACTCCGGAACCTTCTCCGGTACATCTCGGGGGTCAGCCCAAACTCACGGAGCAGGGCCTGTTTGAACAGTTCATAGTCCCCTGCCTCCGGCCCTGTCATCCGGCTGTACACCTCCACGGCTTTGGGGTCCAGTAAGGGGGTGAGGAACTGGAGCCTGTCTGCAGGGTCAACCCTGTGCATCTCGCAGGCATTCTCAAAGGCCGTCAGGAAGCTATCTATGTCCTCTCCCTCCTTCCGCTGGGCCAGGAAGCACTTATCAAAGTTCCTTGCAGTCTTGGGTCCCCCCTCACTCACCACAGCCGGGGCCCCACTGCTCCTCAGCCTGGCCAGCTCCAGTTCATGCTGTCTTTGTTTCTCCTTCTCCTGACGTTCCCTCTCCTTCTCCTCCTGCTCATGTTGACGTTGTTTCTCCTCATGTTGACGTTGTTTTTCATGATCCTCCAGCTCCCTCATTTTCATCTCCCTCTCCCATTCCAGCCGCCTCCGCTCCAGGGATGGGGAGCTCCGCCGGGAGGATCCCCTGCTGGGTGCTGGGGTCAGGGTGCCCTCGGTATTCGCTGGGCTTCCCCCAACCCCTCCCCCAGGCATAGGTAGGAAGGGTCTCGGGATGTCCTCGGCAGCAGTCTGACCCCTCCCAGCCCGGTCAGGCCCCGGGGCCCACGCTGCGTCTGCCGGGCGGCTCCCCTCAGGGACAGGGATCGGGTCATCCAAGCGATCCCTCTCCTCCAACTGGGCGATCAGTTGTTCCTTGGTGGACCTCCGGATGCGCAGCCCCCTCTGCCTGCACAGCTCCACCAGGTCACTCTTAAGGCGTTTAGCGTACATCTCCCTGCTGGCCACTCGCAGGCCGGGCAGCTTCCCACGGTTTCCAGGAAAAGCCCTTAGTGTGCCAGTCCTTCTTGAGGTCACCACCTCTTTGCCAGGGTCGAGCTGCAGACTCCTCCGCCCCTGGGACCGCTCGCTGCAATCCCCCGGGGGACCCTGTTACTGCAAAAGTCTTTCTCTCTGGTCACACATTCCCAGGGGTTAACCGCCCCCCGAAACCGTCTCTCTCTGAATCTTCAGCACGCCTGGTCCCCGTCAATCCCCCTTCGTTTTACTGTTCCCCAGTCACTTACTGCAGGAAGCGCCGTTCACGGGGTGCAGTACATCCCACCGCTGCCACCAGTTGTCACGGAGTGTGGGGGAGTCCAGGCCCTGCACCCCTCTTCCTGGGATCCACTGAGACTCTCAGCCAGCCAGTAAAACAGAAGGTTTATTGGACAACAGGAACACAGTCCACAACAGAGCTTGTGGGTACAACCCGGACCCCTCAATCACGTCCTTCTGGGGGAGCAGGGAGCTTAGACCCCAGCCCTGGGGTTCCCTGTGTTCCTCTCCCCAGCCTCCAAACTGCCAACTAAACCCACCCAGCAGGTTCCCTGCTGCAGCCTCTGTTCACATTCCTGGGCAGAGGTGTTACCTCCCCCTCCCCCTCCTGGCTCAGGTGACAGGCTCTCAGGTCTCCCATCCCCAGGGCACATTCCCAGGTCAACACTCCCCCCTCCCTGCTGAGTCACATCGTCACATCACTCCTCCGATGGTTAGAGACCTGCGGCTAAGTTCATGCCTACACGTGTTGCCGGCCGCAGTCAGTGGTTTGGAATCAGGCCCTTCTCCAAACCCTAGGACCAGCCCATTGCGTGACCAGCAACCTGGGGTCAGGAAGCTGCAAACCGGCTTGTGAAATGTGACACCAGGCAGGAGATGTGCATGTGGGAAATCCCCAGCCAGCCCCCTGCACCCCTGCATCTGCCCTGGCCTGTGGCCTCCACAGCCAGCACCATTAAAAAAAGAGAAGCGGCTGTCTCACACACACACACACACGGTGCGTGTCAGGAGTGCACACTGTGACGCCACAGGGAGGGGGGAGTGCTGACCTGGGGATGTGGCAGGGGGGTTTCATTGGGGATGGGAGACCTGAGAGCCTGTAACCTGAGCCGGGGAGAGGGGAGGTAACACCTCTGCCTGGGAAACTGGACAGAGGCTGCAGGAGAGAGCCTGCTGGGGGGGTTTTAGTTTCAGTTTGGTGCTGGGTGGAGGAACGCAGGGAACCCCAGGGCTGGGGTCTGAGCTCCCTGCCCCCCAGAAGGACTCGACTGAGGGGTCCTGGTTGTACCCACAAGCTCTGTTTGAGACTGTGTTCCTATTGTCCAATAAACCTTCTGTTTTACTGGCTGGCTGAGGGTCATGGTGAATCCCAGGAAGAGGGGTGCAGGGCCCTGACTCCCCCACACTCTGTCACACACACACACACACACACACACTGTGAGTGTCAGGAACACACACCCACATCCCTGGGCTCACCACACTGAGCCCTGCTCTGTCACTCGCTCTCCAGGAGGGGCTGTTCCTCGCAAGGGACAAGGGCCTAAAGAGGAGACTAGAGAAACCCCGACGGTTGCGCCCCCCCCTCCCTGCCCCTCTGTGCAGCTCTCTGGCCTGCCCCCCAGCTGGGGGGGAGCTTTCTGCTCTGCAGCGCTGTCTCTGTCTCCCTCCCCACTTCAGTTCCACTCCCAGGGCCCTGACAGGTGCTGTGGTTCCCCAGCTCCCCTGCAGATGTCAGTCGAACACCCACGCGTGGGCCTGGCCCTGCGGCTCCCCCATGGAGGGCAGCGGGTTGGGCCCAGCTCCGAAGGGAGCTCAGAGTTAAGGGCTGTCTAGAGCTGCCGGGTGGGGCAGCCCCCAGCGTGACCAGATTGAGCCACTGTGAGATCCCCCTGGGCAGTGCAGCCAGGGGACGGGGTTTGCTGCCTGTGGACCCACCAACGCCCCAGGACCTGTCCAATTTCCCAGTGGGCTCTGGGCATCTGCCAGGACTCGGTGCATCAGTGTGGGTCCCAGCCCTCGGTGCGCCTCTGTCCCCCTAGAAGCGTGGTGAAGTGAGGAGCCTGCCCCCAGCCCCTTTTCCAGTAGGGGTGCCCCATGATGTGAGACCTTGACGAGGATTCAAACCAGTGAAAGGGTCCCTCACCCCTGGCGTCAGGCCAGAGCACAGCCCCAGCACAGCCCCCGCTGAGCCCCCTCCCCAGCAGGGCTCAGAGTCCAGGGGGGACCAGGCAGGTGGCTCTGGAGTCAGGGCACTGTCGCTCCCTCCCTGTGTTGGCTGGTGGTGAGCTCAGAGGGCAGGAGCAGGGCTACCCGCAGACACTGCGTGGCCGAGTGGGTCGGGGCTGGGAGGGTGTCACAGAGTCCCCGGGCGATGCTCTGGAACTGCTCCCTACGAAGCCAGGCAGGACTCTGGGGAAGTCTCCTCTCTGGGAGCAGCCTGTCTGCAGGACACACAGCTCACCCGGCTTCCACCTTCCTGGGTCTGACCTCGGTGCATTCAGCATCCTCTGCCCCTCCGGGCGCTTCCCACAGCCAGTCTGCTCAGGCGGGGTCCTGGGGAAGCCAGAGGGTCCTGCCCCCCAACTCCAGAGTCAGACGGGACTCTCAGCCAGCCAGTAAAACAGAGGTTTATTAGCCGACAGGAACATGGTCTAACACAGAGCTTGCAGGTGCAGAGAACAGGACCCCTCAGCTGGGTCCATTCTGGGGGGCAGTGAGCCAGACAACCACGTCTGCACTTTACTCCCTGTCCCCAGCCAGCCCCAAACTGAAACTCTCCCCAGCCCCTCCTCCTCTGGGCTTTGTCCCTTTCCCAGGCCAGGAGGTCACCGGATTCCTTTGTTCTCCAACCCTGTAGCTCTCACCTTGCAGGGGGGAAGGGCCCAGGCCATCAGTTGCCAGGAAACAGGGTGTCGGCCATTCTCTGTGTCCAGACCCCTGCACACACCTGCCCTCTAGGGCTCTGCAAGGACCATACACCCGTATCCCACTGTCACGGAGTCCCTGGGCGATGCTCTGGAACTGCTCCCCATGAAGCCAGTCAGGACTCTGGGGCAGTCGCCTTTCTGTGAGCAGCCTGTCTTCAGGACACGCAGCTCACACAGGTTCCACCTTCCTGGGTCTGACCTCGGAGCATTCAGCATCCTCTGCCCCTCCGTGCGCTTCCCACAGCGAGTCCGCTCAGGCGGGGCTCCTGGGGAAGCCAGAGGGTCCTGCACCCCAACTTCGCAGTCAGACGTGACTCTCAGCCAGCCAGTAAAACAGAAGGTTTATTAGACGACAGGAACATGGTCTAAAACAGAGCTTGCAGGTGCAGAGAACGGGACCCCTCAGCTGGGTCCATTCTGGGGGGCAGTGAGCCAGACAACCACGTCTGCACTTCACTCCATGTCCCAGCCAGCCCCAAAACTGAAAACCCCCTCCAGCCCCTCCTCCTCTGGGCTTTGTTCCTTTCCCGGGCCAGGAGGTCACCTGATTCCTTTGTTCTCCAACCCTTCAGCTCTCACCTTGCAGGGGGGAAGGGCCCAGGCCATCAGTTGCCAGGAAACAGGGTGTTGGCCATTCTCTGTGTCCAGACTCCTGCACACACCTGCCCTCTAGGGCTCTGCAATGATCATACACACTTACCCCACCCCCTAGATACTTAAGAACTGCCTAGGGGAAACTGAGGCACCCCCACACTATTCAGAGGAAACATTAAGAACAGTCCCACTTCGTCACATCTCTCCCCCCTTCGAGATCGAACTGAGCGGGGTCACTTTAGCCGGTGACCTGGGGAAGTTCGAAGCCACCAACGTTCCCATGGATGCCCCAGCATCTCTCCCATTCCTTGGTAGGAGTTACACCAGGCCCTTCCATTTTCACACCCTCCCTTAGGTCAGGGGTGGTCGATAGCACTCGCAGGCCGCATGTGGGAAGGTTTATGCAGCCCATGCCCTTTGGCCACCCCAAGAATGTCTCCCCATTGACCATCACCTTCTGCTCCCACTGGAGGTCCGAGGGGCCTGGCCCCAGGAAACTCCACACAGACATATAGGTTGGGGTCAGGAGTGGGAGCCTGTCCACATCCCCAACCATCTGGCTGACGGAGTCTATGGCCTTGGGACCCAGCAAGGGAGCTAAACACCGGGGCTTTTCCGCAGGGTCCCCCTGGTTCAAATCGTCAGCCTGCTCAAAGGCAGTGAGGTGGGCATCCACACCCCCCCCCTCCTTAACCAGGGGCAGCAATTTAGTCTCGAGGTTCCCTGCGGAACTGGCCCCCCGGGATCTATCCCCACTCACCCCGGGGAGGTCCCCTGGGCCTCTCCGCTCCCCCACCGCCAGTTCATGCTGCTGCTGCTTCTGCAGCTCTTTCTCGGGCTCTCGCTGTCTCCCACAGTCCTCTTGCTCTCTCAGACTCAGCTCCAATCCCGTCCGTCTCGATCCCCCGATGGGGAACCCGATCGTGAAGACCCCCGTCTGGTCGGGGACAGGAGTCTTGGCGATGCCTGGCTCCCGCTCCAGCTGCTCCCAGATCCTGCTATAGCCCCATTTGGGGTCAGGAATCAGTTCCTTAGAGCGGTCATCCTCCTCCAGCTGCACGATTAACTCTGCTTTGGTGAACTTTCCAACGCTCAACCCTCTCTTTTTGCACAGGGTTACACTGTCCTTCTTAAGGAGACGGGGACAGGCCATCACTCCGCTCTCCCAAGTTGTTGTGGACTCACAGGCCCGTGTGTTCTCAGCTCCCCACGGTTTCCAGGGAGAACCCCTAGTGTGCCAGCCCTTCTCGAGGTCACCACCTCTTTGCCAGGGTCGAGCTGCAGACTCCTCCGCCCCTGAGACTGCTCGCTGCAGTCCCCAGGGGAACCCTGTTACTGCAAAAGTCCTTCTCTATGGTCACACACTCCTAGGGGTTAACCGCCCCCCGAAACCGATCCTCTCTGAGCCTTCAGCAGGCCTGGTCCTCGGCAATCCCCCTTCGTGTTACTGCTCCCCAGTCACTTACTGCAGGAAGCGCCATCCACGGGGTGCAGTACATCCCACCGCTGCCACCAGTTGTCACGGAGTCCCTGGGCGATGCTCTGGAACTGCTCCCCATGAAGTCAGTCAGGACTCTGGGGCAGTCGCCTTTCTGTGAGCAGCCTGTCTTCAGGACACGCAGCTCACACAGGTTCCACCTTCCTGGGTCTGACCTCGGAGCATTCAGCATCCTCTGCCCCTCCGTGCGCTTCCCACAGCGAGTCCGCTCAGGCGGGGCTCCTGGGGAAGCCAGAGGGTCCTGCACCCCAACTTCGCAGTCAGACGTGACTCTCAGCCAGCCAGTAAAACAGAAGGTTTATTAGACGACAGGAACATGGTCTAAAACAGAGCTTGCAGGTGCAGAGAACGGGACCCCTCAGCTGGGTCCATTCTGGGGGGCAGTGAGCCAGACAACCACGTCTGCACTTCACTCCATGTCCCAGCCAGCCCCAAAACTGAAAACCCCCTCCAGCCCCTCCTCCTCTGGGCTTTGTTCCTTTCCCGGGCCAGGTGGTCACCTGATTCCTTTGTTCTCCAACCCTTCAGCTCTCACCTTGCAGGGGGGAAGGGCCCAGGCCATCAGTTGCCAGGAAACAGGGTGTTGGCCATTCTCTGTGTCCAGACTCCTGCACACACCTGCCCTCTAGGGCTCTGCAATGATCATACACACTTACCCCACCCCCTAGATACTTAAGAACTGCCTAGGGGAAACTGAGGCACCCCCACACTATTCAGAGGAAACATTAAGAACAGTCCCACTTCGTCACACCCACCCCCTAGATACTTAAGAACTGCCTAGGGGAAACTGAGGCACCCCCACACTATTCAGAGGAAACATTAAGAACAGTCCTGCTTCGTCACAGAGGGCCCCATGGAGCCGTGCCGCCAACCCTGCCTGCCCGAGCTGACTCTGAAGTGGGGCAGGGTGAAGCGGGGGGCTGTTCTGTTGGAGCCCCAGGACACAGGATGCTCATGGGCATGTCTCTGTGCTCACACTAGCAGGGCCAGCTGCTGCAAGGTGCTGAGTTCTCCCCCCCTGCCCCTCACTGGCTGTAGCGGGAGGGAGCCGTGGGGCTTTGAGAACCAGGCCCAGTGTCCCAGGACAGGCACTTCCCCAGCCAAGGTGCCCTGAATCTTTGGGCACATGGATCTGGGGCCCTTAGGGGCCCCTCCCGCTCAGCTACCCGCTCAGCTGAATGTGGTATGCGTGAGGCCCTGCCCCCTCCCTCCGCCAGTGAACGACATCCCGCCCTGCCCCTTGGGTCCCTGAAGCTAAAGCCCCAGTTGTAGGGGAAGCTTTAGCACAGCTCTCGGCTGTGGGGCACCTGCCCTTCGAGTGAGAGAGCCTGGGCTGTCCCCACGTCCTCCGCCCCCTGAGCTCTCCCCTCTTACTGCGTAGGCAGCGCTAGGCACATGCCAGCCCCCGTGTCCCTCGACCCACCTGCCACGCCCAGAGTGGCCCAAAGGGAAGGGACGCTGCAGGTTCCCGGTCACCCTGTCGCACGCAGCTCCACGGGAACACCAAGCACCTGGATTCCCTCGTCAGGAAAGCCCGGCTCCAGCTCGTTAGCGAAGAATGCGGCAGTAGCCCCGGAACCATTGGACACAAAGGGTGACCCAGGAAATCACCCGGTGCCGAAACTCAGCTACCAAGCTGCCTCTTGGCCCAGAAGGGGCTGTGTACCCCAAGGCCGTCTCAGCAGGATGGTGGAGCCCTGCCTTTCAGGAGCCCAGGCCTGCTGCAGCCTGTCTCCCCCGGGCAAAGGCTAACCGGGGGGGTTGCCGACTCGCCAGCTGCAGCTTTGCATGGTCACTGTCTTCACCCCAGCCAATCCATCCCCACCTGGATTTGCTTTTTCCAGCAGCCCCCGCAAGCTACTGACTAGCACCGTGCTTCGCCAGTAAACGGGGGTCCATGGTGAACCTACAAGACTCAGGTTACACCCGACCAGGCAGAGAGATAAGCACCCCCACCCCAAAGTGTGCGACCACCTTTTGGTGACCTGCCTTCCCACACAGAGCGAGAGAGGACAGGTGGCAGTGCAGAGCCAGAACCACCCAGGTAACTCCGCAGAGAGTCTGCTGACCAGCGTGATGCTGGCTTTCCTTAGCCACCTGATGGGCCATTATGCCGTGAACGAGTCTGTCTGTCCCGGACCCCAGGGATCCCTGCCAGCCTTATGCCCCCCCCCACTCTCTGCCAGTGGGCACAGAGCTCGTGGCTCACACTGACGTCACTCATTAAGGAGTCAGCATATGGCCAATCCTGGGATTTCCCCTCAGTGCCCCGACCGACCCTCCTTCCTCACGGCAACAGCTTCCCCTTTACTGGCAGCAGGAACGCCCAGGCCTCCTGCCCACTTCTGCCTCCCCAGCTCACTCCTCAGTGAGTCCTCGGCGAGCCCTTGACTCCGCCGGCCCCTCAGATGGAAATAAAAGTGCCCAGCCAAGCACTGTGCGGCGCGAGGCATCGTGTGAGGGGGTGCAGCCGAGCCCTGACAGCTGGCTGCGAATGTCTCCAATGGCCGGAGATGGGCACTAGATGGGGAGGGCTCTGAGTCAGGGGTGGCAGGGTTCTATAATTTTTGGTGGTGCCCAGAATGGGTCCAAGTTGTCCCCTCCCCCCACCACCTGCCTACGGCTCTGGGAGAGAGTTTGGGTGTGGGAGGGGTGTGGGCTCTAGGATAGAGTTTGGCTGCTGGGTGCAGGCTCTGGGCTGAGACAGGGGGAGGGGGTGCAGGAGGGGGGTTGGGTGCTGGATGCAAGCTCTGGGCTGGGATAGAGGGTTGGGGTGCAGGGCATGGGGCTGGGCCGGGGATGAGGAGTTTGGGGTGCAGCAGGCAGGTTGCCCTGGGGCTGGGGGCCAGAGAGGAGGACTCCCCCTCAGCCCTCTCCCTGCCGGCACCAGTGAGCTCTGGGGGAGGGGACGGCGGCCCCCTTCCCAGCCCCCCTGGCACCCCACTCACCTGAGTCCCCCCTGGTTGCTGTTCAGGAGGTTCAGCCAGGATAAGGCTCCCCCCAGAGTCAACGCGGAGTTGCCCGCCGGGGGGGCCAAGGGGGTACACTGCCATGTGCCTCCTCCCCTCCTCCCTCCGCAGGTGCAGCAGCCGTGGCCGGTGAGGGAGTGCAGTGCGGAGCTGCCCAGGGCAGGCAGGGATGCTTGGGGGAGGAGACACATGGGGGCGGCAGGCGGGGCCAGGGAGGAGACCTGGCCCCGAACATTGGCGGAGCTGGGCCCCCTGGGCCCTGAATTTGCTGGAGCCCGGGCACCATGGGCCCATATAACTCACTGCCCCTGCTCTGAGTTACTACAGCGAATTCTCTCCCAGGTGTCTGGCTGGCGGGTCTCGCCCACATGCTGAGGGTCCAACCGATTGCCATATCTGGGGTCGAGAAAGAATTTCCCCCAGGTCAGACTGGCAGGGACCTTGGGGGGGTTCGCCTTCCTCTGTGGCATGGGGCACGGGTCACTTGCAGGTTTAAACTAGTGTCAGTGGTGGATTCGCTCTAACTTGAAGTCTTTAAACCATGATTTGAGGATGTCAGTGGCTCAGCCGGAGGTTAGGGGTCTTTTTCGGGAGTGGGGGTGTGTGGTTCTGGGGCCCGTGATGTTTAGCAGGTCAGACTAGCTGATCATGATGGTCCCTTCTGGCCTTAATGGCCCTGTCTCCCTGTGGGGCCTGCGCCGGGAAAGCATGGCTCACTGGCACTCTGCACAGACCTGGTGCCAGCCATGGGGGTGAGCGAGTCCCTAGAGCCGCGTGCACTTGGAAGCCAGGCTGGAGCCAGCTGAAGGAAGCAGCCAATGCACGGCGTGTTTCCATGACCCTTTGCTTCGTGCTTGGAGCAGGGAGCCGAACCTGCCCCTGGAGCGCAGAGGGGAGCACCTAGCTCACCTGCGGGCAGCAGCCCTGGGGGATTTCAGCGCTTTCCCCTGCATGTTGCATTTACTGTAACTGCCTTTGCTTCACCTGGCCCTGCTTCCCCAATTCACTGTGAAGCCTGAGTCAGACACTGGCTAGAGTGGGGGAGGGGAGCCAGGGGCTCTTTGGGACTTGCAAGACAGGAGATGCCGGGCTGAAGACTCCAGATGGGTCTGGCATCAGTGACAAAGGGGCTGTCTCCAGGGCCAGAGCGGAGCATAGCCTGCCCCAGTGAGCTTGAGTCTCGCTAGCCCGGGCACAACAGCAGCAAAGACAGGTTAGCCCAGCAGGGTCCCTGGGGACACGCCTGGCTCACCGGCCCTGCTCTGGTTACCTGGGCTAGCCGGAGTCAGGTTTGCTTGGGTAGGCTATGCTGGGTGTGGCTCTTGGCAAGGCGCGACGAAGGGGACAAGCCAGGCCGGAGGCTGCAGGGCTGAGATCTGCGACATGCCCCTTCCGGCCCCTGCCAGGCCACGCTGGCCCTGCTGGCCAGCTAGGCCAGGTGCTCGGGGACCACTTGACGCCTGCTCTGGAGCATCTCGCACTGGCCCTGCAGAGGCAGCAGGAGTCTGGGCCCATGGTTGGGAGGGGTCAGGTGTGTGGTGCCCACGGTGGGGGCTGCTAGGAGAGGGGGCCGTGTATCCCTACAACAGTCCAAGGGAGGCTGCTCTCCAGGGCACTGGGCCTTGCCCGGCATGGCATACAGCACCCAGGGAGAGGGGGGTCGGGGAGGAGCTGGGCGGGGTGGCGGAGTCTGCAGTGAGATGGTGCAAGGGAGGGTCAAAGGCAGGTGTTTGTGGCCGGAAGAGAGGGCCACAGGGGAAGGGGGTGCACTGGCCCATGGGGCTCCTGAGCCCTTTGGTCCAAGCCCCCCGCCTCCCCCTCACCAACTCCTGGGCGCCCTCAGACCCAACCTGGGCTCAGCATCTGCTCCTGCTTGGGGGTGGGGTTTGCCTGTTGTGACATCGGAGCAGAGGAAGGCCCATTTCCTTCCTGTGCCCAGGGTGCAGAGTCAGCGGCCGTGGGCTAGGCAGGGGCCATGCTCCGTCTTGGGCATCAGGAACTGGTGGGGCAGGGTACTACACCCTGCAAGCCCGGGTGCCCGGCCCCCTTCCCTGGGGGCAGCGGAAGGGAGCTCCATGCCACGCCTGCAGGCTGGCAGCAGTGCCCACGCTCGGGCCCTCTCCACCTCTGTGCAGGCCCTTCACACCTGGGCTAGTGCTGGGGTAACCCCGCAGCGGTGCCGAAAGGCCCAGCCTCCCCCTTGTTGTCCTGCAGGGTCTGTGATGTTACCCAGCGGGGCCTCCCTCCAGAGGGAGGGAGCCCCCCAGTACTCCCACCCCAACAGGGACTCTCCCCAGCTAGCCCTCCTTGATGGGGCTGCTCCAATCTCCATTGTCCTGGCCCTGTGGCCAGGCTGTGATGCCCCGGGACGGCATGGCCTTGCCCTGCCCGGGGGCCATGAAGCATCCCCCTGGGCCCTGCAGATGCCCCTCACTTGGCAGCACCCCGCGCAGAGGGATGCCAGACTGAAAAACGAAAGCAAAGGGAGAGTGGCAGAGAAGGGAGGAGCCCAGAGCCAGCACACAGCGCGGGATGGCCCGGTGAGGGCAGGGCTCCCCTCCTGCTCCCCAAACCCGCTCCTGGCTCTCTAGCTACACCACAGCGCGTCCCTCCCCCACACTGTGACAGCCTCGGGCCAGCAAGAGAGGAACTGCCTGTTTCTCTTCTGTCCAGCTGCTGCGTTGCACAGGCAGAGGAGCAGACGCAGCGGAGGGCGGGAGGCAGGCGACAGCTCAGGTATGGGGCAGGGCTCCATGGGGCAGGATGGGGACAGAGCCAGTGGGCAGGTGCCTCTTGCCCTGTGCCACCGAGCAGCGCGGGGTGCCCGGGCTCACCTCTACGTGGGGAGGTGTGAAGGACCTCTGGGGAGCGGAGTGCCCGTTGGCCACAAGCCCTCAGCCTGTCGCGGTAGGGCAGGGCCAGGCGGCCCCATCCTCGCCCCTCAGCCGGAGCTTGCAAGAGGCTGGCACGGGGGGCCCTGCCAGTGGTGCTGAAGAGCAGAGGCAGCGGCGCGGCTGGGCCCTTCCCTGCAAATGGCCTGAGCGGTGAACACCTAGGAGACACCCACGACTGGGCCATGGGGGCAGCAGTAACCCTGCGGGCGCGGGCTCCTCCGCCAAGCGCCCCCAGGGCTGGCAGTCTGCAGAGAGTCCTGCTGAGCTAAAGGGCTGGCGCTCAACCCCCAGCCCTGCAAAACAGCTGCCCCTCTGCCCAGCATGGTCGTCCACTAGAGAAAACGGGGCCTAGGGATGGGGCCGAGGCCAAGCCAGAGTGCGGACCCCCACCCCCCCCCGCCCTGCACGGCTCCCCGTGCTCAGGCCGTGTCTCTAGCCCCATTTGCCCCGACCATCTTCAGCTCTGCTCTCCGCCCCCACCTCCCTCCTCTCCCCACAAAGCCAGGGCATGTGACTCTGCAGAGCAGCTGCTTCCCCAGCTCTACTTTTCAGCCAGGCGCCCACTCCAAGCGGAACTCCACAGCCCAGTAGACCAGTGCGACTACAGCCCGTGGCTGGGGCGAGGGGAGCCAGGGCTCCTGGGGGCACCCAGAGCGCTACAGGGGAGCAGTCCCCACTTCTCCCCACCCCTCCTGTTCCCTCCCGCCACCTCCTTTGCATAATGAGCATGCAGGGGCTAGTGCTGCCTGGCCTGGGGCATAATGCACCAGGAGGCCTCACAGCGTCCTCTGGCCAGCGGGGGAGCCTGCACGGAGCAGCCCTGCCTGGGGCGTGGAGCAGATAGGACCGAAGGGGGGTTCGCCTCCCGCACCTCTGCGCTGCTGCGACGCCCCCCATTTACAGCCTGCTTGTGTCCTGCTTCCCAGCTAGGAAGATGCTGGCACTCCTGGCAGCCCTGCTCCTCCTGCGCAGTGTGCCGTCCGGCTGGGCGCATTGCTTGGGGTCTCCAAATTCAAGCTCCTGCGAGGTCCTGGACTGGCTGGAATTCAGTAGCAACACTTTGACAGGTCTGAACTTCAGCAACCATGGCATCAGGGAAATCAATGGCTCCGCCCGGCTGGGGGGGTCGGTCAAGATGCTGGATCTGTCCTTTAACCGCCTGCAGACCCTTCCCCCGGATTTCCTCTCCCAGGCGCGCACTCTCAAGAAGCTTTACCTGCAGCACAACCAGCTGCGGGGGCTGCCCACTGAGTTCTTCAAGAACGCCTCCAGCCTGCTGCACCTGGTCCTCGACTGCGAGTGCGACGTGGTGGCGAGCGTCCTCAGCCACTGCATGGGCAGCAGCCCCACCAACAGCACGGAGCCCGCCTGCCATTGCCACTCAGCGCAGGAGGGACCCGTCAACGTCACCGCCTTCTACAGGCAGGAATGCCAGCCCCTGTGCGCGCTGCTCTGCGTGGCCCTCACCAGCTCAGTGCTGGCCGGGCTGCTGCTGGCGGGGGGCCTGGCTGTGGCCTTGCTCCTGCTCAGGAGGAAGAGACAGGCCTCTGCCATCCACAGCAAGCGGGAATCCACCGCATCCGTGGCCCGCGGCCAGCCACGCTACATCAGCCGCAACGCAGAGCCGGGCCCCGGCCAGGCCAGCAACTATGAGAACGTCTTCATTGGCTACTCCCAGCCAGGAGGGCAATACGAGTGTCTGGAGAGAAAGGGACCGCAGTACAGGTGAGCACCGACTCAGCATCCCCGGGGCCCTAGGTCCCCTTCCCTCGGGGCAGGCAACCTGGGAGGCTGCATGCAGGGGGAAAATGCAATGATAGATAGAGGGATGTAATGTAGTCTGGGGATGGATAGATGGATGCATAGATAGATTGCTGGGTGTGTATGGATAGATAGATAGATAGATAGAGTGAGCGAGGGGGTAGCCACCTGCCTTCCTCTCCAAGGGCTCATCAATCAGTTTGGGTTATTTAAGGTAAGAGCCACATCTGGCTGGTTGGGCTCATGGGCTCAGTCCAGAGAGCACCTTAGAAACAGAGCCTCCACTGGATGGCTATTAACCCTTTAAACACTCTGGGAACCCAAGGAGGCACCACCCAGCGTCCGGGTGAAACGTGCCAGATGTCGAGAGCCGGGTGAGCCACCTGGATGTGTCTGGGGCTGCAGCAGGCTGAGGCTGGGTTCTGGTCTCACCCGAGATGTTTTATCTGAGCCGAGGAGGGTTTTAAGCAACGTCTTGGCTAATTCCTCCCCTCCCCCCCCCCCCGCCCCCGGGGCAGCACTGCCTTGGCAAATCCGCGAGGCCAGGGGATTCGGCCTGACTGGCAGGGGAGGGGTTAACCCCACTGCTTTGCTGAAACCCGGGATGGTGAAACAGAGCCTCCGATGAAATTAACAAATATGGGAAGTTTGGGGAGGTGGTTTGAGAACAACACCTCGCTCGTGACCCTCAGGGCATGATGGGTGAGTCAGTCCCTGCCCCTCAGTCCCTATTACGGCGCTCCATCCCATCCCCCCCCCCCCCCCCCCGCCCCAGTCACATGTCATTCCACATCCCACAAACCTACCCCTGCCCCCGCAGCTGCTGTCTGGATTTGCCACAGAGAAATTCTTGCGACAAAGTCAGTTTCCGGGATAAAAAGACCAGAAGCTTGTGACCAGACTCCAGGCACGGGAGTGACACTCTCCTGTGCTAGGAGCCGTGGCCCCAGGGCTGCCACTTCTCCAGGAGCTGGGGCCCCATCCGTTCCCTCCCATGCATGCTGGGGCAGCGTTGACATGGAGCGGAAGGCCGGTCCGGGCGCTAGCCAGGAGACCTGGGCTCTGCCACAGCCCCCCGCAGGCCCTAGGGCATGTCACCCCAGCTCCCCCTGAGCTACTGGCATGGCCCTGCCTCGCCGGGGCAGTGGCAGGTTGCGCACCGCTCAGACACTGCAGTATAAACGCGCGTCGGCCCAGTTCTCTCCACTTAACCCCCGTCAATGGAGCCAGCCCAGGGGGGATTCAGACCCTGCGGTGGAGCCTTTGCGGCTGGCACTGCCCTGGTGCACTGGCTGTCCCCAGGCGCTAAGTGCAGGAGCAGGTGGCAGAGGCCCGAGCCCACTAGCTCCTGAGCCGCTCCCCACACCGGGAGGGTAACGCAGGGCCCTCTCCACTGCCTGTCGCAGAGTCCAGCAGCTGGTGGACGAGGAGTGTTACATGGAGAGCGACACCTGCCACGGAGACCAGCCCATTTACGCCAACACCCAGCAGCTGTACAGCAGCAGCGTCCCCGCACCCAATGACGGCGAGGAGGTGTACATCATGCCGGACAAATGAGCCCTCCACCCGCCCGCCTGGAGGCACCCCAGCCCCTGCTGTCTCTGGGGAGCGGGCTCGGGCAGTGGGGGGGCTTGGGTGCCACAGTCCCACGTTCAGCAGCTGTGACCATGTGTCACTCCCCAGGGAGGGGACTGCTGGGGTTCCCAATTAAAGCAAAATCCCCTGGCAATTGCTTCCCACCCTGGGTATTACCCTGCAGCCATGACCCAATTCAGCCCCCTGGGAATGCAGACAGCTCAGGTTTCCCCTGGGGGTGGGAGAGGGCTGGAATTTCCCCTCCCTCTACAGAGGGAGAGCTCCTCATGGGGTAGGGGAGGGGGATCCTACCCCTGCATCAGTCTGCAAATTCCTCCAGAAATAGTTCCCATTTCTCCTGCCAAAGTGCCTGGTTCTGCGCCAGGCTGGCTGAGCCCCTGCTGGGACCCAAACACCAGCAATTCGGCCTCCATGGGGTTTCCTGTGCACCTGGGAACTGCCAGGGGGAGACACTTATGGAGGGGAGACAGCACACGGCCACCCCACAGAGCATCCAGCCACTTGTGCAGTGCTTGGGGGCTCAGTGGACCCCTCAAGGGAGGGCAAAAGGGACATGGGCAGGACAGAGCCGATTCCCAGAGGAAGTGGGGCCTCACTGGAAAGGAGGGACCCGGAGCGCTGGGGCTCCAGGAATCGAGGGAGATGGGCCCAGAGCAGGGCTCAAGGCAGCCAGGCCCTGGTGTGTCGTGGGGATTCCTGGGGTGGGGGACCCGCCCGCTTTTGCTGTCTGTACCAAGCTCAATAAAGAGACTGTAGCCACGACACTTGCAGGGTCAATAGCCACACTGCCCTCCGGACGGCCACAGGGGCCTCCCCTCCCACACTGGGGCAGGTCCTGCACTGACAGGGCAAGGCTCGGTGCTGGGGAGCGGGGCCCCATTCGTTCATTCATTACGGCCCAGGACCCCCCAGGGGCTCAGATCAGCACCCTGCCCCATTCCTATGGTCAGCATGTGGGGCAGCCCCCTCTGGCGCACCGAGAGAGGGCGAGCGGGGTGTGGAATCGTATTGGCTCCGCCGTGGCGCCTGGCCCTGCACAGGGACCTTGGCCCTGCGGAAAAGCGTTGAACTTCTGGGGCTGGAGTCAGGGCAGGTGGCGAGACTTGCTCAGTGCCGGGGGGCAGATCCCTGGCGCCAGGTAGGGCCTGCACTGGGCCCGGGCCTCTTCTGGCCCCCACACCCTGGGGCTGACAGTCCCTGGCAGCCCTTCACCCCAAGCGGGTGGGAAACGCTGCCATTGTGGCCCTGCACTTCCACACACAGCCGCTGGGAGGCGCCAGAGACCATCTGCACCAGTGCAGGGTCTAGGGGTGGTTTCAGAGGAGCAGCCGTGTTGGTCTGTAGCCGCAAGAAGAACAGGAGGACTTGTGGCACCTTAGAGACTAACCAGTTTATTGGAGCAGAAGCTTTCGTGAGCTCCAGCTCACTGCATCGGATGCTGGAGGTCTAGAGGTGCAGTCTGCTGGTCTAAGAGCTCGGGGGGAAGACTCAGCACTCCTGAGCTTGCCCAGAAGCCCCTGCAGCTGCGGATTGTTTGGGCACAGGGTGACCCAGCTGAGGGCCCGGTGAGCTGAGTGTGTCACACGCCAGTGCAGCTGAGGGCCCCGTCCCACCCCCACGGGCTCTACCACACCTCGCTCTGAGGAGCTATTATGGGATTTATACCGGGGTTATTTTTAAAGGCAAAGCCTCTTTCTGCTTCCCCCTGCCTCCACACAGGGCCTCTCCCGTCCCTTCACAGATCTCTTCTCTGAGGGGCTGAGGTCAGATGCTTCCTGGCCTGGAGAGAAGCTGCAAGCCACAGCTCATGGGTTAGAGCTGCAGCACGCCTGGCCAAGCCGGGGGTGGGGGGATGGGACCTTGCAGGCTGCGGAGGAGGGGGCACGAGGGACGCACTGTCCCATTGCCAGAGGCGCACAACTGCACAGAGCAGAGTCGGCCACCGACAGCCATGCCTGGCGCACTGGAAGGAAAGGAGGGTGACGCCCCAGCCCTGGTGCACGGATGGGATGGCAGGAGAAAGAACCTGCTGGGGTGGAGGGGGGCCTTGCAGAGCCACCCTCATCCCCGCTCAGTGTGGCTCTGTCCCTTGCTGGGGCCCTGTACACACTGAGCCAGTCTGGGGCTGCCAGCAGTGACCACGGAGCTCCTCTCTGCGCCAGGCCCAGGGCTGAGGGCAAAGAGCCCAGGGAGGTGGGGGAACATCCCAGGAGCCGGGGAAAGGGGACAGGCCGGGCGTTCGAACGGTGGCTCTTCCAGTGCAAGGTTCTGGGCCATGGATCTTGCCCGGCTCTAGCCAGCCCCAGGGACCTGCAGGGGCTCCCGGCACGCAGGGCCTGGCCGCAGACTGCTCCCAGACAGAACCCTCCAATTCACCTCGCCAGCCACTAAGGGCTGGTGGGATAACACCCGGATCCCTGCCGAAGGTCTTCCAGGCACCAGGCTTGATTCTCCGCTCGCCCCTGTGTGCCCGGGACACTGCTGCGGTGAGAGGCTCCAGCTGTGTGGGCAGGGCAGGGAGTCAGGCATGGTGGGCGAAGCGGGAAGCCGAGGGGGATCCACCGGGTGGGCTGAGCCCCACAGAGCC
This sequence comes from Caretta caretta, assembly GCF_965140235.1. Classification (NCBI taxonomy): domain Eukaryota; kingdom Metazoa; phylum Chordata; order Testudines; family Cheloniidae; genus Caretta; species Caretta caretta. Next base: position 18,770,702 of record NC_134230.1, read on the forward strand.
CCTGTATCTCTTTACGAGGCCTGGGTCTGGCTCCCCTTGCAGCCTGCCCTTGGCACTGCCCTGTAGCCAGGCTGAGCAGCCCCATGCAGGCTCCCCACAGTGGAGGTGGCATGGGGCCCTGGCAAATAGTTGGCTGGATCTAACCCTTGCAATCCTGGGACCAGCTCAGTGAATGCCCGGGAGGCGGGCGGGACTGAGTGGACACATAGCAAGTTGAACATTAGTGACCCTGGTGCCCGCCCTGGCACTGCCATTTCCCATAGCACAGGCCCCAGGCCTCACCGTGGCTGGTCTCTGCTGCACCGACGGGTCTGCGTGGAGCTGCTGGAAGGAGGCCGAGGGCGTGAATCCGAGGCTGCGCGCCGATGTCGTGGTACGAGGGCTGTTCCTGCTGGAGCAGAAGGAGCTATTAGCGCTGGGCTATGTCACGGACTAAGGGTCATGTAGGCATTGGGCACTAGCTGGTCTGAGCCCACCACCTCGGACCACGCCAGCATCACCTCTGCACCCGGGTCCCAGAACCCCGGACGCTTCTTCCCCCCACCTCAATGGGGATGATGTGGGGATCGTCCCCCGGGGCCTGTCCCACACTCACCCGGCGGATTGAGTACTGGTGCTCTGGACCTGAGGCCCCGCCTTCCCCCACGGGCCTGGCCTGGTGGTCCCTTCACCCTGGCACAGCCCTCTGGACTGCGGCCCCCAGGCCCAGCGGTGCCCCCTCTCGGTGGGCTCCCACCCAGTTGACACCCCGCGGGTTCTGCTTGGCTGCCATTTCCTTCATCTTTAGGCCTGGCACCACCTTGTGTCCCTTTTGGCCACAGTAATTACATTTCAGATCCCTCAAGTCCCATGAGGGGGGTCGGCCTGCCCCGGCATTCCCAGGCACCCCTGGGTTGGGCTTCCTGGAGTCCCACCTTTGAGAGGTCTCTGGGTGACTCCCCTTCTGAGTCCCCGATGCGGGTCTCCCTCCTGCCTCCGAGCTGCTTCCACAAACTCATCTGCCAGGGCCCCTGCACTGCGCAGATCTTTGGGCTTCTGGTTCGCTAAACACGTCTTACGGTCTGGAGGGCAGATGTCCTACAGCATCTCCAACCCCACCAGGTGATACACGTCCCCTGCGGTCGAGGCCCCTGCGCCCTTCCCCCACTTGCGGAGATATTCCCCCAGCAGGTGGGCGACCTCCTTGTAAGTGACACCTGAGGTCTTGCGCACACCTTGGAATCGTTTCCCGTATGCCTCGGGGGTCAGTTCAAATGATAGATAGATAGACGGGGTGTGTCTGGGGATGGAGAGATGGATGGAGAGATAGATAGATAGAGGGGGTGTGTCTGGGGATGTTCAGCAGCAAAGCCTGTTTGAACAGGTCATAGTCCCCCATCTCAATACCATCCATTTGGCTGAATGCCTCTATGGCCTTGGGACCCAGCCTGGGGGTCAGAAAGTGGAGCCTATCTGCAGGGTCAGTCTGGTTCAGATCACAAGCCTTCTCAAAGGCTGTGAGATAGGCATCAATATCTCCCACCCCCCTCCTTGAACTGGGCAGCAGTTTGGTGTCTAGATTCCCCACAACACTGGCATCTCGGGGCCTTTCCCCACTTACCCCCGGCAGGCCCTCTTGGCCCGCTGCTCCTCCAACTCCAACTCATGCTTCCGCTGTTCTGCAGGGTCCTCTCGTTCTCTCTCCCTGTCCGCCCGTCTCTGCTCCTCCAGATCCAGCTCCTCCAGCTCCACTAGTGGGGACCCTGACTGGGGCCCGCCTGTGCTGACTGGGGAGTCAGGTCTGATACACTCCCGGTTGCTACCCAGACTGCCCCCCCAGCTACTCCCCGGCTCTCCGGGCACACCTGGAGCCCCCCTGGGGTCTGGAGCCTGTTCCTCAGACTGATCGTTCTCTACAAGCTGAGCCATCAGCTGCTCTTTAGTGAGCCTCCCCACGCTGAGCCCTCTCTCCCTGCACAGACGTGCCAGGTCCCTCGTATGGAGCTGGTTCTAGGACATTTCCACGCTGGTTCCTTTCAATTCCCTCGTTTTATTGCTGGCTGCCGCTCACTGCCACGTGCCTACACTTGCAGCCAACTGTCTACAGGGCGCATCCACGAGCCATCCTCTGCTACCACGTTGTCACAGACTCACAGATTGTGCCCACTCTTGGCCCCGTGTGGTCTTCAGTGAGACAGCCCTTCTCGAGGGTTGACTCTCTCTTGGGAGTTAAGCCTCTCCACCTCCTGGAGCCACACCCCATAGAATCACAGGCTTGGAAGGGACCTCAGGAGGTATCTAGTCCAACCCCCTGCTCAAAGCAGGACCAATCCCCAACCTCTCTGAGGCTTAGCACACCTGTCTCTGCCATGGGCCCCCGCAGGGAATCCACTCGCTCTGGACCCCCGGGGCCTCCACTCCCAGAGGGAATAATGCCACCCTGTTCTCTAGACTGGAGCGACTCTCAGCCAACATAACACAGGAGGGTTTATTGAGCATCTGACCCCAGCATAGGAAACTCTCAGGGCCCTCAGGCCTGGCCTCCCTCAGCACAGCACATCCAAGTCTCCCCTGCATCCACGTGGGCTCTGCCTGCTCCCTCTTGCCAGCCCAGAGCCCCCCTGCTTCCCAGCTGGGCATCTGATATCTCGGCCCCAAGCCTGGCCTCTGTCCATTGTCTTTTCTCCAGGTAAACAGGGTCGCCTGGGCCCCTCTCTTCTCTTCTGTCCTCTGGCCCCTATGGCTGGCACTGGCTGGTCAGGTCACTGGGGTCTTCTCTCCGCAGCCCATTGTCCTCCCGCTGGCCAGACCTGGCTGCGACTCCTGCGCTGGGCCTCCCGGTCACCAGTCACTGGGGTCTCCCTTCTCCAGGCCATTGGCTGGTGTCCCAAGTTCCCTCGCTGGTCCTCTGTAATAACAAACTCCCTCTCCCATCACCTCATTAAACCAGTAACACCCAGGGAAACTGAGTCCCACCCCCCCTGCATGCAAACCATTGGAAAACAAGGAAAAACAAGAAAATCCTCCATGTGGTCACCGGCTAACTTCCCCATTCAATGCACTGCCATGAGAGGCCTATGCCAGCCCTGGGCTCTGCCCACAGGCTCCGCCCTGCCCAAGCAATATCTGGGAGTGCCCAGGCTGGCTGGTGGGGGCGGCAGCCCCGCTTGCACTCTGCCCTCACACAGCACCGCAGCTGGAGTCACCATGGAGCCTGCAAGGGAGCCCTCCCGCCCCCCAGCTCTGTGGGGCAGGGCTGTTCTGCAGTGTGCCACCCACTCCGGGTCCCTGTTTCCCAGGATGCCTAGCGGGACAGCCCTGCCACGCGTCAGAGCAGACTCCAGGGGAAGCTGAAAGGGGAAATGGCAGGTGCTCAAGGGCTCTGCCTGCCTCAGAGCAGAGCAGGGGACAGCATGGGACCCGCACTGAGCCTGCCCTACCGAGCCCACCACAGGGGATTTGTGCCCAGCGTGCCGAGGGCTTGTTTAGCTCCCAGGGGGCGAAGCCGCCGGCAGTGCCAAAGAACGGTCCCGACCCAGGAAGGCCTTTCACGCTGGGGTGGGGCCGGGCGACTCGCTGCAGAAGTCCAGCGTTTGGCACAAAGCTTCTGCCCCCAGCTCCCTCCCTACGATGTCATCGCGCCGCGAGGGCACAGGCCTGCGTGTGACCTCACACTCGTTACCATGGCACCCCCCGGGCAGAGCTGCCTCTGGACGGTCTAATGGAGAGACCGCCGGGGGCCGCCCAGCTCAATTACTGCCACAGGCCCGCGGGCGACCTCGGCCAAGGAGCCTAGTCGCTCTGGGGCGGAGCCTTCTGCACTCAGCTTCTGCGGCGAGGGGCACCAGGGACGTACCAGGAGCCTTGGCCCAAAGCAGGCGTCACCGGCCCACTGCCGCTGGTCTTGGCACAGAAGGGACGGTGAACTCTGGTGCTCCCACCTGGCCCCGGGACCAGCATGTCACCCAGAACTGGAGCTGAGAACATGATGCTGCATCTTAGCTGAGGCTCAAAGTGAAACCATCCCCAGCTGCAGCATCGTGTGACACAGCAGGGCCGTGCAAATGTAACGCTGACATTGATCGAACCTGGGGCCTCTGGAGCTTAGTGTATTAGCCTCTATCGCATGAGCTAAAAGCCAACCGCCTGTTAGCTAAGGCTGTATGGCAGACTCATTAACCTTTCTCTCAGTGGCCTGATTCCTATTTACCCCTGCCCAGAATGGGGGCCCACGGCACTGCCCCACGTCCCCCGGGCAGAATGGGGGCCTACGGCACTGCCCCATGTCCCCCGGGCAGAATGGGGGCCCACGGCACTGCCCCATGCTGCACAGCCAGGAGCAATGGTGCCTGGGGGCGGGGGCAGCATTTCCTCCGTGGGCTGCAGGGGCAGGGGTGCAGTGCAGGAACCTGCCCCTGGCACCAGGTCTCCTAGTCCCACGGGCACAGGGAGGGGAAGGAGAAGAAACGGGGGAAGGGAGCGCGAGGCAGGCAGGGTCGTCTTCTGCAGCGAGCCTCCTGAGTGGACAGACAGTACAGCAGGTTGGGGCAAGCCAGGCAGGGCCTGTGTTAGCCGGCCAGGTCCATGATCACCCCTGGCTGAGCGTCGAGCTGTCCCCGTGAGCTGGGAGCACTAAGGCTGCCCTGCTGAGCACAGCCACAGGAAGGCCAGGTGCCCTGGGCTTGACTTGCTTTCCGTTGTATTTGGGGCTAGCTGCTGGGGGCCTGGGAAACACCGGGGTCAGTAGGGGGCAAACAGGGTGCAGGCTCCTTCGCGCTCTCCAGTCACAACCCAGTGTGGGGCAGGGCCCTGCCTTCACACCCGGCAGCCAGGGCTGCCTTTAGGCCAGGCCAGCGGGTTACGAATGACAGGCTTGGCAGCATCCTTGGGACAGCCCAAGTCTGCGCCCGTCCCTTGGCCTTTGAAACACGTCCCGTGGAGCCTCAGCCCTCCCGGGCGCCAGGAGCAGACGTGGCAGTGTGGGGGAGGGGGCCGGGCTCCAGGGAGCCGTGCGGAGGGAGCACTGCACTCGCCTTCATGGGCAAAACCGCTGACACCTCCAGCACCTTGGCACCTGGGAGGGGCCGCCCGCCTCGGCAGGAGATTGCTCAGCCTTGCGAAGGGGCCCCCGGGGAGCCGCAGCTGCAGGCGAGGGAGGGGAAGATACTGATATCAGCTCTCTGTGGGCTTTGAACTCTCAGGCACAAGCCTGCCTGCTTCCCACAGGCCAGAGCCTGGCTCTCAGGGGCACCCAGCCATGGGGCCGTGCATCCCGCTCAGAGCAGCGCCAGGCACACCCTCAGCTGCCCTCCAATATACCGTGGGACCAATGGCAGGGACAGCCCAGCCAGGCAGAGTGCCACCTTTTCCCCCAGCTGCATCGCTGCCCCCCTCAGCAGCCCTCTGCTCTCCCAGTCGCTCTCAGCCAACACGCCTCCCCCCAGCCTGCGGCCACCGGAGCCGGGCCTCTCCTGAGCAGAGAGCCGGGGGTGGAGGGGGCAGGACCCCCACCCGCAGCCCTCGAGAACGATTCCCCTGCGGAGGATGCTGTGTCCACAGCAGCCCAGCCTGCGGCCTCCCAGCAGAAGCTAGGGCAGCCTGGGCCCTGGTGTTCCCTCTAATTTTTGACAGGCCGTGTGCGCAAAAAATTTCTTCTGGGCAAATTGTTGTGCTTCTGTGCCAATTTTTGTGCGCGCGGTGTTTCGCCGTGTGTGCGGGGTTTAGGATCCGTGTGCGCGTGGACATGCCCACAGCTTAGAGGGAACAGTGGCCCTGGGTGCAGGTGACAGGCCGAGCTGGGGGCCCTGGCTGGAGCCCGCGGTTTGGAGGCTCCCGGGTCTGTGCTCCCTGCCTGATGCTAGGGAATGAAGCCTGGATCTTCCCTGAGAGGCTCCAGTCCAGCGGGGAGGGAGCTGAGAGCGAACACCGCCCCCCGCCCCCGAGATCAGTGTGTGGCCTGTGGCAGGGCAACAAACACCCCCCCGCGCAGGAGAGTGCAGGCCGACGCCATGGGGCCCTGCCCCCCATGCTGCTGGGAGTGGGACCGATGGAGCCCGCATTGCCACCGGCCTTGTGCGGGACAGAGACAGCGTCAGAGCAGGGATGGGACGGGGGCTACAGGCGGAGCTGTCCTTCCGGCTGGGACTCACTTGCTCGCCCACGGCAGTGGCCCATGGTGGTCGAGTTCCCTGGCCCAATTTGGTTCGTAGTGCTTGGCCCAGCACAGAGCAGCCAGGGCACTGAGTGCCAAGAGCCGGACAAGGCTCCCATCGCATGGCCATAGAGCACACCCCATAGTCTCCGTGCTCGGGCTGGTGCCGGGGCCCTGGGGGTGGGGGGCGAATCCTTGGGCTCCCACCAGACAGCAAATGGTGCCAATGGCCCCTGCAGGTGACCCAGTATGGAGGGGGCAGGGTGGGGTAGGCCTGCCCCAAACCCAAAGCAGAGAGAGTGAGGTGGGGTGGGGTGGGAAGGGGAGGGTACTGCTCCCATGCATCCTGAGGCAGGTTCTCTGCCATCCCAAGTGCCAGCCCTCACAGTGGCATCACTCCCCTCTCGGCCATTGGCTGGTGGCACGTGCCCGGGGCAGAGGTGCCTTATCTAATAAATTACCTAATAATCACCCAGATAAGGGGTGTTACTGGCATGAAGGGAGCAGTAAACATTAACCCGGCCAAGCCTGCTCGGAGCCAGGCCCAGCTGTGCCGGGGAGCAGGGAACAGCTCCCCCGGGGAGCAGTGTGGTGCTCCTCGCTGACCCTGTGCCAGCAGGACTTGCCGACAGCCCAGCTGGCCTGCCCCCTTCTGGGGCCGCCCGGTGTGGGAGCAGGTGAGCCTGGCCTGCAGGGCCATGGGGCTGGCCCCATGGCAGGCCTAGATTCCCAGACTCAGGGATTCCCAGGGAGTGGCGAAAACATAGGCTGCCCCCTCCCCTGCCCGGAGCCAGTTCCCTGCAGCGCGAGGGCGCTTGACTGTCCAACGTCAAGCACCCAGGGTCAGCCCCGCGCAGCCGGAGCCCAAACGAACCGCGGCCTTCGGGAGGCCACGCCAGCCTGCGCTCCCCCCTTCCCTACTGATTTCCAGGGGACTCAGGGGTCTGGCTGCTGCTGACAGCCCCCTCCCAACTGTGCCCCTCAGGCGCTATGGAGCCAGTGCTGTGGGACGGTAACGGGCTGCAGGAGGCTCGATCCTTCAGCACAGCTGTTTCCCAGTGGAGCTCCCCGCGGCTCCCTTAGGGAGACGCCGAGGGTCCTGTCGCAGATGCTGCTGAGCAGAGGGGCGATGTGCCGGTCTGGGTGCACCGGGCCATGCCTCGCACTCCCCAGGGCAGCCATTAACGGCAGTGCTGGCCCTTTGATCTGCTGGGACTTTGTGCCCAGTGTTTGCACACTGGCCTTCTGGGGCAGAAGCCTCCTGATCAATAAAGCCATAAACAGGCAGTTCAGAACAACAAACCCTGGCCCGGCTGGAAGGGCAGCAGGGAAAGCAGCTGCGGTAGCAGAACAGGCGAGGAGCCCGGGGCTGACTCGGCTCCCACCTGCACCGGCCGGAGCAGGGACAGGGAACCAGCGCTGGGAACACCCAGCCCCAACCAACCCCTCGGTGCCTCTGAAGTCAGAGCCAGCGTCTGGGGAGCGCTGGGGGAAAGCACAGCACTTCTGAACAGACACTGCCCGTGCCCAGGGGTCTCCCCGCACGTAGGTAACCCACCTTCCAAGGGGCAGGGGCTGGGGCGCTGGGAGAATTCTTCCAGGCACCTATCACTGGGCTGCACGGGGGTCAGGTCGGGCTGGGTGCGTCTCTCAGGCATGTGGATTTTTCAAGCCCCAAAAGATGAAGCTGGACCCCAGCAAATTCCTGGTGTAGACCAGGCCTAAGAAACACGAGCCTGTGACAGTCTAAGAGCAGAAGAAACAGCACAAATTGTTACCATTACAGACCCTGCTGGGGAGGGGGTGTCCCATGAAAGGGGGCTCCGAGTTCCCGACTTTCCGAACAGGACACGCGCTGCTGGGGCTGAAGCTTGGGTGAGAACTCAGCGGACAACATGCGTTGCTTGGTGCTGAGCTCCGGGGATCAGCCCAACGCTGACACACAGTGGAGAGCATGGGAATTAGCCCTCCAAGAGCTCTGCCTGGCACCCCTGGGTGCAGCTTGCATGGCAGCAGGGCCTAGTTACAAGGAAGCACAAGCAGAGACAGGTTCCTGGGACACCGGCCCTGGACACCCCGCTGCTATGGGGCACTTGCAAGCTGCCACGCATTTCCACACGCAGCACCTAGCAGCGGGAGGGGCTGTGTCTGGGTGTCCGTCCCCTCCTTAACACACCCCTAATGGGAAGGAGGCAGCTGACTCTGGGGGAGCAAAGACACCGAGCCCTTTGGGGCATTTACTCTCCCCACACAGTCTCTGTGGGCCCTGGAGGAAGAGCCTGAGGCCCCCAGGTCTGGGGTCTGGCGCTGTGATCACAGCTCCTGGACCAGGAGCTGTGGGGCCTGCTGGGGAGAGACGTCACGGGGGTCATGCTGGGAGGGGACACTGACTGGGGCAGCTGATCAGGGGACAGGCCCAGCCTGCACTCGCTGTACCCATGCTCTCTCCAGCTGTCCTTACACGTGCAGAGCCAGCCCACGGGCTTCCCACCTGGCCCGTTGCAGTGCTCCGCCAGTGAGCTTGGGATCCTGCCGCCGCAGGGGAAGCTGGCTGGCTCGTGTGTTCCTTCACCCCTGCCCTGTTTGTGGCTCACTTGCCAGCAAGCGCTATCTGGAAAGTGGGATGAAGGAAGTTCCTCAGCCTTGGATCTCGAGCTCAAGGCCGAATGCAAAGTAGCGTCACAATTTCAAGGACGCAAACAAATCAAAGGTTTCTAGGACAACCCGCGTGGCGATTACTCACCTGTCACGAAAGCCACTGCCCCTTCCCGCACCAGAGCCGGGTGAGGCCACAGCCGAGCCTATGGGACTTACAGCCAGTTCTCCAGTAAGGCTTGACCCTGCCCCATGGCATCCGGGGCAGCTGGGCCTGAAGGCACTGGGGAGCCGGCAGCGAAAGTGACAGGGGGTGATGCTGGGGAAGTGGAAAGTGACCCACCAACAGGTGAAGGGGGATGCGGGAGTAACTTGAAGGATTGAACCCCAGGGGTTACGGCAGTGCTGGGTTCCAGGGCCGAAGCCAGCAGGCAGGGATGCTGTTTGCACACGTCTCTGGCTCAGCCCCTTGGCAGAGAGGCCGGGGCTGAATGGCAGGCAAGGAATCCAACCTGCCTCCTCGCTGCCTGGGAGCGAGCCCGTCCAGGTCGTGCTGAGGCCGCGTACGTGGGGCAACGCAGGCTGCCAGCGGTGCTGGGAGAAGGGGGTGACCCCCAACCACCACTGACCGCACAGATCCATGGGCCTGGCTCCTCGGAGTGCGAGAACCACTCTGCCACTGGCCCCCCTCTCACTGCTCTCCCTGCCGGCAAGGCCTGCCCCGTGCTGCTGGGCATAGTCACTGCCAGCTGCAGGGCTGGCGTGGTCCCAGCAGCGGGTGCAGAGCGAAGTTCTCCACAGTCAGCGAGGGGTTAACGGCTCGGAGCCGTTGGTTAGTTCGGGAACCTGGGCGTTACTCGCGGCAGAACAATGCTGCCAATGTGCAGCGGTTTCATCATCAGCAAACACGACTTCGAGAGCTGACACCTGCTGAGGAACCGCGGGAATTGCGCCAGAGGCCGAGGCAGCGGGCCGCTGGGTGGCTGGGGGAGGCGGCCCAGAACGAAGCCCAGGAAAGGGGGGTTAAACTGGGGCTGGAATTCCACCACTGAGTGGCATCTCTGCCAGCTCCCCATGGGTCCTCCAGCTCAAGATCGGGGGGCAAGGGCAGGTGGCAGCCAGTTCAGGAGGGGAAGAGGCACCAGCTCCAGAGTTTGTGCCTCTGGCCAGAATGAAGCAACCCCAGAGCAAAGGAGCCATCTGCATTAGCACTTTCAGCCCCCTGGCCCCTCACCGGCTGGGATCAGGGTTGGGGCATGCTGGTAGAGGGCCAGGGCTAGCGGGGATCCCCGGAAGTGCTCTTATAGATGCAGCCGGGGGCTCAGGGATCAGAAGTGGGGTAGGGGAGCCACCACCTCGTAAAGGGCTGGGCCAAGCCTGCTCCTGCTCAGCAGAATGGATGGGTCAGGGCCTGGTCCCAGCCTGGAGCATTCACTCCCAGGGCCACCTGGATGGGAAGGGACTACTCCCCCTGGCCTGTGAGGAGCGAGTCCAGCTCCCAGCGGGCTGCTGTCCACATCAAAAGAAACAAGGAGCCCTGATCAGTGCTCCCCAGAACAGCCACGGGCTGCATGGGCCCCAGGGACGGTCACCCCAAGAAGGGGGCCCTGCCAGAGCAAGGCTGGATGGGCGGGTGGGCAGAGCAGCGCTGCGGGCAGAGCAGCTATCTGCCCCAGGCGCTCTGTGCAGCCAGGGTTTTGCTCTGTTTGGCAGGGACAGAACCGGAAGGGACCCGGGTCGCTAGAGGACACAGGAGTGCACCAAGGCCTGCCCTTTTCGCTGAGAAGTTTATTTGATTCCGTTATCACAACAGTGTCTTCTTATAAATATACAAAACCAGGACCCTGCCATAGCACTAACCCCAATAAGTTAGCAATAAATAAGAGGGGTGTATAAATAAATCCCTACTAAAGTGCACATTTTGCTCAGACTCTTAGGTGGCATGAGCCCCCAGGGAGCAGCCCTGCTGAAACCTGCCTCAGGGGTTTATCCTTCTACGGGAGGAAGGACCCACCTCCCCAGGCAATAAGTGGGAGGGGGCTAAGTGACCATGGTGTAGCTGGAACAGGACCCTGCCCAGACTGGTGGGCCCTGCCCTCGGTGACTGTGCTGCACCCGACAAGGCTGCAGGGACTCTGGCCACACTAGTGTTCCCTGAGCCACATCCAGCCGGTTCCAAGCGGAGCAGGATGCAGGGGAGAGGAGAAGAGAACAGGCCTGTTTTCTGGTAACTGAACTAGACACTGGAAGGGCGTGGGTCAATGCAGTGGGCCTTGACTGCCGGGGTATGACTGTAAACACGCCCATGCCATTGCACCCAGGGGAAGTTTGCATCAGACGGGAGGTCTTTAAGAGCCACTGACTGTGTTTGCCTCTCTCAGCTCTGCCATGGGACTAGCTGGGCCAGCAGCGTCTGGCAAGGGGGCTCATCTCGGCGGCTGGATGGCTCAGGGTCGCTTCCTCTCCCAGCGGCTCCGGGGGATGCGTGTGCCCTCAGGCACAGTGGCACGCGGTGACGATCATGTCCTCGAAGAGCGTGGAGACGAGTCTCCCGTCGCTGTCATAGTGCATGAGCACCATGGGGTCGTAGCCAGCGGGTACACAGCAGGGGGCAGGCGTCTCTTTGGACAGAGTGTGCATTCGGGCTTTGATCTGGGTGTGCATGCTGGCTGGCTTGTAGTTGTGAGGGCAAGACCCTTCACAGAACTTCATGTAGTAGCTGTTCGGGGCGATCACCCAGTTGGACCAGCCGATGTCTTGGAAAGACACTTTGAGGGACTTGAGGCAACATTTCCCATCGCTCTTTCTGCATTCCTCCTCTAGCGCCCTGGCTTTCCTCGGCCTGGGGCCCAAGTGCCCCTGGGTTTCCACCTCTAGGTTCAGCGTCTCAGCCCCATGGCTGGTTCGCTTGGTGGCCAGAAAGGCAGAAATATCTGCGGCGAATACCAGCTGCAGATGGAGCCTTTGCTCCGTGCTCACTGCCCAGTGCCGGACAGCAGCCCCCAGGTCGAGGCTCAGGGTCTTGGAATCGAGGGTATAGGAATGCAGGAGCTTGGGATGCCCGTTGCGCTGCCCATGCTCCGGCAGCTGGTAGATCTCTACTCGAGATGGCCAGGAGACATTGAGTCTAGAGACATCCTGAGTGCTGAGAGTTTGCTCGAAGAGTCTCAGTTCAGCTCTCATCACGCTGAGCTCCTGGTGGAAGGCCTTGGTCCGGGACAGCACGAGATTGTAACAGGAGCTGCCAGCAGAGGCTTCCGTCCGGCGCTCCACTGCAGAGAGAGGAGGCAGCGAAGGGTTAATAGGGACTGCTTTTCCACACCGCCACTTTCTGGTCCTGCTACAAACTGCCCACCCCGGCACAAGCCAGCATCTCAGATCCCCCCCGGCATCCGAGGCTGCACGTGCAATGTGACACACGTGTTATCCTCGTGTGCTGCACATGTACACGTGCACGTACCAGCCATTCCGTGGCAGTGCAATGTTCAGAGTGAGGATTGCCCACCTCCGCTCCAGGGGCCCGACTGCCATGTGCTCGCTGTACCACTGTGTGGAAACCCTTCTAAGCCACCCGGCCTGGGGCTCTCCACGCACGCAGTTTGGCAGGTGTCCAGCACCAGGATATTAATAGCTGGGTCCTCACAGCACTCCCGGGTGATCCCCATTTCATAGCTGGGGAAACTGAGGCAGAAAGTCAGGGACTTGCCCCAGGGCACAGAGGCAGGCTGTGGCGGGCAGGGCTGGGTCTCCTGAATGCCAGCCCAGTGCTTTAGCCCAGTGTTAGCCCAAGCCCCAGGTAAAAGTTAGGGCCTCACCCTCCATGGAGCAAACATGGGTAGAAATTCCCCCCCCCCCAAAAATAAACCCCAAAACATTCATGCTAAGTAAGGAACCGGCAGCAGCCTTCCCCCAGCACTGGCTGTGCCCTAGTGTCATAACGCTGCGTCCACCCCTTGGCCCATTAACTCGCCTGTGTCCCAAACGCTGCGGCGCTCTCAACACGCAGCCAGTTCAGCTGGGCCAGGCAGGACCCGTTTGACCCTGCCCCCCACTCAGCGGCAGCCGAACAGAACCGCAACGTTGATGATTAAAGGCCAAAACACACGTCCAGAAGCAGCGACACCAAACTGCGTGCGGCTGCTCCTGGCCGAACACGCCCAGCTCCCCTGGCTCTGCTCTGCGCGAGCCAGGGTAACAGCTGGACCACCACTCGGGGGACCCACTTTAACCCTTGCTGTGGGTTGTCAGTCTTGCCAGGCCAGTGGGCTCTGCACCCTAGAGATGGGGCAGCGCAGGGCGACGCTTGTGTGTGCCAGAGAGCTCAACACGAGGCCTGGGCACCACTTGGAGGGGGTGGGGGAGGGTTTGCCGGTTGGCTGCATGGGGAGGAGTCTTCAAGTGACATCCTTGGCCTGGTGCATGGGAGTCAGAGGCACTCATCACCTCTGGGATCAGGCCACGGGGACCAGAGCCAGTTTGCAACACCTCTGGGGCAGACCCGGAAACACACACCAGGAGCCCTGACCCTGCCCTGTGCAGTAACTGTGGGACCATCCCACGCAGTGCATGGGAATGGGCCTTTCAGCCCCTCACTCTTGGGGTGCTTCTAATCCTGTCCCACACACCGGCATGTAGACGGGGGAGCACACGACCTGACCCAGCCATCAGAGAGGTTTGCAAACTCTGGTCCCTTCCCTTTCCCCTGCCCTACCTCATGTTTCCTGGCCTGGGAGCATCGCCAGCCTTGGCCATACAAAACCCAGGAGTCAGGCCCCAAATCAGGGATTAATAATGGCTGCTGGAGGCTTTTCATTGTCCTTTATGCTTCAGGCCCCTGGGCTGCTCTCTGGTTCCAGCCCCCCTCCATCAGCGCAGTCAGCCACGCTGGCGTCCCAGGCCCATTGGACCACCAGAAACCAGCTCCCTTTTCATGGATACACGAAAGCTGAGATTTTCACAAAGCCATATGCCTCCAGGAGCCGGACTGTAAATAAACCAAGTATCACAAAAGCGTAGCCAGGGGCAGAAGTGGAACCAGAAACAGTCTAGAAAGTGCCCCATCTTGGCATCTTTCTGTTCCCCAGGGCAGTGGGAAGGGCCCAGAGGCAAGGCAGAGTCCAGGGCAGGAGACTTACTGTTGCTCGGCCAGAGGTCCTGACAATGTTCGGGGAACCAGCTGAACCTGCAGATGCTTTTGGGACCCAAATCTCCAGCTTCAGCCCTCACTAATGGGCTTCCAGAGAGCCAGGCCCAAGCCGCTTCTGGCTAGTTTGAATCAGCAAAGCAAGCGGCTGCAAAGCCCTGGTGCCAGAGGTGCCGGCCGGACCCCGCTCTGCAGGAGCCGGCTGGTGTCAGCATGGAGCAGGCGGAGCTGAAGGAAGAGCCAATTCTGAAAAGGCTTCACAGCAGCTGCTCCCATGTGAATCTGCCCCAGCCCTTCTACCGCGGCTCAGCCCTGGGAGCACTTTGCTAAGGAAAACGGGCAGAGGACAGAGACCCCCTCCACAGCAAGGAGGTCAGGCTAAGGGAAGGGGACGTACTCTGGCAGCTGGGTTCCAGGGCTGCCTGACCACCTGGAGCCCTGCGAGGAAGAGGGACCCCACGACTCCTGTGTGCTCCCTCAAGACACCTGGAAAAACAAGGATTGGGCAGAGTCCCATTTGTTCCTTTCTGAAGGTCAGCACAGGCCAAGGGCCCCTGGCTTACAGTCCCTACACCCATCGCGCTCCCGGCCGCTACTGCCCATGCAGGAGCAAAGCACTCCCACCGGGGAAGGTGCTCACCAGCCTTCTCCATGGGCAGAGCCCCCGGCCGCCGCACAAGGGGAGACAATCCCTGCCCCAAGGAGAGCAACCTGACCAAGCCCAGAGGGACCTCCAGAGGAAAACGCTCCCACGATTGCACAGGTCAGTAACAAGCAGAAATCGATGGCTCCACATTCCCACAATGTCTTTCTTAAGCTAATAAATAACATAGCTGGCACGGCCCCCGCCTGCCCACCCAAGCCGCACGAGTTGGCCAGTTGCTGTGGCTGAAGTGTGCCCGGTGCAGCACACACGGCTTCCATCTCCCACGTGCGGGTCCACCAGCATGGAGACGCGCTCGGACACGGCGAGTCAGCGTCAGGTCGTCTAAGGGACCCGGCTGAGCAAGGGGGTCTCAACCCCCCTTGGCTCTGCACGGGGCCAGTCCAACACCAAGCACCCAGCACAGTGGCCACTGCCCAGCTCTGCTAGACCCCAGACTGGACTCCCGGGAACGACGCAGCCCTCTCCCCAGACTGGACTCCCGGGGCACAACAGACAGGTTCCTCTGCACGCCCAGGGCCGGGGCAGCATTTTCAAGAGCACCTCCGGAGTGGAGTCAAGGGAACTTGGGCTTCTAGGTCAGGGCAGCACCTTCGAAAGTTTCTCCGCAGCTGCTCGGAGAGAAACCGAAGGCACAGCCCAGGCGCCCATGGACACGCTCGACTCTCAGAGAGCCAGAGGTTAGCAGGGGCTGCCAGGGTCAGCCAGGCCAAGCCCCTGCCAAGATGCAGGAGTTGTTGGGTCGCACCCCTCCAGCCTCCGTTGGAAACCTCCAGCGCGGGAGCTTCTCTGACCTCCCCAGGCTCTGCGCCATTGACCCAGGGCTCAGACAGCCAGGGCGTTTTCCCGCTCGGTTGGTTTTACTTACGCTTTGGAGTCAGGAGGTGAAGCGTCCTGGGTGGGGCTGCCGCCCAACTTTCTTCCCTGCTCCGGTTCCCCCACAGCTGGGTGAGTTTCTCCCTGTAGAGCTGACGCGCTCTCCTCACCCCGTCCTGGTCCAGCCTCTGCCGGAGCACGGGGGGCTCCTGCAGCCCCAGCCGATCCAGGATGCCCCTTTGGATTGTTTCGAGCTGAAGCCTGTTCTCAGCCCATCCGTGCGGCCGCGGTTCCACGCTGGAGAGCAGCAGCAGCAGCAGGCAGGTGGCGGCGTACCTGAAGTCCTGCCCTGAGCTCTGCATTGTGCAATAGGACAGGCAGTGGAAGCAGCACCGAGGTTGTGCAATCTCGGTCTATATTTATAGCACACTCTGGACATGCAGCTTTCATCAGCCTCTGTGAGAGAAATGAATGAAATGGACCAGACCTGGCTTTATACTGAGCTGAATCTTGCCCGCCCTCCCCATCCCTCCACTCCCCCCCCCCCCCACTCACTCGCCGCCTTACGTCACTGTGTGAAGCAGTAAACACACATGCAGCAGGAATCTCTCCTGTCCCCCGGCCTGGGGAAGAGCAGCCCTCCCATCCCAGGGCCCTCGGCTGAAATTTTATGGGAGAGCTTGGACAGCGCGGAGGCCTGGGGATTTGTGATGTGTTTTGCAGCTATGGAGACGGCAACGATGACTAAGAACCAAGAGATGCTTCTCCATGGCCGGCTCTTCGAACTAAACATTTGCCCTCCATGTCCCCTTCTCTCAGTTGACCTTGGTGTGCTAGCAATGGGCTTGGGGGTCCATCCAGTGCAGAGAGGTGGGGGAGGCGGGGGAAGTGGTATGCAGCCCGGCAGAGCAGTTTGGAGAAAATAACCCACCCCAAGCCTGCCTGGAAGTCTCAGCAAGGCCAGCACCTTCCCGCCTTCCTGTTAACACTGCTGCCAATTTGTGCATTTCTGACCCTAGTGCCATGTAAGCGCAGTGCTGCCTCGAAGGCTGGAAGCAGGTGTGACAGATCTGGCAATTTCCTGCAATGGCCTCGGGAGACCCTGACTGAAGTTTCTTTGTTCCCTTGAAGTCCATTGTACAAGATGCAGTGGGTGTGTCTTCCTGTGGATTGGGCCTGTGGGTAACTCCTCTAGGGACGACCAGACCACGGTGGGGGCGGGGGCAGCGAGCTCCACTGCCATTGTGCCAGGGAAGAAGGGAGGTTTGAGGCGGTAACTGCTAAGTGGATTTCCTAAGAAATACCCCAGCAGAGGTTACTGCAAATTCCCCACTTCCCGCTGTGTAAAAGCCAGGCTTTCGAAACATCACCCTGAGGAGTGTGATTGGCTGCTGATTACCTGTTCCCAGAGCCTGGAGATCAAAGGCCCCGTCTCTGTAAACAGCAGCTGATCTGCCCAGCCCAGGGTCCGGTGCTAAGCAGAGAGCTGTGACCTCGGGCTACAGGAACTCCCTGTGGTGGGTTTAAGAACTGACGCCTGCCAGGGTGCGAGGCTGGCACTGGGAAGCCTTTCAGCGGGTCTGCCCTTGTGTTGGCTCCCGGTGGTTCTCTCTGTAATGCTTTCTGCAGCTCAGAGCCATGGTGCCGTGCGACTGGAGTGCGAGGCTGGTCGGCACCCACAGAGAGGAGGCAAAGCACAGCCTGGCTGGCTTGCACGATCACAGCGTAACCAGAGGGCTGGGCAGCCCGAGCACCCTCACGCAGGAGGGAGAGAGACTTGGGGCTCTGCCTGAGAGAGGAGCCGGGAGGGAGAATACAGGTGCAGGTCCCTGACATTGGGATAGCAAGACACAGACCCACACCCAACGCTCGGTGCCCAAACTGCACTGCTTTAAAAGCTCCCGGGTGCAAGGGCAGGGGGCTTAGTGTGCTCTGGAAATCAGATCCCCCTCTCAGGCTGGCCTGTCGGAAATGGAGGTGCCCAACGTCACCAGTCGCTCTTGAAAATCTTGGCCGATGAATTCCTGGTTCCACTGTGACCCAGACCCGCCCCAGGACAGCTGTGCCTGCCACGCTCCGAGCCTGGCCTAGAGCCAGTCGTTTGGCTGAACTTGGGGCAGACTCCATCCTTGGGCACGTGGCTACCACCCCCTGGGAGCGAGTGCCAGGGCAGAAGCTGCTTCTTCGAAGTATGCTTCCCCTCCTCTGCGAGCGCCGGCCTCCCTTTCCAGCTGCTCACGCCGGGCCTGCACTCAGCTGGCAAAGATGCAAGAGGCCTCCTATTAAATACTTGAATTTGGGGCCATTTCCTAAAGCGACCTGCAGCCCCTGGTGGGCACCACCCGAGAAGCGAAGCCGGCCTGTGGGCAGTGTGGGAGTCTGTGCCGGGGCGGAGCAGGGCTGCACTTGAACCGGAAGAAAGAAGAATGGTCCTGATGGGTCTGTGAGCCGCTCTCCCTCTCCCCAGGGTGTGTGCGCCCCATAGGCACCAGCCATTGCACCCGGCCGGGACAGGACCAAGGGCCAGAACTCCGGCTTCAGCCTCCTCGGACCGGTACAGGGTGCAGGGGAAGGGCGCCCTCTAGTGCCCACAAAGGACACTTCTAGCTTCCACGGGGAGGGCTCCAGCATTGCAGGAACTGAAGCTAAATGCAGGTGGGTGACCAGGCACCTGCCCGGGGATGACGGGCAATGACACCACTCCCTTGGCTCCAGCTGCCTAAACAAAGGGAGCTCGTCTGCAGCCCAGGAGAGCTGGTGCCTAGCCAGAGTCTTGCTCTAGTACCTAGTTTCACAGCTGGGCTGGCCAAGGCAGAAAGAGGTGAAGTGGCTCCCCCCCCCCACCCCAAAGTGTGCACTACGCAAGGTGCTCTTCAGAGGAGGGAACCGCAAACAGTGCACGGGGGGCAGCCTCCCCCGGCCACGATCTTCCCCCAAGGCCCATTTCAGCTGGAGGGAGGCACAGACGGGGGGTCAGAGGGGTTGTCACAGAGTGTTGGGGAGTCCGTGGCCTGCACCCCTCTTCCTGGGATTCACTGTGACTCTCAGCCAGCCAGTAAAACAGAAGATTTATTGGACAACAGGAACACAGTCCAAAACAGAGCTTGTGAGTAAAACTGAGGGGTCCTGGTTAAGTCCTTCGGGGGGGTGGGAGGGCAGGGAGCTTAGACCCCAGCCCTGGGGTTCTCTGCATTCCACCACCCAGCACCAAACTGAAACCAAAACCCCCCCAGCAGGTTCTCTCCTGCAGCCTTTGTCCAGTTTTCCGGGCAGAGGTGTTACCTCCCCTCCCCCTCCCAGCTCAGGTGACAGGCTCTCAGGTCTCCCATCCCCAGTGAAACTCACCTGCCACATCCCCAGGTCAACACTCCCCCGTCCCTGCTGCGTCACATCCCCCCTTCGAGACTGAACTGAGCGGGGTCACTCTGACCAGTGACTTGGGGAAGTTCAGGGCCCCCTCTCCGGGACAGCACATCCGCTATCAGGTTGGCACTTCCCTTCATGTGGACCATGTCCATGCCATAATCCTGCAGGAGCAGGCTCCACCTCAGGAGTTCGGCATTGGCTCCTTTCATCTGATGCAGCCAGGTCAGAGGAGAGTGGTCGGTGTACACGGTGAAGTGTCGCCCGAAGAGATAGGGCTCTAGTTTCTTGAGGGCCCACACCATGGCCAGGCACTCCTTCTCGATGGCCACGTAGTGTTGCTCCCGGGGGAGCAACTTCTTGCTCAGGTACACGATGGGGTGTCTCTCCCCCTTTTCATCCTCCTGCATTAACACCTCCCCCAGCCCCGTGTCTGAAGCGTCAGTGAACACCACAAAGGGCTTGTCAAAGTCTGGGTTTGCCAGAACTGGGCCACTGACCAGAGCCTCCTTCAGCACCCGGAAAGCCTCCTGGCACTGCTTGGTCCAGACCACCTTGTCTGGCTTCCCCTTCTTGCATAGCTCAGTGATGGGGGCAGCTATGGCACTAAAGCGGGGCACAAACCTTCGATAGTATCCTGCCAACCCAATAAAGGCTTGGACCTGCTTTTTGGTGTGGGGAGCGGGCCAGTCTCTGATCACCTCCACCTTGGCTGGTTCCGGCTTTAGGCGGCCGCTTCCCACCTGATGGCCCAGATAAGATACTTCAGCCATCCCCACCTTGCACTTCTCCGCTTTTACAGTCAGCCCAGCCCCCTGGAGTCGGTCCAGCACTTGTCTAACCTGGGACACATGGTCCTCCCAGGTCTGGCTAAAGACACAGATGTCATCAATATATGCCACGGCAAAACTCTCCATCCCCCTCAGTAGCTGGTCCACCAGGCGCTGGAAGGTGGCCGGTGCTCCCTTGAGGCCGAAAGGCAGGGTCAGGAACTCAGAGCCCCAGAGGGGTGATAAAGGCCCATTTCAGCCGGGCATCTGCATCCAGCGGCACTTACCACCATGGACCTTACAAAGGGCTACTGGCAAGGTATCGAGCTCCTCCCAATTTGTCTAGGAGCTCATCAGGCCTAGGCATGGGGTAGGCATCAGATACAGTGATGGCACTGAGTTTCCGATAGTCCACCCAGAACCGGATCGACCCGTCCTTTTTGGGGACCAGCACCACCGGCGAGGCCCAAGGGCTGGCAGATGACTGGATCACCCCCAAAGCCAGCATGACCCAGACCTCTCTCTTTCCAGGTCCTGAGCAGTTTTCCCTGTGACTCGGAAGGGGGAGCATCTTATCGGCGGGTGCGACCCTGTCTGCACCCAGTGGACAGTCAGATTAGTGCGTCCAGGCTGGTGGGAAAACAGTTGTCGGTACGGATGCAGCACCCCTCTGATCTCAGCTTGCTGGGCAGGGGTTAGCTGATCCGAGAGGGGAATTGTTTCCAGGGGGGAACCAGCTCTGGTCCCAGGGAATAGATCTACTAAAGGGTCATCTCCCTGCTCCTCCCACTGTCCACACACGGCTAACACCACATTCCCCCTGGCATAATATGGCTTCATCATATTCACATGGTACACCCGGCGGTGGTGCGCCCGGTTCGACAGCTCCACCACATAGTTTACCTCATTGAGCTGCTTGACGACCTTGAAAGGGCCCTCCCAGGCGGCCTGTAGTTTGTTCTTTCTCATGGGGATGAGAACCATCACCGGATCCCCGGTGGCGTAGGCACGGGCTCGCGCCGTGCGGTCATACCAGACCTTCTGCTTCTTCTGGGCTCTGGCCAGATTCTCCCTGGCCAGGCCCATGAGTTCAGCCAGTCTCTCTCGGGAAGATCAGGACATACTCCACCACTGACTCTCCAGGGGGAGCGGCCTTCCCCTCCCACTCCTCTCTCATCAGGTCCAGGGGGCCCCTCACCCTCCTTCCATATAACAGTTCGAAAGGCGAAAATCCGGTAAACTCCTGGGGTACCTCCCTGTACGCGAACAACAGGTGAGGTAAGTACTTGTCCCAATCCTGTGGGTGCTGGTTCATAAAGGTTTTCAGCATCATCTTTAGCGTCCCATTGAACCTCTCCACCAGCCCATTGGACAGGGGGTGATAAGCTGAGGCCCAGTCGTGCCGGACCCCACATTTCTCCCACAAGCACCGGAGCAGGGCCGACATGAAGTTGGACCCTTGGTCTGTCAAGACTTCCTTGGGGAACCCCACTCGGCTGAAAATGGTCAGGAGCGCGTCTGCCACGGTGTCTGCTTCAATGGAAGCTAAGGGCACTGCCTCGGGGTAGCGGGTGGCAAAATCTACCACCACCAGAATGTATTTCTTCCCCGACCGGGTCGTCCTGCTGAGAGGCCCCACGATGTCCATGGCCACCTTCTGGAAAGGCTCCTCTATGATGGGCAAAGGTTTCAAAGCCACTTTCCCCTTGTCCCGGGCCTTCCCCACCCTCTGACAGGGGTCACAGGATCGGCAATACTGCCGGACCACGGTAAAGACCCCGGGCCAGTAAAAGTTCTGTAGCAACCTCTGCCGGGTGCGCCGGATTCCCTGGTGCCCTGCGAGGGGGATGTCATGGGCCAGGTACAGGAGCTTGCGGCGATACTTCTGGGGGACCACCAGCTGCCTCCTGATCCCACAGGACTCCACTTGCCCTGGGGGAGCTCATTCTCGGTACAGGAACCCCTTCTCCCACAGGAACCTCTCCTGGCAGCCTCTCCTCATGGTCCGTACCACCCTGAGGTCGGCCAGGTCCCTGAGCTTCCGCAAGGAGGGATCTTTCCTCAACTCGGCCTGGAACTCAGCGGCTGGGGAAGGGATGGGGACCGGTTCCCTCTCACTGGCCGGGTCTGAGGCCTCAGACTCTCTGAGCCGTGCCCCTCGGCGCTCCCTCCCCACCAGGATAGGGTCCTGCGCCTCCGGTGTGGTACCCTCCCCAAGGTCAGGGTGCAGTGCCCCTCACCGGCTCTGGCTACGGGTCACAACCAGGGCGGTGTGGGGGTTGCTTGGCCAGTCCTCTAGGTCTCCCCCCATCAAAACCTCAGTGGGCAAATGAAGGTGCACCCCCACGTCCTTGGGGCCCTCCTTGGCCCCCCTATTTCAGGTGTACCCTTGCCACGGGCACCTTAAATGGGGTCCTGCCCAACCCTGTCAGGATCAGGTAGGTGTTGGGCACCACCCGATCTGGAGCCACCACCTTGGATGGGGCCAGCGTCACCTCGCGCTCGTATCCCAGTATCCATTGGGCCTTCCGCCCATCCACCTCCGGGGGAACAAGGCACTCTCTCCAGAGGGACAGCCCCACGCCCACCCTGTAAACCGAGCACCCCGAGTCCAGAGCCTCCAGCCCTCTGGCGGAGCTGGCCTGGGGTACTCTTCCCTCCCAAGCAGGTGGTAAACTGGCAGCCCCCCTTGCCTGGGTCATCTTCCCCTCGTCCAGCTGGGTCCCTACCCAGTTAACCCTGGGTAGGTTGGTCTGCTCAGCCTGTCCCTGAGCCTGGGGCACTGGGACCGTACGTGGCCTCTCTGGCCACAGTGATAGCAGCTCAGGTCACGTTGGTCCCCTCGAGCAGGTCGGAGGGGCCCGACGCCAGGCGTTCCCCTTGGGAGGGGGTTCTCCACATTTCCCCGCTTGGAGGTCCCATGGTGACACTCTCTGCATCGGGGGGGGGCCTGTTCTTTTGGGACTCCTCCCGGCTACCCCCTGACCGACTGTTCACAAACTCGTCAGCCAGCTGCCTTGCGTGCTGGGGGTTCTCGAGCTTTTTGTCCACCAACCACAGCTTCAGGTCGGAAGGGCACTGTTCATACAGTTGCTCCAGTATGATTAGGTCCAGCAGGTCCTCTTTAGCTTGGGCCCCAGCTGTCCACTTGCGGGCATACCCCTGCATTCGGTTGACCAGTTGTAGGTAGGTGACCTCAGGTGTTTTACGCTGACTCCAGAACCTTCTCCGGTACATCTCGGGGGTCAGCCCAAACTCACGGAGCAGGGCCTCTTTGAACAGTTCGTAGTCCCCTGCCTCCGGCCCTGTCATCCGGCTGTACACCTCCACGGCTTTGGGGTCCAGTAAGGGGGTGAGGAACTGGAGCCTGTCTGCAGGGTCAACCCTGTGCATCTCGCAGGCATTCTCAAAGGCCGTCAGGAAGCTATGTCCTCCCCCTCCTTCCGCTGGGCCAGGAAGCACTTATCAAAGCTCTTTGCAGTCTTGGGTCCCTCCTCACTCACCACAGCCGGGGCCCCACTGCTCCTCAGCCTGGCCAGCTCCAGTTCATGCCGACGTTGCCTCTCCTTCTCCTCCCGCTCATGCTGATGTCGCTTTTCATGATCCTCCAGCTCCCTCATTTTCATCTCCCTCTCCCATTCCAGCTGCCTCTGCTCCAGGGATGGGGAGCTCCGCCGGGAGGATCCCCTGCTGGCTGCCGGGGTCAGGGTGCCCTCGGTATTCGCCGGGCTTCCCCCAACCCCTCCCCCAGGCCTAGGTAGGAAGGGTCTCGGGATGTCCTCGGCAGTAGTCTGACCCCTCCCAGCCCAGTCAGGCCCCAGGGCCCACGCTGCATTCACTGGGCAGCTTCCCTCAGGGACAGGGATCGGATCATCTAAGCGATCCCTCTCCTCCAACTGGGCAATCAGCTGTTCCTTGGTGGACCTCCCAATGCGCAGCCCCCTCTGCCTGCACAGCTCCACCAGGTCGCTCTTAAGGCGTTTAGCGTACATCTCCCTGCTGGCCACTCGCAGGCCTGGGCAGCTTTCCACGGTTTCCAGGAAGAACCCCTAGTGTGCCAGTCCTTCTTGAGGTCACCACCTCTTTGCCAGGGTTGAGCTGCAGACTCCTCCCCCCCCGGTACCGCTTGCTGCAATTCCCCGGGGGACCCTGTTACTGCAAAAGTCTTTCTCTCTGGTCACACACTCCAAGGGGTTAACCACCCCCTGAAACCATCTCTCTCTGACTCTTCAGCACGCCTGGTCCCCGTCAATCCCCCTTCGTTTTATTGTTCCCCAGTCACTTACTGCAGGAAGCGCCGTTCACGGGATGCAGTAGATCCCACCTCTACCACCAGTTGTCACGGAGTGTGGGGGAGTCTGCGGCCTACACCCCTCTTCCTGGGATTCACTGTGACTCTCAGCCAGCCAGTAAAACAGAAGGTTTATTGGACAACAGGAACACAATCCAAAACAGAGCTTGTGGGTACGACTGAGGGGTCCTGGTTAAGTCTTTCTGGGGTGGGGGTGGGGGGGCAGGGAGCTTAGACCCCAGCCCTGGGGTTCCCTGGGTTCTACCACCCAGCACCAAACTGAAACCAAAACCCCCCCAGCAGGCTCCCTCCTGCAGCCTTTGTCCCGTTTTCCTGGTAGAGGTGTTACCTCCCCCTCCCCCTCCTGGCTCAGGTGACAGGCTCTCAGGTCTCCCATCCCCAGTGAAACTCCCCTGCCACATTCCCAGGTCAACATTCCCCACTCCCTGCTGCGTCACAGGGGTTTACAACCAGAAGGGACCAGGAGCTCAGAGCTTCACATCGCCCCGACACTGTAGGAGAAGCCTGATGATCTCTGGTGACTCCTGGCTTCACTGAATAAATGTGGCACATCTGGAAGGTGGGGGGGAATACGTGCCTGTTCGCAGGGGACGAGGGGGATCGGCAGCGATTCAGTCAGACTCTGCTGAAAGGCAAAGGATTGTGACTGAAGCCATGGTCCACACCAGCTGCGATGCACCGAGATGGAGCCAGACAATTCCCTACACAGAGATTACACTGAACTGGACAAAGCATAAGCCCAGCCCGGCTCCCCACTGCTCAGACCAGGGCAGATGGCTGGGATGGGACTTGGACGGTATGCTCCCTTGGGCGGTGCACAGTGGGCCTGCATCAACCATGGGCCTGGCTTGGGCGCTTGCAAGCGGCAGGAGAGATCACTGAATAGGGGGAATCTCTCAGTTCAGCTCACATGTGGGACAGAACTGCAGAAGCACTCTAGGAGACAAACACTGACTGAGCAGAGATCTTGCAGGTTGGTACGGGACATTGCTAGAAAATACAGTGGCAGGGGCTTCACTCAGCCCAGGGTGTGGACTCTTCCCCCTGCTTTGAACCTCCAGCTGCTTCAGTTCTAGTTCCTCTCGGCAGAGCAAAATTTGTGGTTGCTGATGAAGCCTCAGAGCCTGCTTCTCCCCTGCCACAACTTCCCCGAACTCTGGTGAGTTAAAGTGAGAGGAACCAGAGCTCTCAGCCAGGCGCTGCTCTGCTCCATGGCCATTGGCACCAGCTGGGCTCCCAGCCCCTTGGGGAGCGTTATTTGGCTGGAGGTTTGAGTGATGGCACTTGTGGGGGTGCAATGCTTAGCACCAGGTACGTCTCTTAGGGACAAGGGGGTTTGTGACATTGACAATAACTGTGACCGTATAGATCATTGTTGCAACAAAGGTCCTATAGTTGTACCACATCTTGTACAAAGGAGGTCAAGTAAGGTGTCTACAGCCAGGTTGTAATTTGCTGGTTATGATTATGCTGTCTGTATGTGTGTATCATTTTTGTATTTGAAATTACAAGTACATAGCCAATATTTATATCTCAATGTGTTTGACT
Organism: Caretta caretta; assembly: GCF_965140235.1. Lineage (NCBI taxonomy): Eukaryota > Metazoa > Chordata > Testudines > Cheloniidae > Caretta > Caretta caretta. Next base: position 18,796,043 of record NC_134230.1, read on the forward strand.
CTAAGTAACCTCAATGAAGCATTTGGTCAGCTTCTTGAGAAGGGACTATTCTCAATAAGTGCCCAATCAAGAAAACAAACACTTAGCTGACAATGAACTTTGGGAGACACCAATCCACATCTGAGCTTTCCTGGGAACGATCAAAACTAACATGTAAACAATGGTGTCGGCTTGCAAAAAGCTGAATCATTCATGGACATGACTTGCCCAGATGGCTACAGACTCCATCTTGTTGCTGTGACTTTGCACAGAAGAACAAAGGGGTTTCCGCCCACAAGAGAGAGACTATAAAAGGCCCTGGAAGCCTCTCCATTTTGTCTTCAGCTGGCTTAAGAGATGGCCTCTTCACCCCAAAAAGATGCCTGAAAGAAACTGGGACAAAGGACAGTAACTACAGGGGTGTGAGCGATTGCTGGACCCAGGCCATAAACTACAACGTTGGTCTGTAAAGGATTGGGTGCAGACTAGGAAGGAGTCCAGTCTGTGGAAGAAGCTTATTGGAACATCCCTGAGGGTGATTTACCTGTATTCAGTTTCATACTGTATTTGTCTTAGACTTCCGTATTTTGTTTTATTTTGCTTGGTAACTTACTTTATTCTGTCTGTTATTACTTGGAAATACTTAAATCCTACTTTTTATATTTAATAAAAATCACTTTTGTTTATTAATTAACCCAGAGTAAGTAATTAATACCTGGGGGAGTAAACAGGTGTGCATATCTCCATCAGTGTTATAGAGGGCGGACAATTTATGAGTTTACCATATATAAGCTTTTTACAGAATAAAACTGATTTATTTGGGGTTTGGATCCCATTGGGAGCTGGGTGTCTGGTTGCTAGAGACAGGAGCACTTGCTAAGCCCTTTTCAGTTAAGTCTGCAGCTTTGGGGGCATGGGTCAGACCCTGGGTCTGTGTTTGCAGCAGGTTAGTGTGTCTGGCTCAACAAGTCAGGGTTCTGGAGGCCCAAACTGGCAGAGAAAACTGGCTCAGAGGTAATCTCAGCACATCAGGTGACAGTCCCAAGGGGGTCTCTGTAACCGAACCTTTCGCAGGATTCACACACAGAAGGCAAAGGGCAGGTACCGGGCAGGAGTTCCCTGACAATGCTGGCCAAGGAGCTGGTGGCAGAGAGGGATGGAGAACAGGTCCAAGGAAGGACAGGGCCTCAGGACAGGGGCTCCCTCCAGTATTTTTGTTCAGGAGACACTGGGCAGTTCAGGGCTCATCGCCCTTGATCACTGAAGGGAAGGCAGCTTCTGATATGGTCTCCCACAGTATTCTTGCCAGCAAGTTCAAGTATGGGCTGGATGAATGGACTATAAGGTGGATAGAAAGCTGGCTAGATTGTCAGACTCAACGGGCAATGATCAATGGCTCCATGTCTAGTTGGCAGCCAGTATCAAGCGGAGTGCCCCATGGGCCTGCTTTGTTCAACATCTTTATCAATGATCTGGATGATGGGATTAATTGCATCTTCAGCAAGTTCGCAGATGACACTAAACTGAGGGGAGAGGTAAGGGTAGGGATAGGGTCCAGAGGGACCTAGACAAATCGGAGGACTGGGCCAAAAGAAATCTGAGGAGGTTCAACAAGGACAAGTGCAGAATTCTGCACTTACGATGGAAGAATCCCATGCACCGCTACAGGCTGGGGACTGACTGGCTAAGCGGCAGTTCTGCAGAAAAGGACCTGGGGATTACAGTGGACGAGAAGCTGGATGAGAGTCAGCAGTGTGCCCTTGTTGCAGCCCAATATGCCGTCTGCCTTCTTGGCATTAGTAGGAGCGTTGCCAGCAGACCGAGGGAAGTGATTATTCCCCTCTATTCAGCACTGGTGAGGCCACACCTGGAGTATTGCATTCAGTTTTGATCCCCCCCCACTACAGAAGGGATGTGGACAAATTGGAGAGAGTCCAGCGGAGGGCAACGAAAATGATCAGGGGGCTGGGGTACTTGACTTATGAGGAGAGGCTGAGGGAACTGGGGTTATTTAGTTTGCAGAAGAGAAGAATGAGGGGGGATTTGCTAGCCACCTTCACCTACCTGAAGGGGGGTTCCAAAGAGGATGGATCTAGACTGTTCTCAATGGTAGAAGAGGACAGGACAAGGAGTAATGGTCTCAAGTTGCAGTGAGGGAGGTTTAGGTTGGATATTAGGAAAAACTTTTTCACTAGGAGGGTGGTGAAACACTGGAATGCGTTACCTAGGGAGGTTGTGGAATCAAATTCCTTTGACATTTTTAAGGTCAGGCTTGACAAAGCCCTGGCTGGGATGATTTAATTGGGGATCGGTCCCGCTTTGAGCAGGGGGTTGGACTAGATGACCTCCTGAGGTCCCTTCCCACCCTAATATTCTAGGGTTCTAATGGCAGAGTCTGCAGCATGGGGAGCACCCAGAGCCCTGGCTGCTTAGGCGGCCCCCAAAATAGAAGAGGCAGCACCTTGGGTCTTTGCCCCACCCCATCTCTTGGTTTCAATCTGTGCAGAACAAGCAACCTCCTCTGCCTCTTGCACTGGGCGCTCCACTGCCATCGAGCCTCTTTGGGAATCGCCACGCCTTGGTGATAAATGCAAGTGAAGGAAGGGGAGGCAGGAGGAGATGAAAGGCAGGCCTCCCTTCCCGCTCAAGCCCCATAGCATGGTGACAGTGGAAGCCCAAAGCTCCCCACATTTCCTGGGAGTTGGATCTCACGGAGGAGCACGCAGTTTCCAGGCAAACTGGGCCCTGGTTTCACATGAGCTTGGGGAGTTGATGCCTTGGCCAGGAGACCTTTGCCAAGCTTTGGGTTTCTGTGGGTGGCTTGGTGATCTTTACCCACTTCCATCTGGAAAGGTTTTGCTTCCTTCAAACCCCCAGTCTCAGCACAAAGGCAAGGGGGCCAGGAGCTGCCCATGGAGCAAACCTGAAGGAATCTCTGCATGAAACTCCAGCCGCGAAGCCAACCTGAGTTTCACCAGTTGTAGCATTGTTATGCAGCACGGTGTGGAAGGAAAGCGCTGTGAAGTTTGCCAGCATGTAGTGAGGGAGGCTTCCTGAAATCCCTGGGTGAGTCAAAGGGAAGCTGGAAAGGGGATCTCCACAAGACACCAAGTTCAAGTCCATTTGCGTGGCAAGCCCTTTGTCATGGGAGGTTAAGAATTTGGGTTATCAATCCAGCTCCCCAGGGTACAAACAGGCCCTGAGTCACGAGCAGTTTATGTACAACATGGGAAATTCTTATCCATTGAGGTGACAAGCGCTAAATATTTTAGCTCTGTTTTTCAAACCATTTTCTGGCTGCTGAGCTCTGCTCATTGGTCCTAGTGCTTCCTGTCCCATGACAGACGCCTGGTGACTAAAGCCTGGGGCACTTCAAAGTTTACGTCAAGCCAGCTGGTTTCCTCTGAAAGGCTCCAGCCGCTGAAGCGGATTATTTACAATCTGGGATCAGCAATAAAACTTCTTTGTTTTAATAGTTGCATTTGCAATTGCTCAGGGACCAGTTAAGAAATTCCCGCATGTGTCCTGACCAGAATGGGAGCTGAGTTATCCTCTTCTGTGATGTGTGCGCACTCACAACGAATCTAGTGTCCTGGATAGGCCCAGCGGTCTAGGATGTTTGTATCCAGGAGTCAGAGATTTACCCAACACCATCACCATCTTGTTGGATGCTGATCTTCCGAGCGTGGCTGGGAAACGGGTGGAAGAAAGCAACTCGTGCACTTGTGTGCGCTGCAGGCAGGACCGGCTAACGCCTTCCCTTCTTTGGGGGGAAGGTGGTAGTGGAAATAGGGAGATGGCTCTAAAGTTTTGTTCTGATGGAACAGCCCAGTGGCATGTCTGGTACACCCAGGCTAACGGCCTGACGAGCGACGAGAGGGAAGTTCAGAGGGTGCACTCAAATACGTCGCAGCTCGCAGGGCCTCAAACACCGGCCGAGCAGGGAAGACACTAATGAGCTGTGATACATTTACCCAGCCTCTCTCCAGCTGGAGTGTTCCCCAGACAAGTGCGTTAGAGCTAGGGTTGCTAGGACAGTGAGAGATGACAGAGTGATTCTGCTTGCGATGTGGCAGGGGGCTGCTGAGCCGTTACCAAACCCTATTTGCTGTCGAGGGAAGCCGGCCAGGTCTTAACTGGGTCAACAGACTCAAGAGGTCCCAGCAGCTCGTGGAGCAGGTGCAATCAGACAGTCCCAGGAGATGGTCGAGTCTGTCTTCTGACCAGACAAGAACATTCTGCAAGGGACAGCGCCGGTTGTGCAAACGGACAACTGTGTGAACCACCACAAAGATCTTCCTCTCTATGAACCTTTCACTGCTCTCACTTGTGTGTCTAAACATACTGCTCAGGGCCAACCCCAGCCCTTCCTCCCGCCTGCCGGGCACAAGAAATCTGCGCCGAGAGGGGTTGTGCTGAACAGAGAGCGATCAGATACCAAACAGGCAGCAATAGGAACAAACACTTAAGTACTTCCCCATTAAATGAAACATAAGCCAGCCATCCACCGTCACTAAACAAACCATTAGCATGTAAAGCAGTTCATGCACTTCGCCAGTGGTTCCAACGTGGTGGGCAGGCCCAGGAGAGCAGGACGTCATTCTTCTAGCCTTCGCTCCCATCATGTGCACAGGGCACCTTTCTGCCTTGAGTGCTTCTAGGAGACACGCACCTGCCAACCTTCGGAGGTATCAGCTCTGTGGCTGGACAAGGAGCTTATTCCTGGAACCTCCATGCAGAAGAGACCTGCCTGAATCATAGAATATCAGGGTGGGAAGGGACCTCAGGAGGTCATCTAGTCCAACCCCCTGCTCAAAGCAGGACCAATCCCCAATATTTGCCCCAGATCCCTAAATGGCCCCCTCAAGAATTGAACTCACAACCCTGAGTTTAGCAGGCCAATGCTCAAACCACTGAGCTATCCCTCCCCCGTGGCCGGCTTCTGAACGTTCCTGAGAGCTTGAGGCCACGCAGGAGAGCTCAGCCCTGGAACAGTGACTGCGACAGCTGGCAGGAGGGGACCAGAAGAGCAACGGTAGGAAGCCCCCACTAAAGCCATGCCACACTCAGTCTCCTGGACTCAGCGAGCCGCTCGGATGAGGAGGAAAAGCAGAGAAACCTGGTCATCCCCGAAGCTGGGAACCTCCCTCATTGCAGCCACATGCCCCAGCACGAAGGTGCAAAGGGTGCTAGCTGGAGAGGATCACTGGGCCCGGGTGGTTTGGCCACCGCTGCATTCCCACAGTCACCAGCAGAGCAGTCGGGAAGCCCTGCAAGATGGAGACATTCTAGCAAATAGACTCCCCAAAGACAATGGGAGCCTGGACTCCCTTGATTTCATGGGTAACCCTTCTGCCAGGGGTGAGAGCAACGGCTGGGTCAATACCTAGGGGTTCCTCTTAACACCCAACACAACCAGCTTGAACCCCAGCCAGTGACCTGGGAAAGGAGCCCCTCCCCCAGCACCTCACAGAGATGATACCACCCCTCGCGCAAGCACCGAGGCCAGGTACAACACAATAAAGCTCTTATTCAAAGGGAAAAGGGGCCCCCAATGGTGATCTGGGAGTACACCACAACACTCAAAAGCACGTGACCACAGGCAAACAAACACCCAGCCCACAGCACGCTGGGCAGTGCTCTCTGCCTCAGTTTCTCACCTTGCAGGGTGAAAATCCAACAAACGAATGTCCCTCAATACACCACTCCCCAGAGCAATGCCTCTGCTGCTGACCCTCTGCACCTGGCTCACAGCTGCCATGGGCTGTCTCTGCCACCGCCAGTCTGAGGTTCCATGCTGAACCCAGCTCTCAGGGAGAGGGGAACCTTGCCGCCGGTGCAGCTTCTGGGTGGCCTTTTGCTGCAACGCTATCCCCATAGAAGGCCCAGGGCGAAGCCCCCAGACCTGCTCAGCAAGTGAGTTCAGCTCAGGAGAACTGGGATCTGCCTGCGGGGGTAGCTGAACTCACTGAGTAGCCCAGTTCAGCTGCCCTTTGCTTGTACAATGAGACCAACATTTCATTACCCCTGCATGCGAGTACTAGAGTGCTCGTAACTCAGAACCAGCCGCCATTGATCCTTTGGGCTCCATCTGCTGGGCACTAGGCAGGGCAGGTGTGTCTATGCAGACAGGGCCTGTTCCAGAAGTCTTAATACCCCCCGCTCGTCATTAGCCATCGGGGGAGAGCTCATGCAGATGCTGTGTATCCATGCAACGAACCGGGCCCTCAGCATGCTACAGGCTCAACGGGGACCCTGAGTTGTCAGAATAGGAGGCGGCAGCCCGAGTTGGGAAGCATCTGTGGGTTCATGTGCTGGGGACTTGCAGCTGGCTCTTGCATTGTGGGCAGTTAAAAAGGTTTGGAAGAGCAGGAACCAGCCACGGGGCCACCTAGAGGCACCAACTGGGCTTCACACGGCTCCTTCTGAACTTTGACAGCCATTGGGTTTCTTTCAGCTGGAAACGGTCTCGTAAGAGAAGACTGTCTAGTCCCATTGTCACCTGTCTCCAGTCTCTCCCCACTTGCACCGTGACACACCAGAGCTGCAGGAAAGTCTCCAGGGAGGAAGCGGGGGCAAGAGAGGTGGGGAGGGGTACAGCATCTGCAAAGCAAAGGGTCGCGGCCTGCAGTGACCCGCACCAATTGGAAGGTGCGTGTTTTCAGCAGAAATGTTTGCTCCAGCGCCAGCTATTTGCTGTAGTTTCAGTGAGAGGAACGTTATTTTCTTTGACTCTTGGGGAGGTTGCACAACTGGCCTCAGAGCATTTATTCAAAGCCTGCATCCGAGTGCCTCAGGCCTAGCAGGCAAGATGCATCTCTGGCAGCGGGATATATGATGAGCATCCAAACACAGAGATATTAGGCTATGGCATTGTCTCTCAAGGGAAAAGATAGGGCCCAGGAAGTTTAAAACCAGGCTGGACGAAGCCAAGGGAAGCTGTAATGCAGAGCTGTGCATGGACTTGCAGAGGAACTAGACCACCTACAAGACCTTTCGCAGCTCAAATGTCCATGATCTAGGACTTCAAAGGCCTCTTTGAACTCATTTCTGAAAGCGTGAAAGGAAAGAAAATAGAAAATGAAGGGACTATGCCCCATGTTTGTATTGACCGGGCAGAGAACTTGGGTCACATCAGTGGGCATTTTGCCTGCAAGACCACCAGAACTGGGCACTGAAGGCAGATGTACTCTACTGCGCTTGTCTGCACTCCCTCCCCCGTGAGAGCCGCGCCTGATGGACAGAATTCAGATGGAAGCCCACCCTTGCACTATAGTAGCATGTACACACTTTAGCGCATACTCAACGTGATGCCCTAAAGAATATTCTAAACCCCAGGCTCATGGGGCATCACCCTACCTCCTCCTGAGGAAGGATGTTTCAGTCGAGGAATAAAGTCGTTTTCATGTAATGCTTGAAGCCAAAAGTAGTGAGGCGAGTAACATACAAGAAAGTCCACGCTGCCAAGAGGCAGGAAGACTGTGCTTTGCCTAACAAGACCCCAGATAAGCCTCATGGGCTAGACGCAACTTGGCAGTTTTCTTGGTCTTTTACTGTCCTGTGGATTAATTTACTGGAGGTGGCTTTAGCAGATTCCCTAACTATAATTCTTCTTTAAAACCCCCACAAATTAAAGAACATCTGAGTCTGCAAACTGGTTAGTCTCCTTCACTGCTTGTGAACCAGACTAGCAAAGGGTAGAGAGGCCCTGCCCTCTTGCATAAAGCCGAGAAAAAAGCAGGGGGTGTTTTCACCTTCTGTCCAGAACTATGCGTGAAGAATTAAGGTTTGAGAAACAGAACATTTCTTCCTCCTTTGCCAGCTTGGGAGACAGTTACATTGGAGGTTTTTCTAGCACTTGCTCAGTCATAATGAATCTCCACAATGGAATCCTCGCTGACCTTTAGGCAGTTCTAAAGCAACCAAACAAGATGAATCAAAGTGGGTGCTAAACAGTTTTGTTCCTGCTGCAGCAGGAATCTGTCTGCTTTCTTTTCCTTTCCAGCAGGTTGACAGCGTTTGTCCAAGACAAAGCTTACGCTTTTTCCAAGTGGAACATTTCTCACTTAACCGCACTAGCCATCAAAGAAATTAACTGTACAGTAACCCCAGCATTCCAGGTCCGTGCAATGCAGAGGAGCATGCTTGAGCTTCCAACCACCAAAAATAGAAATCTTGTCTAATGTGTCCCCTCAGCTGTTGCCTGAAACCCCTTTCTGCTATTAACTCCTTCACATGGGAAGTCTCTTGCAGCCACAGTCAGCAGCGAACATCCTTCCTGGGCTCTGACTTCGGCCAGGACTGCACGAGAAGGGGTGCTGCACTGTTCCAGCCCATCCTTAGGCTATGCTGTTACAGGAGGCCTTCACTCCCCATCCCCAGGTGTTACTCCTTTTGGGCCTGAGCAGTTAGCCAGCACTGGGGGTGGGGGTGTCTTACAGGCTAGAAGTGGATGCTTCATTGTATGCAATCTGATTTACTTCCAAAGAATGCATACAAAGGCCTGATTTCTGCTGTGTTCAGGGAAAGTAGACAGCAGGACCCAGGTTCAAGCCCCTTTCCAGCCAGCCCTTTACCCAAAAGGTCTCTCAGGGTCTTCCCTAGTGGTCTCTTTAGCTTGCCCCTTTCACAGATACCCCAATCTCCCCCTTAGTTATCTGTCATCACGGCCCAGCCACTGCCCAGGCTTGCCAGGCTGGGCCGGGTCTTGAGTGGAGGTATCCATTGGTTCGGCTATCCGTCAGGAAACACAGGGACAGTTAATGAGTCTCTCCCTTAGCTGGAACGGCTGGTGCTTCATAGAATCATCGGCCCACTCAGCCTCCGGCGCTGCTCAGCATAACAAGTCATCTCTCTCATCCCATCTTCCCAAGGATCTGGCAATGCTGAGAGCCCCCCACAGCTGGCTGGAGAGCAGCTGACAAACGCAGCCCAGGCAAGGCCCGGCTGATTGGGATAGGGATGCACTGCCCATTCTAGCCCTCTTTCCATTGACCGTGCTGACACTCCCCCATTTGTCGAACTGGTACGAAGTCTCAGGACTCTGTCTGACCTGGCACATAGCTAGGCTATCAGCGGTTCTCAACAACTGGTCCCCGGCCTGGTGCCGGTCCCAGAGACCTCCGGGACACGTTCGGGAAGGCAGCGAGCCAGTCCCTGGTATCAAAAGAGTTGAGGGACACTGGCCTAGACAACCAGACCACATCTGTGGAGAAAGGTCATTGTCCACTTCTGACCCTCTAGGAAAGGCAGCCCCTCCCTCCCAGACAAGGACCCGGCCCCAGCAATCCATCATCTCCAGGTCACTGTAGCACTGTCTGGGGCCAAAGGTGGAAGCCAGGCAGAGGCTCCGGATCATGCAGAACATGGCAGCCAGCCCATCTCCTTGATGGGAGATGCTGCCATGAACACACAGGCTGGGTGCAAGTCTGCTTCCAGGGCCTGGGCCAGATCTCCCAGAGCCATCAGCAGGCCAGCACCCAGCTACCTCAGCAGCCAGGAGCCCCCCCAAGGTGGCCGCGCTCCTTTGGGATGATGCAGAGCACAATGCCCAGGAGTAAGCATGAGAAAGCCAGAGAAACTGCTCTCGGTCACGGCAGCTCGACTGCAGAACCAGCTCCCAGGGGAGGTCAGCACGGCCCAGAGACCGATCACCCACTGGCCGTGCTGCAGGCCCCTCCCATGAAGCTTTCCCACTGGAGCCAGAACAGTGGGAGACGGGAGGAAGGGAACAAGACAACTAGCGCATGTCACAAAGCACCGCCTGCTTTGCCTGGGAAGGGAGGAGAGCAGAAGACTCCAAGTCAGCCAGGCTCCCGGCCACAAGGATCTATTTACCCACAAGCACTTGGCCACTACGGTTATGCTGCCGTTTGAAAACCCAGCGACAGCCTCAACCACCGCAGGCAACACTAGGGAGAGCTGTGGTGCTTTGGACCAGTCCTGTGGTATATTTTTATTGGGTACGTAACCCAGCATCTCAGGTGCAGAGATCACCAACTGTAACCCCACGTGCAACAGCAGGGTCCCTTGGGATGAGCAGAGGATGGAGCCAGGAGCGGAGTCTCTGCATTTCCAACAGGATTAGCCTAAGGTGACATACTGCGTCTATTCTGCAGCGCGTACACACACACGGCTTACCCATTTCCATGGCTGTGTTCTGCTACTGAGTCAGTGCAAGGCAGGATGCAGCATTGCCTGGTTCATTTCTATGCAGAGACTCCAGTCCAGAGCAGACTGGGTAGCTTTGGGCAGGGATTTTCAAAGAAGGGAGGCACCTAAACCCCACAGAATTGAGTGGGAACTCAGTGCATAACTCCCTTAGGCTCCTATGAAATCCCAGCATGGGCCCCATGGGCTGGCATACCCTCTCCATCCCCACCTGACAACAGGACAATCCATGATGTTTGAATATTGACTCCTGGAAAACACACAGATAATCATCTCATTCTAAATCCAGTCTAACTGATTAACAAAACAGCTGTTCAAGGCTACATGTCAAGTAAGACTGGGGGATCCAACCCAACAGCCAGGGAACAATATAACCCATCATCCACCGCAGTCCTTGCAGCTGTACCAAGAGGTGATGCAGAGTGAGTGAGCTGGTACTGCCAGGGGGCATGCTGTCTCTTTTCTAGATGTAACAAGAGCGCTCCAGTCCCCAGCGACATCAGGCTGGCACCCTTCCACCAGCAAGAAATTCACTGGAAAGAATCAGACTCCATTCAGAAGTTGGAGCCGATAAAGAGCGTACCCTTAAGTACCAGGGCGGAGACAGAGACACACGCCTGCAGAGGGGTGAAGTATTTATATTTCAGAGAGGACAGGAGCCAGACAATGAAGGTACCTCAGCGGCGTCAGTAAAGTAATGAACAGGCTGTTGAAATGTCACTGCACAGAGCCAAGAAAGAGGCAGAAGTGGGAAATGTACAGTCAAAGCTCGTCTCCCAAGGATGAGCTCAGGAACACTCAGCCCACTGGAACAGGAAGCAAATACCAGGAATTCCTTTCCAGTGCTTCAAAATCTGTCAGTCATCTGGCTGAGCAAGGGATGGGGCCAGAGCCAGTGGCCTGTGAAACAGGACCGGATTGCTAGGAGTGAACAGCACTTCAAGCACTTGCAGGCTAAACTCTGTTCCCTGAGGCATGTGCGCACACATACCTCCAGGAACGGGTTTATCAGAAGCTGGGGACCCAAGGAGGCAGGAAATTCCAGCCATTCCCAACTCCAGATCCTATAGCTGTATTTGCCTTATTGACGTCTGGGGAGCCCTTCTCTTACATTGCAAAGAAGGTTTGCACCCTTTGCCTAAGGTCAGCTTTGACTTGCAAGCCAGTGGAGTTTAATAAATAAACCCTCCTCAATAAGAGCCGCAGCTAACAGAATAAAATCCAGCAGGAACCAATGTGCAAGGAGTTCTCCCACTAACTCCCTGCACCTGCTGTCTAGAAACCTAGTCAGGACGCACTCCAAAACTCCAGGTAGTTTCCCAGCTCGATGCCCATCTTTATTGGCTTGCTATTGGGTCACTCCTTCCTCAGAAAAGTGTTCTGACTTCAATCTGACCTTATCAGATCTAGTACTGGGACATCATTCCAGAAGCAACACCTTGCAGGAATGACGTATCACTTTATCAAGTAATTTAATTAGAGTGATCTCTGCGTATGCACAAGTTAATCACAGGTTTCAGAGCAGCAGCCGTTAGTCTGTATCCGCAAAAAGAAAAGGAGGACTTGTGGCACCTTACAGTGTGTAAGGTAACACCCATTGTTTCATGTTCTGTGGGTATATAAATCTCCTCACTGTATTTTCCACGGAATGCATCCGATGAAGTGAGGTGTAGCTCACGAAAGCTTATGCTCAAATAAATTGGTTAATCATAGAGTACCAGGGTTGGAAGGGACCTCAGGAGGTCATCTAGTCCAACCCCCTGCTCAAAGCAGGACCAATCCCCAATTTTTGCCTCAGATCCCAAATGGCCCCCCTCAAGGGTTGACCTCACAACACTGGGTTTAGCAGGCCATTGCTCAAACCACTGAGCTATCCCTCCCCCCTCTACAGACTAGAGTTGCAAGATGGTTGAAGGATCATTGCAAGATGGCCGTGAAGGATAAGAAAAAGTGTTTTAAACTTTGGCAAGCAACACTCCAACAGCAGGATTTTCAGAAGTATTCAAAAAAGTCAAAAACGTAGCCAAGAAAGAAGAGGCATCCGCTAAGGCTAACGCCATGGAAGGCTTATATGCCCATCTTGAAATGATTGGCAAAGACCCGCGATGGAAACTAAAGACACTGGTAAGATCAAAGTAGAAATACATTACCCAGTGGGAACCAGTGGGGAAGTTACTCTGAAAGGTTTCTGAATGAGGAGACTCCAAGAGAACCATGCTGTAGGAGAAAACCAAACAAGGGACTGATAAGGTCAGTCCTAGAAGCAGCAGGGAGGCATTAAACAATGAGAAATAAGAAAGCTCTCAGCCCCAATGGCATACCAGAAGAAATACCTGGAGCAAATAGGTGTGAAGATATTGAGACAACTGCCTGGTCACCTCATGAGGCATGAGAAGATGTCTACAGAAAGATATTGGTATTAATGTGCTCTAAGAGAAAAGGAGATGTACAAGGTTGTGGTAACTACTGCAGCATTAAACTCATACACCACACAGCAAAGATCTGGGAGAAAGTTATTGATAAGACTATGAAGAGAAATAAAGGTCAGCGACAATCAGTTTGGATTTGTGCCAGGCATGGCAACAACAGACGCTATCTTTGCATTAAGATGGCTTGGGGCGGGGGCGGGGGGGGGGAAGAACAGAAAAGAAAACCCTGCACATGGTATTCATCGACCTTGGGAAGACTCTTGACCACGTTTCAAAATAAATCTGGTGGTGCATGAGAAAGATTTCTGAAGACCATCTCAGACTCATCCAGGACATATGCAAGGGAGGTATATTACCACAGGTTGAAGGCCATGTGGAGACACTGAACAGGTTTTAGTAAGGCTTGGCACATGCTGATGCTCAATGCACTTACAGAAAACATCCAGAGAGTGGCACCATGGCTGCGTGCTTTTTGCAGAGGTGTTCATGGGGGAAAGCAAGGAGGAAGTAGAAGATGATTTCAAGATGCAAGTGCACACTTGAAAGAAAAGGGCATGACAATCAGCAGAACTAAATTAGTATATGGTCTGCAGATTTGAGGATATCTTGCAGAGAGACTAGACCAAATTTTGTGGGCCAGCCATTCCAAAGGTAGAGAAATTCCAATAACTGTTTGATAGTACAGGATAATGGTGAACTCAAACTTATAAGCAGAACTGGAAAGGCATGGACTAAAAAGGGAGAGAAGTGAGAAGAATGATCTGCGATAGGAGAATGCCTATCACATTGACAAGATCTACAAGACAGTAATTAGGCCTTCACTTTTGTATGGCTCCAAATGCTGGGCACTGAGAGATAGGAGCAGATCTTGAATCCAGTGGAAATGAAAGTGTTAAGATGGATGCTTGGAGTTACAAGGATGGACCATGCTCAGAATGAATGAGTCGGGAAGTGTGACAGTGGTACGAGCTGCGGAAAAGCTGAGGGAATCCAGGTTTAGATGGTTTGGGTGTGTGAAAAGAAGATCGGAAGAGCATATAGAAAACAGGGTGTTAAACTTAGAAGTGGAGGGTAAAAGAAGGGTTGGAAGACTCAAATCTAGATGGATGGACAGCGTACCAACATCTGTGAGTAGCTGGGGAGTTGCTGAGGCACTGCTTCGAGACAGACCGGAATGGAGGAAGATTTGAAGAGCTGACCTCATATAGATAGGACTAAAGCTAGAAGAAGTAGCTGCAAACTAGTGATTTCCTCTCCAGAGCACTCCCAGTAACCAAGTATTTGGAGGAAACTGCTGACATTCTCCATTACCTACTCTTTCACTTGCAGCAAGGGGAAGTAACTTGGACAATATATGATGAACTCATTCAAGGCGGTTTGTCATCAGCAACCCACAAGAAGAGACCAGACTGGAAGCACCTAAAAGGTAGGTCACTAGCAGAAGTAATACAGGCAAATGGGTAACCTCAAGACATCTCAGAAAGAGATGTGGATAGAATTAAAACAAAGTGACCTAGTGCAAGTAGTTTGAGAGACTCTAAAGGGAACTTCAAAAGATGGATATTTTTATGTGCCCCAAACACACTCATTTTTAGCTGTTGATCTCAAACTGCTTTACAAAGGAAGGTGAACATCATTAACCCATTGTACATATGAGGAAACTGAGGCACAGGCAGGGGAAGGGACTTGCCCAAAGTCATGCAGCAAGTAAACGGCAGAATAGAGCCCAGACCTGACACCCACCAGGAGTGGAGATATATGTGAACTTCCACTGTCTGTATAAATGAAGCGCATACCAGCCCAGAGGCTGGTGTGTCACTTTTTCATAGATCTTGCAAAAGGAAGAGGCAAAGTTAGTCAGGCTGCTAAGAAAGGCACGTGTAGGTTCATTGGTACTCGGTTCTTCCATAGCACCTTTTATCCAAGGACTTCAGGGAGTCACAGACAAAGGAACCCTTGCAACACTCTTGAGAGCTAGTTAAATCTGCTTCCCATGTTACAGAGAGGTCACCATGGCAGGGAGAGAGAGACCTGTCCAGGGCCAGAGAGCTAGGGAGAGAACCTACATATCTTAGCTTCTTACCTCTGCTGTAACCTCAGCTCCTCTACACTGAGGCCTTGGGCACACACAGGGAAGTCCTAGCAGACTCACCAGGGCTAACCTAGTAACCCTGACCAGCACTAGGATTTGCCTGTGCAGGGACAGAAGAAGTGATGTTCCCAATTGCTTCTAGTTTCTTGTGTAACAGATCTGCACTGACTATGTCTATTCACCACCACCACCTGGCTCTTATCTTCAGATCTCAAAGTGCCGTACAAAAAGGCAGTCAGCATTCGTCACAGGGATCTTCGTAACAGCTAGAGATTTTTCCAGCTTATGACGTTCTTCAGGCTGAAAGCAGTTCACTTTCCAGACAAACCGCGGTAGCCCTTGCGTTCCTCCCCACGCCTGTGCTGTGCTACCGGAAGAAAAAGGCACTGCTGCCATGGATTCCTGGGGAAAAAAGCGATTTTCACATAGTTGGATGGTTCAGTCTGGCGAGTGACCCACCCTGTTCTCCAGTCAGGCCAGCAGAGCCTGCTTAGATCGACCACAGGCTGGATGTAGGCAACATTAGCTTGTTTTAAAACACAGAGCTCGGATCTGGTGCATAGACAGCTTTCCAGTTAATGGGACTTCAAAACTGGCACAGAGTGGGGAGGTTCCAGCACCTGTGCCTAACCTGGGTCCCTGGATTAGCTGTACGTTAGCACCATCTAGTGACTTTAGCACAACATACAAGCTATCACCGCTGGGTCTACAGATTAACACCCTCCTCCCCGTCCACCCCCCAAAAGCCTCCACCGTTTGGTGGCTGCTGGGGCAGCTCCACGTGCGGCTGCAACGGTGGCAACGCTTGCATGGATCAGCTGTAGTGTTGGCTGTCATGTTGTCGAACGCTGCTCAGATCACGCCAGAGGTAAGAAGGCTGGTGACCTGTTTACAATAATGCTCCCACAGCTGGTGTGGCTTTAGTCGGAATCAAGAACAGAGCTCAGGGCAGGCAAGGTTTAAAGGAGGATCTGCCCATTTGGTCACCTGGAGTCCTCAAAGTTTCCAGCGTTAGCTGTTTGTTTTCAAGAGGCAGTTGGAGTCCGTGGGCAATTGGAGGTAGGCATCTAACCAATCGTTTTATGAGCATCTGCAGTTCTTCTAACAGGCTGTGCAGCCTCCACAAAGATGTTACTCCAGGACTAGTTTGTCAGATCAAGTACTCTGAAAAAACCTGACCAAAAATTATAGCAAACCAACGACCAACCCACCCACTATGGTGGCTTCTCAGATTTTGGTAAACTCATTGTGAAGAATTTGAAGCCCAAAGTAAGAGCCATATTTAAATTCACTGTGTCTAGTTTTTAGTCATGCCTGTTTCTTGAATGCATGCTTTGCAGCATACTCTTAAATTCAGCTTAAGAAAAGGTCTGTGGTAGATGGGATGAGCTGGAGCTGTGTCTCCTTAGAAGTTTCACACACTGCGTATTATTTTGGGATGGTCCCACACTTTAATTTCAGACAGGAGTTAAAAAGGCGACTGACGCAAATCCCTTTTTTTCCCCAGTTTCCTGCCACATTAATGCTACTGAATTCATTTTGTGAAGCTCTTTGAACCCTGGCAGACAGGCGATATGGCTGGCCTTTGTGTATCCTCTCTAAATATCTGTCTAGATATGCTAGACAGGGTGTCTAATGTTACATTCAGTGGTATTCTTTGACATGCAGAACATTATCTAGGTATGTATACTGCACTCACCGTGAGAGGTTTACAGGAAGATGGGAACTAACAGGTGCTCAGTGGAGATTAGTTGTATTGGTAGATATAGCTAAGAGGGGTCAGGGTCTGTTTAAAACATTATCCTAGGAAAACTAAGGCAGAGAGATGAATCTTCATCTTTGGGCCAAAGATGGAGATTTGTGGACGTTCCAAACTTGAGGAAGGGAGCTCCAAAAACCTTGGGTCAGCTGCCAAAAAGCCTCCATCAAGTCATTGCCTTGTAAACAAACAATTCTCCTAATTGAATCAATACATCACATCAGTTGCATAACTGGATGTAATAACTAGAACCTCTGCCTATTGGTTCCTGGGATCATCAGTCACAGAGTGACACATTGCAAGTATCAGGCTCAGAACTGTGCGACTAGATTTCATCTGCTAAGATTTCATGCTTGCTACTCTTACCATATTGATCCAGCTGCCAAACCTGTGCAAGAATCTTCACAATACTCCCCACCCCCCTGAGGGGAAGGACACTACGCTGGCAAGTAGCCACAGGAGGCATTTTAACGTTTAGAAAGTTGTAAACAAAAGTAAACAATTTTTGCTATGTAACATGCCAGAACCATTTCTACAGATCCCCAGCTTTAGGTCCGATATCACTCCCTTGTAGACCAATGTAAGTTTTCTGAAAAGTCCTACATTACACAGCGCCTAGAACAATGGGGCGCAGATACTACTGTATACACAGAATGATACTTCAAAGCACTCTTCCCCGTAACACTGCACAAAAACCTAAGCTATGCAATGGAAGTTTAAAAACCAAAGTGACTCCAACCATACAAGAGGGCATCCCAGAGAAAGCTCCGCAAGCGTTTGTTCAAGAACACTACACAGCAAAGGATTAACTCGTTTTATTTACTTTTGAAATATCAGTTTTAAATTTTCAGTTACAGAGTCCAGTCTAGCAATGGCAAGCCGAAAGTGTGTTACTGTTTGGTCATTACAATACAGCCCTTTTGTGACACACGGGATTGTTTGGTTTTACAAGGCACTGCAAGAAAGTACGGAGAAAAACAGAAGCCACAACAAATGTATAACTGTAGTTCCGATAAGCACACTTGGGGGAGAGACGCTTATCTGATCACAATTAACAGAGAAGGTTCAAAAGTGCTCATCTTGAAAGGCTGAGTGATGCTGCAAATGCATAAACAAGAGACGTCTGGACAAGAGAACATGATCTGAAGAAATCTGACCAATAATTCTGCCAGTCTGCTGAAGACCAGTGAACAGCGAGAATGTTGTGTGTGCAAGTGCACTTATACCATGTAGTCTGCTCTCCCTCCCTAGGCCTGGATGTGTTCTGGGAAGGTCTTCAGAGCTCAGGTCAATGCAGAACTTCTCTGGAAGGTACTCAGATAAAGGGGACACAGACAGGTGGTCAGTGGTTTCTCCCAGTTACAGGTGTCCAGTCTTGCCTCTTCCCTCTGCACCCACATGCAAATGGCTCATCTATCCCCATGCACCAACAGGCTGCATCCCCAGGGAGCAAAGCCCAAGAAAAGGCACTCCCTGTTTAATCAAAGTTCATACAGGCATTTCAATAAGCTGGTGCAATACAAGATCTGAACCTGTATTTAAACAGCCCAGGGTTTAACTTCAGGGCAGTGTATAATTTCATTTCCCATATTTAATTCTTGTCTACAGCAAGACACCTTGCATTTCATTTTGTTTTAAAATATTTCTTTAAATAGAAGCAGTCTCCATGTTTCCATAGGGAGCGGAATTAAGCCCAAGAGTATCCTGTGGGTTTAATTTTTTTGGATATAGCTTTGTTTCTGCTGTGGAGATTCAGTGAAACTGCTGTTTATTTTTACACTGATAATACAGTTCTTTACTATGTCAAGCTGCAAATACTAGTTTTGAAAGGAAAAAGGATATTTCTTCACTGCAAAATGTTAGTTAGGATTTCCAGTAAATGCAATGTAACACACTCCACAAGATTTTTATTAGGGGTGTGTGTGTATATATAAATATAATGAGCGATTAGGGGTATTTGATGCAAGCTTTTCAATAAAGTTTTGAAAATATAACAAAACCCAGAATAAGCTAAATTGAATGAAGCCCTATCAAACTGCCCCGCACCCCCTGTATTTTACTGTAAACCAGCTTTCTACAAACCAGAAGTGAAACAGTCAAAGGCGCTTGGAGGGAAGCTGCTCTATGGAAGCCTATTTGAGAAACACAAATTGATTTAGAGCTATTGTGAATTCAGCTACAACATCCTTGTTGCAGGATTCCTAAACTGAGAAAAACTGAACTCCATATGTGAATATAACACCAACGTGCCTGTTACTCTCCATTACGTTGCGCCTGGACAGGTGGTTTTCAAACACTGCAATTAACTCTTAAGGGAGCCCAATACTGTATCACAAAAATGCATGGTTAGAAAGATTAAACACACTTATGCTACAATTTAAAACTGATTCACAGGTCACCATTGGCCTGGTGGTGACAGAATACACTCAGGTCGGGAGTTTATTTTGTGGGATAGTTCCTCTTTTACACAAGGCTGTCACCTGCCAGATTAATCGCTCTTTCCCACCTAACCTTTCCCCACTTGGGGTCCAGCCAGGTCTTTGCACAGCGCTTTCTTTATACAGTTCATATCTAGCTATGCTTGCGTGTAATGTTTCACTGAATTACATGTTCAGACACTGAGGATTACTGGTGTTCTATCATTTAAAAAAAAAAAAAAAGATACCAGGAGGCTGTAATATCAGCTAGAGCCCAGACCTGGAAGCTCCTGGGTTCTTATCCCAGCTATACCATGGATTCGCTATGCGACCATGTCCAGGGTACTGTTTGCCAGTTGAGTGAGGCACAGAGAGGTTAACACCATGTGGAAGATTAGGCAGACAAAAAAAATTACACATCACTTAAGTCTAAATGCTACATTTGGGACAATTTATAGTTCCCTACTTGACTTATTATAAGCCAAGCACTTACAGTACAAATCCTAAGGCGATACAGAGACATTGTCATATATCAGACCCTGGCAGCAGCCAATACCCAATGCTTTTAGAGGAAGAGCGACAACCCTCCACACTCTGTCATGCCACGCTGCATGGCGACAAATCCCTTCGACGCCAGCAAGCGGTCAGTTTAATTTTTATTATTTTGAGTTTACATGGTACCAGTGAAACTGGCCACAGAGCCAGCCCTACCAGCAGCAATGAATTGCAAACACTGAGCTGCATAAAGTGGTATTAATTTTTTTCATTCTAAATGTACTCCCTTTAATTTCACCAAGTCTTATAATTTTGAACCCCCTCAACCAAGTCCCCTCCTTGTAAAATTGTTCTTTCCAGGCTAAATAATTCCAGTCTTTGCAGTCTCACATCACAACCCTTCTCAATACCTCTAAACCATCTTCATTACCTTTTTCAATCTTTCCAGAGGAGGCAGCCAATGCTGGACAATACTCCACATAAATGCGAGACATGGATATTTTCTTTTTTTTCCATATATCACTCTTTTTCCAAATGCACTCAAACACAAATGGCTGCTGAGCCTTGGGCATTGGTCTTCACTAGTACACCCACAATGGCTCCGAGTCCTTATTTTCAGAGAAGCCTTCAAGTTCAGAGTCAGTCAGTACTTCTCTTCCCTGAGAGATAATGGACATTACAGCGTTTTTATTCAAGCTTAATTTCTCCTGCCACTATGGTCACCAATCCCTGAATGAGTTTGAGCGCATCTGGAGTTTCTCAAAAATCCTCCATAGTTTTTATTAACTGAAGCAACTAAGTCTCATCCATAAGTGTCACCAACTCCTTACTCATTTCCTCCCACAAGCTGTGAGTAAGTACATAAAGACACACAAAAAACCTGCTCTCATTAAAACAAAATCCACTGAGCTCTCACTCAGTTTCTCAGCAAAGTGTTAATATAGACAGTGCTGCAATGACTTACTAGAATTTCACACATTTTATAAGGTGTACTAGTTATAGGTATCAATTTTAACTAACCCTCGTTTTTTGTGTTTCCACATTGACTTGCTAGTTTGAAAAATTCTGTAGCTGGCAATGGATCTCCCAGGCAAAGTTCTATTAATTAATGAATTGAGGATGAAGCAGGCAGCAAATATTACACAAGACAGTAACTAAAGTTTTTGACCATTTGTATGGTGTAATTCCAAACAAAATAGGTCTATATTAGGGAACACGAGTTAATGGGGTTAAAAAAAATTCAGCAAAAAACCCACAAAAGTATTTATTTAGGTCAGATTTAAACAAAATGAGTTTAATGTCAATTTAAAAAAATCACTATACAAAACTTGGCTAATAAAGTGAGAAACCAACTCTTTAAAGAGGTGATCAACTACTTATTCTCAAAACAAAAGATAAAATAAATTATATTTTCTAGCAAATAAAACTGATCCCATGAAGCTTTATAAAAGCAGACTGTGAGGAAATGCAAACAATTAAAAACACTGCTCACAACAAAGCGAAGCTTATTAGTAGAAATAAGAACTTTGACACAGACATGCAGAGCTCCCATCCCACGCTCCCACTCTCAGAAATCAGTGAAGTTTTTCCCTCAAAGAAGGATTGCGGGAAGGGACCCAAAACGCATTTCTGAAAGGGTGCCTGGCTGGGGAGACTCCACTGACTGAGCAAGCTAATCCTGAATGCAGTTTTATCCTCTAGAAGACACATCCCTCCTACCTTCTCTGTTCACAGAACTGGACGCTCCTCCTTCCACAGTTTTATACAATATATTCCATTCCTATACTCGAGTGGATTCCACCGAGCATGGTGCAGTATCAACACTAGTAGGGGGCTCTGAGGCTGACCATCTGCAAACTCCATAAGGACTATCTGCACTCAAAGTTACAACTGAATGTTCAACAGGAAGACGTTGACAGTGTCCTATTTAGAACTGGAAACGTTGACCAAAATGAGACAAAACTGGTCAACGATCCAGAGGATCGGAGCTGCTCAACTTCCCTTACTGAATTAGGAGGAACGTTCAGCAGACAGGTGGCCCACACAAGCAGATACCTGCCAAGATGAACCAATAAAAGTTTCTGTTTAGGGGCAGCCTTGTCTGTGACTTTCTGGGGACATGCACTACAAGGAACATGGGTTTGTTGATCTGCAGCCCTTTAGGAGACCATCCCATGGAGTTTTAACTCTACGGTCCTTCTCTCTCATTCAGCTGTGGAATTCTGCTTCAATTTTGTTCATAGCCCAGGAATCTTTAAGTGGAAATTAAATGGTTTCAGAAATTATGTATAAGTCAGCTGCTTTATTTAATGGAATATATGAATTCTCTCTTTTGAAGAGGTTCAACAGTTAAGATGCATTTTGGTGATCAGAACTGCTTACCAATAAAAGAAAACTGCAAGATTACCTCCACTATTCACAAAAATGAGTAAAATCACCAATATTTAAACAAAATATTAAATATAATAAATTACTAAACCGAAAATTGTGATCTGACCTGTCTGCTGAAAGCCTGACAAAGTGCTACTCTGCATCTAATGCACATGAGAGACTATACATTGACTTTTAAAGCAAGTTCTATCAGAAAAGCTGTGAAGAACACATGAAGCTATTTCCCCAGAAAACCAATCTTAAGTAACTCAAAAGTGTATCTGAAGATCTCCATGCACTAGCTTCCCAAGCAAAAGAGTGGTCTTAATGCAACTGCAGACTCTCCAACCTCTGGCATGCATTCAGATGCTAAGTGGTATTTTCTGTCACTATACTTCCTGGTTGGAAGTCGCAGTAAAGTGGCAGCTCTCATTTTGAGATTCTGTAGTAGAACCGTTCATAATTAGAGAACTTAAAACATTAACAGATATTTCTAACAGGTTTCAAAACATAGTTTAATATCTATTTTAGTAAAAGTATTAGACTAGTATTAGTCTTATTTAAATGGTTCCCTAAAAAGACATGCTAGCTAGTACCAATTTAACTGTTACTTTTGTTGTGACATTACGTACCTTTTACTTACATCACAATTTAGAGTCAAGGTCACATACTAGCAGTTCAAAGACCTTTTTGAATCTTGGCTAGAACAGAAGACCCATCTTGCCAAGTGCTGCCTTTGGAAATTTTGCAAGGCAAGCGACACTTCAGACCTAGCCTCAATGGCACAAATGAAATCATCTCACCAAAGAGAGGTCACATGGAGACCACCCAGAAATGCCCCTATGGAGTGAAATTCTAAAACACAAGTCTCAGTTTATACATGATGAGAAGGGCTTTCTTAAAAACTGATAGAATGGGGCCAGGCCCACAACACAGCTTGTACGGAAAGTTTTGCTCCCCAAGAGGATGCTGCAGCTAGAATGGGGACATTATCTGCCCCGATGCGTCATGCCCCCTACAATTGGTTTTGAGACTAGAACAGACCAGTCAGAAAAGTGCATGTTTGCTACCATTGGGGTGAGTGACCCCGGCAGAGAACCCTGGGTCCTGATTTTCCTAGTGTAGATAGATCAAAATTGGTTTGCATTGGTGTAGATAATGGCCAGAAAGGTAAGGCAGTGAAGAAAGACTCGTTTTCTCCTGGCTGTAGGCCACTAAAGGAATTATGTTACTTTCTCTGGGAACTGAGCCATGGGACTTGAAACCAGAGCTGCAGGAGAGTCTCTTTGCAGCAGGAACCACTATGGGGTCTGGAACACATGACTTATGAGGAGGGGCTGAGGGAACTGGGATTGTTTAGTCTGCAGAAGAGAAGAATGGGGGGGGGGGATTTGATAGCTGCTTTCAACTACCTGAGAGGTGGTTCCAGAGAGGATGGTTCTAGACTATTCTCAGAGGTAGAAGAGGACAGGACAAGGAGTAATGGTCTCAAGTTGCAGTGGGGGAGGTTTAGGTTGGATATTAGGAAAAACTTCTTCACTAGGAGGGTGGTGAAACACTGGAATGCGTTACCTAGGGAGGTGGTAGAATCTCCTTCCTTAGAAGTTTTTAAGGTCAGGCTTGACAAAGCCCTGGCTGGGATGATTTAATTGGGGATTGGTCCTGCTTTGAGCAGGGGGTTGGACTAGATGACCTCCTGAGGTCCCTTCCAACCCTGATATTCTATGATTCTATGTGTATGTGTACGTGTACAGCACCTAGCCCAGTGGAGCCCCATGGGGGCCCCAAAGGCAATAGAGATAATAATGGAAGCCGTGGTACCTTCTGGTCATTCCTTCCCGGTGCCCCAGGAGAAGCACAAACACAGAGCTCAGTGCAGGAGTAAACAAGATAATTGCAACTCTGGGTCTGCAGTAAGGGTGGCATTGGGTGGGGCTGAGTGCCTGCTAGCTGTGGGGTGGGGTGGGGTTGCCTTTCATTCACATTTTAGCATATTTATGTCTATCTCACTAGGAACCTTTTAGAGCACACCAGCAGGGTCTTCAAGGGACAGCTGGAGCACAATCCACTAGATGTCCTTCTTCCAATCCATAAACAGAACAGACATTTACAATAAAATAAAAAAAAAGTACAGAGTTGGTTTTAAGGTATGGGGGCAGGGTAAGTTCTAGCATTGAGGTTCTGGGAAAAGAGACCCCTGTGGAAACAGTGGTCACTAGCAAAGCTTTTCCAACCGCTATACGTTTTATTTTATACACGTATGAAACGATGTGTTTCGTAAAGGAGGTATATGGTTAGTCTGAGCAAGGAAGGTGGTATTAAGAGCACAATAAAAATAGTTTTTCGGAACTATTTGGTGTGGGTTGGGTGTCTCCCACATACAAAAAGCCATCCCCTCTTTGTACCTCAAGTGCTTCCCATCAAATCAAAACCATGTACCCCTTCTGTTTGCAGCACTATTAAAGTCTTAACAGACGTCCACACTAATGCACTGGTATTTTAGGACTGGCAAAAAGATTCAGTGTCCCTCTAAAACAATTATAAATGACTCCCCATCCCGAACAAGAACTGTTTAAAATATAAGCCCAATCTTCTATGCCAACTGCTTATAGCTATAATTTTACATTAAAACCTTTTTTTTTTAAAATCAGTAAATCTTTTAAATTAAGGACTTCTAGTCAGAAGGTGGTATCAACAATTCCCTGCACATGAACTCTGATTCCAGGTGTAAACCTTTTCATCTGCACTGTATTAGACTGCTCAATAGCTGTCACTTGATTTACAGATATCCTCTGTATAAAACACAGCACACATTTTTCAGCCACTTCAGGAAATAAGTAGTTACAGGTGGTTTAAAAGAAAGACTTGAAATCCTTTCTTGCTTAAGATGAAATTCACACAGGAAGAAAAGAATGTCACAGAATTGCTGGAAGTGGAATTAACTTTCATTCTAAAGTCTCTGATTCTTTTTCTGTACATCTCAGACAGGCTGCTTCCCCAGTACTTAGTAGTGGGGAATATTGTGGAAGTGCAACAGTAGTAGGACTTTTGCCCAGCTTCAGTGTTCATGGCGACAATTGATTTTGCCTTCAGAATGCTCCAAAACATCGAGCATTTCTTCTATGATGGCCTGTAGTGCCCGACCCAGCTGTGCTGCAGTATATGGTTTTCCCAGTGGAGGCACGTGAACAAATGCAGACCTGCCGTGGCTCTGGTATAAGGAGGTATAGTAAGTGAAATCACAGAGATATCTGTAATTAAAAGAAGTTTGTTTAGTGATAAGCAACAAGTACTGTGAGCAAATGGATACGAATAAAATGGAGCGTGGGAAGCCCAGCACAAATGGCTTCTGGTGATTAGCAATGGAAAGCGGCTACAGGAGAAGAATGGTTACATTAACCCTGTATTGGCTTCAGTTATTGTCTCGGCAGCAGCCAAACAGGTTTCAGAGTCTTTCATGTCATTCCCATGCCAGCTGTTCTAAAAATACCAAATAACTTCTCCCCAGACAACAAGACATCACTTTTGTAGTTGCTTTACCTGAAGAGCATTGAGGAGATGGCCTTTATTAAGATAGCGGGATGTCACAAGGACCAAAGACCCAATTCTCTGCTGTCCTACACCTTGTGTAGTTACTTACAGCTGTGCACAGTGGGTTAGAATGGTGCCAACTGAGAGAGACACATGCATGGAAATAAGGCTGGCTCAAGAGGCATAGTTGATTGCTAACTTCAGTGTAACACTTTAGAAGTAAGTAATAATTTCATAGAAAGGATTAAAGCATTCCTCTGCACTGCAGACAATCTGTTCCTAAGCATTTATAAGGCCTCAGTGTTCTATTTTAAACAACTGATGGACATGAGCAAAATTAGCATGTTTCTAATTAAGGAAGACAGAAGTGCCCGCAAGCGCTTCAGTCTAACATATTTATCTTCTCGACACCCCTGGGCAGCAGGGCTGTTGTTCCCCATTTGGGGGACGGGGATCTGTGGTACAGACAGACTAAGGGACTTGCCTAAGCTCATATGGGAAGCCTGTGGCAGAAGAGGGTACTGAACTCATGTCCCACAAATTCCAGGCTAGAGCCCTACACTCCAGAACATCCCTTCCTTTGGAACACTTTTAAACAAGGAGGGGAAAACATGCAAACATTGAAGAGTTTATAGCTTTGCTTTCTGTAAGGAAAGCTGAAGTGGAGAATATCAAAATGCAGATATTTCAGAAAGTCATTTCAAACAAATATTTCAGCAATTCTCTGAATACATTTTGTTAAAATGAAGGAGTTATTTTTGCTATTCTGGGAAAAAGTCATGACAATGTTTAACAGTAAAGCAAAACCACACGATAGCTGTTTCTGCTGCAGCCAGATTGCATTTTTGGTTTAACCCAGTTTCAGAAACTCTACTCCCCCAATAAGAACACTGATAATTATCTAACTGGACTTCCAGGAAACACAAGGTAAGTGCCCCCAAAACATCCCACAGACAAAAAACCCAGCTGTGATAAGAGCCTTCAGTTGCATCCAACATGTCTGGCTACTACAACATTTTAATGTATCTCAGTTCCAGGCCCCGGGGCTTTGTTTGTTCTGTGAACGGTGGATAATATTCTGGTTTAAACCTAGGGATAACAACTGTTGCAAGATCTCCAGATAAACATTCTTCTTAGTTTCTTTTTCCATTAACACCACAATAGAAAACAAGTCCAGTTCCGATGCTTCACACAAAACTGTTAAAATGGAGTTAAGGTTGAGAGTGCATATCAGTATTTTACCCTAAATTACATTACAATGATGTTTCAATTATAAACCTAGGAAATTCACAGTTAAGGTTAAAACTTTAAATGCAGACACATTCAGATATGGAAATACAGTTAGGACATCTGAACAACCTTACCTCTGTCTTCTAGTGACACTATGCACTAACCACAGGCTTAGGAGTATGACATTTTCTCTTCATAGTCCCAGATTAAATTAAATTCGTTTTAAAAGACAAATTAGGATTTCTTTCCCCACCCCCACTCCCTGGGTGAAGGGATGGAAGTGCTGACCCCATTAAAAGGGAGAGGCTCAGAAACTGTCATCCCCATTAGTTTAGCACAAATGGAACATACACCGCAGCATGAATCGGTTTCACTACTGATCATTATGATCCTGTACCTGCCAGCATCCTTGGATATAGTAACCGTGACATCAAGTCCCAACGTTGAGACTCTCTTGCAAACTGCATCCATGTCAATAATTGAATCGATGCATTCTGGGCCACCTTCTACACAACACTGAGAGCCTGGGCAGAAACGGCAGTTGTCCAAGCCTTTGTATCCTACGTTATGCCCACATTTTTCCAGTGTTACGGTTGTAGCCATACCTGATACACCCACATGAACCACCAACTGCAAAGAAAAAAAAAACCAAAACAAATTAGTTAGCTAAAATTGGTGGTGGAAGGGAAGAGGAGAGGGGGAAGACAGTAACCCCTGGGGCATTCTAATGCTATGCTGATGGGGCCACATTAAAACCTAGAGCGTTCCAGTAGAACCTCAGAGTTGCAAACACCAGAGTTCCAAACTGACCAGTCAGCCACGCATTTTGTTTGAAACCAGAAGTATGTAATCAAGCAGCAGCAGATACCGCCTCCCTCCCACCCCCCAAAAAACCACCAAATACAGTACTGTGTTAAATGTAAACTACTAAAAAAATGGGAACGTTTAAAAAAAAGATTTGACAAAGTAAGGAAACTGTTTCTGTGCTTGCTTCATTTAAATTAAGATGGTTAAAAGCAGCATTCTTCTTCTGCACAGTAAAGTTTCAAAGTGGTATTCAGTCAATGTTCAGATGTAAACTTTTGAAAGAACCATAATGTTGTGATCAGAGTTATGACAACCTCCATTCCCGAGGTGTTCGTAACTCTGAGGTTCTACCGTAGTTCACAAGCCAATGAAGTCTTGGGTCCAATGCGAAACGGATTCTACTTCTGTCTGTCTAACTCCTAGTGAGAGTTTTATTTCACACCAGGCAAAAGGAAGGTTGGCATGAATGACAGAATCTGCTCGGGAGAAGCTTGCTACTGGAAGAGGCAAGGTGGCATAGATTAGTCCTAAGGTGCCTAGCCCTAGCCAGCCCTTTTCAATGCCTGTCCAGCAACCACTACTGCTGGGCAGTGCTCTCCATTTTGAGGTGTAGAATTCTTCAAACAAAAGCGGTGCTTTGGAAACCATGGACTATCCAAAGGCCCCTGTATTGACTTTATAAGTGTTCTATGTATCTTTATGGGCTGCCTAGTGATGGCATTCCTGGCTAAACGGGTAAGATATAGGTTTCCTGAAGCAACCAAAGTACTGGGGTGTAATCAGTGAAAATTCCCAATGCTGAAACAGAGCAGGTGATAATGCTTGTGGCAGTTCATCCCCTGGGAAATAGCACTCCAACTGCTTTGAGTTGGTTCAAGGACCTAACAGAGAAAGAACTTGGAGCTGTGCAAGATGTCAGCTCTGGCCTGGGCAGAGGACCACAGACACTACTTGTGAACTGACGGGCATGAAGATAGGTCTAACAGAATCAGGTCCTGCAGGAGGACCTCAAGTATTTTTGAATCTACCAGCCCTTCCATGTGAAAGATGGGTGATCACCTGGTAGGGCGGGCATGCATATAACAGGTTTGTTTCTCAGATGCGTTTTCTCTAAAATGATTTCATTCTGAACACACAGTACTTGGCTTTATGAAAGCTGGCTAATCACTGGATAGCTTTGTCATTGCCCTTGAGAGACTGGAACTACAAGTGATGAGCTGAAGTCAGATCTGTGGAGGTAATTAATGAATTGTAAGGATCTGCAGCCCAGGAGCAGATTGCATGATTCTGCCCTGAGAACAGTGGCAGCTAGAGGCTTGAACCCAAGGCGGGCTGCCCTCAAGGAGGCCATGTAGACATCACTCATGCAGGGATTCGGGAACTGACACTACTAACCAGGGCTCTATTTTAAGCTGTATAATTGTCCAAATTCACAAGTTTCTGTCAAAAGGAAAGATCTGTCAAATCAAAATTTTAAATCAAGATACATCAGAAGTTTGATTTTGCATTAGGAACATCAACCCATGGTTGTAAGGATCCGTCAGTTTATGATCATCTATTCCATCTTGCTTTGGATTTTACTCACTTGTGGACTGTGTTTTTTCCACAATGCAGGAATTAGTCTTTGTACTGTTTGGTATTCAACTGGGATTTCATATACATACAGATCCACACCATCTCCCAAGCCAAGCTTCTCCAGCTCCTAAGAACAGGAAAAAAAAGTAAATATCAAAATATCAGACATTTATGCTGGAAAGTCTATTGCTGGGCCAGCCTTCAAGTGTGCTTTATGCTATCCTGCAGGAAAGAGCTCAGTCTGGCTTCCTTGCCTCTGGACAGATGGGAGGAGAACCACCATGAGGTTTCCAGTGCCCAAGTTAAAGTGAGACAAAAGAAATGACCTTTCTATTCCTCCTCTGTTGGCCATTGGTAGAAGTGACACAGCATTCCATTAGCAAGCTCTGCACCTGCCCTAAGGAGAGGCTCTCTCCATAGCAGTTAGCTGGGCAGGGGGAAAGCAATCATAACTGGGCTGAAGGGACAGTGAGAAATTATCTTTCCATCAACAATATTAGAAATCCACAGATAGGACCTTTTATCATACAGATTCTGACCTATGCAGAAAGTTAAATTCCTTAGTTAAACCCGGACAGGTTGCAGACAGTGCCTCACATCAAAAAGTAACTTCATGTCTGTGCCATTTTTCTTAGCTATATTATTTTCAGGAATATGTAAGGATATCTTGCTTCTTTCAAGTGGTTTGCATTATACACAGAAAGCACCACAGATCATGCTATTCACAGAATAAGTCTTTCTAGTCACCCTAGATAGGAAGAATGAATATGCAAGTTTTCATCCTTGCCTGCATGCGAGAAGGTCAGCAACTCCTCTCTAGTGAAAAGTAGCACCAGTCAGATTGCTTTTTTGTTAATCTTTATAGGGAATTACAAAACTCCTCATACGGAAAACTGAAGCAGCATCAGCACAGATCACTCGATATATTTATGGGTTTTACTTTCACTTTGGCAGGATTAAAAATACAGCCTTAAACTTTAACATGGAAAAGGAGTTTATTTGATGTCTTCACCTATACTGTACCATCCAGCATATTTGTACTTAATTTTGCAACAGCGACTTTTAATTTCTGATTCAAATATTGCACTGTCACTCCTCTAAAAATATTGGCTAAGAGTCCTCTGACTGTTTTAAATATTTGGACACTAACTGAATTTCAGTTGAACAAACATCCAGCATCGACTTTGTTCCTACACGAGAGTGAAAATGGCAGTTCTGTGGCATGCTTAGTACTAGCGAACATGATGCTCCGTTAAAGCAGAGAACGTTCAGGTAGCGAGATGAAAGCTAGCTAGGAGATACATCCTGCTGCACTGGGAAGCAGTACCAGAGCCATCACAGCAAGACACAGAAAACTTAGAGCGCTGTGGCTAAATGCGACAGGAACAAGTTTCCCAGATGATTAAACAGTACAAGTGGGAATCTGGTCACTTTAATCCTACTACACAGACAGCATAAATCCCCATGCAATAACAGAGAAATATAACCTTTAGGAGCATTTAAAAATAAAAACTTGGAGCATAAAGACACATGGAAGTGCTTGAGCCACACTGTGACATTCAAACACTTGAAGGAAACAATTGTTGTTTACTTTAGGATTTCAGGTATCTTTCCCCCATTCCACTAAGGAGAGCTGTAAAACACACATCTCACAGGTGTCTAACCAATCAGTACACATACTGCAAGTCTTTACGTGCATTACATTTTCACCATCCCCCTCCCGTAAGCATGAAGGGCTACATATAGTCCCCCCATTCAACCAGTGGGTATGACAACAATTAGTGTTACTCCAAGGCAAACAGACATGGTGGATGCCCAACCTCTTGGTATATCTGACTCCTCTATGTGTCTCCAGACCCAGGCCATGGGACCACTTTAAGTAATGCTTTGCTTGTACTTCTACAGCATCCTTCACTCAAGGATCCCAGGCTTTACCAACAGCTAATTCAGTCTCAAACACACCTATGACACATGGAAGGACAGTAAGGTCCCCATTTTAGAGACGGGGAAATTCATGTAGCAATATGCAACCTTGAGCAATTCAATCAGCATGCTAGTGGCAGAGCCAGGAGTAGAATCCAATTCACTAGACACCTAGCAGAATTTTAAAGACAAAGCCATCCTCCTCCTCTGATCATCATCGGGATAACGAGTGGCTTGAAAATATGTTGTCATGCTTGTCCAAACATGGTTTGGGACAATAGAGAACCCATAAAAACCAATATCCTGATTGCACTAACACTTTAATAACCCCTTTGCTTTAACAGGTATTGTTTCAGAGGGCCCTGCTGTTTCAATATATTTTGGTTTGATAAATTAATAAAATATTAGGATAAATGAGTGTTAAGTCCATTTATTTTATCATTTAGTGCATTGTAAATGTATCCCTTTTGACATGTTTATAAAAGAATAAACATCACTATTTGCACAGCTTTTGGCTCGTTGCACTGAATTTTATACAGGTTTGCTAAGACAGCTACATAGTATTGTTTGTGTTGTGGGACATACATATTTTAAATTGGAATCTGAGTGGATGGTAGAGCTTGGAGTTCCCCAAGAGCTACAGTGAATATCCCTTTACTCATAAGTTAACATGTTCAAAAGCATTCTAACCCATGGTGGTGATTTAACAGTTTTTGAAATGCAAAGGTAGAATGTGACTTCACTGACTACCCTTGAGGTGTTCACTTCTCGTCATATCAAAGTTGTGTGTTTGGGGTTGTGTATGGGAGGGGTATTGGAGTTTAGCACAAAGCAACCACTTTTATTTGCTGATCTGGGCACTACAAAAATGAATTGTTTTTTCCACATGCAAAGTGAGCAAGTCAAAAAAGGAGACAATGTACTGAAATGCATTTTAAAAAAAGGAGTTCCATCGGCTGGCTATGGGGTTAGTTTTAGGAGAGAGCAGAAGGGTGGTTTCTATACTTCTGTAGGATTTGTAGATTTACTATAAATCAATGAAATTATATTTCCACAAACCCATATAGAATCAGCATTGCCGCCGAATTGGACAGCTGGCTAGAGTCCCATCTTCTGACTTTAGAGTATCTGGATTATAATTTTAGTCAAGATTAATAGCCCAGAATACAAACATGTATGCAATCATAAAATTTTTTACAGAATTTATACCCTCTGTGCAGCAAAACAGACTGCTTACTTTATTTTAGAATATTTATTTCAACTTGCAGATGAGAGGAAGGGTCTCAAATATTAAAAAAAGTAAGACATTAGCTGCAACTGAATTCTTAAAAATTCAGTTGAATTTAATCTATTTATTCAAATGCAGGACTAGACTTTCTGCTGTAGTCAAAACTTTGTCCTATGACAACCTTAATCAGACAAACAGAAGCCAGACAGCAGACTATAACGAAATTCAGACCCCAGAGACACACTAACCTTCCCAATTGCCCAGAGGTAGGGAGAAGAGGAAAAAAAAGTTGAGTACCACATTACTTGGTTTGAAGTACAAAGACACTAAACCTGTGGGAGCAACTCAACGAGGCCCTACAAGAGCAGCTTAGTACATGGAGGCTTTAGTAGTTTGGGAGAGAGTAATACTACACTATAATTTATGGCTACTTTTTGCAACATCCTAGTAATAACTGATTCTTTAAAGTTGCACCACTTCATTGAATTCTTTATTTATGCATTATTAAGATACCAGTATTAAAACTTGTATGCAAGTGCACAGGGTAACTGCATCCTCCACATGCTTAGGGAAACTACTAAAGGAAGAAAGGGACTGACTTTGGTTATTTTAAACATTAAGGTTTAGAAATACAGCCTTAATCATTTACCTCTGGGTATTATGAAAGTTGGAAACCCAGACAGCCAGGACAGCTACAGGGTGAAGTGTAACAACTGCTCATAAGCAACACTCACAATCATTCTTTATTTGTACTCCCAGCGTGTCTGTATCCATCTGTCGTCTCTTGTCTTATAGTTGGATTGTAAACTCCTGTGGGTTCTGTGTGTGTACAGCGCCTAGCACAACAGGATCCTGGTCCATGACTAGGGCTCCAAGGTGCTATGGTAATACAAATAAAGAATACAGTTTTATCACATACAGACATTCACGGAGTTGAAGATCACGGACTTCGTGCCAAACAATACTCCAAAGGGCTGTGAGGATCTACTGCATATCTTGAATGTCATTGCTTGCTTCTTCCTGTGTATACAATTGGTTAAGTGAGGGATCCATGCTGACTGAAGACATACATTAGGAGCTCTGTCGATACTAAAACCATCTCAATACAATGAGCAGAGAATCGGGGCTCTAGTCTGGTCTTAGTTACTTCCAAAGTGATACACAGAAGTAGCTCTATGCAAAATGTCCAGAACATTAGAAATCTGGGCCAGGGATAGAAATGGATAATTTAGTGTTCCTCAGAGTAGGCCTGTCAGGTACACAAGAGATGATTGTGCATATCTAGGAGAAGGCAACTAGCCCCAGCTAGCAAGTTACTTGTTTTCTAACCATTAGCTGAAAACCTCGGAGAAGCTGAGTGTGCAAGTTCAAGTTGCCCCCGAGCTTCTCTTTACCTTGTGATTTGCACTTACTCTACAGGTCACCACTGGCCTTGCTGAGCCCAGCAGCATTACAGAGTCTTAGTATTACCTGGCTGAACAGGTCTTGAGCAGCCTCTCCAGTTTATGAGGGACAAACAGGTTTTTCTTTGACACTAGGCCAGCAGGTCATCTCTCTACTTGTTTCTTCTTTCAAACGTGTATGTAGCCAGTGCGGGTAAAGGGGTCCCAGTTTGCCTTAGTGTCTTTTCTCCAGTACCTCAATGGCGCATAGGATATTGAACCTGTCTCTTCTCAAGGGAGTGTTCCCTCAAAGAGCACGTGTTTACTACACTTTTCAATTGCCTTAATAAAACCAAACAGAACTCCAGAGCTCAATGATCTGTTCTCTTGATCTTGGCAGCTGTGAAGTTCCTTTGGAAGCTCTTGTCCCATTTCCAGAGTGGTCAGTGGCACCCCAAAGCAAGGCGCCAGGAAGGCAGAAGTTGCAGCACCAGCATGGAGTCCGTACATTATTCTGAAGCTGTTCTACCGGTGTCAATTCCATTGAGCATTACCACTTGCACTATTCTTTTTTTTTTTTTGCTTCACATAATGATGAGGGGGTTTGGAAGGAATCCTCATATCTTAAATCTATATTGGTTTCCAGCTCACCCAAAATTTCAGTAAAGGGTGGAGTATGCAGGTAGTGCAAGGTGTCACCGTGCACCCCAGAAGTTGCATTTATTTGGTAGCATAATGTGCAGCCTATATTATTGTAGTTTAAGACACTACGTTGAAGTTAGGAGAGGTTTTTCAAGGGGATTCATAAGGATAGACAATAAAAGCGTGCTCGGGCCAGTTTCTTTTAAACTTTTGTGGGAAACTCTGCAAGTACCAGCTAGACCCTTGGCCAGAGGCCTCTTTGAGGTTAATTAGGGAAGGGGGAGGATGAATCCTTCAATCAAAGAAAGAACAGAGAATAGTATTGTTTAAATACAGCTTGTACTGAAAATTCTCTCCAAATCCAGCATAAGGTCTTGCCTGTTTTCCAGCTCTCCTAGTTGATTACTTTTATCTAGTCCTTTATAGTGGAAACTGTTCATAGCTCAGCTATGGTACGCAGTATCTCCATTTATCTAGTTTACTCTATGGTTGATTGCCAAACACACTAGTTTGGCCTCTCTTCTCTCTTGCTCTTCTGCTGTCACCTCTGTTTGGATGCATTCCAGTCTTACCATCAAGATTTCAGTCAGGTGCTTGCTCATATGGTACGTCGGACTTTAACAGTTTAGCCCAGAATGGAACTGGCTCATCAGAAGTGAAACCATCAATTCCAGAGCCCTCAAACCCCAAACATCCTGAGAACTGTAGGAAGGGACACGCACAAGATTTGAAGCCTCTGAAAAAAGGAAGAGATTTACGTAAGCAAGCTCAAAAGCTGAGCTCCAAACCTATACTATATGTTTAGTTTAGGAGCCTTACCACAGATTACACTGGGGAGCATTTTCAGAAGCTGCTAAGAGTCTTCAGAATCTGACTGACTTTCAGTAGGACATAGGCAGCATCTTCATTTGGAAAAAAGTCAGTGCGCATAACTCAAGTTAGCTACCTCCCGGAACAATCCTAGTGCAGACAAGATACTTCGCAGTTTGCGTG
The DNA here is from genome assembly GCF_965140235.1 of Caretta caretta. Lineage (NCBI taxonomy): Eukaryota > Metazoa > Chordata > Testudines > Cheloniidae > Caretta > Caretta caretta. The sequence goes on from NC_134230.1 coordinate 18,831,065, forward strand.
AGTTCCCATGTGAGTTGAAGGGTAACTACAAACTGCCTTGTCAGTACTGGGACTTTATCTAGTTAACTAGAGTTAAGACTACACATCTTTCTCCTAATGGCAAAGGCTTAGGCACTTTTGAAAATGTTACCCATTGCTCTTTAAACAAAAGGAGTGACAGAAAAGTCATCAGCATCCCAGAACTTTACCCTTAGGTCCTTCTTCCCCCTCCACCCCCACAAGAATGAGGTGACCAGTGTATTTTTCTTTTGGAACACACAATTACAAGTAGTGAGATACTTTGTATCACATCTGTTTTTATTACTGATCCTGTATTTTGCTTGGAAAGATCACTGACTTTTAGGTCTTTAGCTTTTCACAAGTTGATACACAGTTAAAACATCTATTCCTGTGCTTTTCTGCAGATGTGTATCAGTTAAAGAGTACAATTCTACTCTTGCCAAGATCGTACACTGCTAACTCCAATTAGTGCTCGAGTAGGAGTTACATGTGCGTGTCAAGAAAATGACTTTTGTTAGGATATAGATATTCAGGCCTGTCGGTAAAGGCCTGTACTTTAAGAATTTAGGTGTATTCTTATCACTTGGCTAGATAGAGGAATAAAAGAAAGAATCAAAATCACTGTCTGCCAGTGTAAGGTCCTTCTCTTACTGTGACAGTCTGAGGTCCTGTTCTTAGATTAAGGCCTTTGGCTAAGCAACACAGGCAGCCATAAGCTGGGAAGCGACCGGTCACGTCCTCACATTCCAAACTAGTCACATTGAAATCAGGTGCTATTGGGCTGTTAGGAATACAATCCTGTCCTGATAGTGCCTATCACCTCCAGAGAAAGGGAAGTGCCTAGAAGATGTAAAAGGAAACTTAGTTTGATAGCATCCTGTCTGGTAAGAACTCACTTATCAATACTGACAGGTTTCAGAGGAACAGCCGTGTTAGTCTGTATTCGCAAAAAGAAAAGGAGTACTTGTGGCACCTTAGAGACTAACCAATTTATTTGAGCATGAGCTTTCGTGAGCTACAGCAAGCTCATGCTCAGATAAATTGGTTAGTCTCTAAGGTGCCACAAGTACTCCTTTTCTTTTTATCAATACTGGGATGTGTAATCCTCACTTCTGTATTGTTTCGTCATTATAGTTCCCACTTTGCTATTGTTTGTCTGTATAATCTGTCTGGTTCTGTGATTGTTCCTGTCTGCTGTATAATTAATTTTGCTGGGTGTAAACTAATTAAGGTGGTGGGATATAATTGGTTACATAATCATGTTACAATATGTTAGGATTGGTTAGTTAAATTTCAGGAAAATGATTGGTAAGGTATAGCTAAGCCAAACTTAAGTTTTACTATATAGTCTGCAGTCAATCAGGAAGTGAGGGGGTGAGTGTGTGGGTGGGGTAGATGGGAACAGGGGTAAGGAAATTGGAATAATGTTTTGCTAAGGGCAGGAATAGGAACAGGGACACAGGTGTAAGGCTCTGTGATGTCAGAGCTGAGAAGGAGGATACTAAGGAAGGAAACTGGAATCATGCTTGCTGGAAGTTCACCCCAATAAACATTGAATTGTTTGCACCTTTGGACTTTGGGTATTGTTGCTCTCTGTTCATGCAAGAAGGACCAGGGAAGTAAGTAGGTGAAGGAATAAGCCCCTTAACAACTTTCAACTCACAGTCCAAGAGCTATTATTTTAATCGTTTTCAGGAGTCCATGCTGCTGTTCTTACAACACCAACCTGCTCTCAGATGGGTTACACATTTAAGGATTACTATAAAAGAACGTCTTTAGCAGTTTCACTCTCCAAATCCTTTTTCTCTTTTGAAGTTTTAGTTCCTGATACTGCAATCAGAGCAACGAGAGCAGACCCTTGTGGAGGTTCCAGGCATTATTCTGTGGGGTACTTTTTTTTTAAAAAAAAAAATCTCTTTTGCTCCCCAATTATAGTTGCAAACTTTTCAATTTTATGAAGTGTGCACTTTTAAAAACAACTGTTTAAGCACTCATACGTCTGTTACATTTTGGGCTACGTCTAAAACATGCTTTGAAGACGACTGCTGGCCCAGACTTTCACAAGTGAATATCGATTTTGTGTGCCTGACTTGAAATTCCTTAAATGGGCAAGAGGGTGAGTGGTCAGAGTATTCTGGAAATGAGGCTCATTTAGATGGTGCCTCTTGTGGGCAGCTAAAAATTGTTAATTGCTTTTAAAATCATGGCCTTTGCAGAATCCCCCTAGCTTCCTGCTATTTAAAAAAAAATTTAAGCTCATCCACAGACTGAATAGTGTCTATTCAAGGAATTATTTTCAGACAAAGAGGGTTAGAGCATTAGGGCTAAACATATGTTTCAATGGAATCTCTAACACTCCAACCAATATTACTTTCAAAAAGTTCTATACCTCGTAAAAAACCCAAACATTAATATCTCTGGAAACAAACCATTAATTTACACAATCCACTCAAAAAGCTTTGCTCCTAAAATTTGCAAAAATATACACAAAGGTCAAGATAAATTACTGAGATTATGAAATCCTATTTTCAACAATGCTTGGTAATTCACCCTTAATCTTTGAAAATATTTTTGCAAGTTGTAGAGGGCAAAGCTGTGTTTGAGAAACCTGTGTAAACTGGGCCAGGTAAAGTGAATGAAGGATTATGTGTCAGCAAGAAGCAGGCTGGATACCTTAATTGTTTATTTCTACACTTTAAAAAAAAAACAAACAACCCAACGTTAAAACCTCTGGATTATTTTAAATGAAGACAGCAATATTGTTTGGGTCTTAGCCAAACTCTTTAAGAAGGGTTTTTGAGTGAGCATCTTTGCATATAGGGCCCCCAGCAGCAAAGTACTACTCTGATAGCTCTTATGAAGCTCCAAGCTCTACTTGGACTTTTCAGGCCAAGCCATTTTGGAGATGTGAGCCATAAAACCTTAGGAAAATTTTCAAAGCTCCTTAACTTTACAACTCCTTTTCTGATAGTTACCAAGCACGCCAGAAAAATTCTAATGAGGGATGAGATGAAGCATGTAAAATTTCAGGAAGATTGGTTTCTTTGCGAAAACCTGGGTGGAGAAGCATTTGAAACATCTGGCCAGTAATAGGAAGCTAACGTAAACATTAACTGTGAAGTTTAGAGAGAGACTGCTTTACAATACAGCAGTATTTCCTCTGTATTGTAACCTGACTGTCAACATTTCATGTCATCCTCTAGTTAACAGTGCTGTTACGTCCTTTATTGGAGTTCTAGACACATGGAGAAAATTTACGCATGTATGGATGGACAGAGGGACACAGCTGTTGCCCGCCCCCCCCTCCCCCTTCCCCAAAACAAGATTACTAATAGACCCAGAAAAGATAAGAGTCAGACCTGCTGGTCCATGAAAGTCTACGCAAGAACAGTGATAAATCACTTGCTGTAGCTTTGAGGGCAAGTCTGATATTAAAGGTTTGCTGTATTGATTAGCATCTGAAGCATGCAGACATTCACTACTAGAGACAGATGCTAAGTAATGTTTCATCATATCTTCTTTACCCTAGTCTGCTTTCAAAATTGTAGGTATTTTACTTGGTGCATCAATGAAATAAGTAACTACACAATATTAAAGTAATACTGAAATAAGTCCATCTTTTATCTAACACCTAACAATTCTCTATCACTACTCCTAAGAGTATGGAAAGATACTAAATGCTGAGTCTCTACAGTTATGAGATGTGCCGTACTGCACCTCGCTCAACCCTACATGTTAGGCTGAATGCTCCTGGCTGTAACTTGCAGCTGGAAGCATTTAAAGGCCAACTTCTCTGCTCTCTATCCACATTTATATTAAATGTAGTTTTACAAATTCACAACTAACATTTTACCAAATAGCGCACACGCATTTCTATTCAATAATAAAAATGTCCTTTGGCCCCCAGACAACTTATTATCTACAGCCTTGTATACCTGACAAATATAGAAAAAAAAACATGTTTGACCCATTCCCTGACCCCTCAACAATGGACCTCTTTGTGAGCCTTTAATATCCTTATCAGGTCTGTCTAGACACGCTGACAGCAATTGTCCCTAGTAATGTCAAAATGCACTCTGACCCTTCTTCTCATCCTCCAGCTCAGTCAGAAACACTTCAATGGGATGGACCCAGGAGCCAATTAGCTTCACAGTCCATAGGGCACACCTGTGTCTAGGCTGATCTGCACATCTTTGTACAGAAAACAGGGTATTTTATACCAGGGGGAAAGCCATTATGTTTAAGTAAATAGGAAAGCGATGTCAATGACAGTTTTTTTAAAGCTCCCCTTAATGAAACCTTGTCTTCATCTCTCACCCAAAGTGAGAAAATAAAAACATCCAAAAATAAAAATTTCAAACAATTTAGTACATACAGAGTGTTCTATATACATGGACAGCAGGTTTTTAATGAAGTCTCAAGACATTAAACAAAAATAAGCATTTTGAAAAAAATATATATATCAGAGCCTAAGTTACTACTCTTAAAAGGCATATTTTATATATGCATTATGTGTATGTATATATATATACATACACACACACATATGGTCTAGTGTCTAATTTCTGTCCTATAATCTTATTTATAGGATCAGCCTCTCCCCGTGCATACAAAAGCACAAAACAATTAAAGTCTTAGCACTATTAAAATGCTGCAGTGACTAGTTTCAAGATATTGATATTTTACCAAATGTTAGCAATAATTTAGCTTTCAAGACCAAGTGACCACATTAGAAAGTCACTGCAGTCTGAGAAAAAAAAATCATATTTGTCTTCAACATACAAAACCAAAAAAGGATTGGAAAGAAGAAAAACAGAATTCTATCCGCAGGATAATATAAGATCTAATAAACCAGAACTAGCTTAGCCCTAAAGCTAGGAAGGATTTACAAAGATTGTTTAATTGATTTTTCTTCTATTAAAATGCAGATCACACTGTCTGGGATTCAGAAACTCAGACACATGTCTTTGTGTCCACTCAGCTCCATGAAGTCCCCTGTCTGAAACTCGCACAATGCCCAACTTGCACGTGTTCAAAGACATGCTGTTCCTTTTTTGTCTGGGCCCCTCAGGACTGGAGTAGAGTTGGGAAATGCAAATCCCCTACACATTGGTTGAAAGTTTAATTTTTAGGATTTTAGTCACAATCTACCACAAGTAATTAAAAAATCCTGTCAAAGAACAGGCTTACAGTACAGCCAGCACATGTACAGCTATAACCCAGCAACGTATGTGTAAAACTCAAAGGATAGTTTTAACATATCCAGAACAAATTTAACCTACATTAAAAAGAGTTTCTCTAATAAAATGTACATGATTACTCTACCAACGATGGAACGGATCACAATCACCAGTGCCTTAAACTGAGGGAGTGGAGGTGATTGTCTCTTCCCTTAAGCCAGATTATGTATTTACTTTTACTACAAGCCACAGAACAGTGGCCACCAATTCTGTTTTTTCTTGTCCCAGATCCCCATTATTTAGCCTCTGCCCCCCATTACAGCTACCTTTATTAGGGATAACTGTCCTTATGCCAACCATAAACAAACAAGGACCAGTCAGCCCTACTATAGAACATCAGATTATAGTAACTGCAGTTTTCTATACACAGCCTGTCTTTTCTACAACCTGAAGTTGAGTGAACCCTCAGACGTTCCTGTCAACTGCTGGAAATGGCCCACCTTGATCATCACTACAAAAGGTTCTTCCCCCTCCCCCCCACCCCTTGCTGGTAATAGCCCACCTTAAGTGATCACTCTGGTTACAGTGTGTATGGTAACACCCATTGTTTCATGTTCTCTATGTATATAAATCTCCGCACTGTATTTTCCACTGAACGCATCCGATGAAGTGAGCTGTAGCTCACGAAAGCTTATGCTCAAATAAACTGGTTAGTCTCTAAGGTGCCACAAGTCCTCCTTTTCCTCCCTCAGGAGTACATCCAGCCCCAACAGTTCAAGGAATCAAAGGTTTGATCTCCTTATAACAGTGCAGTGCATTAGACATCTGGCCAGCCCTCCATTAGTTGGCTATAATTGATTATAGTTTGTGATTTAATTTAAAAGCATTCTGAAAAATATGTTAGTCCCACAACATTGAGGCGGATGGGAACTTGGTGAGAAAAAACACGTCTAATTCCTTGGGCAAAAGTACTGAAATGTATCCTTAACTTTCACTTGACTCGTCAACTGTCTCCAATAACAAAGAATTTGGATAATGCAGTAGTACTGTCACAAATTAATGCTGTTACAGGATACTGCAAAACATGCAGAATATTTTAATTCACTGTTGGCGAGAGTTTGATTTCTTGATGACATCTAGTGTGAATAAATCAGCATTGTAAGCTTACACAGTGAGATAATGTAAGAACAGATGCTTATGAAGATATGCAGACCATGAATGGCATAAGTTTCCTACGTAATGACTTGATCTGAGAACAGTTTGTGCCTCATCAATAAATAGCAGTGCTTTAAAAACCATTCTCATTCTGTACCTGTATCCACAGGGATGTTACATGTTATCCTCATTTCACAATGGGGAAAACACTGAGCTTAGGTGACTTACCCAAGGACATTATTCATGGCAGAACTGGGATCAGAACTCATGCATTTCTTAAACCAAAACCTGTGCTCCCTCCTTTGCACACTGCAACCACTAAGGAAGATTTCAGGTTATTTCTGAGGAATTATAAAATCTAGCTCTCTTCCCTCTGTGGGGGGAGGATAACAGGAAAACTTCTACAATGTTCAGAGTTATCCTGTGAATTCTTTGTTTTAATTAACTATATTAACTCAGCCTTACAAAATTCGACTTGTCCAGAACACATTTTTTGATGAGTGAACAAAATATATAATTTGATTGATCATTGGAGTGTCTGGGCCTCAACTGGTAAATTTCAGGAACAATTTCTGCAAGGCTCTACAATAGATTCACAAATTCTAACTTTTTTTAAAAACGGGACACATCAGCACAGCTCTTTCTTGGAACATGCCAACCGTGTTTTAATATGTGTTGTTACCTGAACTGCAATCCAGCTGGCGTTAACAGCATGTTCTCCAAATGGGCCAAACCCTGAAACAGAAATAAAGATTTAGTGATGAAATCATTATTGCAGGCTTGACTGGACACAGAGGTGCAAACTGATTCGCGCTTTTCTGTTTTAAATGTGCGCAAGGGAAACTACTTATGGATACCACAATGATTTCTTTGAATACCAAATTCTTGCTCATTTACATTCAAGTACTCAAATCCTTTCCACCTTCCAAAAGTATCTGACTTATATTATATAACATCCTTTTATGTCTTTTGAATGAAAATAGACAAAATATTGAAGATGATTTCAATTCAATAGGTTGTCTAAATAAAAAACTCCCTCCCAATTCTGACATAGTCTGGGGAAAAAACAAAAAACCCCAAACAAAGTTACAAATTTTCTGTTCTTCCTTCCCAGTTGAAATCATCCCGTCCCACAACTGTCAGAGTCCACAACAAATCCCTCTACAAATATACAAGCAAATTAACATACCTACTAATTTGCATCTCCTCTCTATTAAGCAAGTCTTAATTAAGATTTCCATCATTACGGTTATATTTTAACAGGAAGTTAAACAGAATACTGCTGATGATCCCTACACAAATAAGCACCAAAGGTTATGATAGTTCTATACAAAACGCTTGCACGGAGCCTAAATTTTCTAATGAATAACTTATGGTTAACTAGTAACCCACAATACAGTAGTTTTTACTGAGCAAGCATTTCCTCACTATTGTACCACCACAAAAGTAAGGCAATTCAGCGACGTGCAAAGTTATGCCACTATAGTTTAAATTAACTTTCAGAATTGATTTGTGAGCCTAGAGTGCTTGTGAAAACACACAAGAAGTCTTGTTCAGCTAAAGGAAATGCCTTAGGGGTATAAAGAATGCTGTCATTATTATGATAATATTCAGTTTACTGTGAATAGAGAGTGACATTTCAGGTTATACTGTATACAGCTATACTAGTGATTAGCTCTCTGTGCAGTCAAACAGGAATTCTACTTAAAAATCCCACAAAAAACCAAAAACACCTATGTATAATCTAACCAGTGTCACACTCAAAATTCAGTTCCTAAAAAAAAAAAAAATCTTGTTAAGCTTTCCACAAGAATGACTTGCAGGGGTCCTATCTGTGCAGGCCTAACCTCCATAAGATAATGGTCATCAGAGGCGGTAGCATACTGGCAAATAGTGAAAAGCAGCAAAATGCTGACAAATCAGTTCATTAGTCAACTCAATGACAGTAAAAGAAACTACAATCCAAAGATGACCAGAAACATTTCGTAATCCAGACTGTTGCATTTCTGGAGTTCTGTAACAAGTCTAGCTACAAACCAAATTCCCTGTTCAGTGGCAATTCTAAAGGTGCTCAGTGTGGCTTAATGCTCTGATTCTGCATCAGTTGCCCACACATGCCACACTGGCCTTTTGCTCTTTTGACCCAATAGAAAAGGTGTACGGGGGATTCGTTCTCTTGCCCTATGTCCTTTATGGAAGAAACTCAACTGAGCATGCCCAAGACTTCTTCGACCACCACACTGAAGGGGCCTCTTCCAAGGCTAATTAGCACTAAAGCCAGCTGCAGAGATCTTTATAGGATTCTCTCTTTAAACAGTTCTAAAAAACAAAACACACGCGCGCACACACCCCTACTGAGTGCGTATCGCCAACAGAAGGAGGTGGAAGCAATATCATTTCCCAGACTTTTAAAAAGAGAGCTTAAAAAGGGAACATGACAGCTGTAGACGGATTATCCCAGTGGCAAACATGGGTCTAAGGCAAGTTAACTTCTGTCAGAATTGGACTCCATAAACGTGCAGTACCAAAGCAGAAAGTGCTGCGAGACGTGGAAACTTCACCAACACAACTTTTCTTTTTAGGCCTTTGATCAAGGAATTGAGAAGTGGTGGAGGCGGACACTTCGCTGCATACACTGACTGGGTTGACAAAGCCACCTTCCTAGGTCTCAGTACCGTAGAAACCCTGGCCTCCGATTCAAATCACTCTGCTGCAGCAACAAAACCACTTACCACTCCTCTGCCTTCCCAATAAGACAAACAACCTCAACTTCAGCTACACAGGGAGCACTGAATAGTTTAATTGAGTTCCCCATTTGTCACAGAGCTGCCTTCCCCACAAATCAAACTGCTCTCCCCTTTGTATCCTTAGGAAAAGATTCTGACAAGCGCTAGCCTGCTATGTAAGGGCCTTTCATTCCTTCGCTTGCTTCCCCACTTCACTCTCCCAGGCGCAGTTATTTTGGTAATACTTTCGGCTTCGTTTCCCCAGGGGATGGGGCATGCACGGGTATAAACGCCTCTGCACGCCCGCCAGCTTTCCAGTGCTCCCCACGTTGCTTCGGGTGAATTTACTTTTAATTCACAAGATTGTTCTCCCCATGCCCCAAACCTGCAGCAAGACCCTGAGCAGGGAGCCCAGGCTGGAAAAGTGAGGCTCTCCTCCCCCCCCCAAAGCCGCCCCCCCCTCAGCCCCACCGGCTCTCCTCCCCCCCCAAAGCCGCCCCCCCCAGCCCCACCGGCTCTCCTCCCCCCCCCAAAGCCGCCCCCCCCTCAGCCCCACCGGCTCTCCTCCCCCCCCCAAAGCCGCCCCCCCCTCAGCCCCACCGGCTCTCCTCCCCCCCCCAAAGCCGCCCCCCCCTCAGCCCCACCGGCTCTCCTCCCCCCCCCAAAGCCGCCCCCCCCTCAGCCCCACCGGCTCTCCTCCCCCCCCCAAAGCCGCCCCCCCCTCAGCCCCACCGGCTCTCCTCCCCCCCCAAAGCCGCCCCCCCCTCAGCCCCACCGGCTCTCCTCCCCCCCCCAAAGCCGCCCCCCCCTCAGCCCCACCGGCTCTCCTCCCCCCCCCAAAGCCGCCCCCCCCTCAGCCCCACCGGCTCTCCTCCCCCCCCCAAAGCCGCCCCCCCCTCAGCCCCACCGGCTCTCCTCCCCCCCCAAAGCCGCCCCCCCCTCAGCCCCACCGGCTCTCCTCCCCCCCCCAAAGCCGCCCCCCCCTCAGCCCCACCGGCTCTCCTCCCCCCCCCAAAGCCGCCCCCCCTCAGCCCCACCGGCTCTCCTCCCCCCCCAAAGCCGCCCCCCCTCAGCCCCACCGGCTCTCCGCCCCCCCCTCAGCCCCACCGGCTCTCCGCCCCCCCCAAAGCCGCTCCCCTCCTCAGCCCCACCGGCTCTCCGCCCCCCCCTCAGCCCCACCGGCTCTCCTCCCCCCCCTCAGCCGCGCCCCCCCCTCAGCCCCACCGGCTCTCCAGCCCCCCCAAAGCCGCCCCCCCTCAGCCCCACCGGCTCCCCCCCCAAAGCCGCCCCCCTCCTCAGCCCCACCGGCTCTCCCCCCCCAAGCCGCCCCCAGGCTCCCCGCGAGAGGCGGGCTGGAGGGGCACTCCGCCTACCCCCGCTTACCCGTCACCACCACCGGCCGCCGCAGAGGCTCCATCTCGGCTCCGCCGCTGCCCCCGGCCGCCCGGAGAGTGACTGGGAGCCGCGCCCCCGCGCCCCGCCCCCCACTCGCGGCCGCCCAGGGGCATAGAGCGGAGGCCGCCCAGGGGCAGAGCGGCCCTAGCGGGGCACTTCCGTCAGCTCTGGTATTCCAAACCGGAAGCTGCTCCTGATTCCCCCGGCCGCCGACCGACTGTGGGTCACGTGTGCTGCGCGCCCCCCCCCCAGGCCTGACCCCCCCCCGTTCTCTCCGGCCCCCAGGGCGGCAACATCCTGCACAGCCTGGTTCCCCACCAGCCCCAGGGCCTCGCAGGCCGAGGTCGCCCCTCCCGACGTCAGCGCTGGCCCGGGCCCTTCCGAGGGACTTGAACCTTCGAGCGTCGCGGGACGACCTCGCCCACAGGCCTCGTGAACGCGCTGGGCCTCTCTCGCTTTTCCTCATCGCCGCCCCGGTGACTTTACCGCATGGTCCCCGCGTCCCTCCAGTGCCCTTAGTTTAACTCCTTACCGCTAGCAGTTAGGTAACTGAGAGTCCAACAAGGAAGGCACTGAAAATGCTGCTTTGACCTGCTGTTTGATTTCCAGACACGCGTTTGAAAACAAAGCCAGTTACTGAAAGCCAAGGATAAAGGCTTGCTATAAAGGATAAAACAGAACCTGAACCAGCAGAAAGGTCTGTATACATACACCAAACTGATACATGGAATGGAGTTGAGTGGTGGTCGGGGTGACCACTGGCAAGGTTGGATATTCTCACCGAATTGACCCATTTTTGCTTTTTTCTGAGCTTCTTCCTGTTGCCGGCACCCAGCGCCGAGAGGCTGAACAACAGCTTGAGTTGGTTCGCTACCCGGTGTGCTACACCCGATAATCACAACGGGGTGGAGAAGCAGAAAAGTTTATTTGAAGCTTCAAAAAGGTACAGGGAGATTTGAATCTCAAATCCTGTACACAGAGCAGGAAGTTACACAGGCTTTTATACATCCTTTTTCCCAGCATACTGATCCAATAGCAAGCTGCCCTAAGTATCCATATAGCCAGCCAATCCAATTCCCAGCTAGTTCCCTTGTTCTCTGTATCATTTCTTAAACCATACATAAAGCTGCTTTATTCAGCATTGTTCTTCCATATCTCCCCTGTGTGGCCTTGCTTAGTTTCAGGCAGTCTGACTCCGCAGCATATTGTTGCAGATTCTCAGCATAACTGCCGTGTGTGCCTCCAGGCGGGGGGGGCCAAGGACACTTGGGCCTAGTACGCAGAGCTGCTGCGAGTGCCTCCAGGCGGGAGGGGGGCCAAGGACACCTGGGCCTAGTGCGAGGGGGCTTCATCGACACTCGTGGTCTTCCATCCCCTCGAGTTACCTAGTGGCCATGCCCCAGTGTCCCCAACAACTCTCCCCTTTGAGAACACTCAACAACCTTGGCTCTGAGTTTTCTCACTTGGGCTACTTATTTCTTTAGCAACATGGTGCACAAGCAAAACAAAGGAGTTTTGCTCCCGATATGCACAGTTTGGAAATACCAATACAGAGAATAACAATGTTACCCAAAAAGAAAAGGAGTACTTGTGGCACCTTAGAGACTAACCAATTTATTTGAGCATGAGCTTTCGTGAGCTACAGCTCACTTCATCAGATGCATACCGTGGAAACTGCAGCAGACTTTATATATACACAGAGAATATGAAACAATACCTCCTCCCACCCCACTGTCCTGCTGGTAATAGCTTATCTAAAGTGATCAACAAGTGGGCCATTTCCAGCACAAATCCAGGTTTTCTCACCCTCCACCCCCCCACACAAATTCACTCTCCTGCTGGTGCTAGCCCATCCAAAGTGACAACTCTTTACATAATCAAGTCGGGCTATTTCCTGCATAGATCCAGGTTTTCTCACATCCCCCCCACCCCCATACACACACAAACTCACTCTCCTGCTGGTAATAGCTCATCTAAACTGACCACTCTCCAAGTTTAAATCCAAGTTAAACCAGAGCATTGGGGGGGGGGGGAGGGGGTAGGAAAAAACAAGAGGAAACAGGCTACCTTGCATAATGACTTAGCCCCTCCCAGTCTCTATTTAAGCCTAAATTAATAGTATCCAATTTGCAAATGAATTCCAATTCAGCAGTTTCTCGCTGGAGTCTGGATTTGAAGTTTTTTTGTTTTAAGATAGCGACCTTCATGTCTGTGATTGCGTGACCAGAGAGACTGAAGTGTTCTCCGACTGGTTTATTAATGTTACCCAATTAATTATCACCAGAGTCTTCCCAACCCAGGGTCTCCAGTACCTGGGTGGGCCCATTTTAGCATTAAGGTGCCCGCTATTTGTGTCTTTTAAACAGTAGCTTTAGCCCGAGATCATCACTAGATGAGGAGTCAGCAGGTTGGACGGTCCACTGTTCTGCTGACGAGGGGGCAGGTACTGCCTTCAGACGAGAGTGATGGATCCTGTTCTTGTGTCCCTCGATCTTTGCCGCTGTATGGGAGATCAGCAGGACAGTATAGGGTCCTTTCCACTTTTCCTGGAGAGGCTCGTCTTTCCAGGTACGAACAAGCACAGAGTCACCGGGCTGTAAGGAGTGGACGGGAGTGTCCAAGGGGAGAGGCTGGGAATCCTTGGTATACCTGTGAAGAGACAAGAGAACAGCAGACAGGGAACACATATACTGTGACAAAAAACCATTACCCAACTCCCATTCCCCTGACAGAACCGGGGTGCCATTCATAGGCCATGCCCTTCCAAACATAATTTCAAAGGGACTGAGCCCTAATCTACCCTTTGGGAGAACGCGTATACGGAGTAGGACGGGGGGCAAACCATCAGGCCATCGCAGTGAGGCTTCTTGGCACACTTTTGAGAGATGCCGTTTAAGGGTCTGATTGATACGCTCCACTACACCACTGGCTTGCGGTCTCCAGGGCGTATGGAGTTTCCAGGGGATCTGTAAGGCATGTGAGATGCTTTAAATGATTTTTGACATGAAGTGTGTCCCGTTGTCAGATTCCATCCACAGGGGGAGTCCAAAGCGAGGAATGATCTCCTTAACAAACTTGAGGGCCACTGTCCTGGCAGTGCAATTACGGCATGGGAAGGCTTCTGGCCATCCGCTGAACCGATCCACTATAACAAGGAGATATTTGAACCCTTGGGTCTGGGGAAACTCAGTAAAGTCTATTCGCCACACTTGTCCAGGGCCTGGAGTGGGTTCTAGGGCAGCTGGTGGCACAGGATGTCCCGGTCGGGGGTTATTCTTTTGGCAGACTAAGCAGTCCGCTTGTACCTGGGCAGCCAGGGGTCGGAGTCCGGAAGTGATAAAGTATTTTCCCATTAGTTGGATAAGTGCTTCCCTGCCAGCATGAGTGGTTTGATGTAGTTTCTGCAGCACTGGCCGGATTAGGCCCTTTGGTAAGAGGACCTTCCCTTCTGGGGAATGGAGCCATCCCTCCTTTTCCCGGAGACCGAGTTTGTCAGTTAGCTGTCTCTCCTCCCCAGAATACTGAGGGGTTGGAAGCTCCCCTACTGATGGGATAAGGGCATGCATATGGGTGTTCTCAGTCTGAGGGGATGGCAGGGTGGCAGCATGCTTAGCCTCTCTATCTGCCCGGGCATTACCTCTGGCCACATTTTGATCCTCCCTTTGATGGGCTTTACAGTGTACCACCGCCACTTCCGAGGGAAGTTGTACGGCTTCTAGGAGCCGGAGGATTTGGGGCCCGTATTTGACTGGGGAGCCCTGGGCTGTCAGCATTCCCCTTTGCTTCCATAGGCCAGCATGAGCATGCAGCACACCAAAAGCATACTTTGAATCAGTAAAAATGTTGACCCGCTTTCCTTTTGACAGTTCAAGTGCACGGGTCAGGGCTATTAGTTCGGCAAGCTGGGCAGAGATCCCAGCAGGCAAACCTTCAGCTTCCACAGTGTCATGGAGGGTCACAACAGCATAACCCGCCCTCCTTTGCCCATTTATTACAGTACTGCTACCATCAGTGTACCACTCATAATCTGCATTTGGGAGGGGTACATCCTTTAAATCCGGACGGCTGGAGTACTGGACATCTATGATCTCTGAACAGTCATGTTTCTGTTCCTCTGTTTCTGGCAAGAGAGTGGCTGGGTTAAGGGAGGGGCAAGGCTGTAAGGTGACTTCAGAGTTCTCCAACAGCTTAGCCTGGTACCGAGCAATCTGACCCTGGGTGAGCCAAAGCCCTCCCTTTGCATCCAATAAGGCTCGGACCATATGGGGAGTATAGATTTGCATAACCCCTCCCAATGTTAGCTTCTCGGCTTCCGCAAGCAAAAGGGCAGTAGCTGCGACAGCCCGTAAACATGCCGGCCAACCCTTTGCAACCTGATCCAGTTGCTTAGAAAAATAAGCCACAGGACGTCTCCATGCTCCTAACAGCTGTGTAAGCACTCCTAGGGCCACCCCCCTTCGTTCATGTACATACAACTGAAACGGCTTAAAGAGATCCTGCAGGCCCAGAGCCGGGGATTCCATCAATTTTCTTTTCAGGATTTTAAATGCCCTGTCAGCCTCTGGGGTCCAATAGAAGGGGTCATGATCTGCTCCTTTTACACAGTCGTACAGGGGTTTAGCCCACAGTCCAAACTCTGGGATCCATATCCTGCAAAAGCCTGCCATACCCAGAAATGCCCTGAGCCGCTTACGAGTGCTTGGGGTAGGAACTTGACAGATAGCTTCCTTTCTTTCGCTTGAAAGCTGACGCTCCCCTTGCCGTATGTGAAACCCCAGGTACCGTACCTCTGGGAGGGCGATTTGAGCATTACTCCGTGCTACCCGATATCCCCGGAGTCCAATAAAATTCAGGAGGCTCACGGTGGCTTTAAGGCAGGGGGTTTGGCCCACAGTGGCAATTAACAAATCATCTACATACTGCAGAAGGAGGGCCTCCTCATTATCCCACTCCTCTAGGTCCCTGGCCAGAGTCTGGCCAAAGAGGGTGGGGGAGTTTTTAAATCCCTGGGCCAACACTGTCCAGCAAAGTTGCTTTTTAACCCTTTTTCGGTCCTCCCACTTGAAGTAGAAGATCTCCTGTGACGGGGTGGCAACTGGGATGGTAAAGAAAGCATCTTTCAGATCAAGAACTGAAAAATGGGTATACTGTCCCCCTATAGAAGCCAATAAGGTATATGGGTTAGGGACAAGAGGGTGCAGAGTCTTAACCCGTTCATTGACTGCCCTTAGGTCCTGTACCAGCCGATACGTGCCATCAGGCTTCTGTACGGGTAGAATGGGAGTGTTCCAGACTGACTGACATTCCTGGAGAATACCATACATTAGGAATCGATCTATAGTTTCCTGTAAACCTTCTCTGGCTTCCCTCTTGATTGGATACTGTTTTACTTGCACTGGGCCTTTCCCTGGTATGAGCTGAATAGTACTGGGGGTCTGGTGGGTGGCCTTTCCTGGAATCCCTGATGCCCACACGAGGGGGTACATCTGGTCTTCCAACGGGCTCCATTCTGGGGCTTGCATGGCTGAGGGCTCAACTGCAAGCGTCATGATCCATGCATTCTCAGGGGGTAAGGTAAGGGTTATTTCATCCTCAGTAAAATGCAGGGTGGCACTGAGGCGACAAAGCAGATCCCGTCCCAGCAGAGGCATTGGACACTCAGGGAGGTATACCAGCTTGTGGGATATAGTCTTGTTTCCCAAAGCGCATTCCGCTGGGGCATACACTGGGCACTTGGTATCCCTGCCTGTGGCTCCCACCACAGTAAGGGAATCTGCTACTGGCAACTGAAGAGGTTGATTTATGGCAGTTCGGGCCGCTCCAGAGTCCACTAAAAATTTATTTCTGAGCTTCCCACCCACATCTTTACTCGGGGTTCCGAGGGTAGGATGATCCGTCTCCCCTGACACCCCTATTCCTGTTCTTCTATCGCCATCATAGAGGTACCCCCCCTTTCCTTCTTGTTTGGGCACTCATTCTTCCAGTGTCCCTCTTGCCAACACAGGGCACACTGATTGCACCCCAGTCGTCTCTCCCGCGGGCCTGGACGTCTGCGTCCACGGCCCCTTCCTTCTCGTTCACTTCCCTTCATGCCTACCTGCACCGCCGCTACCATCAATCTCACTTGCTTCTTCTCCTTCTCCACTTCTCTTAAACTATACACTCGATTTGCTGCTTCTAAAATCTGTGCCATGGTCATACCCATCAAATCCTCCTTTTTCTGTAGCTTTCTCTTAATGTCAGGGGCTGCCCTGCTTGTAAATACTCCTTTAATAATTGCCTCAGTTTGTGGATCATTAGGATCTGCATTGATATACTGTCGGATCGTGTCTCGAATGCGCTGTAAAAAGGCTCCAGGGCTTTCCTTTGGATCCTGCATTACTTCATATGGCTTTTCCCAATTATTATGTCGGACAGCCAAGTGATGGAGTCCATGCAAAAGCAACTCCTTATAGGAGGTAAGGCGGGTCATATCCCCATGATCATTTGGATCCCACCTGGGGTCTGCTCGGGGGACTTGTGCATCCGGGTCAGGGACATTAATACGATCCCGGTCGTACCGTCTCTGCGCCTCCTCCCTTGCCTTGGACACAACCTGTTGTCTTTCAACCTCAGACAATAGGGTTCGCAGGAGGACGTTACAATCATCCCAATCTGGCTTGTGACTACTGAGGCACCCCTCAAAGACTGATATAAACCTGCTTGGGTTGGTGGAAAACTCTCCTGCCTGTGCTTTGAAAGTAGCCAAATCCACAGGATTAAAGGGCACATGAGTATAAACCTGCATAATCGTGGCCGGACGCCTGTCCGATCCAGACCAGGCGACTTTAGTTTCGGTGATTAAGGGGTATAGGCCAACCATTGGGGACTTACAAGGTGTGGGTGTAGGGGCCGAAGGGGACACCGGCTCTGCCATTACAGTGGGGGTGGGGGTCTGGGGACTAACATTAGCTGCTACCGAACCAGTCGGAGTCAGATTACAGTGCTGTAAAATATCTGGTCGAGTACATAAAGTCAGAAACAAATGCGCATACATATGTTCATTCCATTTCCTTGTTCTCTGACAGAACAGGAGTAACTGAAGGATCGTGTTGTAATTAATTGACCCTCCTGGTGGCCACCACTCCTGGTCCTCTAGTTGATATTGAGGCCAGTCAACTGTACAGAATTGTTTTAATTGGCTCTTAGTCATTGGATCCATACCAAATACCTTCCAGTTTGCTAGAATGCACTCTAGGGGCGTACACCGTGCCCTAACCACTGAGCTCTGTCCCTGTCCCATATCTACAGGGTAACTCTGGGCGTCCCCAGGTTCCAACAGAGCATACAATCCGGATTTCAAAAGGTTCCTACCTTATCCAAGGGACTAGTTCTTCACTGTCGTCCACCACAACTGCTTCTCCACTATATGAGTGCGTTGCACCGTTGTGCCCTCCGGGGTTGATCAAATCGCGTCTCCTCCGAGGCCCCCGATGAACTCACCGGTGCGCGCTGGGCGTCGGTTCTCGCCGCAATCCTCGACCTCCAGGAGGGGTCCGGGCAAGGCTAAATTGCAGCCTCCGCCCACCCAGGGACGCCAAAAGCTGTTGCCGGCACCCAGTGCCGAGAGGCTGAACAACAGCTTGAGTTGGTTCGCTACCCAATGTGCTACACTCAGTAATCACAAGGGGGTGGAGAAGCAGAAAAGTTTATTTGAAGCTTCAAAAAGGTACAGGGAGATTTGAATCTCAAATCCTGTACACAGAGCAGGAAGTTACACAGGCTTTTATACATCCTTTTTCCCAGCATACTTATCCAATAGCAAGCTGCCCTAAGTATCCATATAGCCAGCCAATCCAATTCCCAGCTAGTTCCCTTGTTCTCTGTATCATTTCTTAAACCATACATAAAGCTGCTTTATTCAGCATTGTTCTTCCATATCTCCCCTGTGTGGCCTTGCTTAGTTTCAGGCAGTCTGACTCCGCAGCATATTGTTGCAGATTCTCAGCATAACTGCTGTGTGTGCCTCCAGGCGGGGGGGCCAAGGACACTTGGGCCTAGTACGCAGAGCTGCTGCGAGTGCCTCCAGGCGGGAGAGGGGCCAAGGACACCTGGGCCTAGTGCGAGGGGGCTTCATCGACACTCGTGGTCTTCCATCCCCTCGAGTTACCTAGTGGCCATGCCCCAGTGTCCCCAACATTCCTCTTCCCCACACTTGTACTAGAATCTGGGAATTAAAGTATCAACAGGGTCTGCTATTGTTACTGCTGTGCTATATGATGTGACACCACCTAGTCATTGATTGCATTTGCAGGTAAATTCTTGAATATCCATCTGTGTACTGAAGTTCAGTTTTTTGTCACTGTAAGGAAATTACCATGGTCACGACTTTTAGGAAGAAATACAAAATGTCTCTGTACAAGCAATCCAGGGAATTATACATCCTGAATTAGCTGGTTGGCTACAGGGGAACATGATCAATCTTATTAGGAGCTGGGAATAAGCCATCATAAGCAATGTAAAATGCACCCACATATCACACTGATAGACCTGGATGTGCCTTTCTCAACCTACTCTAAGCCACATTCCAAGGTCCACACTGTAAAGCCAAGTCATCCCCTCAGTTGTTACCTTTTATTAGCAAAGAATTTAATAAAGTTCACCTCAAACATTTTCCTAGACTTGCCTAGGGGATCTTACATCAGGACTGCTTTGCTCACATGCTAAACCATCTCTTTGAAAGGAAGAAAGTGTTCCTTTTACTTCCCTTATATGCTGGTGGGAAGTGAACCACCTGCCTCAGTAGAGCCCACCTAACCCTTTAGCTGCAGGATCAACACCTGCAAACCAGGTGGGGTGTTTTGGGTGAACCGTCGTGTTGAGTTCTGGGAAGTGGGCGGGCAGAAGCCCTCCAGGGGCTAATACTGTTCCAATAAATAAAGGGGCTAAATAGTTCACTGGGAGATATGCTAATAAAGCAGCTGTGCCAATTCCGTGTGTGCAGGATGTATGTGCAGCCCTCAAAGAATTAACGGGATGCACTGGGTCCAATTTTCACCTCTCCCTTTTTCAGTCATGTAAGTTAATGGTTTTGGGGTAGCATTACTCATTCAATAACCCAATGTTTTACAACGAAAGAGAAAGGGACAGTAGGGGGCACAGTTCCCCCCTTCTGGGTTTCTAGGTTGTGAGCTAAAAGAAAAGGAGTACTTGTGGCACCTTAGAGACTAACCAATTTATTTGAGCATGAGCTTTCGTGAGCTACAGCTCACTTCATCAGATGCATACCGTGGAAACTGCAGCAGACTTTATATACACACAGAGAATATGAAACAATACCTCCTCCCACCCCACTGTCCTGCTGGTAACAGCTTATCTAAAGTGATCATCAAGTTGGGCCATTTCCAGCACAAATCCAGGTTTTCTCACCCTCCACCCCCCCACACACAAACTCACTCTCCTGCTGGTGCTAGCCCATCCTATGCTCAATGCAGTCGTATTGTATGGCTCGCGTTCAGGGGGACGGGAGGAGAGGACATAGGAAGGCTGGACGGGCACTAGGCAATTTAGGCCTCAGTCCTGCAGTAAGCTCGGCGAGGGTGGACTCCTGCAGCTGCCCAGAGCCCAGCTGCTAAGCGTAGTGCCCTGTAAACACCGGCACCGACAGGGCGGAGAAAGGAGATGGGGGAAACGAGGGACGTTCCTCACGGCGGCCAGTGACGGGTCACCCCCACCGCAATTTGACCTGCGGCGCTGATTGGCAAAGGAGGGCTTGTGGCACCTAGAGACTAACCGATTTACCGGAGCAGAAGCTTTCCTGAGCGCCAGCTCGCTGCACCGGACGCGTTCAGCGGAAAATGCAGGGGGGGGTTAGACTTAGATACACGCAGAGCGTGTCTCTGAGCAGGGCTGGAAAACGGGGGGCTCGGCCGGCCGGGGAGCGGGACGGAGCCCGGCGGGGGCGCGGCAGGAGCGGGGCGCTCTCCAGACCAGGGGTCCCCACGCGGGGGGTCGCGCGGTTATCGCCGGGGGGGCCGGGAGCGCCCGGCGCAGGCGCCGGAGAGGCGGGGCTCTGGCTGGCGCGCCGCGCGGCATGGTGGGGAATGGGGGCGCGGGGCATTGTGGGGAATGGGGGCGCCCGCCGCTCTTTCGCGGCTCTGTCGTAAAACGGCGGCCGTCGCTTGGCGGCTGGAGCGGAGGGCTGGGCCGGCGGCGGAGTGGCGCGGGGCCGCGGCGGCGGCGGTTTGGGCGGCGGGGCTCGCGCGGCCGGAGCAGGAGGCTGACGGGAGCGAGCGCCCGGGCCGAGCGGGAGGATGGTGAGGCGGCGGCGGGGGAGGGGCTGAAAGGGAGCGCGCGGGTTGGGGGGGGGAGGGGCTGAAAGGGAGCGCGCGGGTTGGGGGGGGGAGGGGCTGAAAGGGAGCGCGCGGGTTGGGGGGGGCTGAAAGGGAGCGCGCGGGTTGGGGGGGGGAGGGGCTGAAAGGGAGCGCGCGGGTTGGGGGGGGCTGAAAGGGAGCGCGCGGGTTGGGGGGGGAGGGGCTGAAAGGGAGCGCGCGGGTTGGGGGGGGGGGGAGGGGAAGAGGAAGGCGCGTGGCCCTGGTGCAGGGCCGCCCCAGCGCTCCCGTAATGCACCTAATAGCGCCAACAGCTATTGCAGCGCCTACCCCCGGACGGGGTCCTGGTCCAGGGGCTCTGCGGCACTACCGTAGTTCAGCTAATAGCGTACAGCTCCTAGCATAATGGGCCCCTGGGCTGTGGCTGGAGAGGGTCCTGGGTGCTACTGGGAGACACCTACACCACTGACATGTGCAGCACCTGGCACTGTGGGCTCTTAGATGCTACTGTGATCATGCCCCGGGCAGGTCAGTGTGCGGGGCTGTGGTGCAGTAGATGCTGGGGGCACTAGCGGTGTGTGGCTTGGCTTCCCTGGCATGGGGTGCTGTTTACGGGGGAGGGGGTGTCTGGGCGAAACTCGGTTCCTGCTGTGCTTTACCTGACGCTCAAAGGTCAGTTTGAGTGGTAGGAGCTCATGTGGCATATATCTGGGAAAATGGTTCTTACTCCTCCCTGCAAAGTGAAACACAGTCCTCTTGTGCTTGGTAATAAATTCGTGGCTAAAATAACTCTGTCTGTAAATGGACTGTTTTATTCTCTGTTTTGCTGACCTGTTTCTCAGGCTTATCCTCTTTCCTTCTGTTCCAGCTTCCTTTATCCCTGTTGAAGACTGCACAGAACCACCCTATGGTGAGTAGCAAGGATATTTCCTACAAGCAATGCTTGCAATCCTTATGAAGCTTTTTGAGTCACCAGGTCAGGGTCTGTATGTTGGAGGGTAGGGAGGAGAATTTGGAAGCCCTAAAGAAGTGAGTGCTTTAGATGTATTTTCTGTATCTTCCATGTGCTGCAGCTAGAATGTAGTGTGGTGGCCCTTTTTTTGGTCTCTTATTAACCTAGTGTAAAGTAAACCTTCCTAATCTTGTGAGTGACTTTTTATGAAATAAGATTAGAATTAGACATAGCAGAGATTCTAAGCAGGTCAGGTGTGTTTTTCACTACTCTCAATTTAACAGGAGCCTTACTGTTTTAAAGGTGAGTCTTTGGGCTGTCGCTCATCGCTTGTTTTCATTTAAAACCAATAGTCACGTAAGTTAACAAAGCACCGAGTGTGTCTGTGCAGCAGCTACTTCACAGAGCTTTCTAAGGGCATTGCAGCTATTCTGGAACTGCAAGCACAATAATATCCAAAGTACCTTTATGTTAGGAAGGCGGTCTGTATATGAGTGTTAGAAAGATCCCATTGTAGTCACTACCTGGTCACTGTTAAAAAAAAAAAAATTCACACAATAAATTGGTCCGGTAATTATGGCTGCATAGACAGGTAGATAGGGCCAGCTGATGCTTATTATCCAACTCTGTTGACTGTTTTTTAATTCCTTTGTGTGTTCATCTTTGATTGTGAGCTTTTCAGGGCAGAATCTGCATCTTTGTATGTATGTGAAGAGATCAGGCACGTTGTGGGTGCTACTGGAATGCAGACTATAAAAAATCTAAAACTGTTTGCAAAACTTATTTGCAAAGAGAACAGAACAGTTGCTGCACAAATGCAGATCTCATGCAGCATCATTTGGAGCTTACCTAGGACTTAGTTTTTT
The DNA here is from genome assembly GCF_965140235.1 of Caretta caretta. NCBI lineage: Eukaryota > Metazoa > Chordata > Testudines > Cheloniidae > Caretta > Caretta caretta. Next base: position 18,853,649 of record NC_134230.1, read on the forward strand.
TTCTTTTGTGTTTTGCGGGCATTTTCCTCACTTTTTCAGAGTAAGTGAGGGAAGATGGAGGATGCTCACAAAACTTAGGGGCCAGATATTTTGTTCCAGTAGCACTCTTATTCCTCCTGTTTTCCCTTTTATTTATTGGGGGAGGTGGTTTCTGAGAGGGTCCCCTGGCCTCTGGCTGCTTTATCTATATTCCTCTTAGTGTGTCTTACTGACTTGAGTCTAAACTGCCCCAAGCAGCAGAGGAAAACAATCTCTTGGTCACGTTAAAATGTAACCTGAAGTATTTAAATTCAATGAACCTGGTGGTCCCAGTACAGTTCCCTGTGGGCAGTAACCCTTTGTGTCAAACTGTACAGACAATCTGACACAACTGCAAGTCACTGTTGCAGAGTGGATCAGGGCCCAAGTGGTGCTGGATACAAAGTTGTCTTTGTCCTGTAGAGAGGGCATCCTTTTCCATTCTGATTGCAGGTAATAATGCAGGCAGGGCCGCTAGAATTCTGAGGTGGGATTAAAGCGCAGTAGCAGTTTTTTATCCTAAAGCTTGAGTAGCAAAAAAAAAAAGTTCCTAGCACACCTCAGGTTTTATTCTCCCTGTTCCTGTACAGGAGGAGGGTTTTATTCTCCCTGTTCCTTTGACAGGAGGTAGCTCTCCTATGTGCATGTAATGTGGGGTGGATATACCTCTTGGTGTGTCTCTTGTTTATTGCCTAAATTACACCATATGGACTGATTTGGAAGTTCACTTCCTCTTGTACAGTCTTACACTTTGACTACGCTTCTCTTGCCCATATATGCTCTTAGGGGATAATTGATTCAAATATTACCTGAAATTGTCTGCTCTTGAGAATTTCACAGTTGCTGGTTATTGTATTTGACTTTCTCCATTGTCTCTCAGTTGGTGGAATTGAAAAATGGTGAAACGTACAATGGTCACCTAGTGAGTTGCGATAACTGGATGAACATCAACCTAAGAGAAGTCATCTGCACATCAAGGGTAAGGTTGACAATTTTAGATTACACTGTCCGGTGCCCCATGCCAGGAACCCCCAGTCTGACTCTGGCTGGCTGTGATAGCTGCTGCCTGGCCATCATTCTGTGTTCTCCCTTTAGTGGGTTACCGCTCTGTAAGAGATGTTTGGTGAGAACTAGCCTGTTCGGGCTGTTCCCACTGACATGGTACTTGAGCATTATGCTCAGTAATAATGTTTAATGTCTATGTAGAAGTGAGGAGAACCTTCTCTTAAATGCAAATAATTGTTTGCAAAGGCAAAGACGCAAAACATGGTCAAACACCAGTGAGTAAAAGAGTTTGCAGGGAATCACAGGAATCAAAATTAACCAGACTGGGCAACGGGAGGAATCGTCTTCTACGGAGTAAGTGCTTCATTTCCAAATCAAGAGGTAATGGGGCTCAAGGAGAGAAGGGGGAGGAGGCATTGTGGAGATTTCCAGAGAGACTGAATCTGAACTGATGATAGCCTGCTGTCGAGTCAGGGTTGTCCAATATACGAAAGTACCATTTTGGTTAACCATGCATGCTATGTAACAGAGCTTATGGCAGAGGTCCCCAAACTGTAGGGCACGCCCCGCTGGGGGGGTTGTGGAGAAACTTTGGGGGGGGGGGGCTGGTCCTGCCCCTATGGAGGATGGGGAGGTAGCGCCGCCCAGACCCACTCTGCTCTGGCCCTATCCCCTGGCTCCAGCCTCGCCCACTAGCCATGGCTCAGTTCCTGGCCCCAGCCGCAACCCCCACACTCCGTGGCTTGGGCAGAGGGGGTGACCCTGAAAAGTTTGGGGACCACTGGCTTAAAGCCAAGCTTAGTGCACTAGACACTTTCCTAGACACTAGTGTAACCGTGATCATGTTCTGCTTAATGTTTTGTTTGACTTTTTTCCTGTGTCTGATAAACTGCTTTTGTTTAAGAGAACTGGAATCTGTTTTTTACCGATATTAAATTGTGGTTAGATGGTGTCTGATGCTTTGCACACTGGCGGCAGGTAAAGCCTGGAGTACAGGTAGTGAGCTGTTAGAGCACCTGGTTGAGTGCAAAAGGGTTTCCAGTGTCCCCCTCTCTCTATCCCTGCCTCTCATAGCACTGCAAAGAAGCTTGTAGTGGTCAAAGTGAGCCCATAGAGTGCTACACAGCTGGACGCATGCTGGGCTGGGTTACACCCACATGGTTCATGTGACTCATCCTGCCTGGCTGCCTTTTCAATCCCCCTCCAGTCTTGCAGTAGGAAAGCATCAATAGACAAGCCCAGACTTAGAAAAATACACCCAGGATACAGTCAAGCCGGCCTCAGCTGACCCTGCTGATCTCTGGTTAGTTGAATGGTGTTAATGGCAATGGCCACTAGATGGCATGGGGCTGTATCTGGAGGATCTGGCTCTAAACTAGTTAGTTTGTTTACTTCTGTGAGTACAGAAACAAGGAAGTGAAGGGAGACTGGCTCAGTCGTTTCTTGTGTTTTGAGCTGAAGTCTAGTTAGGAGGATCCAAGGCCGAGGGTGGGGGCAGCAGTAAGCTAAACGGGAGCAAGTGTTGTTAACACAGGGAGCTATCCCTGAATAACCCCATGTGTGGACAAAACTTTAGTGGCAGATTTACAATCTCTCTCTCCCTCCTCCCCACCCCACCAAGGCATGTATTTGTGTTAGAGAAACCATTTATGCTGACAATAAATATGTGGTAACATTTTCAAAGTGACTTAGGCACTTCTGAGTCAAAGAGCACATGTGCACTGACGCACCTGCTCTGCCCTAACATGCTTCTCCCCAACAGGACGGAGACAAATTCTGGAGAATGCCAGAGTGTTACATTCGCGGCAGCACAATTAAATATTTGCGTATCCCGGATGAAATCATTGACATGGTGAAGGAGGAGGTGGTGTCAAAGGGCAGAGGCCGTGGTGGCATGCAGCAGCAGAAACAACAGAAAGGCCGAGGAGGTGGAGGTGCTGGGCGAGGTAATGGTCCTGTTTGCTCTTCTGCTTGCAGTGGAGTGCCTAGGCTTCTGTCTTAAGCAAATCTCTTGTACGTGTAACTGTTGTTGTTGTGTGGTATGAGACACTGGAATGAGTCCTACAAAAGAACCAGCTAAGGAGGAATAAGTCCTTTACCTTGTTCACAAACATGCCTGTAAGGCAGGTGAATACAAAGGGTAGGGCAGGAACTGTTCCTTTCTGTTTACTGGAGCTGGGTAGGAGCTTAACAAATAAGTAAGTCCCTCAACTTGGCTGGGTCAGACTCCTTCCAAACAAGCTGTGGCCCATTTGTGTAATCGCTCTGTCCCTCTCAGCACAAACCTCATGTGAAATCTCCTTCGTTAGCAAATCAGTTTGGGGGCCCGAGTGAATGTTCTATCTGAATATGCATTGGGTTCTGACCATTACTGCAGTGGGGGAGAGGAAGCCTCTTTCCAGTGCAGGGCTCAGGTGATGCACTCTAGTCTGCTTAAGAGAAGCACATCTGGCCGTCCCTTTGGGAAGTCTTCGCATTACTTGTAAGAGATCTAGCTGCTGACTCTGTTTCTGACTTCTGTTGCTGACTGTTTGGAGCATTTTCACCCTTCCAGCTGAAGGCTTCATGGTTGTTAAAAGGTGATCCCTTGAAAACCACCCTAGAAATCAGTGTAGGGTGCAACGATCATAGAGGGGCTGCCCCAATCCCAGGATCCTATCACTGTTGGTCATTCCTTATCCTCCTTCTTGTCTCCCACCCCGAGGCCAGCTGCAGCTTTGGCCAAACCTATGGGATTCACTCAGTATTGCTTCTTACTCAGCCAAAGAGTTGCTCTTGAGCCAGGGTCTGAAGCTTCTCCTAAGGACAGTCCTGGACCTCACGTTTATTCTGTTACAGCAAAACGTGAGGTGGCCTTTGGTCACCTGTGACACATAACTAGCTCTCTGTGCACCAATAACTGAAGAGAGAGATTGGCTGGCTGTTGTTTGGATGGAGCAGTCTTAAAAGCTTGTCACCAGAACCATTTCCTATCTTAGTGATCACACAAGTAATTGCAACAGTGGTTGCAATGAGTTTGGCAGTTTCAGATTTGAACTGGAGAGCTCGTGAAGGGGACTCTGTTTGCAAAAGCAGCATCCCTAGGAATGTCAATAGACTCCCAGAGGAACAAAGCTAGGTTTCTGCTGCTCTTGCTTAGCCTCTAAAAGCCTTTGAAATGCAAAAGTGACCTTCAGAAATCTGAAGGCGCCTTTATTTCTCTTCCCTCCACTCCGGTGACCACAGTACTTGGCATTGTCGCTTCTGGATGCGGTGGGTTCGACAAACATTTTGCATGAAATATTCCCTCCAGGCCTTGTGCCATCGCTGTATCCACCTGGTGGAGAGCAGAGTCGATTTCTCCTCTTGAGGTAGAGGAGTTCCCTGCTGCTTCGATGTGTAACTTTAATTAGCTTAGGGAATATTTTAGAGTAGCTGTCGCATTAGTTAATCAGCTGAAAGGTTACTTTCAAGTAAAGGTTTCTTGTTACTGCGGCACAGAAAGGGTGACACCGTTCGCTAAGGAGCTAGCAGGCAGGAGCAAAGCTATAACTGGGCACACAATCAATATCAAGAAGAATGACCCTTTCAGCAATTCGTGGTCTCTTGCTCCTGGCAAGCAGGAGGGGGCACTGCAGTCCACATCTTCAGCCACTTGGGGGAAGGAGGCCCTCCTCCTTTCAAGCCAGCAGTGTGGCTAACTTTAATCACCTGAACAGTCCATGGGCTGCAAAGAGCCCAGCTGCATGGATAGGCTGTAGAGCTGGGGTCCCCAAACTAGTACATGCCCCACCGGTGGCATGCGAGTTTGGTGTCCCTTCCCAACACTTTAAGAAGGTTGGGAGCCACTGCTCTAGAGCCAGCTGTGACCTGGCTTTGTGGGCCCCAAGGAAGCTGCTTGTGTCTGGTTGTGTGCAGGGGTGTAAGCAGAGTGAATCCCAGAGCACCCCTATCTCCAGCACACCACAGTAATCCTACCAGGTCAGTCTGGAGGAGCTCCCTGGCAGCATGTTCATGCTGATTTAGCTTTAGTTTGGTGAGCAGTGCTCTGGAGAGAGGTGGAATTGGGGCCACACTACAAGGCTGCTCCATGTTGCTGATGCCCTGACCAAAGCACCCCAATCATGAGCGCCTTCTGGGTCAGTATGCTGTGTGCAAACTGAGGCAAGTCTGATGGGTAGATAGGCAAGGTAATAACACAGTGGGATACTCTTGTCCCATTTTGTAACTGGCGTATCTTTGAAGTGAGTCACTTTCTCCATCAAGTTGATTTCTGCATCCTTGTTGGTGTCTTTTTTTTTTTTCTCTTTGCCTATGGTAGAATTTGCTAATCTCACTAAATGACTGATACGTTGGTCTAGTTTTTAAATCAATGTACTGACAACTTATTTTGAAAATTGTAACTTTTTTAATTTGTGATCCTGGTGCATTCGACTAGTAACCACTGCAGTGAATATCTTGCTAACGGTCTTTGCAGGGTGAGATCTGACAGCACTCTGCTGCTAAGTCAAGAGAGGGTTACGTGGTTTATTGTAAAAAGTAGTGTTGTGGATTAGCAAGGTGTAGGTTTTAAGGTTCTTCTATCACCTCATTTGAGAACCCTGGGAAAGGAGTCTACCAGTCAGGCAAAGCATGTGTGACTGTATTGCACCCAGACTATACACTGGAGGTTACAGCTGACTTATTCTTTCACTGCTCTTCTTCCCCAGGAGTGTTTGGTGGTCGTGGCCGAGGGATACCAGGGAGTGGAAGAGGGCAGCAGGAAAAGAAGCCAGGCAGGCAATCTGCAAAGCAATGAGACTCTGTCTGTACCTTTGCCAGAGACAGTGTTGGGAGGTTATCTGGTTTTGTCACCTCTGGATTGCCATGTGTATAAAGGTGTTAAGATTTCTAAACTTCAATTAATCAAGCTAAACGAACTCTGAATCATCATGCACCTTGTCAGTCCCTCCGATCCTAGTCTGCTGGTAAAGCTAGGGTAATTGCTGTCACTTTTTTTAGCCAGTAAATCCATAATCGGAAAGATTTGGGTTCTCTTTTCAGTTTGGTAAAGGAGGTGACTTCAGTAGACTGTCTCCTGAGAAGAGTTACATTCTGTTTAATTCTTCAGGCTCACTATATTTTTAATACACACACAAATGTTGTCCCTTGTATGTTTTAAGAACTTGTGTAAACATTTTGAGGACAGTTTGATTTTGTTCTTTGTTTTATACTTGAAACCAGATTTGATAGGTTTTTACATCTGTTGCATACATAACTTTTTAGTTAGAAACATTGAAATTGAGGACATTGTATCTTTGCTTAAGAGCTGTCTCAAAGAGTCTCTTTTTTTTTTTTAAATCCTTTTTTAACTAGCCCTCTGTTTCTGATGAGGCAGTTCTCTCTCCCTCCCTCCCTCCCCCATGCCTTGGACCATAGGCCAAGGGGAAAACACTCTTGGGTTGTGTGATTAAAAACTGAAAATAATAAACCAATTACTACAAGTTCTCAAATCACATCGCTAATTCCTGGCTTTCTCTGGTTTGTTACTGTATGTGAATTTCACATCGGGAAGTCCTGAGGTACTAGTACCAAAAGGCTAACAGCTTTTTTACATTATATATAATCCATTGGGTCATAACTACTCAAATTAAAAATTAATGTTTCATTGGTTTATGCGCGTGCGCTATTCTGAATTCTCCATGGTAAGTGAGTTTCCCAAATACTGATTTTTTTATATTTAAGACTGTGGATGAAACTTTTCCTTTGTAAATGAGTTGAAATGCCAATGCACCACTTCGTCTTCAGATTACTTTATTTGAGAGAGGATTGAATAGTGAGGTAAGAGGAGGATTTGCTTTGACTAACCTTTGACCCTAACCTCACTCTGGAGACTGACTTGTCTGAAATAAGACTGGCTTTTTTTCTCCCTCCCAAGCTTGCTTCTTGCTAGATGACATATACAGATTAATTTCATTAACAGTATCTGGCATTTCTAAGCCTCCTGTAAGAATCTATGCTTAGTTTTTTATCCTGGAGCCACTAGTGAAAAGGGGGAAATCCTGGCGCTGCTGAAGTTACTGGGAATTCCCCATTGGCTTCAGTGAGGACAGGATTTCCCCATTGACTTCAGCAGTGCCAGGATTTTCCCCAGTCTTCAGCCCCAGTGGTTGCAGTGTTCCCTGAATGAGAAGTACTCCTAGAATAGACCTCCTGACCAGTTCAGACTTTTGGCGTGGAGATAGATGCTGTAGGCTTTTGCCTCAGCTATTTCTTGACTTGAAAGACTTAAGTAGTTTAATTTTTTGAAAAATATTACAGGTAGCTTACCCTTCAGCTCTTGGTGAGAACACAATTTCCTTTTGAAAGGGGTATCTGTGTTCATGTCCACTCTTATGCCCTCAATCGCCTCTTCTGAACAAGACCAAACAAGTGAAGAACATGCTTTTATATATACATTTGTTTAATTCTTACCTTATTGAACTAGTCCAGTGCTAAATTGTGAGTGGAATAAATTCATTGTTAACCTGTAGAAAATTAATCTTGCCTGCTGTCTGCCACAAAGCTGGGACTTGGTGAAGACCTTCGCGTCTCTGTTTTAGACAATTGGTTAATTTTTTATAAATCGGTGTTATCACCAAAAAACCCCAAACCCCTCCCCAGTTGACTGGCTAAAATGCCCATCTTTAAACCCTGCTGTACGTTTTAATTGGTTATGTTTGATCACTGCGGCCTGTGGATCTTCTGATCCCTTGGAGCAAAAGTGGCAAAAGAGGTTCAGATGCAGCCAAGTCTCCTCCTGCCAAGGGCACAGACCGCGCACATGGAAATGGGGACCTGCTCTAGATGCTCTATTTGGAAATAAATGTCACTCCGGCACTCGAACAAAAAGCAAGTTGGGCCACATGCCAGTTTTTCCCCTTTAACATTCTGCTCCCCTCCCCTCCCCATCCCTGCTCAAGCCAGGAGACTTCAAGTGCCGCAGCTGCCTCAGTGAAAGAGGAAACAAGGGCTGCGAAGGGTGGTTCTTAGTGTCACTAGAGTAGGGAGTAAAGGTCTGGTCTGGCCAGACACGGCGCAGTTGCAACAGGCAGCTCTTCGGCTTCAGCTCAGAGTAGCATCCTGCTAGCCTCTCCTTCGGCGGCTCCGAACAACCGGGAAGGCTTGACCCTGGAAGGCCATCAAGAGGTGCTGCTGGCATTTCATTACAGCAGGGGAGTTCCTCCTCCCCAGCCCTCTTTCACTTCTCCTTGGGAATATTTCAGGCCTTACCTAATGTGTGCATGTCCTGCCTTCTGCAAAGGAGCCGTTATCTGCAGGACGACGAGATGTAATTTTATTAAGATGATGTTGAAGTAAAAAGAAAACGGTACAGAGTTTAAGCATAGAAGTTTCTGGTTATCAGGGATTAAGGTACAGATTATCAAGGGGTGCGAAATTTGGTTTAGGAACGGGTGGCGTAAGGAATACATAATCTGTAATCTCCCCGATTGGGGGTAAAAGGTTAATGGGTCAAAGTACAGACATTGAGATATGGGGGTATGTTGTCCATATAATGGCTATGTTCGGGTGTGGAGTATAATGAGTGGATACGAGGATGAGGATGGATTTACCCTCATTTGGTGAGATTTAATGTTCAGTGAGTTTATGGTTCCAGTTCATATGGTCCAATGGAAAAAGTCTCTCAGTCCCTTTCCCATAGTTGATGCACGACGTCGTACCGGCTCACACCTCCTGGTACTGTCGGTGGCCAGTGATGTGTTCGATGTAGATGTCCCTGGACCATTGGATGGTGTCAGAGACCATGAGGCGCCGCATGAGCCGTGCGTAGCGTCGACCGATCCCACGGGTCCGCAGCACACGCTCGTTGCAGGGGTCCCAAGCGCCCAGGGCTCTGACAATCAGGACATCCATCTACACCTTGTAGCCCTTCTCTCTCAGGGTGTCAGCCAGGGGCTTTCCAGCTTAAGAGCTCAGGCTTTGCAGAAGGCCGGGGTCCTGTTCTCGAAGGAGACCGTGACGTCGACGAGGATGATCTTTTTCTGGGCCTCCTCGGTGACTGATGCATTAGCAGTGTACATCTCTATGGTGCATGTATCGTCTCTCCTGCCCGCTATCCTCTTTGCAATGGGGGTGTAAGGTGGGTGACGGAACAGTGTCAGAGTAGTCACAGTAAGTCCATGGCAGTGTGAGGAAAAGCTGAGACCAGGGAGAAGAATCAAGGGGGCAAGGGCAGGAGCTGCAGCAAAGGAGGGAAGTTGTCAGAATTGCTCATGAGGCTGGGATGCAGCCAGAGTCGTAAACCTGTCTGCTCACAGTGGGGGTGGGGAGCCACGGTAGCCACAGGGAGAAGTGTGCAGTCAGAGCCTGTTCCTGTAGCTGCCCCTTTCCCATGAACAGGGTGTTCTAAGGAGCCTGCAGTTGCTACTCTGTAGGGTGTTGGCTGTCCAGTGGAACCTGCTATTCCACCACCACCACCACCCCCTTTTCTCTCCTGGGTCTATTGACTCTGAGTTTCCCTTTCCCTAAAATACAATTATTCTCTTTTTTCCACAGCCCAGCTGTGTGGCAAGGGCAACCCCTTGTTCTGAAACACAGTTGTGTGTATTTATGGGGCAAGTGTTTACACTAGGAACACATGATCTCTCTGTAGCAGAACGCTTATTTTGCACAGCGTAAACAGCTCTCTGTTGACTCTGAGCAGCTCTGACTCATAACTTCTGTGCCTTCAGCTGGAAGACAGCATAGGAATAGTTACACAGGAGAAGCCTGCAGCCCAGAGGGAGTGGCTGCAGAAATATTTTAGGGCTGTGTTAAGCAACTAAAAATACACTTTGAATCCTCTTCCTCCTCCTTCCCTTCCTTTCTAAATTTCAGATTGTTCCATGTGCCTCCATCAAGCTGTTGGGAATGGCTGACAGCTCCTCACTGGCTGAGGCTTTCCCTCCAGAATTCAGAGCCGTGTTCTCTGGAAGGAAATAAGAATTTAAAAGCGTGTGCTGTCTCTGAGCTGCTGCTTCCCTTTGAGTCTTGCCTTGCTCGTGGTGGGTGAATCCCAGCAGGGGTTAATTCTCCTTCCCAGGCTCGCTAGCCCCAGCTGAGGGTGTCTCGCTGCTACACAGTTGAGGAGTCATTAACCGGTTGGGGAGCACAACCCTATGCAACCTGCCTCCTGGCACGAGCAGCAGGTACTTTCCACACCTCCTCCTCCCTGCCAGCTCCAGAGGCCTCCTCTAGAAAGGTGGGGAGTTGGATGGAGCCTGTCTTAGCCCAGGTGAGACTCTCCGCACTGCTGTGCGGGAGCTGGCTCTGCAGAGCTTGGGCCTTGTACTCTGAGCATTGGCTGCCCCTCCCCTCCCACAGGCAAAGAAATGAGACCATGGGCTGGCCAGGGGAATAATGGATGGGCTCCTGCCTCAGGTGCTAGCCCTACTGTTGTGATGGAGAGGAAGGAGAGTGCCCAGGGCACTAGCGTGGGATTCAGGAGTGCTGGGTTCACTTTTGTTCTGTGCCAAAGCTTCCCTTGCTGACCTTGGGCCAGTCCCTTAGCCTCTCTGCCTCAGTTCCCCTCTGTAACTCAGGCACAGCAGCACTGCCCTGTCTCGGGGGTCACTGCAAGATGGCATTACAGTGTGCAAGACGTCCATACTATGGTGATGATAAAGGCCAGAAAAGTTCCTTAAACGGATTCAGTTCCAAGCCAAGCTCTGCATCAGGGCCCAGGGCGAGGTCTGTCTGCTCGGGCAGGGAAGAGCCCCCCTGGCCAACACAGGGGCAGGTCCTGCTTGCAGCTACACAGAGCCCAGTAACCGCAGCTCCAGCCACCAGCAGCCCTGAGATGGGTTGCCCCCTCTTGCAGTGCATCAGTAGGTTCCTGGCCCTGAGCCAGGGTTCACAGGGAAAGAGCTTATCCCAACAAGCCCATCATCAACCCTCCTCTTCGCCCCGCTGAGGCAGGGACAGAGGGGCTGGGCTGGAGAGCTGTGCTGCTTAGTTCAGGGGTCGCGGTTGCAGAGAGCCAAAGAGCACCTCTGAGCCACCTGTCCGCATGTGCGACCTTAACCGTGCAGCCGCGCTGCTCTGTGCAAGCAGAGGGGCCTGGACCTTATAGCTAGGGCCTGCGGAGAGCAGAGTCCAGCCTGCAAATACCTGCATGTCCTCCGCCACCGCCAGCCAGACTCCTCTGCCTTTTCTGGGTGAGTCACTGCTGACTGGCTGCCCTGCCCTCTCTCAAACACACGCCACCTCCCCCTGGCCGTGGTCACATGCCAGCCACCTGCACCGACTGCTTGCCCAGGGCAGGGAGATCAGGAAGGTTATGAGTGTGGCCGAAGACGCTCTGCAGCTGGAAGCAGCACCCCATGCTCATCTTGTTCTCTGCTGGCGCTGCACAGATCACAGCCTGGGGACAGCTGGGGAAGAGGCCTTGTACAGTAGGGGTAACCAGGGCCCAAGCTTGCCCGAGACTGAGGTGTCTAGAAGTTAGAATGGTGCCCTGGGATAAGGAGAGTATTAACGTATTTGCAGAGGGCATCTAGCATCATACATCTATTAATCAGCACATGCTGGGCCTACAGCTCAGGCCCCTGGAGCTTCCCTCGCAGGAGTTGGTGGCTTTCATGAGAGCCGCTCCATCCTTGCACTCTGCGAGCTGGTGGATGAGATCGTCACTAGGGATAGCTGAATTCTCCTCTGCCCCAGGAGCATCGCACCCAGGAACACAACCCTTTGTTGGTGTTGCACCGGGACCCGCAGTGATAAGTTCTTCACATGCGTTGGGTGTTTGACAGGCGCCAGTGAGCCCCAGCCTGTCCTGCAGCCGGAGCCCGTGGGGCTAGCGGTGCAGGGCCCTTGTGACGGAGGTGTTTACAATAGCAGGTGGAATGAAATGAACCCTCTGTGTGCTGGAGCCAGCTCCAAGGTAATCAAATGCTTTACATTTCCAAAGCACTTGGAAGTCCAGCTGGGAGGCTAATGGTTTCATCACCATCAAAGGAACAGCAGGAGTTGGGTCAGGGTCCATCTGTGCTCACTCAAACCACAGTGGCTGGGCCAGAGAGCACAGATTCTGCCTTGTCCATGGGAAAACCAGACCTCTCCATTCTCCTCCCATGATACCCAGGTTTCGCTCCGATACCAGCGGGATGGGACAGCACACCCAGGGGAGAGGTTTTCGAGCCAGGTGAGTGCAGAGCCATTGTATGTCTCCTCAGTGCAGGGGCAGAATTCTTCTCCAACTACTACAAGATAAATATAGCTAGCAGGTGGCAGAGCAAAAGTGTGACTAAGTGGGTACGCGTGAGCTCCGGGCTGCTCTGGCTCGCGCTCTGGCTCCAGGAATAGCATGTGAGGCATCAATTTGATTTGGGAGACTCCAAACATGGCTGTAGCTCCTATGGTCTATGGATAAGAAGGCAGCTCCTCCCATAGGGCTTCCCATGGCCCTAACACAGCCGGGAAAATCCTTTGTTGGAGTTCTCAGGTCGCCTGCCCCACAAGGCACTTGGGGAACCAGGAGGGGGACTGAAGGGCCGTCCGAATAAAATACACATTAATCAAACACATCGAGTGCTAAGCTGCCTAAGCTGTTTACCAGGCGGGTGTGTCTGCCATGCCACAAGGAGCCTTAGAAAGACTAGTTGACCCTGTTCCAGATCACTGGACATGGCCGTCGCCCTGGGGTGGTGAGAGGCACAGAGAGCGGCAAGGCAGGTAATTGGCTGCACTTCGTTTTTTCAGGAGAAAGGGTTTAGAAAGCAGCAAGTCGCTGAGCGTTGCTGAGAACTGGGTTTGGCCAAGGCTAAGGGGTGTACTTGGGTAGCTCCCCCTGCATGGAACTCCCATTGACTCTGCAGACCAGGGTCTGGGAATCGATCCCAGAGAAGGTGAGTGCAGATGACAATGGGATTTCCGCTTGGCAGCGATGAAAACTTGGCACCAACGAGCTGCTCTGGGAACGAGGGCTCTGTATGAAATGGCTGCATCCCAGGGCAACTCCAGAACCTGCCTACTCCTCAGCGGCTGCCTGCATAGCCCCGCAGTGGTGCGCCTCTGGCCGAGGGAATTGGTTTGGGAGCTGCACGGCTGCAGCAGAGATGTGGCAGAAGGGCGGCAGGCTGTGGGCCAGCATGATGCTCTGGAACTTCTGGAACGGACTTTCAGCCAGCCTCCCTTGCCCAGGGATTGCCCCTTCCAGGAGCTGGCCCTGGGAGCAATGAGTGCGATCGCTCACTGGGCCACGGGGACGGATCCGATGGAGACGCTGGAGGTCGAATGGATGTGTTGACAAAGTCTAGATGTCACGGAGTCCCCGGGTGATGCTCTGGAACTGCTCCCTACGAAGCCAGTCAGGACTCTGGGGAAGTCTCCTTTCTGCGAGCAGCCTGTCTGCAGGACACACAGCTCACCCGGCTTCCCCCTTCCTGGGTCTGACCTCGGAGTATTCAGCATCCTCTGCCCCTCTGTGCACTTCCCACAGCGAGTCCGCCCAGGCCGGGTCCTGGGAAGCCAGAGGGTCCTGGCCACCAACTTCGCAGTCAGACGGGACTCTCAGCCAGCCAGTAAAACAGAGGTTTATTAGACGACAGGAACATGGTCTAAACCAGAGCTTGAGGTGCAGAGAACAGGACCCCTCAGCTGGGTCCATTTTGGGGGGCAGTGAACCAGACAACCACGTCTGCACTTCACTCCATGTCCCAGCCAGCCCCAAACTGAAGTCCCGCCAGCCCCTCCTCCTCTGGGCTTTGTCCCTTTCCCAGGCCAGGAGGTCACCGGATTCCTTTGTTCTCCAACCCGTTAGCTCTCACCTCGCAGGGGGGAAGGGCCCAGGCCATCAGTTGCCAGGAAACAGGGTGTTGGCCATTCTCTGTGTCCAGACCCCTGCACACACCTGCCCTCTAGGGCTCTACAACGATCATACACCCTTACCCAACCACCTAGATACTTAAGAACTGCATAGGGGAAACTGAGGCACCCCCACACTGTTCAGAGGAAACTTTAAGAACAGTCCCACTTCGTCACACTAGAGAAGGCCAAATAAGTGGCGGATTCGTTCTCTCTCTTGTGAGGGTGATGGTCGCCCGGCACTGCGCGGGGGGGCTGCCCACCTCCATCTCCCAGGGCTTTTCCTCCTCTGATAACTCCAAGGCCAGGACCGTTGCTCTCAGAAAGGATGTGGACTACCCCTGGCAGCCGAGCTGGAGGCCCTGGGTCTCACAACGACCTTTCCTGTCGAGCCAAACCCAACAGCCCGAATCTGCCCAGGAAGTAGAGGATTGCAAGGCGTCCCCATGGCACCCAGTTGCCATGGCTACTAGCTGCTGCCTTGATTCCTCTCAGGGGATGTGGACACTGCAATCAACCGTGCAGCTGGCCCATGTCAGCTGACTGGGGCTCGCAGGTCTGGGGCTTAGGGGGGTGTAACGTTGCAGTGTAGCTCTCCAGGCTCTGGGACCCCGCAAGGGAGAGGGTCCCAGAGCCCAGGCCTGACCCCAAACATCTACACTGCAATTTTATAGCCCCACAGTCCGAGCCCAGGTCAGCTACGAGTGGGCTATTGCAGTGTGGATATCCCCTAAAAGGTTAGCTGGAAAGACCTCTATTAATAAGCGCGTGCTGGTGTTGCAGCTGATCCCCAGCCTAGGAAGGCCAGGCACTGCTCCTAGCCCTGGCTGCTGGCCAGCCCCCTTCCACTGAGGCCCAGAGTTTGGTTCGCTCCGCTCTGGAACTGATTAAAGCACCTACAAGCACGGATGGCTCTCATTCAGCCTCCTCGCAGCCTGGACTCCAGGAGCAAGGCAGTCTGGGGGGGCCCCTCAGGTGGAGCAGGAGGGCACCTGATGCTGCTCGCCCAGGGCTGGTTCTTCGTGGGTGGGGACATTGGCCTGCAGCTAGGAAGTCACTCAGGGCAAGGAACAGCCACATCAGGCAGCAGGGTGGGGCTGTTTGCTTTGCTGACATTGCTGGGGCCAGCAGCTCCAGCTGGCAATTTGTGGGGTGTAGAGCAAACTGCCTCGCAACGGGAGGCTGCATGGAAACCAGGGGGCAGGCTGCTGGAAAGTGGCCCACTGGGCACCTCGGGTGGGCAAAGCCGCTTGGCACCAGCCAGAACCATTTCAGTGTGGAGACAAACCAATTCAAGGGACAGGGACTCGAGCAGGCCCTGCGAAGAGGCTCCACAGAGGGCCACCAAGGGATGCCTGGTGGGGAGCCTCCCCCCATGCACGGGGCCTCTTCTCCCCCCCGGAGGGAGTCGCTGACTGTGTTTCCTCGGGATGGAAAGTCTGAACCTGCTCATCTGGCAGCACCAGCCCCGCCCCTGTAATTACGGGGCCTGTGGAGCCTCCCTGGGATGTGGGTGTGGGTGGAAACTCGGCGATGGGTTAAAGCAGGAGAACAGTGGTGCGTGAGGGGAGGAGCCCCCTGCCATCGGTCCCTGCACTTCCCACCCCCAGTCTGACCCGAGTATATGGAAGAGCCCATCAATGCCACCTTGGGCCGGGACGGGTCAGCCGTGAGCATCCCAACTACCTGTTGGGGCAGAGCGCAAGCTGCTCTTCCCCACAGCCCCCACGGACCCCCTGCTGCCTTGCTCCCTTCCGCATCCAGGTGGCTAGGGCTGCTACCCGCCTTCCAGCCCTGAGCAAACAGGCCAGACCCTGAGCTCAGAGGTCGTACAGATTCACAGCTGAGGAGCTGAGACGGGAACCTGGACCCTGGGGCTGGCGTGCACCGGGATCTTTTCCCTCCCTCCCTGGCTGTCAGCTCACTGCCCGCTTTAGCCCACACACACAACAGGCCAGAATCGTCCCTCGTGAGCATCACCGCAGTGGTGAGATGCTGAGCTGGCTGGCTGGGCAGGGGCCTCAGGGGGCTGCTGCTGGCGCTGTGGTCTCTGAGAGGGGGCTCGTGCCAGCCCCGAGCTCTGTCATGCTCTGCTGATATGTATGCAATTCACTGCAGTGCAGACCGAAACATAAATCCTGTTTCCCAGGGCCCCTGCGAGGGCCCAGGCTGGGCCGGTGTTGGGGAGGCAAAGAATTTTCCAGGGTGTGTGGGGTGTGGGAGCAGCTGCCTCGGCACTCGGCGAGGGTGCAGCAATACAATCTCACATCCACCCAGCCCCTCAACAATGCACTTGCCAGGATCGGCTGCCAGGCCGGCTGTGAACGGGGAGGAGGCGAGTACAGCTGCAGCTCAGCTTCCAGATGGAAAACGGCGACTCGCCTGCATGTTAGAGGACAAAATGTCGTGAGAGGGGCCTCGAAGGGCACTGCCCAGCCCAGCCCATGGAGTTCCCAGAACCAGGCCCATGCTTGGGCAGCCACAGCTAGGTGCTGAAATGAAACTGGCCTGGCTTCCAAAGGGGCTGCTCACCCGGAGCTTCCCTGGGCCTCAATGGGAGCAGCAGGTGCAGAGCCTCTGAGAATCAGGCTGCTTTTGGTTAGGGGCCTGAATGGCCTCAGGGCAGAGAGGGAGGCGCCCAAGTAGGAAAATCTTGGTCAATTTAGTGAGCTGTAGCTCACGAAAGCTCATGCTCAAATAAATTGGTTAGTCTCTAAGGTGCCACAAGTACTCCTTTTCTTTTTGCGAATACAGACTAACACGGCTGTTCCTCTGAAACCTTTCTAGGAGTGTGTGACAAAGTGGGACTGTTCTTAATGTTTCCTCTGAATACTGTACGGGTGCCTCAGTTTCCCCTATGCATTTCTTGTCTCTAGGTGGTGTGATAAGGGGGTGTAATTGTTGCAGAGCAAAGGGCCAGGGTACATAAATGGCCGACACTCTGACTCCTAGCCACTGATGGCCTGGCCCTTCCCCCCTGCAAGGTGAGAGCTAAAGGGCTGGAGAACAAAGGAATCAGGTGACCTCCTGGCCCAGGAAAGGGACAAAGCCCAGAGGAGGAGGGGCTGGAGAGTGAGTCAGTTGGGGCTGGCTGGGGATGAGGAGTGAAGGGCAGACGTGGCTGTCTGGCTCACTGCCCCCAAAAATGGACCTGGCTGAGGGGTCCTGTTCTCTGCACCTACAAGCTCTGTGTTAGACCATGTTCCTGTCGTCGAATTAACCTCTGTTTCACTGGCTGGCTGAGAGTCCCGTCTGACTGCGGAGTTGGGGGGCAGGACCCTCTGGCTTCCCAGGACCCCGCCTGGGCGGACTCGCTGTGGGAAGCGCAGGGAGGGGCAGAGGATGCTGAATGCTCCGAGGTCAGACCCAGGAAAGTGGAAGCCAGGTGAGCTGTGTGTCCTGCAGACAGGCTGCTCCCAGAGAGGAGACTCCCCCAGAGTCCTGCCTGGCTTCGTAGGGAGCAGCCCCAGAGCTTGGCCCAGGGACGCCGGGGCAGAGTGTCACAGAGCTCACCACTCCCAGCTTGGGCCAGGGGTCCCAGCAGAGCTCGGATCCCAGAGCAGCCTCGGCCCTGCGCCATCAATCATTTACCTGTGTGTGTGCTGGGTGACGTCAGCGTTGCCATGGCACCAGTGAAGTCCTCTCTATTCGGTGCTCACAGACTCTCCCCACGCGCAAACCAGCTCGCGGGAGACATTTATTTTTACCATGTCCTACGACAAACGGGAAGTAAATTTATCCCTCACTCCCCTACGTGGCACCGCCATTAACCCTGACAGCCCTGGCCTGGGGCACCCTGCCACTCTCCTGCCCTCCCTACACTTGCAGATTCTTCGTTTGCCCCGAAGCTGAGTTTCAAAGGGCCCAGGGGGCTGTTGGCCGGGGGCTCAGCTGTGTGGGGATCGCAGGAGGCTGGGCGGACCCCGGAGCCTGCCTCCGGGTCCTCGACAGCTGTCGCAGAACGGAGCTCGGGCACAAACACTTGGCGCACGATTCAATGTGACTATTTCACATGAGATGCACGCCCGAGGCAAGGCCGATTTCCCTCTCCCCGGGGGCAGGGGCTGTATGCATGGCACTTGCCCTGCTGCTGTCCCATGCTCTGCAGGGACTGGGCTTGGAGAAGCAGAGGCCTGCATCCTCCAGGGCAGCTGCTCCAGCACGGTTCCCAAGCCCTGACTGCATGGCCCAGTGGGGTGAGCAGGGAGGAGGCGGTGTGGGCGGAGGTTGTAGGCAGATGGCATGGGGAGCAGGCAGACATGGCCTGAGAGTGGGGCAGTCTGAAGGGCTGCAGCCTCAGAGGGTCCCGGGGAGCACTGTCAGCACGGGGCAGGAGGGTATTTGTCCTGTCACCGGATTTACCACAGCTTAACCCACCTGTTGCCTGGGTGGAGACTGTGACAACTGCACCAGATACAGCCAGAAGCCCATGCAGGACCTGCTCTGCCTTCCAGCAACTCCCCAGGTGGGACCTTGCAGTCACCATGGGGGGAGGGGGCATGGGGCTGGGAGCGAGGGCTCCTGGGTTCTGTTACCAGCTCTGCCGACTGCTGCTGACTAGCTGTGCCTCGGTTTCCCCAGCTGTGGCTCCCTCCCCTCGAGCAGTGGAATGCGCTCGGCTCAAGTCTGCCTTATTCTCCCACGGTGTCCCAAGCCCTGAATGACTCCACAGAGAACCATTCCCTTCTCCCAGCTGCGTTCTGTCGCCGAACCAGGCTCCCAGCTCTGCTGCAGCAGCCGTGCCAGGGCTGCCCAGGTGGATGCCCAGACTCAGGGAACCAGAGAAGCTGGTCATGGCTCTGCCAGTGGCAGGGGACGCCACAGTCCTGAGGAGGCCACGCTGAGGTACTGGGGGTTCTTGGCTGTGTGACACCCTCTCCTCTTGACACACAATTTCATCTGCAGCCCCCCTTTAGTCTCCCCAATTCTCCCCACAGCGGCTGCCCACCAGCTTGGCCCCTGCTCCCCCAGGACGCTCTCACTGCCACCCCCAGCCCGCTGAGCTGGTGGGGGAGGGTTGGTGCACAGGCCCTGCCTCGGGGCTCTAGGCCAGTCACCGACGCACCTGTGGGACAGCGGATGGCGGATGGTGGTGGGAGAAATTGCTGTCCTCTGCAGTTCTCTATCCCCCCTTCCTGGCAGCCCCCCTCCCCCCTGGGAAGGCCTGGGTTGACTGTCCCCATCTCTGGTGCCTGGCAACCCCTTGGGCTTGGCCTGCAAGGGGCTCCCCCGGGGAGGGACACAGTCACTAGAACAGCCGTGGACAGGATCCGCTGCCTCTGATTGCACCCCCAATAAACAGCCCCCGTACGCGAGTGGTCTCCATCCCCTCACCAAGCCCCCCAGAGCTAAAGGGCTGGATGGAGAGGCCAGCGCAGCAGCAGGAGCCTGGGGGGGCAGTGCTGCATCCCAGCCCCATCCAGGACGTGAGCTCACCAGCCCGAGGCCTGCGCATGCAGCTGGGGAGCCGGGAGAAGGGGGCTGGCGGCCTGGCATGCTTGGATAGTGGGGTGGTGGCAAGCACCAGCCTGGCCCCTGAACTGCACGTTTGGCTTCTGAAAAGCAGCGAGTGACGCAGCGACCTGGGGGTGGGAGCGATGGGGACGTGTCAGCAGGGCCAGCTGGGGCTCCCGCAGGGGTGTGACCTCACCGCACTCACTGACCGCAGGGACAGCAGCTGGGCGGGCTGCGCATCTCGCTGCGGGGGGGCTGGCGTAATGCGGCCTGGGGTAGCAGGGGGGACCGGGAGACATGGGCTGGGGCAGAAGGACCCAGTTCATGTCACGCGTGTCCTCAGCCAGAGGGAGGGTCGCTGGGACGTGAGGAGAGGATTCTGGATGAAAGCCAGCTGGCTTTCCCTTCCCACCCCCGGTGCCAGGCAGCTGGGCCCATGCTGAGGCCTGGCACTGCCATTCAGAGCCGGGCCAGGGGCCTGTCTTGGCCCAGGTCCCCCACTGGCCGACAGGGGGCCTTGTATTAATTTTAAAGGGAGCTGTCAGATGCCCCCTCTGTCAGTGCCCTCTGGGTGCCCCGCCTGGAGCATGCTGGAGCATCCCTGTGCTCCCCGCCCCGCCAGGCCGGTGGGACAATGGGGAGAGCCAGGAGTCCCCAAACCTGGGCGGGGATTTGTGCTTGTAACGGGCCAGGGAGCCAGGTGGGTGCTGTGGGGCTCCGGTGAGGCCTGGTGCGGGGGGCGCCCTGCTGACAGCGGCTCCCTGCGGCCCCAGCATTACTGCTCGAATTGTGCGGTGCCCGGTCTAGTCAACAGAGCCGGGGGGTCAGAGCTGGGCCCCAGGAGCAAGCGAGGTGCTTAGTTTCAGCTGCCCTAGCCCAGGCTCTCTGTTTCCACTCGCTCAGTCAAACCTTCTCAGAAATGACCTCCTCTCATCTTCAACCCATTTGCATATTTTCCGTCCCGCAGCGCTTTGCCTTTATTAATGGTGCTTCGCATCCAGCCTGTGGACGGTGGGCCCTGCCGTGGGCAGGCTGCTCCTGGGGCTGAGCTCTGCGGTGCCAGAGGGGGTCATAGACACCTGGGCTGGAGCTGGGCTGCTGGGTTCGGGGACTGGCTGCTTGGGGATAATGCAGCCGCTGCAGGAGCACCAGGCCCGGTGTTGGTATGAACTGTCTGGACGTGCTTCCTGCTGAGAGCCGGACAGTGCTTTGAGCCTCCTGCCCCCCAGCCAGCTGGTGCCATCCCCACTGTATCGCAGGGAGGCCCAGGGAGGAGCAGCTTTCCCAGCGGTAGAACCAGGAGGCCGGGCCGTCTGCTCTGACGGCTAGATGTCGCTCCCCGCCGGAGCCAGGACTAGACTCCCGGGTTCCGGTTCCCAGCTCCACGCTCTGGCAGCAGCCCACTGGGTCTCTGGGGGAGTTCTAGGCTTCTCTGCCGCTCTGCGCCTCCCCCGAACTCCTGGGCCCAGCCTTGCCCCAGTGCTTAGGGTGCAAGCTAGGGTGTGGGAGGCTTGGATTCAGGTCCCTGCGCCACCCAGGCTCCCCGCTCAGCTCCCATCCTAGCCCAGCCCTGCCTCAGGGGGCAGGGGGATGAATGCGTCCCTGGCGGGGGGCTCGCATGGGAGGGGGCTGTCTGGGTACAGATAGGCTCCCTGCACAGGCTGGGCTCTGGGCTGGGACCAATGCAGCTTGGGCCCTTCCGGGAGGGTGGGCGGGGGCACGGGGTTTGGTTCTGTGGCTGGTGGGGGGCTGGGGTTCTCTGGCCCACAGGGGCTGCTAAGCAAGGGGGAAACCACAGGCATGGCTGTGCCCTAATTGCTGCGACAACTAATTGGAAAGGACTAATCGCCATGGCAACACAGCCTGTGCTGATTGGGTGAGGCTGAAGCGCTGACATCCAGGGGGATGCGGCCGCAGGGCTGGTGCTGGGGGACGGGGCCGTGTGACGAGGGCCCCAGCACCCTGCCTGCTGCCCCCCCGCCTCCGGCGTGGAGCTGAGGGGCGTCCTCCCACTCCCGTGCTGGCTGCCCGGCCCCAGACGCCCTGGGACCTCCGTCGCTGCGGCCACGGCTGCTGAGTTGTCGTCCAGACAATTTCTTCTGCCGCGTGCCGCGCTGGGACCTGGAAACGGGCGCCGTGTGGGCCCAGCTGCTCTGCACGGGGGCAGAGCTGGGCGGGAGGGGCCCCACGCGCTGGCTGCTCCCCGCAGGTAAAATAACCGTGTTGGGGCCTAACACAGAGCAGGGTGGGTGGCTCAGGGCACCCTTAACCACGTCGCTCTGCCCAGCCGTCATGTCCCAGGGCCCGTGGAACGGCTCATCCCCCTCCAGCTTACGGCAATTCCCCCAGTGCTGCGTGCTCTGCCATGGGCCTGGAGCGCCCTCGACTTGCCCCTACTGGTGACCATAGTTCCCAAAGGGAAAACAGGACACCACATGGGGTAGTCTGAGTCCCCCCTTCCCCGCACAGGGCTGGCCCAAGTCGCTCGCCCGAGCCCCCCTCCCTATGCGAGACTGGGGCTGGGCTCACTGCTTGTCCTAGCCCTGCCTGCCCCCCTGCCCGAGGTTGGCATTGCCACTCGCCCCCCTGCATGTTCCTCTGCACCCCACATTTTTGACAAAATGGGGCATTTGTCCTATTTGCTCTGCCCAACTGATCAAGTCGACAAGCAACCGGGACAAATGCCCACAAACTTGGGACAGCCGGGACAGGGCTTAAAAAAGGGACTGTCCCGGCCAAAATGGGAAGTACGGTCATGCTACTGCTGGGGGATCGGCTTGCAGTGTGGAGCGCCCGTGGTGCCCTGAGTGGGGTGTGCCTGGGCTGAGCCACGCGGACATACCCAGGCTTCGTCGGAGCCGCTGAGAAACGAGCAGCCGTGACTGCCGCGCAGAGCAGCCCACTGCCCCACTTTCTTATTCTCTCTCCAGCCCTGCAACTGCTGGGCCAGGCTCTGTTCCCTCCTCCCCCAGGAGGACATGGGGGGCTCTTCGCCTTTACACTCCCCACATTCTGGGGCTTGCTAGGGGCCTGCTTGGCCTGTGTAAGGTAGAGCAGCCTCAGGGCTACGGTAACTCCTACTATGCTTCCCAGGGCCAGCCCAGGGGCAGTCTGCGGAGCAGCGGAGGGAGGGCTGGCTGCCCGGCTGGGCCCCAGTGGGGACTGTTGCTGGAGGGCAGCCTCTTCCAGGAGGTCCTTCCCGCAGCAGGAGCGGAGTCTGGAGACAGAAATACCAGGGGGCTTCCTATTAATGACCCAGGATCACTTGAACCTGCTGTCCCATGTGGAGCAGGCCCATCCAGTGCAGCTGGCCACACTCCTGCCCACCCTGGGTCCCGACGTGGGCCCCCCAGCCCCGCAGTAGAGACAGGCAGCTTTGGTGAATTTCCAATCAGGGAACTGTCCCTAGAGATGGGGAGGGGCCGGGAACAGCACCTGTTTGTGCTCTGCAGCAACACACCAGCCCCTCAGCGTCCCTTGTTACTGGACACAGTCACCCAGCCATGGGGCTGTTGGGGAGATGGGTCACCCCAGCAGCCCAGGCCTATCTGCCACCACCAGAACCTCCGGGACCGTTCAGCAGGTCGGAGCAGCTCCTGAGCCCAAGGAGAGCGCCCGCCCGGGGGATGCAGGACAGCAGAGAACCTGGCCTGGGCTGGAGGGACTCTGGTGTCTGAATGGGGAGTGGTGTTTCCCCGGCCTGGCCCGGGCAGTTTGCTGCTGCACTGGGCTGGAGGAGAAGCTGCTTTGCCCTGCTCCCCGCAGGAGAGGCGCTCGCTCGGTCAGTGCAGCGGGTTGTTATTAACACCCAGGAGAGGCTGCTGGGGGCTGGGCCAGCCCTGCCGCTCCCACCAAGGTCAGGATGACTCAGCCCCATGGGTGGCTGCTGCCCTGTGTCCGTGGGAGTGTGTGGGGAGACAAATCAGTGACGGGCAGTTATTAGCCTCACCGGCCACCACAGCCATGCCGTTTCCCTATTGCCAAGGGGGGACCCCCCCCCCCCCAGTCATGCAGCGGGTTTATGCCTGAGTCAGGACTGGAACCCAGGAGTCCTGGTGCCTACGTCAGTGCTCATTTCCCTCGGCCATGGTGCCGCCTAATCTACTGACCCCAGCCCCAGTCTGCGCCTTGTGAGGCTCCCCAGGCCAGGAATAATCCCGACGGGCTGGATGCTGCGGCGCTGCTGGCGGCAGAGGCCCCCACACCTCTCTCCTGCCAAGCTGCCGGGGCACAAACACACTCACTTAGGGAAGGAGGAAACCCGACACCGTTTCACAATCTCCCTGCACCACATCCTGCGCTGGCATGGTGACCACGTGGCTCACCCTGCTGGGAACAGGCCTCTGCCAGGCTCCCCACCTGCCTTCTGGAACTGAGCTGGGCACCCAAAGCCCACCTCGCCAAGGCCGTCCCAGGGCCGGGGCTGGTTGGCATAGCCTGAGGCGGACCGCGGCTGTCCTGGTCTGCCCACGCAGGCATCTCATGCAGGGCACTGGGGCCAGTCACATCTGAGGGAGGGGCATCCCCTGTATTCCAGGAGGGATTTTGCAGTCACTGGGGTGAAACATGATGAAAGGCACCTGGGGCATGAGGGAAACTGAGTCACAGCCCACAGAGCTCATCCACAGAGGGCCATTGGCGGAACCAATGGATCCAGGGTGGGCAGAGCCAGACCCGCTCCCTTCACTCACTGGGTCCCTGGGGCCAGCGCTAGGAGGACTGCGGGGAGGCACCTCTGCCCAGCCCAGAGTGGGCCAATGGAGTGTCGTGGCAGAACCGCCCCTCCCGCGCCTGTCACCAGGGGCTGGGGCACGCGCACCGCGGCTGCGGCCTGATCGCTCTGCTGGGACGGGCTGTTCCCAGTCTTGCCCGGGCATTGCCTCCTCCCCAGGCCCTTCTTCTGTGCGTCCCCCCTCTTCTCTCTGGTTTTGGAGCTTGCTTTTCCCTTGGCCCCCCCAGCTCCTGCCCTGTGCGTCTCTGCAGCCCGACCATCCCCCTGCACCTGGCTCATGCAGCCTCCCCACCCCCCGGCTCATCTGCTCTTGGCCCTCATCCCACTGGGCTGCTGTTTCTCCCACAGGCATCTTGGGTACCCCCTGCCACAGTGCCCTCCCCGCACTGATCCGGAGGGCCACAGCCCGCCCTGCCTTCACATCTGCCCCCCGCCCCGAGCCGCACACAACGCAGCCAGCGGGGAGCGGCTGGGGACAGAGGCAGGCGGGCAGCCCCGAGACACGCAGCACGGTGTATCGCCCCCACCCCGCCCTTAGACTGCGAGCGCCACGGCAGGGCTGTGTGCATGGGCAGCGCCCCCAACGCAGAGCGGGCACTACCAGGCTAGAGGAAATAACGCCTCCGACCCACGCTTCACACACTGCGCCACGAACAGACCCCCCCGCCCGACCCTGAGCCCCGCCCCCCACTCCAGCGCGCTGCAGAACACGCTGCATGTTCCAAACCAGTCGTGGAAACAGCCCGGCGGCGCTTTCCACACCCCCTGCGGTGGTTGCACAAGGACGGCCGCTCATTGAGAAAGAGCCTGAGCTGCTGTCGTGGGGTTGCCGGGCTCCCGCATGGGGGTGGCGGGTGCCCGACCCAGTAACCCCCGGCCTGGCCAGGTGCCCCTCCAGGGCGGGAGCGCACGAGGTCAGATTCCCCTTCCCCAGTGCTCCCTGGCCCCCGTCCCGTGGTGCCGAGGCCCCGGTGTGCCCTCGCTCCGCTGACAGGGCCGTGGGCTGGGCCAGGACTGGGCAGGGAGGTCACCGCATGAGCGAGGACGCTGTGCCTGACGTCTCGATGCAGATGGAGGGGCACCGCGGTGCCGGGCCCCCCCTGGGGCCAGCCCCTCCTCTCCCGCAGGCTCTGGGGGGGAGGTGGCCGCTGAGGAGGTGTTGCAATAGCGAGTCTCAGGCGGGGCTGGCCTCCTGCACTAGGCCGGTTCCCTGTGCCCAAGCGCTCCGCTGCTCCCACCCGCCTCCGCGACGGCCCCGGTTAGCGCCCTTGTGCCGGCAAATCCCGTCAGCTCTGTAGAGGTGGAGCCGCCGTGCGTCCCAGCCCACCGGAGGTTCCGGTCCTGCTGGGAATGGCGTGCCCCCCACCCCCGCCAGTGGGACCAGGCCCGCGGGGTGCATACCAAGTGACGCTGTCCGGGGCAGAGTGGTGCGCGCTTCGAAATGGCACCCCCCATCTGATACCAGACAAAACCCGGCCGGTTCTGGCTCAGTCTCGGAGGGGGCCACACATTAGAACGGCAGGACTGGTCGGGTTCCCCCCAGGCGAATGGCCTGCCTAGGCTGGGGCTGGACTTGGCTGGGCAGCCCTGGAATGTGCCCTATAGAAAACCCTGCAGTAGAAAGACAGTTGCTGGAAATGGCACTGGCCCCCCCAGCTCCAGACAGGGCTGGTCCTGGCGGCCCAGGATGATGCTAGGGGGCCTGTGCTCCAGGGAGCGGGATTGGGACGCTCTCCCCACACAGTCAGTGCAGACCCCAGCTGCTAGGGCCTGTTCTGGAAGCCACGTGTTCTGACCAGGGGGAGTCCTTCGGGATCCCCGGGGCTGTTCCCAAGAGGCAAGGGGCTAGCTCTGGCATCCTGGTCAAGCTCCAGCTTAAGGCCATGTGACTCCCAGTGGTTTCAGCTGGTGCTGGGGGTCGGGGGGTGGACACCGCGCAGGGGAGAGGGGATGTTCTGTTCTGGGGTAGATGGGAGGGGATTAGAGGGTTCGTGTGGAGCAGAGGTTAGCACAGGATGGTGAGAGTCAGGACTCCTGGATTCTGTTCTCCCGCTGACCTCCTGGGGGACACTGGGCAAATGAGATCACCTCACCGCTGTGTGCCTCGGTTTCCCCATTTGCAAAGTAGGGTTGATAATGACGCTCACGGGGGGTGATCGCAGCTAATTAAGACTGAGAGTTGGTATCACTGGCTACGTTTGTTTCCAAGCTGTGCACCAGACCTGACGTGCCCCCTCTGTGCCACGCGGGGGGCATGTTCTCCACTGAGCTGTCCCCTTTGCCGGGCTGCCACGCCCAGCGCACCGGGCCGCTCACGCTCTCCATCCCAGCACTGCAGCTTCCCCTTTCACAGCCCATGCGGCCGTTATTTTTAGAACCTGGAGGGATTTTTTGCAGTTACTATTGACGAGATGAAAGGGCAGAGGATGCGAGTCATAGTGAATGTGCTGAGCAGGCCCTGTCGTGCTCCCAGCTCACAGGGCAGGCTGGGTTACGGTAAATGGTGCAGCTTCCTACAGGGGGAAAGGGCCCGTCTGGGCTCACCGCCAAACCCACTGCCGCTGCTCGCACACACGTGCGCCTGGGAGCCTGCCCAGGCAGAGCCCTGAACTGCTCCCTCAGCTTAGCTCGGCCCTGCCGGGGGTCCCAGAGATACAGCGCCCAGCACGGCTCAGCTCCTCAGCCCCGAGGTGCCAGCGTAAGGGGGGTTGCATCACAGACCTCTCTGGGCAAGGGGGGGCCTGAGGGACCCATGGTTTGTGCAGAGATTGTTATTCCAGCTGGGGACAGACTGCCCCACGGAGGGACCCAGCGAGTGGGGTTCCTGCAGGGGAGGGGAGCCGCACTTTGTTGTCAATGCCAGTTCTTCACAGGGCCCTTTGGGATAGGGGAGAGTGACCCTGAACCCCACCCCATGCCTCTGCCGAATAACAGGAGCAGGCGGAAGGGCCCTCAGCTGTCCTGCAGCCTCTGCACCCAGTGCAGCCCGTAACGGGGGGGGGGGGGGATGCGATGGGGTCTGCAGGCCCATGTAGTGCTGCTGATGCACCCCCCACCATCATCAGCCCCCCCCACATTCACCCAGTCTCGTTTCTCCCCATTACTGGGGCATTTGGTTCAGCCTCACTGCAAAGTCTAGCCAACGTGGATAAATGTCCTGCAGAGATTATGCTGAGACCATACAACTCAGTGCACATGTGACCTGATCAGGACTGGAGCCCAGGCCTCCAGGGCTATCACACCTGCACCCAAGCCTGGCTTGCTCTCGGTAGGAGGGTCAGGGCTGGAGGAAGGGAGGGAAGATGCTGGAGGCAAAGGTTTTCGTAAGGAACTCCCCAATTCTCCTGCAGAGGCACACAGGAGACAGGCCCTGTGGGGCTGCAGGGTGAGCCACAGACAGAGGGGCCCCTGCAACTGCCCCGGGAGGCTCCTCCACGTGGTAAGCTGCCTCCTGCAAGCAGTGTGCTGCATGCCTGCAGCTGGAGGGCAAGACGGGCCAGCAGAAAGGGACCCAAACGAGCAGAGAACGCGGGGCAGCAGCCACATGCAGCAGGGCCTCGCCACCACCCAAGGCAAGGCCTGAGCCGAGGCCCCTGCAGCCGTGGCGTTCGCCTTTGCCCAGGGCCTTCGGTGGCACAGTGCTCGCAGCCTCACAAGACGGCTGCAGCAAGGGGGGGGTTAATTCTCTGCGGCAGCACTGAGATTTGACAGCGGGCCCGACTCTCCTGGCACTCAGCATCTCCTGGCCGGGCGATCACCACGGATCCACCGGCAAGGGCCTGGGGTCAGTGGGGAAAGGGCCCGGTTGCTGGCTCGCGATCCCCTGGCTCCCAGCACCGCCACGACAGGCCAGCCGGGGATCCGGCACCAATTAGTCTGCGTGTGACCCAGGAGAGGGCAGAGCCCCAGCCTGCCCCCCGCATCCCCGGCTTTCCTGGGAGGGAGGCTGAGGGCAGCTGGAGTGTGGCTGGGCCATGTGATTCCAATTACAGCCAGGCTCTGGCTTGTGTTACGAGTGCCCCCCCGCCGCGCGAGGGGACGCGATTTGCAGTTGGAATCGATCATGATCATCGTGTCTCATCTCTGGAGCCAGGGCCCTAGGACCGGCCCCCCTCGCCGGGGGAGGGGCTGCCCACGGGAACCGGGTCACAGCCAGAAAGTGGAACCGTGAAATCCTGGTGTGGACGTTTCCCCCTCGCAGCTTCCTTATAGGAGAGCTGGAGCAGGGTGTGCCCCCCCGGGGTGGGGGGAGCATGTGTCTGTGCACACGCACGCAGCGGGGGGCATGATGTAGACCTGTGCCTGCGTGTGCATGCCTCTGTGTGTGTGTGTGTGTCTCAGGGTGTGTGTGTGTGTGTGCGCGTGTGTCAGTCTCGGTGTGTGTGTGTGTCTCCAGATGTATGTGCATGTCTCAGGGGGTGTGTGTATTTGTGCGAGCACATCTCAGGGGGGGGGTGTCTGGGGTGTGTGTGTGTCTCAGGGGGTGTGTGTCTGGGGTGTGTGTGTGTCTCAGGGGGTGTGTGTGCATGTCTGTGCGTGTCTCGGGATCTGTGCGTGTGTGTGTGCATGTATCGGTGTGTGTGTGTTTGTGCGAGTACATCTCTGGGGGGTGTGCATGTGTGTGTGCGTGTGTGTGTGCATGTCTCAGGGGGTGTGTGCGTGTGTGTGTGCATGTCTCAGGGGGTGTGTGCGTGTGTGGGTGCATGTCTCGGGCGGGTGTCTCAGAGTGTGCATGTATGTGTGTGTGTGTGCCTCAGGGTGTGTGTGTGTGTGTGCGCATGTTTCGGGGTGTGTGTGTGTGTGCACGCATCTCAGGGGGTGTGTTCGTGTATGTGTGCATGTGTGTGTCTCTGGATGTGTGTGTGTGCGTGCCTTGGGGGGGTGCGTGTCTCAGGGTGTGTGTGCGTGTCTCGGGGGGGGTGTTTGTCTCAGGGGGGTGTCTCGGGGGTGTGTGTGTGTGTCTCAGGGGGAGTTGTGTGTGTGTCTTGGGGGAGTTGTGTGTGTGTGTCTCAGGGGGTGTCTCGGGGGAGGTGTGTGTGTATCTCGGGGGGGTGTGTGTCTCAGGGGGAGTGTCTCGGGGGTGTGTGTGCGTGTCTCGGGGGAGGTGTGCGCGTGTCTCGGGGGAGGTGTGTGCGTGTCTCGGGGGAGTTGTGTGTGTGTGTCTCAGGGGGGGTGTGTGCGTGTCTCGGGGGAGTTGTGTGTGTGTCTCGGGGTGTCTCAGGGGAGGTGTGTGTGTGTCTCGGGTTGTGTGTCTCAGGGTGTGCGTGTCTCAGGGGGTGTGTGTGCGTGTCTCGGGGGAGTGTCTCGGGGGAGGTGTGCGCGTGTCTCGGGGGAGTTGTGTGTGTGTGTCTCAGGGTGTGTGTGTGTGTCTCGGGGTGTCTCAGGGGAGGTGTGTGTGTGTCTCGGGTTGTGTGTGTCTCAGGGTGTGCGTGTTGTCACGGAGTTCCTGGGCGATGCTCTGGAACTGCTCCCCATGAAGTCAGTCAGGACTCTGGGGTAGTCGCCTTTCTGTGAGCAGCCTGTCTTCAGGACACACAGCTCACACAGCTTCCACCTTCCTGGGTCTGACCTCGGAGCATTCAGCATCCTCTGCCTCTCCGTGCGCTTCCCACAGCGAGTCCGCTCAGGCGGTGCTCCTGGGGAAGCCAGAGGGTCCTGCACCCCAACTTCGCAGTCAGACGTGACTCTCAGCCAGCCAGTAAAACAGAAGGTTTATTAGACGACAGGAACATGGTCTAAAACAGAGCTTGCAGGTGCAGAGAACGGGACCCCTCAGCTGGGTCCATTCTGGGGGGCAGTGAGCCAGACAACCACGTCTGCACTTCACTCCATGTCCCAGCCAGCCCCAAACTGAAAAACCCCTCCAGCCCCTCCTCCTCTGGGCTTTGTTCCTTTCCCGGGCCAGGAGGTCACCTGATTCCTTTGTTCTCCAACCCTTCAGCTCTCACCTTGCAGGGGGGAAGGGCCCAGGCCATCAGTTGCCAGGAAACAGGGTGTTGGCCATTCTCTGTGTCCAGACTCCTGCACACACATGCCCTCTAGGGCACTGCAATGATCATACACCCTTACCCCACCACCTAGATACTTAAGAACTGCCTAGGGGAAACTGAGGCACCCCCACACTATTCAGAGGAAACATTAAGAACAGTCCCACTTCGTCACACGTGTCTCGGGGGAGGTGTGTGCGTGTCTCAGAGGGTGTGTGTGCGTGTCTCGGGGGAGTTGTGTGTGTGTCTCGGGGTGTCTCAGGGGAGGTGTGTGTGTGTCTCAGAAGGGGTGTGTGTGTCTCGGGGGAGGTGTGTGCGTGTCTTGGGGGTGTGTGTTTGTCTCAGGGGGTGTCTCGGGGGAGGTGTGTGTGTGTCTCGGGGGAGTTGTGTGTGTGTCTCAGGGGGTGTGTCTCGGGGGAGTTGTGTGTGTGTCTCAGGGGAGGTGTGTGTGTGTCTCAGGGGGTGTGTCTCAGGGGGGTTGCGTGTGTCTCGGGGGGTGTGTGTGTCTCAGGGGGTGTGTCTCAGGGGGGTTGTGTGTGTCTCAGGGGAGGTGTGTGTGTGTCTCAGAAGGGGTGTGTGTGTCTCGGGGGAGGTGTGTGCGTGTCTTGGGGGTGTGTGTTTGTCTCAGGGGGTGTCTCGGGGGAGGTGTGTGTGTGTCTCGGGGGAGTTGTGTGTGTGTCTCAGGGGGTGTGTCTCAGGGGGGTTGCGTGTGTCTCAGGGGGGTTGCGTGTGTCTTGGGGGAAGTGTGCGCGTGTCTCGGGGGAGTTGTGTGTGTGTCTCAGGGGGTGTATCTCGGGGGAGTTGTGTGTGTGTCTCGGGGGAGGTGTGTGTGTGTCTCAGGGGGTGTGTCTCAGGGGGGTTGCGTGTGTCTCGGGGGAGGTGTGTGTGTGTCTCGGGGGGGTGTGCGTGTGTCTCGGGGGGGTGTCACCGCCAAGCCCCCGCAGCCGCTCTCTGCTCAGCCTCCCCCCGCCGAGCGGCTCCCCTCCCCCGCCCAGCAGGCCCTGGAGCCGGGCCGCAGCCGGGGAGCGGGGAGATCTTTGTGCCGAAGGGGAAGCGCGGGGCCGGGGCCGGGGCCGGGGCCGGGCAGGGGGGCTGCCCCGGTCCCTCCCCAGCCGCCCCGCGCGGCCCCGCTCCGCAGAACGGCTGCTCGGTGGCCGTGCAGCGGCCCCTCCCTTCTCCCCGTGCGCAGGGCAGGCGCGGGCCCCCGGGGCCCCCGGGCCCCCCTCCCGGCTGCCGGGGGTGGGGATCTCATCCGCGGCAAGCGGCGCTCTCCGCCTCCCCCACCGCAGCGCCGAGCTGGGGCCTTGACGTCAGCGGCTGACGCCGATCCACCCCCTCAGCCGCCCGCAGGCCCTGGCCTGGCCATGACGTGCAGCGGGGCCTGAACTTAACTCCTTCCCCCCCACAGCGCCCCCCCCCGCGAGCCCCTCGCCGGCCCGGGCGGTGCGAGGCACGGCTGGGAGCCGGCCGCCCACACGGCCCTGAGAGACCCAGCACCCCGCGCAGGCCGTGCATCCCAACCGCAGCCCCTCTGGCTCGGGCTCCTCTGCCAGCCAGGGGGGCCTTGTGACGGGGGCCTCGGGGGGGCCTTGGGGCAGGCAGGGTTACCGGGGTGGACATGTGCAGCTGGGCCCCCCGCCCCCACGGATCCGCATCCCAATGTGACGCTTGCCCCCATGGCTGGGCCCGCTGCCAGCCCAGCCCTGACCCTGCGTCACTGGGCCCAAGTCCTGGGGCTCCCGGCGCCCACCCCCAGCTCCTTGTGCACCCAGCCTGCTAGAGCAGAGGCGGCAAAGCCCCCCGGGGAAGGCGCAGCTGGGACAGGAGAGCTCCTCCCCGCAGGGAGATGCATAGAGCCGCTGGCTCCGGCGCTGCCCAGCCCAAAACGATGAGCAAATGGGCCGGGCCGGAAGCCAGCATGTGCTGAGCTCCCCCCACCCCTCCATTGCTGGGAGCCCTTACGGAGAGGCCAGGTTCCCCCGGGGGGAGCCGGGCGAGTCCTGCTGGCTGTGGGCTGGTCAAACCTTCCCCTGCCAATGGCCCGGGTCTCGCTGGACTCCATCTCCTGCCCCATTAACCGAGCCTCCCGGGGCCCGTGACAAGAGCTGGTTCCCTGGCGGCCCTCCCCAATCAGTACAAGCAGGACTGGTACCATGTGAGCCAGCAGCACCCCCTCCCCAGGCGCCTGCCCTGCTATTCCCCCAGCCCAGGGAGGGAGATGTTTGGAGAAGACCAGGGAGATGGAGCGGCCTCTGAGCAGGTCAAGACCCACCCCAGGGCCAGGGCAGCATTGTCCCCTGCAGCCTATGCTCCACCTGGGGTCACCAGCACCTGCCCCTTCCCCCCTGGCATGGGGGAGGTTGGGAGCCCTGCTCTGCAGCTGTGTGCAGCGGGGCCAGATGTCTCAGATGGTGGCTCTTGGGGGCATGGCAAGGCCGCTCCCCAGCCAGCAGGCAGTGCTCCCAGTGAGCCTGTGTCCTGAGATCCTGACGGGACGCCCACATTTCTCCCTCCTAGCTGAGTCCCTTCGCTCCTCCTCAGCAGCCTCCATCACCGCCTTGGCTTTCCCCAGGGTGGGGCGCTGTGTTCACTGCTGCCCACTGTCACCCCAGCACCCTGGCCTGCTGGGACCTGCTCCCAGCGACTCCCACTTCTCCCATCAGACGTCCCTTCTTCCCCTTTCCCAGGGTGAAACCCACTGGGTTATTTCCACTCCAAGCTCCGGATCTTCAGCTGGCCCCAGGCAGCATCACTGGAGCCCTGTGGGTTGCCTCCAGCCGGGGATCTCCGTGGTTCCGCCTCTGGCTATTTTGCCGTCCTCACTGGTTCTTGCAACTCCTCCCAAATTCATATTATTTGCAAATGCAATGAGATGCTACATACCCCCCCCCCCAACCCCCGTTGCAGACCATTCATTCAGTTACACTGAGCCCTGCCAGGCCCCTCCCCGGACCCACTGCAGTAGGTTGCCTTTCCTCCCATCTGCTTTGTTTCCATCTCTCCAGCCAATTCTCAGCCCCTTGGCCAGTGCTCAGAGCCAGGCCAGAGCCAGTACATGGTTTAGGGAGGCTTGTTTTAGACACTGCTCCAGTTCTGAGTGTCGCCAGAGGGGAAAGGGCAGGTTTGATTGGCACTTTGGAGCAGCCCCTTGACGTGAAAGTGTGCTTTCCTGGGGAGGTCAGTGGCCGTTGGATCCAGCTTTAAACCCACCTGGCTGTTTATTCCTCCAGGCTCAGGGACGAGTCTCTGCTGGTTGGTTTTGTGCATTTACCAGGCTGTTCTCAGCACCGGCGGGAGAGTCAGAAATGATGGCTTTGCACAAGCGTGGTCACTTTTGTTGCACGACTAGCAATGATAACGTGCTGAGGGCTGGCCCTCGTGGGGGGCACTTACACACAGTGTCTCTGGGACTGGCGTGGGAGGGAGGCTTGCACAATTGGGCCCTTATTGTGAAATAAGTGTTCTGTTCTTTTACCGGATCCCACTTTTCCCTCCGTTCACTTGCTCGGAGAGGGGCCATGGGGCAGCAGCAGCCTTTACCAAGGCAAATCGTTGGCTGCAGCACCTGGAGGCTGCTGGCCTGCCCGGCTCAGATGGGCCAGCCGTGCCTGCGCCCCGCAGTTGTGGTCAGGCTGGTGACTGGATCTTTTCTCTCTCCTCAGGTGTCCGCTCAGAGCAGGCCAAGGGGATTCTGAGGCCTGCTGCAGACCGTATGTGTGAGGACTCTGAAGAGCAAAGGGCACCAGCCGTGCACAAATCAAAGGGAGCTAAATTCTACCAGGGTGGTATCACGTTCCGTGCTGTGAGCAGCTGCCATCTCTCCCCCTCTCTGAAGTGCACAGACCTATTGCTGCTCTCTCCGTGGGATCTGGAGGATGCCGGAGAACGGCCCTTGGTCCTTAAATCGGGAACTCTGCATTGCAACCCTCCCAGTCCTGCGGTCCTGCGCTATGACGCATGAGCAGCATGCAGCCCTTGGGTTCCAGGGAGGGGGCTGGCTCTTTGCAGTGCGGTGAGCAAGGCCAGATTCCCTCCACCTGGGAACCGTGGGGCAATGTGAACATTCTTGCTGCAAAACAGGAAGTGAAATCAACTGTCTCATGGAAGCCAGAGAGCGCCAAAGCCTGGAGAGGAAGTTGGTTTGTTATTCGAATGTTTCTGTCTCTGATAAAGTGCAGCGCTGGGCGTCACAGGCCAACCCCCTCCCTGTGGGAGCCTCCTCTCCCTCTGTGCTGAGTCTTGAGCGGCAGGCTGAGAGCAGCTCACCAGTCTGACCTCGTGAGCTGGAGGGTGGGGGAGGAGAGAGGGCTCTAGGCACAGGAGCTGCTCCCCTGGCACAAGTCAGCCCTGCAGATCCGGGTTGGGGAGGGGAGGCAGGGGAGCCTGCTGCAGGGTTGAGAGTTATTTATCTAGATTTAAACACAAGGAGGAAGCTGCTTCACCATTGCCCTGGTTGCCCTGGTGATTCCTGGGAATCCCAATCCACAGAGGAACAAGCACTCAGCAGTATGGCTGTGCTCACACACAACCAGAGCCAGCTAGTGTAGACAGCCACAGCCCAGCCCCTGCCTGCCCCATGCCCTCACCGGGACCGGCTGTGCAGTGTGGCCTGAGGGCAGCTGCTCTGGGCCAAGGGGTCAGCAAATTCCCAAGCATGGGATTCTTGGGGTGACAGCCCTGCCAGGGGCTCCCCTCCCATCTCCTTCAGAGGGGGCAGGGGAAGCAGATCCAGCTGGAGCTTGACTTTGACAGCTGCATGGAGAATGAGGCCGGGCCCAAAATCTCCCACAAGGGGACTGCGATTACCTAGGCCTGGTCCTTTGGCCTCTCCCCCAGCTCAGCTGCGGTGGTCTCAGCCAGCTGGCTCTCACCCCGCAGTCCCAGCCAGACACTGGCTCGGTGCTCAGCTGGGCAGCCGGGGCCAGATGAGGCAGAGCCATAAAGCTGGGTGCGGTCTCTGTACTGAGCACACCGCACCCCATGGCTCCCCACTTCCCCTTCTAATGCTGAACCGTGACCACAGCTCTCACCTGGGCTCTCCCCAAAGGCAGAGAGAGCAGCCGCTGGAGGGCCACCTCCCACCCTAGGACCCACCAGGTATGGCAGTCAGACCTAGTGCTGGCTCTGCCAGCCTGGGCTTTCAGGGGACTCCTGTGCGCTGGGACAAGGCCCCTCCCTGCTCTCCAGAGCAGCAAGTTAGACTCCAGCACTCAGCACCCACTCTGGCTCCCAGTGAGGCCAAGGGGAGTTTTGCTGGTGAGCTCAGGGGACTCGGGTTTCCAGAAGTGCTGGAGCCCCAGGAGCTCACACTGACTTCAGTGGGAGAGGCCCTTGCTCCGAACCTCTGGAAATCAAGCCTTCCTCCTGCAAACTCTTGGAGCAGGGAATATGCTGTTGGCCTTCCCCTTGGCCTCCCAGCTCCGGCACTGGGGAAGAAGTTGGTGTGCGATGCTGTGGTTGGCTTTGCTTTTGGTTTCTCGGAGTCCTTCAGAAACTCCCTAATGACTAGGCAGAGGTTGCAGCATTCCCGTCTCCTGCTGTTTTCTTCCTGGGTAACCTGATCCCAAAGAATCTGCATGGGTTTAGCATTCCCAGCTGGTACTTCCCACAGCCTGATCAGATAGTCACCACTCACCAGGTCCTTTGTTCCCCCAGCTGCATTCTGATTCCTCAAGAACTTGGCCTTGCTTGGCACCCTCTCCTGGGCTGTAACTTCCAGTGGCCTTGAGCTAACGTTTCCTGAATAGTTTATTTACCTTAGAAAACAAAGCCCCCGTCTATGGATTCTATGTAGCTTGACCAGTGCAATTGATCCTGTCTCACTGGGCTGTGTCTGGAAAAAGGCAACATACCTAGATTTGCAAACCATACGCTGGCCATGTGCTGACAAGGATGCCCTGTATTCCCAGCATTCCCGCTAGGAATAAAGGGGAGCAGATGGTCAGGTCTTCTAGCTGGGGGATCAAATTACAGTGAGTTAATTGACTGGACTGAAAGCCTGACCTTGCTGGAGATCTCTCTCCTGTGGTTACCAGCCTGCTGGGAGAGGAGAGACCAGAGTGGTGGGTAGCTACTGTGGATATCGCCTGCCTCTGCGCCCACACAATGATCTTCACGCAGGGATGCTGCATGTTGTTGCCCATGGACGGCCTCTGGGGAAGGCGGCTGTGTCATTTCTGGTGTCTCCGGACTGCTCTGACAAGGGAGCACCCGTGGGGTGTGGGAAGGTTGCCCCTTGTCACAATGCACATCCTAGTACATCTCCCCTGGGGAGGAGCGAAAGTGAGAGCTGGACAGAGAGGAGACAGCAGAGCATAGAGAAGGAGAGCAGCCCCCTCCCCCCCCCGTTCTGCTTCTGTTCCCCCATCTCCCCTCCCCAGCCTGTCTCCCCTTCCTCCCCACCTTGCTGCTTTCTCCTCTTTGCCCCTTCCACCCCCACATTTCTTACCCTCCCCCTCTGGCTGAGCATTTCCCCTCCATTCCCCACTGAGCCCTGGCCCCTCTGCCCAGCGGGGGACCCTCCACATGGGAAAAGCCCTCCAGGGAGGAGGAGCCCCATCTCTGTGTTCACTGTCTCCAGGATTGTCACAGCTGGGCAGGGACGGGTGCTGTGCTAGGACATGGGGGCCCAATGGGCTGGGCAGGAGGTGGGCACCCTCCCTAGTCAGCAGAGCCAAGTCATGAGAGAGTTGTAAAACCAGGCTCGGAAGGACCCCTTTAATTTTAACCCTGCCTGGGGCCTGCACATCTCAGCTGGGATGGCTTGAAAACAGCTTTGGGATGCTGTCTGGGCATCTTGTGACAATTGCCAAGCCCCGTGACCCCAGCTCTCAGCCTTCATGGCTGTTCTGTAAATCCCCAGGTATACAGAGCTGGAAACACTGACAGCCATTGCTGCGGGGGCAGGCGGGGGCAGCGCTTGGAGCACATGAACCCCCTAGGGCCGCAAATCGGCTGCTCACTCTGTATGGGTGTGAATGGAAAGGACTGTAAGCTGTGAAGCTTTATTAGGGCTTTGCAGGGACCTGGGAGTGAGGTCATGAGGCACCAACATACAGACAGACGTGACCTAATGCTAACAATCCAAAACTTAAAGTATGGGGTAAGCAAAGCGGGGCTGGTATCTGTCCGGAGCCGAAAGCAAAGCAGCGGCAAGGGGTGAGGCAGATGTCACCTCTGTGATGCACAGGCAAGATGGGGCTGTGGTTCCAGAATGAGAGTTTTCTGAGATCTTCCCCTTGGCTTTCTTCTGTATGCCCTGATGGCGACCCAGGCTCCAGGGATTTCGTCCTGCAGCCTCAGCCTTGGCACTCTGACATGTCCACTTGACCTTTGCAATCTGCCGCAAACGCGGAGAAATCGCTTGGTTTTCGCCTCTCGAGTGGCATGCAAAAAGGACTTGCCGAGCGCCGTGCTCAAGCTGCGGCCTGGCAGTCAGGAGCCTACTGAGGTACAAAGGAGACTCCTGCCGAAGGCCGTGCGGATTGTTATTTATTGTGCACTCTTCCCCTCGCTCCTGGCTTTATGCAGCAGGACAGTATAAAGCTCACAACTGATAAAGAAAAACTCCCTCAGCTCTCTCAGGAGTAACCTTCCGCCCTGCCTGGCAATGGGCTGGATCCTACAGTCCTGCTAGCATGGTGCAGCGCTTCTCAGCTGTTCTGGGGCATCAGGCGGGTTTGCTGGACTGCCCGAGGCTGAGCCAACTGGCACTTCCTGCTCCCCTTCCTTAAACTTGCATCACATGATTCTTACTATGCCAAAGGCCTGGCCCTGTGCTTCCTGCATCCTTGGGCTCTGCACAGTCAGGGACAGATCCCACTGGCCCTGCACCCGGGGAGGGCCCTTGGAAAGCTGAGGGGGGTAACTCTGGTGCACACTGGGGGGCAGCAGCCAGTCCCTGCTTTACCTGGGGGCTCAGAGAATTAATTTTTAAAATTAGGCTGAACTAATGGCAACTCTGCTGAGCAACACAAACCCATGGGTGAAATCCTGGCCCGGGGAAGTCCATGAGTGTTTTGCCACTGCAGTGGGGCCAGGATGTCACCCTAGGAGTCGGCAGCCATTCTGCCCTGGCTGGTTGCATGCTCTCCTACCCCAGGGTGCTGTTCTGTTCTGTGGGGTCACCGTGGGACCACACATTCCTGGAAAAAGTCTGAATTCCAGGCTGAGGTTTAGTGCTCTCCTTCAGTGTATTTCCACTGTCTTGCCTCCGAGCACCATGGGTGTGCCGGGATATGGGGCAAACCTGTTGGATATGGATATGGATATGGATATGGGTCAAACCCGGGGATATGAGGCTAGCACAGAGAACCTGCAGTGATAGCTCCCCAGATCTGGCCCCAGTGACAGGGCAGAGGCAGAGCCCTGGCAATGCCAGGAGACAGGCAAGGATGAGAGACTATATCAGCCTGAGGCTTGTGTTACAGGCACTCAGCCCATATGAGAATGTTCCTTTGCACCTACACAAAAGATGACAGGCAGCTGAGCCATGTGTCAGCCCTGCACACGCACTGGGGTTCCCGGAGGGTTGATCTGGAGTTGTGTGTAGATATATCTAGTTGTCCAGGCCTGCTATTTTGGAGTGGCTCAGAACAGCTCGACCCACCAAGGCATTTTGGTCTGGAAAATCATGCTTTGAAATAGCAGAGACATTGTACTTAAGTTGGCCAGATAGCTGCTGTCTGAGCACGCAGAGTCCCTATACACTGGAATGAGGCCAAGCCCTGGCATGGCAAGGGCTGCCGTGGCTGCGATGTGTGCCGCCCTATGGCAACCCAATTACAGAGCCCACACGAAACGAGGCCACAATTAGCTTCACAGAGCCTGTCGCAATGTGAGAACGAAAACAACTTCCAGGCAAGTTGGAACACCATGAAACCCAGGGCAATGAAAACAGCTGCCTCTGTGCAGGGAAGAGCAAGTCCCATCCGCACTGTGCTGCTCAGAGGTGAGTGTCCTTGACTAAGCAGAACAACTGGGCACCAAACACTCCCCGACTCTCTGTCACTGACTCACTTTGTGGCTTTGGCCAGGTCAGTTAATCTCTGTCCCATGTCTGTACAATGGAGATTAGCCCCAGACCAATCACTGGCCACGCAGGGAAGTGCGGAGGATTTGCACTGGTACGGTGTATGGAGGATCCTCAGGGTATGCCTGCAACCGTGCTGGGAACAAGCCTCCCAGCCCGGGCAGACAGACTCGCATTTGCTTGGCCTGCGCTAACGTGCTAAAAACAGCAGCGTGGACACTGCAGTTTGGGCAGCCGCTTGGGCTAGCACCCGAGCTCAGACTTAGGGGGTCGAGTGAGCTGGAGCGTCCGAGCTGCAATGTCCACACGGCTATTTGTAGTGCACTAACTCGTGTCTGGGACGCTCGCTCGCCACGGCGGGATGGCCATCCTGGAGCATTCACAATGCCAGAGGCTGCGGCACATCCCATAAGCCTGGGTTAGAGCTGTCTTTGGAGCTAGACTGCTGAAAGACGTATGCCAATTGCCGAAGATGCTAGGGGCATCCAGGGTCATTAAAAACTACAGTTCATCACCTTGCGCCTTCCACATGGTGTTGCCAACAACTTGCTGTGAAAAAGCCATTCCTGAACTTTACAGCTATTGAACGGAGAAACTCAGAGGCAGCTTCCCCAACCGGTAACCTGAGCCACAAGCCTTAACGTCCTGCCCACATGGCCAGACTCAGGCAAAGGCCTCGCACCACGCCCCAAGGTTAGCAAACGCGGGCTCTGGGGGCCAGCAGGGAAGCAAGAGGCAGAGTCAAGGGGCCTCTGTTGAGGATGGCCTGTCAGCAGCTGCCAGATGTTCACATCTAGGGTCTGAGCGCGGGAGCACCTCGGCTGACCTTGGCGGCGCAGGGGGACAGAGGCGGTACTTAGAGCGCAAACCATATAAGGCCATAAAGCTCCTCTGGGAGACTTTCTGGGCTGAAAGGCCTGGGGCTGAATTGTAGTGGGGCCCCACTGACAAGCAGAAATTGGTTCTGTGATGGGTGAGAGAGCAGTCATTTACACCTGATGTTTTCTGAGCGCTCAGGATACAATCAGGATATTCAGCAGCAGGCTGGGCTGTAAGGCCAGAGGGGACAGATGAAACTGCAAGAGGACTCACAACAAATGTCCTCAGAAAGTTCTGATTGCCCTTGGGGGGAGAGCTCAACAGCCCTGGGGCTCATTTCAGGTTTCTGTCTTAGGTCAGCTCATGCTTCAGCATTTCAGCCAGCCACCTGCAGGGCTCAGGAAGGGATCTCCCCACAGGATTCTGGGGGAGGAGGGTTGAGCGCCTTCCGCTGAAGCATCACAGGGATGGCTCTGGATGGAGCTGGGACATTGGACGGGGAAGGCCGGGCTCTGGGGTGACGCTGAGCATTGTCTCTCAGGTGCTGGGCTGGCTGGTTCTTGGTCATGTGCTCAGGGTCTAATTGGTCACCATGTGTGGGGTCAGGCAGGAATTTTCCCCCAGGTCAGACCAGCAGAGACCTTTGGGAGCGGAGCGTCACCTTCCTCTGCAGCGTGGGGTGCGGGCTGCTTGCCTGGATTCTCTGGGTGTATCTCACAATCCTTTCCCTGCCCCTGCGGGGCCTTGGGCACATCTCGATCCCTCCTGCTCTCAGCCTGTGGCACATACAGCCTAGCCTCCTGCAGGCTCATCTCGGCTGGTGGGGCTAGGGGCCCGCACTGTACAGGAGCTCAGACTAGAGGATCCAGTGCCTTCGGCTTGTGGGCTCCCGCCCACGTGTTTGTGCCAAATCACGGTCTGGTGGGGGGAAGGGCTGTGTACAATAATTTATTGCCAATAAATACAAAATTAAATTAAAATATTGGTGATGGTCTGAGTGCCACTGTGCTCTGCCGGCTGGAAGCCAGCCACCCCTGCTGCCTGGGTTGCTATGCAGGTTCCTTTAGGGCACAAACATCACCAGTTTGGGCAGGAATAAACTCGTATTAGCTGGTGAGGGTTTGTATGAACCCAGATCTGCCACTCAAGCTCCTACGTGCTTGGAAAAGAGGCCAGGCCTCCCCGAAACCTGATGGAGGAAAAGGGCTGCCTCCACCCCTACCTATCTGAATGCTGTTTCTGTTTTTCATCCCCAAACTAGTTACACTTCATTTTTAATAGAGCCCTGTAATATTAACCCTTCCCTGCCTCATCTCGCACTCCAGCACAGGCACAAACAGCCCAGAGCCAGCATCTCCGCTTTGGGCTCTGTGAATTTCTGAGGTGGAGCAGGTCCGGGGAGCCCACTGATTCTGACTGGGCGTTTTGCTGTCGCCCTCAGCAGGTACTGGATTGAGGATTTGGATTGCAGAGAGGAGCATAGAAAAATTATGTGCAAAATTTTGGAATACAGAAACTTTTAAGAAAATGCTGATTCGGCCACTGATTCTGTGGAAGTGGCCAAGTTGGACGTCCTTCCAGTTCATTTCCAGCACGGTCCCCCTTGGTGCTGCATTAACCCTCTGTTGAACACACAGCTCTCCAGGAGCATCCCCCCCATCCCAAGAGACCTTGCATTGGGACAACTTCCTCCAGTCAAGCAGAGGCGCATGACAAAAGCAGGGCCGCTCCTTGGGGGCTGCACGTGCTGCCTCTGCAGCAATCCCAGCCAGGTCTGGGCTGCAGGGCGACTTTGCTCCCTCTGTCTCCTGGAGTCAGGGGAGCAAATACAGCCTTGTTTAAATGAAAGAAAGTCCAGTTGCTTTTCCACAGTCGTCTGCTTGTGCCACCCTTGTGCAGTGCCCACGGTGAGCTAATCTCTTACCATCTGGTCACAATTAATGATAAAGTAGGAAATCGTTCTCCAGCCCAGCCGGTATCTACAGATACTGAATGGGGGAATCACAACCGTCTCCGATTTTTTCTATTCTTATCGCAAATGGCAAAGGCCTATCTTGGTTTCCAGCAAGTAAGGAGTTAATTCTGCGCTTGGCCCCCTCCCAGGTGTCTCAGATGAAGTAAGGAGGCAGGCGGGGAGTGAAGGCCCAATCAGGAAATGGTCTATAAAGCAGCTGACAGCCTGGACTAGAAGTCTGACTGCTGGCCCTGGAGTGAGAAGGTGGGTTTCTCTGGTATGAGGTGATGCTCAAAGGCTGAAAACTCTTTGTGAGTGAAGGGTTTGTTTTGCCACGGAGCTAGCTGACCCTGCCTGTTTGCACAAATGGGTATTTTTGGGGTAATTTTATATGGAGCTTTAATTGCTCTGTTCTTAAGGGACTGCTGAAATCCCAGCTCTTCCTCCCAGCTCCCTCCTTTCCAGTTTTATTTGATTTTTAAATTTAAAAATCAAATACCCTCCCCCTGCAACTGCATCCAACTAGGTAATTGCATGTCCCTAGACCTCCTCCCCCAGAATCAGCCTGTACTGAACAAGTGCCTGCCCTGACCCACCAAATGGCTTTCCAGCCTGGCAACAGTTCAGTGTAGTCTTCATTTATACCAGTGTGTTACCATGGAGAAGGTAAATTAAGTCAAAACATCCCCTCTGCTAAGGTGAGGTTTGGCTTTGACTGTAGGGCACCTGCTTCCTCCTTGAGACGGGGGAGGAGGGGACCTGCCATTGATGCTGGGTACCCAATGGGGGCCTGATGCCGGGACGGGCTGAGCTGTCCCACTGCTTGTGGAAGCTAATGGGGTGCAGGAGGGACAGGTCCAGTCCTGGGAGGCTGGAACCCCTTGGTGTCATTGCAGTGGGGCT
Organism: Caretta caretta; assembly: GCF_965140235.1. Lineage (NCBI taxonomy): Eukaryota > Metazoa > Chordata > Testudines > Cheloniidae > Caretta > Caretta caretta. Next base: position 18,896,353 of record NC_134230.1, read on the forward strand.
CTAGTGGGTGGGCGCTGGGTGGCATGGGTGCAGGGAGGGACAGGTCCAGTCCCAGGGGGCTGCAACCCCTCAGCATCATTGCAGGGGGCTCTAGTGGGTGGGTGCTAATGGGGTGCAGGAGGGACAGCCCCAGTCTTGGGGGGCTGCAACCCCTTGGCGTCATTGTGGGAGGCTTTACCAGGTGGGTGCTGGGCGGCGTGGGTGCTAATGAGGTGCAGGAGGGACAGCCCCAATCCTGGGGGGCTGCAAGGCCTCTGCGTCGTTGCAGGGGGCTCTAGCGGGTGGGCGCCGCGGGGTGCAGGTGGGACAGACAGGTCCAGTCCTGGGGGGCTGCACGCCCTTGGTGTTGTTGCGGGGGGGCTCTAGCGGGCGGGTGCCGCGGGGTGCAGGTGGGACAGGGACAGGTCCAGTCCTGGGGGGCTGCAAGCCCTTGACGTCGTGGGGGGGGCCTCCAGCGGGTGGGTGCTAATGGGGTGCAGGCGGGACAGGTCCAGTCCTGGGGGGCTGCACGCCCTCGGTGTCGTTGTGGGGGGCTCCAGCGGGCGGGTGCTGAGGGGGTGCAGGCGGGACACGTCCAGTCCTGGGGGGCTGCACGCCCTCGGCGTCGTTGTGGGGGGCTCCAGCGGGCGGGTGCTGAGGGGGTGCAGGCGGGACACATCCAGTCCTGGGGGGCTGCACGCCCTCAGTGTCGTGGGGGGGGGCTCCAGCGGGCGGGTGCTGAGGGGGTGCAGGCGGGACACATCCAGTCCTGGGGGGCTGCAACCCCTCGGTGTCGTGGGGGGCGGGCTCCAGCGGGCGGGTGCCGCGGGGTGCCTCGTGCAGGGTGACGCGGTTTGGCAGGAGGCTGGGCGCCAGGGGCTGCCGGGGCGGGTCCCTGGACCCCCGCGGGACCCCCGGCGCCGCAGCTGCGGGCCCGGCTCCCAGCGCGCCGCCAGCCACCCCGGGCCGGGCCCGCGCGCCAACACCCCGTGACCCCGCCCCCTATGACATCAACCCAGGGGGCTCCGCGCTGTTGTGCCGTTTACAGGCCGGTCGCCGTGGTGACGGGGGCGGCCAAGGGGGCGGGGAGGGGCGTCGTGGCCGTGCCCCGCCCCCATGCAAATGTGCCCCGACCAGAACGTCATCTGCAGCCAATCCCGGCCGCACGCGGTGACCTCATCGGGCTGGCGCTGGGTATTTAAAGCGGCGCGGGGCGCCCCCCCGACGCGTGTATGCGAGAGCGCGGAGCGGAGCGCGGGCCGCGTCCAGCCTGTAACGCCCGGGGCCGCTGCAGCCGGGCCGGGACCGACCCCCACCCCAGCGCCCGGGGCCGCTGCAGCCGGGCCGGGACCGACCCCCACCCCAGCGCCCGGGGCCGCTGCAGCCGGACCGGGACCGACCCGCCCCCCTCGCCCCCCCCCCGCACGGGGGCAGCCCCAGCGGGACCGACCCCCCCAGCCGCCCCGGTGCCCGGTCCCCGCAGCGCAGCCTCCTGCAGCCGGCGCCGGAGGCTCGGCCCGGCGCCCCGCGGGCGCAGCCGCCCGGCGCCCCCCGCAGCCGGCGGGGGAGGATGGAAACACCCTTCTACCATGACGATGTGTTGAGCGCCTCGGCCCCGTCCCGCGGCGGCAGCAGCAGCGGCCTCCCCCGGCCCTTCCCCGGCGGCAGCATGATGAAGAAGGACGGGCTCGGGCTCAGCGACCAGGTGGTGGCCACCCTGAAGGCGCCCGGCCAGCCGCTCCACCCGCTGCGGGGCGCGGCCGGCGGCGGGGGCGAGGGCCCGGCCCTGCTGAGCTCCGCCGAGCTGGGGCTGCTGAAGCTGGGCTCGCCCGAGCTCGAGCGGCTCATCATCCAGTCCAACGGGCTGGTCACCACCACGCCGACCAGCAGCCAGTTCCTCTACCCCAAGGTGACGGCCAGCGAGGAGCAGGAGTTCGCCGAGGGCTTCGTCAAGGCGCTGGAGGACCTGCACAAGCAGAACCAGCTGGGGGCGGGCGGCGGCGGCGGCGCCGCCGGGGGGCCGCCCGGGGACCTGCCGCCCGCCGCCAGCCTGGCCCAGCCGCCGCCGCCGCCGCCCCCCGAGCCGCCGGTCTACGCCAACCTGAGCAGCTACCCCGGCACGACGGTGAACTACGCCACCGAGACCGTGCCCTACCCGCCGCCGCCCGGGCTGGGGGGCGCCCCGCCGCATCCGCGCCTCCAGCCGCCGCTCAAGGACGAGCCGCAGATCGTGCCCGAGGTGCCCAGCTTCGGCGAGAGCCCGCCGCTGTCGCCCATCGACATGGACACGCAGGAGCGCATCAAGGCGGAGCGCAAGCGGCTGCGCAACCGCATCGCCGCCTCCAAGTGCCGCAAGAGGAAGCTGGAGCGGATCTCGCGGCTGGAGGAGAAGGTGAAGAGCCTCAAGAGCCAGAACAGCGAGCTGGCCTCCACCGCCAGCCTGCTGCGCGAGCAGGTGGCGCAGCTGAAGCAGAAGGTGCTGAGCCACGTCAACAGCGGCTGCCAGCTCCTGCCGCAGCAGCACCAGGTGCCGGCCTACTGAGCGCGCCCGGGCCGGGCCGGGCCGGGGCGCACCCGGGGCCCTGCGCCGCGCGGGGGGCGCGCACAGCGCACCGTGCCCGCTGCCCGTAGCGGGGCTGTGCGCGCCTGAACTGAGCCGGGGCCCTCGGTGCGGGGACGCTGCGGACGCACGTGCGGGGCGCCAGACAGGCCCGGGGCCGCTGGTCCGGGCGCCGCAAGACTCGGGAGGGGCCTCTGCCTTGCAGGGGGGCTGTGGGCGCAATGGCAAAGCTGGGGTGGGGGGCGCCCGGCTCGGTCAGCCGGAGCCCGTATCGCCTACCGAGCGCTCCGGCGCGGACTCCTGCCCTCGCCAGGGCTCGGACAAGCTCGGCCCCCCGGCTCCGAGCGCACGAATCCAAGAGACTGCAGAGCTACCCAGGTTCCGCCTCTGCAGAGCCGGGCCTGGGGCGGCCCCAGGCGATAAGCTCCAGTGTTCTGTTGTTTGAAGTGTTTTTGCTCTATTTATGTTTATACTGGGCCCAATGTTCCTCCCCCTTGTTCTATGCTCCACATTCCAGTGTGCAGTAAAGTCTTGTGCCAGGAGCCGTGTCCGCTGTCTCTCTTCTTCCCCCCCCTCCCCACCGCAGGAGAGGTGGTGTAAAGCCAGCCACCAGCTCTGCCTAATCGGAGCTGGGTTGGTTGTTGCTTGCTGGGCGCTGGCCTGGCTGGTGCTCCCCAAGGCAGAGGGAAGGAGGCTCCCCCCCGCTTCCCTGACCTAACTACTTGTTGCAGAAAGGAGGAGAAGCTGCGCTCAGCTCCAGTTATGGGGTGGAGGTGTCCTGTGGTCAAGCGCTCCCCCTCCTGCCCATTGTGGAAACTACATCTGTGCGCCCCCACAGGAAGAAGCTTCCCAGCTGGGTTCTTGCTGAGAGTAGGGCTTGGCCCTGGAAGCATCTATCGCAGGTGACTATCCTTGGGGGAAGGAGGCGTTTAAACAGCAGCTTGTGGTGGTGTGCTCTGAAATGTTAGACACCATAATTGGGGCAATTCCTTGTAAGGACACCTGGTCCAGTTGCAAGTCTGTGTTCATTTCAGGCTGCCCTTTCCCTGCTGGTTAGTTGTGGTGGCGGCTGCTGGAGTCTTGCTGTTCTGTGAATTAATAGACAGGCCTCAAAGGGGTGACTGGGGGCAAAAAATGAACTGTCAGGTTCTTGGGTCCATCACCTGTGGCACTTGTCTTGGCCTGGCGTGCACAAAGAAGGGTAGAAAGAAGGAAATGAGTTGAGAGAGAAAATGGAAGTGAAAGGGGCTGCTTGGTTTCTTAGAAACCCTATGACTAGGCAAACTTCTAGCTAATTGTAATTGACAGCTCTGCAAGTTTCTTCTTGGAAACGAACTTAAGCCCTAAACAGGTGGGTTGCCGTGGCCAGTGGCCTGTGATACTAGATGACAGGAAAGGTCCAAAATATTTTACCTAAGTGGCAGCTCTGTCTTGCTAAGATTTGCAGCAAACTGGTCAAGAGCTTAAAGGAAAATGCCTTTTTCAAAGTGTAAAACCGTGTCAAAGATTGGGTCAGACGAAACTTTCACACTGAGGTGTCTTAGTATCGGACAGTCCCACAGCGGGGTTGGTGGTTTCTAGAAGGGGATAATCTTGCAAAATCCAAGACCGCAACAGCTCATTAGGTGAGTTTTGGTCTAGGCTCTAATTTTACAAGAAGTCTAAGTCACATTAAATTTTATCCACTTGGTGTGTGACTGCATGTGGGCCTGGTGTGGGCCCACTCATCCAGGCCTGTTTACTGAAGGAGCACAAGGAAGGGTCTCCTTGTTGTTTTTCAAGGTTAACTTGATCATGCTCAGGTTGGTTTTCATCGGGCCAGGAAAATGGATTGTGAAATACTCTAATGGTAAAGCTCAGGGTGAGAGGAGTCCTCTAACTTTTCCACAGTGGTCTGAGATCCTTTAAAAACTAGCCACTTTTAATAGGACTGAAATGGGGTGTGGACAGCTTATATGGTACTTGGTTGTGCAATGCTAGGCCCAGAGCTGGCTGGCTGTCACTGATACTGGTACATAATCTAAATGGTGAACAACCAGTGAGGTGGATTCTAGCTTTGCTCAGGCCCTAGGGGGAAATAAAAACAAACTTTTGCCAATGGGAAAGGCAGCATTCGTAGGAGCTTTATTTTCAGCATTCCAAGACAGTGTTGTAAAATCTTTAAAGAATGTGTCCTTAAAGGCTGCACTTTGTTGTGGGAGCAAGGAACCAGTTGTCTCCTGCCTGGTCTTTACTGTAGCAGATAACCCCCAACTTCTGTTCCCAACCCTGTGCTGACATCAGGAATGAAGCTGAGCCAGAAATGAAGTGAACAAAAGAGCAGTATTCGTTTGAGTGCTGTTCCCAAGTGGTGACGCCCACACTTGGCAGGAGGAGCCATGCTCCAAGTAATGACTAGTCTAGGGAAGCCAGGTGGTACAGTGGGTCTGGTACTGGCCTGCTGGGGGGTGCCACCTCCTGAATGGCCTGTGCCCCCGGCCCTCATCGCTGCTTGGCTTGGGAGGTTGCATGCATTAGGTGGTGCAGCTGGACACCTTTCAGGGACTCTTCAAAACCAGCAGCCTGAGGTGCCCAATCTGAGTTCACTATCAAGAACGAGAACGGATGCCAGATCAGTGTCATGCAGCCTTTAATCACAGATCTTTGTTTTCTGTGTGTTGTATCTAAAAACAACTACTCAACACCAGAACCACTGTGCTTCCCTGAAATGAGAAACTGAGGGTGACAAACCACTTTGTTCCTAACAACTTGTACATTGGCTGGAACATTCTAAACCCTGGCAGCAAGTCAGCGGGGGAAAACTTGCCCTGGGAAGAGGGGGAAGGTGGTTTAAAGCTCTTATAATTTATGCTGGGAGATTGCTTGGCACTGAGTCTTTTCCTCATTTGTCTAAACAGGCAACAAAACTGAGGGGAATAAAAACCCATTTGCAGCCAATGTACATTAAACCTCAAAGCTAGCCCAGAGCAGGAACTCCGCTTCCCAGCCCCAGCCAGCGGTCCCCACGCTGAGAACAGCTTGCACAGGATAAAATGGCTGGAAAGCCTCCTTTTGGGTTTTGCCTGGAAAGGCTGGGGAAGAAATTGTGCTGGTTGGATTTCCCTAACTACTTAGTTTGCAGGTGCTGGGGTCAGACTAATCCCTACCCTGCTAAAGGCTTTTCTCAGACTGAGTGAAATAGCCTAAAAAGTGGTTTTTGTCCATGCTTCTGTCCTGAAACCAACCTGAAACAAGGGATGGTGGAGCTAAACACCCTGCTTGAGAGCTGGACTCCTCTCTCCTCTTTCTCTCAGCCCCCCCACCCCAGTTGCTCTGGGGCCCAGAGCCTCACTCACCACACTGGGGAGTCAGCCCCAAATGCATGGTCTGGGTGTAGCATTCAAGCGCTCAACAGTGGTAACCTCGATTGAAGGGAAGCATGGCTGAGACCCTGTCCTATGAGCTGGGCCCCTGGCCCTGGCTTTGCATCTCAGCAAAATTGTTGAGGGGTCAGCTCATGCCCCACAGCCTGAGAGCCTGGAGCCTCTGCCTCCCTCCTGCTGCTTGTTCTCCCCTTGCTCTCCCTCGCCTTCATCTCCCGTCTGCTGCTGGCACTGCCCTGGGCTGAGTGCTTCATTCTTTCCACCCCTTGTGGGGTTCAAAGTGCTCCCTTCCCATCTGCCTACCCACCCGCGAGCCACGGACCTGGGCTTTCCCGCTGCCCCTCTGTCCCATTGCTGTCCATGGGGCATCGGCCAAAGTGCTCTGCTACCTGGACAGCTGCAGAGAGAAAGCTCTGTCTGCCTTCCTCCACCATGCACAGGCAGGTAGCACACTGCTACGCCTGCCTCTCCTTTGGCAGTCTGGGCTGTCCATCCCACCTCCCACTTGTGGGAGCATCCACCCTGCTGCCTGGGGTGATTGGTGTTATATTGGCAGCCCCCGTCCTGTGTTCTAGTGAAAGCAGTCCTAGTCAGCGGGGGGGGCAGGCCCTGCCCCAGAGCATCTGATGGCACCAGGTCCACTCCCCCCAGCCTCAGCAGCCACAGACTGGAGTGCACGTTCCAGCTCACCCACCCTTTGGAAGCAGTGGTGAAGGGCCAGGTGTCCCGGCGTCCCCGGGCGATGCTCTGGAACTGCTCCCTACGAAGCCAGGCAGGACTCTGGGGAAGTCTCCTCTCTGGGAGCAGCCTGTCTGCAGGACACAACGCACACAGCTTCCACCTTCCTGGGTCTGACCTCGGAGCATTCAGCATCCTCTGCCCCTCCGTGCGATTCCCACAGCGAGTCTGCCCAGGTGGGGTCCTGGGGAAGCCAGAGGGTCCTACCCCCCAACTCTGCAGTCAGATGCGACTCTCAGCCAACCAGTAAAACAGAAGGTCTATTAGACGACAGCAACATGGTCTATTAGACGACAGCAACGTGGTCTAACACAGAGCTTGTAGGTGCAGAGAACAGGACCCCTCAGCTGGGTCCATTTTAGGGGGCAGTGAACCAGACAACCAGGTCTGCACTTCACTCCATGTCCTAGCCAGCCCCAAACTGAAAATCCCTCCAGCCCCTCCTCCTCTGGGCTTTGTCCCTTTCCCAGGCCAGGAGGTCACCGGATTCCTTTGTTCTCCAACCCATTAGCTCTCACCTCGCAGGGGGGAAGGGCCCAGGCCATCAGGTGCCAGGAAACAGGGTGTCGGCCATTCTCTGTGTCCAGACGCCTGCACACCTGCCCTCTAGGGCTCTGCAATGATCATACATCCTTACCCCTCCACCTAGATACTTAAGAACTGCATCGGGGAAACTGAGGCACCCCCACAATATTCAGAGGAAACATTAAGAACAGCCCCGCTTTGTCACACCAGGTTTGTGTGTGCACTGGCAGGTGGGCAGCGGGGGAGCTGGGGGGCACTCAGAGAAACCCAGCACCCACCGCGTGGGATTGCCCAGACACCTGGCAGAGCAGCTGGGTCTGGGCTCTCTAGGGGCTGGCCCTGGGGGGAGCTGAGGGACTTTTCAGGGTCAGGATGACTGTTGAATGACAAGAAGGCCCCAGGGAAGGGAAGGATGGGCTGGGGACAGGAGCCGCTGTGGCTTCCTCTTGCCTTCCACAGAGATGCTGCAGGGTGAGGTCAGGTTTAGGGGTATGTGATCAGATAGAAGGGACAGGGCTATCATCTCTCCCCCCCCCCCCCCCCGCCCAAACCTAGGGGGCATGGCAGTGAATAGTGACACTGTCAGGTACCTGCTCTCCTCACATGCAGGCACAGGGCAGAACTGCTCCTGCAGGACCCTAGGGCTGCACAGAAGGCCTGGCCCTGCTTGCAGGTGCTTTGCTCTTTCACATCCATGCATGTAGCAGGTGATGCCTCCTGCTGGGGGGCAAGCACCTCTCCCAGTGCACTGACTGGCTAGGCTGCAATGGGTGTTTTCCCCATAAATCCACCCCCCCTTCCCTGCCCCTTTGTCAGGGGCATGGCATCCTTTTAAACACAGCAGTGACTTCCCTGTATGCATCCCATGTAGGCCCAGTGCAGTGGGGGAGGGGGGGAGAAGAGGACATTTTAACCCCCCCCCCCCCATCTTCAAGGGATCCAAAATTGTCAGGCCAAAGCACGTAGGGGGTTATCCAGGGTCAAGGATTGGAACAGCTGCAAATGGGAGAGTCTTCAGTCTCCATGTAAATTATAAATCACAGCAAAATACTGACACAGAAGCCAAATCACTAAAGCTTTTGTAAACCCCTAAAAGCCCAGATTCCACAGAGCTCTGACTAGCCCCTGGGCTCCTCGCAGGGTGCTTATTTTTGAAATGGTGACATCCAGGGCCCCAGAATACCCACTTGCCCCCGCCCGCAATAATGGACTCCTAGAACTAGCCCTGCCCCAGCCTAGCACTGGCCCTGACTCCCCATGGGACCCTGGGGGCAAGGGGCTCCAGCTAGGATCAGTTAGTTGATGGCTGGCTGGAGGCTTGACCACGTGAAGCAGGACACAGTGGTGAAGTTATTGTTCAAATGGTCACACGGGCTGGTCACTATGGCCATCTGCCTTTGAACTCTGCACAACATTGCTCTGCTAAAGGCGATGGGGCTGGTTCCAGAGTCTGCATTCCCTCTTTGTGCTGCATCAGCTCCAGGGTCATGGGCTGTGGAGTCAGCTCATATGGGGTGCTGCCTTAAGCTACTCCCTGCTGATGTGGGGCCTGGCTTTCCCGAGTGCAGAGCCCCCACCCTGCCAGCGGGAACTGGGGGCCGCAGGCCCTTAGTGCTGCAGAGATGAGGGGCCCTGTCATACCTCGAAGCTGCTGTCTGAGAAGCATGGGGCTAGTCACACGGATACTGACCTCCTTTGTAAAGCGCTTTCAAATCTGCTGCAGAAAAGCACTAGAGAAGAGCTGCTGGGTAGCACTAGGATTATGTGGGGGAATGCGGCCTAGTGATCTGAGGAAGGGGGTTCAGGCTCTGCTCTGTTTATAGAAATAGCTGGGTCCTCTATTGAAGCTACCTCTGGGGTGGAGCACAATGGCTTTTGGACAGCACTGAGTGACACTGCACAAGGGTTCAGGCAGGAAGAAGATGACCGGTCATCTCCACAGGTTTCGGAGTAGCAGCCGTGTTAGTCTGTATTCACAAAAAGAAAAGGAGGACTTGTGGCACCTTAGAGACGAACCAATTTATTTGAGCATGAGCTATTTTCCACAGTATTTGTGCTGGAAATGGCCCACCTGATGATCACTTTAGATAAGCTATTACCAGCAGGACAGTGGGGTGGGAGGAGGTATTTTTTCATATTCTCTGTGTATAAATAAAGTCTGCTGCAGTTTCCACGGCATGCATCCGATGAAGTGAGCTGTAGCTCACGAAAGCTTAGGCTCAAATAAATTGGTTAGTCTCTAAGGTGCCACAAGTACTCCTTTTCTTTCCACAGTATGCATCCGATGAAGTGAGGTGTAGTTCATGAAAGCTTATGCTCAAATAAATTGGTTCGTCTCTAAGGTGCCACAAGTCCTCCTGTTCTTTTTAGGTCATCTCTAGAGACTGGAGCTCCAGTAATTTCAGCTGGCGTTGAGAGCGCATTCCCCCTCCTGCCGGTGAGGTGCTCCTTGAGGGGAAGGGTTAGTAATGAGACCCTCACTAGACTGGCCCCAGTTACTCCTCCGCTATCCTAGGGCCGTTAGCTGCGTTACTGGAGCAGGTTCCGACCACAAGCCGAGTCCCACTCTGCTAGGAGCTGTGTGTTCCTGGCCTGAGGCTCTGACCCACAGCTTAGGGAAGTCAGTGGGAGTATGGGGGGGGGGAGGGGACTTTGGCTCAACCCTTAGGAATGCAGATAAAATACCCCTGTTAAAACAGCCGATGAGCTGACTTCAGACAGGGCTAGATGGCAGAGCTAGTAGCTGAAGCCCCCCTTTGCATGCAGCAATGCTGTGCCCTGTTTGCCCCCTCGCTGTCCCGGGCTGTGTGGGGGAACTCTGGGGCAGCCAGCAGGCTGCGGTTTGTGGGGAGGAAGCTTTCCTCCCAGCCTTGCATAAACATTTTTTCCTAATCCCTGGTACATTGTTCTGCCTGGATGCCATTCAGAATCACAGACCCAAGAGGAAGCCTCTCGCCTTTGGCTGGGACTGTTTGTTGTGAGTTGCCTGATCAAAAATGTCCAGCACCGGCCCACAATGCTTTTCCCTTGCAGGCAGGGCTGTGGCACTGGGCAAAAGCTTGGGCCGGCTTAGTGAGAGCTGGGCCCGGGGTTGTGCCAGGTGGGTGGGAGTGGAGGAAGCTCAGTGTCCCAGTCTCTGCCACTCACTGCTCTAGGTCAGGTCTCTCCAGCCACCCTTCACAGCCAGGCTCTGCCATGTACTGGCCATTCCTCACGTAACTGCTGGCATGGGACCTGCCAGGGCCTCTGGTGCCTCTCTCAGCTGTCTCCAGTGTCTTTTCGGGCAGGGGGCGAAGCCCCTGCAGTGAGTGACAGCCAGGAACCATGATGCCTATGCTTTCTCCCCTCCCCGCAGGGCCCAGGCAAGGCCAGGAGAGCACCCCCTGAGCAAGGGCTTGAGCCCTGAACCTTAGGGAGGGGGCTCAAGGAATCTAGGCAGCTGCTGGTCCAAAGGGCACCAGAGTGAGAAATAACCCACTTAACAACTCTGGCTACCCCTGCCCCAGGAAGGAGCAGACAGGAAACAGCTTTGGGATAGGCTGGGGCAGGACACACTGAGCTTGCTGGCCACACATGGTGTCACCCAGGGGTTTGGGAAATGGAGGGAGCTGGGAAGGACCTGGGGGTGACGCCAGCTCTGGATAACGGGCTTTGGAAGGGGAAGCTTTGGCTGCCTGCACATACGAATGATGCGGAAACTGAGGCACAGAGTGGGGAAGTGACTTGCCCAAGGTCATAGAATAAATTAGTAGCAGAGCTGGGACTAGACGCCAGGAGTCCGGGCAGGAAATAAGGGCTGCATGTTTAACAGGCTGGGTAGCTAGCCACTGGAACAATTTACTGAAGGGGGGGAGGGGCAGCCTGGCCATGCCCCTGGCAATGTTTAAAGTGGGATCCGCTGCTTTCCCGAAAGATCTGCTCTGGGACTGACTGTGGGAAGGGCTCTGGCCTGCGCTTGGCAGCAGCTCAGCTGAGAGGACACCAGTGGCCACCTGGCATCGCTCTAACCACTAGACCCCACTCTCCTCCCGCAGCGGGGACCAGAACCCCGCAGTCCCCAGCCCCCTGGGGTGCGGCCCGGGCGAGGGGCCCTGTCCCGGCTGGTGCCTGGCTCTCGCCGGGTGCGGGCGCCGCTCCGGGCCCTGCCTGGGGGCGGGAGCGGCCCGGGCTGAGGGGCTGCCCGGCGGCCGGTCTCCGCCCAGGTGCGGCGGGGCTGGAGCCCGGGGCGGCGCCTCCTGCGTGGCAGGATCCCGGCAGGTGTCCGGGAGCCGGAGCGGCGCCGCCAGCATGGCCCGGGGGACGCGCTGGCTGCTGATCGGCTGCGGCTTGTGCCTGGCGCTCGCAGGTGAGGGGCAGCCCTGGGGGGCAGGTCCCGCCCGGAGGGAGACCCGGGGTCTGCCGCCCCCGCACATCGGGGGCTCCTTCCTTCCTGCTCCCCGGGGAGAGGGGGACAGCCGGGGGGGGGGGGTCTGATGAGTTAATGCAGGGTCAGCATTAACCGTCGGGGGGGAGTGAAGAAACTTTCTAATCCGAAAGCTTCTCGGATCTGGGTGCTGGTCACCCCAGGGAGAGTCTGGCTCGTCGGGAGGGTTCCCAGACTGTGCCCTGTTCCTGCACCAGAATCCAGTGCTCTCGAGCCAGACCCCTCCTCCCCTGGGGTGCTGGACCAGCGTGTACTGTGGGGGTGCTGGGAGCCATTGAACCAAACTGTAACCCCTGGATATGATGGGAACCCCTTCGAGGCAGGGGGTGCGGCAGCCCCCCCAGCTCCAGCACCAATCCCCCAACCCCCCACTTTGTGTGAGTGCCCTGTGCTGCAGGGTGCATGTGTTCTTGAAACCAAATTGGGGGGGACGACAGAAAGTCACCGTAGAGTTAGTTACCCCAGGGCTGTGAGGTGGGGGCAAGTGTGTCCCCCCTGCAGTGCCCCCCAGCGCTAAACCAGTGACACTTCAGGCCAGCAGCCCTGTGTGTTTGTTACAGGACACTGGCAAATGGAGCTGGCGCCCTGCAGGCTCCCTGGGCTCAGATGCAGACAAACCCGCTTGGCCGGTTGCAAAGGCTCAATGTGCTTGGCCTGTCCCTTTTATTAACAAATTCCTAACTATCCCGGTCCCCAGCTTGGACCCTGGGCCTTCCTCCTGGTGCTTGAACATGGAAGGGCAGAGCTAGGCCTGTAATGCAGAGGGTCTGACAGCAGGACTCGTTCGGCTCCTGTCTTCCTGATGGTGGAGGTTTGCCATATTTGCCCATTGGCTGGGAGTCCTGCCTCCGGCAGCCACCATGTGCATGGCCCCGCATAGTCTGTAGTGGTTGTTGCATGGAAAATCTAGCTCCCCTAGCTCCGGAGACCACCCCCCTCCAGGGGCAGTGGTGCCTGCCTGGCGCTCACGGCATCCACTGACTCCCTTGACGCCTTCGAGGAGCAGTGGGCGCTGTCCGGGGTCCTCTGCTCGGTGTCCCCGTCCGGTTCCCTTCGTTTGACCCTTTGACCGCACTCCTGTCCCTGTTGTTCATTAGTTGTCCCCCGTAATTATTTGGTTTTCCAGGTCCTGTGGACCCCCCCTTAGGCTGGGGGGGGATCCTTTAGCAGTGGGTGGGCTTTGCCCGCCCAGTTCCTGGATCCCAATAAGGCTGATGGCTGTGAGCTGTCAGGAGGGCAGAGAACTGTCCCTCTCAGTGCACTGGGCAGCTCTGACATGCCGTGAAAGAGCTGTCTTATTAACCCTTTCGTGGCTGACCGTTGCTGCAGAAACTGCTCTGCTCTGCTCCTCCATTTCTGTCCTGGGCCTGGGAGCTGAGATCCATTGCGGATTCTGGGGTGCAGAGCCAGGCATGGACGGACTCTGCTCCCCATGGAGAGGGGGTTCCCCTCCCTAAACCGGGCCGCTTTCCGCCCCTTCCCCAGGGAAAAGGCCTTTGGCGCTGAACACGGCTTGGGCTGCACAGCTCCGCGGTGCTGGGACGAATCCGTCTCCTCCAGGAGAGGGGCAGTGTGGAGACAGCAGCAAGGATGGCATATAACCCGCTCGGCAGCTGCTGCTCTGAGGGCTCCCTGGACCTGCAGCAGGATTCCCTCCACAGCACTCTAGGGGGCGCTGCTGCAGCGTGGGGATGGGGAACGGTTTTCCCACGAGGCCTCCGCAGGGCCTGGGCCCTGCCATCTGCCACACGCTGGAGTGTGACACCCCCACCCCTGGGCCGTGCCCCGATGACGGCGCAAACCTGCTGCATGCACTGGGCTTCCCTGGGCCACTGCCTCTGGCCGCTTGCCAGGTTGCTGGCCGTGTCCTTGTGCCCCTTTCTTGAACGGGGCTCTCCGTCACTCCGTACGGGTGCCAGGCTTGGGCTCAGTAAAGACAGGCTGAGGGGCAGCAGAGCTGGCTGTGTGCCTGGCCGCTACAATGCCATGGAGCCCTTGGCCATAAGGGGGCAGCACTGCACAGAGCCCTCTCTGTCCTAGGGCTGGGATGAGTGGGCTAGGGTTCCCCCAGCTCTATCCGGTGCAGGGACAGTGGTTACTGGCTCTTGGATTAAGGCCAGAGGAGACGCGATGCTCGAGGCTGACCCCCTGCATAGCACAGGCCGGGGAACCTCCTGCAGCGGTTCCTGCACCCGGCCCGGAACGTCGGGTGGAGCTCGGGAGGAGCTCTTGGGGAAAGCTGCCCAGTCTCGATTTTAGCTGCTGAATGACCGAGAATGCAGCACATCCCCTGGGCCTGACCAATACAAGCTCCTTCTGTCCAGTCTGAATTCATTTCGCTTCCAGCCACTGCCTCTCATTCTGCTTTTGCCTGCTAGATTCCAGCCCCCCACTGTCAGAAATCTTTCCCCGCCTAGGAGCTTGTCAGCCAATCAAGCCCCCTGAGGCTGAAGAGCTGTCTCCCCCCCCCCTTGTCCGCCCCCCCCTTTGTCTCCCACTACAGAGCAGATTTTCCAAACCTTGAGTTGTTCTTGTGACTCTTCTGAGCCCTTTCAATGTGCACTGTCCCCACTGCCGTCCAGGGATGGTCTCTCCAGGGCCGTGCACAACGCCGGCCATGCGTCGGGCTGCATGAGATTTTTCTGCCCCGCTGAAGTGACTGTCAAAGTTCCCGGCTTTGGTACCAAGCAGTGCCTGCAGCTCTCTTGGTGATGCGGGGCGGGGGGGCATTCGTCTGATGCAGCCAGAGCCAGCCCAGGGCTTCCCGCTGCCTTTCGCAGGTGCCTCCCGGCAACAGAAGGTTTTGCAGATTCTGTTTCCTCTGTCCTGCGTTTCACCCCCCCCCCCCCCCCGACCACCACGCAGGTTCTCTGCCCTGCCCACCCCCCGCAGCCCATTGCATGGAACCAACCTGCCCTATCTCCCAAGTCTCAAAATTAATTTCTCCCAACGCCAAGGAACAAACGCTCCCACTCGCTCTCCTGTGACTCCTCAGTGGCTTTCCTAGCTGGAACGCTGCCTCTAACGGTGCTGCTGAGCTCCCCTCCAGCATCGTCATCCCACGTGCTCGGTGTTTAATTAAAGCCTTGGCAGGCCCCAGGCCGGGAGTGTGCAAGGGTCTGAGCTCGGGCAGTGGCTTGGTACACTCCGCCAGGGATACCATCCTGGAATCCTAATGTGGCAGGTGGGTCTCTTGTGAATGAGCCATCACGCGAATGGCAAAGCCCCTTACCAAGGCATGCGTTGGCTGGCGTGGTTTACAGGTCAGAGGTCAAGAGTGAATTTCCTGGGGCCTAGCTCTAGGCGGGCCTGGGCCTGCAGGGCAGTCTGTGGGGCTAAGGCACTGGAATGGGGCTTCAGTTCTTTGGGTCTGATCCAACCTTCCCAGGTGAGCGTGGTGGAAGCACCTAATCTCTGTGCCTTGCTCCCGCTCTGTGAGATGGGGCTAAGACACTGTCCCAGGCTGTTCATACTACGGGCTCAGCGAGGGCCTCCAGATTTCCTGGCAGCGGAACTGCCTGACACTTAGCGGCCCCGGACAGCCGCTGCTCTCAGCTGCCTTCCCCTTGTTGGATTTAAACTTTTAACATGAAAGTACCCAAACTTTCTTCTGGCTCCGCCTTGCCTCCCATGATGGATGTGGCAGCAGTTTAATGGGGTTAGGGCTTCTGGCACAGTCATGGCATTTAAAAATGGAGTAATAATTCCTTGTGTCTGGAAGGGCTGGCGGAGCCTTAACAACCTTGCAAATAAATGGGGTTGTATTTAGGAACTGAAAACCCTCCAGGCTAAAACATTATCCTTTCTGAAACTGAAGGGAGATCGGGTGTGGGAGGCACCACTCCAGAAATGAGTCATTTTGAACAGGAAATTAGCACTTGCCTTAGATCCTACCCAGAAACAGGGCCTCCCGCTGGTTTGTCTACCTGTAAGGTGTTGGAAGGGCAGGTTGTTGACTTGATGCCTGTGCTAGGGGACCAGTGTGAAGGAAACTGCTGTATCCTAAACTCCCGAGGGACAGTTTACTCTTAAAGCTGTCAAATTGCCGGGGGTGGCCTCTTGTTCACCTCAAGGTGGCCTCCTAATGAACAGACTAAGTTAACTTCTTCTCACAAGGCACAGTCAGCCTGTGGAACTCACTGCCAGGGGATGTTATGAAGGCCAAAAAAATAACGGTTCAAAAACAAACTAGAGCAGTTCCTGGAGGATGGACCCATCAGTGGCTGTTAGAGCATGGGGTTGGGTTCCTGCCCATCCTGGCTGAGGGTCCCTGAACCTCTGACTGCCACATGCTGGGACTGGACGACGGGGGCTGGATCACCCGGTAATCGCTCTGGTCTGTTCATTCCCTCGGAAGCACCTGGCACTGGCCACTGTCAGAGACAGGACACTGGGCGCGATGGACTGTTGGTCTGACCCAGTGTGGCCGTTCTTGCAATCTGAACTGAGTGCAGAGATGCATCTGACAGGGCTTGAGCTTGGTGCAGAGATCACAGGAGGCCGTGGAGGGTAGCTGAGAGCACCCATGGATCTCCTGTGAAATGCAGACACTGCCTCCCCTTCAGTTCTTCAGGAGCTGTGAGAGTGGGGGTGTGCAGCAGTGCCAGGGACGTGCACCCTGGATTGGCAGCCCTGCGGGTCACAGACTCCAGGAGGCCAAATACAGATGCCTGGGCAAACAGGTCTTGTTTTCATAGCAATGAAAGGAGACTCCAGACCTCCCCATCCACCTCGTTTTCCAGTGAGCTGGAGCTTTGGGGTGTGAGTGAAACATTCTGGGGGGGCCTAAATATTCCCTCTCAAAATCCACCAGTTCTGCCACCTAGGTGCACCTGTCTCTGCCCTAAGTGGGCCATGGTCACCCTTCCTGGGGGTCCTACATGACCAGAATCCTGGTCATTAAAATTTGGGTTCCCTTCAGCTGGCAAGTCCCAGGGCCCTGGCCGCTCTGCTGCAGGGTGGGGACAGGCCGCTCACACAGCCAACAGGGCAGCAGCTTGGGAATAGCAAACGCAATGGTGCGGATAAAGAGGGCGGGTACATATTGACTTTGCATCAGCCAGGAGGGTGGGGTGCAGCCTGGGTGGAGGATCGGATACTTGTTCCCAGCTGTGCACACAACAAAAGACAGGTGTCTCCCCCCTAGTCTGTACCTGCCTGGGAAATGGGAGCATGTTACACATCTGCCAGCTTCAGCAGGGCTAGGGACTGAAGGGACCTGTAGCCATTTGCACAGCACTCACTGCTGCTCTAGGGAGGGCTGGGGAAAGAGGGGCACCCAAGGCAGGTGACTTGCCCCAGGACCCCCAGGGAGTCAGTGGATTAGAATCTGGACATTCCTGGCTCCCAGTCTTGTGCTCAGGCCTCTCAACCCTGAGCCCCTGTGTTCTTGTGGGGGAAACGTCCAAGGAACCAGTTTCAGGATTGAGTTGCTGGCAGGGAGGCCAAGACGCTGGGTGAATTTCTCTGCTTTGCGGGGTTTGGGGAGAGACTAGGCACTTCCCTATGGAGAACAAGAACAATCCTGTGCCATGAGATGGGGCAGAAACCACCCCTGGCAGCCTGGGGCTTGGAAGAAACTGCTCTAGGGACAAGCTATTTCAGGGTTGCTCCTCGGAGGCTTCTTGTACCTCCCTCTGAAAAGCCACGGGGCTGGCCCCCGGGCACTGGCCTGGATGGAGCATGGCCTGTTCCGGTCGATGGATCGAGGCCGTGGCTCAGTGGCCCGTGTGCTCCATGCGCTTGCCTGCGTGGGCCTCGGCCTCCCGCCGGCTCTGGGAATCCTCGCAGCAGCTGGTCAGGTGCAGGAGCAGTGGTGCCTGTTGCCACCCCTTGTGTGGGGCACAGAGCCCGTGGCGCTGAGAGGGGGAGGAAGGGGTCACGGCAGCCCACTCTCCAGCTTGTCTCCTCTGCAGCCTGGGGCTGGTCCTTTAAATCTTGTGCAGCATCTGTGTCCTCGTCCCAGGGAGGAAACGCCCCGCCCCCAGCACGGGGCTCATGGCGCAGCCTCCAGGGAACTCGCGTCTGTGGGGTGCTGAATGCCGTGACAGGGGCAATGTGGGGTTGGGGGCAGTGGGGAGGGCTGGGGTTTTCCCTGCTAGTGAAGGTGCCTACGGCCATGCCCACAGGGCCCCAGGCAGTGTTCCTAGGGGGGTGGGGAGAGGAGCTACAGGCCAGAGGTTGTGCCCAGCTAGTCGCCTGACTACCCGGGGGCATTTCCCCTTGGGCTGAGCGAGAGGCAGGATTTTGCTGATTAAACCTCCCTCCATTCCCCTGCCCATCACAGCCCTGGGGACTTTCCTGTCCCATCAGCCCGGGCAGTCACTCCCAGCAAAGGGAGTGGGGGGTGTCTAGTGCCACTCCTGGGCACGCTCCAGCTGGGAGCACTCACACACACCCCCGCCTCTGCATACACACACTCCTGAATCCCCGCAGCACCCCTAAGAAGCCTTGTTATCCCGCAGCAAGGCCCTGGCTTCCCCCCACAGCGTCAAGGATATTAACAATGGCAGAACTAATAACTGTGGTTTGTAACATATTGTTTAAATCAGAGGTGATCCCGGCAATTACAGGCCGGTAAATCTGACTTCTTTACTATAGTTTCAACCATTTTGCCTGGTACTGAACAAAATTGTCAGACACGTAGATGAACATAATTTGTTGGGGAAGAGTGAACATGGTTTTTGTAAAGGGAAATCATGCCTCACCAATCTACTATAATTCTTTGAGGGAGTCAACAAGCATGTGGACAAGGGGGACCAGTGGACATAGTGTACTTAGATTTTCAGAAAGCCTTTGACAAGGTCCCTCACCAAAGGCTCTTAAGCAAAGTCAGCTGTCATGGGATAAGAGGGAAGGTCCTCTCATGCACTGGTAACTGGTTAAAAGATAGGAAATAAAGGGTAGGAATAAATGGTCAGTTTTCAGAATGGAGAGAGGTAAATAGCAATGTCCCCCAGGGGTCTGTACTGGGACCAGGCCTATTCAACATATTCATAAATGACCTGGAAAAGGGGGTAAACAGTGAGGTGGCAGAATTTGTAGATGATACAAAACTAGTCAAGTTAGTTAAGTCCCAGGCAGACTGCAAAGATGTACAAAAGGATCTCTCAAAACTGGGTGACTGGGCAACAAAATGGCAGATGAAATTAAATGTTGACAAATGCAAAGTCATGCACATTGGAAAACAGAATCCCAACTATACATATAAAATGATGGGATCTAAATTAGCTGTTACCACTCAAGAGAGAGCTTGGAGTCATGGTGGAGAGTTCTCTGCAAACATCCACTCAATGTGCATCGGCCGTCACAAAAGCGAAAGAATGTTGGGCATCGTTAAGAAAGGGAGAGATAATAGGACATAAAATATCCTGTTGCCTCTGTATAAATCCATGAGACACCCACAGCTTGACTAGTGCATGCAGATGTGGTCGCCCCATCTCAAAAATATATAGTGGAACTGGAAAAGGTTCAGAAAAGAGCAACAAAAATGATTAGGGGCATGGAACAGCTTCCATATGAGGAAAGATTAATAAGACTGGGACTTTTCAGCTTGGAAAAGAGACGGCTAAGGGAGATATGATAGAGGTCTATAAAATCAACGCAGTGTTTGTGCCATGGCAAGGGCAGCTGCTGCCCCTGGGGAGCCAGCCCTGAGACCACAGCCTGTCCCTGCAGGGCGCAGAGCTGCTGTCTGGGATGCGGGCCTGCCTCCCTCAGCAGCAAGGCCAGAGCCCAGCCTGGCAGCATTTCCATGACAGCCTGAGGCTAGATGGTGTCGTTGAGCAGCCTCTGCCCCCAGGAAGGGCTGAACTGGCAGGGCAGTGCTAGGCGTCTCGGGCTGAGGTGGTGCTCTGGAGCAGGGAGGCAGCCTGCAGACAGAGCCCTGGGCCCCCCCTCCAGGCAGTGGATCTCAGCTGGGGCAGGAGGTGCTAGGAATGCAGACAACAAGCCATGAGATGAGTTAAAAGTTACGAGACTCCACAAACACTGGGCTCCCTTTAGTGAGTGGCGAGGGGCAAGCGGTTCCATTTCAAGCTTGTCCCGACCCGCGGGCTGAGCTCCTCGCTGGACCCTGCAAGTGTCTCCTAAGGGCTTGTCTCCAGCAGCCTGGACTCAAACACCAGGTAGCAGGAAAGCTGCTAACAGGCTAGGAAAGGCCCTTGGGGAGGGGGGCAGAGGTCCCAGGCTGATGCTAGCATGAACGTGATCTGACGTGGGGGCCCTCAGCTTACTGGCTTATCTGCAAACACACCCTTGCCACCGGGCCTCCCCTCCTAGTGCTGGGATCATCCTGGGCCGAGCGGGGTGAGCTGGGAATGCCCCCGCAGCACTGGGGTATCACGGAGCACAGCGCCCTCGGCTTGAGTGAAATCTTCAGAGCAAACCTGGTAACTCTGATTCCCCTTCCTCAGTGAGGGACCTTACTGCCACAACTGTCTCCCAACCAATCGCGTCCAGCCAGCACCCCGCCACCGCGACTACCCCTCGGCAGAGCTCCCTGTCCGCGTCCAGCCAGCACCCCGCCACCGCGACTACCCCTCGGCAGAGCTCCCTGGCTGCCTCCGGAGACACCTCCCTTCCCGCTGCCCCGGCCGACAGCACCGCTGCATCCACGCAGTACAGAACCACAGCAGCAGCTCCGGCCTCGTCCAGAAACCCAGAATCTGCTTCCAGCCCGCCCCTGTCCCCAGCCAGCCCCGGTCACCCCTACACCTCCAGTACTCCTGCTGCCAGCTCCAGTGAGAGCCACACGACTGAGTCCAACAACGGCACAACGGCCAGTGGCTCGGGTAAGAACCGGGGTGCAGGGACATGCAGCCTCTTTTAACGGGGGCGAGAGGCACCAGGCAAAAGGCTCTGCAGGCCTCTGGCCCCAGGACAGGAGCAGCCCAGCGGTAACAAGGCAAGCTTGCCTCCCCTGCCCCCGGGGAACCCCCTGAGTCCTTGGCATCTCCCCAGAGACTGCCACCAGGGGAGGCTGGTGCTCACCCTGGGCTTTGGCAAAGGATGGCAGTGGTCAGTCACTTCCGCCCTCCATATGGCAGCCCCGAGCCCTGGAGCCAGCCAGCGCCTCTAAGGCGAGCCGTGGTCACTGCCCTCAGGCCACGGAACCACACTGGCCGCTACGGGGCTCCCAGGGCCGCCCTGCACCAAGCACTGGTCACGGGACAGGCCTGCCGACTGCTGGGCGCGCAGGGTGGGTGCGCAGGGTGGGTGAGGCGCATGGGTTTCCTTCAGCGGGGGTCGCTGTCTAGCTCTCACCACCAGATGGCGCAGCGCTCCCAGGCCTCAAGGTGGAGGAGACAGGTGTTCCAGCAAAGTGGGTGGGTACCTGGGCGGGTGAGATGACCGATCACATGGGCAGCGCCCTCCTGGCTCCTCTGTGCCCTGCCCCACGGAGCGTCTCCTAGGTGTGTGCAGTTATATCTGTAGAGCAGAACGCCTGGCCCCGCCGGAAATCGCACAAAAGGATTAGAACAATCCACAGCTGTAGGAGCTCGGGGGTTTCTGCCTGGCGTTTCTGTGCCTGGGGGTCCCTTTTCCCAACTCCTCAGACCCAGAAGCAAGAGAAACTCTCATTTAAAAAGTAAAAAAAAAACAAAGCTGCAGATCTGCAATCCCGGGGCTCTGGGGGCCTCTCCTGAGACTCGCCAGAGCTGGTCTCCAGCCTCTCCCCACCCCGCAATGCAACTCCTGACCCCCAGCCAGGGCCCAGTCCTGCAGCCAGGGTGTCCTCTGCCCCGTCATGGACACGTGTAGTCTCAGCGGGGGGAGCCGGGGCCGCTGAGCAGGGTTCTCAGCCGTGTGACTGCAGGGCTGGGGAGGTGTCTAAGCCGAGCGCTCTGTCCCCTCCAGAGGTGCCTGTCCCGGAGCAGCCCACGCTCTCCCAGAGCCCCGGTCTGGTGGCCGTGATCTGCATCTTCGTGGCCATCCTGCTCATTGCTGCAGGCGTGGTGGTGGTGAAGCTCTGCCGCAGGAGGGAGCCGGCGTTCAGGAAGCTGGATGAGGTGCCCATGGTGCGTAGCTCCGCAGAAGACACGGCCCCTGTCCCTGCCCGCTGTCCGTGCATCTGTCCCAGCCTGTAGCAGGTCCTAGCATCTCTGCCCTGCTATTGCAGCATCCCACAGAGGGGCAGGGGCAGAACGAGCTGCCCCCTCTTCCACTGAGGCTCCTGCCTCTGGGCCCCAGCCAAAAGTGAGCTGCTGCTGGGGCCTGCGAGCCCTGCTGTACAGTGGCTGGGGAGACCTCTGTGCTTCCCCAAGCCCCCCTCCGGGGAGGGGTGTTGGTGTGAAGTGTGGGCAGAGGGCTCCCCAGTCTGCAAGCAGCCGGGGCTCACCAGGAGCAGGTTAGCCCGTGTTAGCTGGCGCAGCGGGCTGGAGGGGCTGCTCAGGAGAAGGGCTGGTCTGTGTACAGCCGCCAGAGAGCCTGAAGGACAGGGTGGGGTTAAATGGGGGCGAGGGCTGGGCACAGGTCGGGCGTCCCCTCGCCGGCCCGCAGGGCGCTCAGAGGGCACAGTGCTTGTTCCCGCGGAGATGGGCTGCAGGGTGACACAGCGCCGATCTGGGTGCTGCTGTCTGTGCTTGGGGCCAGGCCGATCCGCCAGCGGTAACAGCCCGAGGCCGTAGCGCCCTGGGGGAGGGCCAGGGGCGGGCAGTTCCTGGCCCAGCCCCACCACTGCTGTGCTCCAGGGTGTTGCTGCAGGCGTTCCCCTCGCTGCCCTCCAGCTGCGGGGGTCTTACTGACTCTCTGAGTGGCCCTGAGCGCTCACCCTCCCCTCTCTCCTTCACAGGGGAAGATGACCGAAGACTCGCCGTTCGCTCGCTACCCTCCAAAATAAGGGGTGTCTCCTCCGGCCCTGGCTGGAGCTGAGCCCAGCCTCGTGCCAGGGTAGGAATCCGCACATCTGTCCTGGCCACTCCAGCACCTCCCGGCCCGGCCTGGGTAAAGCTCCCCTACTGCTCAGGGACTGCGCGGGAATAAAGAGGCTGCTGGTTTTGCTGGTCTCCGCTCCCGCTGCCTGTGGCCCCGCACAGCTCTCCCCGCAGCCGCGATGGGGGCAGGGGCGCCGTGGACTCTGCATGGGATGCACTCACCCTCCCGTGTGGCTTTGGCTAAAAGCAGCAGCGTCCCCCTCCCCCTGCACTATCAGCTCTGCGCTGCCATGGGGGGCACCAGTTGCCAGACAGAGACCCAGGCCGGGAGAGGGAGCATGTCCCCTCTATCGCCCCACACCGGATCCAACCCAGGAGGCCTGCGCCGGCCTGGGCGCTGGCTGCTTGTCTCCACTGAGAACCGTGTCCCCACCCACCACTAGTGTCCCCTTGGCAGCATGAGTCCTGGGCCGCGTGCTGTGCTCCTCGGCTGAGCCGCATGGAGGGGGCTGCGTGGGGGCTGGACACCACTGAGGAGCCACCTGTGGGGCTGAGATTCCCTGGCCCAGGGCTCAGCTGGGAGCAGCCCAGCCGGCGACTGGCTCTGGAGTCACTCTGGAGCGATCCGAACTCAGGGCCGGGCACCAGGGAGCAACACAGTGAGTCCTGCTCCAGTTCTAGCCACAGGCAGGAACTCTCCTGCTGGAGTGGGGGAGCCTCCCACTAGCCAAGTAAAAGGGAGACACGCCTGCATCACACCCAGCTGAGCTCTGGCCTTCGGTGTGGGCCCTGCCCCCGTGCATCTGCCCTGGCTTCCAGCTCCTCTGGTACCTGCTTCCCATGGCGTCTCCCGCTTGCCCCTCTGGGGGAAACTGCCCCTTTAAATCTGGGAGAGGCCTGCGGCTGCAGCCCTGGGTCTGCCCTGGGTAATTGCTTGTTTGCTGGTGCCCATCACTCAGCCCAGGCCCCCAAGAATCCACTGCACGAGCTTTCTTGCCAGCCCTGCAGGGAAGGCGAGGCTGTCGGCAGAACCAAACCACCTAGCATCTACCTCAGCTGAGCAGGCCCAGCGTACTAGGGGGCCATGGGTCTGAGCCATCCCTGGGCTCCGGCTGCTCTACGGGGTCCTGGCCTCACTACTCCGGGTACATTGCTACAGCGAGCCCCCCGCCAGCCCCTCCTCGCCATGCCGGCTCCCTGCGGCACTGGTGCCCGCCTGGGTGTCACGGGGTCCCCGGGCGATGCCCTGGAGCTGCTCCCCATGAAGCCAGTCAGGACTCTGGGGAAGTCTCCTTTCTGGGAGCAGCCTGTCTGCAGGACACACAGCTCACCCAGCTTCCACCTTCCTGGGTCTGACCTCGGAGCATTCAGCCTCCTCTGCCCCTCCGTGCGCTTCCCACGGCGAGTCTGCTCAGGCCGGATCCTGGGGAAGCCAGAGGGTCCTGAACCCCAACTCCGCAGTCAGACGGGACTCTCAGCCAGCCAGTAAAACAGAAGGTTTATTAGACGACAGGGACATGGTCTAAAACAGAGCTTGCAGGTGCAGAGTACAGGACCCTCAGCTGGGTCCATTCTGGGGGGCAGTGAGCCAGACAACCACGTCTGCACTTCACTCCAGGTCCCCAACCAGCCCCAAACTGCAACTCCCTCCAGCCCCTCCTCCTCTGGGCTTTGTCCCTTTCCCAGGCCAGGAGGTCACCTGATTCCTTTGTTCTCCAACCCTTTAGCTCTCACCTTGCAGGGGGGAAGGGCCCAGGCCATCAGTTGCCAGGAAACAGGGTGTCGGCCATTCTCTGTGTCCAGACCCCTGCACATACCTGCCCTCTAGGGCTCTGCAATGATCATACACCCTTACTCCACCACCTAGATACTTAAGAACTGCCTAGGGGAAACTGAGGCACCCCCACACTATTCAGAGGAAACATTAAGAACAGTCCCACTTCGTCACACTGGGGTTCCTAGGAGCCGCCTCACACTGTTCTCATGGCCCAGAATAATTGCAAATCTACTGCAGATGCCTCAGGTGGGGGAGCCCTGGGAACTGCCCCTCCCCCAGATCCAGCGGTGGGGCAAGGGGGGGTTCCCTGACACGGGCTGAGGGTCACTTTCCAAGCCCAGTTCCTGGGCGTAGTGCTGGTCTCTGGCCCCTGATCTGAGCCCCTGGCCCAGGGCAAAGCGGGCACCTGGTGGCATCTATCCAGGCAGGGTTCCACTGGGGTTGGACAGGACACACAGGCTGAGCGACAGCCCCAGGGCTGCGGGTCCCAGCAAGTTCATAGCTGGGATTGACGACAGCTTCAGGGGGCAGAAAGGAGGGGCAGCTGCCCCCTTTGTGCAGGCCATGCTGGCCAGAGAGCGCCGAGGCCTTCGGGTCTGGGTCGAGCCCAGCGTGTTGTGCTGGGAGTGCAGCTGGGCAGGAGACTTTTGCACCAGGCTCCCTCCCAGAGACTCCCGGCTCGGCGTTTCCCTCCAGCTGGGCCCCAGGCTCTGCCCCTTGTTTCTGGACTAGTGTCCCAGGGCGGCTGGCCAGGCAGCCATGGGCCTCCTGAATAGCAGAGGGTGAGAACTAGGAATTAGCGCTGAGAACGAAGCCTCTGGCTCTCCCAGACCTGTTTCCTTGTCTAATGTGTCAGCTGGCTGGGGCTCATCTTCGTCCCAGCCGCCAGGACCCCGAGCCCCCATCGGTGGGTACAGGAGGCTCGGGGGGCCTCACAAGGCCCAGCAGTGGTGCACTGCAGCTGTGGCCATGTCCTCAGGCGTGTGACCCCCCACGGCAGCATGGCTGTTCCCAGCCCTCGGCTCCGAGGCTGGGAACTGCAGGGGAGGAGGGGGGCTGGAGCCGCAGCCCAGCCTGGGGGCAGTGGGCTGTTTTAATGAAGTGCAGTGACCAGGGCAGGAACATGCCTGGCTGCTCACAGCTGAATTTGGGCAGTAAATCAAACCAGGAGAAAATTAAATTTCCCCCAAGAAAATAGTTTGTGCTGGAACTTGGCTTTCATCTAGCCACGCACGTGGGGGAGCCCGGAGCAGAGACAGCTAGGAGGACAGGCAATTTCCTGGATCAGGGTCAGGCAGGGCTCTGCGGCCTTATCTCTGGTTGACATCGAGCTGGGAATAGTGTGGCAGGAGCCCAGCTGCCCCCACGCCCACCCCTCACCCTGGCATGGGCAGGGTGCTGCACAGAGGGGCACAGGGACCTTCCTGAGGATGGTCACAATCCCGCTGCTCACTGCTGGTTAACAACTGCGTAACCCTCTCCTGTTCCCGGTGCCTCGGCTTTACTGCCCCGGTCCTTACTGCTGCTGGGCTGGGCACAGTGCCATGTTACCGCCGGGCTGCCACAGTGGCCTGGTCCTACAGGAATCTCTCCGCCGGGGATTTTCGTTCCTCTGGCTCGTGGGGCAGTGCTGGCTCCCGGCATTTCACTGCGGCGCTGAACGCCACGTCTCTGTGAACAATGGCTCCAGGGAGCAGTGCTGGGGCCCAGTGGGGGGCGCTCTCCCTGCTCAGCTGTTACAAGTCCACACCCCAGCTCTGGGGGGCTCTGGGGTTTTGCGCAGCTCGAGGCGCCAGTTCCCAGCCCGTAATGCAGGTGTGTCATGCTGCAGGGCACCTAAAAGGCTGCCCTTTGTTTCTGGCTACTCCAAAGCAGCCGTCAGCCCCTGCTGGGGCCTGGGATGGGTCAGCCCCTCTGACCAACAGGAGCAAGACTGGGTGAGCACTTTATGCTTGGGCATTGCTGGGAGGGGGCTGTCACCCAGGGCAGTTTCTGCCCCATGCCCAGATGCACTTCCTGCCCTGGGCGGTGTTGTTGGGTGCTGTTAAACAGCTGCCAAATCCCAGCCCAGAGGGGGCTGCATGTCACTACTGGGGGAGGTGGGCCCTGGCTGTAGGAAAGCCCTTCAGGGATTTAAAGGTGCTATGGAAAGGGAGGGAGCGAATGTCCCAGTGCTGTGACAGGGACTTCTGAGCTGGGTGCTCCCATCCCCCTTGTGGGGTTAAAACCCTTGGGCCTGGTACCCTGCAGCCCTGGCCCCAGTTGCACTGCTGTATTCCCGAGTGACACAAAGCAGCCGGGACAGCAGAGCTGTGCTTCTCCTCACATGCCCTGAGAAAGCATCGCTGGTGGTCAGCTTCAGCCAGCCCCATGGGATGTTCCAGCTGCTGAGCAGGGTCCTGGCTGTGTCCCACCAGCAGGGAGTGCTTGGGAGCGGAGAGACGCTCACGCAGAGCACCCAGGTGTCTCCAGCACCGTGTCATGCTGCAGTTGCAAAGTGCTCCTGGCCAGGTGCCTGCTGGTTATTTATCTCAAACGAGCCACCCTGGGGAAGGTGACACAGAGTCACGCTGCACTGAGCTGGGCGGCTCTGCTCACTTGTGTGTGATACCGGTGCGAATCCCACGCTCACTGGTGTAATGAGTCTTCAGGGCGACATTTCCTCCCGTGCAGATGCTCCCTTCCCTGGGCGAGGCCTCTGCCAGAACCAGCAGTTCCCTCCTCCTGCAGGGACACCGCCTCGTTCTGCTCCAGCCCCTGGGCCCGCGGGATGTTAGCGCCAGGTGAGAGCGAATGCCGCAGCTCTCCAGCCAGCTGGCATGGCTGCCTTGGTGCCAGGCCTGGGAGGAGTGGCTCTGGGAACGTACCAACCTGCATATGGATTGTGCTTTGGCCTGGTTCCCACCAAGTATTTATTTCCCCATTTGCAAGTTAACTGCCCTGGAGGGCCGAAGGTCCTCAGTCTGGTGACTCTCGTTTCAGGCTGCAGACTCCCAGCCAATAGGGAGCCAGCCCCTCCCAAGGGGCCAGGTAGCTTCCCCCCCCCTGGAAAATCCCCAAGGAAACCATGTTGAGGTTGAGCTGCTTGGAGTCAATGGGCTTTGCTAGTTCCAACCAGCCGTGGTAAAATAAACCCCAAGAGCTAAGGCCCCTGCGGGACCACAGCGGCCTGGGCATGACACTGGCTGCACGGAGCCTGGTGGCTTGCCCGGGACAGGGGCTGTTGTGCAGTGTGTGGTCACAAGCAGGCCCTTGCTCCAGTCTCGCTGGATGGCAGCGCCCGCTCCTAGTGAACTCGAGGGGTAAGGCCACGTGTAAACTGGTTTCAGTCCAGCCCAAGGTGCAGCGTGATGGGGTGTGTAAAGACGTGTGTGAGGATCCCTAGACACTAGCCTTGTCCACACACACCCTGCACTGCATGATCCAAACATGGTTTCGAACCAGTTTAGTCAAAGCAGCCATGTGGACGCCCTTGCTGGCCTGAGCTATTCCGTTTAAGTCCAGTGGGAGGTGGCTGCACACAAGCTGCACTGGTTTAACTGAGCCAGGCTCAAACCCACCGTTAGTGGATGCAGGTCAGGCCTGGGTGCAACACCCCTGATGTGATGCCAGCTCATCCCTGGAGTGGAGTCTGCCCCCGTGCCCTCCCCCTCGTGTCTCTGCTGAGCTCGGCACATGGCCGTGCAGGCGACCCCTCTCGCCAGGTCAGTGCTGCGGGCGGGCGGGAGAGCTCCGACCACGCTCTGGGGGAGCCAGCAGAGCTCGGTTCTCTGGCCAGTGAGGCTCCAGAGGAGACCCCAGGGGCAGCGGGAGGGGAAGCTGCCGGGCGCCTGCTCCATGGGGGTGAGACGCCCCAATCCAGGGACAGTTTAAAGGCAAAGGACGTGTTGCTGGGGCTGCTCTGTGCTGGCCCTGGGTGAGGGGCCATGGAGGCTCCGGCAGCTGGGCTTTCGCAGAGACGGTGGCTGCAGGGAACTGCTCTCTGCACAAGGGGCAGCTGGCCTGGCAAGTCTCGGTGTAAAAAGTGACTCCAGGGGCCAAAGGCTGAGCAGGGGCGTTGGGTTTCACTCGCTCAGCCCCCTGCAGTCACTCCTCCCCGAACGTGTGCCCCTGGGGCAACGTGCACTCATCCCTTGGCTTTGCAGTATAACCAGTAGAGCGCCCAGCCGCTCCCTGTGCAGAGGAAACTTTGCCAGGTCTCTCGGGACACACGTAAATCAAAGGGGGTAGCAAACATGCAAACGCACAGAAAGCAAACGCCTTCCTCCGGCTGCTGGAGGGCAGACTGGCGCATGTGAGGGTCTGTGTTACCGCAGCTCTGGGCCATCTGCAGGGTCTCTGCTCTGAGTGGGAAGCATTGTCATCTAGGCAGCGAAGAGTTAAGGGACCGCAGAAAAGTGCAGAGAAAGCTGCATGTTAATATTGCTTGCTCCAGACCGCGCTATTGCCCACTGGATCACATGCAGACGGTTTGCTAAATACTTCCCCTCTGCTTGTTCCGGCAGCCCACGGACAGACTCGGCGTCCCTGCCCCGCTGGCAGCCACTCAGTGTAAGTCTCTGCGGGCGTGGGGCTAGCACAGGCAGGTGGGAACGTGGCTGTTGTTCAAAACTCAAATAACAGCGGGCAAAGCTTGTGCATCGTAGAGTCTTGGGAGCAGGGATCCCTGAGATTCTGCTAGCAGCGAGTGGCGGGGCACTCAGCCAGGCCTTGTGCGAGGGGCCCTGGCTGGTTCGAGGTGTACTTGGTGGCAGTGGGTTTGCGTGTTAAGTGCCCGGCGTGTGGAGTAGTGCCCGGGGCAGTCGTTTGCAGCTCTGACTTGCCTGGAATTTCTGGGCTCCCTCGCGCCTCTGCGACCTTGGCTGGCAGCGTTGCCAGCATGTGCCATGCAACTGGGCTGCAGCGCATGGGGTGTGTGGACAGGAGGGCGGCTGCCCCTCTGATGGGTGTTCCGGATTAGCGCCAGGCTCTCAGGTCATGCTACCAGCCAGGGCAGGGGCCCGTCAGGACGCTGCGGGTCAAACCTTCTCGCCCCTGCCAAGGCCAGAAGGTCCCACTGTGATCACCCAGGCTGATGTCCAGAGAACTGCCCCCTGGTGATTCCCAGAGCCCAGCCCTCCGGTGGGATCCAACGTCCCCGGAGAGCTGGGCAGAGGCGGGTCTGTGCTCTGAGGCAGAGCAGCTGGAGCTCCCAGGCCACAAGCAGAGATCCCTCCATCACCTGTCCCGGCGTCCCCGGGCGATGCTCTGGAACTGCTCCCTACAAAGCCAGGCAGGACTCTGGGGAAGTCTCCTCTCTGGGAGCCGCCTGTCTGCAGGACACACAGCTCACACAACTTCCACCTTCCTGGGTCTGACCTCGGAGCATTCAGCCTCCTCTGCCCCTCCGTGCGCTTCCCACAGCGAGTCCGCCCAGGCGGGGTCCTGGGGAAGCCAGAGGGTCCTGCCCCCCAACTCCGCAGTCAGACGTGACTCTCAGCCAGCCAGTGAAACAGAAGGTTTATTAGACGACAGGAACATGGTCTAAACCAGAGCTTGTAGGTGCAGAGAAAAGGACCCCTCAGCCGGGTCCATTCTGGGGGGCAGCGAGCCAGACAACCACGTCTGCACTTCACTCCATGTCCCCAACCAGACCCAAACTGCAACTCCCTCCAGCCCCTCCTCCTCTGGGCTTTGTCCCTTTCCCAGGCCAGGAGGGCACCGGATTCCTTTGTTCTCCAACCCTGTAGCTCTCACCTTGCAGGGGGGAAGGGCCCAGGCCATCAGTTGCCAGGAAACAGGGTGTCGGCCATTCTCTGTGTCCAGACCCCTGCACACACCTGCCCTCTAGGGCTCTGCAATGATCCTACACCCTTATCCCACCCCCTAGATACTTAAGAACTGCATAGGGGAAACTAAGGCACCCCCACACTATTCAGAGGAAACATTAAGAACAGTCCCACTTTGTCACACCTTCCCGTCTAGCTGGCTTCTTCGCTCTGGGGGCTGCAGAGCCAGGTGGGCGTCTGCCACTCCTGACCTATGGGCTCGGGATGGAGGGGCTGCAGGCAGGAAGTCTGGCGGAGCTTTCCCACCCTATTGGGACGGGGTCCCACAGCGCAGAGGGTGCCTCTGTCACCCCCATAGGGGAGGCAGGACTGGAATAATGGGGGGCTGCTATTGGAGTTGAGGGGCATCAGCAGATCTGTGAGGTGGGCAGTCTGCACCATTCCTGGCTCCAGACCCCACTGGTTTAGACCGGAGAGAACAAGCTCTTCCCCTAAGGCACCCTGCTGCAGGCCAGCTCCCCCACCCAGCCCCGGCTAAAGGCCTGTCAGACTGCTACAGCCTGAAGCTGCACCTCAAAGACAGCCCGATGCCTGGACGAGCAGCCGCAGATGTGCCCCAGTCTGACAGCAGCTCCTGTAGGGACTTGCAGGGCCAGCCCCTGGGAGCTGGTTCTCAGCAGCCACACAGGTGGCAGCCCGTGGCCTACTGCCTTGCGCTGAGCCTGGGGGTTCCCTGGGATCCCCCCTAGCCCCTGCTAGCAGCAGCAGTTGGGAGTCACATGCGGCTCCCAGCCTGTCAGGCCCCTCCCAGCCCTGGGTGTTCCCGACATTCTCAGGGTTCAATCGTCTGAAGTCGTCGGGGCGTTCACAGCAAGGGTCCTCCTGGGGGGCTGGGCTGAGCTGTGAACACCTGCAGGGCGCAGGGACCTGGCCCTCCGTACCCCTCCGGTGCCGTCCCGCCTGCCTGACTCTGCTGCAGGGAAGCTCTGGGATCTCTCCCCGGAGAGCCCGATGCACCCCTCCCCTCTCCCCGTTTGGCACCTCGCAGTCTGCTTCTGGGCTGGGCAGGACTGGCCTTCACCCCTGGCAAGGCCAGGGACGCCCTGGAGCCCAGAGCTCGTGGGCCATGTGCTCCTGGGGCCGGTTGTTCCTGCTTCTCTAGACCAGCTGGCCGGTGTGGGCTGCGCCCTGGACTGGGTTGTGTGCTGCAGCACAGGCCCGGGGAGCAGGTCGCCTTGAGTGGCTGCCTCTCAGATGCCGCAGGAAGCTGGACTCACTCTCCCCTCTCCCCTGGCCACTGGGGCTGTGCTGGGGGAGGGGGACCCAGCGCTGCCTGGTAGAGTTCCCACCTGAGCACCTCCTCCAGTGGGGCACTACTGGCCCCAGCCTGGCTGGACGCCTCTAGGCTTCGTGGCCGACCTGCAGGGAGCTGGCCCTGAGATGCACAGAGCTGGGTGTGGGGAAGGGGCTTCCACTGCTTTGCAAATGCTTAAGTGGGGCTTAGCCAGGTGCACATTCCTGGGGGAGGAACACTGCCTCCTTCCACCGCTGGAGCCCCAAGGAGCTGGAACAACCTCCCCCCCGCCAGGGCCCCATAGGAGGAGGGCGCAGTAGAAGGAAGCTGGTGCCATTCCCTCTCCCGCCAGCTCAAGGTTGGTTATCAATGCCCCAGAGAGGGAATGAAATAGCAGCCAAGTTCTGGGCCGGATGGCCTGGCCTGCTGCCAAGTGCGGCCCGTTCCCGGGGCAGGCTGGGGCCCAGAGCTGGCTGAGGATTGCTCGGCATCGCGGCCCTTTGCCCTCATTCTCCCAGGCCTGGAATTTAATCATTCCCTGGTGTGGGGGGGAGATTTATACAGCCCTGGGGCCGTGAGAGAGACTCCGGCTCAGCCTTCGCTGTGCTGCAGGGGAGCGTTTGACTGGTGAAGGACAGATGCCCCCTCCACGCTGCTGGGGGCCGGGGCTGACCAGGCTGGGGGATGATGCCAGCTGCCACAGGGCCCTCAGCTGCAATCGACACTCTCACAGGAGCGAGTCTTTATCGCCTTGTTCAGGGGTGGGCAAACTGTTTGGCCTGAGGGCCACATCGGGGTGCGAAACTGTACGAAGGGCCGGGTAGGGAAGGCTGTGCCCCCACAAACAGCCTGGCCTCTGCCCCCATCCGCCCCCTCCCACTTCCCACCCCCTGACTGCCCCCCTCAGAATGCCCCACCCATCCAACCCCCCTGCTCCTTGTCCCCTGACCACCCCCTCCCCTGACCCCCTGCCCTAACTGCACCCCCAAGGACCCCACCCCCGATCTAATCCCCCCTGCTCCCTGTCCCCCCCCTTCCAGGACCCCCTGACTCCCGGGACCCCACCCACATCCAACCCCCCCTGCTCCCTGTCCCCCCCTTCCAGGACCCCCTGACTCCCAGGACCCCACCCCTATCCAACCCCCCCTGCTCCCTGTCTCCTGACAACCTCTACCCCATCGCCCCCTGTCTCCTTACTGCCCCCTGGGAGCTCCTGCCCCTTATCCAATCCCCCACCCCACCCCCACCCCTCTGCCCTGTCCACTCTGCTGTGCCAGGCGTCCAGACCCTGCGGTGCTGGGGACAAGGCCCCAGCCTCCAATGGGGCAAGGATCAGCTGGCGCCATCCCGCCAGACGCAGCCTCCACCCGCTCACTCTTTCTGTTTGATCCCCCACAAATGAACATACAAGAAATGTCTCCAAAAGAGCAGGAGGCGACACCTCCCCCCTTGGCACTGCCTGACCCCAGGCACGTGGGGCTCACCGGGGCTCCATCCCCTCCTGCTCCAGGTCTCTGAGGATCTGAGTTTTGCAGGTGGACGTGAGCAAAACCTTCCCCTCCGCCCCAGACACAGGCTGAAGCCAAAGGCCCAGAGTTGGTGTAGCTGGGGCAGCCGTGATTCTGGCCGCGTTGGAAGGTCTCCTTTCAGCAGCTCCCAGGTCCCAGAGAGGCCCACCGAGCCCGGGGTGATGGTTTGCCACCTGGGTAGCGCTGGCCCTGACTGGGGCCGTCACCTGGTTTCGCTGTGCTGGGAGGCTGGGAACTGCCCTGATTGGAGGCGCTTTGCCCCCACCCCGGGGTGCTGGCTGGGAGGGATCTATCCATGAGGGGGGTTCAGATTAGGGGGCCAGTGGCTGGAGTCTTGCGATCAGCTCAGCTGGGGCCCGACAGGGCAGGTATCCTGCAGCGGGGGGTGATCTACCCCCTCCCCCTCAGCACCCTTCAGAGCCGCCCCGTCGCTCGGCCTCGAGCGCCTGCAGGTCTGGCTTCCACTTCCCAGCCGTCCCCTGCCAGCCTCCCCAGATCCAGTGCGGGGCGGGCGAGACCCTGCGCTAGAGCTGAGGGCAAGACCCG
The DNA here is from genome assembly GCF_965140235.1 of Caretta caretta. Classification (NCBI taxonomy): domain Eukaryota; kingdom Metazoa; phylum Chordata; order Testudines; family Cheloniidae; genus Caretta; species Caretta caretta. The sequence goes on from NC_134230.1 coordinate 18,929,728, forward strand.
CCGAAGGCAAAGGCCATGAGAAGCCTGACCCTCTCCTCCTCCTTTGGTTGCAGGGAAGGACCGGGGCCAGCTGGAGCAGGGGCCAGGATGAGGCGGAGTCGGACAGCCCTGTCCTTCCTGAGCATGGAGGTGAGCGCGGCTGGAGGCCGGCGGGGGTAGGGCACCCCACTGGGAACCCAGCTGGCCAGGCGGAGTGGATCCCGGTCAAGCTGTGCAGCCCAGACGGCATTTGGGGCTGGGGCCGGCGGTGCTGCTCAGGACTATAGCCCGGATGCTGCAGGAACCGGCCAGGCTGGGCCCCAGCGCGGGGAGGGGAAAAGGGTCAATGCTGCTAACAAAAGGGGGTGAGGGGCTGATGTTGGGGAGGGGACAAGCAGCACAGACCCCGGGTGGGGGACGGTTGTGGGGCCTGTAATCCCTAACCAGGGGGCGAGGCGGGGCAGCTGCTGCAAGTGTCAGCGTCATACCCACCCCAGGCTGGGGGGAAGTGGCCTCTGGTTCATTTGGCTGCTGTGTCCCTGTGGTGCACCTCGCATGTTCTGGCCCAGCTGAGACCGGGGCTGGTCCCCCTCCCCAGCCCAGCTCCCCGGGTCTGGATGAGCTTTTCTGCGTGTGCCGGGGCGGAGAGCGAGGCTGAGAGCCTCCTCGGAGCAGCGCTGCCCCCAGCCGTGCCTAGTCTCTGCCTCAGGAAGGAAGGAAGGAAACTTTCCCCATCTCACGGCCTTTGCTAGCGAGCCACCAAGCGAGCGTTCGTCCCCAGCCCTGAGCGCCCGCCCCAGCTGCTCAGGGGGCCTCACAGAGCCCCCGGCGCTGGGGACGGACAGTGGCAGCCGCATCCTCCCTTCACGTCTGACCCAGTCTCATAAGCAAACTGTGGCAGGTGGGTCCAAATAAAGTGACTGAGGTGTGTGCGTGACTGGCCCAAAGACAGAACTTTGGGGGTTACCAGTGGTTCGCTGTCTAGCTGGGAGGTGCATCGAGTGGGTCCCACAGAGACCAGGCCTGGCTGTGTTCATTAGTGACATGGCTAATGGAGTGGAGAGTTTGCTGATAAGAGCTGCAGATAACATAAAGCAGAGAGAAAAGGAGGACTTGTGGCACCTTAGAGACTAACCAATTTATTTGAGCATGAGCTTTCGTGAGCTACATCTGATGAAGTGAGCTGTAGCTCACGAAAGCTTATGCTCAAATAAATTGGTTAGTCTCTAAGGTGCCACGAGTCCTCCTTTTCTTTTTGCGAATACAGACTAACACGGCTGTTACTCTAAAACCTGTCATAAAGCAGAGAGGGGTTGCAAGCATTTGGGAGGACAGGAGAATTGGAGACTTGGACGAATTGGTCTGAATCCAACAAGATGGAACTCCATGAAGACAAGGGCAAAGTGTGTCACTTAGGAAGGACAAATTAGCTAATTAATGTGGAGATATACCTATCTCTTAGAGCTGGAAGGGACCTTGAAAGGTCATCAAGTCCAGTCCCCTGCCTTCACAGTAGGACCAAGTACCATCCCTTATTTTTGCCCCAGATCCCTAAATGGCCCCCTCAAGGATTGAACTCAACTCTGGGTTTAGCAAGCCAATGCTCAAACCACTGAGCTGTCCCTCCCCCCAAACAATCACATGCATAGCTACAAACCGGGGACTAACTGGCGAGGTGGGAGAGCTGCGGAGCAGGATCACAAAGGGAACGAGTCAGCGATGTGGTGCAGTTGTGACAAAGGCTAAGCTCGTTCTGGGGTGTATTGGCAGCAGTGTGGTATTAAGACACGGGAGGCCATTGGCCTGGTTTACTCAGCACTGGCGAGGCCTCAGCTGAGTCCTGCGTCCAGTTCTCGGTGCTGCACGTTAGGAAAGATGGGGACAAACAGGAGAGTCTGGAGGAGAGCAACAGGGCTCATCACGGCATTAGAAATCCTGAGGTTAAAAAGGTTAAAAACCCTGGGTGTGTCCAGTCTGGAGAAAAGCAGTCCGAGGCAGGACCTGGTACCCGTCTGCAAATCCGTGAAGGGCTGATTGTGGCTGATTGTTCTGTGAGGCAGCCGAAGGTAGGATGTGGAGTAACAGGCTCAGTCTGCAGCCCTGGAGATGTAGCTTAGAAATGAGGAAACACTTTCTAACAGAGGGAGATGAGCCCTGAAACAGGCTCCCCAGAGAGGTGGTGGAATCCCCGTCTTCGGAGGGGTTTAAGACCAGGCTGGACAAGCCCCTGTCAGGGCTGGTCTGGGTTTACTTGGTCTCAGCTCAGCAACCTCTCGAGTCCCTCCCAGCCCGACACTTCTGTGATACTATGTGATGAGCAAATCCTGGGGCCCAGGAACTGGGGTGTGGAGAGTGCCACGGTGGTGGCTGTGGCTTGGGGTAACAGCTTCCTCCCCTCCCTGCTAATGGGCCTCTGCCCTCACGCCCCATGCACTAGTGACTTATGGGCGTCTGAGCATGTCCTGGGGGCTGGCTCTGGCCGGCATGTGGCATGTGGCTTGCTCTGCGGTCCCGTGCGGCTAGCTAGGGGTTAAGGTTCCTGTGCTAGGCAGAGCCTGGCAGGGGCCAGCCCAGCGCTGCGGTTGGGTTTGGCCAGGGTGGGGTGATGTTCCCGAGTGCCTGCTCTCACACTGCTGCTCTCAGCTCGGCCTAGCGTCTGCTGGGGGCTCCGCCAGGTGCAACTGGCCACAGGTGCCCGCCTCGTTAGCGATTTAGCACCAGCTCCTGCTGCTTCATTAACCTGAGAGGCCTCCTAATGCGAGAGCTGCTGACCCCAGCCCCGTGCTGCAGCAAACAAGCCCCAGCATGCTCCTGCTGCGCCTCTGTCTCCGCTCCAGCGGCTTTCGGCTGGGGGCATTAGAGCACCTGGACTAAAAGCCACTTTGCTTGTTTGGATCCTGCGGTTCCCTGGTTACGGCTCAAGGAGCCAACACACAGCAGGTGGGCGCCGCTAGCCAGCTCCCTGCCCACTCGCAGTCTGTCAAGTGGCAGGGTAGGGCCCCGCCAGGGGCGGGAAATTCCCCCTGCCTTGGTGTGAGCCCAGCCCTGCAGCACCCCCGGGCCCCACGCACACCACTCCCTGCTGGGACCTGGGTTCTCCCCTCTCCCTTGCCAGGCGTGCGAGGGGGCGCTGGAGGAAAGGCAGCAGCATCCCCGGCACTGGGAGTTGGCTATCAAGCTCCCTTGAAATGAACATGACCGTGAGCATGAGAGGCACATTCTCCCCACCTTCCCAAGCCAGCCCACCTGCTGCCGCTCCAGGGCACTAATAACCGAGATTAGAGCACTTAGCGGGAGTTAATTATGCCCCTAATGGGCAGTTAATTATTATTATTCCTGGGATAATTGTACATTCGGCCCCTAGAGGATTTTCCACTGCGCTGGCCACCTCCGAGGCTGGTGCCTTGTGACCCCTGACCCAGCTCTCACCAAACGGCCACTGCTTTGCACCTGGCATGGGGGGCAGGCTGGGGGGTGAGGAGAGGCTCTCTGAGGCCTGCCAGTGGATCAGCCCTGGTAGTGTGTGGGATGCACCATGCTGGCCCCAAAACATTCAATTTAAAATCTAAAAAACTTCAACCCCTCCCCCTCCCCCCAGCCGAGATTTTACCCTAAAAAGGGAGATGTGCCAGGGCCTCCCTAGAGTCCACAGACTGCGCTATTCCCATTGATTTTCTATGGGAAGGTGCCCAGATACCCTGGTGATGGGTGACGGGATAAACCTCTTAGCTGGAGTGAGAGAGCCCAACCCACTTGCTTTGGGAACGAGACACCCTCCCACTGCAAATGCAGCTTCGCCATGGGGGGCTCCCCTCCCAACCCGCACAGCAGCTGTGTGCCCCACTGCACCCAGGGCCTGCGCGCGCCAATCTGCTCCCCAGCTCCCCCTGCTCCAGCCCTGCCTGACTCCAGGAAGCTCTTTCCTTAGGTGCCAGGGCGCTGCCCCCCTTTATTCCTCCCTGTGCCCAGACCAGGCTCCTTACTTACCATAGCTCAGCGCGGCTCTGCTGGGAGCCAGCCGCACCCTGCTCTAACCCTAACCCAAGCCCCCTCTGGCCATTAACCTCCTTGGTGCAGCGGCTCCTGGCCGGCCGCTGCCAGCGGCAGAGCTCATGGCACAGGGAAAGGACCACTCCTGCCACAGCCCGTCTCCTCGGAGCTAAAGGGAGGGGCATGATCCAGTGAGCTGTTGCTGAGTGAGACCTCCCTGGGCCCAGGAAAGCAGCCCCTGCACACAGGCTGCGGCCCCAGGATGGGGGCGGGCAGGGGACGCGTTGCTACCCACCCCGGTGAGAAGCCGGCCGTGGCCATGCTGTAGCATGTAGCTACAGGGCTCAGTGGAAGGCGGCAGTGAAAGGCGGGGAGGCCATGGGGCGAGTGGGCGAGCCGGGGGTACAGCTTGGCCGAGCGGAGAGCCCGGTAGGGTCAGTACTCGGGTATGTGTCTTTACTCCCCGTCACCACTGCTATTTCTAGCTTGCTGTGGGGGTTGCAGGTTTGGACCCTGCCCGCCTTAAACAGCGTGCAGACATAGCTTAGAGGTGCACGCTTAGAGCGACAGGTGTACGCTCACCATTGCCCTCTGCTGCCTGGTCTCAATCCTCCCTCTTCATGGCTCAGACACTCCCCTGCGCTGAGGAGCTGCTCCTAGAGCCCCGAGCGGAGGGCCTGGGCTTTGGGCCAAAGCCGGCTTGTTCTGTAGCCCCATCTATGCACAGCAGGCTGCGGGGGCTCTGCCCCCAACTGACCTCTCTCTCTCTCTGGAGCTGCCCCTCCCTTTGCTAGCGGGGCCTTCGCTTGCTCCCTGGTTATGTCGCTGGTTCCCATTACACTGACCCCTGCCTTGTTCCCTGGGTGCCCCCCAGTGTGGGGAGGTGGGAGGCTGCAGGCTGGTTCGGCCCTTTACACACGCAGCACCCTCAGGAAATGAGTCTTTCCTTATCGTTCACATTCTTCAGCCAAAAAAGGGAAGAGGCTGAAATGTCCTGTCTGCTGGCGTTTCACAGTGGGGTTAACAGCAGGGCCCTTCTCCAGGGCCAGAACAGAGCATCTCACCCGGCAGCAATGAGTCGCTAACGGGGCAAACCCAGCAGCGCTAGGCCCCACTGGCCCAGCTCCTGCCTCTCTCATGAATTATGGCCTTCCATTGTCACTGGAACAATGGAGCAGATGTGACCTGTGTCTGCTGGCACCTCCCTGCAGCCCCCAGCTCTCTGCTGTCTGACAGGGACTCGTACCCCCAAAGCTCCTACGAATTCCTATCTCAGGGGCAATGACAGGCCCCAGCCCAGACAGGGGCCCCACTGTGCTCAGCACTGCACCATCTTTGCTGGAAGGGCTGCTAACCAGCCAGGGGAACAGCACGGAGAAGGGACCTGCAAGGTTACTGAGAGAACTAGGAACCGAACCCAGGTCTCCTGGCTCCCCACCAGCCCCTAGACCAGGCCCTGGGCTCTTGGGGCAGCCCTGGAGTACCCTATCAGGTACCCAGCACTCCAGACTGAGACCCTGGATTAGCCCCGGCACAGGAGGATGAAAGCTTTGACCCTCTGAGTGCTGGAGGGATTTCCTGGCCGGGGAAGGACAGTCTGAGGTGACAGAGTAACAGCCGTGTTAGTCTGCATTCGCAAAAAGAAAAGGAGTACTTGTGGCACCTTAGAGACTAACCAATTTATTTGAGCATTAGCTTTCGTGAGCTACAGCTCACTTCATCGGATGCATACCGTGGAAACTGCAGAAGACATTATATACACAGAGACCATGAAACAATACCTCCTCCCACCCCACTCTCCTGCTGGTAATAGCTTATCTAAAGTGATCACTCTCCTTACAATGTGTATGATAATCAAGGTGGGCCATTTCCAGCATAAATCCAAGTTTAACCAGAATGTCTGGGGCGGGGGGGGGGGGGTAGGAAAAAACAGGGGGAAATAGGCTACCTTGCATAATGACTTAGCCACTCCCAGTCTCTATTTAAGCCTAAATTAATAGTATCCAATTTGCAAATGAATTCCAATTCAGCAGTTTCTCGCTGGAGTCTGGATTTGAAGTTTTTTTGTTTTAAGATAGTGACCTTCATGTCTGTAATTGCGTGACCAGAGAGACTGAAGTGTTCTCTGACTGGTTTATGAATGTTATAATTCTTGACATCTGATTTGTGTCCATTTATTCTTTTACGTAGAGACTGTCCAGTTTGACCAATGTAAATGGCAGAGGGGCATTGCTGGCACATGATGGCATATATCACATTGGTGGATGTGCAGGTGAACGAGCCTCTGATAGTGTGGCTGATGTGATTAGGCCCTGTGATGGTGTCCCCTGAATAGATATGTGGGCACAGTTGGCAACGGGCTTTGTTGCAAGGATAGGTTCCTGGGTTAGCAGTTCTGTTGTGTGGTATGTGGCTGCTGGTGAGTATTTGCTTCAGGTTGGGGGGCTGTCTGTAGGCAAGGACTGGCCTGTCTCCCAGGATTTGTGAGAGTGTTGGATCATCCTTCAGGATAGGTTGTAGATCCTTGATGATGCGTTGGAGGGGTTTTAGTTGGGGGCTGAAGGTGACGGCTAGTGGCGTTCTGTTATTTTCTTTGTTAGGCCTGTCCTGGAATAGGTGACTTCTGGGTACTCTTCTGGCTCTATCCATCTGTTTCTTCACTTCCGCAGGTGGGTATTGTAGTTGTAAGAATGCTTGATAGAGATCTTGTAGGTGTTTGTCTCTGTCTGAGGGGTTGGAGCAAATGCTGTTGTATTGCAGAGCTTGGCTGTAGACGATGGATCGTGTGGTGTGGTCAGGGTGAAAGCTGGAGGCATGCAGGTAGGAATAGCGGTCAGTAGGTTTCCGGTATAGGGTGGTGTTTATGTGACCATTGTTTATTAGCATTGTAGTGTCCAGGAAGTGGATCTCTCGTGTGGACTGGACCAGGCTGAGGTTGATGGTGGGATGGAAATTGTTGAAATCATGGTGGAATTCCTCAAGGGCTTCTTTTCCATGGGTCCAGATGATGAAGATGTCATCAATATAGCGCAAGTAGAGTAGGGGCTTTAGGGGACGAGAGCTGAGGAAGCGTTGTTCTAAATCAGCCATAAAAATGTTGGCATACTGTGGGGCCATGCGGGTACCCATAGCAGTGCCGCTGATCTGAAGGTATACATTGTCCCCAAATGTACAATAGTTATGGGTAAGGACAAAGTCACAAAGTTCAGCCACCAGATTTGCCGTGACATTATCGGGGATAGTGTTCCTGACGGCTTGTAGTCCATCTTTGTGTGGAATGTTGGTGTAGAGGGCTTCTGCATCCATAGTAGCCAGGATGGTGTTATCAGGAAGATCACCGATGGATTGAAGTTTCCTCAGGAAGTCAGTGGTGTTTCGAAGATAGCTGGGAGTGCTGATAGCGTAAGGCCTGAGGAGGGAGTCTACATAGCCAGACAATCCTGCTGTCAGGGTGCCAATGCCTGAGATGATGGGGCGCCCAGGATTTCCAGGTTTATGGATCTTGGGTAGTAGATAGAATATCCCAGGTCGGGGTTCCAGGGGTGTGTCTGTGCGGATTTGATCTTGTGCTTTTTCAGGAAGTTTCTTAAGCAAATGCTATAGTTGCTTTTGGTAACTCTCAGTGGGATCATAGGGTAATGGCTTGTAGAAAGTGGTGTTGGAGAGCTGCCGAGCAGCCTCTTGTTCATATTCCGACCTATTCATGATGACGACAGCACCTCCTTTGTCAGCCTTTTTGATTATGATGTCAGAGTTGTTTCTGAGGCTGTGGATGGCATTGTGTTCTGCACGGCTGAGATTATGGGGCAAGTGATGCTGCTTTTCCACAATTTCAGCCCGTGCACGTTGGCAGAAGCACTCTATGTAGAAGTCCAGTCTGCTGTTTCGAGAAAACCTGGATTTGTGCTGGAAATGGCCCACCTTGATTTTCATACACATTGTAAGGAGAGTGGTCACTTTGGATAAGCTATTACCAGCAGGAGAGTGAGTTTGTGTGTGTGGTTTTTGGAAAAAAAGGGGGGGGGTGAGAAAACCTGGATTTGTGCTGGAAATGGCCCACCTTGATTATCATACACATTGTAAGGAGAGTGATCACTTTAGCTAAGCTATTACCAGCAGGAGAGTGGGGTGGGAGGAGGTATTGTTTCATGGTCTCTGCGTATATAATGTCTTCTGCAGTTTCCACTGAATGCATCCGATGAAGTGAGCTGTAGCTCACGAAAGCTGATGCTCAAATAAATTGGTTAGTCTCTAAGGTGCCACAAGTACTCCTTTCCTTTTAGTCTGAGGTAAGACAGTCACTGGAGCTCCCAGGCCTGCCCCCCAGACGCAGCCTGGCCTCAGCTGCCTGCACTGAGCTCTGTGTCAGGCTGCCAGCTGCCGTGCCTGTCTCCAGCCCTGCTCCTGCAGCGAGGAAGGAGCCTGAGCGCCGGCCCAGGAGAGTCCTAGGAGCTGGCGAGCTGGCTGGCCGCGGCTGAGGAGAGCCCTGCCGAGTGGCGAAGTAACGGGCTAAGTGTTCTGAGGCCCCCCGACAGTGCAGTGCCGAGGCCCTCGATTAGCAGCGGGTGCTGGGCAGCCCCTCGGCTCTGACGGGCCCTGGCACATCAGGTAATTCAGATCTTCAGCACCAGGCCATGAATGCAGCGGAGGGCGTCATTAGTGCCGAGTGGCTGCAGCTGGTCCCAGGGGGCCAGGAGCTGTGACTTCTGAGCCGGGGGCCTCATCAGGACAGCTTGCGCTTGCCAGATCCTGCAGTCCACGTGGGCCCCCCTCCCTCTGCAGTGCAGGGCAAGGGGGTTGGGCTGCTCTCTGCACCGAGCCCCTGCCTGCAGACACCTCCTCGTGCGATCTGTGGGCCCGGCTGCTTGTTTCAGGCACTGGGCACCGGCACAATAGACTGCAGTGCCTGGCACTCTTGGAATTTCTGAGCTGCCTGGGTGTGGGGCATGCACAGGCCAGTCTCCCTGGAGAGCCTCCGGCTCACCAGCCCCCTGGGTCCCTGGCCAAGCCACGGGTGAGCTCCCCGCAGCCCCTGGCAGACAGAGTTTTGTGTGGACTCTTCAGTCCATTTGCTGCCGAGGACTGAACGGGCTGGGGCTGCTCTGAAAGAGACAGTGCTTATGACCCCACCCCTGCCCCCCGCCGTTGTGTGTGCGCACGGCAACCAGGGAGGGAGATCTGTGCACTGGTCCCGGCCCTGAGCACAAGCAGGGCATGTGGTATGACGAAGCGGGACTGTTCTTAATGTTTCCTCTGAATAGTGTGGGGGTGCCTCAGTTTCCCCTATGCAGTTCTTAAGTATCTAGTTGGTGGGGTAAGGGTGTATGATCATTGCAGAGCCCTAGAGGGCAGGTGTGTGCAGGGGTCTGGACACAGACAATGGCCTACACCCTGTTTCCTGGCAACTGATGGCCTGGCCCTTCCCCCCTGCAAGGTAAGAGCTAAAGGGTTGGAGAACAAAGGAATCAGGTGACCTCCTGCCCCCCCCCCCCAAAGGAACAAAGCCCAGGGGAGGAGGGGCTGGAGGGAGTTTCAGTTTGGGGCTGGCTGGGACATGGAGTGAAGGGCAGACGTGGCTGTCTGGCTCGCTGCCCCCCAAAATGGACCCAGCTGAGGGGTCCTGTTCTCTGCACCTACAAGCTCTGGTTTAGACCATGTTCCTGTCGTCTAATAAACCTTCTGTGTTACTGGCTGGCTGAGAGTCACATCTGACTGCGAAGTTGGGGGGCAGGACCCTCTGGCTTCCCCAATACCCCGCCTGGGCGGACTCGCTGTGGGAAGCGCAGGGAGGGGCAGAGGATGCTGAATGCTCCGAGGTCAGACCCAGGAAGGTGGAAGCTGGGTGAGCTGTGTGTCCTGCAGACAGGCTGCTCCCAGAGAGGAGACTTCCCCAGAGTCCTGCCTGGCTTCATGGGGAGCAGTTCCAGAGCATCGCCCGGGGACTCCGTGACATGTGGCTACTAGGCGGGGGGATGAGGGAGCAGCCTGACTCCTTGCCCCTCTGCTAGTGTGTGAGGGGGCTCCATTCTGGGCCCAGTGAAACAGTCAGTCCTGCCCTTCCCTTTGTGGGATCCCTGCTCTGCACAGGGGCTAGGATCTGGGAAGTGGGACCCTGGCAGCAGCGGCCAGTCAGGCTGGGTGTTCATACCATGGTGGGAGAAGAACAGTGGTTTGGAGCCCAAGTTTCCTCTGGCCTGGATGTAAATGAAACCAGCTCTGGGGTGAGTTAACCCAACCCCAGGTGGACCACCAGGGCGAATGGCTGGTGTCTGTTTGGAGCCTGGGCGTGTTTGACTGAAAGGAAATGCAGGAATATTTTAAAAACTTGCTTTTAATCAAGAGAGAAACAGGGAAGTTTTACACTAAGGCACAGAATTGCTCTAAAGCTGCTGCATGAAACGCCTGCCTGATCGTTTTCGTTGTTGCTGCTTTCATGACACCTGACAGACAGCTGGAGAAATAGCAGGAATTGCACCCGGGCTCTGGGCTCCAGCTCCACGCTCCAGCTGCTGGAGGGGAGACAAAGCAGCCGCGAAGGCAGCGTCTCCGTCACCCAGGAGCGCACACCCTGTCACTCATCTGCTTCTCTGTCCCTGCCTGTCAGGCTGGGTTAGGGAGCCCGGGGGGTGCTGATGGGACAGGCGAGGCAGGGACGCTGGCTCGGCACCCTGGGCACTGCAGAGTTGGGGGTAGCGGTGCCCCGGCCGGCCGTGGCTAGCCCTGGGGTTCCACACCCCGGTGCTGCAGGCCTCGGCCGCGCGTGGAGCTGTTTGCCCCGCACTGACTCCGCAGATCCTGGAATCCTGCGACAGGTTCCAGGAGTGTGAGCCGCTGGGGGCCGAGCTGGTGTGGGGGCTGGGAGCAGGGCTGATGGTGGGGGGTTGCTGTGGGGAGTTCGGGGGCAGAGCTGATGTGGGGCTGGGGGGGGGCGACAATGAATCGCTGAGGTGGGGGATGAGCAGAGTGGGGTTCCTGTGACCCTTTCCGGCTCTGTCTTGTGGCGGGTGCGAGGCCCTGCCCCGGGGCTGTTTTTCTTGCAGGCAGGCTGGGATCATGGACTAGAAGTGAGCACCGTTGTCTCTCTACCCCGGTCCCCCCATACCCCCCTGCTCTGGTTTTCTGTGCCTGCTTCGCTTTTCGTGCTCCGGTGGCGGCCTGGGGCATGTCAGGGCAGGTGCCGCGAGCTCTAGCAGGAGGCCGGGACCTGGGGAAAGGGCCACGGTGCTGCTCCGGTCCCGCAGCGGGGCAGTGGAGCTGGGCGCTGCAGTGGCGAACTTGTCCCTTGGGAAGTGGCTGGCACCGGCTCTGCCCAGTGCAGCCCCCGTCACGGCGGCTGGGACCCGCTGCGCCCCCCCACTTGTCTGTCGCTCGCCGGAGCGCAGGGAAGGGCAGGGAAGGAGCCGGCTGGCCGCCATCGCACCTCAGGGCTCCTGCTGGCAGTGGCAGCTTCTCAGGCCTGCAGGATAAAAACCATCTGCTAAGGGCTGGGGCCGAGCAGGGAGCGGGAGGGGGGCTGTTCGCCTTTGTAGCCAGCACACAACATAAACAAACCATCGGCCTCCTCGCACACTCACCCCCAACCCCTTCCCTCCCACACACTCCTCACAGTCACACCCCCTCCCACCCCCAACCCTTCCCTCGCACCCCTCTCCCTGCACCCCACTCACCTGCACCCCTCGCACCCCCACCCCTCCCTCACACACACCCCACCCTTGCCTCGCACACACCCCTCACAACCACATCCCCTCACCCCTCCCTCACACACACCCCTCACAACAACATCCCTTCACCCCTCCCTCACACACACCCCACCCTTGCCTCGCGCACACCCCTCACAAGCACATCCCCTCACCCTTCCCTCACACACACCCCTCACACACACCCCACCCTTGCCTTGCGCACACCCCTCACAACCACATCCCCTCACCCTTCCCTCACACACCCCTCACACACACCCCACCCTTGCCTCGCACACACCCCTCACAACCACATCCCCTCACCCTTCCCTCACACACACCCCTCACACATACCCCACCCTTGCCTCGCACACACCCCTCACAACCACATCCCCTCACCCTTCCCTCACACACACCCCTCACACATACCCCACCCTTGCCTCGCACACACCCCTCACAACCACATCCCCTCACCCTTCCCTCACACACACCCCTCACACATACCCCACCCTTGCCTCGCACACACCCCTCACAACAACATCCCTTCACCCCTCCCTCACACACACCCCTCACAGTCACCCACACACACACCTCCCCCCTTCCCTCGCACCCCTCTCCCTGCACCCCACTCACCTTCATCCCTCACACACACACCCTCACATCTCACCCCCCCACACACACACCCCTACCCTTCCCTCGCACCTCACACAAGCTGTGGGGGGTGGCTGCTGCCCACCCCTCCTCCTCCTGCCATTGCCTTCCTCTCTCAGTGGGGCTGTTCAGACCAGCGCTGGGTCTGTTCCTCTGCTAGGGCTGGAACGAGCCTTCCTGGGCAGTCGACCAGAGACCAAGCTGCTCACCCAGCTTTTGCAAAGGGCCTTTTCCCTCCAGCAGCGGCTGCTCTGGCTGGGTCTGGGAAGCGTCATTTTCCTGGGGCTCTGCTGAATCGAAACACCTCCGCTTTTGCTGCCTGGTTGGGTGCTGGGGGGCTGGTTACTCAGTGGCAGTGCTGGTGGGTTGGACGGCCGCCTGGCTGAGCAGGGCCGCGGGGCAGGTGACAGCCCTGGGTGGGCTGGGAGCGAAGGGTTTCCCTCAGCAGCTGATCCTGGGCCATCCGTCCTCCATCAGGGCGGGTGCTCTCCGGCCAGAGGGCCTTGCTGCATCAGTTGGGGATTGCAAATTAATGGCTTTATTTCTCCTAATTATGTTTAAAGGCTTCCCAAGCCCACTAACCATGGTAGGGCAGGGTGAGGCCTGCAGCTGGGAACCCTGTCTCTGCTTTTCAGGCTGTCACTCTAATTGCAGCTGTCCAGAACGAACGCTTCCAGGATTTGCCCAGCCCTGTGAATGTGAGGGCGAGGGCGAGGGCAGGTCGTGTTCCTGGCTCCCCAGCCAGCCCGTTATTTGTAGCCAGGGCTGGGCCGGGCTGTGGGGTAGCACAGTGGGAGCAGGAGCTGGGACTGGCTGGAGAGCGGGGGCAGTCCTGATGCTGGTGTGCAGCACAGAAAGGAGAATGATACAGAATGGCCAGTCTGAGCCAGCCCTTGCCCCAGCGCAGGGCTGGGCACCCTCCTCTTCTGCCAGCTTCTTTGGCTGCGCAGGACAGTCTGCACCCTGCAGGATTAGGCCCGAGATCGGTACCAGAATCGCAGGCACCTCTGGGCTGTGGTGCGGGGAGGACACGGGCACAGCCCCTGTGCATGTGACAAAGGCATTGCAGGCCTTAACACCGCCCTGCCAGGCATCTGGCCAAGGGTCGGCCTGGGCGTGAGTGGGCATGACTCCCCTACGCACTGGGGGCCGCAGCGGGAAGGGAATTTGGACCCTGGCTTTTCATGGCCTTGCCTTAACGACTCACCCACAGTCACCAGACGTAGCCAGGGCTGGGCTGCCCCTGCTGGGGTGGCAGTGGGTGGCTCAAGCCTGCTGCTTGGCCTCCGCATGCAGATTAGCATGCGCTGCCCTTGCTGCCAGGTGCTGACTGGGGTCAGGGCTGGAAAGACTGTGTGGCACATGCCCAGACGTTGGTGATGGGATTGCTGGAACCATCGGCCTGAGGGTCGAAGTGGGCTAGTGAGCCTGGAAGCGGCACGTGGCCCAGGGAGGGGAGGTGCTGCTGCGCCTTGCTCCAGCGGCCCGTGGCATTTCCAGCAGAGTCAAGGTCTGAGCAGAGCCGCAACTATGCAGCCAGCCGCACCCGCTCCACTGGCACGGCAATTGCAAATTAAATGTGGAACTGGCTCTCCCCGTGGAGCAGCGCCCCTGCAGTGTCTGCTCGGTGCGGAACAGCCCCAAGAACAACTCGGTGCCCAGGCCCTGAGCCCGCGATGGGAGAGCCGCAGGCGGGGCTGTCCTCCGGGGCACAGGGCAGGGCCACGTTGCGGCTTTGTCTGGGTATTCCCCACGCGCGGGAGGGGGCTGACCTGCCTTTGCCCAGCTCCTCCTCTGTCCATTTGGCCCAGGGCAAAGTGACTGTCAAACGCCTCCTGAGCAAAGTGCCACCCCAGACCCACCCGTCAAGCAGGGACCGTATCGCTGTGCTCTCCCTGGGGCAAGGGTCCATGCAGGCAGAGTTAAGGGTGTGCAGCTGTGCTGCATGGGAAGTGTCCCCAGAACTCCCATGGGGGAGGGAAGGCCCCATGGCTCTAAAACCCAGGCCTGTAAAGCCACCCAGCAGCAGCTGTAACCACCTGGCATGCCACTTCCCAGGATCTGCTGTGGATGCAGACAGGGAAGTTCCGCCTCCAGGGTTTGACAGACAGCAGCCCCAGGGGCCTGATTGGCTCCCTGCCCTATATAAGCCCAAGGTGCCTTCTAGGAAGCATCTAGGTAATAGTGTGGATCTTCTACAGCTGCCATGACTGTGCCATCCCCTTGAATTCCTGGCTTGATTTGAACTCACTCTCCAACTCCCACCCTTGGCATTGCCCCTGGCCAGGACCTGACTATGAGCTCCTCAGCTTCAGCCAGCCTCAGGTTTGCCCCTGCTCTGACCCGTGACCCTGACGGTCTTGGGTGGGATCCTGGCAGTGGAAGGGCAGGAGGAGCCCAGGGCAGCACTAAAAGCCTGCAGCGTGAACACCACACGAAGGCAGGTTTGTGTGCGGTTTGCCCCTGGTGTCGGCGAAGGGCTGTGGAAGGGGCTCCCTCTGTTCTCTGCTCAGGGCTGGCTGCCCCGCTTGGCTGGCAGCTGCTCAAGGCCTGAGTGGCCTTGGTTCCCTGGCTCAAGAGCAGAGAAGCAGCCTCTGAACTTCATGCTCTAGAAACTGCTCCCTTCCAGCCATCAGCCTGTCTGTGCCCCGCACCTGCTCGCGGCCCTGCGGGAAGCTGTCTCCTGCCGTGGTGCGTGCTTTCTGCCTTGCTGCATCTATCAGTGCCAGGCTGCCTGCAGCTTAATTAGCCACTGAGTTTGTTCTTATACTTCTTTTTGTAGTTAAAGGAATAGTCCCCCAGACATCCATCAACGTGGCAGCAGATGCAGCTTGCTGCAGGTTTGTTAAACAGAGTGATTTATTGGCACCAGCACAGTGTCATTGCAATTAGCATTGTAAATAAGAGCTAATTAATGTCAGCCTCTTACAAGTGTCCTTTGCAACCTGCAATGTGTGCAAGCTAGTCCTCCCTCCCAGTGACCATCCATCGCAGCTGGGACCCATGCACAAGATGAGATATTCTTCCCTCCCTCCTCCTCAGCCCTGTGCCCAGAAGGACTTTGCTCTAGCCTTTCTCCCAAGTATTGGCGAGCTCCCAGCAGTCCTCACTACTGCCAGCCTGGGGACTCTTCACCCACCGGGGACTGCACTCGAAGGAGCATTCTGTGTTCAGCCTCATTGTGACAAACAAATTGGAACTGATCACAGAACTCGGCATTAATAGCAACTTAGGACAAGTGATCATGGCTGGATCACATCTATGATACGCAAACACAGTAAAGCCCAGACCAGTGATACTCAGACTTGGTGATTTTAAAAAGGCCAATTTCACAAAGCTGAAAGCAATTATGAGCCAGGTCAGCTGGGAGGAAGGATTTAATCAGAAGAATGTGAATGATAATTGGGACTTGTTTAAGCCACAATACTACAATTGGGAAATAAGATATACTGGTTAAAAAAACAACCTGGTTTAGAGGGGAAATGAAGTCAGTTAAGGGGAAATTGATAGTAATGAATATAAATCAAAAGCTAGGAAGTGAAGAAAATTGATAAGGGAAGCAAAGGGACATAAGGAGATAATTCTGCTGGCCATAGACAAGGACAATAAGGAGTTTAAGTTTATTAGGAAAAAAAATCTTGATGATGGTACTGGTCCATTACTAAGTGGAAATGGTAGAATTACCAATAATAATGCACAAAAGGCAAAAGTGTTTGTCACGGCGTCCCCGGGCGATGCTCTGGAATTGCTCCCCACAAAGCTAGTCAGGACTCGGGTGAAGTCTCTCTGGAGCAGCCTGTCTGCAGGGCAAACAGCTCACATGGCTTCCACCTTCCTGGGTCTGAGCTCGGAGCT
The DNA here is from genome assembly GCF_965140235.1 of Caretta caretta. Lineage (NCBI taxonomy): Eukaryota > Metazoa > Chordata > Testudines > Cheloniidae > Caretta > Caretta caretta. The sequence continues at coordinate 18,945,879 of NC_134230.1, forward strand.
TTCAGCATCCTCTGCCCCTCCATGTGCTTCCCACAGCGAGTCCACCCAGGCGGGGTCCTGGGGAAGCCAGAGGGTCCTGCCCCCCAACTCCGCAGTCAGACATGACTCTCAGCCAGCCAGTAACAGAAGGTTTATTAGATGACAGGAACATGGTCTAAAACAGAGCTTGTAGGTACAGAGAACAGGACCCCTGAGCCGGGTTCATTTTGGGGGGCAGTGAGCCAGACAATCCCATTTGCACTTCACTCCTCATCCCCGGCCAGCCCCAAACTGAAACTCTCTCCCGCCCCTCCTCCTCTGGGCTTTGTCCCTTTCCCAGGCCAGGAGGTTACCTCATTCCTTTATCTTCAACCCTTTAGCTCTCGCCTTGCAGGGGGGAAGAGCCAGGCCATCAATTGCCAGGAAACAGGGTGTTGGCCATTCTCTGTGTCCAGACCCCTGCACACACCTGCCCTCTAGGGCTCTGCAACAATTATACACCCTTATCCCACCACCTAGATACTTAAGAACTGCATAGGGGAAACTGAGGCACCCCACACTATTCAGAGGAAACATTAAGAACAGTCCCACTTCGTCACAGTGTTCAATAAATATTTCTGTATTTGGAAGAAAAACCAGCTGATGTAGTAATATCCTATGATAACACACTTTCCATTCCACTAGCATTTCAGGAGGATGTTAAACAGCAGCTACCAGACTTTTTAAAACCAGCAGGTCCAGGTGACTTCCATTCATGAGTTTTAAAAGAGCTGGCTGAGGAGTTCTCTGGACCGTTAATAGTGATTTTCAGTCAGTCTTGGTACACTGGGGACGTTCCAGAAGACTGAAAGAAAGCTAATGTTGTGCCAATATTTTAAAAGCGTGACCAGGATGACCCAGGTAATTATAGGCCTGTCAGTCTGACATCGATCCTGGGCAAGATAATGGAGCAGCTGATATGGGACTCAGTTAATAATTAGAGAAGAAGTAATCTAATTAATGCAAATCCACATGGGTATATGTCAAATGGGTCTGTTACGGAGTGTGGGGTAGTCTGGGCCCTGCACCCCTCTTCCTGGGAATCACTGTGACTCTCAGCCAGCCAGTAAAACAGAAGGTTTATTGGACAATAGGAACACAGTCTAAAACAGAGCTTGTGGGTACAACCAGGACCCCTCAGTCGAGTCCTTCTGGGAGGCAGGGAGCTTAGACCCCTGGGGTTCCCTGTGTTCCACCACCCAGCCCAAAACTGAAACCAAAACCTCTCCAGCAGGCTCCCTCCTGCAGCCTTTGTCCAGTTTCCCGGGCAGAGGTGTTACCTCCCTCCCCCCTCAGCTCAGGGTACAGGCTCTCAGGTCTCCCATCCCCAATGAAACTCCCCTGCCACATCCCCAGGTCAACACTCCCCCCCTCCCTACTGTGTCACAGGGTCCTGTCAAACTAACTTGCTATCCTTTTGTTTTTTTATGCGATTACAAGTTTGGTTGATAAAGGTAAGAGTGTTGTGATAGACTTCTGGAAGGTGTTTGACTTGGTATCATAGGACATTTTGATTTAAAAAACTGGAATGATATAAAATTACCATGGCACATGTTAAATGGATTTAAAACTGGCAAACTGCTAGGTCTCAAAAAGAACAGGAGGACTTGTGGCGCCTTAGAGACTAACAAATTTATTTGAGCATAAGTTTTTGTGAGTTATGGCTTATGCTCAAATAAATTGGTTAGTCTCTAAAGTGCCATAAGTCCTCCTGTTCTTTTGCGAATGCAGACTAACACGGCTGGTACTAGGTCTCAAAATGTAATTGTGAATAAGCAATCATTGTCCATCAGGTGTGAGGTCCCATGGGAATTGGTTCTTGGCCCTGTGCTGTTTGACACTTTTATTAATGACCTGGAAGAAAACATAAAATAATCACTGATAAGTTTAGCAGATGGCCCAAAAATTGGAGACGCGGGTGACTGATTCAGAGTGATCTGGATCACTTGGTAAAGTGGATGCAAACAAACAACGTGCATTTTAATATGGCTAAATGGAAATGTGTACATCTAGGAACAACGAGTGTCAGCCATACCTACAGGACAAGAGCCTCTATCCTGGGAAGCAGTGAGCGGGGTGACAGATTTGGGGGCTGTTGTAGAAAGACATCTGACTATGAGCTCCCCATGTGACACTTTGGCCTGAAGGGTTAATGCGACCCTGGGAGGCACAAACAGACTCTCGAGTAGGAGCAGAGAGTCTGTACTTGGCACTGCTGTGACTGCTGCTGGAATCCTGAGTCCAGTTCCGGTGCCCACAGTTCACAACGGATGCTGGTACATTGGAGAGGCTCAGAGAAGAGCCACGAGAAGGATTAAAGGGTTAGAAAACCTGCCTTAGAGTGATGGACTCGGAGAGCTCAAGCTACTTAGCTTAACAGAGAGAAGGTTATGGGGCGACTGGATCCGAATCTATCAGTCTCACCCAGGGAATGACTGTTTAGTGCTGGGCTCTCCACACTAGCGGAGCCAGGCCTAACACGAACCACTGGCTGCAAGTGGAAGCGAGAGCAGTTCAGCGTGGAAATAAGGGGTGAATTGTTACCAGTGCAGTAATTAAGCACCAGAACAATGTACCGCGCCTGACAGCGGATACTCACTCCAGCACTGACAGTCACGCTGGGCTGTTTCTCCCAGACCTGCCCTAGGAATCGCTAGGGGCCCGTCTCTGGCCTGGGAATCTGAACCTGCATCAGGAACCCAGGGCACCCTGCAGAGGTGGAGGCCCAGGGGACCCGCAAGCTGGCAGAGAACCACTGTGGCCAGCAGGTGTCACCAGTGCCCTGCACTGCCTGCACCCAGGGGCTCAGTCGGGCACTAGGGTGTGGGTGCGATTCCCAGTCTGGCTGAGTCGAAGCTGGCGTGGGGGGAGGTTAAACTCCACCCCATACCCAGGAGAGGGCTCCCCTGCTGCTGCTCCCTCAGGCTGGGGGGTTAAGCCAGCAGACCGCCCCCCCTCATGGCCCTTTCCTGCTCCCTGGGGCCCGCTCTCCAGCTCCAAAGGCAGCACTGAGCATACCCCCACCCTGAGAGCTCCACGTGGGGCCGTGTGTCGCTTTCCCCAGCACCTGCTGCTCAGGGAGAGCAATGCCACGCCCGGGGCAAGCAGCTCTGCTGCCAGGCTGGAAAACGCTGCTTGCCCCCTCCCCAGCATGCCCCCCCACGTATGGCTGAGCTCTGGCTGCCAGGCCAGCTGTGCCCCCTTCTCCTGAAATGCCCTCACTGCCCCTTGGTTTGATCTGGGGCCATGTGCGTCGGCCCAGGAGTGAGAACAGGCTCTGGTGAGAGCCACCCCCGCTTTCCCCGCCCTCGTCTCTGCCCCACTCCCCTCCATGGGCTAACCCATGCACCCTAGATCCAATCGCTGGGCCCTGCTGGTGCGGGCTGACAGCCTGCGATCAATCCATGGAGCCTTGTCTGCATTCATTGGAAATGCAATTTATTCTGAGAGGGCTTTTTAATTAGTTGGAGTGATGGGAGAATCTCAAAGAAAGATAATTAATTATCAGCTGTCCAGACCAATCAGCCGGCATCAATTCGCCTGCAGAGAAGCTGCATCAAGTGCATCTGAGCAGCTGCTTCTCCCCTGCAAGCCAGTGAGCCCCCCTCTCGTGGGGCTGGAAGCAGGCCAGCTCCAGCACCGCATCGGCCCATGGAGCCAAAGGTGCTGCTCTGAGCTGCATGCTGAGCTTTGCTGGGGCACGTCCCCTGCTGCCCCCAGAGACCGCGCAGCCAGGCCACGGGGGGACCCCCGGCGAGCACCTGCCCAGCGCTGGGTCTGTCTTGCACCCGCTCGTGTGCAAAGGGCCAGTTGCCTGCCAGGGCCAGTGCTGTTGTGGCACCATGGAGAGCTCCCAGCTGCCAATGCCCTGCCCACGGGCATGAGACTGGTGGCACTAGCCTGAGGCCACTGGGCTCCCTGGCAGCAGTAGCAGCCTGCCCTTGAAGCCAAGGTCTTGTGGCTGAGACCCTCCTTCTGGGCCCCGTGCTCCCATCGCAGCTCGCCCCTGTGCTGGGGCACGTCGGAGGTGGGGACCCGGGGGGAGAACATTTCCAGGACTGAATCCCAGCCAGGCTCCTGCTGCTGCTGCCCCCCGGCGTGTGCCGTGTGCTGTGGAGGATCCTCAGACAGGAGTCAGGCTGTGGTCGCCCTGCTGGGGAAGGGGGTTAGGAACAGGAAGACACAGTCTCTGCTTCCCAGCTCCAGCAGGCTGGGCTCAGGCTACGTGCGACGTTCCTCGCATGCTCTCCCCAGTCTGCCGCTCCAGCCCTGCCCCCTGCAGTGAAGCCCCAGGCTGAATGTTGTCGACCCCCGCCCCCCCCCCGGCCCGGTCTGTCTGTAGGGCTGGACTGCACAGACCCATCTCAGTTCAGTCTAGGCCTGGCCTGTCCCCAGCACGCAGCTCTCCGGGTCTGGGCAGCTGGCCAAGCAAGCCCCCTGGGCGGGCCCGTTAGCCCTGGGCAGGAAGGCTGGGGGCTGGCACACCGCACTTCTTAGCTGGCTGGAGGGGCCCGGATTTCACTCCTGCGCTTGCCCCCTTTCCTCCCAGGGCTCGTGGGGTGTCAGCTGTGGGGTGGGTTGGCGGGGGGGCGGGGGAAGAGCCTCTTGGGCTGTCCCAGGGCTCCGGAGTATCTCGTCCCGCACCCGAAGCGGTGACATGCAGAATGCTGCTGGCTGTGGGTGTCACTTGTGCTTGTCTGACTCCAGCAAAGTGGCTGTCATGGGGGGGGCATTATCCTGCCCCGCTGAGGTGTGTGTTTGCGGATCTTCTTTGGGCTGAGCTGCTCCATGCTGGAACGCAGGAATAACCCTCAGCCTGGGGCTCTGGCCAGGCAAAGGGGCCCTAGTGCAAAGAGGAGCCGGGAGCCCTTTCCGGAGTTATTCCAGGGAGCGGTGGGCCTGGAGGGAGGGGCTCGCTGGGTTGCCTGGAATCCACCCGATGGCCCGTGCACCCTGGGCCCCACGGCATGGTTATGCTCCAGGGCATTGCAGGGGTGGGGGAGGGGAAGCACAGAAGTACAAAGGGGGGGCCACGCAGGGAACTCCCCAGGCCCCCAGCACCGCAGTCCAGCTTTGGGTGCCCCCAGTAGGCTGCACAGCCCGTAGTGTCAGTCACTCCAGTCCTTGAAGAGACCAGCCAGAGCCGGGGTGAATTCCCCAAGCTTGGCAGCCAGCTGAGGGAGGGAGGGGGCCTCAGGCAGGGGCAGGGACTGCGCTGAGTTGCCCTGGGGCTCTGGCAAAGGTGATGCTGGGTTATTCCTTATATTGCTCCTCTGTGCAGGTGCTGCAGCCCGGGCTTCAGGCCTGTGGCTGTCTGGCTCCGAGCCCGCTGTCAGCAGGGTGCTGGGGCCTCATTGTCAAGAGTGACCAAGTTTGGGTGCCCATCATGGCCCTTGAGGGGCTCCTCAGCACTTGCTGAAAATCCAGCCCCTTCGAAGTCCTGTGCAGGGCTTGGGGCGAGCATGGGAATCCAGCCCAGCAGCGGGTTGGGGAATCCGGCCTGGAAGCCGAGGTGCCTTGTGCCATCGGGGCTTGGTCCTGAGGCCGGGGTGCAGCCCAGGAGCTCCCGTCACTCCCTGCAAAGCTGATGAGTCTCATTCTCCCCACAGCAATCCAGAGACTCCCCGGACCTCGGCAACTGCAGCACAGCGCCCCATGTGAATGCCATCAAGCGGCGTTTCTCGGGGACCCCACTGCTGCCACCGCTGGCTTGTCGCCATGTGGCGCTCAGCGAGGCCAGCAGGCCCCCAGAGCCAGAGGGCCCCAGGGTCGTGTTCACCATTGAGGAGAGCAGGCCGAGCAGCGGCCAGGAGCCTGGCTTCCTACGGTAAGGCGAGCGGTTGGTGGGCCCCGTGCTCCCCGAGGTCTCCCGGCCGGGCTGAGGAGAGCCTGGCCTCCCCTCCTGATGGGAGGAGCTGGGGAGCTCTCTGCACTGACTGGGGAGGCTCCCACGCTGCCGGCCCTACCTGCTGAAAGGCCCAGAGAGGTGGAGAGAGGCCCATCAGGGCTCCAGCTCCCCCATTGCCATCTGCTTCATGGGGGGCTTGGGGAGCCTTATGCGGGGGCCATAGAGCCAGCAGGATTTAGGCCTGGACCCCCCAGTTCCCAGCACGGTTAGTGACGCTGCTTCAGGGAACAGGTGAATGTACCTGGAGCTCTGCAGACCTGCGAGATGGAACGTGCCGGGAGGAGTGGTGGTGGAGCAGGGGGGTGTCAGCTTATGGGGAGGCCGTGGGTGTGCAGCGCGGGGGGTGTGTGTGTGCGGCAGGGACCATTATTAATGGGTTTCTGTTGGAGAGAGGCACAGGGAGGGGAAATGGCTGCAAAGCGGAGGGACCTCGATGCCTCCTGCAGTTTGTGTGGGCATCTCCGGTGGGCTGGGCTGGTTCCCGTGGCTCGCGTTCAGTCCCATTGCTCAGGAAACAGTGTTCTGGTGGCCCAGCTGCTTCACTCTGTCTCAGGAACGCAGAGCTCCTGACAGCACCTGAAGTGAACCCAGAGCCGCTGTGTGGATTTTACAGCACGTTAAACCAGAAATCTTGGTCTTGCGGCAAAACTTCCCCAAGGAGCCCCTGCAGGACGCTAGGAACTCACCCGCTGGACGCACTCTGCAAACTGCCAGGCCACAGCTGCCACTCCCAGAGCAGCTCGGGGTGATGCTTGCAGCCTGTCCCCTGGCCGCCCACTTACGGTGACACCACCAAGCCTGGGGGCCCTTTTGCTTCAACAGAGGCCTGCTCCTTCCCTTGGGCCAGCGGCCCCTCCATCTTCTGCTGCTCATTAGCAGCCTGGCACCCATCCCAGGCACTGCTCCCGGCTCCAGTGACTGGCTAACCTACTTGATATTCATTCCCCACAGATGTGTTCCCGAACATCTATTGCCTTGCTTTGAGTCCGCTCTCGCAGAGAGCCCGGCAGATATTTCATGCTCAGTTTTCAAACTTGGCCGGGAGAGGGAGCAGATGCCCCGGAGGGGGGGCGGGGAAGGGGTACTGCTTTTGGAGCACTCTTCCCCTCCTGCCTGTGGTCCCACTGGCCCAGCCCCCCGCCGCCTTCCCCCAGCTCCACATTCTTAACTTCCTCGCCGGCAACATTGATGGTGACGGTTCCGCCATAGCAGATTGTCTCTGGCTGCTTCTCTGCGCTGGAGCCCGGCACCTCCCTGCCTCACGCACGTTTCGGGGTGGGGGGGAGTTAATTTCTTCTTGTGGCAAGAAAAACAAGCGGCAGCAGCCCCGCATTGCCTCCCTGCCCCGCAGCGCGGCCTTGATGCCGAGATTGGATCCGTGCTGCTTTTCACTGGGCTGATGGGGAATGACCAGCCCCCCAGGGATGCTTTTCACAGAGCCGAGCTGGGGGCACATTATGCTACTGGTGACCTGCTCTCCCCAGACGGGGACCCGGCTAGAAAAAAGGGTGTTTGGGGTGGTTCTGCCCTCTCGGTCGAGGCTGCTTTGTTTGTGGTTTTTGGCTTCACTTCCCCATTTTGCACCAAGGCGTGATGGCACCATCCCCTGCCCCTCCGCTGGCAAGCCGCAAGTCCCACTTGGCAGGGCCAGAGAGACCAGTGTGGGGTGAAATCCTGGCTCCACTGAAGTTGGTGACAAACCCCCCATCAACTTGAGGGAGGCCGAGCTTCCACCCCGGCAGTGGGAGTGAGGTTTCAGTTCCCACCCTCGCTGCATAAAGCAAATGCTCTCAATGCCCATGCGGCCGCTGCCGGAGGACCAGGTGTCTGCTTTGTTTCAGACAGAGCAGGTGCCTGTCCTGCCCATGTAGGCCTTCCCCACGCGTGATCTAGTCCTTCTTGGCAGGGGGCTTCACCTCCTGGTCCAGACAGCAGTTGCTGTCATATGAAAGTCCAATGTGAGGGGAGGTGGATTCTTGGCAGTGCGCGTTCCTCCCTCTGTTCTCTGCATGGCCCCGCTGTGCTATGCCTCTCTGCCAGGCCTGCTCGGGGGCATAGGACAGACAATGAGCAATAACCACAGCCCCTGCACATTTGTCTCGGAGAGCCTGGTGCTGACTGTAGGACCAGACGCCTCTGCTTTTGCTGGCTGGCAGTGAACTGGGTCTGGCCATGTTGCTTGTGTTTTAATCAGAGCCCAGAGCTCTAGGCTGTGTCCAGTGTCTCCGCGTTTGGCCTTGCAGCAGCTCATGCATGGCTCCCAACAGGGCCAGTGACAAGCTGCTTTGGGGGAACATGCAAGAATCTGGTGCTGGCCCGTCAGGGGCATGTGGCTCTTCAGGTGCGGAGTGGGAATTCCTGTAGGGCCCAGTCCCAAAGTCTGCCCATTGGCCACACTGGGCTTTGGCTCGGGGTCCTGCCCTTGTTCCACACGCTCCTCCGGTAGAGAGGAGCAGAGAAATCCTGGAGCCCAGCATGGGCTTAGCCTGCTTCTCAGGGCAGCACAGCACCGCACCTTGGTCAGGGCGGAACAATGGTCAAGACACAGTGTGACAAAGTGGGACTGTTCTTAATGTTTCCTCTGAATAGTGTGGGGGTGCCTCAGTTTCCCTGATGCAGTTCTTAACTATCTAGGTGGTGGGATAAGGGTGTATGATCATTGCAGAGCCCTAGAGGGCAGGTGGGTGCAGGGGTCTGGACACAGAGAATGGCCGACACCCTGTTTCCTGGCAACTGATGGCCTGGGCCCTTCCCCCCCACAAGGTGCGAGCTAAAGGGTTGGAGAACAAAGGAATCAGGTGGCCTCCTGGCCTAGGAAAGGGACAAAGAAAGCCCAGAGGAGGAGGGGCTGGGGAGAGTTTCAGTTTGGGGCTGGCTGGGACATGGAGTGAAGTGCAGATGTGGTTGTCTGGCTCACTGCCCCACAACATGGACCTGGCTGAGGGGTCCTGTTCTCTGCACCTACAAGCTCTGTGTTAGACCATGTTGCTGTCGTCTAATAAACCTTCTGTTTTCCTGGCTGGCTGAGAGTCACGTTTGACTGCGGAGTTGGGGGGCAGGACCCTCTGGCTTCCCCAGGAGCCCTGCCTGGGCGGACTGGCTGTGGGAAGCACACAGAGGGGCAGAGGATGCTGAATGCTCTGAGGTCAGACCCAGGAAGGTGGAAGCCGGGAGAGCTGTGTGTCCTGCAGACAGGCTGCTCCCAGAGAGGAGACTTCCCCAGAGTCCTGCCTGGCTTCGCAGGGAGCAGTTCCAGAGCATTGCCTGGGGATGCTGTGACATGGGCCCCGATGGGGAAAGGTTTGCACCTGCTCGTCTTCAGACCCAGACTTCACAGAAGTTTCACTTTACCGGACCTGGCATCTGCCAGTCTGCGGGACACTTGCAGGGTTGGTGGGTGTTGTGGAGGCCGGAGCGGCAGGGCCCGGGCGCTGGCCGAGGGACAGCTAAGGGCTGGCGTTGCCTGAGCCTCGCTCTCCAGGGCATGTCCCAACCCTTCGGAGGGGCCGAGGGTCTCCTGAATTGAGGCCAGGCCCAGCATGGCTGATGGAGCAGGGGCAGGAGCAGGGCAGCTTGGCCCTGCCCAGGGGGCCCAACGGGGCAGGGGGTACAGCAGCATGATCTACTCCCGAGGCCCCTCTGCCCCGCCCTGACCTCTCGCCATGGAAGTTACAGACCCCAGTGCACTCTGACCCGCCAGCCCCCCAATGCAGTGGGTGTGAGAGCAACTGGGCTGCTGCCCGGACCCCAGCCCTCTGGGCCCTGCATCTCCCCTCCCCCATACCAGCCAGAGGGCCCCACATCTCTCCTTCCCCCCCCCATCCCTGCTGGGCCCCGCATCTCCCCCACTCCCCCATCCCTGCTAGAGCACCGACCAGCAGTGTCTGTCCAGCTCCTGGCAGTGCCCCGGCTACCAGGCCCGGTGCGGGGGTCTCTGGCAGAGGGGTCCTAGCTGGGGGGGGGAAGGCTTGGCCCACTGAAAAGTGTCACTGTCCCTTGATGGCGGGCGGTGCCTGGCAGCGATGGTGGGGGCCCAGCCTGACCCGGGAGCAGCCCCCGCCCCTTCCCCACAGGCCCCTCCAGGGTGGCCGGAGGGGCCCCCGGGCCATGGCCCATTGGAAAGCAGCAGCCCCTGACCCGGCCGCCCGGCGCTGGTGGGTGGAGGCAGGACCAGCGGCTCCTGCCCCACGGAGCTTCCAGTCCGGCCCGCCAAGGCGCTGCCGGCCCGAGGCCCCGGGGATGGCCGCGCCCGGCTGTGGGCGGGGCGGGGTTAGCGCTTCCCCCCAGCGCACCTGCGCCGAGCTCCGCTATATAACCGGCCTCTCGGAGCGCGCTGCAGCCGCTGCGGAGCCCGGCGGCGGGGAGCCAGGCGAAGGGACCGGGACCGGGGCCGGCCGGCGGGGCGCAGCCGGGAAAGTTTCCGGCCGGGGCCGCGCGTCCTCCCGCAGCCGCCAGGAACTTGCCGGTTCCGTGGGCGGCTCCCGGCGCGCTCGGAGCCGCTTCAGCACCCGGGGGGCGAACAGCGCCCCGGGCCCGCAGCCATGGAGCTGAGCCGGGAGGGGGCCGGCACCGCCAAGCCCCCCAAGCACCTTTGGCGCCAGCCCCGCACCCACATCCGCGTCCAGCGGCGCTTCCACTCCGACACCGAGCGGTACCTGCAGCGCCGCGCCCCGGACGGCGCGCCCCGGCCCGGCCTCCGGCAGCCCAGGATGTCCTGGCCCTGCTCCCTGCAGCGCCGGTAAGAGCCGCGCCCCGGGCTGGGGGGTCAGGAGCCCCGGTTACCGAGGGGTTAAGCGTCTCTGTGTCCCGGAGTCCGCCTCGCCGGGTTCGGCCGCCTTCCCTCTCCCTTCCCAGCGCTGGTACCGAGCCCAAGGACTGAGGGGCAGGGCGCAGCCGGCCCGGTCTGAGGCGCGTGTAATGCCCGAGCCGGGCTGGGGTCTCGGCTCTCGCTGGCTGCTGGGCGTTACGGGGCAGCTGGGGGTGAGCCAAGCCCCATCTAGCCCGCGCGAGGGGCTCTGAGCGGGGCTACACCCGGACAAAGATCTGAATAAGTGGGGGTGGAAGGAATTGTACCCGGGGCCTGGGAGGGCCAGCCCCGGAGAGCCCCTGCCCAGATCAGAGACCCAAAGCCCCAAGAAAAACCAGAGCCAGCCGCTCTTTTCTTTCCCCCGCTGCGGGCGGCCCCGGGACAATGTGTCACCCCGCAGCCGGGAACTGCCCGTGAAAGTCCAGAGCCAGCTGCGAGGTCCGGGTCTGCGGCTGGTCATTAGGAATTGTCTCCCCGTTCCCACTGGGGTGAGTAAGGACAGAGCGAGCTCGGAGGGAACCTGTGTCAGACTGAACAAACGAGGGCCCCTGTAGAAATTAATTCCTCGGCGGCCGCGTTAGAATATTTCGTTTGTTTCTGCTGCTGAGGAAGATTGATGGTGGCTCAGCTGGGCTGGAATCAAACCCTTCAACTCTGGGGCTGCAAGGCTGGTAAAATCCTAATTGCCCCCAAGTTCCTGCTTGGAAAGCTGGCGCTGGAGCCGGCCCTGTAAACAGCAGCCGCCGGTTTGGGTTTGTTTGTTCTGTTTTACAATCTGTGTATCCAGCAACACAAACACGGAGTCTTGTGGTAAATCAGCTAATCAGGCTGATCAGTCTCCTGGGAAGGAGCAAAGGGTGTCATTATTTTTGTCTGTTAGCAACCTTCCCCCCCCACGCCCTCCATCTGCACATTGCACGGGCATCTGTCAGGAAATCCTCTTCCAGAGAGGCTGGTTTCAGGCTGCTGGAGGCTTGGCTAAAGTTGTCTCTTCCTTAGCTGCCATGCTGGTCCTGGGCCGAGTCTGTGTCTGTTCGGCAGGTCGGTGGGCTGCGTGGGTGAGGTCCTGGCCACGCTGCGGTCAATGAGAGTTTTGCTGTGTTGGCCGCGCAGCCAGGCATCACCCAGCATGCATACGCTTGGCATTGCTAGCTAGGCACTTGCCGTATTTATACCCTCTTTTCTGAGAAGCAGCTTCAGGGGGCTGGATTTCACCCACACGTTGCTCCAGAAAAGTGGCAGGGCTTCAGCGTGGGGATTAAATTGGCCGCAGACATGCAGACTGGAAGCTGGGGCATTTCCTGGTCTGAGAGCTGAGCCTGACACCTCGGTGCACAGGAACCTTTCTCCCTCAGGCCAGGGGTGTGATGGCCTTGCCCCTGCTCTGCAGGGGGGCTCCATGTTTACAAAGGAGCGACAGTCTTAGAGGAAGCAGCCCAGGGTGAGCAGAGGTCCTTGTCCTTGTCACGGAGTTCCTGGGCGATGCTCTGGAACTGCTCCCCATGAAGTCAGTCAGGACTCTGGGGTAGTCGCCTTTCTGTGAGCAGCCTGTCTTCAGGACACACAGCTCACACAGCTTCCACCTTCCTGGGTCTGACCTCGGAGCATTCAGCATCCTCTGCCTCTCCGTGCGCTTCCCACAGCGAGTCCGCTCAGGCGGTGCTCCTGGGGAAGCCAGAGGGTCCTGCACCCCAACTTCGCAGTCAGACGTGACTCTCAGCCAGCCAGTAAAACAGAAGGTTTATTAGACGACAGGAACATGGTCTAAAACAGAGCTTGCAGGTGCAGAGAACGGGACCCCTCAGCTGGGTCCATTCTGGGGGGCAGTGAGCCAGACAACCACGTCTGCACTTCACTCCATGTCCCAGCCAGCCCCAAACTGAAAACCCCCTCCAGCCCCTCCTCCTCTGGGCTTTGTTCCTTTCCCGGGCCAGGAGGTCACCTGATTCCTTTGTTCTCCAACCCTTCAGCTCTCACCTTGCAGGGGGGGAAGGGCCCAGGCCATCAGTTGCCAGGAAACAGGGTGTCGGCCATTCTCTGTGTCCAGACTCCTGCACACACATGCCCTCTAGGGCACTGCAATGATCATACACCCTTACCCCACCACCTAGATACTTAAGAACTGCCTAGGGGAAACTGAGGCACCCCCACACTATTCAGAGGAAACATTAAGAACAGTCCCACTTCGTCACAGTCCTGTGCTCCACTGGGTGCCGAGCCCAGCAGATGGCTGGAGAAGCACAGCCCTGCTCGGCAGAGCTAGAAGGACAAGCAGCGCCAGGATAGAGCTGACTGAGCAGGGCTTTTTCTGGAACAGCCACAGTCCTGCCGTCTGACCCAGCCATCCTGGGCAATCCCTGCTTGGGTCTGGCCAGCGCAGAGGGGGGTGGTTCTCCAGGGACGGGGGCGGGGGGCGGAAAGCAGTGGCCACGGCGAAGCATGAGCTGGGGTTTAGCACAGGCCTGGCCTGGTGCTGGGAGTTTTGTTTTCCAACTGCACTCGAACCAGAGGTTGGCTTCCATTTCCTGGGAATGATTGGCCAGTCTTGGGATAGACAGGCCAACGAACATTGGCCCGGGGGATTGTGAGATAGTGTTGGTGGACTCAGGGCACGAGTCTGGGGACCTGGCCTGAGCTGCATCCACCCTGCAAAATGATGAAGTTTGGACCCAAGTCCCCATGGGACTCTGGCTTGGACCCACCCCCTCTTCCAGGTTCTGAGGGCTTCCTAGCCCACATCAGACAGCCTGGTGTGTGGATGGAAGAGAGGCTGGGGCTCAAGCCGGAGTCTGAGCATGGGCTCACATTGCAGTGTAGATGCACAGGCCGTGAGGTGAAATGGGGTGGAAGTGACTAGCCCGAAAGGGCTCCAGGCTGTGGGATGGTTTCCAAAGCCAGGGCAGCTCTGTCTCTTGGGACTTTACAATGTAACTGGATCAAGCAGGATCTAGCCTGAGCTGGCTGTGTGTTGGCAGGGTGGGAGTGAGGCGCATGATCCTCTCACTTTCCTTTCTGGGCCAGGGGTTTCTGGTTTTATTGATCTCTGCAAGCCCAGCTGATCTTTCCTGGCCTGCTGGCAACCTCTGCGCACTATCTGCCACCAACGTTCCTTTGCCTTTTGACAGGGATTCACTTGGCCTGCACTTCTGGCCAGTCGCACGCACATGGGAGTGGAGCAGGTGTCATGGCAGGAATGGTGACTCTAAAGTGGCCACTGAAAAATAAGTGGGATTTGTGTTTGCCCTCTTGACAGTTGCCCTGAAGGTTAGATTCTCCAAGTGCTGCTTGGACAGTCAGGAAGGAGCGGGATGAAGACACTGCGGGTCCAATCACACCTGGTCCCAGCTCAGACCCCAGACACACAGTAACTGCACCCAGCTGCTCAGATTGTTCTCCGCTGAATTTCAAATAACAAGTCTGTGAAAAATGTCACCTGTCAGCCTTTGATCGTTCGCTGCGGCTGCTCAGCATGTGCTGCCTTGAGATCACAGCGGGTTCCCTATTCTGACGAACGGCCTTGGTTCCCAGAGGCCTGGAGCCCACGGCATGGGGGGAGCTGGTGCTCTGGGGGTTCATGTTCAAACTTGGATTCAGCCTCAATTTTTTTAAACTGAAATGTCATTTTCCATGTGGGGTGATGGCGACCAGTGCTCCTCTGTCTCCCTGGGCTCTGCTAGTGGCATGGGGAGGCCACGCTGGGTCAGAGCAAAGGTCGATTTAGCCCAGTGTCCTGTCTGCCGACAGTGGCCTGTGCCAGGTGCCCCCGAGGGAATGAACAGAACAGGGAATCATCCAGTGATCCATCCCCAGCTTCTGTCAAACAGAGGCTAGGGACACCATCCCTGCACATCCTGGCTAATAGCCATTGACGGACCTAGCCTCCATGAACTTATCTAGTTCTTTTTTGAACCCTGGTATAGTCTTGGCCTTCACACCGTCCTCTGGCAAAGAATTCCACAGGGTGACTGCACGTTGTGTGAAGACATACTTCCCTGTGTTTGTTTTAAACCTGCTGCCTAGTCATTTCATTGGGTGACCCCTGGTTCTTGTGTTACGAGGAGTAAATAGCTCTTCCTTACATAGGCGCCGAGTTTCTAATCTGCCAGGGGTGCTCCCCTCTGCTCCACCCAGGCCCCACCCCCACTCCACCTCTTCCCCCAAGGCCCCACTCCTGCCCTGCTGCTTCCTGCCCTGCCTTTTCCCCCCCAGATCTGCCCCTCCCCCAAGCAGGGTGAGCCCTCGCTCCTCCCCCACCCAGCACCTCCTGAGGACGGGAAACAGCTGATTGGCGGGGGCAGTAGGCGCTGGGAGGGAGGAGGGAGGCGCTGATCTGTGGGGTTCCGTGGCAGGCAGGAGGCACTGGGGGGAGGTTCTGCCAGGGGGCTGCTGGTGGGTGCTGAGCATCCACCATTTTTCCCCCATGGGTGCTCCAGCCCCGTAGCACCCATGGAGTTGGTGCCTATGCATCCTTATTTACTTCCTCCTCACCAGTCATCATTTTATAGACCCTTAGCACATCCCCCATTTGTTGCCTCTTCCAAGCTGAAGAGTTCTTCTCTTATTAATCTCTCCTTCTATGGAACCTGATCCATCCCCTCGTCATTTTTCTTGTCCTTTTCTGGACCTTTTCCAATTCCAGTATAGATTTGCAACAGCTAAACTTCCTGTCTGGGGCTATCCCAGAGGGATTCTTCCTTCCAGAGCAAAACCTGCTAAATCGCCAGGGGCTGGTGACAGAGGGGGAGAGTCCTTTGGGGACCCTGCTTGAGAGCGTGGCATCTTTTTAGTCATTACAAGAATATGGGTTTTCCTCGGAGCTAATTTCCCATATTTGGCTGGCTGTGACTCAGACGCAGGTAACTCCTCTGACAGACACAGCTCAGTGACTCAGCTGCGAGGGGAAGAGGTTTGGCTCATGTAGAAACGGCCTTGAGTTAAAATTGCTCAGAAGTTAACGGGGCCGCGTTTCTTTTCCAGCTCCCTGACTCACTGGTGTGTAAACGCAAAGTTCGCTGTATTTAAATAGCTTCTGTGTGTTGCATGGAAAGGGGGAGGGGAGAGTTCTTCTTTCGTGTTCTCTTCACTTCCCTTGTTTATGGAACAGAAGAGCCTTGAGGTGGTCCGGGCAGGCGTTCAGACTGCACCTGCAACCTTAGCTCTGCCCCATGTGTCTCCGCAGCATCCCCGCCCAGTCCAGCTCCATGTGCCCGGGAATATAGGGAGCCTACGGGGTAGCAGCAATCTCCCATGGCTTTGGGGGCTGAGCGGTGAGTGCCTGACAGAACCTAAGAAGGGGACCCTGGATCCCACAGCTCCGCTTTGCACTGACTGAGCCAGGGCTCCCACCCCCTCGCACCTTGTCCAGAGGGCAGGCTGGCGCCGCAGCAGGGCTCCCTTACGGGTGTGCACAGTGCAGCCTCCTCCCCAAAGGTCTTGCACAGCCCCAGGCTCAGCTACGTGGGGAGGGACCTGCCCAGTCTCCCGGTGCAGCCCCGGTTAGCACTGGGGCTCTCAGTGAGGGCTTCCCTCCTGCTAATGTGCCCCCAGCCCAGGAGCTGCACTATCGGGGCACTCCCAGCAACGTATTTTCATCTCCAGGGGTTCGCCGAAGGGCTGGATGGGGGCTCCCCCTCCCCCAGACATGCAAAGCACAGTCCAAGGGCTTAGGGGTGCCATGTAGATGGCTGGGGGCTCTGTCATGCGCCAGTGTGGGGGTCTGCTGGCAGAGAGTCCCCTGCCCTGCATAGATATGGGTGGATGCAGGCCCGGGAGAGGGACTTCCAAACTGGGCCGTGAATCGGGGAGTTCCATTCCCCCAGCCCCTGGTGCACCAGGCAGTGTTTTGCAGCTGTTGTTCATAGCCTGGGCATATTGGCGTGCGCAGATGGTGGGTGTGAATCACAGCCCGAGACCTGCCAGCGCGGGGGCAGACTGTAGAGTGGACAGGACCCAGTAGTCCGTGCACGAGCGATACCGACAGCCGGTGATTGCAGGCACTGAGTAGGACACTGGACCGGCTGCAGGGAGGTGGTTCGCTATAAATATGACTGTGATCCCCCACCACACACACACAGACTGTGACCCCCTCCCTCCCCTTCCCCCCAGCCTCTACTTCCCTCAGCGCGGGGGAATGTGTTCCAGTATCCCAGGGTGACGAACCTTCCTTCCCATGGGATGCCCCACAAGGGCAATTTCCCTTCCACACCAGGTTACTGGATACAGGTTTCCTTTCCATGCTGCTCAATGAGCAACAAGCCAGAGTCTCTGGTGCAGAGAGCAGGTGCGAGCGCCTCTTTCCTGGACACGGCAGCAAGACCAAAGCCTGTGGCTCCGTGCCAGGTGGAGCTTCCAAGTTCCTGCCGTGGTGGGCGGTTAATGCAGTGCCGCTGGCTCAAACAGCTCCCCTCCCACTGGCCGAGGCCTCCGCTGGCCGGCCGTGAAATCATGGACACTAGAGGCGGGCAAAGCCGCTTAGACCACTCCGTCTGTTTCCTGGCGGTGCCAACCACCCACCGTGTGTGTGTTTGTCACGGAGTCCCTGGGCGATGCTCTGGAACTGCTCCCCATGAAGTCAGTCAGGATTCTGGGGTAGTCGCCTTTCTGTGAGCAGACTGTCTTCAGGACACACAGCTCACACAGCTTCCACCTTCCTGGGTCTGACCTCGGAGCATTCAGCATCCTCTGCCCCTCCGTGTGCTTCCCCCAGTGAGTCCACCCAGGCGGGGTCCTGGGGAAGCCAGAGGGTCCTGCACCCCAACTTCGCAGTCAGACGTGACTCTCAGCCAGCCAGTAAAACAGAAGGTTTATTAGACGACAGGAACATGGTCTAAAACAGAGCTTGCAGGTGCAGAGAACGGGACCCCTCAGCTGGGTCCATTCTGGGGGGCAGTGAGCCAGACAACCACGTCTGCACTTCACTCCATGTCCCAGCCAGCCCCAAACTGAAAACCCCCTCCAGCCCCTCCTCCTCTGGGCTTTGTTCCTTTCCCGGGCCAGGTGGTCACCTGATTCCTTTGTTCTCCAACCCTTCAGCTCTCACCTTGCAGGGGGGAAGGGCCCAGGCCATCAGTTGCCAGGAAACAGGGTGTTGGCCATTCTCTGTGTCCAGACCCCTGCACACACCTGCCCTCTAGGGCTCTGCAATGATCATACACCCTTACCCCACCCCCTAGATACTTAAGAACTGCCTAGGGGAAACTGAGGCACCCTCACACTATTCAGAGGAAACATTAAGAACAGTCCCACTTCGTCACATCTCTCCCCCCTTCGAGATCGAACTGAGCGGGGTCACTTTAGCCGGTGACCTGGGGAAGTTCGAAGCCACCAACGTTCCCATGGATGCCCCAGCATCTCTCCCATTCCTTGGTAGGAGTTACACCAGGCCCTTCCATTTTCACACCCTCCCTTAGGTCAGGGGTGGTCGATAGCACTCGCAGGCCGCATGTGGGAAGGTTTATGCAGCCCATGCCCTTTGGCCACCCCAAGAATGTCTCCCCATTGACCATCACCTTCTGATCCCACTGGAGGTCCGAGGGGCCTGGCCCCAGGAAACTCCACACCGACATATAGTTTGGGGTCAGGAGTGGGAGCCTGTCCACATCCCCAACCATCTGGCTGACGGAGTCTATGGCCTTGGGACCCAGCAAGGGAGCTAGACACCGGGGCTTTTCCGCAGGGTCCCCCTTGTTCAAATCGTCAGCCTGCTCAAAGGCAGTGAGGTGGGCATCCACACACCCCCCCTCCTTAACCAGGGGCAGCAATTTAGTCTCGAGGTTCCCTGCGGAACTGGCCCCCCGGGATCTATCCCCACTCACCCCTGGGGGGGTCCCCTAGGCCTCTCCGCTCCCCCACCGCCAGTTCATGCTGCTGCTGCTTCTGCAGCTCTTTCTCGGGCTCTCGCTGTCTCCCACGGTCCTCTTGCTCTCTCAGACTCAGCTCCAATCCCGTCCGTCTCGATCCCCCGATGGGGAACCCGATCGTGAAGACCCCCGTCTGGTCGGGGACAGGAGTCTTGGCGATGCCTGGCTCCCGCTTCAGCTGCTCCCAGATCCTGCTATAGCCCCAGTTGGGGTCAGGAATCTGTTCCTTAGAGCGGTCATCCTCCTCCAGCTGCACGATGAACTGTGCTTTGGTGAACTTCCCAATGCTCAACCCTCTCTTTTTGCACAGGGTTACAATGTCCTTCTTAAGGAGACGGTGACAGGCCATCACTCCGCTCCTCCCAAGTTGTTGTGGACTCACAGGCCCGTGTGTTCTCAGCTCCCCACGGTTTCCAGGGAGAACCCCTAGTGTGCCAGCCCTTCTCGAGGTCACCGCCTCTTTGCCAGGGTCGAGCTGCAGACTCCTCCGCCCCTTGGACTGCTCGCTGCAATCCCCAGGGGAACCCTGTTACTGCAAAAGTCCTTCTCTCTCCCCGGGCCAAGCTGCAGGCTCCTCCGCCCCTGAGACTGCTCACTGCAGTCCCCAGGGGGACCCCATTACTGCACAGTCCTTCTCGCTGGTCACACACTCCCAGGGGTTAACCGCCCCCCGAAACCGCTCCTTTCTGAGCCTTCAGCAGGCCTGGTCCTCGGCAATCCCCCTTCGTGTTACTGCTCCCCAGTCACTTACTGCAGGAAGCGCCATCCACGGGGTGCAGTACATCCCACCGCTGCCACCAGTTGTCACGGAGTCCCTGGGCGATGCTCTGGAACTGCTCCCCATGAAGTCAGTCAGGATTCTGGGGTAGTCGCCTTTCTGTGAGCAGACTGTCTTCAGGACACACAGCTCACACAGCTTCCACCTTCCTGGGTCTGACCTCGGAGCATTCAGCATCCTCTGCCCCTCCGTGTGCTTCCCCCAGTGAGTCCACCCAGGCGGGGTCCTGGGGAAGCCAGAGGGTCCTGCACCCCAACTTCGCAGTCAGACGTGACTCTCAGCCAGCCAGTAAAACAGAAGGTTTATTAGACGACAGGAACATGGTCTAAAACAGAGCTTGCAGGTGCAGAGAACGGGACCCCTCAGCTGGGTCCATTCTGGGGGGCAGTGAGCCAGACAACCACGTCTGCACTTCACTCCATGTCCCAGCCAGCCCCAAACTGAAAACCCCCTCCAGCCCCTCCTCCTCTGGGCTTTGTTCCTTTCCCGGGCCAGGTGGTCACCTGATTCCTTTGTTCTCCAACCCTTTAGCTCTCACCTTGCAGGGGGGAAGGGCCCAGGCCATCAGTTGCCAGGAAACAGGGTGTTGGCCATTCTCTGTGTCCAGACCCCTGCACACACCTGCCCTCTAGGGCTCTGCAATGATCATACATCCTTACCCCACCCCCTAGATACTTAAGAACTGCCTAGGGGAAACTGAGGCACCCTCACACTATTCAGAGGAAACATTAAGAACAGTCCCACTTCGTCACAGTGTTCGCGGGAGCACTCAGCGTCCCAAGCCCCGGGGCTCCCACCCCTTCCTGGGGCGAGGGATCATTCCCAGCGCCCTGCGTCTCTTGGGAGGCTTTCCTCATGTTCTACTTGATTCTTCCCCTCTCAATCTGATCCCGTTACCCAACTGCCCCCTCAGTCCTTCCTGGCGGTTCAAGCCCTTCCCCTATTTCTAAACTGTCCGGGTCGCCCTTCCTTTGCCTTGGCGTAGCCCCTTCTAACTAGCCCTGTCTGCCCCAGCCCTGAGAGCCCTCAGTCGGGCTGGTCGCTCTTCTTGTATCCGCCTCCAATTCCTCCGCTGTGGCACTGAGGTGCTGGGGGGGGGTGTACTGGGGGGGCTGGCCCCTCCCTGCGCCGTGGCCTGGTGCCGTGCGTGCTGCTCCTGCAGGGGCATTGCAGAAGCTAAAGGGAGCGTCCCTGCCCCAGAGAACTACCTGGGATGGGGTGTCTCTTCCCGAAAGCCGCACGCTTGCTTAGACAGAAGTTCGGGCTGGCGACAGATCGTTGGGGGATTCTCTGGCCTTTGTGGTAGAGGGGTGCAGCCTGGAGGCCCCTTCTGTGGAGCCATTATTCTAACTGAGGAGTGGGGTGGGGGAGCCGGGGTGTGGACAGGCATCCCACGGGAGGGAGTGAGCACACCAGTGGTTCCAAGGCTCTCACTTATTTAATGCCACTGGTTTATTTACTCATTAAGTTGATTAAAACAAGGGCAGGCACTGATTTCATAGCTCCCGGGAGCTATTTTGACACTCTCTTCTGCGCGCTGTTTAGTCAGCATCCCATTTCCTTGTGAAAATGCACAGACCCAAACCGAGGGGAACCTGCACGAGTAGCGTCTGTTCCCAGGCCTTCGCCCTCAGCCAGCCAGGCTCTGCAGCACCAGCCCCTGCTTTCCTGTCTCCGCCGTAGAGAAGGCGGACAGAAGTCCAGGGTGTGCGTGTGTGTGTGTGTGTGTGTGCAGGGCAGGGAGCTCTGTGCAATGGATCCTGTAGCTCCGTTTAGATGGGTGAAGTTTGCACTAATCCCCTGCTCCATGATGGGTAATCAAAGACTTTATAGAAACGCCCACAGAATCCCCTGCTGGAGTGGGACGCTGCCTGGCTTCACAGTCTCTCAACCGGCCTCTGCACCATCTGATGCAAATGCCGCCGGTGCTCGGCATTGTCAGCACGTTCCGGTTGAAAGCCGGGAATCTGGGCTCAGCCGTGGCCCAGGGCAGGTACAATCTAGCACCCATCCATGCAGCGGCCAGGGAACGATGTGCTCTGGGCATCCTAGGAAGCACTGGGGTGAACGTCCCTGAGCCAGTCGCTGGGACAGCCAAGTTGTTTATCAACAGAAAATGAATTTTGTGCAGTAAGAGTTTCTCTGCCTGAGTCTGGAAGAAAATGATCCTTAAGCACCTGTCTTAGGAGGGGATAAATTATGGTGAAATTAGAGACACTTCCTGGGAAGGGCTGTTGTTCAATAGCAGGGGACGCAGAGAACCTAGGAAGGCTGTCATCCCCCCGCCCCCCCATGTTTTGTTTAAATCGAGGGAGTGGCTGGTGCAGATGCAGCTGCATGGAAATTGCTCTTTAAATGAAAAGACACAATCCCAGCCCCTTTCCCCTGCCAAGTCCTCTTAATTCCCACTTGTGAGGCTCTGACGCGGGCTCGCTGGGCGTTGGTGATTACAGCCCCATGAGGAGGATGCGGAACGAGACCTTTGCCCCCAGCTCTGCGTAGGAGCCGCTTGTGGAAAAAGCCATAATGGTGCCTCCCGCAGGGCCCTGGGGAAATGGCCGGCAGGGCGCCGTGCTGAGTGCTGGCTCCCGGATGGTCTGCCAAGAATGATCCATGCTGCCCCCCCAGCAGGACAGAGCTGACGCCTGGAAGGGATCTTGTGTCACCTGTGGGTTAGAAAATAAAAGGGTTGCTAACTGCAGCTCCTGGTGCAGGCCCGGAGAGCCATGGGGGAATGGGTCTTGAGCCTGATCTCTGCAAGGCGTCTGCTCCCATTCCCAGCACTGCCAGCCGCACCCTTGGTACCAGCCGGCTTTCAAGCACTGCAGCAGCGGTTTTGTCTGTCTGCAGGAGGGGCAAAGCTCTGCCTTGGGATTCAGGGGCTGACCAGCAGCCTCCTGCCGGTGCCTGAGCAGGGGGACAGACGGCCGAGCCTGGCTTCCAAGGGGGGCCTCGGGGGAGCCCAAGTCTTCAGCTGCCCCTGCTTCCACAGCTGTCCCCAGCCCTGCAGCAGTGACCCAGCCAGGAGGTAACCGCGGTTGCCCTTTGGACTATGACGGCTCTGGCCTGAATCCTCTCCCAGCACTGTTCCTCTAGGGATCGTGGAGGGCCCGCAGCCCTCCCGTTGGCAGGATTAACCTCACAAAAGGACATGGGTGGCTGAGCGGTGATAGAACCCAGGAGTCCTGAACTGCAGCCCCTCCCTCAACCGCTGGGTGAGACCATTGCCCTGCGAGTTGGAGGCCTGAAAGAAGACTAACCCAGAGCGACTCCATGTTCCGGCTGGGGCACCGAGAGCACAGGGGCCTCTGCGGAATGGGAACCAGCCTCTGGCCCACAAGGCGATGGACCCCTCTCCCTCCCAGGGCCGGGGGAGGGCTTCTCGGGGCCTTGCAGCCAGTGCAGCTCCTCAGACCTCAGCCCGCCAGAGAATCCCTGCCCCATGGCTGGGGAGCTGCAGTCTGAGGCCTGGCTGCCCCCCACCACTCTGCTCTCGCCAGCAGAGCCCGTGCCCTGTGTAACTGAATGATTGATGGGGGCTGGTCCCACGCCATGCTGGAGGGGCACAGAAGGAGACGCTGCCCTGGCCCAGGAGCCTCTGCGTGTCGGGCAGGGTGAGCAGCATGAGAAGCCCAGGGATGGACGAGCCGTTTCCTGGTGAAATGGACACAGAGGGGTCGGTCTGGTCCACAGTCCAGTGCCTTGGCTTTGGTGTCCATCTCTGGGGCTGCGGGGCGCCCTGAAAAGGCTTCTCGCCAGGAGGTCTGCGTGGAGCAGGCTGGCTTGCCCTGCACCCAGCCGTCACAGATACTCACGGGCCACACGCAGAGCTGCTGCTTCCGTTCGGTTCCCCACAATCCAGTGGGCGAGGGAGACACCCCAGTGTGACTGTAGGCCACCTGATGCCGGTCGGAACCTGCCTGGCCAGAGGGTGCTCTGAGGGGAAGAGCTGTCGGGCTTGGGGAAGCCCCCGGGGCTGGTGTGTTCAGTAATTAGGAGGAAGCAGGACATGGGTGGGAGCCTTGACAGGGTGTTAATGCTGGGGGCCGAGCTGGCCGGAGGGGGGCGCGGAGCCAGGCCACAGAGCTGCAGCCATTTTTTAAAAAAGGTTGGAAAACGAAATGTGGCCCAAATCGCAGAGAGGCCTGGAAGGTGACCTGGAGCTCTCGCATGAAGGCCCTGCTCCATCTGGGCAACCAGACTTGCTGGACCTCCTCCACCCCGCTCTGCTGGGGCCCCCAGGCTGTGGAGAAAGGGGGAAGAGGCCAGGAGCTCTCTGTGTCAGAGGGGACTCACCCCCATGCTGCCCAGCCCCACTCTGTAAGTGCATGCTGCTGCCGGGGGGAAGGGAGGGGGCACGTGTCTGGCGGTGGCTCCATGGCTGGGGTTCAGCGGTTTGGGATCTGACCTAGGGTCTCCGAGGCTCCTATCCTAAGGGAGGGAAATGATAGGGGACGACACAGCAGCTAAACAGTTTCTGCCTCTGTGTCCTGGCATCCCTGCGCCATGCTCTGGAGCTGCTCCCTACAAAGCCAGGCAGGACTCTGGGGAAGTCTCCTCTCTGGGAGCAGCCTGTCTGCAGGACACACAGCTCACCCGGCTTCCACCTTCCTGGGTCTGACCTCGGAGCATTCAGCCTCCTCTGCCCCTCCGTGCGCTTCCCACAGCGAGTCAGCAAGTCTTCCTGGGGAAGCCAGAGGGTCCTGCACCCCAACTTCGCAGTCAGACGTGACTCTCAGCCAGCCAGTAAAACAGAAGGTTTATTAGCCGACAGGAACATGGTCTAAAACAGAGCTTGTAGGTGCAGAGAACAGGACCCCTCAGCTGGGTCCATTTTGGGGGGCAGTGAGCAAGACAACCAGGTCTGCACTTCACTCCAGGTCCCCAGCCAGCCCCAAACTGAAACTCTCCCCAGCCCCTCCTCCCCTGGGCTTTGTCCCTTTCCCGGGCCAGGAGGTCACCTAATCTCTTTTGTCTTCAACCTTTTAGCTCTCACCTTCCGGGGAAGGGCCCAGGCCATCAGGTGCCAGGTGTGACGAAGTGGGCCTGTTCTTAATGTTTCCTCTGAATATTGTGGGGGTGCCTCAGTTTCCCCTATGCAGTTCTTAAGTATCTAGGTGGTGGGGTAAGGGTGTATGATCATTGCAGAGCCCTAGAGGGCAGGTGTGTGCAGGGGTCTGGACACAGAGAATGGCCGACACCCTGTTTCCTGGCAACTGATGGCCTGGGCCCTTCCCCCCTACAAGGTGAGAGCTAAAGGGTTGGAGAACAAAGGAATCAGGTGACCACCTGGCCCGGGAAAGGAACAAAGCCCAGAGGAGGAGGGGCTGGAGGGGGTTTTCAGTTTGGGGCTGGCTGGGACATGGAGTGAAGTGCAGACGTGGTTGTCTGGCTCACTACCCCCCAAAATGGACCCAGCTGAGGGGTCCCGTTCTCTGCACCTGCAAGCTCTGTTTTAGACCATGTTCCTGTCGTCTAATAAACCTTCTGTTTTACTGGCTGGCTGAGAGTCACGTCTGACTGCGAAGTTGGGGTGCAGGACCCTCTGGCTTCCCCAGGAGCCCCGCCTGAGCGGACTCGCTGTGGGAAGCGCACAGAGGGGCAGAGGATGCTGAATGCTCCGAGGTCAGACCCAGGAAGGTGGAAGCTGTGTGAGCTGCATGTCCTGAAGACAGGCTGCTCACAGAAAGGAGACTGCCCCAGAGTCCTGACTGGCTTCATGGGGAGCAGTTCCAGAGCATCGCCCAGGGACTCCGTGACAACTGGTGGCAGCGGTGGGATGTACTGCACCCCGTGGATGGCGCTTCCTGCAGTAAGTGACTGGGGAGCAGTAACACGAAGGGGGATTGCCGAGGACCAGGCCTGCTGAAGGCTCAGAAAGGAGCGGTTTCGGGGGGCGGTTAACCCCTGGGAGTGTGTGACCAGCGAGAAGGACTGTGCAGTAATGGGGTCCCCCTGGGGACTACAGTGAGCAGTCTCAGGGGCGGAGGAGCCTGCAGCTTGGCCCGGGGAGAGAGAAGGACTTTTGCAGTAACAGGGTTCCCCTGGGGATTGCAGTGAGCAGTCTCAGGGGCGGAGGAGTCTGCAGCTCGACCCTGGCAAAGAGGTGGTGACCTCGAGAAGGGCTGGCACACTAGGGGTTCTCCCTGGAAACCGTGGGGAGCTGAGAACACACGGGCCTGTGAGTCCACAACAACTTGGGAGGAGCGGAGTGATGGCCTGTCACCGTCTCCTTAAGAAGGACATTGTAACCCTGTGCAAAAAGAGAGGGTTGAGCGTTGGAAAGTTCACCAAAGCAGAGTTAATCGTGCAGCTGGAGGAGGATGACCGCTCTAAGGAACAGATTCCTGACCCCAACTGGGGCTATAGCAGGATCTGGGAGCAGCTGGAGTGGGAGCCAGGCATCGCCAAGACTCCTGTCCCCGACCAGACGGGGGTCTTCACGATCGGGTTCCCCATCGGGGGATCGAGACGGACGGGATTGGAGCGGAGTCTGAGAGAGCAAGAGGACCGTGGGAGACAGCGAGAGCCCGAGAAAGAGCTGCAGAAGCAGCAGCAGCATGAACTGGCGGTGGTGGGGCGGAGAGGCCGAGGGGACCTCCCCGGGGTGAGTGGGGATAGATCCCGGGGGGCCAGTTCCGCAGGGAACCTCGAGACTAAATTGCTGCCCCTAGTTAAGGGGGGGTGTGTGGATGCCCACCTCACTGCCTTTGAGCAGGCTGGAGATCTGAACCAGGGGGACCCTGCGGAAAACCCTGGTGTCTAGCTCCCTTGCTGGGTCCCAAGGCCACAGACTCCATCAGCCAGATGGGTGGGGAGGTGGACAGGCTCCCACTCCTGACCCCAACCTATATGTCTGTGTGGAGTTTCCTGGGGCCAGGCCCCTCGGACCCACAGTGGGAGCTGAGACCCCAGCTGAGTGGGGGGAGACACAGGCAGGGCAGGGGATCTGTGGGGAGTGGCAAGGTGCTTGGTAAGGGAAGTTTGGATGAGCCTAGGCAGCCTTGTGAGCTGATGGCTGTGTCCAGTCAGCAGGGTGGGAAGGCGAGGAGAGTGGAAGATGAGAGTCCCTGGACCTTACCTGTTAGCTGGGTGGAGAATTGGGACAGTGAAGGAAATGGGTCTCTGTCTGTCAGGGGTATTGACTTGCCTATGGAGGGAGCTACCCTGATCTCCAAGCAGTTGTCTGTGACCAGCCTTGTGTGCTGGGACAAAGGGAGTGAGATCCCAACCTGTGTGTCTGGGAAAGGAGAAAGTGTGTCCGGCTCTTCTTGGTCTGTGGAGCAGACAGAAGGGGCCTTTCAGCCTGTGATGGATGAGGGTCATGCAGTTGTCTCAGAGCTGGTTCTGGATTCAGCTAAAGCCCAGGAAGGGAAGGGTCCTAAGTTTCTGTCTGCTCGGGAGAATGGCCCTGTAACTAGGTCGCATCCAGTTAGGGTCTATGTAAAATCCCCGAGACCAGACAATTCTGGTGCTTGTATTTTGCCTGTTGCTAGTGTGTTGTTGGAAAGGGTGGAGCAACTCTGTCTAATCAGGGTGAGATCCTAGCCAGGGCACAAGGAGAGCATGAAGGTGTGTGATTGTGTTACCTACTGAGCGTGTGGAAACCTGTAGCAAGAAGGAAAAGATTCCTGAACTTGTGTGTGGCAAAGGGAAGGAGAATGCTTCTAACCTTTTATCTAGGAAGTCTGTAAGTTTGCCTGAAAGGGGATTGTGTAGGAATCCGCCTGATGGGCCAGAGGTGATTCTGGATGTAAGGGAGACCCAGAAAGAGTCTGTAGTTGCTCAGGAAAGTGTTCCCCTAGAGCAAGCCCTAGGTAAAGAGGGTAAGAGCAGAATTTCTGGGAGGGGTGAATTGTTGCATAGAAAAGCCCTTGGGAAAGGAATCCTCATGGAGTCTTTGCAAGCAGTTTACTGCAACTGAAGGGTGTGAAAATGATTTAATCAAGAAAGTTTCAGTTCCTAACAGCCAGAAATTTTCTGTTGTGAATGGATCCACTGACTTTCCTGTTGAAAGATCCAGTGTGGAGAGCTTTGAGAAGGTCTCAGATGGAGTGAAAGCTGTTAAGAAAGGTATACCGTCCTATAACCAAGTGGCTGTGTTTGGCCAGCTTGTTGGGGAGACAAGGTTGTTGGGAAAGGGATGTCTCCATGCTAGTTCTGTAAGTGAACAGTATGTGGCCCAGGTCAAGATGGGGGCTGTTAACCAAGAGAGCCCGAATTGCAGCCCTCCAGACTGGAGCTCTGGGAGAAAACCCAATCCCAGTTTGACCCCCTGGGGTTTTGGGGTGGCCAAAGGGCATGGGCTGCAGAAACCTTCCCACATGCAGCCTGCTAGTGCTATCGACCACCCCCGACCTAAGGGAGGGTGTGAAACTGGAAGGGCCTGGTGTAACTCCTACCAAGGAATGGGAGAGATGCTGGGGCATCCATGGGAACATTGGTGGCTTCAAACTTCCCCAGGTCACCGGGTAAAGTGACCCCGCTCAGTTCGATCTCGAAGGGGGGAGAGATGTGACGAAGTGGGCCTGTTCTTAATGTTTCCTCTGAATATTGTGGGGGTGCCTCAGTTTCCCCTATGCAGTTCTTAAGTATCTAGGTGGTGGGGTAAGGGTGTATGATCATTGCAGAGCCCTAGAGGGCAGGTGTGTGCAGGGGTCTGGACACAGAGAATGGCCGACACCCTGTTTCCTGGCAACTGATGGCCTGGGCCCTTCCCCCCTACAAGGTGAGAGCTAAAGGGTTGGAGAACAAAGGAATCAGGTGACCACCTGGCCCGGGAAAGGAACAAAGCCCAGAGGAGGAGGGGCTGGAGGGGGTTTTCAGTTTGGGGCTGGCTGGGACATGGAGTGAAGTGCAGACGTGGTTGTCTGGCTCACTACCCCCCAAAATGGACCCAGCTGAGGGGTCCCGTTCTCTGCACCTGCAAGCTCTGTTTTAGACCATGTTCCTGTCGTCTAATAAACCTTCTGTTTTACTGGCTGGCTGAGAGTCACGTCTGACTGCGAAGTTGGGGTGCAGGACCCTCTGGCTTCCCCAGGAGCCCCGCCTGAGCGGACTCGCTGTGGGAAGCGCACAGAGGGGCAGAGGATGCTGAATGCTCCGAGGTCAGACCCAGGAAGGTGGAAGCTGTGTGAGCTGCATGTCCTGAAGACAGGCTGCTCACAGAAAGGAGACTGCCCCAGAGTCCTGACTGGCTTCATGGGGAGCAGTTCCAGAGCATCGCCCAGGGACTCCGTGACACCAGGAAACAGGGTGTTGGCCATTCTTGGTGTCCAGACTCCTGCACACACCTGCCCTCTAGGATCATACACCCTTATCCCACCACCTAGATACTTAAGAACTGCCTAGGGGAAACTGAGGCACCCCCCCAATATTCAGAGAAAACATTAAGAACAGTCCCGCTTCGTCACACTCCAGTCACTGGAGGAAGCTAGGCCTTTCTCAGAATGGCCAGCAGCCAAAGAAGGGCCCCACAAAGCAGCCAGCAATTGTCTCCATTAGCCTGGTGGGTGCTAACGAGCGGCACTAGGAGAGCTGGCAGCTAACTGCTGCACCTGGCAAAGCGACTTGGCTCTGCTCTGCCAGTCCTGGCCCCGCCATTCCCCAGAGACCAGGCCGGCAGCCACCTCCTGGGAACGAGCCGAGGGAATTCAGTGCTAGTGGAACATGCCTGACGCAAAGCCCAGGGCTCAGGGGATGCTCAGAGCAGGTGCAGAGCGTCCCCTGCACTCACCTCTGCTCTGCATGACTCCAGGACAAGAGAGCTCAGTCCCTGGTGTGTCCCGGCCCGCTGCTTGTTCTGAACAGACTGTCCATTCCTCTGCCAGTGCCAGCCCCATGAAATAGCTCTGAGTCCTGGCCCGCTGCCCTGGGCTGCTGCACCAAGCCCCTGACAGCAGCTCGCCCTGAGGGGTGGGGCGGGGCAGCCGGGTGATTTCCCCCTCCCCGCCCGCTAGCTTTGCCCCCACCCCTGCAGGCCGGGCATTTAGTCACGATGTCACTGCCCGCGAGTGCCCCATGAGATGACAGGTGCCATTCAGTGGGCCCCTTTCCAGCTGCCCTGCCCTCTCAGGCGTGTGGCATAGGGCCCTGACCCCCCAGGCCATGCCAGAGGCACTGATGGCTCTGCACCCCAGCACAGGCCTAGGGGCCTGAGTCCCCCGACTCTGCTCAGCACCCCTGCACGGTGGATCCTGGGAGCCCATCGCTCCACGGTGCCAAATACAGACCCCTCCCCCACAAACACAGGTCCTTCTTTCGGTGCCCACCCCGTTGGGACCCTCTGACACCCATGGCTGTGACTTGTCCGGGATTGCAAGCCTTGGGCAGGGACCTTCTTGTAGCTGGCAGCAAAGCGCCAAGTGCCCTGGAGGCCCCTTCCAGGCAAAAATCCTGAGCCAGACCCAGCCTCTCTGGGAGCAGGGCCCAGTGTCCGGGCATGGAGTGGGGGGCTGGGGAGGCTGGATGGGGGAGGCCTCTCCTTGTGTGTTGTGATTTGCTGCAGTTGGACCCAGCTGGATCTGGCCCCGCAGGCAGGGGTGGACCCAGCTCCCCTCTCCCAGGAAGGGAGCCATTCCTTTGCCTTAGGGAAAGTCATAAATCACTGGGCTCACTGGGCAGAGCTCACACTGTGACCCAGGAGACCTCCAACCCAGAGGCTTGAGTCTAGGCTGTGGTCGGGCTGTGGGACCTACCCTGAAGGAAAAGTGGGACCCCCCTTGGTGGTCTGGCACACCGAAGGGATTCCTCCAAGAGACTGCTCCAGAGCTGGCTGTAGCTCAGATCCTACGGGGCCGTGACAGAGTCCGTGTGGAGTAGCATGGCCGGGGTGTGCAGTTGATGGGTCTGGACTCCTGGTGTTCTCCCTGCCCATATCGCTTGCCTTCAAGGGTGACTCCCCGGAGAAGCCTGGGGCAGGGACCTTCCTCCAGAAATCCATGTCCTTTTCTGCTCTTTCCCACTGATCCTGCAGCAGTTTCAGGGCGGGAGATGCACAGACTTAGCTTGGACTCTGGCCCGGCGGCTGTGATCCGCATGTGTTCTGGGGAGATATACCTGAGCTCAGGCCCTGGGGCTTCTGCCTCAGACAGAAGAGGACACTGTGCCCTCTAGCACCAGGCTGGGAATCCCTGCTGAGCCTTTGGCTGGCTCGCGCAGCCGAGGCTCAATTGCCCTGCTCTTGCGCCCAAGCTGGGCCATGGCAGCTGGCTCTCTGGCGGCTCTCCCAAGGCTCCATGTGCTCTTAGCCTCCTGATCTTGTTTTTGTGCTTTCCCAGCCAGGCTGAGCAGCCAGAAATAACTCAGTGACTCAGGCCAAGTAAACACAGTCTCCGAGCAGGTGTTTTCCCAAGGGGCTGCTCTCTCCGTGCGGGAAAGTGACCTGCCCTGTCCGCTGGGCCAGGCTCTCGGCCTCGCTCCCTCCAGGCACCCTTCTGGGGAGAGAACCCAGCACAGAACCATCCATTCAAGGGGAATGGGAAGCCCCTTTCTCACAGCAGAACTCAAGGCCCTTCTGAAAGTCTTGCAGAGAGTGGTGTGATCCCATCCGCTGGCTGGCAGGGGTTACCGGCCCAAACCTCCCACAGCAAGGGGGCGAGGCCTGGCAGTCCCACAAACATCCTCACTGTGCTGCGGGGTGACTGCGACCCTGTGCCAGGCCCTGCTCCCCACACACACACACCCACAGCTGCTTATGGGCTCTCTGGGGCAGGAGCTGGCTCTCGCTGGGTCTGGGCCGGGCCTGGCACCATCATGTCCCGAGCTGGGTGGGTGCTGCTTAGGGAGGTTCTGCTCCCCATGGCCCTGTGCAGGAGGGAGGTGATGACCCCCCTCCAGGCAGGGACGGGGGCCCGGAGAGGAGAGGGCGCTTGCCCAGGCTCAGAGAGCTGGGAGGCAGAGCCAACAGTAGAACCCAGATCCCCTGAGCTGTGGAGAACGGGCTCCCCTCGCCCCAGGAATGGGGGTGAATCCTGCGCTGTCACTGCTGTTGTGTTCTGGGGTTCGGGCTCCGGGCAGCACCTCACCGGAGCTCCGGGTCGCTGCGTCCGGCTGCTGTGACAATGGGACAGTGAGAACAGATCTGCTGTGCTCGGGCCATTGGGACCCCCATTGCACTGGGGCCGTGCCCAGCAGTTCAGACCCCAGCGCTCTGCTGGGTAGGGCCCCCGGGTGCCAGGTGCGGCAGAGTGAGGGTCTCAGAGCCCCTGCCCAAGGGGAGTGTAACGCGCAGAGAGGGGGATGGGCAACACCGTGCTCAGCTGGTGCTGCAGACTGTGTTGGGGGGGGGACCGTGCTCTCTGCTCTGAGTTAATCCCAGGGGGATGGCGCCTGCCCCCTGCCCACCCCTTCTCGCTGCCCTCTCACGCTGTGGCTGTTGGGATTCTTTGTGGTCCCTGGCTCCAGCCCACCCCGTGCCCTGCCCTGCCCCAAACTCTCCTGGCTGCCGCATCGTCCAAGGCTCGGCTGATCGGGGAGAGTTTCGATGCCAGGGCTGCAGGAAATGAGCTGAACTGAGCCCAGGCCCCCGGGCCGTGCTCCGTTCCATCACTGGACCATGACGCTGACCCAGGGTAATGCCCAGCCTCCCACGCTCCGCCCATTCTAGTGCAGCTGGCACTGGAGAGATCCCAGAGGGGGGAGCAGGAATTAATGAGCCCCAGCATTGAGCGCTGCCAGCCAGGGCAGGACACCTGCCTGCGACCCATTCCTGCATCTCTAATGCTGGGCCAGTTCCTGTACAATCCCACTAGCATGGAATAAAATCCCAGTTGTCCCGCGTTGGGCAGGGTCCTGGGCACCGGGACCCACACGACAGGCCCTGGAGAGCTGTGAGCTCACTTGCACGGCGCTGCAATGACTGAACATGTTCTGGGGGCTGGCTCCTGTTGCAGCACTGGGCCAAGGCATGCACTGGGGGGAGGGATGACGTTTTACATGGAAATTTACCAGCCTCCCACAGTCCTTGGTGCTGCAAATATCCCAGACGTGGGGTTTTGTGCCAGCAAAGGGACAGGCTGCTGCAGCTCCCCTTACTGGGGGCTCCTGGTCTCCCTGCCGTAAGGCTCATCCCTCACTGGCCCTGTGTGGGAGGCTGGAGAGATGGGTCCCAGCCTGATCTTGGACCAGAAGGCAACTCTTAACATAGCAGACCCTGCTGCCAGTAGGCTGGCTAATAAACTCACCCCCTTGACCAGGCGTTCGCTTGCCCTGCGGTGTGTTCTCCAGCGAGGAAAGCAATAGCTGCGTGCAGGGCTGGAGGATGCAGACAGCCTTGCAGTCTGCTCTAGGGCTGAGGCTGGGCAGAGAGTGATGTGTGCCTGTAAACGCTCACTGTAATTGCACCTAGAGATCGATGAGAGGCCCCCCCGCCATAAACCGAACAGAAATGAAGTCTGAAGACTAACTTGCTGAGGAGCGATAGCTGCTCGCGTGGGCGTCTGGTGCTTTCTCTGCCTTAGGAGCTTTTCGGGGGCGAGAACACGTCTGTGACTCTCCTAGCCACGCGCAGGCACGTGCAACTGGGTGACTCTCAGGCAAAATGGTCAGTGTTTCCATCTGGTTCCCGAGCAGGCGGAGGTGCTGGGGGGAGACTCCACAGTGGATGGGCCAATACAGGGGACTGACACACCAGCTGGGGGTCTGCTGGGTAAATGGAAGCCTTATAACCTCTGCTCTGCAGGGCATTGTGGGGGAGCAATAGCAGCATGGAGTAAGGACATACAAGTGGCCACTTTGGGTCAGCCCCATGGTCCATCTAGCCCCATGCCTGTCGCTGACAGTGGCCAGTGTCAGGTGTGTCAGAGGGAGTGAACAGAGCAGGGCAGTTATCGAGAGATGCCTCTCCTGTCGTCCAGTCCCAGAGTCTCGCAGTCAGAGGTTCAGGGACACCCGGAGCATGGGGTTGCGTCCCTGACCGTCTAGGCTAACAGCCATCGAGGGCCCTGTCCTCCAGGAACGTATCTAGTTCTTCTTTGAACTGTTACACTTTTGGCCTTCACAACATCCCCGACCAATGAGTTCCCCAGGGTAACAGTGCGTTGTGTGAAGAAATACTTCCCTTCGTTTGTTTTAAACCTGCTGCCTGCTCATTTCATTGGGTGACCCTGGTGTTTCAGAGTCCCCAGGCGATGCTCTGGAGCTGCTCCCTACGAAGCCAGTCAGGACTCTGGGGAAGTCTCCTCTCTGGGAGCAGCCTGTCTGCAGGACACACAGCTCACCCGGCTTCCACCTTCCTGGTTCTGACCTCGGAGCATTCAGCATCCTCTGCCCCTCCGTGCGCTTCCCACGGCGAGTCCGCTCAGGCGGGGTCTTGGGGAAGCCAGAGGGTCCTGCCCCCCAACTCCGCAGTCAGACGGGACTCTCAGCCAGCCAGGAAAACAGAGGTTTATTAGACGACAGGAACATGGTCTAAAACAGAGCTTGTAGGTGCAGAGAACAGGACCCCTCAGCCGGGTCCATTTTGGGGGGCAGTGAGCCAGACAACCACGTCTGCACTTCACTCCATGTCTCCAGCCAGTCCCAAACTGAAACTCTCCCCAGCCCCTCCTCCCCTGGGCTTTGTCCCTTTCCCGGGCCAGGAGGGCACCTGATTCCTTTGTTCTCCAGCCCTTCAGCTCTCACCTCGCAGGGGGGAAGGGCCCAGGCCATCAGTTGCCAGGAAACAGGGTGTTGGCCATTCTCTGTGTCCAGACTCCTGCACACACCTGCCCTCTAGGGCTCTGCAACGATCATACACCCATATCCCACCACCTAGATACTTAAGAACTGCCTAGGGGAAACTGAGGCACCCCCACACTATTCAGAGGAAACATTAAGAACAGTCCCACTTCGTCACATCTCTCCCCCCTTCGAGATCGAACTGAGCGGGGTCACTTTAGCTAGTGACCTGGGGAAGTTCGAAGCCACCAACGTTCCCATGGATGCCCCAGCATCTCTCCCATTCCTTGGTGGGAGTTACACCAGGCCCTTCCAGTTTCACACCCTCCCTTAGTTGGGGGTGGTCGATAGCACTCGCAGGCCGCATGTGGGAAGGTTTATGTGGCCCGTGCCCTTTGGCCACCCCAAAACCCCAGGGGGTCAAACTGGGATTGGGTCTTCTTCCAAGAAGCTGGCCAAGCACAGCCACTTGGTTATAGGACTGTTTAACTTTCTTAACAGCTTTCACTTCATCTGAGACCTTCTCAAAGCTATCCACACTGGATCCTTCAACAGGAAAGTCAATGGATCCATTCACAACAGAAAATTTCTGGCTGTTAGGAACTGAAACTTTCTTGATTAAATCACTTTCACACCCTTCAGTTGCAGTAAACTGCTTGCAAAGACTCCTTTCCCTAGGGCTTTTCTATGCAACAAGTCACCCCTCACAGAAATTCTGCTCTTACCCTCTTTACCTAGGGCTTGCTCTAGAGGAACACTTTCCTGAGCAACAACAGACTCTTTCTGGGTCTCCCTTACATCCAGAATTACCTCTGGCCCATCCGGCGGATTCCTACACAATCCCCTTTCAGGCAAACTGACAGACTTCCTAGATAAAAGGTCAGAAGCATTCTCCTTCCCTTTGCCACACACAAGTTCAGGAATCTTTTCCTTCTTGCTACAGGTTTCCACACCCTCCGTAGGTAATCACATCACCTTCATGCTCTCCTTGTACCCTGGCTAGGATCTCACCCTGATTAGACAGAGTTGTGACACCCTTTCCCAACAACACACTAGCAACAGGCAAAATACAAGCACCAGAATTGTCTGGTCTCTGGGATTTTACATAGACCCTAACTGGATGCAATTTAGTCACAGGGCCATTCTCCCGAGCAGACACAAACTTAGGACCATTCCCTTCCTGGGCTTTAGCTGAATCCAGAACCAGCTCTGAGACAACTGCACTACCCTCAACCGTCACAGGCTGAAAGGCCCCTTCTGTCTGCTCCACAGACAAAGAAGAGCTGGACACACTTTCTCCTTTCCCAGACACACAGCTTGGGATCTCATTCCCCTTGTCCCAGCACACAGGGCTAGTCACAGACAACTGCTTGGAGATCAGGGTAGCTCCCTCCCTAGGCAAGTCAATACCCCTGACAGACACAGGCATGTTTCCTTCACTGTCACAATTCTCCACCCAGCTAATAGGTAAGGTCCAGGGACACTCATCTTCCACTCTCCTCGCCTTCCCACACTGCTGACTAGACACAGCCATCAGCTCACAAGGCGGCCTAGACTCATCCAGACTTTCCTTACCAAGCACCTTTTCCCCAACAAATCATGGTCATCTGTGTGTCTGATTGTTCTGTTCTTTACTATAGTTTCAAACAATCAGCCAGGTACTGAAGTTAACCTTAACGCCTCTGGAGGCTTTTTAAAATAGACTTTGCATGAGCTTCCCTCCAGTCAGCTGATCCAGAGACTGGTTTAAACAATATTTTACAGACCATAGTTACTAGTTCTGAAATATCTGAGCTCCTTCAGAACTCTTGGGTTAATGCCATCTGGTCCTGGTGACTTATTGTTTAATTTATCAGTTTGTTCCCCACTCCCCTGTATTGACACCTCAATCTGGGACAGTTCCTAAGATTTGTCACCTAAAAAGAATGGCTTGGGTGTGAGAATCTCCCTCACGTCCTGTGCAGTGAAGACAGATGCAAAGAATTCATTTAGCTTCTACACAATGGCTTTGTCTTCCCTGAGTGCTCCTTTAGCACCTCGATCCTCCAGTGACCTCCTTGATTGTTAGGCAGGTTTCCTGCTTGATGTATTTTAAAAAAATTGGTTTCAGAGTAACAGCTGTGTTAGTCTGTATTCGCAAAAAGAAAAGGAGTACTTGTGGCACCTTAGAGACTAACCAATTTATTTGAGCATGAGCTTTCGTGAGCTACAGCTCACTTCATCGGATGCATTCATCGGATGCACCGTGCACTTCATCGGATGCACGGTGTTACCGTGTCCCATTGATTGCCAGCGTTCCCCAAGTGTCGGTGGTGCCTATTAGATCAATATCCCCATTGAATGCCAGGCACTCACATTCATCCAGCTTATTGTTTAGACTTCTAGCATCTGTACTAAGCAAAACAGCTAATTTGTGCGCACGTTTACATGCATGTACACACGCACACACCCCTTGTCACGGAGTCCCCGGGCGATGCTCTGGAACTGCTCCCCATGAAGCCAGTCAGGACTCTGGGGCAGTCGCCTTTCTGTGAGCAGCCTGTCTTCAGGACACACAGCTCACCCAGCTTCCACCTTCCTGGGTCTGACCTCGGAGCATTCAGCATCCTCTGCCCCTCCGTGCGCTTCCCCCCAGCGAGTCTGCTCAGGCGGGGCTCCTGGGGAAGCCAGAGGGTCCTGCACCCCAACTTCGCAGTCAGACGTGACTCTCAGCCAGCCAGTAAGACAGAAGGTTTATTAGGCGACAGGAACATGGTCTAAAACAGAGCTTGCAGGTGCAGAGAACGGGACCCCTCAGCTGGGTCCATTTTGGGGGGCAGTGAGCCAGACAACCACGTCTGCACTTCACTCCATGTCCCAGCCAGCCCCAAACTGAAACCCCCTCCAGCCCCTCCTCCTCTGGGCTTTGTTCCTTTCCCGGGCCAGGAGGTCACCTGATTCCTTTGTTCTCCAACCCTTCAGCTCTCACCTTGCAGGGGGGGAAAGGCCCAGGCCATCAGTTGCCAGGAAACAGGGTGTCGGCCATTCTCTGTGTCCAGACCCCTTCACACACCTGCCCTCTAGGGCTCTGCAATGATCATACACCCTTACTCCACCCCCTAGATACTTAAGAACTGCCTAGGGGAAACTGAGGCACCCCCACACTATTCAGAGGAAACATTAAGAACAGTCCCACTTCGTCACATCTCTCCCCCCTTCGAGATCGAACTGAGCGGGGTCACTTTAGCCGGTGACCTGGGGAAGTTCGAAGCCACCAACGTTCCCATGGATGCCCCAGCATCTCTCCCATTCCTTGGTAGGAGTTACACCAGGCCCTTCCGGTTTCACGCCCTTCCTTAGGTCAGGGGTGGTCGATAGCACTCGCAGGCCGCATGTGGGAAGGTTTATGCAGCCCATGCCCTTTGGCCACCCCAAGAATGTCTCCCCATTGACCATCACCTTCCGCTCCCACTGGGGGTCCGAGGGGCCTGGCCCCAGGAAACTCCACACCGACATATAGGTTGGGGTCAGGAGTGGGAGCCTGTCCACATCCCCAACCATCTGGCCGACGGAGTCTATGGCCTTGGGACCCAGCAAGGGAGCTAGACACCGGGGCTTTTCCGCAGGGTCCCCCTAGTTCAAATCTCCAGCCTGCTCAAAGGCAGTGAGGTGGGGATCCACCTCCCCCCCATCCTTAACCAGGGGCAGCAATTTAGTCTCGAGGTTCCCTGCGGAACTGGCCCCCCGGGATCTATCCCCACTCACCCCTGGGAGGTCCCCTAGGCCTCTCCGCTCCCCCACCGCCAGTTCATCCTGCTGCTGCTTCTGCAGCTCTTTCTCGGGCTCTCGCTGTCTCTCATAGTCCTCTTGCTCTCTCAGACTCAGCTCCAATCCCGTCCGTCTCCGATCCCCCGATGGGGAACCCGATCGGGGACAGGAGTCTTGGCGATGCCTGGCTCCCGCTCCAGCTGCTCCCAGATCCTGCTATAGCCCCAGTTGGGGTCAGGAATCTGTTCCTTAGAGCGGTCATCCTCCTCCAGCTGCACGATTAACTGTGCTTTGGTGAACTTTCCAAAGCTCAACCCTCTCTTTTTGCACAGGGTTACAATGTCCTTCTTAAGGAGACAGTGACAGGCCATCACTCCGCTCCTCCCAAGTTGTTGTGGACTCACAGGTCCGTGTGTTCTCAGCTCCCCACGGTTTCCAGGGAGAACCCCTAGTGTGCCAGCCCTTCTCCAGGTCACCACCTCTTTGCCAGGGTCGAGCTGCAGACTCCTCCGCCCCTGAGACTGCTCACTGCAGTCCCCAGGGGGACCCCATTACTGCACAGTCCTTCTCGCTGGTCACACACTCCCAGGGGTTAACCGCCCCCCGAAACCGCTCCTTTCTGAGCCTTCAGCAGGCCTGGTCCTCGGCAATCCCCCTTCGTGTTACTGCTCCCCAGTCACTTACTGCAGGAAGCGCCATCCATGGGGTGCAGTACATCCCACCGCTGCCACCAGTTGTCACGGAGTCCCCGGGCGATGCTCTGGAACTGCTCCCCATGAAGCCAGTCAGGACTCTGGGGCAGTCGCCTTTCTGTGAGCAGCCTGTCTTCAGGACACACAGCTCACCCAGCTTCCACCTTCCTGGGTCTGACCTCGGAGCATTCAGCATCCTCTGCCCCTCCGTGCGCTTCCCCCCAGCGAGTCCGCTCAGGCGGGGCTCCTGGGGAAGCCAGAGGGTCCTGCACCCCAACTTCGCAGTCAGACGTGACTCTCAGCCAGCCAGTAAGACAGAAGGTTTATTAGGCGACAGGAACATGGTCTAAAACAGAGCTTGCAGGTGCAGAGAACGGGACCCCTCAGCTGGGTCCATTTTGGGGGGCAGTGAGCCAGACAACCACGTCTGCACTTCACTCCATGTCCCAGCCAGCCCCAAACTGAAACCCCCTCCAGCCCCTCCTCCTCTGGGCTTTGTTCCTTTCCCGGGCCAGGAGGTCACCTGATTCCTTTGTTCTCCAACCCTTCAGCTCTCACCTTGCAGGGGGGAAGGGCCCAGGCCATCAGTTGCCAGGAAACAGGGTGTCGGCCATTCTCTGTGTCCAGACCCCTTCACACACCTGCCCTCTAGGGCTCTGCAATGATCATACACCCTTACTCCACCCCCTAGATACTTAAGAACTGCCTAGGGGAAACTGAGGCACCCCCACACTATTCAGAGGAAACATTAAGAACAGTCCCACTTCGTCACACCCCTCCATGCCTGTGCTGTGACACAGACCCACTGTCACACCCTGCAGACCCTCAGCACCCCACATCACTGTCCACTGACACAGGTTACAGGGGCCGGCTGTTCCCCCTGGGGCTGCCCCATAGGGTCCTGTGTCCCTAGAACAGCAGAGGGTGTCTCTCTCTCCAGGGCACACCGTGCATTGGGCAGAGTCCATCTCGGGCAGCCCCGGGGTCCAGTACCAGCAGCAAAGCTGCTGCCAGAGAGGTAGCAGGCAGGTGGGGCAGGGGACAGCAGCACTCGCGGACTGGCCTGAAAGACCCTGACCGTGGACTGAGGAGAGTTCAATGTTAAACCCTTTCCGTTTGCATTCAGGGCTATCCCACTGAAAGGGGGGCAGGGCAGAGCCAGTTCTTGAAGAACCCAGGAGCTCGGGCTCCCAGCTTCCTCCTGTCGCCTCTAGAAACCACTTCTGCCCCCCCAGGGCTGCTCACCGTTCCACCTAGGCCTTGCCCATAGCTCAGCAGGTGGCTGGCTGGTGGGGCTAAGAAGGGGACAGGCTGTGGGCCCTTCTGCTCTGCATGTGCCCCATGTGCCCCCCTCCCGCTCGGGGAACGGGCCAGGGCAGCCACCTGAAGAGCCAGGAGGCGTTTCCTGTGTAGCTTGCCGCGTGTGGCACCTCGAGGCCCAGGTGGCTGCCCAGAGTGCCCGGGGGCAGCAGGGGGCTCGGCAGGTTATTGCTCATCCATCAGGAGCGAATGAAGAGACATGAGGCCAGGGCCTTTACTGGTAAGCAACCCCGGGGGGTCCTGCAGCCAGAGGATAATTTGGTTGCACTCTCCCACTGCCCCTGCAATGGCTGAGCTGCCAGCTGGGGACAGCGCCCATATATAACCAGCCCTTAGGAAGGGGCCGCGGTGCTTGCTGCTCCCTGCAAAATGGCCTCACTCAGGCTGGCGTGCAAATTAAACAAATCTGTCACTGTCCCTGCACCTCCCCCACTACCTGGCACAGCCCCTGCTCACACCCCCGGGGCAGGGGGGCTCCCACAGCTGCCTGCCTCCCAGCATCCATTAGCCTCCCTTTGTCGCTGTCCAGTCCCCCCCATGTCAGAGAGCCCGACGCCGGCCTGTGCCAGCTCTCTCCCTGCTGCATGGCGCAGCCTTTCCTGCCCTCTGCAAGCTGGAGAGACAGGACTCAGGCAGGCTGAAACCCTGGCCCGCTTCTGTCCTTCTCTCTGCACAGTTTCCGCAGTGTCACAGACCCAGGACTGGGGTATCCCTGGGCCAGCACATCTGCCCTCCATCCATGGGCCCCAGCCCCAGCCACTGGTGTTGCCTGCATTATGGCCAGAGCTGTGGTGCCAAGGGTGACGAAGTGGGACTGTTCTTAATGTTTCCTCTGAATGTTGTGGGGGTGCCTCAGTTTCCCCTAGGCAGTTCTTAAGTCTCTAGGGGGTGGGGTAAGGGTGTATGATCATTGCAGAGCCCTAGAGGGCAGGTGTGTGCAGGGGTCTGGACACAGAGAATGGCCGACACCCTGTTTCCTGGCCACTGATGGCCTGGGCCCTTCCCCCCTGCGAGGTGAGAGCTGAAGGGCTGGAGAACAAAGGAATCAGGTGACCTCCTGGCCCGGGAAAGGGACAAAGCGGGGGGCAGGGGGGCTGGAGAAAGCTTCAGTTTGGGGCTGGCTGGGGATGAGGAGTGAAGTGCAGATGTGGTTGTCTGGCTCACTGCCCCCCAAAATGGACCCAGCTGAGGGCTCCTGTTCGCTGCACCTACAAGCTCTGTGTTAGACCATGTTCGTGTTGTCTAATAAACCTCTGTTTTACTAGCTGGCTGAGAGTCACGCCTGACTGTGAAGTTGGGGTGCAGGACCCTCTGGCTTCTCCAGGAGCCTGCCTGGGCAGACTCGCTGTGGGAAGCTGTGACGAAGTGGGACTCTTCTTAATGTTTCCTCTGAATAGTGTGGGGGTGCCTCAGTTTCCCCTAGGCAGTTCTTAAGTATCTAGGTGGTGGGGTAAGGGTGTATGATCATTGCAGTGCCCTAGAGGACAGGTGTGTGCAGGGGTCTGGACACAGACAATGGCCGACACCCTGTTTCCTTACAACTGATGGCCTGGGCCCTTCCCCCCTGCAAGGTGAGAGCTAAAGGGTTGGAGAACAAAGGAATCAGGTGACCTCCTGGCCCGGGGAAAGGAACAAAGCCCAGAGGAGGAGGGGCTGGAGGGGGTTTCAGTTTAGGGCTGGCTGGAGACATGGAGTGAAGGGCAGACGTGGTTGTCTGGCTCACTGCCCCCCAAAATGGATCCAGCTGAGGGGTCCTGTTCTCTGCACCTACAAGCTCTGGTTTAGACCCTGTTCCTGTTGTCTAATAAACCTTCTGTTTCACTGGCTGGCTGAGAGTCCCGTCTGACTGCGGAGTTGGCGGGCAGGACCCTCTGGCTTCCCCAGGAGCCCG
Source organism: Caretta caretta (assembly GCF_965140235.1). NCBI lineage: Eukaryota > Metazoa > Chordata > Testudines > Cheloniidae > Caretta > Caretta caretta. Next base: position 18,987,557 of record NC_134230.1, read on the forward strand.
CCTGGGTGGACTCGCTGTGGGAAGCGCACGGAGGGGCAGAGGATGCTGAATGCTCCAAGGTCAGACCCAGGAAGGTGGAAGCTGTGTGAGCTGTGTGTCCTGAAGACAGGCTGCTCACAGAAAGGAGACTTCCCCAGAGTCCTGCCTGGCTTCATAGGGAGCAGTTCCAGAGCATCGCCCAGGGACTCCGAGACAACTGGTGGGAGCAGTGGGATGTACTGCACCCCGTGGATGGTGCTTCCTGCAGTAAGTGACTGGGGAGCAGTAAAACGAAGGGGGATTGACGAGGACCAGGCGTGCTGAAGGCTCAGAGAGGAGCGGTTTTGGGGGGGCGGTTAACCCCCTGGGAGTGTGTGACCAGCAAGAAGGACTGTGCAGTAATGGGGTCCCCTTGGGGACTGTGGTGAGCAGTCTCAGGGGCGGAGGAGCCTGCGGCTTGGCCCTGGGAGAGAGAAGGACTTTTGCAGTAACAGGGTTCGCCTGGGGATTGCAGCGAGCAGTCCAAGGGGCGGAGGAGTCTGCCGCTCCACCCTGGCAAAGAGGTGGTGACCTCGAGAAGGGCTGGCACACGAGGGGTTCTCCCTGGAAACCGTGGGGAGCTGAGAACACACAGGCCTGTGCGTCCACAACAACTTGGGAAGAGCGGAGTGATGGCCTGTCACCGTCTCCTTAAGAAGGACATTGTAACCCTGTGCAGAAAGAGAGGGTTGAGCATTGGGAAGTTCACCAAAGCACAGTTCATCGTGCAGCTGGAGGAGGATGACCGCTCTAAGGAACAGATTCCTGACCCCAACTGGGGCTATAGCAGGATCTGGGAGCAGCTGGAGTGGGAGCCAGGCATCCCCAAGACTCCTGTCCTCGACCAGACGAGGGTCTTCACGATCGGGTTCCCCATCCGGGGATCGGAGACGAACGGGATTGGAGCTGAGTCCGAGAGAGCAAGAGGACTGTGAGAGACAGCGAGAGCCCGAGAAAGAGCTGCAGAAGCAGCAGCAGCATGAACTGGCGGTGGGGGAGCAGAGAGGCCTAGGGGACCTCCCCGGGGTGAGTGGGGATAGACCCTGGGGGGCCAGTTCCGCAGGGAACCTCGAGACTAAATTGCTGCCCCTGGTTAAGGGGGCGGTGGGATGTGGATGCCCACCTCACTGCCTTTGAGCAGGCTGGCGATTTGAACCAGGGGGACCCTGCGGAAAAGCCCCAGTGTCTAGCTCCCTTGCTGGGTCCCAAGGCCATAGACTCCGTCAGCCAGATGGGTGGGGAGGTGGACAGGCTCCCACGCCTGACCCCGACCTATATGTCTGTGTGGAGTTTCCTGGGGTGAAGCCCCTCCCCAGAGGGAGTGGAAGATGATGGTCAATGGGGAGACATTCCTGGGGTGGCGAGATCCTGGGACAGAGAGATGCTCCCCGCCCCCCTGCACACTGGAGAGGGGGCTCACGCTGGCTCTGATGCAGTGAGGAAAGCAGCAAGCTCGCTGCCTACCCCCACTGGGACAGCAAGGGCAGTGCTGAGCAAGGGGGGAGCTGAGACCCCAGCTGAGTGGGGGGAGACACAGGCAGGGCAGGGGATCTGTTGGGAGTGGCAAGGTGCTTGGTAAAGAAAGTCTGGATGAGCCTAGGCCGCCTTGTGAGCTGATGGCTGTGTCTAGTCAGCAGGGTGGGAAGGCGAGGAGAGTGGAAGATGAGTGTCCCTGGACCTTACCTGTTAGCTGGGTGGAGAATTGTGACAGTGAAGGAAACGTGCCTGTGTCTGTCAGGGGTATTGACTTGCCTGTGGAGGGAGCTACCCTGATCTCCAAGCAGTTGTCTGTGACCAGCCCTGTGTGCTGGGACCAGGGGAATGAGATCCCAAGCTGTATGTCTGGGAAAGGAGAAAGTGTGTCCGGCTCTTCGTCTGTGGAGCAGACAGAAGGGGCCTTTCAGCCTGTGATGGCTGAGGGTAGTGCAGTTGTCTCAGAGCTGGTTCTGGATTCAGCTAAAGCCCAGGAAGGGAATGGCCCTAAGTTTGTGTCTGCTCGGGAGAATGGCCCTGTGACTAGATCGCATCCAGTTAGTGTCTATGTAAAATCCCAGAGACCAGACAATTCTGGTGCTTGTATTTTGCCTGTTGCTAGTGTGTTGTTGGGAAAGGGTGCAGCAACTCTGTCTAATCAGGGTGAGATCCTAGCCAGGGCACAAGGAGAGCATGAAGGTGATGTGATTGTGTTACCTACTGAGGGTGTGGAAACCTGTAGCAAGAAGGAAAAGAATCCTGAACTTGTGTGTGGCAAAAGGAAAGAGAATGCTTCCGACCTTTTATCTAGGAAGTCTGTCAGTTTGCCTGAAAGGGGATTGTGTAGCAATCCGCCTGATGGGCCAGAGGTAATTCTGGATGTGAGACCCAGAAAGAGTCTGTTGTTGCTCAGGAAAGTGTTCCTCTAGAGCAAGCCCTAGGTAAAGAGGGTAAGAGCAGAATTTCTGTGAGGGGTGAATTGTTGCATAGAAAAGCCCTAGGGAAAGAAATCCTCATGGAGTCTTTACAAGCAGTTTACTGCAATTGAAGGGGCAATAAATAGTAGGGGCATAGCGAGCAGATCGAGGGACGTGATCGTTCCCCTCTATTCGACATTGGTGAGGCCTCATCTGGAGTACTGTGTCCAGTTTTGGGCCCCACACTACAAGAAGGATGTGGATAAATTGGAGAGAGTCCAGCGAAGGGCAACAAAAATGATTAGGGGGCTGGAACACATGAGTTATGAGGAGAGGCTGAGGGAGCTGGGATTGTTTAGCCTGCAGAAGAGAAGAATGAGGGGGGATTTGATAGCTGCTTTCAACTACCTGAAAGGGGGTTCCAAAGAGGATGGCTCTAGACTGTTCTCAATGGTATCAGATGACAGAACGAGGAGTAATGGTCTCAAGCTGCAGTGGGGGAGGTTTAGATTGGATATTAGGAAAAACTTTTTCACTAAGAGGGTGGTGAAACACTGGAATGCGTTACCTAGGGAGGTGGTAGAATCTCCTTCCTTAGAGGTTTTTAAGGTCAGGCTTGACAAAGCCCTGGCTGGGATGATTTAACTGGGAATTGGTCCTGCTTCGAGCAGGGGGTTGGACTAGATGACCTTCTGGGGTCCCTTCCAACCCTTATATTCTATGATTCTATGAAGGGTGTGAAAGTGATTTAATCAAGAAAGTTTCAGTTCCAAACAGCCAGAAATTTTCTGTTATGAATGGATCCACTGACTTTCCTGTTGACGGATCCAGTGTGGATAGCTTTGAGAAGTTTGTGTTAGTCTGTATTCGCAAAAAGAAAAGGAGTACTTGTGGCACCTTAGAGACTAACCAATTTATTTGAGCATAAGCTTTCGTGAGCTACAGCTAACTTCATCGGATGCATTCAGTGGAAAATACAGTGGGGAGATTTATATACACACAGAACATGAAAAAATGGGTGTTACCATACACACTGTAAGGAGAAAAAAGAAAAGGAGTACTTGTGGCACCTTAGAGACTAACCAATTTATTTGAGCATGAGCTTTCGTGAGCTACAGCTCACTTCATCAGATGTTTACCGTGGAAACTGCAGCAGACTTTATATACACACAGAAATCATGAAACAATACCTCCTCCCACCCCACTGTCCTGCTGGTAATAGCTTATCTAAAGTGATCAACAGGTGGGCCATTTCCAGCACAAATCCAGGTTTTCTCACCCTCCACCCCCCCACACAAATTCACTCTCCTGCTGGTGCTAGCCCATCCAAAGTGACAACTCTTTACATAATCAAGTCGGGCTATTTCCTGCATAGATCAAGGTTTTCTCACATCCCCCCCACCCCCATACACACACAAACTCACTCTCCTGCTGGTAATAGCTCATCTAAACTGACCATTCTCCAGGTTTAAATCCAAGTTAAACCAGAACATCTGGGGGGGGGGGTAGGAAAAAACAAGAGGAAACAGGCTACCTTGCATAATGACTTAGCCACTCCCAGTCTCTATTTAAGCCTAAATTAATAGTATCCAATTTGCAAATGAATTCCAATTCAGCAGTTTCTCGCTGGAGTCTGGATTTGAAGTTTTTTTGTTTTAAGATAGCGACCTTCATGTCTGTGATTGCGTGACCAGAGAGATTGAAGTGTTCTCCGACTGGTTTATGAATGTTATAATTCTTGACATCTGATTTGTGTCCATTTATTCTTTTACGTAGAGACTGTCCAGTTTGACCAATGTACATGGCAGAGGGGCATTGCTGGCACATGATGGCATATATCACATTGGTGGATGTGCAGGTGAACGAGCCTCTGATAGTGTGGCTGATGTTATTAGGCCCTGTGATGGTGTCCCCTGAATAGATATGTGGGCACAATTGGCAACGGGCTTTGTTGCAAGGATAAGTTCCTGGGTTAGTGGTTCTGTTGTGTGGTATGTGGTTGTTGGTGAGTATTTGCTTCAGGTTGCGGGGCTGTCTGTAGGCATGATGTTGTCATCATGAATAGGTCGGAATATGAACAAGAGGCTGCTCGGCAGCTCTCCAACACGAGTTTCTACAAGCCATTACCCTATGATCCCACTGAGAGTTACCAAAAGCAACTTCAGCATTTGCTCAAGAAACTTCCTGAAAAAGCACAAGATCAAATCCGCACAGACACACCCCTGGAACCCCGACCTGGGATATTCTATCTACTACCCAAGATCCATAAACCTGGAAATCCTGGGCGCCCCATCATCTCAGGCATTGGCACCCTGACAGCAGGATTGTCTGGCTATGTAGACTCCCTCCTCAGGCCCTACGCTACCAGCACTCCCAGCTACCTTCGAGACACCACTGACTTCCTGAGGAAACTTCAATCCATCGGTGATCTTCCTGATAACACCATCCTGGCTACTATGGATGTAGAAGCCCTCTACACCAACATTCCACACAAAGATGGACTACAAGCCGTCAAGAACACTATCCCCGATAATGTCACGGCTAACCTGGTGGCTGAACTTTGTGACTTTGTCCTTACCCATAACTATTTCACATTTGGGGACAATGTATACCTTCAGATCAGCGGCACTGCTATGGGTACCCGCATGGCCCCACAGTATGCCAACATTTTTATGGCTGATTTAGAACAACGCTTCCTCAGCTCTCGTCCCCTAAAGCCCCTACTCTACTTGCGCTATATTGATGACATCTTCATCATCTGGACCCATGGAAAAGAAGCCCTTGAGGAATTCCACCATGATTTCAACAATTTCCATCCCACCACCAACCTCAGCCTGGTCCAGTCCACACAAGAGATCCACTTCCTGGACACTACAGTGCTAATAAACAATGGCCACATAAACACCACCCTATACCGGAAACCTACTGACTGCTATTCCTACCTGCATGCCTCCAGCTTTCACCCTGACCACACCACACGATCCATCGTCTACAGCCAAGCTCTGCGATACAACCGCATTTGCTCCAACCCCTCAGACAGAGACAAACACCTACAAGATCTCTGTCAAGCTTTCTTACAACTACAATACCCACCTGCAGAAGTAAAGAAACAGATTGATAGAGCCAGAAGAGTTCCCAGAAGTTACCTACTACAGGACAGGCCTAACAAAGAAAATAACAGAACGCCACTAGCCGTCACCTTCAGCCCCCAACTAAAACCCCTCCAACGCATTATTAAGGATCTACAACCTATCCTAAAGGATGACCCAACACTCTCACAAGTCTTGGGAGACAGGCCAATCCTTGCCTACAGACAGCCCCGCAACCTGAAGCAAATACTCACCAACAACCACATACCACACAACAGAACCACTAACCCAGGAACTTATCCTTGCAACAAAGCCCGTTGCCAATTGTGCCCACATATCTATTCAGGGGACACCATCACAGGGCCTAATAACATCAGCCACACTATCAGAGGCTCGTTCACCTGCACATCCACCAATGTGATATATGCCATCATGTGCCAGCAATGCCCCTCTGCCATGTACATTGGTCAAACTGGACAGTCTCTACGTAAAAGAATAAATGGACACAAATCAGATGTCAAGAATTATAACATTCATAAACCAGTCGGAGAACACTTCAATCTCTCTGGTCACGCAATCACAGACATGAAGGTCGCTATCTTAAAACAAAAAAACTTCAAATCCAGACTCCAGCGAGAAACTGCTGAATTGGAATTCATTTGCAAATTGGATACTATTAATTTAGGCTTAAATAGAGACTGGGAGTGGCTAAGTCATTATGCAAGGTAGCCTGTTTCCTCTTGTTTTTTCCTACCCCCCCCCCCCCCAGATGTTCTGGTTTAACTTGGATTTAAACCTGGAGAATGGTCAGTTTAGATGAGCTATTACCAGCAGGAGAGTGAGTTTGTGTGTGTATGGGGGTGGGGGGGATGTGAGAAAACCTTGATCTATGCAGGAAATAGCCCGACTTGATTATGTAAAGAGTTGTCACTTTGGATGGGCTAGCACCAGCAGGAGAGTGAATTTGTGTGGGGGGGTGGAGGGTGAGAAAACCTGGATTTGTGCTGGAAATGGCCCACCTGTTGATCACTTTAGATAAGCTATTACCAGCAGGACAGTGGGGTGGGAGGAGGTATTGTTTCATGATTTCTGTGTGTATATAAAGTCTGCTGCAGTTTCCACGGTAAACATCTGATGAAGTGAGCTGTAGCTCATGAAAGCTCATGCTCAAATAAATTGGTTAGTCTCTAAGGTGCCACAAGTACTCCTTTTCTTTTTGCGAATACAGACTAACACGGCTGTTCCTCTGAAAACTGTAAGGAGAGTGATCACTTAAGATGAGCTATTACCAGCAGGAGAGCGGGGCTGTGGGGAGGGGGGGGAAGAAACACCTTTTGTAGTGATAATCAAGGTGGGCCATTTCCAGCAGTTAACAGGAATGTTGTCCGAGGAGCAGTGGGGGTGAGGGGGGGGGAAATAAACTTGGGGAAATAGTTTTACTTTGTGTAATGACTCATTCACTCCCAGTCTGAGAAGGTCTCAAATGGAGTGAAAGCTGTTAAGCAAGTTAAACAGTCCTAAAACCAAGTGGCTGTTTGGCCAGCTTGTTGGGGAGACAAGGTTGCTGAGAAAGGGATGTCTCCATGCTAGTTCTGTAAGTGAACAGTAGTGGCCCAGGTCAAGATGGGGGCTGTTAACCAAGAGAGCCCGAATTGCAGGCCTCCAGACTGGAGCGCTGGGAAAAGACCCGATCCCAGTTTGACCCTGGGGGTTTTAGGGTGGCAAAAGGGCACGGGCCGCATAAACCTTCCCAAATGCGGCCTGCGAGTGCTATCGACCACCCCCAACCTAAGGGAGGGTGTGAAACTGGAAGGGCCTGGTGTAACTCCCACCAAGGAACGGGAGAGATGCTGGGGCATCCATGGGAACATTGGTGGCTTCGAACTTCCCCAGGTCACCAGCTAAAGTGACCCCGCTCAGTTCGATCTCGAAGGGGGGAGAGATGTGACGAAGTGAGACTGTTCTTAATGTTTCCTCTGAATAGTGTGGGGGTGCCTCAGTTTCCCCTAGGCAGTTCTTAAGTATCTAGGTGGTGGGATATGGGTGTATGATTGTTGCAGAGCCCTAGAGGGCAGGTGTGTGCAGGAGTCTGGACACAGAGAATGGCCGACACCCTGTTTCCTTACAACTGATGGCTTGGGCCCTTCCCCCCTGCAAGGTGAGAGCTAAAGGGTTGGAGAACAAAGGAATCCGGTGACCTCTTGGCCCAGGAAAGGGACAAAGCCCAGAGGAGGAGGGGCTGGAGGGAGTTTCAGTTTGGGGCTGGCTGGAGACATGGAGTGAAGAGCAGACGTGGTTGTCTGGCTCGCTGCCCCCCAAAATGGACCCGGCTGAGGGGTCCTGTTCTCTGCACCTACAAGCTCTGGTTTAGACCCTGTTCCTGTTGTCTAATAAATCTCTGTTTTACTGGCTGGCTGAGAGTCACGTCTGACTGCGGAGTTGGGGGGTAGGACCCTCTGGCTTCCCCAGGACCCCACCTGGGCGGACTCGCTGTGGGAAGCGCACGGAGGGGCAGAGGATGCTGAATGCTCCGAGGTCAGACCCAGGAAGGTGGAGCCGGGTGAGCTGTGTGTCCTGCAGACAGGCTGCTCCCCGAGAGGAGACTTCCCCAGAGTCCTGGCTGGCTTCGTAGGGAGCAGCTCCAGAACATCGCCTGGGGACTCGGTGACACCAAGAACACAGGATTTCCGCTCCAGTCACTGGGCAAATGGCCTGTGCAGTGAGGGGAAGCTTCAGCCAGCGTGGTGCCACCCCGAGGAAGCAGGAACGTTCTGGGTTCCCTGCCCGGCTCTGCCAGCCCCTCCTGCCCTGGCTGACCTGCTGTGTTGACATTGGGTCTGCATTAATCCATGCTTGGCTGCTCCGGGGTGCGGAGAGTCCAGCCTCAGGGAGGGGCCGCTCCCAGCGCGCTCTGCTCCCTGGGCATTGAGATTGGTGTAGAATTATGCCCCTGATTTCATCAGTGCCCGCCAGGGAGCCATGCGCCTGCACAGCGTGGGCTGCTCTGCACTGCGGGGCCCAGCTCGCTGGCCCCTCGCTCCCCCAGTGCCGGGGGGTGGGCGAGGCTGCCAGGCGTGGGTGGCTGCCTGAGATGCTGAGCAGGGAGAGCCGGCACCGCTGTAGGTGTCAGACCCTGCTGGATGGGGCGGGGAGGAATTCGGGGGCAGGGGCAGCAGGCGGGAGTGGGGTCCCGTGACATGGAGGCTGCTGCCACGGAGGGGCCCGCGTGTCAGCCCAGCAACCCCTGCCACCTGTGCACAGGGCGGCGAGTTTGAGTCCCGGCGCCCTGGAGCTGGAACCAGGGCTTGGGGCAGCAGGGGGAAGCAAGTTAGCTCTGTGCTGCCATCTAGTGGCATTCACTGGTGCATCAAAACCCTCAGCTCTTTCCATGGGCCACCCGTTGTTTATGGTTCGCTTTCGGTCAGGGCCTCCTAGGGCCCCAGTGTCACGGAGTCCCCGGGCGATGCTCTGGAACTGCTCCCCATGAAGCCAGTCAGGACTCTGGGGCAGTCGCCTTTCTGTGAGCAGCCTGTCTTCAGGACACACAGCTCACCCAGCTTCCACCTTCCTGGGTCTGACCTCGGAGCATTCAGCATCCTCTGCCCCTCCGTGTGCTTCCCCCCAGCGAGTCCGCTCAGGCGGGGCTCCTGGGGAAGCCAGAGGGTCCTGCACCCCAACTTCGCAGTCAGACGTGACTCTCAGCCAGCCAGTAAAACAGAAGGTTTATTAGACGACAGGAACATGGTCTAAAACAGAGCTTGCAGGTGCAGAGAACGGGACCCCTCAGCTGGGTCCATTTTGGGGGGCAGTGAGCCAGACAACCACGTCTGCACTTCACTCCATGTCCCAGCCAGCCCCAAACTGAAAACCCCCTCCAGCCCCTCCTCCTCTGGGCTTTGTTCCTTTCCCGGGCCAGGTGGTCACCTGATTCCTTTGTTCTCCAACCCTTCAGCTCTCACCTTGCAGGGGGGAAGGGCCCAGGCCATCAGTTGCCAGGAAACAGGGTGTCGGCCATTCTCTGTGTCCAGACTCCTGCACACACCTGCCCTCTAGGGCTCTGCAATGATCATACACACTTACCCCACCCCCTAGATACTTAAGAACTGCCTAGGGGAAACTGAGGCACCCCCACACTATTCAGAGGAAACATTAAGAACAGTCCCACTTCGTCACATCTCTCCCCCCTTCGAGATCGAACTGAGCGGGGTCACTTTAGCCGGTGACCTGGGGAAGTTCGAAGCCACCAACGTTCCCATGGATGCCCCAGCATCTCTCCCATTCCTTGGTAGGAGTTACACCAGGCCCTTCCATTTTCATACCCTCCCTTAGGTCAGGGGTGGTCGATAGCACTCGCAGGCCGCATGTGGGAAGGTTTATGCAGCCCATGCCCTTTGGCCACCCCAAGAATGTCTCCCCATTGACCATCACCTTCTGCTCCCACTGGAGGTCCGAGGGGCCTGGCCCCAGGAAACTCCACACAGACATATAGGTTGGGGTCAGGAGTGGGAGCCTGTCCACATCCCCAACCATCTGGCTGACGGAGTCTATGGCCTTGGGACCCAGCAAGGGAGCTAAACACCGGGGCTTTTCCGCAGGGTCCCCCTGGTTCAAATCGTCAGCCTGCTCAAAGGCAGTGAGGTGGGCATCCACACACCCCCCCTCCTTAACCAGGGGCAGCAATTTAGTCTCGAGGTTCCCTGCGGAACTGGCCCCCCGGGATCTATCCCCACTCACCCCGGGGAGGTCCCCTGGGCCTCTCCGCTCCCCCAACGCCAGTTCATGCTGCTGCTGCTTCTGCAGCTCTTTCTCGGGCTCTCGCTGTCTCCCACAGTCCTCTTGCTCTCTCAGACTCAGCTCCAATCCCGTCCGTCTCGATCCCCCGATGGGGAACCCGATCGTGAAGACCCCCGTCTGGTCGGGGACAGGAGTCTTGGCGATGCCTGGCTCCCGCTCCAGCTGCTCCCAGATCCTGCTATAGCCCCAGTTGGGGTCAGGAATCTGTTCCTTAGAGCGGTCATCCTCCTCCAGCTGCACGATTAACTCTGCTTTGGTGAACTTGCCAACGCTCAACCCTCTCTTTTTGCACAGGGTTACACTGTCCTTCTTAAGGAGACGGGGACAGGCCATCACTCCGCTCTCCCAAGTTGTTGTGGACTCACAGGCCCGTGTGTTCTCAGCTCCCCACGGTTTCCAGGGAGAACCCCTAGTGTGCCAGCCCTTCTCGAGGTCACCACCTCTTTGCCAGGGTCGAGCTGCAGACTCCTCCGCCCCTTGGACTGCTTGCTGCAATCCCCAGGGGAACCCTGCTACTGCACAGTCCTTCTCGCTGGTCACACACTCCCAGGGGTTAACCGCCCCCCGAAACCGCTCCTCTCTGAGCCTTCAGCAGGCCTAGTCCTCGGCAATCCCCCTTCGTGTTACTGCTCCCCAGTCACTTACTGCAGGAAGCGCCATCCACGGGGTGCAGTACATCCCACCGCTGCCACCAGTTGTCACGGAGTCCCCGGGCGATGCTCTGGAACTGCTCCCCATGAAGCCAGTCAGGACTCTGGGGCAGTCGCCTTTCTGTGAGCAGCCTGTCTTCAGGACACACAGCTCACCCAGCTTCCACCTTCCTGGGTCTGACCTCGGAGCATTCAGCATCCTCTGCCCCTCCGTGTGCTTCCCCCCAGCGAGTCCGCTCAGGCGGGGCTCCTGGGGAAGCCAGAGGGTCCTGCACCCCAACTTCGCAGTCAGACGTGACTCTCAGCCAGCCAGTAAAACAGAAGGTTTATTAGACGACAGGAACATGGTCTAAAACAGAGCTTGCAGGTGCAGAGAACGGGACCCCTCAGCTGGGTCCATTTTGGGGGGCAGTGAGCCAGACAACCACGTCTGCACTTCACTCCATGTCCCAGCCAGCCCCAAACTGAAAACCCCCTCCAGCCCCTCCTCCTCTGGGCTTTGTTCCTTTCCCGGGCCAGGTGGTCACCTGATTCCTTTGTTCTCCAACCCTTCAGCTCTCACCTTGCAGGGGGGAAGGGCCCAGGCCATCAGTTGCCAGGAAACAGGGTGTCGGCCATTCTCTGTGTCCAGACTCCTGCACACACCTGCCCTCTAGGGCTCTGCAATGATCATACACACTTACCCCACCCCCTAGATACTTAAGAACTGCCTAGGGGAAACTGAGGCACCCCCACACTATTCAGAGGAAACATTAAGAACAGTCCCACTTCGTCACACCCAGTCACGGGCCCGGGTCCCTGGCGCTAGGCGCTGGGCAGACCCAGACACACAGCCGGTCCCTGGCTGCAGAGCTGGCAGTCGGAGTAGCTTTAGCGAATACAAACGCTTTGTGGCTGTTCTGCCTGGGGACCGTGGCAGGGGCCTACTGGGGACGAGGACGTGGAGGTAGAAATGACCACGTCCAAGGCAGATGTCAAACTCAAACAACTTCATGGGAGTGAATCGGGGGGCTCAGAAAATCTCCATCCAAGAATATTAACGGAATTGCAAGGCCAATAGCCAGGATTTCTAATGAATCGCTAAACTCGGGCTTGTGCCCTATGGCTGAGGAATTGATTTAAGTTAAGGGCCGATGGCGGCACACAAACAAATGGATATAAACTGGCCGGGAGACCAGACAAACGTTTCTGTCACGTTGGAGGAGTGAAGCTCTGGAGCCGTGGGAGCAAAAAACTGAACTGGCTTCGAGACTTAGCTTGATGAGTTTATGGAGAGGATTGTCTGATGAGCGAGGCAACCATCCTCCAGGATCTTAGCTGCCTCCCCAGGGCCTTGCCTGAGATGAGGGGGGGACGTGTCTGAGGCACAAGGGGTGGAGCAGGGGGTTACCAGACACGCTGGAGACCCCCTGGAGTCGGTCAGTGTCCTGGGGCCTGTATTGCTCTCATCGGTGTGAATCTCACCAGCCAAACCCCAGAGACTTTGCTTCCTGTGGCCTGGGCAAAGATCCCCACCTCCCCCTGCCTGGGGGGAGGGGCCCTGATGGGATCCCAGGGAGGAAGTGAGGGTGGAGGAGCTCAACAGAGTTGGGCTGTCTCCTGCCGGGTGCATGTACAAAGCAGCGTGCAAGGGTGAGTCCCATGAGAGCACCAAGGTCCAGCTCCGAGCACCGTTAGTGCAGGCAGCAGGGTTTGCAAACTCCTCAGGGCAGAGGCCGCCCTCAGGTCTTGCTCCCGCAGCAGCAGGCAAGCGCATGGCACGAGAGCAGGCGTTGGGATGCTGATAGTGTCCCGGCGTCCCCGGGCGATGCTCTGGAGCTGCTCCCCGCGAAGCCAGGCAGGACGCTGGGGAAGTCTCCTCTCTGGGAGCAGCCTGTCTGCAGGACACACAGCTCACCCAGCTTCCACCTTCCTGGGTCTGACCTCGGAGAATTCAGCCTCCTCTGCCCCGCCGTGTGCTTCCCACAGCGAGTCCGCCCAGGCAGGGTCCTGGGGAAGCCAGAGGGTCCTGCTCCCCAACTCCGCAGTCAGACGGGACTCTCAGCCAGCCAGTAAAACAGAGGTTTATTAGATGACAGGAACATGGTCTAAAACAGAGCTTGTAGGTACAGAGAACGGGATCCCTCAGCCGGGTCCATTTTGGGGGGGCAGTGAGCCAGAGCCCCATCTGGCCCTCCCTCCATTTCCCCAGCCAGCTCTCAACTCCAACTCTCTCCAGCGGTCTCTGGCAGCCTGCCCCCGGCTCCTCCTCCAGCCTTTGTCTCCCCGCCACCCCCCCGCAGCTCACCCTCTGGCAGGGGGTGCTAGAGACCCACGTGGGACGCTGAGTCCTGCAGGGCCGCCCCCTCAGTACAGCAGCAGGCTGAGCTCTCCCCGGGTGGCAGGCGCCCCCTCGAGCACTTGGATCCGGGCAGAGCACTTGGATCCAGATCCAGACTGCATCCCCTGCCACTGCATCTGCCAGGCGTGGCCCGAGTGCCAGTAAATCATGCCAACCAGGTCTCCTCTACCAGCTGTTCAAAGAACCGTAGGAGGCTGGTGCAGCCCAGCTGCCCAGGGCCGGTGAGAGCCTGCCGTGCCGCCGTCCCCGAGGGGCGGTGTCCGGACTTGGCTCAGCAAGGCAGCTCCTCTGCAAGCCAAAGCGCAGGGTGACGCAGCCCTCGCCCCCGGGGACGGCGTGAGCTGGATGTTACTGTGACTCATGTTAGACATGGTGATTGCATGCTTCTGATCGGCGGGGAGCTCAGTCCCCATGGCCCAGTCTGGCCCAGTCTCCCAGGGAGCCACATGGTGCCAGGTGTGAGGGCAGGTTCCAGTTCCCATTACACACTGGAGGACCCTCCTGTGATGGGTCTGCAGGGCAGGGGAGGGGGGGGTGTGACAGCCAGCTGGGCCTTCTCCGCTTTCAGGGAGCTGGCAAGGGGTTAACAATGTGTCATCTGAGCTGCAGTGAGACCTTCAGTGGAGACAGACAGGGCTTCCGACCATGCTTCCTGAAACTGGGGCCCCACGGCTGGATTGTGCTGGGGCCTGGGAAGGGCCATGAGGTGGGAACCCCCGTCCAGTTCCAAGGCTGAATGCCTGCAATGCTTCCCCCCGTCCCTTTCCCTGCAGGGCAGCCCGGAGGGGGTGTGTGTCTGTGTCCGTGTCCGTGTCCGTGTCCCCGGGCGCTGGGAGCAGCGGAGGCCCCGGTGTCTGTGCCAGGCAGCGGCTGTGCCGGCTCGGGGGCTTGGAGATCGCTCAGACCAGCTCCTGGCTGTGCCACGGCGACTCTTCCCGCAGCTCCCTGCGTGGGAGCGACACTGACCCACTGCTGCCGGCTCCCTCCCCACTGACTCTCCACCCCGGAAACCCTGTCGCCTGGCCCCACTGCTCGGGGCTCTTCTCGCTGCCCTGGGGCCTGGAAGCCTCCAGTCCCTTTCCCGGGGTGGCACTGATGGCGGAGGCTGGAGCGGGGGGACTCAGAGCTCCTGAAAGGGGCCTGGGACAGCAGCCTGGCCTGGAGGCTGTTGTGGGCCGGCTGCTCTGCTGGGAGAAAGGCTGGTGCCATGGGGGGAGGTTCGGAGCAGGGCTGGGTCTGTCCTGGGCTGTGGGGATCCCAGGAGCGACCCTGCCACTCTGCTTAGTGGGGCTGCAGCTGGCGGGGCTGCTTGGAGATGTCCCTTTTCTGGCGGGGCTGTGGGGGATGTTTAAGCCGTATGTGAAGCTTGCACAACCAGCAGCGAAGCGCTCCCAGCTGGGCTGTCCATTGCCCGTGCTCCAGGGAGGGGCTCTGCCCCACTGCTCTCCTTCCCAGGCCTCTCTGGGGAACGGGAGGAGCCAAAGGGGAACCCGTCTGGGTCCCACGTGTGCTGGGTTTGTCACGCTCTGGGTTGGGAGAATGAGGGCGAGCAGGACAGGACACAGCAAGATAGCTCTCGGCTGAGCCCCCCCGGGCCGAGGAGGGTGCAAGCTGGTGCCAGGGGCGTTTCTCCCGCACGGGTGCTGCGCTGCATGGAAGCCAGAGGGCCAGCTCCCCAGAGGGCATAAGCTGGCGTAGCTGCACTGAAGTCTTTGGAGTCAGCGGAACTACGCTGATTTACACCAGCTGAGGATCCAGCCCCTGTGGTTTACGTCCTGAGCAGGGAACGTCTCGCCGGTCCTGCCCCAGATTCCAGCGCAGTTTAACGTCTCTGCGCAATTGAGGCAGCCAGTGCTGTTGCTGGCAGGGAAAGGGCTGAGTGCTGCGTGGGGGAGCAGCCAGGCTGGGGGGTGCTGCGCTGCTTCTCCCTTCCACGTAGAGCCCCAGCAAGCCCTGGCTCGTCCATGCAGCGGGCGAGGGAGCGAGTGTCCCTGTGCCAGACTGGCCTGGCCCAGCCCGAGCAACGAGGGGGGTTTGCTTCGTATTTCAGTCAGTATCTGCTGAGCCAGACAGTTGTTTAATTTCCCAGGCAGGGACGGGAGGGGAATGGAAAGTTTCCCTGGGAGCGAGAGCGCTGTGTTTGCAATGCGCTTCCTGCTTTGTACCAAACGGACAGTTTGTCTTCTCTGAATGGGACCCGGGGAGACGGACCTGTGAGACCCTCGGGAAACGGAGCCTCGTAGCAACGCCCCACCGGCCCCCCGGTCACGCTCGTTCACCTTCAGCCAGAGCACAGCGTGGAGCCGGAGCGAGAGGGGGCAGGCAGCCTCCATGGAGCTTCTGCGCACAATCAAACTGATGGCCTGAAAGTGACTGCAGAGGACCCCGCGCCCCCTCTCTGCCAGCCTGGACCCCGCTGCGTGAACGGGACTGAAGTGGCACCTGTGGCTCTGGCTCCGCCATCCCCTGCAGGTCCCTGCTGTGGGCAGGGGAGTCCTCAAAGTGATTTTCCTGGGGGAGATTTGTGAACAGGGGGGTGAAGGCCCAGCTGAGCCTCTTGTGCACGTGGGCTCCCCCCCACTAATTTGTGGCTCCAAAATGCTGAACCCGAAGCATGGCTCCCCGGGGGCCTCCCCTTGCAGCTCCCCCTGCAACTCGCCCATCCTCTTCAGGAAGCTCATGATGAATCAGAGCATCCGCATGCAGCGGCGTTTTACCGTGGCTCACCCCCTCTGGTAAGGGCTGGGGCTGCCCGCCACTGGGCAGGGCAGGGCAGAGCCAGGCTGGGCAGGTAGGGTGGCTGCCCACCGCCAGACAGGGCAGGGAAGGGCAGGGCAGGATGGAGCCGGGCTGGGCAGGGCAGGGCTGGGCAGGGCAGGACAGAGCCGGGCACGGCAGAGGCTACCGCTGGCAGGCCGGTTCCAGGGTTGGCAGCTCACAGGGTGCTGAGACCTGAACTCACTGGGAGACTTTGAGAGGTGCCTGAAGATGAGCTGGGCAGTTAGGCCTGTCTG
Organism: Caretta caretta; assembly: GCF_965140235.1. NCBI lineage: Eukaryota > Metazoa > Chordata > Testudines > Cheloniidae > Caretta > Caretta caretta. The sequence continues at coordinate 19,003,853 of NC_134230.1, forward strand.
TATGGCCTGGGGCACTTCCCTTCCCCACCTGGCTGGCCCCAGCCCAGCTCTGCATGTTATGTGGGTGACACAAGGTACCAGTCATGGGTGGGCGCTGACAAGCGCAGGGTGATGCCAGGAGGTGCCCAGAGCTGGCTCCCCAGCCAAGCACTGTCTTTGGCGGGTGCTTGGTAGGTGCCTTCCAGCCAGGCGTGGTGTGGGGGTGCTCCCCACTGCTGGTCCGTCTCCCTGGCCCACCATGGGAGGCTCATGCAGAGCTGGCCCACGGGGTGTCACTAGTGCCAGGAGCCATCAACCCTGCTTGGACCCTGCAGCCCTGAGCAAAAGCAGCTCTGAGGCCAGCAACCCCAGCACCTCTTGCCTGGCGAAGGCCCTGGGGTGCTGCAGGGTTTCCCCTGCCCAGCCCCCAGCATGCAGCAGGCCAGGTGCATAGGGGATGTGGGGCTGGGCTGTGGAGCTGAGTGGGGAAAGCAGTCTCAGGCCAGGTCGGACAGCTCCAGCTCTGCGGTATCGAGCCCTCCATCCGCTTCTGCAAATCGGTGAAGGTCCCAGTCCAGACTCCCGCTGGCTGAAGGGCCTTTGTTTGCCTGGCCTGGCCAATTACTTCCTACCTCTTCCATACTCCACCTGGCAGAGGCCTGGGGCCAGGGCAGCCCCGCTCTGGCCAGCGGGCTGCCGGGCTATGAGGACGGAGGGTGCTGGGGATCCGGGAGGAGCCAGGCTGTCTGGGAGCTGGGCTGCAGCTGCACAACAGATGTGGGAATGTAAATAGAAAGGGCGTTTGTTATGACAGAGAGAGGAAAACAAGCAGCAGACTCATCCTGTGCCCCCCTTACCCCCCCGCCCCCCCAGCTGGGCAGGCCAGGTGGGCCACAGGGGTCGTGCTGCTGGGTCCGGCGTGCCAGCTCGGCTGTCCTGCCAGCAGGAGCCAACCAGCACCTCTCCTCATGCACCTGTGGGGAGCCCTGGGACTCCACCCATTTCCCCATCAACTCCCCTGCCCCAGCACGCCCAGCCCCACCCCTGCTAACACACGCAGGAGCCAGCAGCCCTGGATGCAGCACGGCTGGGGGTTCATTGATGCCCCAGCTCTGCGTCCCCTCGGCTCCCACCTGCACCTGCCAAGAGCCCCAGGCCGGAGCAGAGCTGTCCCGCTCGGGCTGGAGGGAGCGAGCTGCAAATGCCCCAGCTTTGCACACTGGCCTCGGCACTGGGACGCCCTGCCCAGGGGCCTGGTGCTGCTGAGCGCGTGAGCAGGCTGCCCCCCAGCCGGGTCCTCCGCATGCTGCCTGTAGTCAGCACAGGGGACCTCTGGGCCTTTGACCCCGGCCACTCCCCTGCTTGGGCTGCCCACTGGCATGTCCCACACAGAGGAGTCTGGGGAGGCAAGTGGAAGCTCTCGGGGAGGGGCATTAGTGCATGATGGATGCCAGGCAGCAGCAGGCATTGTTCTCCCAAGGCCACTGCACCCGCCCGGCGGGGGCCCAGCTCTGGGGGGAGGGGCCGGCTGCATCTGCCCACTTGGGGCAGGGGTCGGCCGGGTGACTGGACATGAAACAACAAGCAGTGTGGCGGGCTGCACCCCTGGGCCACTGCTCCGCAGATGGTGCCTGGCGCCGGCCCGCAGTCCCGGTGACCTTTCCAGACAGGCTGCGTAAGGCGGCCTGTGATGCTGGCAGCTCCACTCCATTCCTGGGATTTCTCTCCCCCCAGTCCCTGAGCTGGGGGGCAGGGTGCACGGCAGTGCCTACTGCAGGAATGACAGCCCCAGAGCTGGCCCGGCAGGTCTCCGTGCACAGGGTCGCGGGGCTGCCCTGCCTCCGGTGCAGGACGTGAGCAGCTGAGCCCTTTGCAATGGCAACAAGAGCTATTTATAGAGGAAACAAACCTCCCAGGCTGGCCTGCCCCAGGCCCAGACTGGCCGGTGAGCATCAAAGGAGACAGCGTGGGACGGAAAGTACGTTTGAATTCAGTTACCAGTCTCCTGGGAAGGGCGCGGTGCCAAGACCTGAGTGTGCTGGGCCCCGGCGGGCCCCTGGCACCTCCGCGGCACGGCCCTCGGGCACACCGGGCTCCCGGGGCCATGCCAGTGTCTCCATGGACCTGTCTGTGCTGACACCTAGTGGCTCCGGGCTGCACCACACTCTTTGGGGCTGCACCGGTTTCCTGCTAACCTTACTGACTCCCCAGTGGCACCTGGCCCTGCCTCCTGCTCAGCATGGTCTCCCTGCCAGGCAGCTGGGAAATGGCTGGCAGAGGCCTGAGTGCCACCGGACCAGCCCTGGCTAAACAGATGGCGGGCAACCCAGCCCACGCCACACGAGCCCCTTCCTCCCTCTGCTCTGCCAGTGGCTGCTCTCCGCCCACAGCAGGGTGTGATGAAGCGGGACTGTTCTTAATGTTTCCTCTGAATATTGTGGGGGTGCCTCAGTTTCCCCTATGCAGTTCTTAAGTATCTAGGTGGTGGGGTAAGGGTGTATGATCATTGCAGAGCCCTAGAGGGCAGGTATGTGCAGGGGTCTGGACACAGAGAATGGCCGACACCCTGTTTCCTGGCCACTGATGGCCTGGCCCTTCCCCCCTACAAGGTGAGAGCTAAAGGGTTGGAGAACAAAGGAATCCGGTGACCTCCTGGCCTGGGAAAGGGACAAAGCCCAGAGGAGGAGGGGCTGGAGAGGGTTTCAGTTTGGGGCTGGCTGGGGATGAGGAGTGAAGTGCAGACGTGGTTGTCTGGCTCACTGCCCCCCAAAATGGACCCAGCTGAGGGGTCCTGTTCTCTGCACCTACAAGCTCTGTGTTAGACCATGTTCCTGTCGTCTAATAAACCTGTTTTCCTGGCTGGCTGAGAGTCCCGTATGACTGCGGACTTGGGGGGCAGGACCCTCTGGCTTCCCCAGGAGCCCGCCTGGGCCGACTGGCTGTGGGAAGCGCACGGAGGGGCAGAGGAGGCTGAATGCTCCAAGGTCAGACCCAGGAAGGTGGAAGCCGGGTGAGCTGTGTGTCCTGCAGACAGGCTGCTCCCAGAGAGGAGACTTCCCCAGAGTCCTGCCTGGCTTCGTAGGAAGCAGTTCCAGAGCATCGCCCGGGGACGCCGGGACAGTAGCGCGTCCGGGCCCTGGGGAGGCAAACAGCTCGTGCGATTCACAGCACATTGGAGCCCAAAGCAACACAGAAGATTGACCCAACAGGCCAGGCTTCACAGGGAGAGATCAGTGAGTGTGGGCAGCTGGGGCTGTGCCCAGAGCCCTGGCAAAGGAGGTCACTGCATGCCCACGGCTACTGTGCCTGCAAGCTCCCAGCTGGCGAAGCTATTCTCCAGCCAGAAGCAAATGCTGCTACATGCCCTGCAGCAGTGCCCCAGGCTTGGCAGAGTGGTCCCAGAGCCTTCTAGAGCCAGGCTTGCAGCAGCCACCAGTGAAAGGAGGGGAAGGGCCCAGGCCATCAGTGGCCAGGAGTCAGAGTGTCGGCCATTTATGTACCCTGGCCCTTTGCTCTGCAACAATTACACCCCCTTATCCCACCATGCATTAAGAAATGCCTAGGGGAAACTGAGTCACACCTACAGTATTCAGAGGAAACATTAAGAACAGTCCCACTTCGTCACAGCTTCCCCTTCCAGTCTGTTTCACAAGGGGTTCTGTGCCCCAGGTCTGCGTCCATGAGCCGGAATTAGGGGTGGGCACTGGGGGGCATTGGAGGAGCATGTTCCTTGGGCTCTTCTGGCCTGGCCACAGCACATTCCTCTTGCCCATCCACAGCATTTGCAGAGCTTTTTTCCCCTCAGTCTCTCTCCTCACCATCCAACCAACCGCTCGGGAGCTTGGTTGTATCGAGGACCGGCCCTGGAGGGGTTGTGAAGCCTGAGTCCCCCAGGAACCTGGGGATCCTGCTGGAGAGGACGGAGGGTCCATGGGCATCGCCCCGACGCTGGGCCAGGGTGCTGAGGAGAGAATAGGGGAGGGGGCTGGGAAAGGGTGAGCTACAGCCTCTCTCCACAGGGGCAGGCCAGGGGCTGCCCAGTGCAGCCTGGCTCGGGTTTCCGTGCCCGCGGCTGTGAGGCAGCCTGGCAGACGCGGCCAGAGCTGCCCCTGCCGGATGGAGTGCAGTGGTGCCTGCCCTTGAGAGCCAGAATTTCCTATTTAGGAGCGAATGCAGCAGATTCTCTTGGCCCGGGACCAGGCTGCAAATGATGAGGTGCTTCTTGATCTGCCATTGTGGCGAGCGGCCGTGTTGGGAGGACGCGCAAAATAATGTTATGGAGCCATTTTATCCAGGGGCCTGGAACAAACCCGGGGCCACCCGCTGGCTGCTGCTGGGGCAAGGCAAGCCCCTGCTCCCAGGGCTTCACAGGCACGTCGGAAAGGGCCCCCAGGACCCTCTCTCTTCCCTGCGTCGGGTTCGCTGTCCTGGGTCCCTCTGAGGGCGGATGGCTCATCTTTCTGGGCTTGGGGCCACCTGGCTCAGGGGTGGCTGAAGTTACTGGAGCTGCTGACACCTGCAGGGCCCAGCTTGGACGGTATCAGAGAGATTCTGGTCTGGGGGCTGGGGATAGACCACAGATCTGTAGCTCACCGGGACGGTTTGTACTGGAGAACAGGAGGCACAATGAGGCTCCGTATCTCTGGTACCATGGGAGAAATGAACCAGCAACGTGAAAACAAGCAATTGAAGACAACGAACATCGTGTTTCCCCACCGGTCGCACGGCTCCTGGAATCCCGGGCTGCTGCTGGTGGCTCGCACCTCGCGGGGGCTCATCACAGCCCTGTGGGTCAGGTGTCTCCCTGCCGCCAGACTCATTCTGCCGAGTGAAAGTGAGTCTCCGAACTTGGAGTGGAGCAGTCAATGGGGCCGCAGCGGGCATGGCAGAGGGGGTTTTGTTCCCGAGTCAGAGGGCCGGGAGAGATGCCAGGAGGTGAGGGTGGGAGCGTGGAGATGTGCGCTGCAGCTTGGTCCTGAGCTAGGCAGTCTCTGGCTCCCGGGAGCATGCTGCCAGACAGCCCTTCCCCTGTCCAGAGGCACTCCTGCATGGGGTACGTACGGAAGGGAAAGGGGGGTTAAGGTACCGTTCCCATGGGGTGGGGGAGAATGGAGGGTGATGTTTGGGGACCCTGTCCTCCTGGCCCATCTGCGTGTGGGAGGCCTGGGCACCTGGGACAGAGCCAAATCAGCTACTATGGAGCCACGGCTGCAGCATCTCCAGGGCTCTCTGCGACACACTCTGGCTGCATTCTGACACCTGAGGGAGTCGTGGAAATCGGTCTCCTACTAACGCCCCCAGCACCTCTCTCCCATGGCGTCACCGCACGCTGCAAAGGCAGGCAAACGGGCGAACAGACTCACAGCCCCGTGTGACCCGTCCCCCCAGGCTGCGCTAGCAAGCAGTCTGGACTCCTGGGTTCCCAGCTCTGCCGCAGATCTTAACTCCTCTGCCTCACTCAGGAGAGCTGCTGCCGTTTGCAGAGAGATGCTGAATGAATGAAGCGCTAGGGACGCTGGGCTGCAGGCCTGCGTCTGCATAAGTGCAAAGTATCCGTGTTCTGAAATCAGACAGTTCAATGGACCAGGAGACCGCGGGAGGTTGGTGGTTTGCTCCGAGCCCCGTGTATTTAGGGGAGGAAACCCTTTCTGTGCTGCTCGGCCAGGCACCTGCTGGCCTCACGCTGCTGGGCCAGGACAGTCCCATCCCAGGCCAGCTCCAGGACAAATGGGACAGGCCCGGGGCATAGGGCAAGGAACTGGAGTGACGAGTACCAAGGAGGACGCCCTGCCAGGAGGATGTATGAGCCTGGGGAATTGTCTCCCCAGAAAAGGGCTGGAAGCCCCTGTGCTGGAGATGTCTTGTAAGGATCCCGTTGGCCCCAGAGAGAGAGATGGGCACAATGGGACCCATGAGCCACCTCCATCGGGTACCGGCTGTGACTGCAGACAGCAGAGCATGTGCAGCTGCCTGCTAGGGGCCCATCCGCCAGGGAGAGCTCTCCCGCTCAGCCTGCTGCGCCCATGGGCTTCCTGCCTTCCTCCTGGGCCCTCGCTCTACTTGCCTTCAGAACAAGGCCAGTGGGAGTGGCATGGGGCCTCTTCAGCACCTGCCCCGGCTGCGTGTCTGGGGATCGGCTGGCTCATGGAGGTCGCTGAAGGTCGCATCTCGGCACAAACGAGTGGATCGATGCTTGGATCAATTGGGGAGCTGCTCCAGTGACGCACGTCCGCCCAGCACCAGGGCAGCTAGGATCCAGCCTGCAGCTGTGATGGGCAGTGCAGGGAGCCCGCATCATTACCCCCCTCTGTGTGAGGCTGGGCAGCACTGGCAGGGGATGTGGCTCTGGCAGTGAGAACGGGGCCAGGTCTGGCCTGGGGTGAGCTCCAGATGAGAAACCCCCTGCAGGGTAAGCTCGGCTCTGGGCCCAGGATGCTGCTGCAAGCCCAAGGGCTGCAGTGTCTGACCATTGGCACCATGGTTCCCCATCAGCCTTGCGCCACAGGGGGGACATGGGCATGCAGGAAAGTGATTTGCCAGACTGGCCGTCCCAGGCCCAGCGTGTGGACCCACCACTGCCCCTGTGAGTGGGGCTGTCACAAGGGATTTCACAGGCAGACTGACCAGGGCACACAGCTTGTTTTCCCCTGGCCGGGTGGCTTTCCTCCTTACTCTGCTCCCGGGGCCACGCACTTTCTCATGGCACCATGGAAATGGAAGCCGGGCCAGGATCCGGCAGGGAGAAGCTGGGAAAGTGGGAGCCGCAGGGGTGCTGTGCCAGGCCAGGAAACCTTCCTGACGATTTCCCTGCGCGCGGTTGTGAGCTGCACCGTTTCTGTCACAGCGGTGGCTTGGAAACCAGCTGGAGAAGGGGCAGGCGGGGAGAGGGGCCTGGCGGGACCTGTGCAGGCTTTGGTGGAGCACAGGCTGTGGGGATGGCTTCCCCGGCACACAAGGCCAGCAGCCTCGCTGGGCCGTGGGTCCTTAGCTCACCTTTCGTGCTGGTGGAAGGTGCTTGGCACAACTGTGGCCCTGAGTCTCTTCCCCTGCTGGAGAAAGGAGAACGAGCCCCTCCCTGCACCCCACCCTGCTGAGTGTGTTGCTGTGGGGCAGCCCTGGGGACTCACTGAGTGGGGGTGCAGTCAGGTGCCACAAGGAACATCCCGGCTGGGGGGACTCTAGCAGGGGGACAGTCTGCACATGTGCACACTGCCAGTAAAAGTCGTGTTCATAACCCACGTGAGCTAGCTCAGGATAAGATAGCAGGGAAGAGGCTGCAATTCAACGTGTCTCAGCCCCTGGAGTTGCTCTGATTAACACCCAAGTGGACAGCTGAGTGGTCGTGTTTTCCCTGCTCACGTGGGTTACGAACACACCTTTTATTTGCAGTGTGAATGTATCCTGTGAATCCAGACAGCCATCGGTCTATTTCTCAGAGGGCCTGCAGCTCCCTTTCCCGGGCAGGTGAGATGAGAGGGTGGGGAGACTGTCTGTGCACAGCACATGTTGGTAAACATGCTGTTCCAGACAAACCTGTGCTGGTCCAGGGGCTCGTGCCATCTCCATTCCTTGACGGAGGCACATGCCATCCTGCCTTGCCGGCACGGCATGTTTCTGCAGAGAGCATCAGGCACACAGGAGTCTGCCTGGCATTCCAGAGGCGTCTGGAGAAAGGCTGTCAGGGGGGGTCTGCCGGGACCTTGGTGCTGCTCCCAGAGTCCAGATGGGCACAGGACAGGGGATGCCCCCTCCTCCCTGCCAGACCATTCACGTTGGATGTAGAAATGGTACCAGTGTGAAAGGCACCTGGGCAGAGATTAAGTACCCTCTGTGCTGAACTAGAGTGGGGATAACACCCAGCCCGGGAGGTCTGGCAGGCTGGGGAAGTTTTTGCACCTACACATGGTTTGGGAGGTTAGAAGCCTTCAGACCAAATACTGTCCCATCCCCCTGTCCCAGCACTGGCTTCTGGCCTGTGGGAGGCACCCAGATGCTTGGAGCAAATATTACAGGGCTGGATTTTGCTCGGAGCCTAGACTCTGCCCTGGCATTTTGGCCAGAAACATCCCAGGCAGCACCCATGCCAGGAGCTGTGTGTGTCTATGTCGGGGAGCAGAATGGGCCATGGGCAAAGGTGCAAGCTGTGAGCTGGAGAGGGGCTCTCAGGCCCCTCTGCTCTGGTGGTCCCTCAGGGTTTCCCTGCACCTGTCTGCGTATGGTTTTCCTCGTGCAGGAAAAGCTAAACTAACCCATTAGCTGACAACGCTGCAGCTCTGCTGGCTTGTGCCTGGCCCGATCAGAGCTCACCAGCTGAGCAGCGGCTAACCAGGCCAAGGGGAGGAGACTTCTCCGGAGCACCCGGGTTCTGCAGAAAGTGGAGTTGCCGCGTCAGCCGGGGACACTGTTTCTTTTGACCCAGGGCCCAGCCTGGTGCACTGCTGGAGATGCAGCCTTTCCCGAGAGTCATGAAACTGACGCCCTGGCAGCACATGGCCATTAAAAACCCCAGGGCCGCATGCCAGGGTCCAGAGGAGGAGGAGGAGGGGCCGTGAGGCAGTGCCCCTTTAAGGGCCGGCCAACCTTGCTCATTGATCCAACCCAGCTGGGAAAGGGCCAGGAGTTCTGTAAAGGGCTGAGGATGCTCAGTCTCTCTGACCTTAGGAAGCTGGGTTCCTGCAGGAATGGACCCTACTGGGAAAGCCTGAGAGCCAAGCCCAGGGTGGGCAGAGGAGCTGCTTTGTTTGGGTGGTTTGGCCTGAAGAGTAGCTCTGAGCCCAGCAGCCCCGGCTCAGGGTCTGTGCGCCTGGCCAGCCACTTGCCCTGGTGGAGGATGCGGACAGGTGATCAGCCCCAGGCACTGCGAGGAACCTGGGGCAAGGCTGGGTAGGTGCTAGCCTCATGGTCTTTATTGTGTTTACACTCCTAGCCCCCTGCGAGGCAGGGCCAGGCTCTTACCCCCAGGCAGATGGGAACTGAAGCACAGTGCCCAGGATCCCCACAGGAAGCCTGTGGCAGAGCAGGGAGTTGGACCCAGCTAGGCTGGGGTCCACCCGCTCATCCACCTGGAAGAACCCTTGGAAACATCAGCAGGAGCCAGACAAACCTGTGTGAAATGCCAGGGAAAGGCCTTGGGGTTGGGACCCCCCCAGCACAGCATCACCCCGTTGCCCCATGGGAACAGTCACCCCACGCTAAGCAGCGTTAGCTGCGTCCACACTGGGCTGCTTCTGCTGCCCTCACCTCTAAACGGATGTGGTGGGGGGAAGGCTGCAGAGCACGGTGCAGCGAGCCCAGCAGCCGTGGGGCGAGAGGCCGGCTGGCCCAGTGGACAGGGCACTGCGTGGGACTCGGGAGAGTGGGAGCAGGTCCCTGCTCTGTGAGCATGGACCAGCTGCTGATTCTGTCTGTGCTTCACTTCCCCGTTTGCCTCCTGGGGTCACAGCCCTGCCTCAGGGAGTGGCGGGAAACGTGTCCCCCGCAGCGAGGGTCTCGGATGTGATGGTCATGGGGGCTGTAGAGTGGGACAGAGCGTCACTAATAAATGACTTCCCATTCCTGGACAGGCTCAGCTGCGGCCCTGGGGAAGCAGGGGGAATCTGGGGCTTTGAGCGAAGGGGGTGAAATCCTGCCTGTAGTGCCCTTGAGCCCCACGTCTGTGTCCAGACACGAACCGTGGGCACCAGCCTGGGGGAGGTGGATTTGCCTCTCATGGTCACTGTGGCAAAAAGGCTGCAGTGTCTGGAACCACAAAGTTATTACCCTGCTGCCAGGTGGTATCCAGCCCCCGTGTCCCCAGCACGGCCCCTGCTACCCTGCTTCTCCAGGGGGCCACCCTAGGACTTGTGTTAACTCCTCACCTGCTGGTTGCAAGAGTGGCTCTGCCCAGTCGACAGCTCTGCTGCCTGCACCCCCGGGCACACTGGTTCCTGGGGCACAAGGCAGCCTGTGCCAGCCGTGCCCCGGGGGGCGCGCCATGGAAAGGCCGTGGGCAGGAGCCAGCAGGCACATGCTGGGCGGGAAGGAGTTAAAGGGAAATATTTGCAGAGAGCTGAACGTGCCAGCTGGCCCCTCCCTCCTCCCCCCAGTGACATCACGGCGGAGCTGGCGAGCTGGGCTCGCAGAGGGTCCTGTGCCGGTTGCTGGCAGGGGGGAGCAACCCAGGGCTGGGAGCTGCGGCTGGCAGCAGGGCAGAGGGAAGGAACTTCTGGGGCAGAGCAAGGCAAAGCCAAGCCAGCCACCGGGGGAGGGAGAAGAGGGGGGGTGCATCTGAGCCTGCAGCCAGCCTGGGGGAGCCGGCACCCTCGCTAGGAGCTGGGCAGCGTGGAGAGGGGACAGGCTGGGAGAGCCAGCCATGGCTGTGTGGAGCCGCTTCGTGGGAGCAGAGAGGCTGAAGGAAGCTGGGCGCGGCATGGCGAGGTGCCCGTGCCAAGCCCACCCTGGGCTGCAGCTCCACAGAGCCCCCTAGACCTAGGGGTGCAGCGGAAGGTGCCGTGGGGAGCTGGCCTTGGACGCAGTGATGGTGGTGCTGCAGGGCAGCCCACGGGAGTCTCGGGCCAGGCCCCCGCGCTGAGCTCGCTAGAGGAGAAGACTCGCCCTCTCTGCAGCTGTGGAGGGGCCGGGGCCTGCTGGCGTGAGAGCTACTGGAGGGCACGGGACAGGATGAGCCTGCCCACAAACTGTGGCTCTGTGGCCCTGGCAGATTGCGCCCTTATGGTCTGCAACGGCCACCTGGCCAGCTCATCCCGCGCTGTCAACCGGCCCATCGACATCATGCAGAAGCACAGACGGTAACTGCGCCGCTTGCCGCATGGCCACTACTCCCCGGTGGAAGGGGTCAAATCCTGGGGCCAGCCAGGCTCAGGCCAGCTGGCTGCCGACACTGCCAGCCCACGGACCACAGTGCAAGCTCCGGCGATGGGCTCTGTGCGAAACAGCCAGCCTGGGGCCGGGGAACCCCATTGCTTGTTGGCTTTGGGGCTGGAGCCTGCTGCCTCGGCATGGCCTGTAATGCCAGGGCGTCCAACCCGAGGGGCTCCTTCTGGCTCTGCTGCCTTTGGAGGTGCTTGGGGGCCACCTGGGGAGAATCCTTCGCTCCCTCCCCTCCTGGGACTGATGGGGCAAGGAAGCAGAGTGGGGGCTGGCTGCCCTTTCGTGGGCTCTGGGCACATTCAGAGGGGAGAAGGCACAGGGGGTAACGTGTGTCGAGGGCTCTGCACCCAGCTCCCCCAGCCAGGAGTGACCTGGAGTGTGGTGGGGTGGTGCAGGGAGGAGGAAGGTTCCTCTATGGGGGGTGGAGGGGCAGGGCAGCGGTTGCTGGATGGGGAGAGACCACGGCGTCTGGGCATGTTTACAGACCTGGAAAGCAACCGACAGGCACGGGCAGGACACGGCCCCCCTGGCCCTTCCCACCTGAGCTGCAGCAAAGCCCATCCCCGGACCCTGCTTGCTCAGCCCCACATGCTGCGGCCGGTCCCCACGACTGGTGGCTGGGATGTGCAGGCTGCCTTTCCGCGGGCCCCTGGCTAGCGCTGTGGGAACACTGCAGGCTGAAGGGAGCCGGGGCGGGCCGGGGAGCGGGGCTGGGTGGAGGCCCCGTTAGTAGCAGAGGATCCCGGGGTGATCAGCGTGCTGTTCAGGGGCACACTGGGTCTGTGCCATGGAGTCCTGCACTGCACACCTCTGAGGAGAAAGGGACTGAAGGTCCAGCCGGTGTCTCTGAGCCCACGGGAAGCCAGGGAGCTGGGGAGGGCAGCTCCCACCAGCTCTGATTTCAGGTGGGGTTATGCCTTCACTGAGGGGAGCGCTCCCGTCAGGTGAAAGTCTCCACGGGTGACGTGTGGGGCCAGAGCCCAGGTTTCTCCCTGTGCTATCTATAGGACTGGAATAAAGTGAGATGAGGCCTCCAGGCCCACCCGCCCAGGTCAGCGCCAGGCAGGGCAGGCCATGTGGTGGTTTTATCCTGCCAGTGGCTCCCTGACACACCCTGGCACCTGTGGGGCTTGTCACCTGAGCAGAACGCAGCGTGTCACCCGAGGGAATGTGTGCACTCCGGGGGGAAGGAATCTCATTAGAGCTACCGTCACTTCTGTATGTGCTGCGAGGGGCAGAAGCCCCCCACATACACACGCCCAGCTCCCCCCCCCGCCCCCGGACAGCACAGTGCAGCTGGGCTGGAAGGGCTGGGTGTGGGGCGCTGGCTGGGGCAGTGAGTCCTGCACCTGTCCTTTCGTAGCATCATAGCAACCTTGGGCTGGGAGTGACTCGAGAGGTCACCGAGCCCAGCCCCCTGCGCTGAGCCCAGACCAAGGAAACCCAGACCAGACCTGACGGGCTTGTTCAACCTGGTCTTAAACCCCTCCGAAGACAGGGATTCCACCACCGTCCTGGGGAGCCTGTTCCAGGGCTCATCTCCCTCCATCTCCCTGGCTGCAGACAGCCCCCCCCCCCCCCCCCCCCCCGAGAGGACACACAGAGCAATTGGCCACATCCTCTCCCTAGAACGGCCCTTCACGGATTTGCAGCCTGTTACCAGGTCCCCCTCAGTCGTCTTTTCTCCCAACCAAACATGCCCAGTTTTGTAACCTTTCCTCACCGGTCAGGTTTTCTGAACTGTAGCAGGTTTGTTGCTCTCCTCTGGACTCTCTCCAGTTTGTCCACATCTTTCCTAAAGCGCGGGGCCCAGAACTGGACACAAGACTCAGGTGAGGCCTTGCCAGAGCCCAGCACAGCGGGACAATGGCCTCCCGTCTCTTACACACGACACTCCTGTTAATACACCCCAGAATAGCAGCCTTCTTTGCAGCTGCATCAAATTGTTGACTCTCATTCATTTGTGGTCTGCTATAACTCCCAGATCCTTTTCAGCAGCGCCCCCACCTAGCCAGGTATTCCCCAGCTTGTAGCTGTGCATTTGATTTGTCCTTCCTAAGTGAAGTACTTGGCTCTTGTCTTTATTGAATTTCATCTTGTGGAATTCAGACCAAGCCTTCAGTTTCTCCAAGTCGTTTTGAATTGTAACCCTGTCCTCCCAAGTGCTTGAAACCCCTCCCAGCTGGGGCTCAGCGGCAGATTTGGTCAGCGTACTCCCCTATCCGCTATTGCTTTGTGGAAGCGATGGAGTCGAGGGCTTTTTCCATTGACAAATCAGTAAATTCTGTATCACCAGCAGAGCAGCAGCTGGACTGTCTCTCTCCGCTGCTACCTGACACTCCCGCTGCTCCTCAGCAATTCTCAGCCCATCTTGGGGCCCCCTCCAGCTCCCAAACTAGCTGACTCAAGTTGCTGGGCCTTTTCCACCTCCCAGCATCCACTTGGAGGGGGCAGGCGTCCTGTGAGGAGGACAAGCAGCTCAGGCCAAAGCAAATAATTCCGTTGTCAGTGTCCAGGAAATGGCAGGGCTGCTGAAAAGCAGCCCTGGGCCTTGACATTGCACCATCGAGGGGGTGGGGATGGTTCTCAGTTCAGCTCCGCAGCGGGGGCTGCGTTTCCATATGCAGCTCGAGCCATAAACAAGGGTGGGTTCCACCCGACCATGAGAACTGGAGCAGGGCTTGTCTGGGGAGTAACGGGGTGACGGTAAGGAAGGGACGATACCGGCTGAAGGTGGGGACATGCTTCTCAGCCGTGAGACGTTCGCGAGTGGGACTGAGTGAGAGCTCAGGGACTTGCCATGTCTGAAAACACCTGCCTAATGCCAGAAACTGCAGCAGGCCATCTCTCTCACAGCTCTTGGTCTCAGGGAGCAGTAGTGGGAAAGAGACCTAACTGGACGGTTTGGCACCCTCTGTCACCAAGCTCCGTGGAGGGACCATGCTATACAGGGGGTGGGTGCCAGGAAAGCTGCCAGCCCGTTTCAGTATCTCTCTGTAGTTCTACAAAGGTGTGCTAGGTGCTGTACAGTGCTGGGCTGGGGAGCGAGCCAGACCAGGGATGGTTGTTAATATTTATGGGAGCGTTGAAGGGCTGTTTGCACTGCCGGGCGAATCTGAGCTGGGCAGGCTGCAAGCAGGGACGCTTCAGACAGGCTAGAGCCCAGTGCCATGGCCTTGGGGCTGAGCCAAACCAAACCCAGCCGGAACTTGCCAGCTCCCTGGAGAGTTTGTCTCACGTTACCAGCCTTCTGGCTGAGCCTCAGGCCAGGCTGCTGCCCAGCTCCCTGCCACTCCTTGGGACAGCCAGTGTGGGGCATGCAACAGACACACAGGTTCCTACAAATCCCAGTGAACCAGCCCTCTGGATGGTACATGGCTCGGCCAAGCCCATTGTTCCCTTCCCCACCCCGGCTGTGACCTTCCTGCAGGGAAGGAGACAAGCGCGCTGATTAGCTGAGCTGGGCCAGTCGATGGGAACGGGGGCTCCTGATTCCATCCCCAAGTGGGGGCAACAGCTGCTGCTGGAAAGTCCTGTAGAGCGGCTGTTAGAGCAGCATTCGGCTGCGCTGACCTCTTCTTCCCAAGGTCGGCTCTGCTGCCGCGGGTTGCTCCAGCCCTGGGGGATGTGCTGGTGGCTTGGGCAGCGCCACCAGGACTATTATCGGGCAGGGCAGAGCCGGGGCTAGCAGCACTGAGCCCCCCTGTGGGTTGAGTCCCTGCACCGTCCACAGAGCCTGGCTGTTTACAGCTGTCCCTAGCAGGGATCGTGGGGGCCTGGTGCACAGCCTGCAGGACTGCCAGGAGTGTCTCCCTGGAGCAGGCTTTGGACCGGGCCCTTGGAGAGCTGCCTTTTGCAGGGGGCCTAAAGCACATCCCAGAAGTTCATAAGTGGCGGGTGAATATCACGCCCTCTGTTACACAAACAGGGAAACTGAGGCAGAAGGCTGCCTAGTGAGTCAGTGGTAAAGCCCACAATAGGACTCAGGCACTAGACAAATAGTATTTGGCAGGAGTCTCTGGCTGCCCAGAGCCCGCCCTGGCCTCCCCACCAGCCTGAGCTGCCCTGGCATGGCTCATAGCCCTGCACTAGGGGGTGGCAGCTGGCTGAGTGCAGGAATCCAGGTAGATGAGGCTCAGGCTGGGGGAGCAGCACTTAGTATGCCCAGGGGCCAGGCCTGGTCCCCATTTGTAGCTTGATAAGAACCTGCCCATTCAGCAAGGCACAGGGCTGGGCACCGTCCCCCAGCGTCACTTCATGGTCCAGATCTGCACCCACCCACTGCTGCTCCCAAAGCCAGGACCCTGCTCCCCTCGGATAAAAACAATCTGCCAGAGGGGAGACCACAGTGTGAGATGGGCAGGATGCCTGCCCTGCCCCAGGGGGGCAGGAGATGGGCCAGTGGCATTAGGGCTGGGGGGTTGCAGCACTATGGGGGTGCGGGGGTAAATGGGGCACTGCAGGGGGCTTTTAGCTTTTAGCCCCACGTGCCCGGGCCTTGGGGGTGCTCGGGGTGCCGGGGGACTGGCATGGGGCTGGGCATGCTGGGGTGGAATAGGGGTGCTGCAGAGCACCCCGGTTTGTAATTGTAGGGTTACACTCGAGAGCTAGGACTGCCCACAGCACCTCATTGCCATGGGGGTCGCCCACCATGGGGGTCTCACCCACAGAGCCAGCAGCAAGTGGGGGTTGTGACAGTCACCCCAGTGTGCCTGGCTGCCTGTGGGGCAAGGCTGGGTCTGCCCCACAGCCCTGTCCCCTAATTGCAGTTTGATGGAGGAGTCTGGGCTGTAGCTGTTCAGAAACCCCTTTCCCTGCCCCTTATCGGGCCTTTCATCGGTCTGTGCCTGTGTTCCCTCCCCTTCCTCAGGCTCCCTGGGCTCCTGGCCTGGCCCCGTGTGCATTGAGTGGGGTTCAGAGCTGTGAGAAATTAGCCAGGAGCGTCCCAGAGCAGCCCGTGCTGGGCAAGGCGGTGTGGGCCCATGGCAGGTCTTTGCTCGCTGCCTTCCGTCTTCTGAGTCTTTCCTCCTTCCCTCTCTCTGCAGCTTTGACATTGAAAATGGCCTTTCGTCGGGGAGGAGCCCGCTGGACCCCCAAGCCAGCCCCGGCTCCGGGCTGGTCCTGCATGGGAACGTCCCTCACAGCCAGCGGCGGGAGTCCTTCCTCTACCGCTCCGACAGCGACTATGACCTGTCTCCCAAAGCCATGTCCCGGAACTCCTCCATCGCCAGCGACCTGTAAGCACCAGCCCTGCCTCGGCCCCGTGCAGCCCCTCTGGGACGCCCCCTCCCTGGAGGGGAATGCGCCCTGGGCTGGCAGGCCATCATAGGCCAAGACACCCAGCCTAGGGCCAAAGTGGGACTAGAGGTGGGCCTAGCCCTTGTGTGGGCCCTTTCCCACAGGGAGTCAGTCTGTCTGTCTTTAGTCCAGCCAGACAAAGCTGAAGTCAGTGTGGGCCTGGTGCTGAAGGGAGAAGAGGCACGGGGCACCGGGCTATAGCTGTGGAACAGGGTTAGGGAACACGGGAGCCTGGTGCCAAGCTGCTGGGGCTGGAATTGCATTGCTTGGGGGCATCGTGCCAAGGGGCAGCTAGTGTAACGCAGGGGCCAGACACCACAGCTTGGGCCCGCTCAGCAGCCAGGCCAGCCCCAGCTGGGCTCCCCAGACTCACGGCTTGCATGTCTTGGCCTTCCTTGATTAGGCTGGAACCCGTCCTGGGCAGAGGGTGGTTCCATGCCAGCACATCACTCACCCCCTAATTTGTGGTGCCCAGACTCTGGGGCAGCCCTGTGCATGGGGTTCGCCCCCCAGCCCCTCCCTCGCTGCTCACTCGGGGCCTCATATGCCGTTTTTCCCATACAGGCATGGAGAAGACATGATTGTCACGCCCTTCGCGCAGGTAAGAGTCTCTTCCTCCCTGGCTCGCCCGGCCCGGCCCGGCCCAAAGCTGGGACAGTTGGGAATTGCTCTGGAGTTGGATCTAAGCCATGCTCCCCACAGACAAGCACATCTCCATCCAGCACCCACCACGTCTTACCACCACTGCACTGGCCCCCTACGCTCCCATAGACGTGTGCCTGGAGGCCCAGCGGCTTGGGGCACCATTGTGCCAGGCACTGCACAAACACGCAGCAAACGGCCGTCCCTGCCCCAAACTGCTCCCAAGAACCCTGAGCCCAGGGTATTGAATGTCTCCTTGGCTTTTCTACCGAGAGGGAAAACTCTGCCTCTTGCATAATAGGTCCCAGCCGCTGAGTCAGGCAGTCTGGGAAGGGAGTGTCCAGACAGACAGGACAGAATGACAGGCCTAGCACAGAGCCCTGGACTTCACCTGCCCCATCCAAACACCAGCTTCTCCCCCACTCCCCAAATACTTAGGCACCATCCTGGCACATGCTTCCAGAGCTCAGAAAGGCCTTTGGGACATCCCCTCTCCTCTCCACCTCCACCCACCTCCCAGGCCTGGGGCAGATCCTGCCTGTGAGCTCTGGCCATGAACCCCACACTCTCCCCGTATGGGGCTGCTGCTCCTGCCATCTTTGTGGGGCGGATTGTGGCGTGAATTCCAGTCTGAGCTCTGACGTTCCAGGCTCCCAGCCATGGGGCTCTCAGGCGTAGCTCCCCAGGAGCCTGCTGAGCTGTCCGGCTCCAGGCCCTTGCCCAGCGTCTTTCTTCACTGCTTGCCCTCAGCAGCTGCCTTCCTCTCCCACAGGTCCTGGCCAGCCTGCGCACTGTCAGGAGCAACTTTGCCATGCTGACACATCTGCAGGACCGCGTGGCTATCAAGTGAGTGGGGAGCAGCCAGCAGCAGAGGGGTTCGAACATGCATACTGGGGGGCCCATCCCAGGGGGCAAGGTCCCAAGGGCAAGTGGGGAGCATCCCCCAGATCCAAGAGCACAGAGCAAATGATCCTGGGGACAATGGGATGGGAAGGGGAGATGGGGGAGAATCTGATTCCCATGTACACAGTAGAAGCTGCTTCCCGGTGTACGGGAGGTGGCCCTGGGGAGGGGACTGTGTTTGACTCAGGTGCACCCCTGCAATGCCACGCTCAGCTGCTGCCTGTCCCACGTGTCTTGCAGGAGAACTTCTAGCAGCAACCCACCATCTGTGTGCAAGGCCAGCCTGTCGGGTAAGTTCCCTGCAGGCGCCAGGCTCGCTGCAGCAACAGAACCAACCTCAGGGCTGTCCCGGGGCGCAGGCGGCTCGCATGGAGGCAGCCGGCAGCAGCTGGTTAGAGCTGACAGGGGAGGGTGAGACCCTCCCTAGGATTCTCTCTCCCGACTGGCCTCCCCCCAGGATCCCTCTCTCCCAGCCCCATCAGAGCCAAGGCTCAGGGTTCCCCAGCAAGAAGGACGTGAATCTCCGGCCTCAGCCATCACCCACCTGCCCTGCAGAGCCCAGGGCCGGGAAGTCAGAGCAGCTGCCTGCTGTCCAGTGCCAGGGCTGCAGCTCGCCTTGGTGCTGGGACGTCAGTCTGGTGAGAACGGTGGACGTGGGCACGTCATCCGCTCAGGCGCCTATCCCGGCATCCCTGGGCGATGCTCTGGAACTGCTCTCTACGAAGCCAGGCAGGACTCTGGGGAAGTCTCCTCTCTGGGAGCAGCCTGTCTGCAGGGCAAGAAGCTCACACGGCTTCCACCTTCCTGGGTCTGAGCTCGGAGCATTCAGCATCCTCTGACCCTCCGTGCGCTTCCCACAACCAGTCGGCCCAGGCCGGGTCCTGGGGAAGCTAGAGGGTCCTGCCCCCCAACTCCACAGTCAGACGGGACTCTCAGCCAGCCAGTAAAACAGAAGGTTTATTAGACGACAGGGACATGGTCTAAACTAGAGCTTGTATGTGCAGAGAACAGGACCCCTCAGCCGGGTCCATTTTGGGGGGCAGTGAGCCAGACAACCCCGTCTGCACTTCACTCCTTGTCCCTGGCCAGCCCAAAACTGAAACTCCCTCCAGCTCCTCCTCCTCTGGGCTTTGTCCCTTTCCAGGCCAGGAGGTCACCGGATTCCTTTGTTCTCCAACCCTTTAGCTCTCACCTTGCAGGGGGGAAGGGCCCAGGCCATCAGTTGCCAGGAGACAGAGTGTCGGCCATTTATGTACCCTGGCCCTTTGCTCTGCAACAATTACACCCCCTTATCCCACCACCTAGAGACTTAAGAAATGCATAGGGGAAACTGAGGCACCCCTACAGTATTCATAGGAAACATTAAGAACAGTCCCACTTCGTCACAGGCACCACCCCTTACCATGGGCACCGTCATGCCTGGCCCCTCTTATGGTGTCACTGGCACCGTCCCCATCATGAGCCCCGGGAGCCATGTCCCATGAGGTGCTGCAATGGCAGCTTCCAGGAGATGGGGCCTCCTGGGGCCAGGCCTGTGGGAATGAAGCTCCACTCACACTCCCCAGCCTAGTCCCCCAAGGGGTGAGTGTGCCGTGGCTCTGGCACGGCCCCTCCTGATCCATGTCGGGTTTTCGCCTGCTCCCTCCTGGCTCGCTCCTCTTCATGCCGCAGCAAGGATGGAAAAGTCTCCTATTGACGTCAGACGTTCCATTAATAAAACTCTCTGCTCCTGTCTCCAGGCCTGAGTTCCAGCCCCGGTGGGAGGCCTGCTGCCTGCAGCTGGGCTGCTGGGTGGGCTCTGTCCCGGCTTCCTCTGACCCCGGCCAACCCGCAGCACACACACAAACCTGAGTGCAGCTGGCTTCAGCCTGGGGCGTGAGCGTGGGGGCTGCTGATGCCATGTGGGGGCCAGAGGGGCACCCCTCAGCCAGCCAGTGGGGAACCTGGGCACCTTTGGGTGGAAGCAGGGCATAAACCCTATCATCGCAGAGCCTGGCAGCCCTGCAGAAGTCTGTGCCCCGTTGAAGGGCCAAGTACTTCTCGAGGCTGGCCTGACCTTACTGGGTAGGACAGGGGGCGTGGGCCTCTCCCTCCCTGGGTAGCTGGATGGGAGGGTGTCCCAGGACATCTCTGTCTGGGGCAGGGTCATAAGGCCCAGTGTAGGGCCCAATCCTGGCAGGGGTCCTGCGTGGACTTGGGGCCTCGCCCCCTGCACCTTGGGCATCAATGCCAGGGCAGCTGTGCACCTAATCTGGCCTGGGGACTATGGTGACACAAGTCTGTCAAGATCCAACGGCAGAAGTTGAAGCTAGCCCAGTTCAGACTGGGAATAAGATGCAATGAGTGGAATTAGCCATGGGCTGTGCTAGGGTCTCCCTCACGAGGGATGGTTTTCCTGAAAGCTATACCCTGGCTCAAACCGGCATTAATTCAGGGCAGGTCACTGGCTGTGCCCGGCAGGAGGTCCGACAATCACATCCCCTCTGCCCTCAGAATCTAGCTAGCAGGGCAGCAGGGCCTTGGGCCAGGGACATTCACCCCATGGGCTGCTGCCCAGAGGAAACGGCAGCTTGGCCAAGCCCCACTGTGTGTACTGGGCTCAGCTCCCATCGCCCCGACTCTGGGGGGTGCAGTGTGGCCTGTTATTGGGGAAAGCAGCCGCTTGGGCCCAGAAATCCCTGTTGTTTCATGGCAGAAAGTCACGCAGCAATTCCCCCAGCCAGGCTGGGGTTCGGCTCCCCCTCGGCTCTGTGCCACGGTTGTGCCTCGGTCACACAGACAAGCTCCCGGCAACGTCCGGGGCCTGGCACCGCACCGCTGGGGGCAGGCCCAGCTCCAGGGCAGCTCTGAGGGATGATGCCGCTCACAAGCTCCAGTGCTGGAGTCCGTGTGATTGCCTGGGCCCCGGGCAGGACTCGCCTGGTAGCTGGTGTCTGCAGCAGCCGGGGGAGCAGAGCTCCCTTCTCGAGCTCCTGACGGAGATCGTTATCCTGTTGGACCCCAAATCCCCCCAGAGCCCCGGCCCTGCCCCTTCCCTTGGCACCAAACACGGCAGGCCCAACCCCCTGCTGTCACCATGGCAACACAACCAATGGCTGCAACTTCCACCCGATATTTGCTATTTGTGCTTTATGTAACGAGCCGGCCCCGCGAGCACCCCTGGCTCGGCTCCCCCCGCACCACGCGCGGCCAGCAGGCAGGCCGAGCGCAGCACAGCCCCGGCGGGAGAGGGCAGAGCAGGCCAGGCAGCGGGAGAGAAAACTTCAGGGCTAGAGGCTGCTACGCTGCCCGGGCGCCGGTCTGTGAAGCAAGGGCACGTCTGGGCCCAGGCGTTCAATGCTGGGAGCAGAGCGGCTGCTGTGCATGGCCCAGGGGGCACGGGCGTGATGCTGAGAGCCTGGGGCATGCTGGCATGGCCTCCGGCCAGCTGGCCAGCGAGCACCCTCCCCCATGCCACCTGCTTCTCTGTCCGCAGAGGATGCCTGTCAGAAGCTGGCGATCGAGACCCTGGGAGAGCTGGACTGGTGCTTGGACCAGCTGGAGACCCTGCAGACCAGGCATTCTGTCAGCGAGATGGCCTCCAACAAGGTGAGAGACGCAGCAGCTCCTCGCGGGAGCCCACGATCCCTGACCGACCCTGCTCCTGCCTAAAACCCCCCACCCCAGCCGTCCTGTGGGCCACAGCTGTGCAGAGAGAGCTGGTGGCGTGCCCCACGCCCGGTCCTGCAGAGCCTGGACGCAGGGGGTCGCACTCCCCTGCCCCCTTCCCCACAGGAATGCAGCCTGCTCTGGGCTGGAGTGCGGCAGCTGTCTGACACACAGCGATGGCACGCAGCAGATCGGGACAGGAAGTGGAGAACGCTCTAGCCAGCTGACATGGGAAGTTTTGGAAAATGGTCCCCAGACCAGAGCCGTGGGGCTAGCACCTTCTGCTGGGCGCTTGGCAGATTATGGCCAACCCTGTCGACAGAAGCTGCTGGGTTAGGTGCCTCTGCGTTTGGTAGCAGTAGCTCCAGCGGAATCCAAGGCAGCTACGGGTGAGTAGCCCTCTGGCAACCTGGCTCCATGCAACTCCTGCGGGGCCCGACTCAGCATAGGTCTGCTGCTGCTCTGTGTGTCACCGTCGTGCCCAGGTGCCCCAGTCACTGGCTAGGACCCACTGCACTGGCCGCTGCACAACCACAGACCGGAGAGACACCGCCCCACGCCACAGAGACACTACCGGGCGTACCCCATGTGAGGATGGGACGCAGCAGGGAGGGGGGAGTGTTCACCTGGGAATGTGCCCCGGGGAGGGGAGACCTGAGAGCCTGTCCCCTGAGCCAGGAGGGGGCGGGGGAGGTGACACCTCTGCCCGGGAATGTGAAGACAGGCTGCAGAAGGGAGCCTGCTGCGGGGGGTTTAGTTTTTTGTCCACCAACCACAGCCTCAGGTCGGAAGGGCACTGTTCATACAGTTGCTCCAGTACGATTAGGTCCAGCAGGTCCTCTTTAGCTTGGGCCCCAGCTGTCCACTTGTGGGCATACCCCTGCATCCGGTTGACCAGTTGTAGGTAGGTGACCTCAGGCGTTTTACGCTGACTCCAGAACCTTCTCCGGTACATCTCGGGGGTCAGCCCAAACTCACGGAGCAGGGCCTGTTTGAACAGTTCATAGTCCTCTGCCTCCGGCCCTGTCATCCGGCTGTACACTTCCACGGCTTTGGGGTCCAGTAAGGGGGTGAGGAACTGGAGCCTGTCTGCAGGGTCAACCCTGTGCATCTCGCAGGCATTCTCAAAGGCCGTCAGGAAGCTGTCTATGTCCTCCCCCTCCTTCCGCTGGGCCAGGAAGCACTTATCAAAGCTCCTTGCAGTCTTGGGTCCCTCCTCACTCACCGCAGCCGGGGCCCCACTGCTCTTCAGCCTGGCCAGCTCCAGTTCATGCTGTCTTTGTTTCTCCTTCTCCTGATGTTCCCTCTCCTTCTCCTCCTGCTCATGATGATGTTGTTTTTCATGATCCTCCAGCTCCCTCATTTTCATCTCCCTCTCCCATTCCATCTGCTCCAGGGATGGGGAGCTCCGCCGGGAGGATCCCCTGCTGGCTGCCGGGGTCAGGGTGCCCTTGGTATTCGCTGGGCTTCTCCCAACCCCTCCCCCAGGCCTAGGTAGGAAGGGTCTCGAGATGTCCTCGGCAGCAGTCTGACCCCTCCCAGCCCAGTCAGGCCCCAGGGCCCACGCTGCATTCACTGGGCAGCTTCCCTCAGGGACAGGGATCGGGTCATCCAAGCGATCCCTCTCCTCCAACTGGGCAATCAGCTGTTCCTTGGTGGACCTCCCAATGCGCAGCCCCCTCTGCCTGCACAGCTCCACCAGGTCGCTCTTAAGCCGTTTAGCGTACATCTCCCTGCTGGCCACTCGCAGGCCGGGCAGCTTTCCACGGTTTCCAGGAAGAACCCCTCGTGTGCCAGTCCTTCTTGAGGTCACCACCTCTTTGCCAGGGTCGAGCTGCAGACTCCTCCGCCCCCGGGACCGCTTGCTGCAATCCCCCGGGGGACCCTGTTACTGCAAAAGTCCTTCTCTCTGGTCACACACTCCCAGGGGTTAACCGCCCCCTGAAACCATCTCTCTCTGACTCTTCAGCACGCCTGGTCCCCATCAATCCCCCTTCGTTTTACTGTTCCCCAGTCACTTACTGCAGGAAGCGCCATTCACGGGGTGCAGTACATCCCACGGCTGCCACCAGTTGTCACGGAGTGTGGGGGAGTCCAGGCCCTCTGCACCCCTCTTCCTGGGATTCACTGAGACTCTCAGCCAGCCAGTAAAACAGAAGGTTTATTGGACAACAGGAACACAGTTCAGTTGTGGGTACAACCAGGACCCCTCAGTCAAGTCCTTCTGGGGGAGCAAGGAGCTTAGACCCCAGCCCTGGGGTTCCCTGCCCGTTCCTCCACCCAGCACCAAACTGAAACTAAACCCCCCTCAGCAGGCTCCCTTCTGCAGCCTGTCTTCACATTCCCGGGCAGAGGTGTTACCTCCCCCTCCCCCTCCTGGCTCAGGTTACAGGCTCTCAGGTCTCCCATCCCCAGGGCACATTCCCAGGTCAACACTCCCCCCTCCCTGCTGCGTCCCATCGTCACACCCCAGCGCCAGACTCGGCCTCATTGCCCCCTGTGCGTTGGCTCCCACTGTCCGGATGGGGGACACGTGGGTAACATCTCCACCAGAAACGGTGTGTGGCCAGGGGTGCGCTCCCTCTGGGGTGGTGCAGGGGGCTCCTGGCAAGAGGGTGTCTGCTGCTTCAGGGCCCTTGACCAGGGTAGCAAGAAGCAGGCTCAGCAATGTGCCCAGCTCTGGGATTCCCCACGCACCATGAGCTCAGGAATTACGTTCCCCCTTCAGGGCTCTTCTCTGACTGAGGCAAGTCGGGTTCTGCACTGACATGTTCTTCGCTCCCAGATCAGATTTACCTTTGGGGTGCAATGGCTAATGGGGTCCTTCGGTGACAGTGTGCCCCGCTCGGAGGGCTGGACATTGCTGCTCTGCTCACTGATGGCAGGCCCAGGTGGGTGGAGGGAGGCGTTAGGATGTAGTCATATTTATGGTTAGTTCTTTGACTGGGTGGGCTCTGGTGCCTTTCTCATGGGGTTCAACGCACAAGGGGTGCGCATACACACAGCCCCGCCCCAACCTGCTCACGCTGCAGCAGCCAGAGAGAATCTGGGCTGTGCAGTGGGCCTGAAAGGTTAAACCCTGGCTCTGGCAAACCGAACGGGGGGTGAGTGCCAAACCCGAGTGAATGCCCTGCCCACAGCTCCTGGCCCTTTCTAGCGAGGGTTCTCAGCTGTAGGCCTCGCTGGTCTGAGCCGTGGTGTCCTGGCACAGGGAAAGTGTGTCTCAGGGAACCGGGTCCCAAGCCATCAAGCGAGGGCTCAGAGCTTAAAGCCAACACACTGGGAGCCAGCCCAGCCTCTAAAGTGCTGGTCTAATGCCTCTCCGCCTCCAGGCAGACCGCAGCCTTCGGCATTCGCTTAAGCCTGTGACCTCAGGCCTTCACACTCAGCCACCAGGGTCTGCCGAGCAACCCAGGAAGAGCCAAAGGACTTCCCCCTGCTTTGTGGAGAGAGGGGAGCACCAGGGTGGTGCTGGTGTGTAGTCACTGGGGCCTTCTCGGCACTGGCAAGAACTGCACCGTAATTCACCAGGGCGGCAATGGAGGAAGGGTGGCCGTGCGGCTACGGCCCGGCTGTGGGAGTCGGGGGAGCGAGGCTCAGTTCCCAGCTATTGCTCTGACTCCCTGGGTGACTTTGGGCAACTTACTGGATCTTTCCATGCCTCAGTTCACCACCTGTAAATGCGAACAATGATGCTTCCCTGCCTCCAGGAGGGCCATGAAGATAGGTCCATAGACACTTAGGATGTGCTCAGATTCTTCTGCCGTGCGTATCCAGGCTCAGGGGCTCTGAAAGCTGCCGAGTCCTGTCTGGAGAGGGTTGGATGTTGTCTCCACTGCCATCCTGGAACTCGTCAGTGCTGACGAAATGTGAGGCAGAAAATCCTGCTCTCCTCCGGAGGGACCTGCCTGGCCAATTGCTCTTGCAGAAGCCAAGCCCATGAGCGATTAGGTTCCTGGTCCTTCCGCTCTGACGAATGTTTGCGCTAGAAGGCAGCGGAGACGCTCGTGTGTGTGCGGCGCCAAGTTCTCAGCTTACGTCGCCCGCTCCTTCCTTCCTGGCGTTACCAGACGCGGCTGCGGCAGCATGTGCTCGGCTGCTCGATCTGCACCTCGGCTCCTTCTCCGGCTCATTTCGGTTTCAGGAGCTTGCATTGCCAAGTGGCTCAGGACTGCGGGCTGGGCCTTCCTTAGAACTGGTCTGATCTGCGGGGTGGGGGAGAGCCCCGATACACACACGCACCGTGCAGAAGCGGAACCGGGACCTCAGGCTTCAGCGGGGTGCCAGGGGTGTAACCGGGAGCAGAGGCTACCCCAGGCTGCGTTGTACACATGTGCTGTCTCTCTCGCCAAGAGTCGAGGGTCTGGTAAAAGGCATTCCTTCACTAGCTCTCGCTCCAGCACGCGCAGTCCGGCAGCCCAGCCCTCGGCCCGGGGTGCTGAGAGCCATTGACCCAGCTGTAAACCCTGCATATAATAGAAACCATTTCAAGCCAGGGGGTGCACCCCCAGCCCCGCTGTGCCCCTGGCCCCACCTTGCCGTCCTGAGCTGCACCCACCTCGAGGACTGGGCCCCATTTCCTGCACCAGGGGGACAGAGGCGAGAGCTGTCACCGTGACAGCCCAGGACCCGGTACGAAACTGTAGAAAAACCTGAGTGTCTCTGGATTAAGTTTAGAAGTGTGTGCAACAAGAGTGATGTAGTGGTGGGAGTCTGCTATAGACCACCGGACCAGGGGGATGAGGTGGATGAGGCTTTCTTCCGGCAGCTCACAGAAGCTACTAGATCGCATGCCCTGATTCTCATGGGTGACTTTAATTTTCCTGATATCTGCTGGGAGAGCAATACAGCGGTGCATAGACAATCCAGGAAGTTTTTGGAAAGCGTAGGGGACAATTTCCTGGCGCAAGTGCTAGAGGAGCCAACTAGGGGGGGTGCTTTTCTTGACCTGCTGCTCACAAACTGGGTAGAATTAGTGGGGGAAGCAAAAGTGGATGGGAATCTGGAAGGCAGTGACCATGAGTTGGTTGAGTTCAGGATCCTGACGCAGGGAAGAAAGGTAAGCAGCAGGATACGGACCCTGGACTTCAGGAAAGCAGACTTCGACTCCCTCAGGGAACGGATGGCCAGGATCCCCTGGGGGACTAACTTGAAGGGGAAAGGAGTCCAGGAGAGCTGGCTGTATTTCAAGGAATCCCTGTTGAGGTTACAGGGACAAACCATCCCGATGAGTCGAAAGAATAGTAAATATGGCAGGCGACCAGCTTGGCTTAATGGTGAAATCCTAGCGGATCTTAAACATAAAAAAGAAGCTTACAAGAAGTGGAAGGTTGGACATATGACCAGGGAAGAGTATAAAAATATTGCTCGGGCATGTAGGAATGATATCAGGAGGGCCAAATCGCACCTGGAGCTGCAGCTAGCCAGAGATGTCAAGAGTAACAAGAAGGGTTTCTTCAGGTATGTTGGCAACAAGAAGAAAGCCAAGGAAAGTGTGGGCCCCTTACTGAATGAGGGAGGCAACCTAGTGACAGAGGATGTGGAAAAAGCTAATGTACTCAATGCTTTTTTTGCCTCTGTTTTCACTAACAAGGTCAGCTCCCAGACTGCTGCGCTGGGCATCACAAAATGGGGAAGAGATGGCCAGCCCTCTGTGGAGATAGAGGTGGTTAGGGACTATTTAGAAAAGCTGGACGTGCACAAGTCCATGGGGTCGGACGAGTTGCATCCGAGAGTGCTGAAGGAATTGGCGGCTGTGATTGCAGAGCCATTGGCCATTATCTTTGAAAACTCGTGGCGAACGGGGGAAGTCCCGGATGACTGGAAAAAGGCTAATGTAGTGCCAATCTTTAAAAAAGGGAAGAAGGAGGATCCAGGGAACTACAGGCCAGTCAGCCTCACCTCAGTCCCTGGAAAAATCATGGAGCAGGTCCTCAAAGAATCAATCCTGAAGCACTTGCATGAGAGGAAAGTGATCAGGAACAGCCAGCATGGATTCACCAAGGGAAGGTCATGCCTGACTAATCTAATCGCCTTTTATGATGAGATTACTGGTTCTGTGGATGAAGGGAAAGCAGTGGATGTATTGTTTCTTGACTTTAGCAAAGCTTTTGACACGGTCTCCCACAGTATTCTTGTCAGCAAGTTAAGGAAGTATGGGCTGGATGAATGCACTATAAGGTGGGTAGAAAGCTGGCTAGATCGTCGGGCTCAACGGGTAGTGATCAATGGCTCCATGTCTAGTTGGCAGCCGGTATCAAGTGGAGTGCCCCAAGGGTCAGTCCTGGGGCCGGTTTTGTTCAATATCTTCATAAATGATCTGGAGGATGGTGTGGATTGCACTCTCAGCAAATTTGCGGATGATACTAAACTGGGAGGAGTGGTAGATACGCTGGAGGGGAGGGATAGGATACAGAAGGACCTAGACAAATTGGAGGATTGGGCCAAAAGAAATCTGATGAGGTTCAATAAGGATAAGTGCAGGGTCCTGCACTTAGGATGGAAGAATCCAATGCACCGCTACAGACTAGGGACCGAATGGCTAGGCAGCAGTTCTGCGGAAAAGGACCTAGGGGTGACAGTGGACGAGAAGCTGGATATGAGTCAGCAGTGTGCCCTTGTTGCCAAGAAGGCCAATGGCATTTTGGGATGTATAAGTAGGGGCATAGCAAGCAGATCGAGGGACGTGATCATTCCCCTCTATTCGACATTGGTGAGGCCTCATCTGGAGTACTGTGTCCAGTTTTGGGCCCCACACTACAAGAAGGATGTGGATAAATTGGAGAGAGTCCAGCGAAGGGCAACAAAAATGATTAGGGGTCTGGAACACATGACTAATGAGGAGAGGCTGAGGGAGCTGGGATTGTTTAGCCTGCAGAAGAGAAGAATGAGGGGGGTTTTGATCGCTGCTTTCAACTACCTGAAAGGGGGTTCCAAAGAGGATGGCTCTAGACTGTTCTCAATGGTAGCAGATGACAGAACGAGGAGTAATGGTCTCAAGTTGCAGTGGGGGAGGTTTAGATTGGATATTAGGAAAAACTTTTTCACTAAGAGGGTGGTGAAACACTGGAATGCGTTACCTAGGGAGGTGGTAGAATCTCCTTCCTTAGAGGTTTTTAAGGTCAGGCTTGACAAAGTCCTGGCTGGGATGATTTAACTGGGAATTGGTCCTGCTTCGAGCAGGGGGTTGGACTAGATGACCTTCAGGGGTCCCTTCCAACCCTGATATTCTATGATTCTATGACCCCCGCTCCGCAGCCCTCCCCACGCCTGTCCTGGCAGCTGCACCGAGCCAGGCTCCGTCCCCTGGCCAATCTTTGAGATGGAGGCTGGCCTGCAGCACATGAAGGGTTAAAGCGGGCTCCCTCGGCGGGGGCTCAGGCAGCCAATGGGAGAGCGGTGCTGGGTCCTGCCCCTGCTGTGGAGCTCTCTCTCATTGGGCAGCAGCGCTCGTGGGGGCTCCCCGCCACAGGCGGAGCAGCCCTGGGGTGCCCAGGGCAGGCGCAAGGTGCTGGACATGGGTCCGGACCCCTGCAGCCCGCCGCGATGCAGCCGAGAGCTGAGCCGCCGGGCCCTCACGGCCTGTGCCGCGTCCCGCGCTCAGCATCCTGCTCCAATTCGTGGGGCATCAGGTTTTCGGCTGATCCTCCCCGGCCCCCCCAGCTCCCGGCCCCCCCAAGGGGGGACGAATCTCCATTTCCCAAGGAGCATCCCTGGCTCCGCCGAAGGCTTCTGGCTGCATGGTGCCAGGCTTGTGGGGGGGAAGCTGAGATGCCTGACGCAAGGCCTTGGATCTCCGCAGCCTGGGGCTTTATCAAGGTAAGTGGGTGAGCTGGCCCCAGGCCCAGGGGCTTGTCACCCTAGCAAACGGCGCGGCAGCCTGGTCCGGTCCCGCCCTCTGGCTCTCACACCCCAAGCAGGGTGCAGCCTGCTAGTGCTGGGGACAGGCTGCACCCCCGGGCACCCTTGTGCTGGAGAGCCCGGGTCTAGCGTGTCACCCATGGCAGCTGTTCAGGGGATGGCAGGTTGGCCCCCCGTCCTCACAGTGCCAGCTCCCCTGCAGTGGGGAGGGAGGCCGGCTTTTCCAGCCACAGGTTCCCAAAATGCGCCTCAGTGCCCACCTGGGGAGGCAGGGCCAGCCGTATTTCCCAGTGGGTGTCCTATTCTGCCTTGAGCAATTGCCTCCAGCCCTGGCCCTTGGTGATGGCTTTAGCTGCCCCAGTCATGTTTTGTCTCCTGCCCCAGAACCAACGTCACCCCCTGGAAATTCTCCCGGTGAGCTCAGCCAGTGCCCTTCGCAGGGTCCCTGCCAGGCACCTTCTCCAGGGTGGCATGAGCCTGTGCCCATGGCAGTAGCTCCCACGCTCTGTGTGCTCCCTGCTCCTTTCACACGCACGTGGTGCTGTGCAGTGGGACTGATCCAGAGTGAATTCCCTCCCTCGCCCAGCACTGCAGCAGCCCTGGGGGGCCATGCTCCACTGCCTGCCGGGAGACTAGGGCGAGGGGCATGCCAGGGACAGATATGCATGTTCACTGATGCCTGCCACTCCTGGGCTGGAAGAGTTAACCCAATCCCTGGGGCTCCATGCTCTGCTGGGAGCAGTGGGCCATCAGTGGGCCATGCACTGGTGTGGGCATCCCGGAGAGGGTTGAGCAGCTGCTGTCACCCGGCCACACAGGCCGTACGGCTCATCTCCTGCCCAAAGGGGCGTGATTGGGAATGAAGGGCCAAAGCTAGATCCCAGTGCACACGGTTCAGGGAGCAAGATCTGCTGCCAAGCTCCTGGCTGAGCAGAGGCGCGACCCTGTGTTGACCTGTCTAGAGGCGAACTTGGCAAACGTCTGAGGAGCAATTAGGGCCCAAGTCTCTACCGGGGCCTCTGGGCCTCCCATGATAGAGACCACCCCTAATAACAGCAGCGATAAAAGCCTTCAGGTGGCAGGCCAGTCACTGAGCAGATCATCTTCAAAGCCAGCTTCCTGAATGGGTGCTCAAATTACCGGCCTGCCAGTCCTGAGCTCTGGGCTTCCCTCCCAGGCCCAGCCAGTCCCTTAGCCTCCCAGCTGATCAGGGGCCAGGCTGCCAGCATGTTGTGATTGTGCCATGTGCAACGTGTGTCAGACATGATGGTGTGAACGCAGGGTCCAGCCCACTCCCGGGGAAGGAAATCGGTCTGAAAGCAGCCTGTGATCAGAACAATTTGCTTCAGCTGCACCTGCTGGGATATTCCCCAAGAATGAGCATGAAATGGGACAACAGCCCTATCATGGAGTGTGGGGGAGTCAGGGCCCTACACCCCTCTTCTTGGGATTCACCATGACTCTCAGCCAGCCAGTAAAATGGAAGGTTTATTGGACAACAGGAACACAGTCTAAAACAGAGCTTGTGGGTACAACCAGGACCCCTCAGTCAAGTCCTGCTGGGGGGCAGGGAACTTAGACCCCAGCCTTGGGGTTCCCCTGCTTTCCACCACCCAGCACCAAACTGAAACCAAAACCCCTCCAGCAGGCTCTCTCCTCTAGCCTTTGTCCAGTTTCCCAGGCAAAGGTGTCACCTGGCCCCACCGCCTTCCTGGCTCAGGTTACAGGCTCATCCCCTTCTCTCCCATCCCCAGGGCACAGTCCCAGTAGAACTAGACGACATTCCTTGGTCAGTCCACCCCGCTCCCTCCTGCGTCACAGGCCCAGATGCAGCGAGTTCATGTAACAGCCCGTGCTCACGTCCGTGCAGCTCGTACCTGTGCGGGCTACGGCTCTGTGTTTACCTGCTGGTGCCGTTCCGCGGTGCAAGGTCTGGTGTCGTACACCTTGGAAGGCCCAGGTCATTATGAGCACCTTACAATAAAACACGTGAGAACCTCCCAGGGCAGAGTGCTGCAACGCTCAGGGAAATGAATTCCTGTTGCCATCCCCAGAGCCCACTTGGTGCTTCCAGTCCACCCGTTTCCCATTCCCCTGGGCAGGGCCATGGAGGCTGGGGCGGGTCCCCCTGCTCAGGTCCCCTGGCCGTGTTCCTAATGGGTACCATTTCTTGTCTTTGCAGTTTAAAAGGATGCTGAATAGGGAACTGTCACACCTCTCCGAAACCAGCCGCTCTGGCAACCAGGTGTCTGAGTACATCTCCAGCACCTTCCTGGGTGAGTAGCAGAGCTGGGGATGCCGTGCCTGCGCCGTCCGTATGCCAGGTGTGCCCCATCCATACACGGTGGCACTTTCCTTTAGAGAATGTGATGTCTGGAGTTGAAAGACCAGTGAGAAGCCAGGGATGGCAGCTGGAGCCAGAGATTTTCTCTTGTGCTTCACTGTCCTCATCACCTCCCCACTGAGTGCTAAGCAAAGAGACGAGCCCTAGCCACGTGCGGAAGCCCCATTGTCTCTAGGCTTTCCTAGACTGGGCCAAACCCAGGCAGAAAACATTGAGGGGTATTGGTGCATGGGGTGGAAGAGCCCTGCCTCTTGCATTTTGTTTCTGATTCAATTCTGTGTAATCTCTTTGGGGCAGGGTTTGCAAAGCACCAGCACAAAGGGGCTGGGGCGAGCCAGGGGTGGCTGTAATCACAGGGCTAATGATTGTTGTGAGGGTAGATAGGGGAAGATGCTGTACCCAGCAATGCTGTTTCAGCCAGCTAGGGAAGTTGTGTGACACACCACTAAAGAGACAGGGCATGCCACAGTCTCCTGGTCCTGCATCATGCCCTGGCTAAGCACATCAGCCACTTCTTCCCAATGATGGGCCGTGAGAATAACGAGGCCTCCCCTTTATCTCCTTCGGCAGAGAAAGGAGAAGTGGCCTTATCTGCCCTCCTGACCTCTTGCCGGGTTACTGTGGGAACGTGGTCTCTGCTGGATGTGACAGGGCTGATTAAAGTGCCAAAAGCAAGGTTGTCGGAGAGAGCTGGGGCTGCGGCTCTCTCCTGGGCCCCCTCCACCCCCAGTCAGGATTGAGGGGCAGGCAGGAGGGATTTCTCTGTGTCTCGGCTCGCTGTACTCTCTACGTGTCAGTGTGGTTGGGGTGGGGTCCAGCAGCCTTGCAGTGGCCAAGGTGTGTCCAGGGTTTAGGAAGGGCCTGGTTTAACACGTCCCCAGCTGCAATTCAGCCTGTTGCCCCAGGGCACTCTGCCGGCTTTCCAGCTGGAGTTAAAGAGCCGGCCACGTTTCTAGTGCCACAAAATAGTGACACAGAGGCCAGAAGATACATTCCTCAGCGTGCGCACCAGCCCCCGCGTCCAAGAGGAGGGTTTGCCCGGTAACGGAGGGTCTGTCTGCAGAGCACTTGGGAGTGGGACTGCAGCATGCATCGGCACGCCCGAGCGCTCCAAGAACAAGAGCACCATAGCCATGGTAGCTGGGGGCGCTATCCCCCTGAGGATGACCCAGCGTCCTGGGGGATGGGGGGGCTCCTCCATCTTCACTGCTGCTGTTACTGGAGGTCGCCAGATCAAAGTGAGCTTTGTACGCACACCTGCTGCAGACCGGAGAGCAGTGCGGACTGACCGTTGAGAGACGGCGACACCAGGGGCTGTATGAACGCTGCCCAGTGCCAGCCAGAGGCTGCTGGCCTCTCACCATGCGCCTCCAGCCATGTCTGGCACAGAGCACCACAGCTGTTCCAGGGCTCTGTCCTCTGTGTCCCTTTGTAACTGCAATCCAGACCTGACCTGGAGGCGAGATGCTTTCCCTGTGTCTCTTCCTTTCCCAGCAGAGCTGAGGGTGGAGCCGGAGCCCAGCCAGAGCCCTCCTGCTGGAGTCAGCTGGCAGTGGGAGGGCAGGGGGCTCATCTCTGGGCGCCTGGCTCTTGAACTGCAGTGCCGTGTCCAGGCAGAGCTGGGCAGCATGCGCTGGGTGCAGCTGGCAGCCGATTCCTTTGGGTTTCTCTTGCACTGCCCAGCTCTGCATGGGGCCGTGCACAGACCCTGCATTCCTGGGGCTGAGGGCTCAAAGCAGCCTGGTAAGCCAGCGCTTGTCCCTCTGGATCAGCCCTGTCCCGCACACAGACTTGGCTTTGCTTTCAGTTTCCCAGCCCCCCTTCAGCAGCTGCCTGTTTGAGGAATGCAAACGCCTTGGGGCTCCCTGCAAAGTTTCAGGCCCTTTGCTGAGATAGTGGGGCTTTAACAAAGGGAGCATTCCTTTGGGTACCTACCTGGCTGCAGGAACAGGAGAGGCCTCCACAGATAAAACCTGCACCACTCCTGCCCCCTGGGGCACTTTACCAGTCAGAATGAATGCAGGTTCCCAGCCCTGCCTCTGGGCTGCGTCAGCAGCTCCATTTTACAGATGGGGAAACTGAGGCACAGAGCAGGTCAGCGGCTCTCCTGGGAGCCTCTGGCAGATCTCGGAACAGCACCCTAAGGGCGATGGAGCAGAGTTGTCTGGAAATGAAATGTGTCTCTATGAAGAACCCCGGCTTGCCACAGTTCCCGGTGCTGGTGTGTGTCGGGGAGAGGGCGGGGGGTGGTTTACACAGGCAATCTGTGCACGTGCGTGTGCACCAGGGGAGAGGGGAGGAATTGGTCTTTGAAACATCAGTTTAGCTGGGAAGCTCCAACATTCCTCAGCACATTGTCTCCCGTTGCCATGGCAGAGATAATATTATTCAACTCTGCTTACGTCAATTCTGGGTCTGAGTCGTATGGCGGGTGGGTCAGGCCTGAGCAGCGTGAAGCCGTGGGGCTCGGGCGGAAAGCACACGGGGGTTGCTCCAGGATTTTAACTCTCTCGGAAACTGACAGCAGTAAGCCCGGTCACAGGCCGGGGCACTGAGCCGGCTGCTCTCAGGCGCTGAGTGCGGGCGCTGGGCTGCAGTGCAGGACTTTGACGGGCGCTTGGCAAGGGTCACGCAGTGTTCGCAGGGGGAGGGGGGAGCTTCCGGTTTGAACTCC
Organism: Caretta caretta; assembly: GCF_965140235.1. NCBI lineage: Eukaryota > Metazoa > Chordata > Testudines > Cheloniidae > Caretta > Caretta caretta. Next base: position 19,038,070 of record NC_134230.1, read on the forward strand.
CCACTGCCCCTGCTGCCTGTCACCCGCTGCCTGGGGCACAGGGTCAGGGGCTTTCCCCCGGCCTGGAAGAGGTGTCCCGATCCTGGGCACCCCCGCTGGAAATCTGCCAGTGTCATGCTGCTCATGGACCTCACCCAGCTGTGCTGCCAAGGGGCTCCGAGGTGGGGGGCGTTCAGTGGGCCCGCTGGCTCTCAGAGCAGCCTCGGCTCACCAGCTGCTCAAGGAAGCAGGACAGAGGCAGGTTCTGGAATGGTCACAAGGTCCGGACCCGGGCAGCATCCCCAACTCCCAGAGGGCGATAGCCTGCCAGGGGGGCCGTGCCCGATGCGCTGACCGTTCCCTGCATTTTCTCTCCCCCAGACAAGCAGCATGAGGTGGAAATTCCCTCCCCGACGCCCAAGGAGAAGGTCGCGGAGAAGTCGACGTGCCCCATGGCGCAGATCAGCGGCCTGAAGAAACTGACACACAGCTCCAGCTTCATCAGCTCCGGCATCCCTCGCTTCGGGGTCAAGACGGACCAGGAAGGGCTCCTGGCCAAGGTAAGCAGGGGGAGGAATGCTTCGCCCCAGGGCCCCTCGGCCCCATATCCCCCTGGCTGCACCCCCCCCGCCACGTGTGTGCCAGCCGTGCCCCCCCACCCCGTCTCACCGCAATGCATGTGCCAGCCGTGCCCCCCCACCCTGTCCCATCGCCACGCGTGTGCCAGCCGTGCTCCCCCACCCCGTCCCATCGCCACGCGTGTGCCTGCCGTGCCCCCCCACCCCGTCCCATCGCCATGCGTGTGCCTGCCGTGCCCCCCCACCCCATTCCATCGCCACGCGTGTGCCTGCCGTGCCCCCCCACCCCGTCCCATCGCCATGCGTGTGCCTGCCGTGCCCCGCACCCCGTCCTACTGCCACGTGTGTGCCAGCCGTGCCCCCCCACCCCGTCCCATCGCCACGCGTGTGCCTGCCGTGCCCCCCCACCCCGTCCCATCGCCACGCGTGTGCCTGCCGTGCCCCGCACCCCGTCCTACTGCCATGCGTGTGCCAGCCGTGCCCCCCCACCCCGTCCCATCGCCACGCGTGTGCCAGCCGTGCCCCGCACCCCGTCCTACTGCCACATGTGTGCCTGCCGTGCCCCCCCACCCCGTCCCATCGCCACGCGTGTGCCTGCTGACTCACTGCCACGTGTCTCTCCCAGGAACTAGAAGATACAAACAAATGGGGTCTTGACATGTTTAAAATCACAGAGTATTCTGGCAACCGCCCACTCACGGTCATCATGTACAGTATCTTCCAGGTGAGTGAGCCCCAGGGTGGCTCCCAGTGGGGGCAGGGCATGGGCAGCGTGGAGCTGGAGGTAGCAGGGGGCAGGGTGGGGGTGGGGGTAGGACAGGGGGCAGGATAGAGGTGGGGGGCAAGGGATGGGGGCAGCACGGGAGCAGGGGTGGGGGCAGAGCATGGGGGCAGGGCAGGGGCAGCATGGGGGCAGGGCAGGGGTAGGGATGGGAGCAGGGCAGGGGGCAGAGCATGGGGGCAGGGCAGGGGTAGGGGGCAGAGCATGGGAGCAGGGTGGGGATGGGGGCAGGGCAGGGCTGGGGTGGGTAGGCGGGTGCGGGGGGAACAGCACGGTGCCTCTTACTCTAATCTGACCTCCCAGCACAGTCCCTGGCCTCACCTCTCCCAAGCTCCTCCTTGTCCGAACGGGCAGCGGTTTGGGGAGGTGCCAGGTCAGCCACGGGTTGGAGAAACTCCCTGGAGCCTTGAATTAAAAACCCTTTGTCCAGCCAGCGGGGGGGGGGGGGGGGGGGGTCCCAGAGTCCCCGGGCGATGCTCTGGAGCTGCTCCCTACGAAGCCAGGCAGGACTCTGGGGAAGTCTCTTCTCTGGGAGCAGCCTGTCTGCAGGACACACAGCTCACCCGGCTTCCACCTTCCTGGTTCTGACCTCGGAGCATTCAGCATCCTCTGCCCCTCCCTGCGCTTCCCACAGCGAGTCCGCTCAGGCGGGGTCCTGGGGAAGCCAGAGGGTCCTGCCCCCCAACTCCACAGTCAGATGGGACTCTCAGCCAGCCAGTAAAACAAAGGTTTATTAGACAACACAAACAGGATCTAAACCAGAGCTTGTAGGTGCAGAGAACAGGACCCCTCAGCCGGGTCCATTTAGGGGGGCAGCGAGCCAGACAACCACGTCTGCACTTCACTCCATGTCCCAGCCAGCCCCAAACTGAAACTCCCTCCAGCTCTTCCTCCTCTGGGCTTTCCCCTTTCCCCGGCCAGGAGGTCACCGGATTCCTTTGTTCTCCAGCCCTTTAGCTCTCACCTTGCAGGGGGGAAGGGCCAGGCCATCAGTTGCCAGGAGACAGAGTGTCGGCCATTTATGTACCCTGGCCCTTTGCTCTGCAACAATTACACCCCCTTATCCCACCACCTAGAGACTTAAAAGATGCCTAGGGGGAACTGAGGCACCCCTCCAGTATTCAGAGGAGACATTAAGAACAGTCCCACTTTGTCATAGGGTGTCCCTGCCGCTCACGGAGCTGTGCCCCCACCCTGATCCTGCTAACGCCTCCCCCCCCCCCCACCATTCCCTCCCTGAGCTCAGCAAGGCCCTGGCTGTGGCAGTGTAGTGGGGAGGCATGGGTGGAAGCCCCTGGCTAGGGAAGGGGATGGGGAGGATTTGCAGAAGCAGCCGGGCAGCGGGCACAATGCTGCTCCCACCATTCCTACCCCACCTTTTCCTGGGCAGGCAGGGGCTGGGCATGGCTGGCACAGCACATTGGCCCTGGGGTACCTGGGGCTCTCTCTCTGCTGAGCTGGGCCTGAAGCCAGGGACTGACCCTGGCTTGTACTGAAGCTGTACTGGTGGCGGGGAGGTCAACACCCTGCACTGAGCCCATCCCACCCTCTCTGCTGCCCAGCAGGAGCGGGACCTGATGAAGACCTTCCGCATCCCAGCCGACACCTTCATCACCTTCATGATGACACTGGAGGACCATTACCACGCCGATGTGGCCTATCACAACAACATCCACGCCGCAGACGTGGTCCAGTCCACGCACGTGCTGCTGTCCACGCCGGCTCTGGAGGTGAGGGGGTGGGGACAGCTCTCGGAGTCGCTCCCCTACCCAGGCTCCAGACTGGGTGGCTGGCGGGGCTGCACACTGGTGTGACTCCATGGAGGGAAGGAAAACGGCACATCAGGACTTCCCCTGGGCACCAGAGCTCAGCGCCCCCCAGAGCATGTCTCTCTGCAACCTGGGCTAGGTCTGCACCACGTCACAAGCCATCCATCCCCAGGGAGGTTTGTCCATCCTTTAATTAAGGAGCCATCTTTGCACAGGAATCATAGACTCGTAGGACTGGAAGGGATCTCGAGAGGTCATCTAGTCCAGTCCCCTGCACTCAGTGCAGGACTAAGTATTAGCTAGACCATCCCTGACAGCTGTTTGTCCAGCCTGCTCTCAAAAATCTCCAATGATGGAGATTCCACCACCTCCCTGGGCAATTTATTCCAGTGCTTAACCACCCTGACAGGTAGGAAGTTTTTCCTAATGTCCAACCTAAACCTCCCGTGCTGCAATTTAAGCCCATTGCTTCTTGTCCTATCCTCAGAGGTTATTGAGAACAATTTACCTCCCTCCTCCTTGTAACAACCTTTGACGTACTTGAAAATTGTTATCATGTCTCCTCTCAGTCCCCTCGTGCAGCCCAGTTCCCTGGAGTTTTGGGTGGTCCCTGAAGGCAGGTCACACTGTCTGGGTGGGACACATGGCTGCAGGGGGGAGGGGTAGGAGTTACATTTGCTCCTTCCCGATGTTGTCCAGCAGATGCTGGGTCTCCCCACAGTCCCATCCTGGACCTGTTCATACCAGGATCCAAGCTGGGGGACACCTTCTGCCTGGAGTGTGTGGGAAATACTGCGACTTTCCCTCACCCCGGCTCGCTGCCCCAGAATGCAGGCAGCCCGGGATGCAGGCACCTCCAGCCACAATTAACCAGAGCCAAGAGGCTTGCTCCCAATGGGCTGTGGTGACGTGCACCTCGGGCTTGCCCAGCATGCAAACCCACGTGTTCGATGCGTGGGCCCATCACGTCCGTCGTGCTGCAGAGCAGCTTTCTTTCCGTTCTGACTCCCTTCCCCCTGTCCCTCGTTCCAGGCGGTGTTCACGGACCTGGAGGTCATGGCTGCCATCTTCGCCAGCGCCATCCATGATGTTGACCACCCAGGCGTGTCAAACCAGTTCCTGATCAACACCAGTGAGTTCAGATCTCCCAGGAACCCGCTGGTCCCTGGAGACGCGTGTGTCATATGGCTGGCTGCCTCAGGTCACTGTAATGAGACACTGGCCAGGTGAAGCAGCCCTTGCAGAGGCCTGGCACTCACAGGGTTAGTTCCACTGCCAGCCTCCCCTGACCGAATCCAGGGCTCCTACTGCAGAGCAGAGCCACGGTACGGGGGCCCTGTGCCATGTGGCCCAGCTCCGTGAGGTCCCTGTGCTGGGCGCGGTGGGTCTGAACCCCGGGTGTAACCGTGGGCATTGGGAGCTTACCTGCAGTTCTTCTGCAAACAGTCACGGTGCAAACATGGTCACCTACTGCAAGGGCAGGCCCGGCCCCCCGAATGGCTTCTGCACTTGGTATTGACGTGGCCCCGGGTACCCCATGAGGTGCCCCAGACCTGGCTGGTGCCAGCCATTTTTCAGCGCAGGCCCCTTTGTAGCGGGGGTCCCACCCAGAGCCGCCAGCAGCTGGCGGCCGGGCGCCCGCGTCGGCCTCTTGTGCTAACCCCGCCTGTCTCTGCAGACTCGGAGCTGGCTCTGATGTACAACGACGTCTCTGTCCTGGAGAATCACCACTTGGCTGTGGGCTTCAGGCTCCTCCAGGAGGAAAACTGCGACATCTTCCAGCACCTCAGCAAGAAGCAGCGGCAGTCGCTCCGCAAGATGGCCATCGACATGGTGAGGGGGCCAGGGCCTGCTCAGCGCTTATGAGACGCAGGATCTGACCCCGACTCCAGGGGGGTCAGGCCTAGGTACTCCCTACAGACTCCCCACATGCAGCTGGGGCCAGAGCCACCCTGAGCACCAGGGCGGGGCAGTGTGGTACCATCATAAAGCAGGTGACCCACGGTCAACCCCCAACGTCTGCACGGAATGACAGCCTGACAGTAACGGGCCCCCTTTGACTGACCTGACCCCTGTCAGCTCCGTGGGGCCCTTGGTGCAGTGGTATTGCAGAGCAACGGCCCCCGTGCAGCTGGTTCTGGTGTCTCTCAAGCTCCCAGCAGGGCTTGGCAGAGTCAGGGTCAATAATCCGCAGACTCAGTGGTGGCCCAGAGGGAGCTGGACATGCTGTTCCCTTCACTCCCAACAGGACCTGGCTGCTCTGGGCACAGCTGATCTCTGTCTCCATCCTGTTCTGTGACATCCCTGGAATGGGAGAGTCGCAGCCTGCGAGGTCCCCTCTAGCTGCCCCCTCCCCAGCCAGTCTGGGATTGTTCCCCACCCCAGACCCCAGCGATCGGACTGGCCTAGGAGGCACAAGAGACCTGCATTCAGTTCTGTGGATGTGGCTGCTGGACCCGGGGTACTGGGGGAATGGAGGGACAGGCTGCCTGGTTTGCTGACCGTGGGGCTGGGCCGCTCGGCTGGACACAGGCTAATGGGTGCCCTCTCCTCTGTGCAGGTGCTCGCAACGGACATGTCCAAACACATGAACCTGCTGGCAGATCTGAAGACAATGGTGGAGACCAAGAAGGTGACCAGTCTGGGAGTCCTGCTGCTGGATAACTACTCGGACCGAATCCAGGTGAGGTCCAGGGATTCTGGGACCCCGACCCCATGGAACGGGGCAACTCAGCACTGCGTGGCTGCAGGCCAGGGCACGCCGCAGCCCTTCCTCCTTATTGCTTTCCCCATCGGCCTGAACTGCTCACGTAGGTTGGTCTCCGGCCTGTGATGCAACAGTAACACTCCTTGGCGGAGACATTCCTCCCTGCTGCCCCCTCTGCCCTTCTGAACCCGAGACAGACCCCAACCACCCACCTTCTCTGGCCCCACCCCAGCACTCAGAGCTCCAGCCCCAGGCCCTGCTACAGCCAGGTCTGGCTCCAGGCTGGGTTGCTCTGGTGCTGTCCAGGGGGATGCTCTGGTGCTGTCCAAGCGAATGCCCAGCCAGGGCCCTGCCCCCTCAGCTTTGGGCATCTCGTGCAGACATTGCAAGGTCCCACACCCTGGGAGTGGGGCCGGCCAGGGCAGCCCAGCATCGGGGAGGAGGACGGGCTCTTTGCAAAGCTGTGACTGTTCTTCCCCCAGGTCCTGCAGAACATGGTTCACTGTGCTGACCTCAGCAACCCAACCAAGCCCCTGGAGCTGTACCGCCAGTGGACTGACCGGATCATGGTGGAGTTCTTCCGCCAGGGGGACCGGGAGCGGGAGAAGGGCATGGAGATCAGCCCCATGTGCGACAAGCTCAGCGCCTCTGTGGAGAAGTCCCAGGTGGGGCGGGGGCTGGAGCCGGGGCTGTGCTGGACTGGTGGGGCGGCCCCGTCAGGGCTCAGTGCTGGGCAGGACAATGCAGAGTGGGGTGGAGGGGCCAGCGAGGCACCATGGAGCCCAGCAGGAGGGAGGGATGTGGCCCAGGGAGGAGTCATCTCTGGGGGACCTCTGCATCCACTAGCCTGGGGAACTGTCACCAAGCAGAGGGCAGGGGCTCTTGGGCCAACCCCTCTGCTTCCACCCCACTGCACTCGCCAGTGGGGAGGATCCTGCCACGGCCCCATCCACCCAGCACGTTCGCTCCAAGGCAGCATTCGGGCTCTTGTGGAAGGATCCGGGTGGGGAGAGGCAGCCTGGGCGCAACTCCCTGGGGGCGTGTCACGGAGTCCCCGGGCGATGCTCAGAAACTGCTCCCCATGAAGCCAGTCAGGACTCTGGGGAAGTCTCCTCTCTGGGAGCAGCCTGTCTGCAGGACACACAGCTCACCCGGCTTCCACCTTCCTGGGTCTGACCTCGGAGCATTCAGCCTCCTCTGCCCCGCCCTGCGCTTCCCACAGCGAGTCTGCCCAGGCGGGGCTCCTGGGGAAGCCAGAGGGTCCTACCCCCCAACTCCGCAGTCAGACGTGACTCTCAGCCAGCCAGTAAAACAGAAGGTTTATTAGACGACAGGAACATGGTCTAACACAGAGCTTGTAGGTGCAGAGAACAGGACCCCTCAGATGGGTCCATTTTGGGGGGCAGTGAGCCAGACAACCACGTCTGCCCTTCACTCCCTGTACCCAGCCAGCCCCAACTGACTCCTCCTCCAGCTTTGGGCTTTGTCCCTTTCCCGGGCCAGGAGGGCACCGGATTCCTTTGTTCTCCAACCATTTAGCTCTCACCTTGCAGGGGGGAAGCGCCCAGGCCATCAGTTGCCAGGAGACAGAGTATCGGCTGTTTATGTACCCTGGCCCTTTGCTCTGCAACAATTACACCCCCTTATCCCACCACCTAGAGACTTAAGAACTGCCTAGGGGAAACTGAGGCACCCCACAGCATTCAGAGGGGACATTAAGAACAGCCCCGCTTCGTCACAGGGCGATAGCAGGTGGTGAAGCAGGGAGGAGCTGGCACCTAGAGTCGCCCATGGGCCCTCCCGTCAGCAGCCTGTGGAAATCAGCAGAGCCCTGTCCCAGGGGCAGGTCCCCGCGTGGTCCGAGTTGGATGGCGGGAGGTGATGTAGATGCTGGGCCTGCCTGCAGGAATCCCCGGGGGCAGGGATGTTGCCCCTCTGGGGACGTACCTGGACCTGCCTGTAACCCCCAGCTCTGCCTTTGCTCACAGGTGGGCTTCATCGACTACATCGCTCACCCGCTGTGGGAGACGTGGGCCGACCTGGTGCACCCCGACGCCCAGGAGATCCTGGACACGCTGGAGGACAACCGGGAGTGGTACCAGAGCATGATCCCGCACAGCCCCTCGCTGCCTGAGGAGCAGGACCCTGAGAAGGGCGGCGGGGGGGAGAAGTTCCAGTTCCAGCTGACCCTGGAGGAGGAGGGCGAGTCGGACACGGAGCCGGAGGAGGCCGAGAGCCCGCTGGAGGAGGACAACAGTGGCAGCGACTCCAAGACGCTGGCCACAGACGACTCGGAGTCGGCAGAGTTCGGCTCAGCTGGCAGGGACTCTCCGCCCCCCACGCACGGCGGCCCGCTCAGGAACATGCTGGTCAAGCAGAAGGAGGCCCTGCACTTTGACGACAGGAGGGCTCTGGAGAGGACGCTCTCGCAGCCCGACGGCGGCACCTCATTGGGGTGCCCGGAGCTGGGCCGCAGGGGGAGCCTGGTGGACGGGGAGCTGGGCCTGGACACAGAGGGGAAACTCACGTTTCTGCCGCTGGGGACGTAACGGGCGGGGCCCGCTGTGCCCATTGCTTGGGTCTGGGAGCCACCCGGAGACTGGGCGCCGCAGGGTCGTTAATAAAGAGAGCGAGAGCGGGGCCGTGTCCTGGCTCCCCTCCCAGCGGCCTGGCGTGGAGCACATGAGCTCTGTGGGCCCCCACCCTCCCATAGCACCTGCTGGGGACTGAGATCGGGACCCTCCGGAGGGAGCAGGCAGCAGCTGGCCAGGCGGGCCCGGACTGGAATTGTCAAGCTGCCGTGTGCCCTCAAGTGGCGACCGGGCAGCTCCCAGGCGGCGTGGGAATGGCTCTGTACCTGAGCAGGCCCCCAGCCGCCCTGTGCTGTCGCTGGGCTCGGACGGGGCTACGGCAGCAGCATTGTCATGTGTGTCTTGCCTCACTCTCCTCGGTCTCACCCTGTGCCCTGCGTCCCCGCGCCTGCCAGCCAGGGCCCTCCTTGGCCGGGCAGAAGGGCTGGGAGCGGAGAGGAGGGCAGACGGGCCATGCAGACCCATGAGCATCCCTGCTGCTCACAGCTAAGCACTGTGTCCCCTTCAGGCTGCTGCTCTGGGCACATGCCCTTTGGCTCCCGAGTGGGGAGCGTGTTCCCTGGTACCCCTGGGCCGGTCCCCCTTGGAGCCTGGCTCCCTCCCCCTCCCCCTGCTGGGATGCACTGACTCTCCTCCCAGGAAGGCCAGGCCTTGGAGCCACATGCACATCGGACCTGTGCCAGCCCGGGGGCCCAGCTAAGCCCTTAGCAGCATCCCTGCCTTGCTGGCCTGGCTCCCCACCTCGAGCTCCTGCGCAGCCAGTCTGCAGCCTCTTGCCTATTAGCGCCTCGTTGGGCCCCACGGGCCGGCCCAGCGCTCCCTCCGTGAAGCCTCAACCCCGCCTCCTTGTGCGTTTCGCCCGCTGTGCAGCGTGTTCCCTGCCGCGGCAGTCCCCAGAGACCAGCCAGCCCCTCGCCACTTCCCTCCCGTCCAGACACTCTGCTCCCTGGGCAGTTCCCCAGCCAGCCACCCCCTCCTGTGGAAGGGGATGTGGGGCGGGGACCCCCTTCCAGGAGGTGGTGCTTTGCCCCCACGTTCCAGCTCCAAGCACTGCGACCCGTGGCTGGAGCGCTGGGTGCATGCAGGCCGCAGCTGGGATTTCCTCAGAGGGTGCCTGTCCCATCATCTCCCCAGGAGCTCTGGGGCCGGGCACTCAGCTCCTGTGGCCTGGCACAGCTCCTTGGTACCCAGCAGAGCTGCCGGCCTCGGGCCCTGTGAGGAACAGAGCCGGGAGACAGGAAGGAACCCTGTCCATGTCACCGGGCGCAGGCCCCTCTCCCCCAGGCCTCCCCACGGGCTGGGTCCAGGGAGGTGGCTCCCTGTCGAAGGGTTTGGATTCTACCTGCATAGCGGCTGGGCCCAGAGCCCAGGCCCAGCTGTTCCCACAGGGGAAGGAGAAGCTGTCTGGGTCTCGGGCACCTTTATCCGGGCTCTTGGTGCCACACCAGAGCTGTGCTGCTCAAGCTGTGGGTAGCCCCTTCCCCGTCCCGCCCGGCCCAGCTGTGTGGGGCCTAGTGAAGCCAGCAGGAGGCACCGCTGGGAATGGGCGTTTCAGAGCGGGGCAGCGGGTCTCTGTATTTACAGGAGCTGTCACGGAAAAGCATCTAGTCTGCCCGCCAGGGACACCCCGTTCTCACGCCTTGTCCTGCGCTGGGTACACGGGACCTCGGCCATGCAAGTACTGTAGGCTTTGGTGTGCTGCTGTGAATCTCCATTGCCTCTAATTTATGCAACTAAACTAACGGGCTGGCCTCCCTCGGCAGGGGGCCACTGACCTGACCCTGCCTCCCTGATGCCAAACGGCCCTTTGCAGGCAGACACTGCAAAATATGAACCGAAAGGGGAGATGCATAAAACACCGCTTTAAAAGTTCCCCATCGCAAAGCAGCAATGGCTCCCCAATGCAACAGCACCCCGGCTGGGGGGGGAGGGGGCTGAGCGGGCCGGGCAATGGGTGCTAGGAGACCCTGGAGCGCTGCGGGGGTGGGGCGAGCTGGCTGGGGAGACCAGGGAGAGCTGCAGGGGAGGGGGCTGGGGAGACCAGGGAGCGCTGTGGGGGGAGGGGGCTGGCTGGGGAGCGCTGCAAGGGAGGGGGCTGGGGAAACCAGAGAGTGTTGGGAGGCTGTGGGGGGCTGGACAGGGGAGACCAGGGAGCGCTGGGGGGGGAGGGGCTGGCTGGGGGGGCTGGGGAGACCAGAGAGCGCTTGGGGGGGCTGGACTGGGGAGACCAGGGAGCGCTGTGGGGGGGCTGGCTGGGGAGCGCTACAAGGGAGGGGGCTGGGGAAACCAGGGAGCACTGCAGAGCGGGGCTGGCTGCGGGGCCTGGGGAGACCACTGTGCACTAGGCAGCGTGTTTAATTTATTGTGGGGCACGTTCACTTTTTAAAGCCTTTTGTAGCTCACTTTTTAATTCCCACTCACATCCTCACTCCCGCGTCCCTTCCTTACACACTGGTTTTACTGTGATCGGCACTCGAAATGCTGCATTTATACCTGGCGCTTTGGCGGCCCAGCCGAGCGCCGGGCCCTGTTCCTCCTTCGCCATGGGTCTGAGCTAGGGAGAGACTCTTCTCCTCGGCGGGTATTAAACCTGTCCCGTCTCTTTCATTTTTTCAGTGTGATACATGTAAACGTGTTTTTATCATGAGATAAAGTCCCGAGATTCTACGAGATGTGGATTTGGTGGCTCCCTGGAGACTGGGAACAAGACACGTGCTCTGCCGCCCTGCTGTGTGGGGGGTGCGGGCTTTGAGGGGAGCCGCACCCCAGGCAGGACTCAGCCAGTTCTTTCTCCAGTGGGGCTGGTCCGCACTGCACACACCGTGTGGCCGGCGAGGCTTTCAGGGGCCGATCCGTGGGGGGGCTGGGTCTGTCTGAAGCTTGTGGGAACAAGAGGTTTGCTCCAGGAGTTTCCACCCTCGCGGAGAGGCTCCCGACCACCCAGGTTCTCCTGCACTGGCCGCTTGGCTGGGGCACGGCGCCCCGCACAGTGCCCCAGCCTTCAGAAGGCAGGCTGGTCCACATCCCCTCCCCAGGCCACAGTGACGGGCACAGGGCAGGCTCCAGACTGAGCCGTGTCAGTGTCAGAGCTGAGAAGAGGCACCCAGGACCATTGAGAGGAGGCAGGGCAGAGCACACGCCATCCTGCCCGCTCCCGGCAGCAGCCAGGCCAGGGTTCACGCTGCCCGGGGGGGGCGAGTTCTCCTGGCTCCAGAGGCTTCGCTTCATGCTGCCCCGCGGCTGACACGGCTGTGCCTGTGGAGGCCTGCTGCTGGGGGGCACTGTTAACATTAAGCATCACTCTGCTGGGGGGCAGCTAAGGACCCCCGGCCGCCAGGGACCAGTGCCCCATGGTGCTGCCCAGCCAAAGCGCATGGGGCCCTTCCTGCGGAGAGCCAGACAAGGACCAGCCAGGTGTGTGTGAGGGGTTACAGCTCAGAGCCCTCAGCAGCCCCCCCCCATGAGCCAAAATACCCTCAGCGGGACCCTCCCTCCAGCTCCGGACAGCTTGGATGGGGAAAGCGAAGCGTCAGGTAGCACGGGCTGGGGCCGCTTTGCAGTCTGCGAGGAAACCCCGTTCTGAGGCGCGTTCTCCCGGCGGGGCTGCGGGATCTCAGCCCGGTCCGCTCCACTAGCAAAAAGGCAGGAAACCCCGCCCTGAGCATGGCTCCTCAGAGGCTCCAGCACCGGCTGTGACGAAGTGGGACTGTTCTTAATGTTTCCTCTGAATAGTGTGGGGGTGCCTCAGTTTCCCCTAGGCAGTTCTTAAGTATCTAGGGGGTGGGATAAGGGTGTATGATCATTGCAGAGCCCTAGAGGGCAGGTGTGTGCAGGGGTCTGGACACAGAGAATGGCCGACACCCTGTTTCCTGGCAACTAATGGCCTGGGCCCTTCCCCCCCTGCAAGGTGAGAGCTAAAGGGTTGGAGAACAAAGGAATCAGGTGACCACCTGGCCCGGGAAAGGAACAAAGCCCAGAGGAGGAGGGACTGGAGGGGGTTTTCAGTTTGGGGCTGGCTGGGACATGGAGTGAAGTGCAGACGTGGTTGTCTGGCTCACTGCCCCCCAAAATGGACCCAGCTGAGGGGTCCCGTTCTCTGCACCTGCAAGCTCTGTTTTAGACCATGTTCCTGTCGTCTAATAAACCTCCTGTTTTACTGGCTGGCTGAGAGTCACGTCTGACTGCGAAGTTGGGGTGCAGGACCCTCTGGCTTCCCCAGGAGCCCCGCCTGAGCGGACTCGCTGGGGGAAGCGCACGGAGGGGCAGAGGATGCTGAATGCTCCGAGGTCAGACCCAGGAAGGTGGAAGCTGTGTGAGCTGTGTGTCCTGAAGACAGGCTGCTCACAGGAAGGCGACTACCCCAGAGTCCTGACTGGCTTCATGGGGAGCAGTTCCAGAGCATCGCCCAGGGACTCCGTGACACCGGCCCTGGGGGGTGGGGTGGGGGGGAAGGGCCCAGGCCATCAGTGGCCAGGAAACAGGGTGTCGGCCATTCTCTGTGTCCAGACCCCTGCACACACCTGCCCTCTAGGGCTCTGCAAGGATCATACACCCTTACTCCACCCCCTAGACACTTAAGAACTGCATTGGGGAAACGGAGGCCCCCCCACACTATTCAGAGGAAACATTAAGAACAGTCCCACTTTGTCACAGGGGGCAGGGCCCAGACTCCCCCAGACTCTGTGACAGCCGGGCCCCCAGGCTCAGGCTGACAGAATCGCAGATCCCAAGTTGGCAGGCGACCTGGCCTGGCCCAGGGCCCAGAGCAGCAGCAGCAAGAAGGGAGCGATTTAGAGCCATAGGTGCCGATGGAAGCCAGCAGCAGGGCGGGCAGGGGGTGCCGTATCCACCACCTGCTCTGGGTTGCCCAACAGACGTGCAGGGCCGGTCAGGTGCTGAGTGGATGTAGGTCACAGGGCTTGGCGGGCGCCAGGGGGACAGACACCCCCATAGCACAAGCCTGGGAGGGGACAAGGTGGCCACAGTGGGTGAGGAAGGGAATGAATCTCCCACTCCCCTCAGTCGGGTGGGGGCTGTGACCCACGATCCAGCATGCTTCCTACGGACCCCACTGATGCAATGTGGGGCTTCACCTTCCAATTGGGGCCTGGGCCACCCAGCGACACCCTGTAACGATGCTGGTTCTGGCGGCACCCAACTGAGAGTGCCAATTCAGGACAAATTGTTTCGAGCAGGACAGTTACAGCCCAAGGCTGGGGTTTTCCACCACTAGGACAAACCAAACCAGCAAAACAAAGCAGACTTTGGTCTCACCCCACTGGCTAACCACAAGTCACACATGCGATTCCCTTAGACACTCCAGTTTCCCAGTATCTCCACCAGTGCCACTGTGACGAAGCGGGACTGTTCTTAATGTTTCCTCTGAATAGTGTGGGGGTGCCTCAGTTTCCCCTATGCAGTTCTTAAGTATCTAGGGGGTGGGATAAGGGTGTATGATCCTTGCAGAGCCCTAGAGGGCAGGTGTATGCAGGGGTCTGGACACAGAGAATGGCCAACACCCTGTTTCCTGGCAACTGATGGCCTGGCCCTTCCCCCCTGCAAGGTGAGAGCTAAAGGGTTGGAGAACAAAGGAATCCGGTGACCTCCTGGCCCGGGAAAGGGGAAAGCCCAGAGGAGGAGGGGCTGGAGGGAGTGTCAGTTTGGAGCTGGCTGGGGACATGGAGTGAAGGGCAGACGTGCTTGTCTGGCTCACTGCCCCCCAAAATGGACCCAGCTGAGGGGTCCTGTTCTCTGCACCTACAAGCTCTGTGTTAGACCATGTTCCTGTCGTCGAATTAACCTCTGTTTCACTGGCTGGCTGAGAGTCACGTCTGAGTGCGGAGTTGGGGGGCAGGACCCTCTGGCTTCCCAGGACCCCGCCTGGGCGGACTCGCTATGGGAAGCGCAGGGAGGGGCAGAGGATGCTGAATGCTCCGAGGTCAGACCCAGGAAAGTGGAAGCCAGGTGAGCTGTGTGTCCTGCAGACAGGCTGCTCCCAGAGAGGAGACTCCCCCAGAGTCCTGCCTGGCTTCGTAGGGAGCAGTTCCAGAGCATCGCCCGGGGACTCCGTGACAACTGGTGGCAGTGGTGGAATGCACTGCACCCCATGGATGGCACTTCCTGCAGTAAGTGACAGGGGAGCAGTAAAACAAAGGGGGAATGATGAGGACCAGGCGTGCTGAAGGCTCAGAGAGGAGTGGTTTTGGGGGGAGCAGTTCCAGAGCATTGCCCAGGGACTCCGTGACAGCCACTCATTAAGGGGATGAATGAAAACTAATACCCCAGTAAAAAAAAAAAGATTCTCTCAATCCCAAAGGACCAAGTCCCAGACCCAGGCCAATATACAAATCAGATCTTACCCACAAATCAAGCTGTTGCCAATCCTTTAGAATCTGAAATCTAAAGGTTTATTCATAAAAGGAAAAAGCTAGAGACGAGAGCTAGAATTGTGAAATGGAATCGATTCCATACAGTAATGGCAAAGTTCTTGGTTCAGGCTTGTAGCAGTGATGGAATAAACTGCAGGTTCAGATCAAGTCTCTGGAGAACATCCCCAGCTGGGATGTTTCAGTCCTTGGTTCAAAGCTTCAGGATAACAAAGTCCCTCCAGAGGTCGGAAGCAGGATTGAAGATAGAGGAGCTGCAGCAGCTTTATGTGGTCTGTCTTTCTTTGTCCCAAGGACAAGCTGTCCATCACACGGCCTGGAAAACCCGCAGAGTTCGGTCCATGGGCAGGTCCCTGCACGCCTTGCTGAGTCCCAAGGCGTGTCTGCCTTGTCTCAGTGGGTCAGTTGTGTAGCTGATGGTCCTTAATGGGCCATCCAGCAGGCTAGGCAGAGCTGTCACCAGCTTGTCTGAGGTGTCCCCCAGAAGAATAGCATAAGTTTGAAATACAGACAGTATAGAGCCAATATTCATAACTTCAACTACAAAAATGACACACACATATAGACAGCACAATCATAACCAGCAAACCATCACCTTGTGTGAGACACCTTATTAGATGCCACTACAGGACCGTGGTTGCAACCATGTTCCATATGGTCCCAGTTCAAGTCAATAACGTGACACCCCCCCACCCGCTCTCACATGTCTGGGTTTTGTCCCTTAGAATAAAGCCCCCCTCCCCCCAGCATCCAGAGGTGAGATGCATCCTCAGGGGTTAAATAGCAGCAGCCGCGGTCACAGAGCCGGTCTGGGGGATGCTGCTCCTGCAGTGAGAGGCAGATCCCGCACGGCCAGCTGCAGCAGGGACTGGTCTCTGCCTGCCAGCAACAGCCTCATTTCCCTGATTTTCCGCCCTGTCTTATTGCCTTATGTGGGTCGGGCCCACTGGTCTAGAGGGTGGGCTTGCAGAACTACCAGGCTGCTGGCATCTCCAGGCTGCACCCAGCTTGCACTCCACTGCCCATGACCCACTGTGGACACACACAGACTATGGGAAGTCCCAGCCCAAGGGGCCTTGCAGTCAGTGTCCACGCAGCAGCGTGGCTCTCCTGTAGCTGCCACTCGTAGCCCTGCTCCCAAACGCCTGGGTTCGGCCTCCCCTCGCTTTGGACCTCACCTCCTGACCCAGCCCCCGAAACCCAACTCACACTCGGCCCCCGGATATCGACGCTGGCCGGAACCTGCCTACAAAACTCCTCTGCTCCTCCCAGCCTCAGGCTTGGCCCTGCTCTGACCCTTGGTCCCAGCTGCCCTGTCAGGATCCTGACACCTGCTTCTTCCGATCAGTCAGTGCTCATGCCATCCGCCCACTGCAGGACTCAGCCAGTCCCTTTGGGCGTGGGCCATGGAAGAGAGCCGGTATTTCCCAGAGTCTCTCATTGCCATGCCCCCCAGCAGCTCCTCTCTCCTGGGCCCAAGCCGCCTGTGGGAGAATGAGCCCTGGGATGGTTAGACCCGAGGCCGGTGATGGCAGTGGCCGGGCACATGGCAGCGGGGATTCATGTTGTCAGCGCAGCTCGCTCTCCGCAGAAAAGCTCCGTTCCTTTGAGCAGGGCCGGGTTCTCCCCAGGAAACGTGAATTTGTCTCTGATGCTCCCGACCCAGCTAAAGTAAATACTTGAGCCTGGCCCCTGCGCAGTGCAGCAGCACAATCCCTGCTCCCCTCCCGCAGCCTCGCCTGTCTCCTCCTTGGCGCTCGCCTGCGTGATTTATCCCTGAGCGCAGGCTTCCGCCAGGCTCCGGCCTTGCCGCTCGTCTCTCGTCGACTCCAAATTCCAGCCCAGCATTGCCTGCCGCCCACAGCCCAGATCCCCCCAGCCTGGGCCCCGCCGCCCCCGCCAGCCCAGCCCCAGACACTGCGAGGAAGCTGACGCCCCGGGGCAAGCCAGGCTGCTGGACACGAATGTGCGCCCACTCCATGCAAGGACTGCGGGCACCGGGCTGAGCCAGTCCTGCTGGGCTGTGTCACCGCTGACCTTTCCCTAGTCTCGGCGTAAGTTTCCAGCTTGTTGCTTTTAGTCCCGTCCCTGGGCCGCTGCTCCCTTGTCACAGTATAACCCCCCCATGCCCAGGCACGTTCCTCACCTAGTGCTATTCATAAAGCTGCTGCCCGAGAGGCGCCAGCCCGGGGCCCACTGTGCGACTGAACTAGCATTGGCAAACGCACTCAGTGACAGACCCTGCCCGACACGGCCTAGCCTCTCCCCCCTATGCATCCCCCTGCCCGACACGGCCTAGCCTCCTCCCCCTCTGCATCCCCCTGCCCGACACGGCCTAGCCTCCTCCCCCTCTGCATCCCCCTGCCCCACACGGCCTAGCCTCCTCCCCCCTCTGCATCCCCCCTGCCCGACACGGCCTAGCCTCCTCCCCCTCTGCATCCCCCTGCCCGACACCGCCTAGCCTCGTCCCCCCTCTGCATCCCCCCTGCCCGACACGGCCTAGCCTCCTCCCCCTCTGCATCCCCCTGCCCGACACGGCCTAGCCTCCTCCCCCCTCTGCATCCCCCCTGCCCGACACGGCCTAGCCTCCTCCCCCCTCTGCATCCCCCCTGCCCCACACGGACTAGCCTCCTCCCCCCTCTGCATCCCCCTGCCCGACACGGCCTAGCCTCCTCCCCCCTCTGCATCCCCCCTGGCCGACACGGCCTAGCCTCCTCCCCCCTCTCCTCTTACTCAAAAGCGGGACTTATTTACCAGACTTCAGCCCTCTGCTCCTCCCGCCTCTGCGTCATTCTAGCTGTGTGCCTCCGAATCCCCCTCAGATTTCCCAGCCACTGTGCGGCCGAGGAGCCCAGAACCAAATGCAGGGGTCAAGGTCTGGGCATCCCTGGACCTGCCTAGAGAGGGCACCGGACGCCCTCCGGATCTGGGTATGGAGCATCTCTGCAGACAGAATTCACAAACCCGTGGTTCTGTATTCTTACGTATGGCGATAGCACCTGGGGGCCCCCATCCAGCCCCCGAGGGCTGTGCAAACAGCACCACTGTGCTAGGTGAGGCAGAGACCCAGGCCGGGCCGGGGGCAGTACCACCGCACATATGACTGAGGCCCTGCCTGAGGGAACTCGCAAGCTGGGATTGTGACAAGGTGCAAATGGGAGGGTGGGAGGAGGCTGCGGCCAGCTCTGCTCCACACCTGCCTGGTCGCTCTCAGACAGTTTATGCATGTTACTCTGTACAGCCCCGCTCCAGCGGTTTGGATCTGGGCAGGGTCTGATGGAGGGCAATTGGGTGGCATCTGGGGCTGGACAGTGAGTTTTCCCCACAGTGGTTGGCTGCCACTGAGAGCTGATCTGTCCCTGGAGTATTTGGCTGTCATGCCACAGCCCAGGGAGAGGGCCCCATGTCCTGAATGCAGGGTGCAGAGCTGGGCTCCCCCTGGGGCCTTGACAAATTTAACTGAAAGAAGCAGCCAGCTATAAACTCAGCTCCTAAAACTAATCTCTGCCCCAGAGCGACCTTAGCCAGCGCTGCCGACTAGCCAAGGGAGCCTGGGGCATCCAGAGTAGCTGTGTCCTTTCCCAGGGGTGACATGGCCAGCCCTGGCCCTGGGAGAATGACAAGCACTGGCTTCAAAGGCTCCTCTCACCCGATGTCCAGCCAGGTGGCTGAGGAGCCGGGGATGCATGGGCAGGGCCGAGAGAGGAAAGGAACCGGCAGCTCGGGGCCCCCGAACTCCATGGCTTGGCTGGGAGGGAGCAGCGCAGAATGTGCCTGCCGAGTGTATTTTTAGAGGGCTCTGGAGTGCATCATCCCTGACATCTGGGGGGCTGTTCATCCTCTCCCCGGGCCTCCGGTGACCGGGGAAGCCTGTGCTCTATGCGGATTGATCAGGCCCAGGCAGAGGAAGTGCGTTGCATTCCCCAGGGGAGCCTCACAGGGAGAAAGCCAAGCGCCCAGCCCAGCTGGGCACGTGCTCCAGCATGCCGCTTCACCATTGGCACTGTCCACCCACCTAGCCATCGCTGGCTCCCCTAGCCACACCCAGGCAGCTCCCTGCACCGCACCTTGGCTTGAGTTAGTGCAGACCCAGGGCAGGGCATGGGGGGCAGGCTGTAGCTTTTGCTGGCTGCTGTGAGCTGCAGAGATTCATCCTAGCCACTGCTGCTAGGTGAGTATTTCCTCCCGCGCAGGCTGCCTGCCTGCGATGCCCCCAGTGCTATGGAGGGGCGAGTGGCCTAGGCCAGACTGGCTCTCCCCTGCCCGTGAGGGTCCGGGCGGTGCTGTGTCAGCAAGGTAAAGGACGCAGGCAATTTGCAAGCTGGGTGCAGCCCCCGACCCACCCAGGAATGGCACCTGCAGCTCTCCCTGGCCCTCTGGGGTCCCCTGAGTGGGTAGGGCCCTGGAGAGGTCCCCAACTCCCTGTAGCACTGAGCTGGGCAGCAGCAGCCACCATCTCCCATTGCAGGGCAGTGGATGGAGCTGAGGCCGGGGGGTGGAGCAGGGCTGAAGTGGGGGGCCGTGGAGTCCAGGGCAGGAGGCAGATTGGGAGCCCCTGGTGCCCTCCCGCCTGCGTGTGGCTGCCGGCTGTGAGACTCCCCTGGGAGGCGCCTGCTCAGCCCCCAGTGCCTTGCTGGGGCTGCCGGGCTCTGACTCTCATGCTGGTCGTGCCCGCAGGGCATCCGACCAGTCACCACGAGGGTCCCTTCTGGCCTTAAGGGCCCGGAACCAGATCGCACAGGGTGGGGCCGGCTACCCCCGGGGGCTGAGCATCCAGAGCAGGAGAAGCCACCTGTCCTTGCCCCCCACCTCCACGATGCTCCCAATAACGGTTCAATGGCACCACCCAGTGGCCAGATGAGTTAGCCAGAAGGACCCTGCAAGGGCTGGGGAGAGGTTTGCTGCCCTGCCTTTGCTGCCAGCCGGCTGGGGGATGGGATGAGGGCTCTCCCAGCCATGCCCGGTAGGTCAGTCACGTCGCCTCCATCACTGCCTCTGCCCAGGGCACGACGGGGCTTGAGGCCCAGGGTCCATCTCCTCCCTGGGGGCTGGGAAGGGGCAAAACATGTCACATCCACCGTGCTCACCAGCTTGGGACTCCGCCCACCCCCTCACTCGGGCAGTGACATGTTTCCATCCCACTCGCCCTCCCTGCCCGCTCCCTACACTCACTTGCCACAGCGTGG
This sequence comes from Caretta caretta, assembly GCF_965140235.1. Taxonomy (NCBI): domain Eukaryota; kingdom Metazoa; phylum Chordata; order Testudines; family Cheloniidae; genus Caretta; species Caretta caretta. The sequence continues at coordinate 19,058,047 of NC_134230.1, forward strand.
GGGAACGCCGTCAGTGTGCCAGACCCCTCACCGCCAACACTGCTGCTCTGAGCCACATTTCACCATCAACGGCAGCGATTAGAGACCAGAAAGGCCCCACCAGGTCTGGGGCAGCCCACGCTTTCGGGGTCTGTGCAGTGCTGTTCCCTACAACCTGCTTTCTGGGCATATTGCTGAGGGCTGCCCAGCCCGTGTTCTTTGGGGATTGTTCTTAGCTCCGGCTGATGCTTCAGCAACTGATGAAATTATCCTTGGATAGATTTGGTAGCTCAGGGCCGCCTTTCTGGTGGGTCGCTGTGACCGGCTGTTGGGCAGGTAAAGTGAGACGGATTGTGACCTCAGGGCTGCATGCAGGGGCTTTAACGCCTGAAGCCACTGTGGCTGAAAACAACAGCGCGTGTGCGACTGTGACATATGGTGTTCCACCTAATCCCCCAAGCCAATCGCCTGAGCCCTTTGGGACAGGGCGCTGGCCGGGCCCCAGGGACGCCAGAGCTAGTTCCAGGCACTGCTGCTTGTTGGAGTAGGGGTCTCAGTGCTGCTGGGACATCAGCGTGCAGCCTTCGCGCGAATAATGGCTCAGCGCCTTCCTTGGGCTCAGGTTCGTGTAAATGGAGGTGACTGGGGTTAGGGGCCATAGACCTCCCCAGGCTAGAGAGAGGGTTGGGGGTAGGGCTCCCTGGCTATGGGCAGGGTGGGGATGTGTGGGGCCCCCAGGGGTAGGATTAGGTTGCAGTCAGTGGAGCTCCCCTGGTTAGGGTTGGACCCCATAGAGCTCCCTGGGTTCAAGTTAGGGTTGGGGCTGGTAGAGCTCCCCAAGCTTGGGTGAGAGTTGGGGTGTCTCCCCAAGCCAGGTGTCAGGGCGCAGATGAGGCTTCCGGAGCTAAAGTTAGGGTTGAGGTTAGTAGAGCACCTGGGCCTGCACTTAGGATCGGGGCTGCTGAGACACCCAGGACTAGGGTGTGGGCTGAGTCTGGAAGGCTGCCAGGGCCAGGGTTAGGTGTGGGTCCCATAGGGCTGCCCAGGTTCGGGATAGCGCTGTAGGACTGCACAAGCTGGGGTGCAGGACAGGGCTGGGGAGGTTCCTTAGCTAGGGCAAGGATATGGGCCTGTCGGGCTCCCAGGCTAGCAGTAGGGTCATGGCCCATAGGCCTCCCTGGGGTAGGGTTGAGATTGGGGCTGGTGACTCTGGTTGGGCTCGATTTAGGCTTGGGGCGCTGGGGCTCCCCAGGCTGGGGTTAGGGTTCATCCCTAGCGATCGCTGGGATAATATGGATCAAGGCATCTTGGGCTCGCTGGGCTAGAATTTAATTTTGGGCTTCTAGGGCTTGGCAGCTGCGGTAGGGTTGCCAACTTTCTAATTGCACAAAACCTTCGGTTCAAGACAGAAACCCTGACCTGAGGCCCCGCCCCTGCAACAAGGCCCCGCCCCTTGTCCAAGGCCCCTTCCCTGCTCACACCATCCCTTCTCCCTCCATCACTCACTCTCCCCCACCCTCACTCACTTTCACTGGGCTGGGGCAGGGGATTGGTATGTGGGAGGGGGTGAGAGCTCCGGCTGGGGGTGTGGGCTCTAGGGTGGATCCAGGGATAAGGGGTTTGGAGAACGAGAGAGGGCTCCGGGCAGGGACAGAGGGTTGGGGTGTGGGAGGGGGGGTATGGGCTCTGGGCTGGGGGTGTGGGCTACGGATAGGGCCAGAAATGAGGAGTTTAGGGTGCAGGAGTGGGCTCTGGGCTAGGGCAGGGGGTTGGGGGGCAGGACAGACTCCAGCTGGGGGTGTGGGCTCTGGAGTGGGGCTGGGGATGAAGGGTTTGGGGTGCAGGACGGGGCTGGGGCAAGAGGTTGGGGGGGCTGCAGACTCCGGGAGGAAGTTTGGGTGCGGGAGGGGGCTCCGGGCTGGGGCTGGGAGTTGGGGTGCAGAAGGGGGTTTGGGGTGTGGGGTCCCAGCAGTGCTTACCACGGCTCCTGGGAAACAGTGACTCCCTCACACCTGCAGGCGCTGCCCCCGCAGCTCCCATTGGTTGTGGTTCCTGGCCAATAAAAGCTGTGGAGCCGGCCCTCAGGGCGGGGGCAGTGAGCGGAGCCCCCTGGCTGCCCATGTGCCTAGGGGCCGCAGGGAACTGGCGGCTGCTTCCCGGGAGCCACACGGAGCCAGGGGCCTGCCTTAGCCCTGGGCTCCCACTGCGCCGCCCACCAGACCTTTAACGGCCCGGTTGGCAGCGTCAACCAGAGCCACCAGGCTCCCTTTTCAACCGGGCGCGGCCCCCGAAAACCGGTCATCGACATGGGGCCGGGGCGGCTCGTACCACCGACCCATGGGGGGTGACATGTGGGGCAGGGGATCGGGCCGGGGTGGCTCGTACCACCGACCCATGGTGGGTGACGTGGGGCAGGGGAGCGGCCCAGGGCGGCTCGTACCACCGACCCATGGGGGGTGACATGTGGGGCAGCGGAGCGGACCGGGACGGCTAGTACTGCCGACCCATGGGCGGTGAAATGTCGGGACCGGGGAGATGGCCTGGAGTGGATCGTACCACCTACCCATGGGGGGTGACATGTGGGGCAGGGGAGCAGGCCGGGGTGGCTCGTACCACCGACCCATGGGGGGTGAAATGTCGGGACCGGGGAATGGGCCGGGGCAGCTCGTACCACCAACTCGGGGGGGGGGGGGTGACATGTTGGGGCCGGGGAGATGGCCTGGAGTGGATTGTACCACCGACCCATGGGGGGTGACATATGGGGCAGGGGAGCGGGCCGGGGCGGCTCGTACCACCGACTCGGGGGGGGTGAAATGTCGGGACCGGGGAGATGGCCTGGAGTGGATCATACCACTGACCCATGGGGGTGACATGTGGGGCAGGGGAGCAGGCCGGGGCGGCTCGTACCACCAACCCATGGGGGGTGAAATGTCGGGACCGGGGAGATGGCCTGGAGTGGATCGTACCACCGACCCATGGGGGGTGAAATGTCGGGACCAGGGAGCGGGCCGAGGTGGCTCGTACCACCGACTCGGGGGGGTGACATGTTGGGGCCGGGGAGATGGCCTGGAGTGGATCGTACCACTGACCCATGGGGGTGACATGTGGGGCAGGGGAGCAGGCCGGGGCGGCTCGTACCACCGACCCATGGGGGGTGAAATGTCGGGACCAGGGAGATGGCCTGGAGTGGATCGTACCACCGACCCATGGGGGGTGACATGTGGGGCAGCGGAGCGGACCGGGACGGCTAGTACTGCCGACCCATGGGCGGTGAAATGTCGGGACCGGGGAGATGGCCTGGAGTGGATCGTACCACCTACCCATGGGGGGTGACATGTGGGGCAGGGGAGCAGGCCGGGGTGGCTCGTACCACCGACCCATGGGGGGTGAAATGTCGGGACCGGGGAATGGGCCGGGGCAGCTCGTACCACCAACTCGGGGGGGGGGGGGTGACATGTTGGGGCCGGGGAGATGGCCTGGAGTGGATTGTACCACCGACCCATGGGGGGTGACATATGGGGCAGGGGAGCGGGCCGGGGCGGCTCGTACCACCGACTCGGGGGGGGTGAAATGTCGGGACCGGGGAGATGGCCTGGAGTGGATCATACCACTGACCCATGGGGGTGACATGTGGGGCAGGGGAGCAGGCCGGGGCGGCTCGTACCACCAACCCATGGGGGGTGAAATGTCGGGACCGGGGAGATGGCCTGGAGTGGATCGTACCACCGACCCATGGGGGGTGAAATGTCGGGACCAGGGAGCGGGCCGAGGTGGCTCGTACCACCGACTCGGGGGGGTGACATGTTGGGGCCGGGGAGATGGCCTGGAGTGGATCGTACCACTGACCCATGGGGGTGACATGTGGGGCAGGGGAGCAGGCCGGGGCGGCTCGTACCACCGACCCATGGGGGGTGAAATGTCGGGACCAGGGAGATGGCCTGGAGTGGATCGTACCACCGACCCATGGGGGGTGACATGTGGGGCAGGGAACTAGCATGCGGCAGCTCATACCACTAGCTCCTCTGGGGGCAGGTGGGAATTGTGACAGAGGAGGGGGCATATATGGTGGCTTGTACCACTATCCCTACTGGGGGGAAACCTGTTGTGACGGGGGAGATGACGTGTGCGGGCCAGAGGACATGGTCTGAGCCGGCTCCTACCACTGCCCCTTGTGCAGGATGGTGCCATGTCCTGCCAGGGGAGAGGCGGAGAACCAGTTCATACCACTGTTTCCTGCGGGGGTGGCATATATCTTGGTAGTGTTGGCTCGTACCACTGCCCTATGGTGTGGAGGGGTGGCACGTCACGTGCCAATAACAGCCACTGCCTTGAGGGGGCTATGCCACCCCTGAGGGACCAGGCCAGCTGGCCGCCCTAAAGGAGGCTCGAGCTCGAGGCTGTCACTCAAAAGCTCCCGAAAGCGTCGAATGGGTGGTGCTTTCATGCTGTCAATCATTAGCGCGAGCCTATCATCGCGCAAGATTGGGTAGAAGCCCGCCTCCTCCGGAACCTGAGGGAGAAGCTCAGAATGGGTCGTCTCCGGCCTCCTGACGTCATATTCTCATCTGCATACCGGTCCCCGCCCCTTCGGAATGCTGGCGACGTCAGCCGGGCTCTGCAATTGCCGGGGCCGCGCGCGGTGCTGCTGCATTTGGCGCAAGAGAAGCCTGGGGAGCGCGATCTGGAGGTGAGCGCGCGCCGCCCCCCCGGCCGCCCCCCCGGCCCCGTGTCCCCCTTGGCAGCCCCGCCCGGCCCCCCGCGTGCAGGGCGATAACCTTCATTTGACACCCGGGGGGATGATGATGCAGCGGGCGGGGCTCGTGGCTGCACGGGAGGGGGGGGCAAGCAGGGGGCTCGGTTCCTGCTGAAGGATGGAGGGAGGGGGCCTGTGTGCTTGGGGGGCGCCCCTCGCATGGCAGAGCAATGGGGGGCTGTGTGCACAAACCCCGCTGGGTGATGCATGCACACAGACCTGCTGGCGGGGGGGGGGTGCATGGGTCAGCGTTCTGCATCCATGTCCGTCTCTATCCGGCCTGGGGGGGAGAGCAAACGAGCTTCCGCTCCCCCCCCTTTTCCACCTACGCTGCCTGTCTGGCGGGGGGGATTGAGGGGAGCTGGGGTGCACGGGAGCTCCTTGGCCTCCTACCTGGAGTGGGGGTGATGGGGCATTTTAGGGGTTTGTATAAAACATATTGAAGGGTCGTTTTTGGACCGAAGGCTGAATCCGTTCCAGTGATTTGCCAGGCTCTGCAAATGTGATTTCTCAGCTGGTAACGTGGGGAAACATGGAGGTTCAGGGGACCAAACAGGGTCACTGAATATTTCTCTCTCTCGGCCCCAGGTGAGACATTTCTCTTGGTTGGTGCCAGGTCAGAAGATTTGGCTGGGCCTCAAAGAATAACATAGACGTGATGTTTGCTGTGCATGCAGCCTTTTCTGCCAGTGTTGGGGTGGGGGGGTACTCACTGATGCAATCCAGAGAAAGCCTGTTAAATAAAAGAACACTGAGCTGGTTAAGGATGTTTTAATATGAATGATTGATAGCAGGGCAGGGACTCTGAGGGCTGAATGGTACAGACAACTGAATAGCTTGAAGCCATCTGCATCCACTCAACCCCTTGGTCTCTGAGTGACGATCATTTATTAACACATCCAACCAAGCATGCAGCTTAGTTGGTTCCTGCTGTACCATGCGGTGGTGTATAAGGTTACTGCTTTGCTCTCCTTTTGATGGGTGGTATAACTAACTTCACATGTGCCTAATGCTGCTCTTAAAACAGAGAGCAAAATGGATGTGGGGGCCTGAGTGATTGTTTGCCTTGGCATCTGTGCACTCAGTGACATTTGCATGGTGAAGGCAAACCAGTGACTGAGATGATCTGCCTACAATGATGGGTGTTTTGTGTTTCTTGGGTGATATTAAAGGATGAAATTTCCAGAAGAACACAGGAGAAGAGCGCCCATTGCTAGGGCAGAAGCTTTTGGTGCAGACATACCACGAACCCTTTTCAGTCCTGCTATCTCTACACTCCTCTCTACAGAGTAAAACTGCTCCCTCCCTCAGAAAAGCCCTAGCTAATGAAAGACACTCATTGCCCAAGTCCTAGGTACAGCCCAGCTTCATTGTTACCCTCTTTCTCACAACATGCCTTGATAAGGTCAGTGTAATTATCTGACTTTACCAACCCAAATCTGCCTCCACACCAAGCTTTGCTCATTAGCGCAGGGTCACTAGTGTCCGTTACTTTACACCAGGACGCTGTGAGGTTATGAAGAATCTTGCCATAGACTCATGAAAAATAGAGGGCTCGGCCAGGCCAGGCCAGGACTGGGCTGCCCTGTCCAAAGGCATTACAGAAATGGAGCCCACCACCAGCCTGATCTGCACGGTCCCTTCTCTTGTGTCCCTTACGGTGCGGCTTGGGTCATGTGTCTTAGTTGAGCCTTGGCAGAAGAGAGATGCCTTTACTTGGGTGGCAAACAGTAAGTCGTGGGGCAGCAGGGCTAGTGGGGAATCACCCTCCCTTTTGCTGGAGCGCTAGCTCATTGCTGGGGTCTCCATGTGCCTGTCAGAGGAGGTGTGTGTTCCTCGTTCAATGCAGATGCTTGGAGACGGTATACAGAAAAGCTGCCTGTAGGTATTAAGAGTACTGTAATTAAAATGCACTGGAGGAGTTAGCTCACTAAGTGGCTGGCTTAATGTAGCAATAAAATGTTTCTCTAAATATGAACTTGGTCCACAAGGGCCAAATGACTAATATTATGTTGAGACCCATTATTTGAGTTAAATTGCATATTGTTAAAATGGGCTAAGTGACTTGCTGGATTGTATAGTTCCCATTGGATCTGGATTGCTGGCAGATTAGCCATGTAAACAGGATTTATTCATGGTTTCAGAGTAACAGCCGTGTTAGTCTGTATTCGCAAAAAGAAAAGGAGGGCTAGTGGCACCTTAGAGACTAACCAATTTATTTGAGCATAAGCTTTCGTGAGCTACAGCTCACTTCATCGGATGCGTACTGTGGATGCATACTTATTAATCGGATACATACTTATTCATACACGTGTTTGGAGGTTTTCTTCTGTTTGGCTTTAGAGAAATGGAGCAGGGCTGATTTCTCAGACGCTGAAAATTCTCTTGATTTTTTTTTTCCCCCCAAACTCTGAATTGTGCAGCTTATTAGGAAATGGCGTTCGGCTCGGTGCACCGTTAAAGCTTCCTGACGGCATGTAATGGCATGACCATAGCTGTACTGTCCAGTACGTCCGAGTGCTCCTTATTTGAGGTGCCTTTGGACTGGGGACAGCACTTGTAAAACAAAAACTCTCCTCCTCCTGGCTGTTTGTAAGTTCAGTTTGATAAAGGGAAGCAGAAAGTGGCCATGTATTTCTGGGTGAGTTTTGCACTCAAAACTGAAGTTGTTCAACCTTTTGCCTTGTGCATCGTGCGTACACCGCCTTGCGTACACGCTTGCCTCGTGTACTCTGCCTGTCACCTTATTGCTTGAATATTAAGTGATCAGAGACTAAAACAAAGGTACAACAATTTTTCAGGTAGTGCGATTAGAGACTCAGAGCAGGAGTCTGCCCAGTAGTGACTATGAATGAGAGGTCATTATAAGGTCGCATTTCCCGATATTATTTCACAGAAAGAGAAAAAAGTACTTTGTGGCTCGGGAGTCTCTGTTTCTCCTTTGCAAAGGGTGACCTTAGAACAGGGAAGATGCAGCTCACCCACCTTGCCAGCTTCAATTGGCGGTAAAGGGAGACAGCATACCCGGTGCAAGCAATATCCCACGTACTTAAATCTTGGAGCTAAAAGCTCATGCTACTGTGCACCCTGGTACAACTCAGATCAAGCCGAATCTAGTCTCTGTGCTTTATAAACAGGGCTCGGAAACGTCACCGGAGATTTGAAGCGATTAGCCGGGGCCAGCCTGCAAATCTGAGAAGGTGGGCGTCTGCAGGTTATGCGGGCAACTCCCTGGTGTGAAGCAGTAGCCAACCCCCATTCCCTCCCTGGCTCTGGGATTCTTACCAATGAGCTGCCCCTGGACCATACTCAGGGCTCTTTCTCAGCTCTGGGTGGTAGGGATCTGATAAATGTCAAGCTGCTGGAAGGGAGAAGGATCTGCCTGTCTGAAGAACCTCCTGCCTATGGCAAGGAGAGGAGGTTTGTGCTGCTTCCCACAGCCATCTTGTTTTGTGCCTTCCCTATTGCAGATGACTGGAGCGCCCAACTTGAAGTTGACATGGTTCTTGAGTTTCCCTGAAGTGCTGAGACTAAATACTTGAAACTAATTTCATGCTGTTGCTGAAAAGAACTCTTTCCTGCAGCAGCAGAGGCAATGGAAAGGTCTGTCTGCAGATTCAGGAAGATGCTCCTGTATCCGTTCGTACTCTGCTCCAAGTTGCAAAGTTTATGGTTATCTTCTTCCCCTTTCCCCCCCCAAAAAGCTACTAAGGGTTACAGAGGGGTCAAGGGGTGGTCCCTGGTGAACCTTCTGAGACATGTGGGGGTCTCCAATCAGCCTGTTAAGGCTTGCTGCAGGTTCTCCCTCTTAAGAAGCTCACAGCAGAGGGGAACAGCACCCTCCTAGGCCCTTCTGGCCTTGGAATCTACTGCAGGCATCTAGTGTCTCCCTCTGTTGAAAATGGGCCCAGGACTTCCCCAGAATCATTCCCAGTAAATTATTTTAGCAAAACAGCCAATCTTGATCGTCTGTTCTCTCCTCCCAGTCCTCCACAGATCTGCTACGGTGAGAGGAGCAGGGGTCCTGAGTGTGTGTGGGGAGCACAGGGGCCTAGGGCTGGGCAGCAGGGCGGGAGCTGTTCAGCCCAGGAGAGCGATTACTCCAGTGAAGGTAACTGTCTCTTGTCCTCCCACTGGGGTCTGGCGATGACATGTTTGAAGCTTAGCCGTGGCGACCACCAATTCTTAATGTCTGAATTTACAAATGGCCTCTCTGCTTCACTTTTGTATTGCAGGGCTTTTTGTCCTCTCTGTTGTGGTGTTTTGGGGGGAGGGATAGCTCAGTGGTTTGAGCATTGGCCTGCTAAACTCAGGATTATGAGTTCAATCCTTGAGGGGGCCATTTAGGGATCTGGGGCAAAAATTGGGGATTCGTCCCGCTTTGAGCAGGGGGTTGGACTAGATACCTCCTGAGGTCCCTTCCCACCCTGAGATTCTATGATTCTGTGACATTTACATTGCAATAGTCCCTCAAGGCCACAGCCAGGTTGGGCCCTGTTGTGGTAGGTGCTATGCAAACGACAACCCCTGGAGAGTCGAGTTAAGCTTTGCAGTTTGGCTCTGCAGGAAAAAGAGAGAGTGAGACCACGTCTGCACTGGGGGGCAGCAGCCACGTAGCTGTGGCCCATAGCCGCAGAGCGTAGATGCAGAGGGGTAAGGTCTGCAGAGCCTGGTGAAAAGTGCGCACCCAGGAGCGCTGTAGCCATGTCAACCTACATTTAAAGCGTAGCCCAGGCCTGAGTGTGAGAAGCTCAACTGGGAGGAGTGGTAGATACGCTGGAGGGCAGGGATAGGATACAGAGGGACCTAGACAAATTGGAGGATTGGGCCAAAAGAAATCTGATGAGGTTCAACAAGAACAAGTGCAGAGTCCTGCACTTTGGACGGAAGAACCCAATGCACCGCTACAGACTAGGGACCGAATGGCTAGGCAGCAGTTCTGCGGAAAAGGACCTAGGGGTGACAGTGGACGAGAAGCTGGATATGAGTCAGCAGTGTGCCCTTGTTGCCAAGAAGGCCAATGGCATTTTGGGATGTATAAGTAGGGGCATAGTGAGCAGATCGAGGGACGTGATTGTTCCCCTCTATTCGACATTGGTGAGGCCTCATCTGGAGTACTGTGTCCAGTTTTGGGCCCCACACTACAAGAAGGATGTGGATAAATTGGAGAGAGTCCAGCGAAGGGCAACAAAAATGATTAGGGGTCTGGAACACATGAGTTATGAGGAGAGGCTGAGGGAGCTGGGATTGTTTAGCCTGCAGAAGAGAAGAATGAGGGGGGATTTGATAGCTGCTTTCAACTACCTGAGAGGTGGTTCCAGAGAGGATGGCTCTAGACTGTTCTCAGTGGTAGCTGATGACAGGACAAGGAGTAATGGTCTCAAGTTGCAGTGGGGGAGGTTTAGATTGGATATTAGGAAAAACGTTTTCACTAGGAGGGTGGTGAAACACTGGAATGCGTTGCCTAGGGAGGTGGTAGAATCTCCTTCCTTAGAAGTTTTTAAGGTCAGGCTTGACAAAGCCCTGGCTGGGATGATTTAATTGGGGATTGGTCCTGCTTTGAGCAGGGGGTTGGACTAGACGACCTCCTGAGGTCCCTTCCAACCCTGATATTCTAGGATTCTGTGAGGTGTGATGCAGCACACGCTGGCGTACCTGTGCTAACGTTAACTTAGCAAGCATGGCTGAAAATAGCAGTGAAGAAATGGCAGCCTGAGCTTCAGTGTGGGCCAGCTAATGCAAGCGTGTCCCCAGCGTGCGTTGCACAGGTCTTGCCGAAGCCCTGCCGCTGCATTGTCATGGCTGTTGTAGCCAGCTGCGCTCGCTAGATTCAAGCTGGCATGGTCGTGCGGACCCGTGCTGCCATCGCACTGCCAGCTGCAGGGCAGACCTACCCTTGGTGGCTTTTCAACGAGAGCTTTGGGGTAATGTTTTCAGAAGCACCTAAGTCCTATTTCTGAAAGTTATTTAGTCCCTTGAGAGTTTAAGTCTCATTGGAAGCGAATGGAATTTAGGGTCCAAGTGCCTAAGTCACTTGAAAATAGGGCCTAGGCTCCTAAGCCACTTGGGCCCTTTTGACAATGTTGCCTTTGGTCTCTCGCTGACAAGTTGTGCTGCGCAGTGCTTGTTGGGGCTGATGATCCAGAAGAGTGCCCCTGTTAAAAATGTTTAACAGCTCTTCATGTTTGATCACAACCGAGTCATCTCAGACCTGGGGGTAGATCTCAGCTTGGAGAATCCGCTCCTTTTGTTACAAAGTGGCACAATAATAGACTTGATGAGCTTCAGTGAATGCCTTTGTTTTTAGGATGTCATAATTCGGGAGCTGCTTATCCAATTCAGGTAAACTGGGGGGGAAATTCTACCTTGGCTCTAACCCTAACCCACTAATATTGGGGCTGGTATGACTTTAGAAAAGGGGGTGTGTAGGAGGCACAGTTGGGTTTATAAGGGAAAAGGTACAGGGAAGGGCAACAAAAATGATCAGGGGGAGGGAACAGCTTCCCTATAAGGAGCGAGTAAAAAGACAGGCTCGTCAGTCTAGGAAAGAGACGACTAAGGGGGAATATGATAGAGGTCTGTAAAGTCCTGAATGGTGTGGAGCAGTGGCTCTCAACCTTTCCAAACAACTGTACCCCTTTCAGGAGTCTGATTTGTCTTGCATACCCCAAGTGTCACCTCACTTTAAAAACGACTTGCTTACAAAATCAGACATGCAAATACAAAAGTCTCACAGCCCACTGTTACTGAACAGTGGCTGACTTTCTCATTTTTACCATATCGTTATAAAATAAAACAATTGGAATATAAATATTGTACTTACATTTCAGTGCATGGGATATAGAGCAGTATAAGCAAGTCATTGTCGGTATGAAATTTTAGTTTGTACTGACTTCACTAGTGTTTTTCATGCTGCTTGTAAAACAAAGCAAATCTCTAGATGACTAGCTCAGTTCCTGGAGGATAGGTCCATCGGGGGGCTATTAGCCAAGATGGTCAAGGACGCAAACCCATGCTCCGGGTATCCCTAAACCTTTGACTGCCAGACACTGGGACTGGGTGACGGGATGGATCACTTGGTTAATTGCCCTCTTCCACTCATTCCCTCTGACCTGTCTTGTCCCAACCACTGTTAGAGGACACTGGACTACATGGACAATTGGTCTGACCCAGTGTGGCCGTTCTTATGTTAAAACATCTTACTTTGTTTGCATGGTTTTGGCTGCTGCCAGCACCCAGGCCGGTGGGATGCACGTTAGACCCAGTAGTGGAGGCCTGGCTTTGTAGTGGTTCAGACCGAGTGCAGGAACATCACAGCTGCATGGATCAAAGGCCCGCACTGGCTGGCTGCCTCAAGAAGGAAATTGGAACCTTATCTATTCATGCAAGCTGTTCGCTTCAAGGGTTTCTTTTGAGGAAGCTTATATAATGGGAAAAACACCATGGTGCACTTGGACTGTTACTTTACAGGGAGCATTAATTTCTGGGGGGAAGGAGTTTGTCTCAGGACCTAGTAAATACAGACCTCCTGGATCTATTCTTGCATTCAAAGCTCTTGGGACCTCCCAGAGCAACAGTGTTTGCTGGTGCTGTCTGCCCTGCTATGTCCCTGGAAAATCTAGTGGCACAGACCTGCCCTTAGTTCTCAGGAATTTTGCTCTGGGTTGTCCAGGGCGCTCTCACCCTGCTCCTTCAGCCACATGCCTCTCCACATTCACGTAGCCTTGTGGGGAAGGCTCTAGACAGAGTCTTGAGGTCTGGGCTTGGTTCCTTGCTCTGCCCCAGAGGTCCAGTGTCACTGGGGTAGGGCTGTCACAGGCAGCTGAGAGAGTTCAGGCACCCAGTTCCCATTGAAAACCCAGGAGAGTTGGCCACTGATAATCCTGCCCATAACCTCTCTGGGCACAGTTGCCAGCCTGCAAAATGGGGATTGTATTCCCTTTCTCCCGCCATGTGCCTGTCTTGGGCAGGGACGGTCTCTGTGTCTTTGGGCACCACTGGTCTAGGAATAGCGATGCTGATGTTAGACCAATGGTCTATCTAACCCAATATCCGTCTCTCACGGTGGCCAGTACCAGGTGCTTCTGGCAGTTGGAGGTTGAGGGGTACCTGGAGCGTGGGGTTGCATCCCTGACAGTCCTGGCTAACAGCCATTGATGGGCCTGTCCTCCATGAAAGTATCTAACTCTCTAGTCCAGTTCTACTTTTGGCCTTCACAACGTTCCGGGCCATGACCATGGGTTGTTCCATGGCTTGACGGTGTGCCGTGTGAAGCAGTACGTCTGTTTGTTTGTTTTCAACACATGACCCCCTAGCTTGTGTGTGACGGGAACAGATAAATAACGCTTCCGTATTCGCTTTCTCCACACCAGTCCTGTTTTCTTTGCTTCAATCATGTTCCCCCCTCAGGCGTCTCTTTTCCAAGCTGGACGGTCCCCGTCTTTTTAATCGCCCATGGAAGCTGTTCCATCCCTAGCAGTTTTTCTTGCCCTTCTCTGTACCTCTTCCCATTCTCATATATTTTTTTGAGATGGGGTGACCAGAACTGCACGCACTATTCAAGGTGTGGGCGTGCCATGGATTTATAAGTGGCCTTGTGATGTTTTCTGTTTTATGATCTATCCCTTTCCTAATGGTTCCTACCATTCTGTTTGCTTTTTTGGCTGATTTTTCAGATTGAGCGGATGTTTTCAGAGAACTAGCCAGGATGATGCCAAGTTCTCTTCCTTGAGTGGTGACAGCTCATTTAGACCCTATCGTTTTGTATGTACAGTTGGGATCATGTTTTCCAGTGTGCATGACTTTGCACTTAGACTGAGTCTCAAGGTGCCATTTTGTTGCCCAGCCATCAGGTCTGTGAGATCCCTCTGTAACTCTTCGCAGTCAGCTTTGGACTTAACGATCTTGAGTAATTTTATATTGTCTGCAAATTGTGCCAGCTCACTGTTCCCTCCCTTTTCCAGATCATTTATGAATATGTTGAACATTGTTGGTCCCCGTACAGATCCTTGGGGGGGCCATTTCCGTTAGAAGCCCCGAGGGGTCCTTGTTTTGGTTGACGCATGTGCTGGGGTAGTTCACAGCTACATTAGCAGTTGAGGAGTTTGTGGCAGAGACCTGAGTTTGCTTTGTGCTGAAGCTGGGTGGACTCTCAGCCGAGGAGTCTGGGCTAGAGCTTGCCCTGGGTTAGCCCCTCCACGCTGGGGAGGAAGCAGGACTTGAGGCGCATGCTGAGTGTTGGCTGGTGCCTTGCTCCAGTTCACTCCAGCAGCTGGGAAGGAGGGAGACAAAGGTGGTGATGGGCAGAGGAAGCAGAGGCCCTTGTGCAGGCACGGCTGAGAGCAGCGTTCCAGGGAGGAACTGGCCACACGCGTGTGGCTTCCCCAGGCTGGTAGCCGTAAGGCTCCTGCGAGCTGGGCTCCCGCTCCATCTAGGACTTGGAGCGCAGCTATGGGGGCTGCAGAGAGCCGTCCCACCTCCAGCGTGAGCCACAGGGGCTCCATGCAAAGGGCTGCTGTTTGGGGGCCCGTCTGTCACACCTTCCATTTTCCCAATGGTCTCTTTCCTGCCCCCCTGAACCTGGGGAGCAGAGTCGCCTCTTTCCACACCCAGAGGCTGTGCCCAGTGCTACGGACCTGGCATTCTCCACTCGCAGATGCTGCTTGCTGTGTCTCCACCAGCGGTTCAGACCCTGAATATCCATCGCTTGCCAGCAACAGGCTTCAGAAACGTCATCATGGGTCTGGATCCCTGACGGCTCTGTGGGGCTCGGTCCTGTTTCCACTGGCACAGAACTGCTGCCACACCTGGAACGGACTGGCCCCCGTGCTGCCCATCCCCCCAAGGGCCCCGGCCTGAATGGGCTGTGGGGCTCGAACTCCCCTTAGCAGGGTTGGGGGTGCGGGGAATAGCGGACACCAGCTGCCCATGGTGTTCTGCCTGCTCACTGGGCAATCAAAGGGCATCAGTCTTCAGGACTGTCCCCGCACAGCACCTCTCATGAGCCCTGGCAGGGGCTGCAAGGATCACAGCAAGGGCAGCCTGAGCCTTTGGCCAAGTCAAAGGGGCGAGGGGGAAACGCAGTATTGTCTAGGCCCCTCGTACCGGCCCTTTGCAGACAAAGTGCAGGAAGGTCTGGGGAGAGCAGGGGCATTGCCTGGGGGGCTGGAGGGGCTGAGCTCTGAGGGGATCGGGAAGGAACGCTGCCTAGTTCGGCCAAGCAGCAGCAGCCCACGGGGTTCGATGGGGCGCTTTGCTGAGGGCAAGGCCAGGGGGACGGAATGAAGATGCAGAGACTCGAGGTGGGTAGCAGGAAGGCTTTAGGCCGTGATGGGGCTCTCCAGGGCGGGATGCGGGGAGCTGTGCCTGGAGTCATACAGCCTTGCTCTGGGTGCTGCCCTGGGGAGCAGGCTGTAGGAGCAGCTTTGTGCTGGCTGGGTGATGGGTTGGGTGGAATGGGCCTCTTCCCCCTCGTCGACTTCCGGGTGTAACGTACCCCGGGTATGTGCCGGGACAGAAAGGGAGCCCGGGCCTGTGGTCTGCTGGGCCTCGTGGCTTCCGGCTTGTGAACAGGGCAGGGAGATCCTGTGGAATAGCTAGGTCTGGGAGAGGCTGGATCAGAGAGCCCAGCTGGCTTGGGGCTGGTGTCCTCTGCCGGGTCCAACTTCCTGCATCAGCCGCATTGGTGGGTGGCATGTGCTGTGATCACCCCCAGCTGCCAGTGGGGAAACATGGGGCAGGGCCCAGGCTCAGGCAGGGATGGGGTCTCAGGGTTATCCTAAAACAGCATGGCAGAGAGGAGCATGTTTAAAATCTGACCAATCCGTTCTGGGTATGCGTAGACCTGGATTCTGTTCCCAGCTCTCTGGTCACTCCGCCCTCGCTGAGAAACCTTGTACCTTCGTTCCAGGGTGTTGGACGCTGCAGTACTCCGTTGCGAATGACACCAGATATGACCCACCGGAAGGGCACCCCCATGAGCCTCCCCCCTCCCCATTGCAGGGCAGAAAGGTTGGGCATATCTGGGTGCCATTTCTGGTGCTTCACGGTGCCCGCCCATGTTACTGCACCCAGAGGGGTGATGGGGTGCGATACTGCATGATGTGGCCTCGCTCTGACCTCCCAGAAGCTGGTGGTGGGGTGTCTCTGGGTCTGAGCGGGGAGCAGCCACCCTGGTGACTCCATGGGGCCGAGCATGCCTGAATCCCCCAGGAAGCACATACCCCCCCAGCCCAGCTCTGCCGTATGCTTCCCTTTGCAGATGGCTTCCGCTACCGACTCCCGCTATGGCCAGAAGGAATCCTCGGATCAGAACTTCGACTACATGTTCAAGATCCTGATCATCGGGAACAGCAGCGTGGGGAAGACCTCATTCCTGTTCCGGTACGCTGATGACTCCTTCACTCCCGCCTTCGTCAGCACCGTGGGCATCGACTTCAAAGTCAAAACCATCTACAGGAACGACAAGCGCATCAAGCTGCAGATCTGGGTAGGGGCTGTGGTCGCAGCAGGCGCTGGGGGTTGTGGGATGCAGTGAGGTGGGCTCTGTGCTGCTGTATGTCACAGGAGATGTCACTGAAACCTCCCTGGCCCAGCCAGCTGCTCCAGGGCTGGGGTGATAACCCAGAGTCCTAGCCAGGCCTCAGTCCGGGGAGTCCTGTTCGGCCACCTTCAACTTCCCTGTGGCTTAGACTGGCCCTCCGGCCTTGGCTGCTGCATGGTGTGCCTGGCGTGTTCTCCCCAGGCCATCAGTGGGCACCATGGGATCGGTGCTTGCTGGGGGAGATGTTCACGAAGTGATAACCAGCCCGGAGTGTTTTCCGAAGGTCGGACATCACATGGGTGATGCCGGTTCTGGTTTCTTTTACGCTCTTTCCCCCCAGGACACAGGTTGCTAACTAACCCCTTCCACGAAGTGTGAGCATCCTGCATCTGCTGCTAGCCCTGCGGCGGCCTGGCAGAGTGGCCCTCAGAAGAGGGGTCCTGGTGTGCTGTGTACACCCTGGGACTGTGGTCTGCATGGGACAGCGGCAGTGAGAAGAGGCTTGGACGGGTGGTGGCTGTGGCCATGCTGTCTCCTAGAACCCGAGCACCCCGCGTAGGCTCAGGGCTGTTCTAAAGCCCAGCTCTACAGCATGGCCTTTCCCAGCTCCTCCACCGAGCCGCTGCAGAGCAAGCCTGGGCTGCCCCTTGCTCTGCACCCAGGCTGTCAGCTCCACCTTGATTCACCTTGGCCCCCTCCACCCCCCCACTCTCACATACACACAGCCTCTGGAAGGAGCCATTAGCCCAAGGCCTTGGCTCCAGAACGCTCAGAGGTGGCCTCACGCTCCACAGCGCCGTGTGCTGACAGGCTCCCTGCCTCCCTGGGCACAGAGCGTCAACACAGAAGCGCCCAGAACAGTCTCAGCAGCAGAGATGAGGGAGTAGCCAGAGTGACAGATTTAGCTGCGGTGGCTTTGCCCTCGTTCCCGTGGGATGTAAATGCAGCTTCGTGGCTCTGAGCTGCCTGCCGCAGCGATGAAAGGCTCTGGGTGGTGGAACCAGAGAAGCGATGAGCCTGGTGACTCTTGGTGAGCGGGGAGGGGTCTCTTGGGCACACGTGCCAGTTCCTAGCCTAATGAAGCCACTGCCTGGGAGTGCAGAGTGGGGGTTAATTTTCAGGAGAGCCGAGTTCGGGGTTCTTTGCTGGGGCTGCGTTCAGCTCCCCCAGCAGCATTGAAGGCAGCAGAATGGTCCCTTGCTGGGAGGGGAGCCCCTGTCTGACACTGAACTGCTTCAGGGCGGCTGTCTGAACATTGGGGCACGCGGGGGGTGTTCCTGCCCCTGCCTGCTGGGCTTTGCCCTGTAAATTTTGTGGCTTCCTGTTTTCTTCCCTGGGCTCCTCTGGTCCGTCTGTCCTCTGTCAGGGTGCGTAGGGAGGGGCTTCTCCAGCCTTGCTTCAGGCTGCTCTTTGCAAACTCGGTGAGCTGGGCTGTTCATGCAGACATGTGGCTAATCGCCGGGCACCCCACTCCCACAGGCTCATCTGAAACGAAGGGCTCCCCCTTCCCATTCAACGGCAGGCGAATGAGAAGCTGGTGTGTCGGGAGTGCCTGGGCCTGCCTCTCCCTACGGGCCTCCCTGGACAGGACAGTCCCAGCCCCTATTGGCTGCTCTGCAGCTGAGCCCTGCTTGGGTCCTGCTCCTCGGCATTGACATGATCCTGGCAAGGCAGCTGGCATCTGCTGTCAGTGCCTCCCAGCATGCCCTGCAGCCAGGGGTGGCCCAAAGGGAAAGGGTAGATCTGCAGAGAATTTGGAAATTCTTTGATTGGAAGAATCATAAAATAATTCAAATATAAAACCAGAGACATGGCGATTCCAGTGGGATCAGAGCGGAAATCGGGAACCGGTCTCTTGGCCAGGCTGAGACTCTTAGCGAATCCACCCCAAAGTCCTCCCCTTCGTCTGCTTGAAACCCAGCCCTGGAGAGAGACGGGTTCAATTAACGCACCTCTCCTCTCCTGAGCAGCGATGCCATGGCAGGTCTGCCAGTCCCCGTCTCTGCCTCGTGTGCTTCAGCTGGTCCAGGGTGGCCCACTGGGGACGGGGAGCTCCTCCAACCTGAGAGACCCCTGAGTGATGGCAAGTTACTTGGCACAGTAGCGCTGCAGTCGGCCAGCCACTGGGGCGGTTTTGTTATACAGTTAGTTACCTAGTAGTTAGAGTAGGGACTTACCCAGGAGTCCCTGGTTCTGTTCCCAGCCCTGCCACTCACTTGGCTCATGTGGCCTCTCTGACTCTGTTTCCCCATTTGTGAAATGGGCAGGAATCTTTCCCACCCCCACCGAGGAGTCGGGGCTGGTGATTGTCTGAAGTGCTTGGAGCTGCCCACGGGTGTCGCTTTACCGACTGGTAAACATCTTGCTTCTACTGCCCTCAGTGCTCGGGGTGGATTTCTCCTCTCCATGGCCTGCCCTGCAGCACCTGTTCCGCAGGCCGACAGCCACGGGTGTTTCCAGGCCCTGCACTGCTCCGGAGCACTGGGTTGAACTGTCCAGGCAAATAAGCAGGGGCTTCTGCCAAGCTCCTGGGGCCTGTGGGTCCCAAATAACGGAGCGGAGCGATGACTAAACTCCCTGGATCCTGCACTCCACCCCCGCCCCTACCAGCACTTGTGGGAGCTCTGGGTCAGATCTTGCTAGGAGGCAAAAAATGCCCAGGTAGGGCCACTCGGGACTCCTGCTGCCAGGAACCAGGGGGCCAAAGCCAGACTGTGAGGTGCTTCCCCACCTCTGCCTGTCCCTGCGGGGAGGTCTGGGGCAGGGCACCCTCCACATGGATCCCCAGGGCAGGGTCTGGCCAAATGTCTCGGGTGGGTGCTGTGGCTCACAGCCCTGCTCAGACCCCGCGCTTCTTTCCTGGGCCCGGGGCCGGCCGGCTTCTTCCCAAACTGAGCACGTTGCTTTGGCCCTGAGCCAGACTCCTGCAGGTCGGAGCCACTGCACCGGCTGCACCCCGCTCTGCTCGCCGCAGTGGCTGGAGGGAGTGCAGGAGCCGAAGGCATGTGCATGCAGGGGCGGGGCACTTTGGCAAGAGGCGTGTGCATGCGGGGGGAGCTGTGGTGTCCCGAAGCACACGTGTGTGGGATGCATCAGCAATGGCTGGAGGCCTGGGGCAGGGTCGGTGGGGGTCCGTGGGGCCATGGAGGAGGTGTCTGCAGGCATCGCTCTGACGCTGGCCGGGCCGCAGCCCTGCCCTTGGTGCAGCCGCATGCAGGGCTGGGAAGGGAGGGCCTGGGCCCACCAGCTCTGGGTGCGAGAGCTGCCCGCGGGAGGCGGCAAACCACAGCCTGTCCCTGGAGCTGGGCGCACAGTGTGGGACCAAGGCTCCCTTTGGCACGGGGACAGGTTGCCATGGTGAATCGCAGGCAGCTCCACTGCGGGCCTGGCTGAGCCTCCCAGCTGTCCTGGGAAACCCCAGAGACAGGGAGTCGCGGTTCCTCTTCCCCCTGCTCCTTGGCAGGGCTCCCTGGAGGCCCCGTCCCCCTCCCCCTCCCCACCCCCATGGCACACGCAGGGTTGCTTGGGTGTGATCTCACTGCCGGGCTTGGGAGGGGATGTGTGGGAGAGGCGCTCTGCCATGCCCCGCACTCTCCCAGCCCAGGAGACGCCGAATGGGGCAGGGGGGTGCACTGGCCTGGCCCCGTGCCCTAGATCATTCTGGGTGGGGGTCAGCAGCCCTGGGAGAAAGTTCCAGAGACTTGGCTAAACATTGGATTTTCCTTCTTTAAATCTCAGAGGCAGGATCCGTCTCCTCCCGTCTCGCAGTGCTGGAGCTCCGGGGCCCGGGCGGGGGGTGCACGGAAGTTAGGGTGAGTTCCCACATCCTTCCTGCTGCTCCCAAGTGACCCTGCTCTGGTCTCCCCAGGACACCGCGGGCCAGGAGAGGTACCGGACCATCACCACCGCCTACTACCGGGGGGCCATGGGCTTCATCCTGATGTACGACATCACCAACGAGGAGTCCTTCAACGCTGTGCAGGACTGGTGAGCGGGTGGCTCTGAGGGCACCGGGAAGGGAAAGCAACACTGAGCCTTGGCCAGTGCCAAGACGGGGCCAGCGTCTCGTTAGCAGAGCCAGTGAGGATGGGGGAGAGGGGGAGGGAGCCTCTCCATCGTGCAGAGCCAGCTTCTCACTGCCGTCACTTTAGCCATGCTGGGACCCGGCAACTAGGCCACTCAGCAGATGTCTAACTGCGCTTCTGCCCAGCCCCAGTCCCGAACTGGACTGTGTAGCCGGGACCCCTCCCCCAGGCCATGTCTGCATGCCCACGGACTGTGGTCCCGCTGGGAGCACTCCCTGCGTGTGACTCTCTCTGCCGCCAGCTGGTCACCAGGTGCCCTCTAGGGCCCGCTCCGCTGCAGAGCCGTGCTCCTAAGGGGCTGCTGTCTTCTCGAAGCTTGCCAAGATGTTCCCCCACTTACAGTCTTCCTCTGCTAAGGAAACTCCCCCCACACGCCTGCACCCCCTGCCTCCTCCTAGGGCTGCAGCTTGGACTCTGCACAGCTGCTGCTGGCTGCCTTTCCGCTGCGGCCCCCACCCCATTTGAAGTGGGTGTTTCCTACATCTGGGTAAATACATCTCTGCGGGGTGGAGCTGGCCTGGCCTGGCCTGCGATGCCTCCAGCTCTTGTCGCCCAGAGACAGGGCAAGGTTTGCTGCCTGGAGCTTCTCCCTCCTCTGTGCACTGCGATTCCTGGCCTCTGCCCAGGTTTGAGGGGACAGGGGCTGCTTGTAATGCAGCCAGCATGGCTCCCCCCACAGGGTGGTCCCCAGCCTTGAGTACTGTGCTGTCAGCAGCCTGGCTAATAACCCGCCCGCGTGGGCTGTCTCTGCACCTGAGCCAAACGAAGTGCAGCCCTTGCAGAAATTCTGGGCCAGGAGCCGCCTCCTCCCCCAGCCCACGGCAGCGAGATGAGTTCAGAGCCCCCAGGAACACTTCTGCAGCAGGCTGGGAGAGCTGCCCTGAGCCAGGTGCCAAGGTGCCCCAAGCAGCCACTGACGGGCCATGTCCGTGGAACTAGTCCTGGCTCCAAGTGCGAGAGCTGGAATCCGGGCTGGAACGTGTCCCGTTGGCACTGAGCCTGGCTGGCTGTTTGGGCCGCCCACTACCTCCCCAATGCAAGACCGAAACAGCCCCCGAGTGCGTTCAGAGAGGGTCCTGTCAGTCTAGCGTGGCCTGGTTCCCACTTCCCCAGGCTCTGCTTTCAGCCCTGGATCACTGGGAATCTCTCAGAAATTCACCCTAGTGCCCTCCCCTCCCCGATGTTGCCCAGACCTGCTGTGTAGCTGGAGAGTCCCACGTACATGCACAGCTCCTGGCCTTTAACTGAGCCTGTGCTGGGCCCTGCCAGCCCGTTCCGTGCATCTTGCGCTGCTGGTGGTAGGCTGCCTGGCTCTGGCCGTTGGTGACGGCGTCCAGAGCTCTCCCCCTAGGAGGCTGGTTCCCGGATGGGCAGTGACCGAAATCCTTTCCTGGCACTTGGTTCCCAGGTGCAGAGAACAGGTGGCGTGTTTTCAGCACACTCGCACGCAGCCCCCCAGGCATGCCCCTCATGGCAGTCTCTGCAGAGAAGCTGAAGCCCTGGACACCCCAGCTGGGCACGCTAGGGCTGGGGGCAGGCAAGTCGCAGAGTGGTTTGTGGGAGGAGGGGAGCCCAGCTTGCTCTGTTGCTGTCTATTCTGTGCTAGCCATGGGGTGTCCAGGCTGCTCGTCTGGCCCCTGTCCCAGCACTGGGGTTGAGCTTTTCCATCTCTGCTGTCCCCCTCTCCCCACTTCCTCTGCTCCCCTGTTCTCTGTGCACTGACCACCAATGCATCTTGCTACTGGTTTCTCTTCCCATTAGCTCTCTCTTTAGGTCTCTTCCTGCTTTGCTGGTTTCTTCACGCTCTGTGGCTGCAGCTGTGGTGGATCTCTGACATGCCCTCTGGCAGTCTGGCTTTGATGGCTTGATTGAAATGGGGTGAAGGCGAAACTTCTCTGCTAAGAGGCTGGGGGGTGAAGGCCTCTTGCCACTGACCCAGAGAACCAGGCTTCAGTCTCTGGCTGGGATCTGGGACTTTTGGCCCGGAGTCTTTAAAAGTATTGATGTGTTGCTATGCTCAGGACTGCAATGCCTAACTGATTTAGGAGCCTAAATTGCATTAACTGTCAATGGGATTTTGGCTCCTAATGTGTGAATCACTTTTGAAAATGAGCTAAAGGCTCCTAAATCAAGTTAGGCATTGCAACGCTGAGCACAGCACCTTTGACAATCTGGGCCTTTGTCTATAACCAGCTGCCCACAGCCCTGCTGTCTGAATATTGTGATTATTTGTTCCCCTATTGCGGCTTTAAGGTCAACCCAGATCAAGACCTATTCCTGGGATAATGCACAGGTGCTACTGGTGGGTAACAAGTGCGACATGGAGGATGAGCGAGTTGTGGCGGCGGAGAGAGGGCGCCAGCTGGCGGAGCACCTGGGTAAGTGCTGGGTGCTGTGCACCGAGCCCCAGCCTAGGTAACGTGCCGACCCTGCAAGGTTCTGGTTGGCGCCGCTCGGGCCCTTTCAGGATTCAGTCTTATGTGAGCATCTGAGAGGGTTCCAGGCATTGCCGAGCTGTTGGGGCTTTGCGCTGCCTTGCACAAGAGCAGGTCAGAAGCACCGTGGGTAAGTCCTGGGCATGGGAAGGTTCTTTGGCCAGTTGAGCACCAGCATTTGCTGCCCCAAAAGGCATCTGGACGTCCTTGTGCTGAGAGATGGCCGTAACGGTGCCCTGCAGGCCTGGGCAGCATCTTTTAGGGGCCTGACAGGTGTGGGGAAGATGAGGGGTGCTGCACAGAGCTGTAACCCTGCAAGGGGACCTGTGTCTGTGCGAGTGCACACGCACGTGTGTGGAGGCGGTGTGGTTGTGTGGCAGGCACAGGAGCTGTAACCCTGAGAGGGGACCTGTGTGTCTGTTTCTTTCCTGTAGAGTAATTTAATTGACTCATTGCACTTGCCATAATTCTGTCATTAAGTAGCAGCATGGCTTGTCTTCTAACAAAACTGTAATTGCCGAGCCAGCGCCAGTGTTTTCGATAACTGTTTCTATTATAATCTGTTATTATCACAACCGTATAAACCCTGCGTTTACTGCTGTAAAGTGTTTGGAAAACCAGTCGGCCTGGGTGGATTGAACAGCAGGTTGAACCCAGTTTAGAACGTGGGGCGAGTTTATGGATTTATAACTAAACCCTTTTCCCTGCAAAGTGTCCCATTAAAATTTAACAGCCCAGAGGAGGAGCTGTAAAACCCTTAAAAATTCAGAGACTTTCCATATTTATCATGCACATGACGAGAACTGTCTATAGCCAGCAGGAGCCTGAGTGGCCCCGCCCATGGACTCTGTCACCTACCTGGACGGGACTTGGGCAATCAATGTTAAGTTACCCCCACCCCACATCTTTAAACGGTCAGTCAAGACCCAACTGCTGATCAAAGAGGCGTGGGTATTTGCTGGGCTTTGTAAGGTGGGGTCCCTTGCATGTGGGTCTCACCTGGCTGCACAGAAAACACTCAGCTCTAGGGATGCTGAGCACTGATACTTGGTTCTAAGCTGGTGGAATCCCAGACCCGGATCTCAGCTCTTGCCGTCAGAGATGCAAAGCTTGTAAAAATGCCTTCCCCTGACTGACCTAGTTAGCTTGAATCAGCAGCTCCTGTGATGGGGAGCAGGAGTCTGAGCTGAACATCCCGGGCCATTTAACAGAGCTGGGGGGTGACTTCGCTGGCCAGAGCGATGGTCCCCGGCTGCTGACGCTGCCTATGCAGCCCCTGCCTGCTGCTGAGGTTGCCTTGTTATTTTCCATGAACATTTGGGGCCATGTAAAAGTAATTACCTGGGACAGATTAATTTCCAGGGTCTTTAATTATCCCAGCTAAAAATACTTCCCAGGGCTTAGGAATCGTTTTTGGTAAGGTGCATTGCAGGGGCCCCTGTTGGTGAGCAAAGGCCCTGCCTTGCCCCAAGTCTCTCCCGGCTGCCAGTCTCACACTCTCCCATCTCTCTTTGGGCAGGTTTTGAGTTCTTCGAAGCCAGCGCAAAGGACAATATCAACGTCAAGCAGACATTCGAGCGGCTCGTCGACATTATCTGCGAGAAGATGTCCGAGTCCCTAGACACGGCGGACCCAGCAGTGACTGGTGCGAAACAAGGGCCGCAGCTGACTGACCAGCAAGCACCCCCCCACCAGGACTGTGCCTGTTAGAGACTGCAGGACGGCCCCCTCTGCCCGCGTAGGCCACATCACCCCTCCAAGTAACCAGTGCCCTAGTTACTCTCAGTTGTGCTCCCACTTGAACACCCCAGTCACGAGGTCTGGTGGGATGGCCCATAGCGAGGAGTTGTCTGTCCGCTCTCACCTGGCAGGATTTGAAAGGGCTCTGGCCACCCTCTCAGAGTCTGCAGGTTCCGTGGGGCGTTGCCCCGCCCTCCCCGTGCCCTCCAGTTTTCCAACCTGGGATGGTAGGAGAAACTTTTTTGTTGTTTGCTTTTAACTATTTCCTGATTGTGCCCCCTTGTTTATAGATAATTGTCTGTCTTGCTGGAAGGGGGGGAGGGGTTAATTGCAGAATCCTGCATTAACCAGCTGACTCAGCTTGGCCAATGTGTTCCTTAGCTTCCTTCCTTCCTTCCTTCCCAGCTGGATCCCTGCTGCTGGGTGGTGGGAGGAGCCCTGCTCAGGGGACAGCAGCTTAAAGGACTAGAGTCCACCTGGTCCTGAACAAACAGCCCGGCCCCATGGAACCAGAGACCTGCTCCCTTCGCTGTAGTGCTGCTGAGGGGGTGACACACTGGGGTTGCATCGGGGCAGATGTGGATTTTAATCTTGACAATTCAATCACTTCCTAAATGGTGCGTCTAGATCCCAGTAAGGCATTAGTGCAGGTGGTTTGTTCTTCATAGAGATGTGTTCCAGCCCTGTCTTTACACCTCCCCTTAACTTCTCCTTGCTAGCACAGAGGCCTTGGCCGATAACGCTGGCTGGCTGAAGAGCCGCTTGACTTTCATTCCTCTGCTGCTCTGTTCTCCCCCACCAAGGATGGCTAGTTCCTGACTATTGTATAAATAGATGCTAATTTATGCTCCTGCTGTCTTCCTCCTTGTACATAAAAACAACCTTCCTGTAAATAGAAGTAGTGAGTGACCATGGTGTGACATGCTGTGCTGTGATTGTGCAGATGTATTTATTTTATCAGTGTGGTATGAACCTGCTTGTGAATATCACTTTTAAATCTATTATTTAAAAACAAAGCTGAGTAAGGGCCAAGGCACTCCTGTACCAAACTAGCCCCAGCCCGGTGGTGGATGACCAATGGAAACCTCGCGCTAGAGGAAAAACTTTGATGGTGTGCCTCAAGCAAAGAAACAAGCCACTGAACTGCTGCCCCATTCCATGCTGGGGGTGGGGTTGACACCCCACCTGCCCCAGGATGTTGCACTAGCAGCTGAAGGGTGCTAGTTTGCTACAGGCCTCGCTGTTCCTTGTCTGTTACTATAGTAATGTGTTATTGTAGAGACTGTGAAGCAGTAGAT
This sequence comes from Caretta caretta, assembly GCF_965140235.1. Classification (NCBI taxonomy): domain Eukaryota; kingdom Metazoa; phylum Chordata; order Testudines; family Cheloniidae; genus Caretta; species Caretta caretta. Next base: position 19,083,879 of record NC_134230.1, read on the forward strand.
CGAATTCTATCAATGCCCAAACCTGGTGCGTTGCTTCCCTCTATTTATTTTTCTTGGCGAACTCTCTCTATTTCGCAGGTACGCACATCCAGCCTCCTGTTTTTGTGATGTTTACTGTAAAAATGTCAAAAGTGTCAAAGTAAAATTTCCTAAAGATCACTGTATCCAAGAGCTGGTGTGAAGAAATAAATCAATGCTAATCACAAGTCCTTCAGGCTCATTTTCCGCAGCCCCATGGGGTGAGGGTCAGGAGCTAGTCCTAGAGCAGAGGTGCCCGAGCACCATACCACTGCACTAGTTCACCTGTCCTGGAACGTCCTTGCTCTGCGAGGCCTAACGGGGGCTAGCACACTCTAGTCTGTGGCGGGAAGGGACCCCATCTACTCCTTTGCTGTTTGCTCTTAAGCCTGGACTGGGGGCTCTTTCTACAAAGCTGGATCTGACTGATCCAGGGTCCCTTCTCAAGCCTGAGGCGTCTGATTGCCTTGCTGAGGCCGAGCTTAGATCAGTGTTTGCAGACACTCAACCTGGCTGCAAGGAAGACCAAATATCTGGTTTCTTAATTAACATTCACCAATCCCATGGTTCTAGTTTTAAGTGAGTAGCCTCCCCACCCCCCTTCCCAACGGGTGAGCTTTAAATTCCCACTGTGGGACACAGTTACTGTTTCAAAAGACAAGCTACATAATTAAGGTCTCATTTAATTATTTTTTTAAGTGACATTTTGGTACATCACGGTTTCTAGCAAAATACAGTTTTCAGACACAGGGAGAATAAATTAAGTTGGTTCCAAGTCATGGGATTATTTTAAGGATCTTGGCTCACTTAGGGATGCCTGGCACCTTGGTTTCAGGTGCAAAACAGTAATGTGCAGCACCTGCCCCACTTCCGCAGAAGTCAGTGGAGGAATAAGAAACTTAGTCATATTAGGCAGCCTGTTGACACATGATTCTTCGTTTTAAAAAGTCACTGGGTTTGCGGCTAGCGAGTTAAATGCTAACTCAGAGAGAGAGCCCCTCATGTTTCTCTTCCACACCCATCAGGATAGGTCAGCCACATGACAACGGTAGTGATTTGTCTCCAGGAAGCATTTTGTTCACTTGATCAAGCTATTTTTTCTGGTCTGCATGGGAGCCAGCTCCCTCCCCCAGGAACAGATGGAAACAGAGCAGCCATCCTTGCAAACAGCTTGTCAGCCCACAGTTTTCACCCCAGTGCGGTGGGGCTGAGTACTGCTCTTCAGCTCAGCCTCAGCACCGAGTGGCTGCTTGTGCTACAGACGCAAGAGAAGAAATTGACTGAACCATGATTCATTAAATGTTTGTTGGAGCAGCAAAGGCTCCAGCACAAGGGGTTAGTGGCTGGGGAGCTGACAGCAGCCTGCAATGGCCTGTCTGGGTAATACTGACCCTGTGTTTGAGATAGGAAAGGTATGTGTCCCAGCCCAAGGTCAACACGTTCACATATATCACCCGATACTTGGGAGGAAGGAACAGGAAGTTAATCACCTGAGCTGCTGGCCAGATGCACCAGTCTGCCTGGAAAAGAGAATCAAGTATTAAGAAAGGGGAGAAAAGGCTGAGGGGGCAGGGAAGCTATCAGGGATTCGGAGCAGCCTTACCTTGTAAAATTCCCAGAACTTCTCTCTGAGCTCGTCCCAGCTTTCCTCCAGCCTCTGCCCCTCCAGTAACCCCATCCCTGTGCAAGGCACAATTGGTTGCCGGTGAGTGAGCGAGCAGCCCTGGCCCCCTGCTTTACTAGTGCACCTTTGTTCCTGTCCCCTAGTGGTCATCCCGAAAGTTGTAGCAACCGATGAAGTGAGCTGTAGCTCACGAAAGCTCACGCTCAAATAAATTGGTTAGTCTCTAAGGTGCCACAAGTACTCCTTTTCTTTTTGCAAATACAGACTAACACGGCTGTTACTCTGAAACCTGTCATTGAGCCAGGGAGTGTGATCTTTAGTCTCAGCAGGCCAGGGACTTTGCTGGCTCAGGTTTCCCCAGCTATATGGGGAGCTTAGTAAGGCAGGGAGAAAAGGCAGTGGCCATGCTTTCATCTAGTATGGCAGCCACTAACCCATACCTGCCGTGAGCTCTCTGTGTTTATCAGGACAGAATGTGCCTCCCAAGGGCTCTGTTCTCCCTCTCAGCTCCATGGGGCAGTACAACCCCCCCATGCCCCAGCTAACGGGAAAACAGGACTGGCTGGAGGAGAGTGAGCTCTCTGAGTCATTGCAAATGCAGCTGCTTAATGCACATGTTGGAATAGAGCCTGGGCACTACACCCACTCCCCAGCCAAGGCAGGGAAACACTTCAGGGGGAAGGAGCAGGCCTGCTTGGTGCAGAAGGGTTTCAATGCTCCCCGACTGATGAGTGTTGGAGAGGGCACATGTTTGAATAGTCTATTAGTAACATTTACATGAGAAAGTGATATTAAAAGTTTTACCCAGAAAATACCAGATTCCAAAGGCCGGAGATGCTACTATCTGGTCAATGAAGACTTTCTTCAGGACAATTTTAATTCCTTTTAATCCACTTGCAGGAAATGCTCTGTCTAACCAGAGATACCAGTAATGCACTAACGGGCCCATGCTGCAGCCAATAGCAAACATCCGAACTGCAACAAAATGCCACCTTATTAATAAATACAAATGCCCAGCACAATGCCATCATGCATTATTGACACAGCTCTGTAAGAATATCTGTCCCTTTACAAAAGGCGCATGTACCCTGCCTCACACAAGGACACAGAGACGCATGGAGATGATGGCAGATTTCAGTCTAGAATATTCTGAATGTTGCTTTGACTCCCTGCAAAAATGGCCTTAAAAGCAGAATGGTTAAAACAGCAGCAGTTCCCCAAGGGTCGGATGTTGTTGGGAAGTTTGGCCCCAGCAGATGACAGACAGCTGCCACGGTTCACGCACAGAAGGAAGACTGACCTAATAAGCACTAGGCAGAGAGTAGGTATGATCCCCAGATCTACCACTACTAAGCGATGCTGGGGAACTCACCTCATCCTCTCTGGGCCTCAGTGCCCATCTGTCTGGCTGTGACCTCTTCAGGGCAGACATTCTCACTTGCTATGTGTATGCGGCTTTACCCAGCAGAGTGGAGCCCCTTCGCTACCACAATACACATAATAAATAACAGAGTAGACCCCACATGCTGTTTCCAGCCCCCTACTCCCACCCAATGCTGCTGGCAATACAGGCCAAACAGCAGGAGAACTCTCAGGCTGGGCAGAGCCAGGCATGAAAATGCCCCTCATTCCATTTAAATGGGTCAGAGGCAGCTGGTAGGTCCTTTCCGGAGGCAGAGGGAGACACTAGAGCCCTGTGAGTGGTATGTGCCCACCCCTCCTGTGGCACAACAGCGGACACACCTGTGCGGCCCAGCTCCCGCTTCCGCTCCGGGTCCTTCCTCATTTGCCACGTCTGCTGGACGGTGTCGCCAGTCGCCAGGAGAGCCCCGCAGCTCAGAGTGTTTGTAACCAGGAGCAACCGGCCTCTGAAAAAAGGCTTCCAATACCCCGAGAAGCCAACGAACATCTGTCTGCCACGGGCCAGCATCCTTCGCTCAGCAACAAACCCTCAGCAACCAGGTTGCACCAGCTGTGCCTGCGCCAAAGAGAAACAAAACGTCGGGGTGCTTGGCACTGCGCCAAACCGCTGCCATTGCCCTGGGCAGCCTGGCCTGCTCGTCCCCAGCTCTGTGCCCCACACGCCCACCACGAGTCCCTGCGCCCAGCTCCACACGAACCCCGGGGCGGGGGGCTCCCCTGACCTGCCGGGCCCCACCCCTCGCCCGCTCTGCACCCCAGAGCGCCAGCCTGCAGGGCCACACAGGCCTTGGGACGCCCCCTTCAGCCCGAAGTGCGCGTCTCCCCCTCCTCGCCACAGGCCCTCCCCCCACAAGTGTCCTGTACCCCTCTCCCCACAGCCCCGTGGCCCCCTCCTGCCACAAGTGTCCCGTGCCCCTCCCCCATAGCCCCTCCCCCACAAGTGTCCCGTGCCCCTCCCCTCACAGCCTCCCCCACAAGTGTCCCGTGCCCCCCCCCCAACAGCCCCATGGCCCCTCCCAAGTGTCCTGTGCCCCTCTCCCCACAGCCCCGTGCCCCCCCCACACGTGTCCCGTGCCCCTCCCCCCACAAGTGTCCCGTGCCCCTCCCCCATAGCCCCTCCCCCACAAGTGTCCCGTGCCCCCCCCCCAACAGCCCCATGGCCCCTCCCAAGTGTCCCGTGCCCCTCCCCCCACAAGTGTCCTGTACCCCCCGCCCTCCCCCCGGTGTGTGAAACGTCTCCATTTCCACCAGGTGCGGAGTGCAGCCTGGGCGGGGAGTCGCGGGGCAAAAGGCAGCACCGCGGGGGGGGGGGCGCCCCGGGGGGGGGCGCCCCGGGAGGGGGGGGGCGGCTCGCTCAAAGCCGGATCCGGGCGGCTCCCGCGGCCCCGCCCCGCCTCAGGGCCCTGGACGCCCCCGCCCCCGCCCCCCTGACCCCGGAGGGTCCCGTCTCCTGGCTCCGCTCCGCACCTCGCTCCTGCCGGCTCCCGCCGCGCCCCGCGCCCCGTCACGTGACGGCGCTGCGCCTTCCGCTTCCGGGGGCCGGCGGCCGGTAACCCTAACCGCCCCCCCGCCCCGCCGCTTCCCGCCATTTCCCGCCGCGGGCACCGGGGGCCGGAGCAGCCGCACGTCGCCGGGCAGCGCCGAGCACGGGGACGGTACCGGGCCTGGCGGCGCAACTGGGCTCTCGGCCGCCCCCCGTCCCGGCTCCTGCACCCCCCCCCCCGCTCCCCCAGGGGCTCTGTGACCCCCCCGTCCCGGCTCCTGCCCCCCCAGGGGCTCTGTGACCCCCCCTCCCGGCTCCTGCACCCCCCCCCCGCTCCCCGAGGGGCTCTGTGACCCCCCCCGTCCCGGCTCCTGCCCCCCCAGGGGCTCTGTGACCCCCCCTCCCGGCTCCTGCACCCCCCCCCGCTCCCCCAGGGGCTCTGTGACCCCCCCGTCCCGGCTCCTGCCCCCCCAGGGGCTCTGTGACCCCCCCTCCCGGCTCCTGCACCCCCCCCCGCTCCCCGAGGGGCTCTGTGACCCCCCCGTCCCGGCTCCTGCCCCCCCCAGGGGCTCCGTGACCCCCCCTCCCGGCTCCTGCACCCCCCCCGCTCCCCGAGGGGCTCTGTGACCCCCCCCGCTCCTGCCCCCCCCAGGGGCTCTGTGACCCCCCCTCCCGGCTCCTGCACCCCCCCCGCTCCTGCCCCCCCCAGGGGCTCTGTGACCCCCCCTCCCGGCTCCTGCACCCCCCCGCTCCCCCAGGGGCTCTGTGACCCCCCCGTCCCGGCTCCTGCCCCCCCAGGGGCTCTGTGACCCCCCGTCCCGGCTCCTGCACCCCCCCGCTCCCCGAGGGGCTCTGTGACCCCCCCTCCTGGCTCCTGCCCCCCCCGCTCCCCCAGGGGCTCTGTGACCTCCCCTCCCGGCTCCTGCACCCCCCCTGCTCTCCCAGGGGCTCTGTGACCCCCCCGTCCCAGCTCCTGACCCCCCCAGCTTCCCCAGGGGCTCTGTGACCCCCCCACTCCCAGCTCCTGCCCCCCCTCGCTCCCCCAGGGGCTCTGTGACCCCTCCTGCCTCCGCCCCCCTCCCCGCCCACTCTCCCACCACCGCGCTCAGACAGGGGTGCTAGGGGCCCCCAGCCCAGCAGGGCGCGGAGCCCGGGCAGCTGCCGTTGAGCGTTCTGGTGCCCGTGGGCTCACGGCCTGCCCATGCGGCTGGTTGGGTGCACACCAGGCCATCTGCGAGGGAGTCAGCTTCGCCCCGCCAAGGGCGGTCACAGGACATCACCGCACTGCAGAAGAGATTGCGCTTCTTCCCGCCCAAGCAGCCCATCCCGTGGGCCCTCTGCCCACACCCAGCCAGGCAAGGCACCTGACCATGCGGTTCAGCGGGTGCTTTGGAGTCACCAAGAAGTGCTCAGCTTTTCCTTCTAGGCTGTGCCATTTGAGTTCCCCTCTTGTAACCGTTTCCTGGGTTGCCAAGTGCCTTCTCCTCCCGGCCACCCCCTCTGGAACACTTCTCACTTCCCCTCCTGTGGCCATGGAAGCAAGGAGCCAAAGGGGTACATGTGGGTCCCGCTCAGGAGGTGAAGGACATCCCCTCTGTCCTGGTGATCCTCCCAGCTAAGCTGGGCAGTGCGAGGGCCTCAGCCTGTCAGCAGCTTAACTGCAGTTTGCAAGACCTTGCAAAGAGCCCTGTAGAAGGCCATGGGCCCCTGCTGCCAGGACTGGGCTCAGCAGCTACCACATCAGGGGTTAGGCAAATGCAAGGCTACTGCAGTAAAACCACAGGGAACTCGTGACAACACTTAAATACACTGAGCGTTTCCTGAGCTCAGTCCAGTGGAAGTTCCCCAAGGCACAGAGAAGGCATCTGGCCCCCAGAGCTAGGTCTCTGCCCCTCCCCCCCATTTGGTCCAGGCTTCCTACAGCACGGTTTGGCTATGGCACAGAGAAAAGCATCTCCCCAGGGGAGATGCTTCCAAGAGCCCCTCTTTAGCTGAAAGCTAATGCCCATGTTTGTGATAACCGTGAGCAAGGTGCCATCCCTACCCCGTGGGTGAAGTGAGAGCAGCTGCACCCGAGGGACTGTTACATTTCCCCAGTGTAGACATGGCACCAACATCCTCACACCAGCCTTGCCCCTCACCCCTCCTCCCACCCCCCAGCCCTGGGCTCAGGGCTAGACGCAGGAGAGACCCAAAATGAGAGAGAACTAGGCCAGGAAGTTACTCAGTAGATTCATTTGCAGGAAGGGCATTCCTACCCTGAGTCCCAAAAATCTGCATTTGTGACATCAACACAATTAGAGCAAGTAGAAGGGAGTGTACATCAGGCTTGGGAGGGCAAAGCACTGGTCTGTTTGTGTGGAAGGAGGATGGGGCTTAGCGACACAGAACCATTTCCTGGAGGGGCCAGTGGGTGGAGGACATGGAGATGTCAGCGTTTGGAGAGGCCGGTGGAGCTAGTTCACATAAGGCATCAGTACGGGCAAAGGGTCAGGTGTCAGGCACCAAATCAGCAAAGCAAATGTAGCGTGTCCCCCAAGATTTGCTGTGCTTAAGGCTTGTCCCCCTCTGGTCACAGCACTCGGCAAGCTGCGCAGCATAAAGCAAGATCTTCAGCCAGTCTTGCTGGTGCCCAAGGCCGGGGCAAAGCAGGGCAGGTGTGGGGCCCCATTCCTGGTTTGGACTGTCTGCTGTGAGAGGCGCAGGTTCCAGCCCAGGGATGGGGCACCTCCTCGGAGAGTGAGCCGGAATGTTCCCTCCCTTATTTCATCTCGACAGAGATCTGGAGAGGGAAGAGCCGAGGGGGTCAGGGAGTTCCCTGATGTGGATAGTTGCTCCTGCGCTTTCAATGCGGTGTATTCGACACACTTACACTGGCCGAGATGTCTGGAAGCCCTTCCAGGCCCATGCTGCCCAGCTGCTCAGCCAGGCTGCCTACTGGAGTCAGGGTGACCAGATGCCTCTCTCCAGCAGAACTTGCTCTTTTAATCGACTCTCCAGCTGGTGCTGCTCCCTGACCTCTGCAGGGCTCCTGCTGCTGCTCTTTCTGATTACAAGGCTGGGCTCTCCCTAGCACAGCTCCTGGTGCTAGACACCCTGCGTGAAGAGATGCTTCGAATTCCCATGTCCAAATTCAAACCATCTTGTGCCTTTTCTCCCATCAACCCCCCCCCTCACAACTGAACTGCCCCCACCTGCAGCAGAGTTTACTGGGCATGAGCCCAGAGCTGACATCATACCAGGCAAAAATACATCCCCTGCTGCCTCTGGCTGTCTGGTCACCCCAATTGCAAGGCCAGGAGCTGGGGTGCAGGGAGCTGCCCTAGGCTGGGGGTTAATTCAGGCAGAGAGACTGGGTCTTCAGAGGAACTGGGATTCAGCCCCCCCATCTTTGCAGGCATCTGGCTTTTCACCCTGCAAAGACACAGATCAGTCAGGGACCCTCACGACATTCCAGACACCGGGAGGGGCGTAGAGAGGAAATGGCTGCAGTCGCATTGCTGGAGCACTAAACCTCGGCCCCTGCCCTTGCCTTGCTCCCCTCCCAGCCGGCCCTGGCCTTTAGCCCCAGCGGGCACCCTGCCAGGGAGGCAGGCAGGCTCGAGCTGCTTGTTCTTCGGGCAGGCAGGACAACAGCTATTCCAGTAGAGGGGCGTCCCCGAATCTGGCTAGTGGGCATCCTTTGGGCATGAGCTGGCCAAGGTGCTACTGCAGCTCATTGCCCAGAGCCTGGGGAGCAGGGCGCTGTGACCGTGGTGCGCTGGGAACAGCTGCCCACACAGGGTTTCATGCATTGCCAGGGTCCACTCACCGTGTACATCTCACAAACCATCTTGAACAGAGCACTCTGCGCTCGCTCCTGGAGAGCGTCTGTGTGTTTCTGAGCAGGAGAGAGAGAGGACAAATCGGTGTCAGCAGCTGGACAAGCCCATTCCCAGGCTCAGCCTCTGGCTGGAGAAGGCAGGCAGGTGCTCAGTAATTCCTCCAGGAATCTAGACATGCCTTTTGCTAGGGCTGCTGCCTGGAACACGAGCGACAGCTCTGCAGCGCTTTGCTCCGGACGCACAGGACGAGATGGAGCGAGATCGGATGGTGCTACCTGACTGCGTCAGTCGCTACCTGCATGGTGCCCTCAGCATTCACCGGGGTCCCTGTTTGAGCAGCTGCAGAATGGGTGTGTTTCTTGTCAGCACAAAACCAGGGCTTGTGTCTGAGCACAGCGCAGCCTCTTGTGGGCTATGGCTCGGGTACAGAACATGCAGCCCGCCAGGGAAAGTCAGTGTGAAATCCCCTTGCGGCCCAAGGCCCAAATCATTGCGCCCATGGGGGACATCGGTCACACCTGGGCCAAGTGGGTACAATGTGTCACCTGAGCAAAACAGCAGCATCAGGCCCCCACGTGGCCCAGGTGTAAGTGACGCGACGTGGCGTCAGGCAGGGGAGTGCCACGCCTCAAGCAGGACGGGCTCAAGGGGACACAGCAGAACTGCATGCAGGGAGCTCACACCGCACCTGGCTGGAGCCAGTCCCTTGGATTCAGTTTCCTGAGCAGATTCACCCCAAAGCAAGTGGATGTTCACAGAATCATAGAATATCAGGGTTGGAAGGGACCTCAGGAGGTCATCTAGTCCAACCCCCTGCTCAAAGCAGGACCAATCCCCAATTAAATCATCCCAGCCAGGGCTTTGTCAAGCCTGACCTTAAAAATATCTAAGGAAGGAGATTCCAACACCTCCCTAGGTAACGCATTCCAGTGTTTCACCACCCTCCTAGTGAAAAAGATTTTCCTAATATCCAGCCTAAACCTTCCCCACTGCAACTTGAGACCATTACTCCTCGTTCTGTCATCTGCTACCACTGAGAACAGTCTAGATCCATCCTCTTTGGAATCCCCTTTCAGGTAGTTGAAAGCAGCTATCAAATCCCCCCTCATTCTTCTCTTCTGCAGACTAAACAATCCAAGTTCCCTCAGCCTCTCCTCATAAGTCATGTGTTCCAGTCCTCTAATCATTTTTGTTGTCCTCCGCTGGACTCTTTCCAATTTATCCACATCCTTCTTGTAGTGTGGGGCCCAAAACTGGACACAGTACTCCAGATCGAATAGAGGGGAACGATCACATCCCTTGATCTGTTGGCAATGCCCCTACGTTTCCTGCCCCTTTGTCTTCACTGCAGGGCAACCAAGGGCAGCCAGATGAGGCTCATGCAGCGGCAGGGCCTTGCTGCTGAGATAAAGCATTTCCTCAAAAACTCTGCAACAACTTTCACCCTTCGCTTCACCACAAAGACAGGCTCTGTGGGTGCTTCTGAGAGCAGTTCATTCTTCCCAAATCCCACAATGCATTGCACTCAAGTCACCTACCAGAGCTAGATACCAGGTGCATGGGCTCCATAGCATTAACAGGCATGTGCTTTGGGACGGCCCCCCGTATTTCACATACTAGGTGGCTGGTGCTCCCATGCTGTAACACCTAGCTCTGTGTGGGACTGCAAGAGACTGACCCTCTGGCTACGAGACCCACCGACTGCCCTGCCTCAGTGTTCTCAAGGGCAATAGGCCTGGGTTTTGGAGCTGAAGGTCCCAGGTTCTAGCCCGTGCTTCCCATGCACGTCTATTATCTGCAGCACATGGACTCTGCACTGAACTTCTGGCTCTGGTTGCTGCCCACTGATTCATTGTGTGGCAATGCCCATGGGCCCTGCCAGCATTTCAGCAGGAAGGCCACAAGGCACCATGTCTCCTACCCCATTGACGAGGATCCATGGCACGTAGTTATGGGGTGGGTTGAGGGCATCTGTCAGTTGAGCATTGTGGTGCATCAGCTTGTTCCCCAGATCTCCTGTCACGCAGGCCATGATCTCAGCCAGCTGGGTAGTTGGGGCATAGACCTGCAGGCACTGCGAGGAGAGGAGTAGTCAGAACCAGTGCAGAGAGCTGGTTACCCAACTCCCCACCACATAGGAAGGCTGAGGCCAGGGGCTCTTATCTGTTCTGAACTCATTAACCCACAGTGCAGGCTGGAAGCACAACGGGCCATGGGACTCAGCCAGTCCCAGGGGCAACCCCCGTGACTGCCTGCATAATGCTAGAGTCTCCAGAGCATGTCCCAGTTCACCTGCCACCTGGGCCTCACTCCTGCAGAGCACCTCTGGAGTGAGGGCAGGTGCCTGGTGGCAGCACGGAGGGGAAAGCGTCCTCGCAGTTCACATGGGATGGCTGAGGCGTGGCAAGAAATGGACATGGCCTTGGCCTTGTCACTAAGCTGCCAATGGCCAAGGCCGGATGTCCCACCAGGCACAGATTGGCAGGAAATGCCAGCCCTTCTGGGCGTTGGGTCAAGACACTTGATTGGACCTGGGCAGGGGAACAAGAGGCAAGTGGAAGGGGGGTTACTGTGGGGTGGGTGCAGAGACCAGCTGGCTGAGGCAGCTCCCCCCAGGACTTGATTGAACCAATGGAGTTTTATAGCTCTGGGCCCGCCCAGCACTGCCAACATACAGCTGCAAGATTCTCGACCACAGAGCCCGCCGATTCCATGCAGAAGATCACAGGGAAAGACCGATCAAAGTCCTTCAGCTGGTACATCAGGCAGGTCTGGAAGAGCAGGGCAAGCCACAGTGTTAGTGCCCTGAGCCCAGCGGGAACATACCCAGGAGCAGAAGCCGTGCCTGAAGAGCCCAGAGAGGCTGTGCCGCGGGGGTTCCCCAGCTGGCAGAGCCTAACATGACCAGCTTCTCCTCCTAGGGAGAGAGGAATGGCTGCAGGGGGAGCCCCACACTTCACTGTCAACTGGGAGAGTCCTATGGAGTCCTTTCCCCAAGGTGGGATGATGCTGAGAGGCCTATAATGAGGCAGCTGAGGGGCAACCCCCCCGAATCCGCTATCTGTGGAAGGCCCCGGGGAAGGTGTTGCTGCTCTCTGATATTCACCCCGAGATGTCCTGGCTCACCCCCATAGATCACACCTGGGTGCCTGGCTCCCGATGCCAGCACAGCTGCCTGAGTGGTTCCTGGACTCTGCCCTGTGGGGCCAGGGGCCTCCTTGCTCCTTCCCTTGTGCCAGCAAGGATGTGAAACTCAGCAGCTCGAGTGTCACATGGTGACTGTGCTGAGGCCACACGTGGGACAGGGCCTAATTCCACCCCAGGCTAGTCCCATAGCAGAGCCCTTGCGGCTCTCACCCTGGGCCCCACTTCCGGGCCAGGGACGAGGGAGCCCTGCCCCCTCCTCCCCCACTCCAAGCACAGCTAGTGAGTCCAAGTCGCCCCTGGCTCAGTGACACAGGGGTGGGGCGGAGTGTGGGGGGTCCCATCACCTAACCAGGAGCCACTGTTTCCTTCCATCCCGCTGTCCTGCACATTCCACCGACAGCACCCCCCCCCCCCAATCCTAATGCCATGCCTGGGGCCAGCCCCACCTCAATCATGTTCCCCTTGCACTCTGGTTCGCCATGCTGGCATTCGAACTGCCACTTCCCGCTGACGTTCTTCTCCTGCAAAGGAAACCGAGTCAGAGCCTAAGATAACACTACCCCTCCCCCACATGCCGCCCCGGCATTCACTCTTCCCCCTCGCCCCACAGCGTGTGCCCCACACGCCCTGCCAGGATCAGGGCAGTGGGGGGAGGGAAGACCAGGCTACGGGGACAGAACAGTCATGCAGTCCCTACCCTTGGCTCAAACTGGGTGCAGGGCCCTTTTCCCCCCCCCAGCAGCCAGAGACTCTGCCGCTTACCTGGGCATTTCCGTACGGCACCAGTGTGATGTTCATGATGTCACTGAGCATCACCCAGGTGGGGAAGAGCTGGGTGACCAGGAAGCCGCGGCAGGCCGGGCACAGGCTCTCGTAATACAGGCTCAGCGACACAGGGTCGGCTGCCTGGGGGCGGCGGTAGAAGTTGGTGCATTGCTTCTCCACCTGCGGGCAGTGAAAGATACGGGGAGCGGGGATGAGCAGCAGGGTTGGGACCGGCAGAACCAGGACTGGCACAGACCCCATTGCCCCAAAGAGCGAGCTGGGACCCGGCCATCCTGAGTTCTGGTTCCGGCTCGGTCACAGGCAAACCGGGCGTGCACAAGGGAGTCATGAGCCTCCTGGGGTATGCGGAGGAGAAACCTGACCCTGCTGGGAGCCACCAGGGTGCTGCAGCAGCTGCCGTGCTCAACCCGTTTATGCAAGGGCCAGCGAGGGGCCTGGGGACAAAGTCCCTTCCCCAGAGGCGCTTGACGGACAGGATGGGGGTGCCACCCGGAGTCGTGTTTAAACAGCAACCAAGTGAGCTGGTGCCGACAGGTGCACGGAGGGTCCCTGTCCTAGGACTGTGCTCTGCCTCCAGCCCAGCTCGTTTGTATTTTAGAGGAAACAGAGCTGGGAGACCTGCCAGCCCTCCCCAAGAATCCAGGCCAGAAGGGAAGTGAAACAGGATGCCGTGGCTTTCAGTGGGGCTTTCTGGGGACCTGCAGCCGAGCCTGCCACACACCAAGCAGCTGCTGGGGCTTTCCAAGGGGATTTTCTCAATCCACTTGGTTCAAACGTCCACTTCAAATGCTTAGCGAAATGAGTCCACACCCCACGGAGGGATTGGGGTGTGGGGGAAACATCCAGGTCCAGAGCACTCAAGGGCTTTTTTCCTTCTGGTTCCGCGTGCACATCTGGGCCCCTAGACTCTCTCCTGCTTCAACGTCCCATCAGACCCAGTTCTGGCTTCTGTTCAATGGGCAGAATCCAACCCAGCAACTGGGGCATTAGCAGATGTGACGATGTGACTCAGCAGGGAGGGGGGAGTGTTGACCTGGGAATGTGCCCTGGGGATGGGAGACCTGAGAGCCTGTCACCTGAGCCAGGAGGGGGAGGGGGAGGTAACACCTCTGCCCAGGAATGTGAACAGAGGCTGCAGCAGGGAACCTGCGGGGTGAGTTGAGTTGGCAGTTTGGAGGCTGGGGGGAGGAACACAGGGAACCCCAGGGCTGGGGTCTAAGCTCCCTGCTCCCCCAGAAGGACGTGGTTGAGGGGTCCTGGTTGTACCCACAAGCTCTGTTGTGGACTGTGTTCCTGTTGTCCAATAAACCTTCTGTTTTACTGGCTGGCTGAGAGTCTCAGTGGATCCCAGGAAGAGGGGTGCAGGGCCTGGACTCCCCCACACTCCGTGACAACTGGTGGCAGCGGTGGGATCTACTGCACCCCGTGAACGGCGCTTCCTGCAGTAAGTGACTGGGGAACAGTAAAACGAAGGGGAATTGACGGGGACCAGGCGTGCTGAAGATTCAGAGACGGTTTCGGGGGGCGGTTAACCCCTGGGAATGTGTGACCAGAGAGAAAGACTTTTGCAGTAACAGGGTCCCCCGGGGGATTGCAGCGAGCAGTCCCAGGGGCGGAGGAGTCTGCAGCTCGACCCTGGCAAAGAGGTGGTGACCTCAAGAAGGACTGGCACACTAAGGGCTTTTCCTGGAAACCGTGGGAAGCTGCCCGGCCTGCGAGTGGCCAGCAGGGAGATGTACGCTAAACGCCTTAAGAGTGACCTGGTGGAGCTGTGCAGGCAGAGGGGGCTGCGCATCGGGAGGTCCACCAAGGAACAACTGATTGCCCAGTTGGAGGAGAGGGATCGCTTGGATGACCCGATCCCTATCCCGGAGGGGAGCCGCCCGGCAGACGCAGCGTGGGCCCTGGGGCCTGACCGGGCTGGGAGGGGTCAGACTGCTGCCGAGGACATCCCGAGACCCTTCCTACCTATGTCTGGGGGAGGGGTTGGGGGAAGCCCAGCGGATACCGAGGGCACCCTGACCCCAGCACCCAGCAGGGGATCCTCCCGGCGGAGCTCCCCATCCCTGGAGCGGAGGCGGCTGGAATGGGAGAGGGAGATGAAAATGAGGGAGCTGGAGGATCATGAAAAACAACGTCAACATGAGCAGGAGGAGAAGGAGAAACAACGTCAACATGAGCAGGAGGAGAAGGAAAAACAACGTCAACATGAGCGTCAGGAGAAGGAGAGACAAAGACAGCACGAACTGGAGCTGGCCAGGCTGAAGAGCAGTGGGGCCCCGGCTGTGGTGAGTGAGGGGGGACCCAAGACTGCAAGGAACTTTGATAAGTGCTTCCTGGCCCAGCGGAAGGAGGGGGAGGACATAGATAGCTTCCTGACGGCCTTTGAGAATGCCTGTGAGCTGCACAGGGTTGACCCTGCAGACAGGCTCCAGTTTCTCACCCCCTTACTGGACCCCAAAGCCGTGGAGGTGTACAGCCGGATGACAGGGCCGGAGGCAGGGGACTATGAACTGTTCAAACAGGCCCTGCTCCGTGAGTTTGGGCTGACCCCCGAGATGTACCGGAGAAGGTTCCGGAGTCAGCGTAAAACGCCTGAGGTCACCTACCTACAACTGGCCAACCGGATGCAGGGGTATGCCCGCAAGTGGACAGCGGGGGCCCGAGCTAAAGAGGACCTGCTTGACCTAATTGTACTGGAGCAGCTGTATGAACAGTGCCCTTCCAACCTGAGGCTGTGGTTGGTGGACAAAAAGCTCGAGAACCCCCAGCACGCAGGGCAGCTGGCCGACGAGTTTGTGAACAGTCGGTCAGGGGGTAGCCGGGAGGAGTCCCAAAAGAACAGGCCCCCCCCGATGCAGAGAGAGAGTCACCAGGGGGCCTCCCAGCGGGGAAATAGGGAGAACCCCCTCCCGAGGGGAACGCCTGGCGTCGGGCCCCTCCGACCCGCTCGAGGGGACCAACGTGACCTGAGCTGCTATCACTGTGGCCAGAGAGGCCACGTACGGTCCCAGTGCCCTGGGCTCAGGGACAAACTGAGCAGACCCAACCTACCCAGGGTTAACTGGGTAGGGACCCAGCTGGGCGAGGGGCAGACGACTCAGGAAAGGGGGGCTGCCAGTTTACCACCTGCCCCGGAGGGAAGAGTACCCCAGGCCAGCTCCACCAGAGGGCTGGAGGCTCTGGACTCAGGGCGCTCAGTTTACAGGGTGGGCGCGGGGCTGTCCCTCCGGAGAGAGTGCCTTGTTCCCCTGGAGGTGGATGGGAGGAAGGTCAATGGATACTGGGATACGGGTGCGGAGGTGACGCTGGCCCGGCCCGAGGTGGTGGCCCCAGATCGGGTGGTGCCCAACACCTACCTGACCCTGACAGGGGTGGGTGGGACCCCATTTAAGGTGCCCGTGGCAAGGGTACACCTGAAATGGGGGGCCAAGGAGGGCCACAAGGATGTGGGGGTACACCACCATTTGCCCACTGAAGTTTTGATGGGGGGAGACCTAGAGGACTGGCCAAGCAAGCCCCAGACCGCCCTGGTTGTGACCCGTAGCCAGAGCCGGCGAGGGCCACTGCTCCCTGACCTCGGGGAGGGTACCGCACCGGAGGCGCAGGACCCTACCCTGGTGGGAAGGGAGGGCCGAGGGGCACGGCTCAGAGAGGCTGAGGC
The DNA here is from genome assembly GCF_965140235.1 of Caretta caretta. Classification (NCBI taxonomy): domain Eukaryota; kingdom Metazoa; phylum Chordata; order Testudines; family Cheloniidae; genus Caretta; species Caretta caretta. The sequence goes on from NC_134230.1 coordinate 19,099,847, forward strand.
CTCAGACCTGGCCACTGAGGGGGAACCGGTCCCCATCCCTTCCCCAGCTGCTGAGTTCCAGGCCGAGTTGAGGAAAGATCCCTCCTTGCGGAAGCTCAGGGACCTGGCCGACCTCAGGGTGGTACGGACCATGAGCAGAGGCTGCCAGGAGAGGTTCCTGTGGGAGAAGGGGTTCCTATACCGAGAATGGGCTCCCACAAGGGAAGTAGAGTCCTGTGGGATCAGGAGGCAGCTGGTGGTCCCCCAGAAGTATCGCCGCAAGCTCCTGTACCTGGCCCATGACATCCCCCTCGCAGGGCACCAGGGAATCCGGCGCACCCGGCAGAGGTTGCTACAGAACTTTTACTGGCCCGGGGTCTTTACCACGGTCCGGCAGTATTGCCGATCCTGTGACCCCTGTCAGAGGGTGGGGAAGGCCCGGGACAAGGGGAAAGCGGCTTTGAGACCTTTGCCCATCATAGAGGAGCCTTTCCAGAAGGTGGCCATGGACATCGTGGGGCCTCTCAGCAGGACGACCCGGTCGGGGAAGAAATACATTCTGGTGGTGGTAGATTTTGCCACCCGCTACCCCGAGGCAGTGCCCTTAGCTTCCATTGAAGCAGACACCGTGGCCGATGCGCTCCTGACCATTTTCAGCCGAGTGGGGTTCCCCAAGGAAGTCTTGACAGACCAAGGCTCCAACTTCATGTCGGCCCTGCTCCGGTGCTTGTGGGAGAAATGTGGGGTCCGGCACGACTGGGCCTCAGCTTATCACCCCCAGTCCAACGGGCTGGTGGAGAGGTTTAACGGGACGCTAAAGATGATGCTGAAAACCTTTATGAACCAGCACCCACAGGATTGGGACAAGTACTTACCTCACCTGCTGTTCGCGTACAGGGAGGTGCCACAGGAGTCTACCGGATTTTCGCCTTTCGAACTGTTATATGGAAGGAGGGTGAGGGGCCCCCTGGACCTGATGAGAGACGAGTGGGAGGGGAAGGCCACTCCCGATGGAGAGTCAGTGGTGGAGTATGTCCTGATCTTCCGAGAGAGACTTGCTGAACTCATGGGCCTGGCCAGGGAGAATCTGGCCAGAGCCCAGAAGAAGCAGAAGGTCTGGTATGACCGCACGGCAAGGGCCCGTGCCTACGCCACCGGGGATCCGGTGATGGTTCTCATCCCAGTGAGAAAGAACAAACTACAGGCCGCCTGGGAGGGCCCTTTCAAGGTCGTCAAGCAGCTCAATGAGGTAAACTATGTGGTGGAGCTGTCGAACCGGGCGCACCACCGCCGGGTGTACCATGTGAATATGATGAAGCCATATTATGCCAGGGGGAATGTGGTGTTGGCCGTGTGTGGACAGTGGGAAGAGCAGGGAGATGACCCTTTAGTAGATCTATTCCCTGGGACCAGAGCTGGTTCCCCCCTGGAAACAATCCCCCTCTCGGATCAGCTAACCCCTGCCCAGCAAGATGAGGTCAGGGAGGTGCTGCATCCGTACCGACAGCTGTTTTCCAACCAGCCTGGACGCACTAATCTGACTGTCCACCGGGTGCAGACAGGGTCGCACCCGCCGATAAGATGCTCCCCCTTCCGAGTCACAGGGAAAACTGCTCAGGACCTGGAAAGAGAGGTCCGGGACATGCTGGCTTTGGGGGTGATCCAGCCATCTGCCAGCCCTTGGGCCTCGCCGGTGGTGCTGGTCCCCAAAAAGGACGGGTCGGTCCGGTTCTGTGTGGACTATCGGAAGCTCAATGCCATCACAGTATCTGATGCCTACCCCATGCCCAGGCCTGATGAGCTCCTAGACAAGCTGGGAGGAGCTCGGTACCTTACCACCATGGACCTTACAAAGGGCTACTGGCAAGTGCCGCTGGATGCAGAGGCCCGGCTGAAATCGGCCTTTATCACCCCTCTGGGGCTCTATGAGTTCCTGACCCTGCCTTTCGGCCTCAAGGGAGCGCCGGCCACCTTCCAGCGCCTAGTGGACCAGCTCCTGAGGGGGATGGAGAGTTTTGCCGTGGCGTATATTGATGACATCTGTGTCTTTAGCCAGACCTGGGAGGACCACGTGTCCCAGGTTAGACAAGTGCTGGACCGACTCCAGGGGGCTGGGCTGACTGTAAAAGCGGAGAAGTGCAAGGTGGGGATGGCGGAAGTGTCTTACCTGGGCCATCGGGTGGGGAGCGGCCGCCTAAAGCCGGAACCAGCCAAGGTGGAGGTGATCAGAGACTGGCCCGCTCCCCACACCAAAAAGCAGGTCCAAGCCTTTATTGGGATGGCAGGATACTACCGAAGATTTGTGCCTCACTTTAGCGCCATAGCCACCCCCATCACTGAGCTATGCAAGAAGGGGAAGCCAGACAAGGTGGTCTGGACCGAGCAGTGCCAGGAGGCTTTCCGGGCGCTGAAGGAGGCTCTGGTCAGTGGCCCAGTTCTGGCAAACCCAGACTTTGACAAGCCCTTTGTGGTGTTCACCGACGCCTCCGACACGGGACTGGGGGCGGTGTTAATGCAGGAGGATGAAAAGGGGGAGAGACACCCCATCGTGTACCTGAGCAAGAAGTTGCTACCCCGGGAGCAACACTACGCGGCCATCGAGAAGGAGTGCCTGGCCATGGTGTGGGCCCTCAAGAAACTAGAGCCCTATCTCTTCGGGCGGCACTTCACCGTGTACACCGACCACTCGCCCTGACCTGGCTGCACCAGATGAAAGGAGCCAACGCCAAGCTCCTGAGATGGAGCCTGCTCCTGCAGGATTACGACATGGACGTGGTCCACGTGAAGGGAAGTGCCAACCTGATAGCGGATGCGCTGTCCCGGAGAGGGGGCCCCGAACTTCCCCAGGTCACTGGTCACAGTGACCCCGCTCAGTTCAGTTCGAAGGGGGGAGAGATGTGACGATGTGACTCAGCAGGGAGGGGGGAGTGTTGACCTGGGAATGTGCCCTGGGGATGGGAGACCTGAGAGCCTGTCACCTGAGCCAGGAGGGGGAGGGGGAGGTAACACCTCTGCCCCGGAATGTGGACGGAGGCTGCAGCAGGGAACCTGCGGGGTGAGTTGAGTTGGCAGTTTGGAGGCTGGGGGGAGGAACACAGGGAACCCCAGGGCTGGGGTCTAAGCTCCCTGCTCCCCCAGAAGGACGTGGTTGAGGGGTCCTGGTTGTACCCACAAGCTCTGTTGTGGACTGTGTTCCTGTTGTCCAATAAACCTTCTGTTTTACTGGCTGGCTGAGAGTCTCAGTGGATCCCAGGAAGAGGGGTGCAGGGCCTGGACTCCCCCACACTCCGTGACAGCAGACAAGCCTGTAAGCAACACACACAGCAGAGCCTGGCTCCCGTTGGCAGGCCGGGCCTGCGGGGCCCATGGGGCCAGAGCTCAGGGATCTGGCTCCCATCGCCAGGCTGGACCTATGGGGACAGAGCCTGGGGCTCTGGCTCACGTTGCTAGGCCAGGCCTGTGGGGCCCATGGGGACAGACCCCGGCCAGGGCTCTAGCTCCCATCACCAGGCTGCGCCTGTGGGGTCCATGGGGACTAGGTGACCAGATGTCCTGATTTTATAGGCACAGTCCCGATATTCAGAACTTTGTCATATATAGGTGCCTATAACCCCCCCACCACTGATTTTTTACACTTGCTGTCTGGTCACCCGAATGGGGACAGACCCCCGGGGCTCAGGCTCCCGTCGCCAGGCTGGGCCCGCGGGGACAGACCCCCGGGGCTCGGGCTCCTGTCGCCAGGCCGGGCCCGCGGGGTGGACTGAAGCTGAGAGTTTGGAGTAGCGTCTGGTCGGGGCTGCCCGTTTCTGAGCCCTGCACTCTGAAGCCCACGCAGTGGTTGTGCAGCTTCAGGCCCCGCTCCCGCTCCGCCGTGGGAGGGTTATTAATGGCTGCTGTGCTCAGAGCGGCAGAAAAAGCAGAAGTATTACCAATACCCCCACACAGCTGGATGGGGTGAGGGCAGAGCAGGCTGGGCCGTGGCAAGGGTGCGGGGACAGAGGTCAGGAGCTGCACGGCAGCGCAGCTCTCCTATGGGGATGGCAAATGGACCAGGGCCCCAGCTGGCTCCCTCTTGAGCCAGGGGCCAGCTTCCCCCTGCCCTGCAGGCTCTCTCCTGAGCCTGCCCACTTCAGGGAGGCCAGGGGCAGCTCTGAGCCACCAGGCGAGGCGCAGGGTCTGAATGGCGGGGCTCCCCCACCCTGAGGCTTCTGCCAGCGCTGAAGGCCTGGGCTCGGCTCAGGGGGTGACTAAGGAACAGGGAGGTGTGGGGAGTTGGCCAGAGCTAGGAGGCTGTTCAGCACCATGAAGAGCTCAGGATCCAGGCGCTGCAGCGTGCTGCCCCTTTAGGCCTGGGGCCACGGCCACAGGCAGTCACTGGCACTGGGCACTGCTACCCCTGGATCACAGGGTAAAGAGCAGGAACCAGACGCTTGCTGGGTCCCATGTATAACCCCTGGGGGGGGCGGGGGGGTGGGGTGAGGCACAGCGTTGTCTGCGCTGCTCCCAGTGAGGCACAGGAGATTACAATTAAGAGCTTGGATCCTGGTGCCTAGATATTGGGGTGATGGGCAAATTCTACGCTGGGCAGGCAGGAACTCAGGCTGGGGGAGCGGGGGGTTCTTTCTCCGCCTTGTGCTTATTTTTCCCAGCTCAGCCCCTATCCTGAAGCTCATGGGGATAGGGCTGCTGCTGCTGCAGTGGAGAGCTGAGGGGGGCTAGCCCCTAGAGGCAAACCTCTCTCCCTTCCCCACAGCGCCCAAGGAACGCCTCCTCTTATGGACAGATCCACAGCCAGGAGCCCAGGGGCTTGTGGCCTGCGAGTCTGCTCGGGGCAGGCTGGGTGCCTGCTGAGTGGGTTGCAAGGCCCCAGCCCCAGGGGGAAGGAGTCAGCACTGTCTGCCTTTTACCCAGCCTTGCCCCTGCGAAAGCGAGGGGAAGGGATGGGAAGGGGTTTGCCGTGTCTCACAGGGGGCCCGTAGGCAACACTGGTGTTGGAGTATCAGTGAGTACATGTACTCCCCCCGAGTCACCAGGGGTCTGAGCCGGTTTCTCTGCGGTCAGGGTCATTGAGGGGGAAGCTCAGCTCAGCCTTGTTGTGAAAGGACCAGGCAGGTTCTCCTCTTTCCCAAGACCAGAGAGGAAGCAGCTGCTGCCAAACCCACAGGACAGAGCAGGGCGAGATGCCAGCTCCCCAGCTCCTGCTTGGAGCTCCCCGAGGACAGGCTGCCCTGAGTCGTCCCCCTTACCTGGCAGGCCATGGCAATCTTCCAGGAGCTGCACAAGAGCCTGGGCGGGTAGTTACAGACTGGCAGGGAGTCCCCACCACTCACAGCCCAGAGGGCCAGGGCAGCCAGCAGCCAGCGGCTCATGGTGCGATCAGCCTGGAGGGGAGCCAGAGTGAGTAGAGCTGGGGAAGGAGCTGGGACTTTCAACGCTCTCTGGTCCCGCCTTCAGCTGCCTGCCCGCCCACCCGCCCGCCTCGGCCTGTTCTTCCTCCTCCTGTGCCTGCCCCACCTTCCAGCTCAGCCCCTGCTGACACCCGGAACAGCAATCACATCTGGGCACCAGAGAGGGGGCAGGGGACAGTGGGACCGAACAAGCCATGCACTGACCACCTCCTGCACACACCTTTCACTGTATGGGGGTAACACCCCCAAACCCCGGGGAGGGGTCAGGGTGCTAGGTGCTGTACACCCTCCCAAAGGAGCTCACAGTCTACATGCAGGACGAGGGGGAACAGGTGAGGCAGCGGTGGGATGGAGGTGAAGGCAGCAGGCTGGCAGGACAGGACAGTGGCGCTGCGGAGACCGAGAGAGAGGGTCTCCCTCTGTCTCGGGGCAGCATTGCTCGGAGTTGCCTGGCCCCCATTGTGCCTGTTGAAATCAGCAGCAGTCCCCCTGGAACGCACGGAGACCAGGAGGCTCCCAGGGCTGGGCTGGGGCCTGCTCCCTTCCCAGCAGTTCAATGGGGGATTTATTTGCACAGGAGGGTGAATCGGCCTGTAACCCACCCCCTGGGGAAAGGGCCCCTTGCTGCCCCCAGAGGCAAGGCGGCTTCCCAGGTGCCGTGGGGCAGGCAGGCTCAGAGGCAGAAGCCGAGAGCTGGTTGGTCCCCACCCCAGCTCAGGGAATTAGTGCCCCAGAGGCTCTCAGCCCCCCCTGCTTCACATTGGGGGCAGGCTGGCAGGAGAGGGGTCTGCACAGCCATAGGCTCAACCCCTCCCAATTAGATGAGGGACAAGGGGCTACACACGTACAGCGCCCTCCCCACCGGCTGCCTGCTCCACCACGTCTGCGCACACACCATTCCTTGGGCCCCAGCAGACACTGAGTGAGCGCCACGCATGGCCTCCTGGCTGCTGGCAGGTCACACCACAGCCCTGCTGCTCCGACTGGCACGCCAGGGCAATGGCCTTGGGCATTACCTGGGGGAGGCCCTTTCGAACTGGTGAGAAGTCGAGAGGCTCAGGATGTTGCCTGGGCAGAACAGCTTGCATTGGCAACCTGGCCACAGGCTCCCTGTGCGACTTGTCCAGCCCCCAGGCGGGCGGGTGGCCAGCAGTTGCTGAGGGAAGAGTGGAAAGCACCATGCAAGCCCTGGGTGCAGGTCTATGCTGGGGTGAACATAGGACGCCCTGTGGCGTTCCCACGGCTGGTTCCATAGATAAAATGCTACAAGCTACTGTCCCCAATGGCCATGGGGAGACTTCTACACATGACCCCCACGCTGAGCCAACAGCCCCTATCCCCCTGCATTACCCTGAACAGTGCCCGAGGACACCAAGTCCCAGAAGTGCTGGCTACTTCCCATGGCACAAAAATCTGCTGGCCACACTGATGTGAGAGATTTGAGGAACTTCCCTTTTCTAGGGAAAAACAACATATGGCCACTTCCTGCCCTGTCAGGGGTCAGCTTGTCACAAGCTTGTCTCCCCAGGGTCCACATCTCCCCCTGCTCAGTAGGGAGAGCCTGGGACACCAGCAGCCCCCAGTTAGGGATCCAGGGCCTAATGCGCATGAGATTCAGTGACTTTCTCTTGGACGCGATGGGAAATTCACCCCATCACAAGCTGGCTGGGCAAGAGAGCTTTCCACTGCCATGGGGGCCCAGAGTCACGTCTTACTGGGGTCACATGCTCCCTCCATGGGTCCCCCATGCACTGCAGCCTCCTGTGGGCAGACCTGGAGCAGCGCAGTTGGACCCTGGTGGGAGGGTCTTTGTCTGGCAATCGACACCTTCTAAACAACTGGACAGGCCTCTCCCTGCCAGAGGCACCTGGAGCCCTGCAGAGGCGGTGGGTGCTGCCTGCCAGAGTGTGAGCGGTGGAGAACTCCCACACGGGGCCCAGTTTTACCTGCTGTTCTCTGCAGCACAGGTAACCAGCCGGCTCCTGCTCCAGAGCTCCCCAGCGAGATAATTTAACCCTCTGGGGAAAAGGCAGAAGTCAGACAAAAAACACTCCTGAACTTACAAGAACATTTTAAAAGAATTAACCCCTCCCCTCATCCAGCAGCTTCATTCTTTCAGTTTATTTCTTCCTTTGTTTAAAGTACCGTACAAAAATGATCTGACAGTAACAAATCCTGGGCTTAGGTTAGTAAACGTACACAGAAAGAGCACAGAGAATGTCTTCTGCTAACAGACAGAAGACATGGCGATTAGAGTATTTATTATTGCATATCTCATAAGAGCTAAAACCTCAGGAGTGCTCACCAGCCAAGTTCCTCTCGGACTGAGTGCAAATCCCAGCATGTCAGCCCGCCCCCCAGCAGGCAGGGACCCATGCAAGGAATCAGGCTCTTGTCTGCTCACAACCCAAACAGGCTCTTTCCTCCAATGAAATTAGGCTGCAGGCTTAAAACAAACCACCTCTGACTAATGCAGCCCAGAGCTTCCTGCAGAACAAGCAGAATTTCAGCATCCTGCACAAAGCCACATGGTCCTGAGGCCAAGAGGGGGGTTCTAGACCAGGGCCTCCTTTGCTGTCCTCCCAACCAGGCGGTGACCCCGTGCATTTGGCATGTGTGCTCCTGCCCCGAGCTTCCGCGTGCTGCACAAACTACGATGGATGGAGCTGGGAAGCAGGAGTGGCTCAGGCCCCCCAAAGCAGCTTCCCCCCTCCCCTTGTGACACTGCCCACTCCCCACCCCCACATCTCCTCTGCCCTGATGCCAGGGGGAAGATTTGCACTTTCCCCCCTACCCAGTGACGCTGGCAGCGCAGTCACCAGGCCCATAGTGGATGGAGGAGTGGAGAGAAACAAGAAGGGAACTAGCAAAGGGCCTGGCCAGGAACTGGGCACTTGGTCTCAAATCAAAGCCCCATTTCAAGGATATTTGGTCAATTTCTTCCACCCCCACATGGCAGCCAAGACAAAAGGGGAAGGCTGGCTGGGTGCTATTTCATGTTGGGCAGCCTGGAGTTGTGCAAAGCAGAACGAGCCGACTCTCTGGCTTGCGGCTTTACATTTGCCAGGTGGGACGAGGACACGCAGAAGATGAGCCTAGAATCACAAGAGGTTCTGGTTCACATCCTGACCGAGGGTGCAGATGAGATCACAGACAGCAGAGCACAACCAAGGCGATCCAAAGATAGTGTTCTCACGGATTAATCCAGAAGACGTAAACAGCAACAGCTAAAGCAAAGACCAAATCACAACTGGCTTATTCCAAAGGAGTCATGTCATAAAAAAAAGAAAAAGAAAGAAAGAAAGATTCATTCAAGGGCCTTGTTCTTCCACTGGAGGAGGAGAAAAAGCCAAGTTTCCAAGAGCCAAGTCAGGCATCATCAGAGAAAGTCAGCCGGGGGGGGGGGGGGGGGGAGGAGGGGGAGACTTTCCTCTTCATTGCGTACTGGATTGAGGAGAGCAGAGCCTTCCTTCTGCAACAGGCACAGGATGCAGCCACTGACCACATTTCCATCCTCAGCAGTGTTCTAGCCACTCTGAAAGGGCCGTGCTAGCAGATGCACAGAGGCAAAGCAACCACTGGTCAGAGCATTCACATGGAGCTGGCTCAGCTCCCAGGGAGCAAAGGGGGAATTTCAAATTCCCTTGAGGAGAAGCAGGCTTGGGTCAGGCAGCAACAGACCAGGCCAAGTGGGCAGAGGGCAAGTTTCTCCCAAGGAGCTAGAACCGTCCATGCAGGGAGAGGCGGGTGAGCCCACCAGCGAGAGGAGGGTGAGGCTAGAAGCAGAGGGGAGAGGTTTTCCTAATCTCAGCAGGATCCCAACACCCAATGCTGGCGGAGTTACCAAGGTGCTTCCAAACACAGGACGGCTGAGGAGCCGGAACACAGCATCCCCAGCCAGCTCCCTAGCTGTGCAATGGATGTAGTGTATGTAACACCTGCCAGCCCGTGTGCCCCAGGGACAGAGCAGCACCTCTACCCCCCGCCCAGGTGCTGTACCCTACCCCAACAATCCCGCTGTCTGGCAGCACAGACAGGCGCCGTGAGCCAAGTCGCCACACTGAGGTGTGGGGAAGGCCAGCGAGGAAGTAAGTGGCTAAGTATTAATACTAATATGTACAATAGAGGGGTCAGTTTTTATGGCTTAATTTCTCAAGGAGCAAGTCAGCTTTTGGGAGAGCAGGTAGGGTTGCCCCAGCTTCTCAGGGGGTCTCGTGTGCTTTGCTGTCTCCTGGCGCAGGGACATGGACTCCAACCAGCCAAAAGCTGGGGGTGATCTTCCTGACCAATCGAGTCACCATCTCCTAGGCCTCTCCCGAGGGAGCTTTACCTCCCTGAGCCTCCCACCTACTGACAGTTGCCACACTGGGCTAAACTCACTGGCTCTGCCCTTCATTGCCCAGAGATCCCCAAATCCAGTCCTCAGTGTCCCCCTGTGCCAAGGGGGTCGAAGGAGCAGCAGCCATTGTGGCTGCTGACCTCAGCCTGAAGCTAACTCCCTTCTTGCCCCACACATGTGGCTCACTTTGGCCAGCACGTGGCTGGACCCAACCGCGAGTCCTCCAGCCACTTCGCTCCACTGGCGCGGAGTCCAGGGAGCTCAGACAGCCGAGCTCCACCCAGTGAGGAGACGCCAGCACTCGCTCGCTGAGCCCCGAGTCCGTTCCCACCAGCGCCGCAGAGCACGTGGACAGGGGGGAGAAGAGAGACCCATGCTCACTCCGCCACGCGTAGGGCCACATCAGCTCCTGCAATTCCCAGTGCCACGAGAGCCCAGGGCAGGCCGCACTGGGCTCCACCCACACCATTTCCAGAGGAGCTAGAGAGGAAACCAGGCCCCAGCAGCAGGACATGAACAGCAGAGCTGATGGTGCAGGGGTGGGAAGGGTGCGGGGAGTAGCGTGGTCGTGGCAACGAAGCGCATCCAAAACTCTTCCGCGCCCCAGCGCGCCCACACACGGTATGTGCACGACGGGACGCACTCCCCGCCCCAGCAGATCTCACACATGCTCCCTACCCTGCCAGCTGAGGTCTCCCCCGCCCACCTCGCACCTAACCATGCCGCGACTGACACAGACCAAGCGTCTGCCTCCAGCTGGGACGGAACATAAGGCCTTTGGAGACAGACCAAGGGGCGAGGAGCACCTCCCTAGAGCTGGGCAGGCACAGAGCCAAGGGGAGAGTGCCATGGGATCCCGAGCATCACCCCTCAACCCTCCTGGCACTGCCAGCCATGCTGGGGCAGAGGGGCAGGCACTGCAAGGGGCTGGTGCCTACTGAGGCCCGACATGGAGGGAGAGGTACCACATCCCACCCAGGAAGCTTCCCAAACCATTTTGCTCTGTCGAAGAGAACCCCCCGTCTCACCCAGTAGGTAACACTGGCCCCTGCCCCACAGCAGTCAGACCTATGCCCTGCACTGCTGCCTGGCTCAGGCATCATTAGGAAACACACAGCAATTCTCCTGCTCCCTCGTACTAAAACGGACACGATTGGAAATACTACAGAAATCCCCAGCTCCTTCCCCAGGGCTAAGCTCCATGCCCGCTCCCTACAGTACTCAGGATTAGAAGTGCTTCGGAAACAGTTGGCTTTGCATACATAGTTCTACCTCATGCATACACATTGCTCCCTGCTGAAGCCCCGGGCCGGAGGGGCATGGCCGAGTCCCCACCTTTCCCTTGCAGGGGGGCCTCTCTTTGCATAGGGATCGCAGCATCAGACATTCCAGGCACCTCTGACTTCACGTTCTCCCAGGGCCGGGGATGTGCTCGGTCTGTCGCTGCCCAGGGCTTGCATATCATAACAAGGGTTCTGCATACGAATGAGCACTAGCAAGCAGCTGATTCTAAAATAACCGTATTCACATGGCTACAGTTCGCTGTGATCAGGGACACTGAGGAGACTTCCCAGAAGCAATGGAGAAGCACAGCTGTGCATCCCCCAGGGGCAGCCAAGGGAAGCACTGGTACCAACATGGATTTCACAGCTTAGCTGGCACAACCAAGGCGAAACGGGGGGTTAGTAACGAACTAATCTAATGGGGCCTCCCCAGCAAGCCACACACAGAGGTTACATGGAATGTGCCGCCAACACCTGGCTTCTCCGCCAAGGAGCCAGCGTGCTGTGCCCTCGCCAAGCCCTTCAATGATCAAGTGCCCCCTTTTCCAGCTCTCCCTGGGTGAGGCTGGTGCCCCGCAGAACAAAGGCCAGCGCTCACTCCAGCCCACAATATTACTGAAGTGGAGGGAAAGGCGAGAACGCTTTTAGCAACGACCACTCGTGGGTCAGGAAAGAGCGCTCCCTGCCCCGTCCCCGCAGGGCTGGTCCCACCAGCGCTCTGGGACAGGGGCAGCACCAGAGTTAGACACGAGACGGGGCCGCTGGGCTGGCGACCCCACGGTGCACCCCGGACCTAGGAACCAAGCTGTACAGCGACACACAGTGGGGGAGTGGGAACTGCGAAGGGAGAGACAAAGCCCCACACAGCAATTAGCCTGCGACTGGACTCCTCCTCAGCAAGGCTGAAGTCACGAGCGGCTTCTCCATCCCAAGCCGACGGCCCAGCGTTGCCTCCCCGTCGGCCAGCGTCCAGCTGGGTTTCTACTGCTGAGCGAGCGGGACACCAGGAGCAGGTCACAACATCCCACAGGCTCTGGAGGGGCAGGAGACTCATCTAGACAAGGGCCAGAGCCTGGGGAGGAGCCAGAGACAGCCATTGTGCTCTGCATCAGTGGCTCATCTGGCAGGTGGCTGGGAGAGGACCGGGTAAGCCAGTGTGACATTCAGGGAGTCATTGTGCTGCACCAGGGACATGTGTTTGTAATGCAGAACCAGGTCCTTCAGGGATGCGTACAGGTTGTAGGGCTCGGCAAAGCCGTAGCCGGTCACCGTCTTGTAGATCACACAGTGCTTGGTGTCTCCATCCACCCTGCCGGGGAAGCAGAAACACACGAGTCACCGGGGCTGCCGTCAGGAGCCGGGGACCCCTCCCACAAGCCATGCAAGACGAGAGAGGCCCGCCACTCCCCGCCTCCCAGGGGCGGCCCGCGGGGGACGAGAGAGGCCCGCCACTCCCCGCCTCCCAGGGGCGGCCCGCGGGGGACGAGAGAGGCCCGCCACTCCCCGCCTCCCAGGGGCGGCCCGCGGGGGACGAGACACCCCCACGTCCCTGCAGGAATCGACCAGCCTATCTGCGAACTTAGCAGAGAAGCTTCAGCCCTGCGTGTCGGGAGCCGAGCCTGCTCCAGGCATCACGCCTGCGCCCAATCAGCCTGTTCTCCCCTGATGGGAGAGCCCAGCAGTCCCTTGCACACCCTGCTTCGGCCGGGCTGGGGCTGGCAGTCGGAGGGAGACCCACGGTGGCCCTGCAAGAGGGGGAGGGAACTCACACCATGGAGCAGGCATAGCAGCCCTTCTGACTGCTCTCGCGGATCAGGAAGGTGCCGTCTCGCTTGCCACACAGCATCTCCTCCGCCTGCACACGGTTGATTTTCCCCACGTACCAGGTGCGCTCCTCATGGTGCGGCAGCTCCTCCTCATCGTCCATCATGGAGTACTGGCTGCAAGACAAGCCCGGGGCTGAGCAGACCCTTCCCCCACAGGGTATGCGCCCACTGCTGGGGGAGGCCAGGCCAGTTCCGCTCCCACACGCAGAGCTACGTTGCTATGCAGGAGACCCCAGCCTAGAGCAGTGCCTCCCCAGCTCCAGCACCTTCCCAAATACCCCCTGGGCCTTTGACCCTTCCCCATGGCTCAGTCCCCAGCCCCCTGCTCCACCAGGCACCCGAGGCACCCAGGGAGCTCTCACGGTAACCTGAGGGAGGCTGACAGCGTCTGGGCCTGGTACCAGCTTTGAGCCCGCAGTCCTCGGCCCCTGCAGCCCACAAGCCACCAGCACAGAGGCAACGTCAGTGCCGACAGAAGCCCCTGAAACACAGGCAGCTGCATCTCCTCCATGTCTCAATACCCCGTGAGAAGGAGCTCTACAGCCTGCCTGGTGAGAGCACAGGGCTGGGGACCGGGAGCTCCTGCTCCCAGCCCAGCACAGCCATCGTCGCGCTGCGTGAGTCCCTGCCCCGCTCTGCGTCTCAGCTTCCCCCTCCGTAGCACGGGGCTGGGACCCGGCGCCGGGGGCTAGCCGTGTGTGCAGTGCTCTGCACTGCAGTAGCAGAGCGAGGCCTCGAGGGGGAAGCAATGCTCGGGCCACTCCTCCACTCAAAGCCAGGCCAGGCTGGAAGGGCTCTCCGAGCAGCCCGCAGCGCCCCATCGCGCTGGGCGCAGTGGGGAGGGACACTTACTCCTCCGTCTCATTCTTGATGCCCAGCCATTCATTGATTTTCTTCTGCCGGGCCCCCTTCTGCGTCAGCCACCTGGGGGAGGAAGACGAGAACTGAGCGATTTGCAGGGCGGGAGAGGAGCAGCTTTTCATTCCGGCCTCCTTCACAAACTGATCCACCAGGGGGCAGAATCCCCCACGGAATGAGCCAAGCAGGCAGGATCGGGCCCAGCTGCCCCTTGAGCTGAGCCCCACAGGGCACAAGGATGGCGTACCGGGGCCAGAGCCCCAAACACGGCTGGACGCCCAGCCAGAAGCCAGCCGGGATCAGTGAGCAGCAAGGACAGATCACAACTGGGGCCACAGAAGGGCCCAGGGGCTGCTTCTTCCCTCACTCTCAGGCCAGAGCCGGGAGCTGGGGCAGGGGGACGGGGCAGGCCGCAGCACCTACACCAGGTACTGGTCCCGAAGCTTGCGCAGCTGCATCAGGTCCGGCTTGAGGCTGTTCATGCGCTTGTCGATCTCCCGGTTCTCTGAGGCCTGTTTCTTCAGGTCCTGCTCCAGCTTCATCTTGCTGTCATGGATCTCAGTGACGCGGGACTTCAGCTTCTCGGAGTTCATCAGGATCCTGCCGGGGAGGGCACAGGAGTTACGAGCTGGGGAGGGGAACCTGGGCCTGATGCTGGAGCCAAAGGGGAAGGGCTGCCGGGCAGCTGCAGTGTGGTAGGGCTGCGGGGTGACAGGAAAATCAGGCAAGCAGTTTGCCTTGCAAAGGAACTAGCCCTGCTCCATTCAGGCTCCGCCCATCCCCGAGGCATCTGAGCACCCACAGCTAGGGCGGAGATTGCCCTGGGGCCTGTGCCCCTGGCAGCGCCAGGCTGGGCCCTCACCGCTGCACCTCCTTCTCATTGCCCTCCCGCCGGAAGCGCTCGATGTACTCCTTGCTGCACTTCTCCTGCGTCTGGCACTGCTCCTCGAAGATCTTGATGGTTTCGTTGAAGGCCTCGATCGCCGTCCTTTTCATCTGCAGCTCCTGGGGGGAGGGGGCACTCTGAGTGAGAGCCGAGAATCGGGGCCCAGCCCAGTCCCCTGCCTTCCCAGCAACGCCCCAACTGCACCCCACCCTGGGCTGCCCAGCAATGGTCTGATCCCCAGCCCAGCCCTCCCAGCCACGCCTCAGCCCCCAGCCGGAACCTTCCTCTGAGGTCCTACAGCCTCTCAGCGAGGTGACTCTGCCAATTCCTCCCCCTTCACCAGCAGGCTGGGTATCTGCACCCCAGCGCAGCTTCCCCAGGGCTCTCCAGGGCCCATATCACCTACAGAGCAGGGCAAGCCAGCCAGAGCTCAGGCCCCACTGGCAGCAAGGAGCCGTGCAAGGTATTACACCCCTGTGCTGGCTGGAGTGCCAGGTAGAACAGGGCGTGCGTGGCCCCAGGGGACCTGCGAGGGAGCCGTGTGGCCCTGGGGAACCCGCGAGGGGAAGGGGGGGCGCGTGGCCCCGGGGTACCTGCGAGGTGCGCGTATACTCCTCGTACAGCAAGTCGTACTCCCGGCTCTTGTCCTGGTATTGCTGGTGATAGACCTTCAGCTGCTCCCCCACGGCCTCCACGCTGTCCTCCTTCACCAGCTGGTCCTGCCACACAGAAGGCCCCAGGGCAAGTCAGAGCTTGGCACTGCCCTCCCACCCACCCCCCACCAGCTATGCGGGCACCGCTGTACTCTCACTGCAGGACGTGGGGCTGGCCCACCATGCCAGCGCTGCCCAGGAGTGAGAGGGCTAGAGGAAGGAGGTGGAGAGAGGCCTGGGGTAGGGCCAGGTTCGGGGGAGCTCCCAGGGCACCAGGAAGGATGAGACAGCAGGGCATTGTGGGGCCCTGTGCCTGCATGCACCGAGCCCCGCCTCTTCCACCCGTGGACAGGACAGAATTACCTGGCAGCGGGAGGCACCCAGAGGCCCCATGGACAGCCCCGGAATATAGGGTCTGCCCACATATCCCTGCTTGCGCCCCTCAGCAGCCTGGCCCAGCCCCCTGCCCCTCCTGTTGCTTGGTCCCCACTGACAAGTGTCCCATTCTCCAGGCCGTGCTCTTGCCCAGGGGATGGTTTGGGCAGCCCCAGCTCCTCCACCCTGGCCACGGCCCCTTGGACATCAGCGTCAGGCTGGGGCCGAGTCCCCCATGGCTCAGGGGATGCAGCTGGGTCGGGAGGAGCGTGTCCCAGGACGCCATGCAAACGTGGCTTCCCTTTCCCCTTACTGGCTCCCTGGCCAATGAGTGTCCCCTGGGCAGCCGGGCCTCGCACGATCCAGGGAGGTGGGAGGATCTGCTGCCAGCTCCGCCAGGGACCTGGAATCCAGCATTTTCCCAAGCCCTTGGCACGGCCACTTGCCATGGCTGGGCCCTATGCTCACATGGACGGCGCTCAGCGTGGGGAGCAGGGCTGGGGCAGCTCCTCCGTATCAGCACCAGCCGTGGGGCTCAGAACCCCCCAGCCCAGGCCTGACCTGCTGGTACTTGGAGATGGGGTACAGCAGCTTGCTGTCCAGCTTGGCGTTGTACTGGGCCAGCGACTCATGCCGGTAATGGTTAATGAGCTCCACCACGGAGCCGAAGGTCAGGGGCTCCGAGAAGCCGTACTTCCCCTCCCGGTGGAAGATCTTGATCAGCTTGTTGTTGCCACCTTTCCTGCGGGGCGGAAGTGGGAGCAGGGAGCAAGCTCAGCGCCAGGCAGAGACCCACTTGTCACATCCCCGGGGGACCAGCTTGGCAGTGACCTGCCCCCGTGTGACGAAGTGGGACTGTTCTTAATGTTTCCTCCGAATATTGTGGGGGTGCCTCAGTTTCCCCTATGCAGTTCTTAAGTATCTAGGTGGTGGGGTAAGGGTGTATGATCATTACAGAGCCCTAGAGGGCAGGTGTGTGCAGAGGTCTGGACACAGAGAATGGCCGACACCCTGTTTCCTGGCCACTGATGGCCTGGGCCCTTCCCCCCCTGCAAGGTGAAAGCTGAAGGGTTGGAGAACAAAGGAATCAGGTGACCACCTGGCCCAGGAAAGGAACAAAGCCCAGAGGAGGAGGGGCTGGAGGGATTTTCAGTTTTGGGGCTGGCTGGGACATGGAGTGAAGGGCAGACGTGGTTGTCTGGCTCACTGCCCCCCAAAATGGACCCAGCTGAGGGTTCCTGTTCTCTGCACCTGCAAGCTCTGTGTTAGACCATGTTCCTGTCATCTAATAAACCTCTGTTTTACTGGCTGGCTGAGAGTCACGTCTGACTGCGAAGTTGGGGTGCAGGACCCTCTGGCTTCCCCAGGAGCCCTGCCTGAGCGGACTCGCTGGGGGAAACACAGGGAGGGGCAGAGGATGCCGAATGCTCCGAGGTCAGACCCAGGGAGGTGGAAGCAGTGTGAGCTGTGTGTCCTAAAGACAGGCTGCTCACAGAAAGGCGACTACCCCAGAGTCCTGACTGGCTTCATGGGGAGCAGTTCCAGAGCATCGCCCAGGGACTCCGTGACACCCCGTGCTCCGGCCATGGCAACCTTCACACTCACTGTGGGGCTCAGAGCACCCAGCACAAGCCTGGCCGACGGGCATCCCCTCAGTCCAGCATCAGGGAGTGATGGAGGCTGGGCACGGGACAAGGATAAGCCCCCCCACTGCCACCCCTTCTGCAGATGCCACACTCCTCCCCTCCCTCACTGCATCATTCCCCCCAGCCCCTCACAGACACCCGGGGCAGCGGGGGAGCCTGTCTGGTCTGGAAGCCGGCAGGCTATCAGTGCTCTACAGCTCGGGGGTGCTGCAGCCCTGCCGCCACGCTGGGGCTCAGAGCCCTAGTCCTGGGGCAGGGAACCGCCGCAAGCCAGGCGCGCACAGTGGGCAGAGCCCAGCCAGTCAGGCGCGTACCTCGGCGTACGGCTAGTGGCCCTGCCTAAGGGGCTTGGGCGCCCTTACCTCAGTGTGAGCGTGTACTCCCCCTGGATCTTACTGGAGGCATCGCGGACCAGGAAGGTGCCATCTGGTGTGTCGCGCAGCTTCTCGTTCACCTCCTCCCTGGGGAGGGGACAGGGCACGCGTGGTCACAGCCGCCAGGGCACGACCCACAGAACCCACCCTCGCCCGTGGGGGGCTGGAGTGTAGGGATTAGTCAGCCTCACCCTGCCCGGCCCCAGCCCCACACATCCCCAAACAGGGGGGCCCCACGCCGTTAGCGGCTCCCGAGGGTGTAATGGCTACCCAGGGGGCACGGGGGGTGCTCTCGCTGGCCCGCTACCCAGAGGAACACGGTGTGAAGAGCCCGGTACCTGGAAATGTCGCCCCAGTACCACTCCGCCTCCTGCAGGGGCGCGCTGCTCCCATTGGCCAGGCTGGCTCCACCGGGCTTCGGCTTCGAGGGCTTCGGAGGCAGAGCTGCAAGAGAGCCAGGTGAGCCCTGGAGCTGGGCTGCGCTCGGGCCCTGCTCCGGCCAGGATTTGCTCGCCACCAGCCCCAGCACCGTGCCACTTGCCTGTCTTGGGCTGCCCCGGCCCAGCTCCAAATGGGCGTCGAACCGCATTGGTGTTGGGGGTGCTGAAGGTGCCACCCCGAGAGCCCTGACGCAGCATCCTCCAGGCAGGACCCACTCCCTTGAGTGCCCCCCCCCCCCAAGCGCCTCCCCGTGCACGGGAGAGACCGTCTCTGCGCCCGTCCCAACTCGGGCCAGTTCAGCGAGTGCCCCGCTCAGTGCCCGTTCTGTGACGGGGGCCGACGGGAACGAACCAAACACACAGCCCTGGCGGGAGGCTGAACAGCCTCCTCCTTCCCAAGTCACACAGGAAGTGAGCAGCAGCCCGGAAGGGCCCCAGGGCGCTGCAGCTTGTGGGGTTCAGTACCTGGCGGCACTTGTTCTGGCTCCGAGTCCTTCACCTGCAGAAGCGTTTCCAGGAAGAGTCCTGAGAAATCGGGGCTCAGCTCTGCACTGCAGGGAGACAGGGACTGGAAATCAGCACCCGGGAGAGATGCCAACAGATCCGGGAAGGAGGCATCGCGGCAGGTACTGAGCCAGAGGGGGATGGGGGTTCATTGCCCCAGCACCCCCCACAGGCTCTAGGGTGCACGCTCAGATGAGCAGTGCAGCATGCTGCATTATCCGGACAGCCTGTAACCCCGGGGTGGGGGGTTGGGACTTCATTCTACTGCCCCCAACTCACCAAGCTAGCAAGGTGCTCCTTGACAGACAGATGCAGGGTCTGCCCCACTTTCTAGTCTCATCTCTGCCTACAACCTGTGGCCCCAGCTCTCCACTCTGGGGGTGAACAGGTACTCAGCTGCGGGATGGAGCTGCCAGAGGCCATGGGGAGGCACTGGCTGTTACAGTTGGGCTTTGCGCCCCTTGCTCATACCAGCAGTTTATTTCCAGCGGGGCTAAGTCAGGGTCTCTTTACAGACCACCAGCGAGGGGCCGACCCCATTTGTCTCCCCTTGATGCTGGTGCAGGAGGCAGCGTGATCTGGGTGTGACAGGGTAAGGTCAGGGGCCACTGTCTGCAAAGTGTCACCATGCAGGACGTCGAGTACAGGGCCCTCAGCCACACTCTGGGCTCCTGCACACCCCTAGCTCAGAGACCCGGCCCACGGCAGCGTGAGCTGAGCTGGCAGGCTGGCTCCTGGGGCAGAGCACCACCAGCCATGTCTTGCTCTCACCCATCTGCCCTCTGGTGAGACGCAAACCCCCAGCCCGCGTACCTGGTGCCAGGCAGCCGGAGCAGCAGAGGGCCGAAGATCTCGCCCAGGGCCCGAGGGTGGAGGCCGTTGCTCTCGGCCTGCTGGGACACCTTCCCCAGGTGGTGGAGCAGGAACTGCAAGGTGAGCAGGTTCTGGAGAGGGACCGCAGGAGACTCCAGCGCCAGCAGCAGCTGCTTCCTGCAGCTCTCTGGCTGCGGGATCTCTGGAGAGAAGCAAGAGACACGCTGGAAGGGCAGGGGCCAGGCCTGCCTCACTCCCCACTGCTCCCAGTGCATACGGGCTGCTCTGTAATCCACCTGCCTCTGTGCACCAGGGTTATCACCAACTGTGCCCTGGAGCCCATCAATACCCTCCCCCACTTCCTGCCCATTAGCTTCCCCACCCCCTGCAGCACAGCCCTTACCCTGCAGGATGCACAGGATCTCGCCATGCACAGATGCCGGGACCACAGGAGCAGGCAGATCCTGCAGGAAGCCTCGCAGCGCCTCACCCAGGGAATGCACGTCGAATGGCTCCACGTCACCCAGCACCCAATCTGCACAGAGCAAACAGACCCTTCCAGCAGGTGCCGGGGCTCACACACGGCAGCCCCCGGCAGCTCTCTGGCCAGCTCAGCTTTGAAGGATGTATCTGGAGTTTCCCCAGCGCGGAACCTGGGGGCACGAGAGACCCCAGAATCCACAACAGTGGCTGCTGCTGGGGCACAGCAAGGGGGTGGCATATGGGCGGGGTCCCTCAAGGCCCAGCACAGGGCAGAGCTGCCAAGGACAGACATGCTCTCTGATTCCCATCCCCAGGGACCCGCGGCATACAGGCCTCGCTGTGACACAGACTGCAGCAGCCCCGCGCCAGCCCTGACAGGAGCCCTGCAAATCCCACGCGGCCCAGTGCAACTCCACTGGCATGAGCACAAAGGCTCGCTACTCTCCTCTCACACCAGAGGACCCTGGAGCTTGGCAGGAGCGGGCGTCGGGCAGGCCAGAGACTCCCTGCCGCAGCTGGTTTAGGGCCTTTGCATTTTTAGACCTCTCCACAAGGAGGAGGATTGGGCAGCCCTGGGGCAACACAGCAGCAGCCACCTCCAGGTGGCTGCACCCCAGTCCGGCGGAGGGCAGGGAACTATCTCCCTGAAGTGGGGGAGGTTTAGATTGGATATTAGGAAAAACTTTTTCACTAAGAGGGTGGTGAAACACTGGAATGCGTTACCTAGGGAGGTGGTAGAATCTCCTTCCTTAGAGGTTTTTAAGGTCAGGCTTGACAAAGCCCTGGCTGGGATAATTTAACTGGGAATTGGTCCTGCTTCGAGCAGGGGGTTGGACTAGATGATCTTCTGGGGTCCCTTCCAACCCTGATATTCTATGATTCTATGAAACCAGGACTCCGAGGGCCCAGCCAAGAGGGCAGCTGGCACAGTGAGATCAGCTGCCATGGTAGCTGCACGTGCAGGAAGTGAGCAAACACAAGTGACATGGCTGAGCTGATCTCTGGCTTATTCGTGGTTTGGGACAGCCTGGAGCTGAGGAAGCAGCATTTAGCCCTTTGCCAGGGGAGCGTGGGAGCATGGCCATCAACACAGAGTTGACTGGGGAGGGGACCGGGCTCACCACACTCAATGTGTAGCAGGAGATCCAGGAGGAGCTGGCTTGCGACATCAGCTCCATGCCCCGCAACCAAAGAGCGGAACTCGTGTCCATGTTCCCTTGCACAAGACTCCTCCTCCTCCTGCCAAACTGCAGGAAAGTGCAACCGCCTCGGAAGCGACACTTGCTGGCTTCCCTTACATGCAATGACACCAACACAGCAAGACGGGCCCGTCCTTTACCGCTGCTGGGGAGTTACCACTTGCCGAGGACAGAAGACAAGCTTGGCCTGCATTTCATTACTGCTGGCACGGTCACGTCCACTAATCTCATCCATCTGACCCAGCTCGCCTCCCCTCCGTACAGAACTGGTTCTTACCGGTCTTCAGCGCTTGTCTCAACTCCGAGCCAGACGTCCTGTATAACATCTCACTGTCTAAGCCTGTGGGAAGTGCAGGACGGTTTATGTTAGCTCTGTGAATAGAGGCAGCCACTTCAGCAGTGCTGATAATCTCTGAGCTGCAGCCACAGCAGTTATTAACCCAAGGGAGCTACAGCCCTGCGGCAGGAACGCTAGCTCCATTCCCTGCCCACCAGCCATGTCCTGATCTGCAGACTCACGTCAGCTGAACCGGGGCTAACCAGCCTTGGATCAGGCTGTTTTAACAGACTCCAGAGACAGAGCATTTGCTGTTTCCCCGAGGTGATGGCACAATCCGTTAGGAAACCCAGCCTAAGTCCTGGCCTCCAAACAACTAGCCGCCCGCCAGCCCTGGACTAGCACAGGGTTCCTGGGCCAGCGGCCGCCAAGGTGGGCCAAGGGTCACTGCCTGAACTTGCTGCGTATAGCTAGTCCCATGGCGAGTTCATGCTGAGGTGGCACCAGCCGGGCTGACAGGACACAGACTAAACCCATCCTGATAATGAGAACTTGCCAGGCTGCCAGGGTGTCCGGCTTCACGGCTCCCTGCCGCCTGCCAGGCACTCCCGGCCCCGCTTTCCAGCAGCTCAGTGGAGTAGCTGTGCCCGGAGGGAGCCCTGGCAGAGAAGGGGTTAACAATGGATGTTGCCCCTTTGCTACCTCACACGGGGGCTCAGGACACCAGCCCCCTCCCCTCCCCTCTCACCTTTCTTCTCAATGGCTTCCACCAGCCTCAGCAGAAGCGGGGGCGCGACTTCAGGGGGGGTGAACTGCTCCGCCAGGTCCGGGAGGAGCCATGCTGATGGAGACAGCAGGGGAGAGCAGGCAGTTAGAGCCCATGTAGCACCCGACAGCCAGAGGCTGAGGCCACAGGACTGATTCTGACTGCCTGGCTCACTTCCAACCCACCGCACAGGCTTGCTGGGCCCGCAGCCAGGTTGCCTCCCCATTGGGGAGGGGCGGCCCCCACACTCCAGCACACAGGAGCAGGTCAGCAGCTGGCTCGTTCAGCAGGGACTCAGCAAGCCAAGGTACCACAGCCCACCCGGTGCCCTGGGGGCAAGCCCTTGGGTCAGGGAGCTTCTCCTCCTGCCTGTCCAGGACCTGGCGCAACCAGGCACTGATTCTGGCTGGCCTCATGCTAGCAGTGAGCCAAGGGCCTGGGAGGTGCCCCCGCCCGCCGATGGAGGGCTGGGGGAAGGATGGCAGGGAGGGCCCCCAGGGTGGGGCTGGTGCTCAGGGGAGGGCTAAGTTACTTTCCACTCAGGGCAGGCTGACTTGGGGCAGGGGGAGGAGAGAGGGGCCATGTGGAGCCAGAGCTGCTCCAGCCTCTTCCTGGCAGAGAGCAATGCTACAATTCTTTTGCAAGCAGGGATATAATTTCCTGAAGCTCAGGCGTTTAGGAAGCGGTGGCGAGGCATGTACGCACCCCGCGACAGAACCAGACTGGACCCGACACTCAGAGGAACCAGCCCCATTGTGTCGCTGACTAAGCACAGCCCAGGCTGGGTCTGGGTCAGACCCCAGGCCAGCTGACCCTCAGGGTGCGGTTTGCGTCTCTCCCGGTAGCCAGGGCTCACTGGTGGGAAGTTTTAATCTCGCAAAATTATGCAATGGCAGGAGGGAGGGGGACGTACTGGGGAAGGATAAAACCCTCCCCTACTTCACTCCTTAGAGCCATGAGCCCTGCGAGAATTAACCCAGTCCCAGCCAAGGGGGAGAGAGACTCATGAACTCCTGCCAGACTGACCCAACCAGGCACAGGAAGGGTTAATGCAGCATCCAAACCTTCCAGGCCCAGATCTAGTGCCTGGCCCTGGCTGCTAAGGGGGGGCTTGGCGGATCTGGGGAGTGGGGGGGAGGAGCTGGCTGCAGGGAGCCAGGCTTAATCCTCAGATCCAGAGAGAATGCCATGTCAGCACATTCCTGCCCTTGATTGCTTGTTAAACATGGAAACTGGCCCTTTGCCTCCTGCAGGCAGCAGCGCCAGTGTCCCCTGCAGGAACTGCTACTCAGCACTCCCTGCAGAGACCCAGGCCCAGGTCCCCCCTCACCCTTCCCAGAGGCTGGAGGATCAGTCAGGAGACCCCCACCCCCCTGCCATGACCGCAGATACCAATTGATCATACGACTGCTACACACACACCAAGGTCCTGCTTCAGGCTACGGCTGCACTGTAGGGTTCCAAGACTGTCCCTGCTTCTGCTTAGTGTCTGGACTGTAGCTAACAGGAGCCTGTCTCCACACACATGCTCAGCAGCGAGCCAGGAAACCCTGCTCCAGTGCTATGCTTGGGCACGTTAATCGCGATGTCTGCTGGGTACGCAGAGGGGTCACACCATGCCAATTTGCCAGCTCCCAGAGAACTGATGTCTGGAACCTCCCTCTTCAGTGTGGAAGCAGGCCACGGAGATTACAGGTCTCAGCGTGAAATCCCCAAGCACGCTGGGCCCTGCAGCGGTGCTGGACCGCCCGGCCACATCAGGGATGCAAGCAGAAGGCTGCTGAATTGCAGGCCCTGCAGCTGCGTGGCACAGCCATCCCAGGGCCAAACAGCGCGTTACCGTAGGGCTTCTTCTTTCACATAAGAAAAGGCCCCATGGGCAGGGCTCTGGGAACGAAGCTGGTTACAGATGAAGAACACAGTGACTATTTGGGAACATGCCCATCACAGTCACTGAGTCAGAACCTGGGTGTGTCAGGATGTTTGCCAGACCCGAACACACTTCCACAGGCTCCCAGCCCATCCAGACTATGGGGGCTAGTGCTTGGCTTCACCCAGTCTGTTACTGTTACGAGCTCCATGAACAGCAATCAGAGCTCTCTGGCTCCTCACTCCTGGACCCGGGAAGCATCAGGGCTAGAAATGGGAGATTTAGACCCATGGGAAAGCTGGATTCTGCAAGATGTAGGGGCTTTAAGGCACTGCCCGCCTTCCCTCAGTGCACCCACATGCTGCTGGCGCCAAACGAGCCTCGGCCCCATGGCCAGGGTTACTGGCAGTCCCAGACAAGCTATTGTGTTCTGTGCACGAATGCTAAGCTGTGACGAAGTGGGACTGTTCTTAATGTTTCCTCTGAATAGTGTGGGGGTGCCTCAGTTTCCCCCAGGCAGTTCTTAAGTATCTAGGGGGTGGAGTAAGGGTGTATGATCATTGCAGAGCCCTAGAGGGCATGTGTGTGCAGGAGTCTGGACACAGAGAATGGCCGACACCCTGTTTCCTGGCAACTGATGGCCTGGGCCCTTCCCCCCCTGCAAGGTGAGAGCTGAAGGGTTGGAGAACAAAGGAATCAGGTGACCACCTGGCCCGGGAAAGGAACAAAGCCCAGAGGAGGAGGGGCTGGAGGGAGTTTCAGTTTGGGGCTGGCTGGGACATGGAGTGAAGTGCAGACGTGGTTGTCTGGCTCACTACCCCCCAAAATGGACCCAGCTGAGGGGTCCCGTTCTCTGCACCTGCAAGCTCTGTGTTAGACCATGTTCCTGTCGTCTAATAAACCTTCTGTTTTACTGGCTGGCTGAGAGTCACGTCTGACTGCGAAGTTGGGGTGCAGGACCCTCTGGCTTCCCCAGGAGCCCCGCCTGAGCGGACTCGCTGTGGGAAGCGCACGGAGGGGCAGAGGATGCTGAATGCTCCGAGGTCAGACCCAGGAAGGTGGAAGCTGTGTGAGCTGTGTGTCCTGAAGACAGGCTGCTCACAGAAAGGCGACTGCCCCAGAGTCCTGACTGGCTTCATGGGGAGCAGTTCCAGAGCATCGCCCAGGGACTCCGTGACAACTGGTGGCAGCGGTGGGATGTACTGCACCCCATGGATGGCGCTTCCTGCAGTAAGTGACTGGGGAGCAGTAACACGAAGGGGGATTGCCGAGGACTAGGCCTGCTGAAGGCTCAGAGAGGAGCGGTTTCGGGGGGCGGTTAACCCCTGGGAGTGTGTGACCAGCGAGAAGGACTGTGCAGTAGCAGGGTTCCCCTGGGGATTGCAGCAAGCAGTCCAAGGGGCGGAGGAGTCTGCAGCTCGACCCTGGCAAAGAGGTGGTGACCTCGAGAAGGGCTGGCACACTAGGGGTTCTCCCTGGAAACCGTGGGGAGCTGAGAACACACGGGCCTGTGAGTCCACAACAACTTGGGAGGAGCGGAGTGATGGCCTGTCACCGTCTCCTTAAGAAGGACATTGTAACCCTGTGCAAAAAGAGAGGGTTGAGCGTTGGAAAGTGCACCAAAGCAGAGTTAATCGTGCAGCTGGAGGAGGATGACCGCTCTAAGGAACAGATTCCTGACCCCAACTGGGGCTATAGCAGGATCTGGGAGCAGCTGAAGCGGGAGCCAGGCATCGCCAAGACTCCTGTCCCCGACCAGACGAGGGTCTTCACGATCGGGTTCCCCATCGGGGGATCGAGACGGACGGGATTGGAGCTGAGTCTGAGAGAGCAAGAGGACTGTGAGAGACAGCGAGAGCCCGAGAAAGAGCTGCAGAAGCAGCAGCAGCATGAACTGGCGGTGGGGGAGCGGAGAGGCCTAGGGGACCCCTCAGGGGTGAGTGGGGATAGACCCCGGGGGGCCAGTTCCGCAGGGAACCTCGAGACTAAATTGCTGCCCCTGGTTAAGGGGGGGGGTTTGGATGCCCACCTCACTGCCTTTGAGCAGGCTGGCGATTTGAACCAAGGGGACCCTGCGGAAAAGCCCCGGTGTCTAGCTCCCTTGCTGGGTCCCAAGGCCTTAGACTCCGTCAGCCAGATGGTTGGGGATGTGGACAGGCTCCCACTCCTGACCCCAACCTATATGTCTGTGTGGAGTTTCCTGGGGCCAGGCCCCCCGGACCTCCAGTGGGAGCAGAAGGTGATGGTCAATGGGGAGACATTCTTGGGGTGGCCAAAGGGCATGGGCTGCATAAACCTTCCCACATGCGGCCTGCAAGTGCTATCGACCACCCCTGACCTAAGGGAGGGCGTGAAACTGGAAGGGCCTGGTGTAACTCCTACCAAGGAATGGGAGAGATGCTGGGGCATCCATGGGAATGTTGGTGGCTTCGAACTTCCCCAGGTCACCGGCTAAAGTGACCCCGCTCAGTTCGATCTCGAAGGGGGGAGAGATGTGACGAAGTGGGACTGTTCTTAATGTTTCCTCTGAATAGTGTGGGGGTGCCTCAGTTTCCCCCAGGCAGTTCTTAAGTATCTAGGGGGTGGAGTAAGGGTGTATGATCATTGCAGAGCCCTAGAGGGCATGTGTGTGCAGGAGTCTGGACACAGAGAATGGCCGACACCCTGTTTCCTGGCAACTGATGGCCTGGGCCCTTCCCCCCCTGCAAGGTGAGAGCTGAAGGGTTGGAGAACAAAGGAATCAGGTGACCACCTGGCCCGGGAAAGGAACAAAGCCCAGAGGAGGAGGGGCTGGAGGGAGTTTCAGTTTGGGGCTGGCTGGGACATGGAGTGAAGTGCAGACGTGGTTGTCTGGCTCACTACCCCCCAAAATGGACCCAGCTGAGGGGTCCCGTTCTCTGCACCTGCAAGCTCTGTGTTAGACCATGTTCCTGTCGTCTAATAAACCTTCTGTTTTACTGGCTGGCTGAGAGTCACGTCTGACTGCGAAGTTGGGGTGCAGGACCCTCTGGCTTCCCCAGGAGCCCCGCCTGAGCGGACTCGCTGTGGGAAGCGCACGGAGGGGCAGAGGATGCTGAATGCTCCGAGGTCAGACCCAGGAAGGTGGAAGCTGTGTGAGCTGTGTGTCCTGAAGACAGGCTGCTCACAGAAAGGCGACTGCCCCAGAGTCCTGACTGGCTTCATGGGGAGCAGTTCCAGAGCATCGCCCAGGGACTCCGTGACATAAGCCATGCCCATTAGTGTGCCATCCAGACTGCAACCTGGGGCTGCTGCAGAGACTCTCCCAGGGCAAGCCCTGCCCTCAGCTCCTGGCCTGTGAGGTGCAGGCAGGCCCAGCGACTCACCACATGTGAGAAAGACTCAAGATTCCTGGCTACAAGCTCTCATGCTCAGGAGCTATGAATGCAGGGTCACAGTAGGGCTCGTCTCTCTGGCCCTCCTGGGCACCCAGGCTCCCTGCATTCAGCTGAAGCAGTCACCAGGTAGGTCCAGAGCTGCAGCGTCACCCCGAGCCCAAGCTACACAAGGCTCCTCCCTCTGGAGTCCTTCCAGGCGGTGGGTCCTGGCTGGCTGAGGACCCGCCTCCTGCAGCCATCAGCATTGCAGCAAGGGCGGAGGGGGGCACTCCCACACACAGTCCCTAGCCAGAAACGCTCACTGCCCGCCAGGACATAGCCACACTGAGCCCTGGGCATTCACCTGGGGCAGGGCGGCTGCTTAGAGGATCCTGGGGTGGCTGCCACTTGTCACCTGGTTGCCCATTTCAGACACTGGTCCCTCGCCCCAGACCAGGAACTGCTTGTGACCCTTCATCTGGGCTCCTTGGCTAAGCTTTAAGGCCAGGAGGGGAGAGAGGGGCAGCCCCCAACCGTGCCCGTTGTGTTCTCAGGAAAGAGGTCAGCGCAGCTCTCCAGTCGCTCAGTACTGTGTCTCTGCAGGGCTCTTTGTAAGGGGCTAGTTCAGTCCAGGAGGGCACTGCAGTCCTGCCAGCTGCCTACGACAGAACGTGGGACAGGCAGAGACCAAGTGCCCAGGCTGGGTGGCACTAAGTGGGCTCTGGGGTGGTGACCCCAGGGGGGGCTCTGCTCTGCAGCCCCACAACACCTGAACTCCTGCGACACCGACAGGTTACCCTCTGCACTCACAATGAGGATGCTGCCAATGGTGCCACTAGACCCGATACGCAGACTTCAGAGGCGTCTCCACCGTCATGCCCGTGCCGGAATCCTCTCAAGAGTCCAATGTGCCCCGGAGACGTTTGTTGGCACCTGACCGTTTCCAAAGCTGCTGTGAATCTTGCAGGGACCCCACTAATGTTACCGAGCCCACCACTCTGGGGCAGGCCTCAGGAGACAGGATGCAGTGCTCACATTCCAGTCCCCGACGCTCCCAATCCCAGATGTGAGGGTGAGTGAAAAGCAAGAAGGGAGAGTTGCAGTGGAGATCAGGCAACACAAAGGAGCCTTAAAGTGGGTACACACAGCTCCCCAAGGCCATCCCTGCGCAGGGATCTCCCCCAATTGCATGGAGAAGGTGCAGGGGTTCTGCTCCCAGCCCTCAGCATAGGGGGCACAGCCACAGTCTGCTGCATTGCAGCTTTCTCTGCTCACCTAGGCAATTATGGGCCGCAGAAAGCAGTGTAACTCAGAGCCCCCTCGGGGCTGCTCTACTGGGGGGGTCAGGCCTTGCACAGCCATAGAATACATGGAGCAAGTGAAAGGCAGGTTAAAGCCCCCATCCCCCACTGAAGTGCAGGGATGGCGTCACTGGGAATCACGCCCAGGGGCTATTAATCTCATCAAATGGCTTAAGAACAGGGCTGCATCACTGAGGGGCCTTCTGGAGGCGCTCTAAGGAGGAATGTGCATCAGGCTGCAGCACGGCTCAGGGCCGGAAGCCTACGGACTCTGGGGAGCTTGGCACAGCCCAGGCCGCTGCCAGAGAGAGCCAGACCTAGTGCTGCTGGGGACTGCACAAGGCTCCCAGAGCGACTGGAAGGGCTCAAGAGGGCAACTGCAGAGACTCCCCACGTGGCCGGCCTGGAGTGTGCTGCTTCAGAAAGCAGCAGCCGCCAGCATCTCCAGGCTGGGGAGGGACCACGGCGGCTCACACGGCAGCAGCGGAAACATTCCCGAGGTACCCTTTCCGCACGCGCGCCTCACAGACCGCAAACACCGGCTAAGCCACCTCACTCCGGGGGCTGCCGCTCACACCAGATGCAGTGTGACGAAAACAGCCCCCTTATCTCCTTGCTACCACCAAAGCCCCTGTGCCCATGAGCGCCTTTCACCCCAAGTCACTTATCCTCTCCCCACAGCCACGCCTCACACAGGTGCAAGTTGGGGGGCGGGGGTAAGGGGCTTGTCCACCCTGAGCCAGTGGCAGAGCTGGAACAGAGCCCAGGAATCCCGGCTCCAAGCCCCCAGCTCCAGCCCCCCACAGTACAATTACCGAGATGGTTAATGAGCAGACGACGGGGCTCCGCAGTGATGCGACGCGTGCCCAGCACAGCCACGACAGACCAATCCTACCACAGCCTCTTCCTAAAGACGGATTTCTCACAAGATGTTTGTCTCAATCTCCAACCATTTGCCCCGCCCTGCTGGGCATAAAATGCCCTCGCAAGTCTGAAATGAGTCTCCCTTTGCAGAGCTGCTCACCAGGGGAGGAGGAGGAGGATATGAACGGCCCCTTTAGAGTGCAAGGGGAATTTCAGAGCTGCTTCCCCGGACCTTCCTTCACCTTCCTGTCTCAACTCAAATACAGCCCCATGCTGAGATGTGGAGAGCAGCCAGAGCTCCCTGGATCTGGGCGCACACGCTCTCTTCTGGCTACAGGCTGGGGCCAGCCCGAGGGGACGCGTCAGAGCGCCGGCCGAGTCCTGGTCCTCAAAGGATCCAGCACTCCCCGGTCTGGAGGCACGGGCCGTATTTCTGGCCCCTTTTCCAGCCAGAATAGGCCAGGAGTTTGATCCCGTACATTCCACCCCATCGCACAGCACCAGCCAGCACCCCTGGGCTGACCTGCTCGTCCGGCGCGGAGCGCAAGGGCCATCTGGCCGAGCGCACCTCCACCAGGCCTGCTGGGGACAGGGAGGCCGCGCTGCCTCACGAGGAGAGCGAGGCCTGCGGGCCAATGAGGCCAGCACACCCGACGTGGAACGAGCCCTGGGTTGGAGGGAAGCCCGTGGACCTGCAGCTTGCGAGCAGGAGTCATCGGGCCACGGATCTTTCTCCTGCCACCCAGAGCCGCACGTCCCCTGCCCACACAGGCGCTGCTGGCAGAACAGAAGCAGCTTCGCGGAACGGGGCAGCACCCAGCGCATGGAAAGGCAGCGCTCCGAGGGTCAGCGGGAACCTGAATTCCTGCTGCAGGGGGTGTTGTCCCCCATGCCCCTTCCTGCGCCCTCACCCCAACGAGACATGCTCTGCTGCACCATGGGGGCCCACAGCTGCTCTACTCTTTCCCCCACACCGGACCCCCGCCTTCCCCGTCCTCCTCCCCCCCCGCTGGACCCCCCCACCTTCCCTGTCCTCCCCCCTCTACACTACCTTCCCCTCCACCTCCCCCCCCACCGGACCCCCGCCTTCCTTGTCGTCCTCCCCCGATACCGCCTTCCCCCCCGCTGGACCCGCACCTTCCCTGTCCTCCCCCCCGACCCCACCTCCCCCCCCCGCAGGACCTCCATCTACCCCATCCTCCTCCCCCCACACCGCCTTCCCCACCCCCACAGTTGGGGCCTCGCCAGGATTAACAGAAAAACTTCCTTCTGTGCTCTTGGCAAGACACAGAGCAGCATGGTCAGGTCGTACAGCCCTGCACGCCCGGGCATGCACACTGTGCCCATGCCCGGAGTGTGCCATCACAGTCCTCGTGTGCAGGGCCCTCGCACACAGACAGCACTGCATGGGGCAGGACATGCTGCCTAGGGGCTCCAGGGGCTGGCCAACTGCCCTGCACTGGGTGGCTGGGGCACACTACGGCTGACCAAGTTCAAACGCAGCTGAAAACCACGGGGGGGGGGGTGACTCACGACTGGCTGGGCAGCGTACTCAGGACAGCCTGGTCAGAGAGGCTATTTAGCACCTGCACAAACTCAAGGCCAGGGGGCTGGGTGCACACGACGGCTCCTGTGGCTGGCATGGGATGCAGGTGCAGCAGCACTGGGAGGGAGGGTGCTTCAGCAGGATGGAAATCCATCCCAGGACTTGCATCTGACACAGCCCCCCTTGGATGCCTGCATCTCTGGGCCTGTCTGGGATTAGAGGCCACGGGGTGAGGGAAAGAGCTCACATGATACCACCCAGCCTGCGCTGTGAGAGTAAAACCGCAGCTGAGCAACAGCGGCAGGGGGGGCCCAGCCCACACCTCCCCAAAGGTGGGGATTTTATCACGAATGCATCTACACTATCAGCGCCTCCAGCAGGCTCCACACAAGCGGATTAACCTTCAGCAGCCCTGGAAGGCACAGTCTCAATTTGCTAAGGGGGGCGGGGCAGGGGGTTGAGCACATGAGGGCCTACAGCTGGGACTGGAACCCAGGAGTCCTGGCCCCCTGCCTGCTGCTCTAACCACTAGAGCACCCCACAGCATGTTCCACTCTCAACCTCACTGGGGAGGAGGAGCCTCTGCGGGCCAGGAGGAGGCAGAGAAGCCGTACTTCCTTATACCTTCACCTTAGTGAGACCCTGCTGCGCAGGGCAGGGCTTACCTTGCTCCAGCATCTCCTGCATGCGGGAGGTGCTGGCCCCAGGAGTCGCTGGCAGCGGTCTCTGCACCCTGGGTCTCTGGGAAGGGAGGGAGATTTTCACGGGCCCAATGTACTCCACATAGGTGCCAGGGAAATCCCCTTTCTGCTTGGTGCGCTCATTGATGCCTGGGATCCACCCAATCTGGTTGGGCGTCTGCTCGTCTCCATCTTTGAAGCCCAGGGCCTGCAGGGCTCCTTTGCTCACCACCAGGACGTCCCCGGGGAGCAGGTCGATGTCCTCGTCACGCTCTTTGCAGTACTGGTAGAGTGCGCGGTACTGAAAGCCCTCGGTGCTGCCCATCTTCTCTGCTGCACAGGGCAGCTGGTGCCGGGGCCAGCTGCTCGGGACGTGGAGAGGCGGGGAGGGGGCTCAGGCACTGCTCTCGCCCTGCACCATTCTTTGTGGGTTTAACATCTTTGCACGAGCCAGGATGAGCAAAGCCTGGTGAGGACAGCCCCGCCCACGCACGCTGCAGTGCAGCCCCTTTTCCTTAACTTGAAGCCACGATTCAACCAAATGATGGAGCAGAGGGAGAATGCGACGAACATAATCCAGCACTCGTGACTGGGCATGCAGCAAAGAAAGGGGCAGCTCAGGGCTCCGCAGTCCTAGAAGGGGGCAGGTGTGTCAGGGTCCGTAGGGCGAGGGGACAGCGTGTTTCCAGCCAAGCATGGTGTGTGCTCCCGCTTCTCTTCCCAGAACCTGGAAGGGGGAAGAACGAGGGTCTGTTAGGTCATGGCCAAATGCTCCAGAGCATGGCCCTTCCTGTCATGCCCCCAACATCCAAACGGCTCCCGCCATGCTAACCACTTCAGTAAAACAAACTCCAGGCACTAGGCAATCAAGTCAGTCCCTTACTGACACCTGGATCCCAAGCACAGGAACATCAGAGCATGGGACTGACTTGCTCCATAAACTGCAAAAGCGTGAGAGAAGCCCCTGCTCACTGCAGGATCACTCTGTTGCCTGGGACTTGCAACCCCAAGGTAACTGCAAGACAAAGAGAACACAGGGCCTTGTTTGCCTGTCTGCAGTTTGCTCTCTTTGATAGCACTTTGTGGAAAGTAATTCATTGTTTTCCTGTTTGCATGATCTTTTACACAGCAACGTTTACAAACAGATAAAGGAGCCCTCCAAGCCACCCAGAACCTGACACCAATTTCCTTCTTGTGTCAAACGGAATACACGTTTCACAAATGTATGTTTTCCTGTGCACTAAGAAATCTCTGGAGATCACCACCACGAAGGCCTGGCCTACACAGAAAAGTTACATCGACATAGCCACAGCCGTAGCTATGCCAACCTAACCCCCAGTGCAGATGGGGTTGTGTCAGCAGAACAATTCTTCCACCGAACACCTGGAAAGGTGGATCATCACCGGTGATGGAAAAACCCCTTTCATCACTGTCGGGCATCACCACGCTAGGGTGCTACACCAGTCCAGCTGCAGGGTCCAGAGCGTAGACGTGGCCTAAGTCTCTGCACCTGTAGTCTACAGGCTCAGCAAATGCCTGGCAGCTGCCACACAGAAGAGGTTCAAAGATTAGGTTGAAGCAAAACCACTTCTGCTGCTGGATACCTAGTGCAGGCGAGTGCCTGCGATGTGGGGGAGAGGAGATTTTTCTTGGACAGAGAAAGGTGAGGGGGGAGGGAGTTAGGAAGAAATGAATTGTTAACGCCCTCAACTCTACTCAAATTTGAGAGCCATCAGTTGCCTTTAAGTGATTCAAAAATACAAAGAGCAGAAGAACATGGGGCCTGCCTGACCCACAAAGCAGCCAAAAGGAACAAACTTTTAACAGCATTTTAATTTGGAGAGAATAGATGTCAATCATTTGAGTCCAATGAGAAACAATGGCATGCCCACACACCCGTACAGCACTTCCAACCAGCTGTGCCCAAGCTTCCCATTTGACTCCGCTTCCCTCGGGGTAAGACGCGGCGTTTCTACAGGACATGCAGCTGAATCAAAACCGATAGTGGCACTAGAATGTCTGCAGCTACCGAGAGCAGTTCAAATCGGAATTCCTCCAGTCTTCAATGTCTTTGGGAATTCCAGATGCCATTCCTATTAGCTACTCAAGCTGCTTTTGAGAGGTCCATGCCAGAAGCCATCTGACACTAGCTCCATCTTCCTCTTGCAGCCACCCCCAGGAGCAGGTCGGGTTATCTGCATGCACACAACCTGGGCAGGGAGGTAAAGTTACAGTGCTGTGTAACTCAGGGGTGTTCGTATTGGCCACGTTATTGAGCTACCTAAACAGGAAAGCAACACAACAGATCTAGATAAGCATCCTTCAGCATCCAACTGAAAGACAAAGGGGCAGCTGTTAGCATCAAGGATCCTGCCTCTGACAAGGCTGGTTTTGCCAAAGCTGGAAGCCTGGTACACAGAAGAACCCTAAAGGGTTAAAAGCCCCTCTCAGGCAAGGAAGGGGCCAGGCAACAGCTCCGTGTCCAGTCTGGTGGCTTCAAAATGCTTTGGTTCTAGCTAAGGACCGCTGTGCTTGGCCACCGTATGAACCACGGGCAGTGCTCCCGGTGGGAAGAGAGCTGCAGGGTCTCAGCCAGCGATCGCAGGGGACTGCAGCCCAGGGCCTGGCCAAGCATGGCAGAATTATGGGATCCCACCACAAAGGGGGTGTGCTCCAGCTGGGAGGGGGCAGAGGGGCAGCTACCCAGTAAGTGGGATAACTACTTGAGTCCTTGCATCAATACGTTTCCTGGCACAAGCTAAATGAAGCTAGCCGGCACACGTTTAACTAATCTGGCTTTAAGCCGATCGTAAGATGTGTGTTAGAACAAAGCCTGCAGGACCCACATGCTCTCAGGATGCAGAGGGGATGCAGGAGCAGCCTGGAGCCACCCACCTGCAGCCTGTTGGCATCTGACAGCTGCAAACATTTGCACTGCAGACCAGATATGCTGTGGCAGGGCACATGGGCTGCAGCCAGCAGCGTCCCCACAGCTAAAGCACATTTGGCCCTTTAATCGCCATGCTCCACTAGGTAGCTTTGGCCCCCAGCTACTGTGCTGGGGAAGGGACTAGCCCCCACTTATGGCTGCTGAGGTTTCTGCTTTTTGAATTAGCTAACCTGGAGAGGGAGGACTCCTAGCAGGGCCCATCCCCCTCCCCCCCCCCTCCCCCTCCCGGTAGTGCAGGCTCGCTCTATTCCTAGGGGCCGTCTTGAGCAGTCTGTGTCCCAAGTGACAGGGCTCCCTGCCTTCCCACGGGACATTACTGCATGGCTTCTGTTTCTGCATTACTTCTGGTTTCTGTTCCCTTTGCTGTTGTTCTTAGTTAGCTCCTCCAGCTGCTCACCATCTGCACTGAGTCCAGCTCCTGCCAGGGTTCCAGATTTCACTGGCCCTCCAACCCTGGTGTCTGACAAGTTCTCTTTGCAGGCAGAAGACGCGCACAAGCTTGGAAGCCAGCCACGGAGGGAGTGCAGAATGGCTACGGTGCTGGCCCAGGGCGTTCCGGGCAGGAACCATCTCCACACCCCCTTTTCCCTTCACCCAGTGCCCAGCAGAACAGAGCCCTGACCCTGCCTGAACCTCCAGGTGCTACAGGAGCAGTGGAGACTGTGCGAGGTGCGCTCAGATGGCACATCCCCGTCTCTATGGAGTCACGCTGACAGCATTCGGAGCAGCACTTCTGAAGGTCACAGGAACCAGCCCGTTCGACAGCGAGCATCTGATTAGCCCCCAGCACGAACCCAGCTAGCAAAAGCCAGGGCTATTTTTAGGAGTAAACAAACGCTGCTGAGATGGAGGCACGAGGAGGCTCCGTCCCATAATTAGAAATGCATGGATGTTTTAAATTTGCCCTGTGAGGAAGCCATGTGTTTTTGCAGAGTTGCTACTGACCAAGAGAGATGGGTCTGTTTGGGGCTGGCCATTGGCCCCCAGCTGGGCTGGGTTAGTATGCAGGGACACCAAATGAATGATGTGGTAACATCAAAGTGTCTGTCAGTTACCAAGTTCCTGGTGAGAGCAGAAAGCTCATTCTGAACCCACAAGAGTCCCGCTCAGGGTCAGGATTTTGATCCCAGGAGCTCGTCAGACTGATGGGCCCAGTCAGACCTCACTGCGCCAGTCCCACGTCCAGCTCTTACCATTTCCCCTTCAGGGTTCTGTGCTCACTCATATGGGACTTGTCCAGACACCAGCTGCCTCCAGCTTCCCCAAGACAACTCAGCCTCTGCGCCCAACAGAGTATCCAAGTTACTGTCATGCGGCCGCAAGAGCACCCTGGATATCTGGTATCACTGGGGCAGGGGGGTGTTTACAGACACCTTTTTCCAAGCACCACACCCCATTTCCCCTTTGCTCTCAAAAGCAATGAGCTCCACTCCAGCCCCAGAACAGCATTAGCTCTCTGCCCAAATCCAAGCGCTTTCCTGACACAGGCTTTGGGAACCCTGGGAGAAAGAATGACAAACCACTCAGTTACTCACACCCAAAGGCTCCATGTTGGTACACAGACAAGACAGCTGTGTTACGTTCACCAGGACCCAGGACATCTCAAACCCTGAACAACATCCCTCTGGACTCCGATGCCAGCCCCACTGAAAGCTGCTGGTGCTTTTGTTCTAATCCTGCGGGAACTGGCTTGAAGCCTTGGAGCACCCCTTTGTATGCGTGCAGGTCTCAGGGTGCTTTACAGACTGGGAGTTAACACAGCAGCTCACAGACGAGGACAGCTATAGAGAGGTTAACCAGCTTCCACAGACCCAAGAACAAGTGGGCATGCAGCTCAGAGACCCCATTTCTACCTTCTATAAGGCCCCCCCCACTTTGTATCATCAGACCTGTGGCGGCCAACAGGTTATGAAACAGACAGGGTTCTGACGCACAAGGAGGAGACACGGTGGGTAGGAAACAGCAAGGTGATGGCCATGAAAGACTCTGCAAATAAGGTGAGGGGGAGAATGTCTGTAACCATGAGTTCACTTGTCTGGCAGCGATCTGCACCCTCTTCCCGCTAAGCAAAGTGAAGGCTCCTCTCAGCCAGGAGCTGGGTACCTGCGAGTTCTGTTAGATTCAAAACCTGAACCAGGCTGACAAAGTGCCACCCTCCCCAGCGATAACCCCACTGCATCACACCAAGTGCAGCTGGGGGAAGGAGACTGCCCCCGTCAAAACCGCCAACTCTCCCCCACATGGGAACCTGGGCGAATTCTTAATGTAGTTGGTGCAGAGCTGAGGGTCTGGGACCCTCGGGTCCTGACGTTCCCTTCCTTAACGTCTGGCCCGAGACTCTTTCCCGGTCTGCATGGCACAGTCTAGGATTTCATGCCCCCAAAGCTCTGCCCTAGTCTGATGCCCCCAAAGGGGCCGATGATGTTCCATGCAAACCCCAGCCACACCATCGCCCAGGGGCAGGTCCTAGAAGGAGCCGGTTCTTCCCTAGCTGTTGAGTTCTGTGACTACAGGCTCATGATTCACCAGTGGCCAAAAGTCACGCAAAAGACACTCTGCATCTACAGCTGGCCTCACCAACCAGCAGCAAGCAATCTGTCCCAGGACCCCAAACGAGGCTTCCACCACAGCCAGCCTCATCCTAACTGCAGCTAGGCCAGGTTCATGCCAGAACCGCAAATTCTTCCTCTGGGATCGTTAGTTCCACCCAAGGGATGCTTGCTGGCACCGCCCATTCCTCTTCCCATTGTGACCCCTCACATGACGACCTGGTAAACCCCAGAGACACAGAGCCATGGGGTGGCATCCACAGCCCCCCCCCCCCCCCCCAGACATGGGGCGACAGGGCAATTCACAACACACTGTTTCATTACAAAGGAGCTTCCTCTTCCAAACGAGGGGGCCTTCCGATTGGTTGAGGCTGGCCCTCTAAGCCAATCAAACCACAGACTGTCACAGGACCGACACCTCTCACTCCAGAGAGGCGCTCTGGGTTTGCCCTCCTGGGTTTAATTCCCAACAGTGGCTCCTTGGCATGGGCGAAGTGGTATGACAGCGTGCCCCTGCAGCGGCTGGCTCTCCTAAGGCCTCCTCAGCTCTGGCCTCACGGGCCACCCGTTATACCCCATCCCTATGGGCATCTCCTGAGCGCCAAATGGTGGGGATCCCTTGCTGCTGTCAGCCTGGATGCGGGTAGTGACGGAGCCACGCAGACTGGCCTTACTGCAAGGCTCCCCGGTTCGTTTGGATCTGGGCTTGTGACTTTAACCAAGGCGCCAAGTCCTGCCAGAACTTTGGCTCCAAACCTAGGACCTGGGAGACTGTGCATGCAGGTGGTGTGGGAGGGGACAACCCACTGCAGGGAGGCACTTCCTCTGGAATCTCTCTGCTGATTAGGTGCCAGATTCACACCCAGGCCACCGGCACACCACGAAGCAGGCCATTTCCAGGACTGCATTTTAAGCACAGCCGCCCTGTGACACACCAGTGTGTTTCCACCCCGGCAGAAAGGGAAGAGAAGCTCCCTGGGGCGCCGTGGCAGGCAGAGGGAGAGCCCTTGTGAGTCCCCTGGGTGCAGGGTACGGAGCTGCACAGCAGCATTTCAGTGGAGGATACAGTGAACCTTTCCCTCCACTGGTTTAAGTGCCTGCAGTCCCTATTCCCCTCTGGCCGGGGAGGCTGTCACACACCCAGAGCAGTTAAACAGCACACACAATATCCAAGTGCAGACTCCCTACCTGCTGCTTGAGGCCTCTGCAGAGTGAAGCCTGCAGTAATCCTGCAACTTTGGCTGTCCCTGTGAAACAGCGTGAACAGAAAGCTCCCCTGCACAGGCAGCTTTGTGAGGTGAGCAGCAGGTCGTAATCTGCACAGACTGACCACGAGCTCTTTGGGCAGCACCATCCTGTACTATGTGTCTGAACAGCACCTGGCCCAACGAGGCCCCTATGGGGCTACTGCGATAAAAGTGCACCTTTAAAACACCAGAGTGAAATCCTCCTCTGAGCCCCGGCACTGGGACAGTGAGGAAACCGCTGTCCAGCCCCACCTGACTCCCACTACAGCAGCATCTGAGTGCCTCACAATCTTCAAGGTATTTATCAGTGTCCTTATCCCCAGTGCTCAGAGCGGCTTAGTCAAACAGGGAGTCTGGGGCAGAGCAGGGGCTGGAACCCAGGTCTCCCATGTCCTAGGGCATCAGCCCTAACCACGGCACCCTCCTTCCTCTCTGATTGAGGGGGCTACAGCAAACTGTTTAAAATTGCCCCACTTTGCAAGAAATCCTAAGCTATAGGATGGGAGCCACTTTGGAGCGCCACTGAGAACTGCAGAAGCTCTGACCTGTTTTGGATCCCAGAATCTCGATGCCAGAAGAACATGATGAATGTGAGCAAGCCGGTAGTACGGTGGAAGGAAAGGCACATCTCAAACCACAGTGCTGCGGCCCAGGCAAGGGCACCGCGAGTTCACGCTGTCCTGGCATGGCAGCCGCCGAGCGGAACAGAGCTCTCGCTTCCAGAACTCAGCCAGCTCCAGCCAGGAAAATATTACTTCATACTCCACAACATAAAGAAGGAGAGGATTAAATTCAGCTTTCTGCCCCTCGCCCCTCTGAACTCTGCCTGATGTGGGGGGACAGCCAAGAGTCAGCAAAGCGGTGGCAAGTGCCCCAGCAGCAGGGGGTCTGAGCAGCGCCGTGCAGCTGCTGCATGCCAGGAAGGGTGCAAGCTGCCAAGGAATGTGCCAGTTTCTCCTCTGCCGTGGAGGGTAAGTCCCAGCAGAGAACCCAGGAGCAGCATGGAGAACAGGCGCACTGGGGTTAGGGGAACAAAGCACCTACCACATCCCCGGGAATCCCAGCACAAAGCTTTAGGCACAACAAAGCACCTCTATGCTTGAGTCAGGATGGGGGCGGGAGAAACAAGCCCCATTGGTTTTCGAAGGGGATGCAAGGAGGCAAACACCAACAGTGGTGCAAGGAGTCTCTCTGGACAGAGGATCCCACAGCTCCATGAGGGTAAGGCGTGGGGGTGCCGTTAACCAGATGACTTACCCTGACATCTTCCCTTCAGCCTGGGTGTCTGCTCTTCCACAGTGGTGCGCTATCTAAGTGCCCCCACACAACACCCCCCCACACACACACTCGGAGGGAGACCACGTTCTATGCTGCCTCCCCTCCACAGAGCCTCCGACAACAACGCATTCGCTCAAATGCACAAGAGTAAAGCTCAACTGAATTCAGACATGTGCTAAAGCAACCCCCTTACCAGCCTGCTCTCCTGGCTCAGCCAACCCAGCCGTTTGTGCAGCAGGGGCCAGGTAAAGCCTATTCAAAGCAAACAAGCCCACATCTCCGGTGTCTGCACCTGTCCTCTGCAGGGGAAACAGTTGTTCTACATCCCGCCACAAATCCAGGAAAGCAGCTTAACTGCGTGCGCGCAGCGGCAACCACAGATCAGGAAACCTTGGCGCCCAATGGAAAGCAGAGGACAGAATTTGTGCTAAGGGATGGGGCTTATGTGCCAAATCCCATAAACAGATATCTGGAGGGTACCAGCAGCTCCAACGCTTGGGAGTGAAGTCCCACAGCAGGGCAGTCAGCCAGGGATAGGGGCCATGCACATGCCTGTCCCAGGGGCATGCCCTCAGCATGGAGGTGGTTTAACATTGTGTAAAGACAGCAATTGTTTTCCCCGGCCCCCAAAAAACCCATAGTCCCTAGAATCCCCCACTGACTTGGAGGTGGAAGCCCGTTCTGAACACATGCACTGACTGCCTCCCTCACCACCAGGCTTCTCCTGGAGAGCACACAAGTAGCCACTCCGTGCCACAGCACAAAGGTCCCAAAGGTGAGGCCCTGCAAAAATTGCATGGGTTTTGGGTTTGTTTTTTTAATTCCTGGCAGTGTCCTGGGTGGACGTTTGAGTTTCATGTCAAGAGACATGCATGGCCAGTGAGCCCCCACCGCACTGCTGTGATTGTCCCATAGCAGGGAGGCTGACATGGGCATCCCCGCTTCTGCTGGGGTGGCTAGTGGGGTGATCCCAACCTGGAGGGGGCGGGCCAGGAAAGGGGCCTGACTCCTTCACAGTGAGCTGCAGCCCAGACTGCCCCTGCTGCTTCCCGTCCCGCCAGAGGGGTGGTGCAGACACCACAGTGATTAAGAGCCCAGCCACCACGGGCCCCAGGAGGCCAGGGGAGACACCGCAGCATCAGCTGTTGAAGAGCTGAGACCAGGATCCTCTGCTCGGAGAGGGTCTATCCCATCCTGCAACCACGACCACCAGGCCAGGGTCTCCTCACGCCCCAATCCCCTCACCTCCAGAATAGCCAGCCCCAAACCCCCAACAGCCAAAGGAGCGACTCTGCTCTCCTGGCCGCCACACAGAGTACGGGCTCCCGGACCCGGGTACCAAAGCTCAACTTCCCATCATGCCCCCTCTTCACCAAGCCAGCCTACATACCCCAATCAGGAGCAGGCAGGCAGTCTCCAAAGCCCCAGGGCCCAAAGTCCCCACCCAAACCCCACACAGTGTGGGAGACTACAACACTAGATAAAACAAACACATTTGGATTTTTTTAATTTAAATCAGTTATGTAAACATTTTTCTTTTTAAAAATAAATCTGTTTACTGTTAAATTTGAAACTATGAAAACCTACGTTGAAGCCTAAACTTCCTATAATCTCCTAAAATCTTTTAAACAAAAACCAAGACTGCGCCAATGAGCTCTCTCTCCAGCTCTAAGGAGTTAAAGGGTGCTGCTGCTCTTTTAATTACAGAATTGCAGGAAAACATCTAGCTGTTGAGGTCAGCTCAAGCTAGATATCGTAAATGTGTCTCAATCTTAGAATCACAGAACTGGAAGGGACCTCGAGAGTCCAGTCCCCTGCACTCGTGGTAGCACAAAGTATTCTCTAGACCACTCCTGACAGGTGTTTGTCCAACCTGCTCTTAAAAACCCCCAGCGATGGAGATTCCACCACCTCCCTGGGCAATTTATTCCTGTGCTTAACCACCCTGACAGTTAGGAAGTTTTTCCTAATGTCAAACCTTAACCTCCCTTGCTGCAATTCAACCCCATTGCTTCTTGTCCTATCCTCAGAGGTTAATAAGAAAATTTTTTCTCCCTCCTCCTTTACAATCTTTTATGTACTTGAAAACTGTTATTATGTCCCCTCTCAGTCTTTTTTCTAGACTAAACAAACCATTTTTTTTTTCAATCTTCCCTCATAGGTCATGTTTTCTAGACCTTTAATCATTTTTATTGCTCTTCTCTGGACTTTCTCCAGTTTGTCCACATCTTTCCTGAAATGTGGCCCCCAGAACTGGACACAATACTCCAGTTGAGCCCTTATCAGCATGGAGTAGAGTGGAAGAATTATTACTCATGTCTTGCTTACAACACTCCTGCTAATACATCCCAGAATGATGTTTGCTTTTCTTGCAACA
Source organism: Caretta caretta (assembly GCF_965140235.1). Lineage (NCBI taxonomy): Eukaryota > Metazoa > Chordata > Testudines > Cheloniidae > Caretta > Caretta caretta. Next base: position 19,141,953 of record NC_134230.1, read on the forward strand.
GTGTTACACTGTTGACTCATAAGTAGCTTGTGATCCACTATGATCCCTAGATTCCTAGGCAGTCGTTTCCCATTTTGTATGTGTGCAACTGATTGTTCCTTCCTCAGTGGAGTACTTTGCATTTGTCCCTATTGAATTTCATCCTATTTATTTCAGACCATTTCTCCAGTTTGTCCAGATCATTTTGAATTTTAGTCCTATCCTCCAAAGCACTTGCAACTCTCCCAGCTTGGTATCATCCGCAAACTTTATAAGTGCACTCTCTCTGCCATCATCTAAATCAGCGATGAAGCTATTGAACAGAACCGGACCCAGAATTATGTCACGTGCCGCAGGACACATCTGTTTTATTTTCGGTCACTACAATAGCACGAGCGCTGGTATTTACATCTTCCCTTTGGGAGCACTTCCAGTTTGCTGTGTGGAAAAGCTTTTGCGCCTCACTTCCTTTGGGAGTCAGGTTAGCTAGCAAGTGCCCTGAGAGCTGCGTCTTCAGCTGGACTAGTTCCTTCAAAGCTGGGAAACCAACGGGGAGCTGAAGCAGCAGGAGAGCTTGTTCCCCCCTTTATTCCAATCTAGGACTGAAAACTAAGTGGGAGAGTATTCATTCTAAACACTTGATGGTCATGGGGCCACGTTTTCAAAGGTCTTTAGGCACCAAAATCCCACCAGGCACCTAAGCAGACTAACTCCCATCACTCTTGGGACAGGGACCATCTTTTCATTGTGTTTGTACAGCACCTAGAATCAGAGCCCTGATGGGGGCCTACAGGTGTTACTGCAACACAGACAAACAATGACTGTCTTAATGATAACATACCAAACAGTACAGCGCTCCCATCCCCAGGCACTGGTTCAGTACTGACTCACAAGAGCACCACTCACAGACACCATTTCTGGGTTTCCCTTGGCGGTCTCCCATCCAAGGTCTCCTATCCCTGCTTAGCTTGAGGCTGGATGAGATCACAGCATGAGGGTGAGGTTCCAGGGAGGCCTCACTGGAAAGAGCCCCTTTATAGGAGAGTTTGAGCAAGATGTGACATGACAGCAGGGAAAGCGAGAACTCTGGGATGGGCACAGCATGAGGGAGGGATTGACCTGAGTGAAAGTGAGAAGCATTTACCTGGGGAGTATCTGCACAGTCAGACGGAAGCTGCAATACACTGAATTACTGGCTCTCACCACAGAAAAGAAGTGGGAACTGAAAGGTGAAAGTTGTTTGAGGTTCTCCAGTTTCTTGGCAGGTGACAGTCATGACCCTCCCAGGCATGCTGGGGGGCCTCCTTGGTCCCGTGACATGAAATACCCAGGTTCAGGATTAGTGGCCTTTGCAGTGAGTACTCCTTGCCAAGCACCACAAGCGCCTCTTCCTCTGGATGCCTTTGTTGTGTGTGGGCTGCAGTCCTGGCCCGCTGGCTGCTTTCACATAATCTCTCACCAGAGACTACGAGTATCTTCGCTGCAAAGAGTGGTGTGTACTTCGCTCGGGTTAAACTAGCAGTGTAGACCCAGCAACTCAGCTTTTAACTCAGATTAGCTGCTCGAATGAACTCAAGCTGCTAACCCGAGTTAGGAACACACCTTTCATTTGCAATGACGATATACTCATAGACAGAGTTTCCTGAACCTGGCTGCCTCCTCCTGCCAAGAGCATGGACACAAAGGACCACGAGCGTCCTGTCCATGACTGTTACTCTGTGTGTATGCTAAGGGGAGGCTGCTTCCTGCTTGAACTTCTGCAGTGTTAATGCAGCATTCTGCAGTTGATTTGTTACTGAAGTCGTGGGCATGGAGGGGTATCTGAAATGTTTGGAAAGGAATTAAAAAAAAGTGCCCCTGCTAGAACTGTCCCATTGCTCAGTTATCCCTTAATTTGGATCCCTGAGTAGCCAGAGTAAATCACCCCCATTTTAGAAGCATCTTCTTTGCATGTTTGGTTTCCTGGAATACCTAATTTCAGAAGTAAAAGGCTAACTGTATTTTGGATATGTCACTCATCACTTACAATTCCAAAGCCAATAAGAAAATCTTTCAAAAGCTTGTAGCCACTCTTTCAGCTGAGGCATTTGTTGGGAATAATGTTATCTGTTCCCTGAAATATTTGGAATTATGCACAAGTTACTGAGCTGAGGGAGCTAGAGTCTAACTCAGAGTTCATTTTTCCTTTCTCAGCTTATCTCCCATTACTCAAATCACATCGGCTTCAGCCGCTCCAGATCCTCTCTCAGGAACTAAGGGAGCCTCCAATATGATAAATATTTTCCACTGGAAACATGCATCAATTCCTCAACGGAGGCACTGATGCAGCCAGGTCCATTCTTCATTGGATTCCTTTTGATTTGTGGCTTCTCTCACAACCCAGAGTTTTTGGTCCAACAAGAGTTGGCTGAGGGAGGCAGGATTTTTTCCCATTCTAAGAGCAAAGTTGATGAATGTTGTTCCGAGTTCAAAATAAGGGGTTTGGAGTAATTACCCTTAGAAGTACCCAAGATGCAAGTATCTTAAGAAATGAGAGATGGGGACACAGTAACAGCTACTTTGAATTCCGCAGCAGGATCTGAGAGCAAGTCCAACAGGTCAGAGTACAAATAGATAATCGCGAAAGAAACCAAACTATCACCTGACCTTTCCCACATCCTGGAGATATTAGTGACTGCAGCATGGGCTAACACACTACTTTACCCTCCCATGTTAAACTTGGAGGGGGGGAGGGAGGGGGAAGAGTAGAAAAATTATTTAGGCTGTATTTACTCAGCTGTCTTCATTCTCTGCTCTTGCAGCGAGAGTCACAGAGTGAAATCCCTGGTGGTTCTGAGAACTGCCCTAAAAATAAAAGAAATAATGCTGTATATATTAACGGGGGAGCAAAGGAGGCCACTGTTCCATTCCTGTCACTAGAAAGGCTGCTTAGCATCCAAAGGAGACAGCGTCAGCATTAAAGGTAAGCAAGCAGCCATATCATTTCAGGGTCCTCACACCTTCTCACTTTGTGGGAGCTCACTTTGGGGCAGTGATAGAAGGGTCTCAGCTAGCCAAATCCCACGCAACTCCACAAGATTTTATTCCCCACCCCAGTGTTAAACATCAGCCTTGGAAGTCAGTGGACACAGAAGAAAGTTCCTCCCAAAGAGAATGAGAGTGTCCCTGCAATCTGATAAATAAAACTGCAAAATATACTATAAACAGGTCAGATTTGCTGCAGGTCTGCCCCTGTCTTTTAGAAGGCAGATATCTATGATGCATAGATTGGGACTTTGTAATGTTACATGGGGAAGAGGACTGCTTGGGTTTAGAGTAAGAGAAATTGCTACATTTCTCATCCCTTTGGATCAATCTTCCAGCTGCAATGAGTTTAAGAAGTGTTCATCAGTAGCCGTCCATATCAAAGCAATAATTCCTTCCACCAACTTCCTGGGTTCAGCTTTCATTTTACAAAATCATTTCAAGTCGGTCCCAGTACTTCTGGGTAGCACATGCAAAATGGCCCAGCTGCTAACACAAACAGATGGGGAGAGAGGTGCCCCTCTCCCAACCCGGCCATTATTCCCATTTTTTAAAAATGTTAAACTTTCCAAACAGACATGACTGAGAAACCAAGCCAGGCAGTCGTTAATACACAGGAGGCCAGAATACAGCTGACAAGCCAAAGAAAGAGGCTTTCTGCCTAGAGACCCCCCAGAACGAGTGAATTCCTATCATCAGGCTCCAGGTATCTGCCATATGCAAAAAGGATGCCCACAATCCCCATTTACAGGCAGCTGCACTATCATGCCTGACACAAAGGGTTAAAGCCAGCCTCTAAAATGACAACAAAAGTCAGAGAGAGCTGCAAGCAGCAATCTCCATGTAGACTGCATGCAGAGGCCATTTAGCTCAACTAGGATCCCATCCTCCTCCCCCCCAAACTAGGCCTCTACAGGCAAATGTCACTGCCTGCTCCACCAACTTTCTCTCTAGAGCCACAATGGACCATGCCAAGTCTCCACCACACTCATTTGCTTGTCTGTTGGATCCCCATGCTCTGTTCAGTGCATTGGACACTAAGCCCCAGCAGGGTTTCTCTCTTTCCAAATCTGCGCAGGGCCCAACCCAGTGGGGTCCAGATCCCAGTCGGGGCCTTTGGCACCACTCACATCACCAACACGCACACCTCTCCTGGGCAGCGCTCCAAGTTCATTTCACAGCCATTTCAAATCCACTTTATGCTAAGGGCCTGCCTGTCCCCAGCCAGAGCCTGGAACAAGGCTTCAGAAACACCCTCCACATGCACTGCCTCTCAGGGCCAGGTTCCTGACTGCCAGGCTCAGTCAAGACCCACTCCATGGTTTCTGAGGAAGTAAAAAGCCAGGCAGATGGAGTCAACATGAGTTTGGGGTTTTACATTCAAAATCCCCCTGTAACCAGTCCAGCCTACCCTGTACCCGCAGCCAACTGACAGCAACGGGGAAGGTCCTGCAGCCCCCTCCTCAGGCAAACTGAGAATGGCCCCCGGAGGGAAGAGCATCATCACCCAAGACACATCTTCCTCTGAGCACTGGGGGCTCTTGCACTCCTCTGGGATGGCTGCAACGCATACAGCACCCCCTTGCATCGGGAGCCCCCGCAGACAGCAGTCACTTTATACCCTCCCCCCACTCCAGGAGATGGGATGGCATAATGCACGCACTATCTCCCTGAAGTGTAGTGGTGCAACGCGCCCAGCCGTGATACAATGGACACAGCCTCTCCCCCCACTGTCCCACCCTGAGATGGGAGGTTGCAATGCACAGCTGTCACCTCGAGCTCACTTTCCCCCCACCTCCCCAGGGCGGGGGGTGCAGTGCGCATAGCCCCCCCCAGCTCACCTCCCCAGGGCGGGGGGTGCAGTGCGCACAAACACCCCCCCAGCTCACCTTCCCCCACCTCCCCAGGGCGGGGGGTGCAGTGCGCATAGCCCCCCCCGCTCACCTCCCCAGGGCGGGGGGTGCAGTGCGCATAGCCCCCCCCCCCGCTCACCTCCCCAGGGCGGGGGGTGCAGTGCGCATAGCCCCCCCCCCCGCTCACCTCCCCAGGGCGGGGGGTGCAGTGCGCATAGCCCCCCCCCCCCGCTCACCTCCCCAGGGCGGGGGGTGCAGTGCGCATAGCCCCCCCCCCCGCTCACCTCCCCAGGGCGGGGGGTGCAGTGCGCATAGCCCCCCCCCCCCGCTCACCTCCCCAGGGCGGGGGGTGCAGTGCGCATAGCCCCCCCCCCCCGCTCACCTCCCCAGGGCGGGGGGTGCAGTGCGCATAGCCCCCCCCCGCTCACCTCCCCAGGGCGGGGGGTGCAGTGCGCATAGCCCCCCCCCCGCTCACCTCCCCAGGGCGGGGGGTGCAGTGCGCACAGCCACCCCCCCAGCTCACCTTCCCCCACCTCCCCAGGGCGGGGGGTGTAGTGCGCATAGCCCCCCCCCGCTCACCTCCCCAGGGCGGGGGGGTGCAGTGCGCATAGAGCCCCCCCCGCTCACCTTCCCCCACCTCCCCAGGGCGGGGGGGTGCAGTGCACACAGCCCCCCCCGCTCACCTCCCCAGGGCGGGGGGTGCAGTGCGCATAGCCCCCCCCCGCTCACCTCCCCAGGGCGGGGGGTGCAGTGCGCATAGCCCCCCCCCCGCTCACCTCCCCAGGGCGGGGGGTGCAGTGCGCATAGCCCCCCCCCCCGCTCACCTCCCCAGGGCGGGGGGTACAACGCACACAACCCCCCCCCGCGGCTAGGGGACGTGCCGCCTGCCCAGCCACGCTGCGACCGTCGCACAAACCGGGCCCGAGACCCACCGCTCCGCCGGCGCCAGCCCCGTCCGCCCCGCCGCAGCCCCACGTCCCTCCAGCCTCAGCCCGGCAGCGGCGAGCTCGGCGAGCTCGCCTCGCCTCGCCCCGCCCCGCCCGGCGGAAACAGCCGAGGTACCGCGGAACCACCCGAGCCCGCTCCCGAAAACCCGCGAGCGAAGGCGGAGACACCCGAAGCGAAAACCCCGCCCCCTGCCCGGAGCCAACGGCGAGTCCCGAGCAGGGGCGGAAACACCCGAGTCCGCCCGCCCCCGCCCCCGCCCCCGCCGTTACGTCACATCCATTTTTTTAAAGTATCAGCGGCGGGAGCCGGGTTCGCCCGAACCCCGAAAAGAGCCCGGCGGCGCCGGGGACGGACACGCCGATCTGGGCACAAGCTTCCGCGGGTGAAACCCAGACCGGCGTGTCCGTCTGCGAGCGGCCGCCGCGCTCCCGCTCTTGGCAGGAGGGTGATTCGAGAGAACGGGCGGGGTGGGGGTGGGGGTGGGTCCGGGTCCCCCCCCGGGGCAGGGTCCCCCAGCGCAGCGCCCCAGGGCAACGAGTCCCTCAGCAGCGCCAAGGACAGCGCCCCCCGCCCCCCTGTGACCGCCCCCAGCGCCCGCCGCCCCGCCCTCCCCTGTGACCCCCCAGCACCCGCCGCCCCGCCCCTCAGAGCCCCCCCGGGCTCCCCTGTGACCCCGCCGCCCCGCCCCTCAGAGCCCCCCCCGGGCTCCCCTGTGACCCCCCCAGCACCCGCCGCCCCGCCCCGCCCCTCAGAGCCCCCCCGGGCTCCCCTGTGACCCCGCCGCCCCGCCCCGCCGCCCCGCCCCTCAGAGCCCCCCCCGGGCTCCCCTGTGACCCCCCCAGCACCCGCCGCCCCGCCCCGCCCCTCAGAGCCCCCCCGGGCTCCCCTGTGACCCCGCCGCCCCGCCCCGCCCCGCCCCTCAGGGCCCCCCGCCCCCCTGTGACCGCCCCCAGCGCCCGTCGCCCCGCCCTCCCCTGTGACCCCCCCAGCACCCGCCGCCCCGCCCCTCAGAGCCCCCCCGGGCTCCCCTGTGACCCCCCAGCACCCGCCGCCCCGCCCCGCCCCTCAGAGCCCCCCGCCCCCCTGTGACCGCCCCCAGCGCCCGCCGCCCCGCCCTCCCCTGTGACCCCCCCCCAGCGCCCCCCGCCCCGCACCTCAGAGCCCCCCCCGCGCTCCCCTGTGACCCCCCCCAGCACCCGTCGCCCCGACCTGCGTCTCAGAGCCCCCCGCTCTCCTATGAGTCCCCCAGCGCCTGCCGCCCCGCACCTCAGAGCCCCCCCGCCCTCCTGTGACCCTCCCCAGCACCCGTCGCCCCGCCCTGGGCTCCCCTGTGACCCCCCCAGCACCCGCCGCCCCGCACCTCAGAGCCCCCCCCACGGGCTCCCCTGTGACCCTCCCCACCACCCCGTGCCTCAGAGCCCCCCCCGGACTTCCCTGTGACCCCCCCCAAGCCCGTCGCCCCGCCCTGCGTCTCAGAGTCCCCCCGCTCTCCTATGAGGCCCCCAGTGCCTGCCGTCCCACGCCTCAGAGCCCCCCCCAGCTGCACCCCTCAGTGACCCCCCCCAGTGCCCGCCACCCTGCGCCTCAGGGCCCCCCCACGGCCAATCCCCTCAGTGACCCCCCATAGCCCATCACACCCCTCAGAACCCTCCCTGCTGGCTGCTCCCCTGTGACCCCCCCACCACCCCCCAGGCCGCTCCCCTCAGTGACCCCCTCAGCATCCGCACCTCCCCTCAGTGACCTCCCACCCCGCTCCTCAGAGCCCCCCGGCCACTCTCCTGTGACCCCCCCAGCACCCATCATGCATCACAGCCCCCCAGCTACTCCCCTCAGTGACCCCACCACCACTCCCCAGCACCTGTCATAGAATCATAGAATATCAGGGTTGGAAGGGACCCCAGAAGGTCATCTAGTCCAACCCCCTGCTCAAAGCAGGACCAATTCCCAGTTAAATCATCCCAGCCAGGGCTTTGTCAAGCCTGACCTTAAAAACCTCTAAGGAAGGAGATTCTACCCTGTCACGCCTCTCAGAGCCCCTTTACCTCCCCAGCGTCCTCCACGCCCCTCAGTGCCCCCCCCAGCTGCACCCCTCATCTCCCTCTGAGACACCCCCTCCCCGTGCCCACCCTGCCTCTCTGTGACGTTGTTGTCATTGAGGGGCGCCATGGCTGCTCTCCAGCCTGCATCACACCCAGGCATCCAGAGAGCCAACAGGCCTGGGGCAGCTCGATGCTGACAGCTCCTCCTGTCCCCCGCAGGGAGTATGGACACACCAGCACCAAACCCGCACGTGTGGGACCCAAATTGTCATGGTGAGTTTTTTACAATCGTGTGTGTTTGGTCTATCAGGTGCTGCCCTGCCCCTATCCCAAACTTACTGAGTAAGGGGGTTTGGTCCCTGCTGCAGGTGCTCTCTCCCCATCTCCTGCCCAGCTACTAATTCAGCCCCACCCATCCCCACTCCAGTTCAGCCCCCACCTCCACTCCTCCTGGGGCTCACTCCCCTCCCCCACAGGGCTGCAGTGGCGCCCCCCCATTCCTTCCTAGGTGTGTGGGGGAGAAATAGAGGACCCATCTGTGCCCCTTGTTTGCAGGAGGGGAAGGGAAAAGGCTCCTGAGCTGCTGGGCTTTTGGCCCCCCTCCTGCGAGAATGGCTTGGAGTTGATGAGGAGAGAGCGCTGCCTGTAGCAGCTTTAAGAGGTTTTTCTGTCCTAGAAAGCAGGCAAGTTGGACAAGACAGCCAACGAGGGGTCTTAAGCACCCTGGGAGCCTGGAACATCTCAGTGTATCGGAGGCCTGCTCCAGCCCCAAGCAAATCCCTTCACTGGTTAAAAAAAAAAAAAAACCACCAGCCCTGGCAGCACTGTACAGACACACACAGCTAGACACATTCAAACTTCCCACAGTACATGGGACCACTCACACTGCACTGGGGACTGACGGAATACAGCTTTTACTGGCTCAATTTTGGGCCTCAAGCATGCTCCACAAGGCTCACCCAAACAAGTCACTTTAAAGGGCAGAGTTAAAGATCCCGTCTTCTTTCAGATCAGCAAACTAAAAGGCAGGGAAAGCCTTCTCAATATTCCCAGGTGGACAGAAGGCTCTTCCCTTTACCTGAATTTTTTGCATCTGTCTTCACGGCTGAGGATGTGAAGGAGATTCCCACACCTGAGCCATTCTTTTTAGGTGACAAATCTGATAAACTGTCCCAGATTGAGGTGTCATTAGAGGACATTTTGGAACGAATTGATAAATTAAACAGTAATAAGTCACCAGGACCAGATGGAACCCAAGCGTTCTGAAGGAACTCAAATGTGAAATTGCAGAACTACTAACTGTAGTCTGTAACCTATCATTTAAATCAGCTTCTGTACGAGATGACTGGAGGATAGCTAATGTGACGCCAATTTTTTAAAAGGGCTCCAGAGGTGATCCCAGCAATTACAGGCCAGTAAATCTGACTTCAGTACCGGGCAAACTGGTTGAAACTATAGTAAAGAACAAAATTGTCAGACACATAGATGGCCATAATTTGTTGGGGAAGAGTCAACATGGTTTTTGTAAAGGGAAATCATGCCTCATCAATCTACTATAATTCTTTGAGGGGATCAACAAGCTTGTGTACAAGGGGGACCCAGTGGATATAGTGTACTTAGATTTTCAGAAAGCCTTTGACAAGGTCCCTCACCAAAGGCTTTTAAACAAAGTAAGCTGTCATGGGATAAGAAGGAAGGTTCTCTCATGCACTGGTAACTGGTTAAAAGATAGGAAACAAAGGGTAGGAATAAATGGTCAGTTTTCAGAATGGAGAGAGGTAAATAGCGATGTCCCCCAGGAGTCTGTACTGGGACCAGGCCTATTCAACATATTCATAAATGACCTGGAAAAGGGGGTAAACAGTGAGGTGGCAGAATTTGCAGATGATACAAAACTAGTCAGGATAGTTAAGTCCCAGGCAGACTGCAAAGATGTACAAAAGGATCTCTCAAAACTGGGTGACTGGGCAACAAAATGGCCGATGAAATTAAGTGTTGATAAATGCAAAGTAATGCACATTGGAAAACCTACACATATAAAATGAAGGGGGCTAAATTAGCTGTTCCCATTCAAGAAAGAGATCTTGAAGTCATTGTGGATAGTTCTCTGAAAACATCCACTCAATGTGCACCGGCAGTCAAAAAAACAAAAGAATATTGGGCATCATTAAGAAAGGGATGGATAATAAGACAGAAAATATCATGGCCTCTATATAAATCTGTGATACGCCCACATCTTGAATACTGCATGCAGATGTGATCGCCCCATCTCAAAAAATATATATTGGAATTGGAAAAGGTTCAGAAAAGGGCAACAAAAATGATTAGGGCCATGGAACAACTTCCATATGAGGAGAGATTAAAAAGACTGGAACTTTTCAGCTTAGAAAAGAGATGACTAAGGGGGGATATGATTGAGGTCTATAAAATCATGAATGGTGTGGAGAAAGTAAATAAGGAAGTGTTATTTACTCCTCATAACACAAGAACTAGGGGTCACCAAATGAAATTAATAGGCAGCAGGTTTAAAACAAATAAAAGTATTTCTTCACACAATGCACAGTCAACCTGTGGAACTCTTTGCCAGAGGATGTTGTGAAGTTGAACAGGGTTCAAAAAAGAACTAAATAAATTCATGGAGGACAGGTCCATCACTTATTATTAGCCGGGATGGGCAGGGATGGTGTCCCTACCTTCTGTTTGTCAGAAGCTGGGAATGGGCAACAGGGGATGGATCACTTGATGATTCCCTGTTCTGTTCATTCCCTCTGGGGCACCTGGCACTGGCCACTGTCAGAAGACAGGATACTGGGCTAGATGGACCTTTGATCTGACCCAGTCTGGCCGTTCTTATGTCCTTGTCATCTTTGCCCAAGAGATACTGGGGCTCTTGTTTAGTCTGACCTCCTCCTTAATCTACTGAAGCTCAGCTCTGGCCTAATTCCAGCACTGATGCTTATGGCAGCAGGTCTTGCCATGCCCGGCTCAGCTACCATCCCAGAAGGCAGTGAGGAAAATAGAGAGAGACACATGATTAGCTCCAAAAGGTTTAAGTAACATCTTTTTCCCGCAGAATGGAAGCTTTATGGTGGCAGTGGGAGCAGCCTGTCTTTTATTCTTTTGCTGTTGTACTGCAATCCACGCTTCCAGAGACAGGCAGCTGGAAGCGTGATTTTGTGCAGACATCTCAGCTGGTAGGTGTCAGACAGGTAATTGTGTACATATGGAAGAGGAAGATTTGTCTTTCCAGTCTTGCACATTTTTGCTAGCTGATGACTCTTGCAGGGTGGGAAAGCAGAGCAGCTAGATTCAGCTAAAGCATATTTTAAATATTTTGTGAGAACAGGCCCAGTTCCATGTTTAAATGGGTGCTGATGAGATGCTGCTCACCTGCCAGCGAAGCACACTGGATTTGGCAACTGGCTGACATGGCTCACTGGAAATACATTTCAAAATGGAGACAGTTTTATTTTTGTCCAGGGTAAATACAGAATCCAATTTTCTGGCCCATGTTTAGTGAGCACTTTGTCATTTATGCAAGTTTCTGAGGATCCAGGGTGCTGCCAGAGTCAGTTTATCCATGCTAAATTAATTTCAGATCAAAGGGTGACTCAGGCCTCCCACAGATGACAACCAGTCATAAACAGAGTAAGCTGGGAAGACAATGGCTCAAATATCTAGAGTGGAATGAATAGAGACCAGGCTTTCTGATTTGTCCAGGTGGTCAGTGCTGTCCCTGTTGAGAGAAGCCAGAACGAAGTGGACAGAGGGCACAGATAGCATTCCCAAAGAGGTTTGCGAGGAAATGGGTAGGAGGCAGTAAAGGAAGGGTTTTTCCTTAGGTTTGGGGAAAAAGTGGTTGACAAGATCTCACACACCGAAGAAGGCTGGAGTAGCGCAGGTCCTCTGAACAAGGCAGGAGAGGACGGAAGTGACAGGGTCAGTGGTGTGGAGTTCAGTAGGCTTGAGGTCACAGAACTGTGCAAGAGGAAGTGGAAGAGTGTGCCCAATTTTGAAAGAAATCAGAGAGTGGAGAAAGGGATTAAACTCTTTGGACAGGGACCATCTTCCTGTTTGCGCAGCACCTTGTGCCATGATCCCCGAGTGGGGCCTCTAGGCACTACGACACTACAAATAAATAAGGGAACAGAAATGAAAGGGGAGGAGATGGGAAAGAGAGAGCATGCAGTGCTTGAAGACCACGTCAAGTGAGTCACCAAGATTGTTAGTCAGTCCAGGCCATGATTGGGAGGCCTCATGCAGTTCAGCAGAGTAAAGGGAAAGACATCACATCAGAGAGGTTGGAGGATGGGGTGGGGGATATGGCAGCCACCCAGAGGAGGAGGACAAAAGAGTGAGGCAGGTTGATTGGGTTGTAGAAGATGCCGCAGGACAATAGCTGGAAATGAAAGAAGCTGGACAGCAGTGATGCTGAGGGGAGCAAAGAGTCTGCGGTTGGAGGCAGAGAACTGGCTTTCAGAAAGCGTGAGGAGACAAAAGAAGTGAGATGGAGGTCAATGGGGCACAAACTGGGGAGGCATGCACAAGAGGTTGGAGGCGCACAGAAACTGGAATCCCATGCATCCCACAGGACCCACTGCCATAATAGCGGGAGTGGGATAAAAAGAGTGGGTATTGCAGAGCAGGACAGGAGAGGGATTAAAAAAAAAAAATAGTTCTCCCATACCGCAAACAATATGAATGCCCTGGCTGGCAGCAGCCACTCTCCAGCCGCCCAGTCCTGAAGGCAGCACGGGCGCCAGCAGGATTACTTCAGACTACAAGTGATGTGGGGGAGGGAGGGTGACCAATGGTAAAGGGGGCACGACTGGAAAAGTTTGCGCATCACTGATGTAGATCATGGGTTGCAGTGAACTTGTCACAGGCAGAGCAAAGGAAGGGAAGGAGGTCGTGAATGAGAAATATTTGGTGGTGCCAGGTACTATACTTTAGCTCCTTGGGCTGGTCACTCTTGTGCATCCTTTTACTTGATTAGACCAGTTGTCAATGGCCACAGATGCAATCCTGGTCTTGAGCCTGCTGGCTGAGTTGACAGCATCAGCTAGTGCTTCAGCTAATTTCAGGATTTTACTCTAGAATCTACTGGATGAAGCTGGGATGTGAACTGCCGTTCAACAAGATCTTCACACCAAGGAACAAACTGACAGTGTAGTCACAGGCATGGAATTGCAAAATCTGGAAGGAACTGAAGCAGTTGTTACACTGCATGCCATTTACTTCGTGTTACACATCAGGAAGATTGGGTAGTGAACATGCAGGAGTAATAAGAAATTTATTTCCAAAATGTTCTTTCCAAGCTTCAGTATCAGCAGTTCTGAACTAAGTACTCCCCCCTTGAAAAGAAGGCTATGAACTTCAGCTCCATCTCAAGGAACAATTTTATTACAACATGAAACTTTTTCTGAATAGATTCATACCAAGACCAGTGTTCAGTATAATACAGGAAGACAGAGTCCTGTTTACTTTTAAGACATTTTCCATAAAAATCCTTTTAATACAACTTCTGAAACAAGAGTTTTATTCTTAAATACTAGTTCAGCCACTGTCCTGTTGATCCCCTTTTACAGCTGGTCAGTGTAAAGGAGGTGTCCATTTTTAGGTTTTTTCAAAACAACAATGCTAACTTCCTGAGTGGTTAATAGAGAAGGCAGAGGAAGCAAGCAGAAAGCCTATCCTAAATAAGAGAGATGCAAAAAAAATAAAAAATAAAAAAAATAAAATAAAAAGGAAACAACAAGTGATTCCGCAGAAACAGGATTACAACAGAGAGTAATTGTTGGCAACATCATTTCAGAAGCAAAAACACTTCATTCTGCATCATCTTCTAGCAAAGAACCATTTTGTTCACTAAACCCCAAGACCAGAAAGTGCTTCTGTGCCTCCACAGGCTGATGATGTGGAATTAATACAAGCTCTTGGCCACCAACATGATTGTTTGCTTGTTTTCTGGGTAAACTACTACAAGGATTAACACAGGAGAAGCAGTCAATTTAAAACAGCCACACAAACGTAAAAAAACCAAATTCTGCTTAAATAAGCAATCAAAATAGAAAGCTAGCATCACCAGTTACTCTCAAGTCTGGGGTGGGAAAAGGAATCACTTTACGGTGGGATTGGTGCTACAAAATGGCATAGACATTAGCATTATACAAATAATAATAAAAAAATACCATTCTGACAGCTTTGCACACATGGTTAGGTATCATTGCCATACAAACTGTACAGGGAAGGATATAAATAAGTGTTTTGACATAAAAGCCCAATACTTGCACTGTGTCAGTTTCTGCAAACACTGCAGTTAGAAAAAACACACATGCATTATCAAATGTAAACATTTACATCATATAAAACCTTAGAAATGCTGGAAAATGCCAGAGGGACTCTTCATACAAAATCCACCAGCACAAGTGGGAAAGGGAATTCAGAAATTACAACTAAAGACAACTGAGACAACACAGTGTAGTTTATTACATTTTTAATAAAAAGGTAGAGCTCTAATTAAATGCTCCGTTCACTCAGAAGCCTCTGTGGAATGTCTGTATGTTCTGAAAGCACATCCTGGGGAAGGTTTTAGAAATTAGCTTTATGCAGAATACAGCAGAGAAACTGCAAATCACTGAAAATAAACAAAAACTCTTAATATTTGCATGAATATTCTGAAACCTGGCCCAGGGAAGGAGGGAAACAGATGGATAAATTCCAGTTGTGCTTTTCCTAACCAACTCTGTCTCATGTGGAACATCTCAGAAAAGAAGATCAAACTGATTAATTTATTTTGGCTCGGAAGTATTTAAATCTCTCTCTACAAGGAAAAAAAAAGCATTAAACAGAAACAAAAACCCTCTATACGATTATAAAATTCAATCTTGTCTAAAACAAGCGGACTGAAAACAAGTTCCTCTCTCTCCCCCCACCCCCATTCTAAATAGTCACAAGTAATTAGTAACCCTTCAGCTAATTTTCATTTGGTTCAGACACACAGGTCCCTGAATGAGCTTTGAGGTCTGACAGATCTATCAAACCCCTAGCTTGCCTACTTATTACATCTTCATTGGCAATCCTATTGCTCACACAAAGCCTGAAAAAACAATTACTTTCAGAGGATAGGCATAGGCAGTACAGTGCTGTAGTTCTCATGCATGAGATACAAGATGGGGTGTTCACACAAACTCTTACAAACCTCTACAACTATCTAGGTTTTGCCTATATGTCTAAAAGTACAAATTGACCATCGCATGGACATTTAAAAGTGCCCAAGCTCAAACAGTCTTTGGAAGTCAGACCACGAGAATTCTACTTTTTCTTTTCCTTTAAAAAGTTTAATATTGGAAGTTATAAATATTCAAATGTTGAGATGCTGTTAATGTGGCAGGAATGCACAAGTGCCAGCGGAGCATCACTGAGTCCTTGAAAGCTCACATAATCTGCCCAGATGTCATAAAAAGAACCCCACACTAGAAACCCAGCATAACATGCAAAACCCCAACTAGTATTTTCTGTTTGAGGGCTGAGTTCCTGTTCTAGCCCCTGAACAAGGCTGACACAATAGAAACAGCCAGTGATACATTCTATTTGTGTTTTGTTTTTTAAAGAATATACACTTTCCAAATGAGTTAGGAGAGCTTCAGTTTGGAAAAGCTAGGCTGGCAGGTGGTACTGCCCTACCCTACTCCTAGGAGCTGCCATGGAGAGCACGGTTATATGGGAGAGAGGAAAAGGACATACCTGGGGTAGAGAACACATTAAATAATTACATCATCTTTGTTGGTGACGAGGTTTGAATGAGGGATTGGGAGGAGAGATGTTCAAGTCTTTTTTTTAAATGGAAAAAATCGGCAAGTTCCTCTAAAGAAATCTCTTAATGTTCCCTCCATTCCTGGTTCTACTCATAGTAAAGATCTTAAGAAGGTGCTTCTTGTCAAGTCAAATTTATAGCCTTTCTTGTCTCCCTTTAACATGGGAGCACAATATGAATGGGACCAGGCTAGCCAAGAGCAGCTGGAAAACAGGAACAGTTAAACAAGGTTAGATATCTGGTGCCAAGAGGTAACCTGCACTTGGCTGCTTATTCAGCATGTAAAGCCAGTGGGCAGGGTTTGTAGGCTCACCCTTTACAACAGGGCCTTGAGCTGAACAATGACAGTCCTCACATGCTGCAGATTCAAGGAAAGGTAGAAAGCACAGAGGGACATCAGCCAGTCCAGACTTTCCTTGCCCATCACATCTAGTCCTCTGATTTGAACTAGAAGGTGCATGAAGACAGGGAACACAGGACCTAACAATGCGACAAGAGGAGGATAGATATTGCTCATAGACTAATCCCAGCTTTGTGGTTCTTTAGCTGTTGTCAAACTGCTTCTTAGGTGTCATCTTCTGATTCCAACAGATGGAATCCTGGAGTGTCTTATAAACTGACACACTAAGACATATTCTAGCCCAATACATCACATATCTCTGTCACATGATTTAAAGGAGTCTAATCCCTTGGTGCATCCCCCCTTGCCAGCAGCACCTCAAGTGAAAATCCCTCAATTTCCTCAGCTGCTAAATAGCAATTTTGATCAATCACCAAATGCCAGGAGATCCCCAAGCGCCATCTCTTGCAACTAAGACTAACATGATTAAATCACTCCTGATGAGCCAGCCTGGTGATGCTCATTACCATGACAGGTTTCAGAGTAGCAGCCGTGTTAGTCTGTATCTGCAAAAAGAAAAGGAGGACTTGTGGCACCTTAGAGACTAACAAATTTATTTGAGCATAAGCTTTCATGAGCTACAGCTCTCTTCAGCATCCGATGAAGAGAGCTGTAGCTCATGAAAGCTTATGCTCAAATAAATTTGTTAGTCTCTAAGGTGCCACAAATCCTCCTTTTCTCATTTCCATGAGGCAGGCATGGTAAGATTCTCAGCAGAGTCTCTTGCTCTGTGGGGAGGAAACACAATTAGCACCTAGGAGGGAGCAGCTCACCTCACTCTGCAGAAACCCCTCTGGCTGAGCTAGCAGCGACACTGGAAGGCTCTGAATCTGTTATCACCCAAGAAAGATAACCGCAACATGGAAAGAACTGGAGGAAACTTCTGTAGGTTACTAAAACATTCATTTTCCACCCCAAACACCATGGCTTATATGCAGCATCAATTAACATAGATGGGAACTGGCCACACACAAGCAAGGGAGTTCTCACTCTCAATCTCAAAATCAGTCCCATCTTGGCAAATGTGCACAGAGACCTTGCTGCCCTTTATCAGTACCACTGTGTCCTAGAATTGGCCAAGTCAACATGTCAAAGAAGAAGTAGTGGAAGAGTAATGATTCAGCGCACACACTAAAGAGGATCTGGTGTTTGAGATGTATACACAACATTCTGGGGGAGAAATGTTCAATGCCAGTGACAGCACAAGGCCAGGATATGGAAACTGTTCAACAAGGTTTGTCTGGGATTTGTAATACTTGATTTATACATTCCTGGTGGGCATCAATCACACGCGTGTCCCCTGCCCAGGAGCATCATAAAACACCAAAGCAAAAATTCTTCCCAAACAAACATATTGGGGAGAGGGAAATTTATGCCTAATTCTGAGACATCTGGCATTGGCAAGAGTAGGGTACTGGACTAGATGGACCATTGGTCTGTTCCAGAACACGAATCACATCATTATAAAGTTACTGCTTTTACCTTCAATGAAGACCAGCTCTTCCGGGAAGAATAAGACACCTGTATGAAGATCAAGGCACCAAGACATACCCTGCTGTGCATATCCCTACCAAAAACGGTATTTTAAAGCTTGGCTCTTAACTGTTTTCTTTGTGCCTTGCCTCTTGAAACTGACAATAACAAAAGGGGCAAAACTAATGGTTCTTAGAAATGATAGAACATATAGTGCATTTCAGAGGTGGGATTATAAACATTTACAAAATAGCGGTAATGCTTCCCCTAGCACAAAAGTCAGTTGAGATGCCCTCAGATGCCTCTTCTTAGCTTATAAAGGTAATAAATTAGTTAGAAGGATTCACGTCTAGTCCTTTCTATTTACAACGGTTTAGGTCCTGCTGAGGAAACGCCATCACAACAGAGCAGCTTCCTTAGCTCTACAAAAATATTAACATCTTTCCAGTTAGTACAAAAACCTTTTGTAAGTAAATTCGTCAAATTATTCCCCACCCCTGCCAGGTCTGATGTTAAAAATGTTTCAGGTGCATTTACTCTCACAAAACGCAGGTATGTAATTTGAAGAGCACATCTCAGCAGCTGGATGGTGTGCCAGTCTCCAGTGCAGATTTGCTTTTTCTGGAAGCTGATCCCTTGTGGAGTTCATGCAGAGTTGAAGATGCCCTGTCACTGTGTTGACTGTTCACCTTTAGCAGTTCCTTTTGCTAAACGTGTGGCTATTACTCATCCTTGACTTTTTTACGAGCTTGATCATGCATCTTTTGTTGATTTGCGCTGGGCGTCTCAGTTTCTGTGCACTCATGCTCCTGCATTCCTGTGCTCCCCCACAGCTTCAGCCTTGGAGGCGCTTTGCTCAGCTGGGGTGAGCCCACCATGCCCTTACCACAACATGTCCTATGCGGGGACCCAGAAGCTGGTGAGGGCTCTTGTCCCGCACAGAGCTCTCTCTGCCCCCGGTTCTCTCTACACTGGGAGGAGACACTCTTGTATTCCACTGCTGTAGTTCCATCCATTTGTTCAGTATAAACCCTGGCCATCAACTGGATAGGGTAGGACCCTTGGCATTCCCACTCAGCTGTGTTAGTCTCCTGTTCATCGCTCTCTGACCCTTGAACTGCTATCTGGGGCACCACAGTAGGCATCTGCTCTGGGTTTGGGGGCTCTGAAGAGCTACCAAATACTGAACTTGGTCTGGTCTCCACCCAGGAAGCTGCATGAGGGGAAAGTCTCCATGGCGCATGCTCCTTGTCCAGCTTGGCCTCTGTTTTCGTGCCATCCTCACTCACAGGCACCAGCTCTGGCTCATCGAAACTCACTTCTTGGACAGCTTCTTGCTTTTTAAAGGAGTCCCTGCGCTCTGACAGGTTCAGCCTCCTCATGACAACAACCTCCTGGTCGCGGTCGTGCCTTTCCCCTGTCCAGTCTCTCATTCGGGGGGTCCCTGGGTAAGCCATAGCACAGAGCTCTCCCGCCTGGATAGGAGTCTCCCGCTCCCCGAGAGACTCCCCCATCCCGTCTCCTGGAGGCATTTCCAGTGTGAGCTTCCGACTGCTGATGGTTTTCTTTTCTGCTAGGTAGGTAGCTATTTTCTCAGCAGACTGGACTCGTTTTAGCAGAGGGGACCTGGGGCCTTCGGCACTCCTGGGCCGAGACACTTGCCTGACAATGGTGGGGGGAGACAGGGTCTTGCCCTGGAAGGAATGAACGTTTTTGGTGTAACTTGGTAGTGGCGATGGGGACCTCTGAGGAGAAGGTGGCTGTGGGACTGAAGAAGGAGTACATGCAAGGGGAGATGGGGGGATGCTGCTGGTGGACTTGCGGCGCCCCACCTTGTAACGCTGACCACTGAGCTTTGGCACTAGCCCATGAAGAGAGCTCGGTCTGATGTGTCCTGCAGGAGAGGTGGGGGTGCTAGAGGATGGGGAGGTGCTCTGTGGGGAGACAGAATCTGCCAGAGAGAGAGAGAGAGAGAGATCAACTCACCCGAGATGAATACTATGCTCACATTCCCTACACATCACAGGGCTCGGGCAAGGTCAGCATTTCCAGCATCAGTCTTACATATGGTGGGCCTGAATGAGATGTCTGCCAAATCAAGGCACTTCCTGAATGGTTTGGAACCTGGCTACTTTACTCTGAGCAGCACTGCAAGTTACAGGGGGACCCACAGGTTCCAATCACTGCATACGAACCCAGCTGCAACTGCAGCTGACCTAGTGCTCCCTCTTGTCATTCTACCCTGTGTTTTTATACACTGCGTTTCTCCGTCCTTGCCCCATACTGTGAATTTACAGGGAAATGTTCATTTACTCTGGAAGATTATTCCCAAGAGCCACTATGATCCTCAACATGTCAAAATACCTTTTGAAAGGCAAGTTAGCAGTTGGGGCAGACAAGCCCTTTGGCACAAAGCACTGTTGCCATAAACGCAGGAGTGACAGAGATACCCATCTGTACAAGTTAGCATAGTGTTCTCCTTTGAGTGGAGAAGGCTTAGAGTGTCCACAACCCCCCGAGTGAACCCTGGAGACACAGTCGCATTTCCAGCCTTGATCCTGTTGCAGGAACAGCCTGAGAGCACACGCTCTACAGCCACATACACCACCCATGGAATGGACAGAGCACAGGGCAAGCCATCTCACAAGTAGCAGAAGCCGTAGTTGGGTGAGTGATCAGAACTAACCCCTACCTAGTGGGAGGTCTGGAGCAGGGCTGCGGCAGGGAGTTGTAGGTCCAGGTGACAGACTGTGTGTGGGAGATCCTGGAAGGCTCTCGCTTGATGACAGGGAGTGATGGAGGCCAGATGAGAAGCTCCGGCTGGTGTGCAGTACAGTCGTTTGCTTGGAGATCTTTTTGAAAAGGCACTTTCTCCTTTGAGATGAAAAAAGCCCCAGGGGCAGGATTTACATGGAAGGGCCCATTAGAAACAAACTTCACAAAACCTCTTTGTATTCCCCTTGGGCATTAAAAAACAAGATTTCTCCCAAGTCTGTCTTCTAGGGAGGTCTACAACTCCAGGCTGAGTTTTCAGCCAAGAACTCAACACTTCAGGATTCTGCATGCTACGAACAATGGGGAAAGGAATTTACTGCATCACCATTTCAGACAAAAGATGCCTTATAAAAATATTCTATAGCAAGCTGCAAAGAGCCAGATCTGCCAACAAGCACATACAGGAACCTTACCATTAAAAGCTACTGCAGCCATTAACATCCACGGAATTTTTAAAGGAAAAATCTCTATTCTTTGCCCTTGATATCCACAGCCTGTTTCACTGAGCCTTCAACCTGTGTTCCCCAGGGCATGCTATAACATGGCACTACCAGGCATTGTGGCTTCAAGAAGCTGAGTAAATTCTCACCCCTTCTGTTTGTGTGAAGCAAGAGGATGCTGGCCCAAGAGTAAGTACAGAAGGCACTGGTCTCTTTGGCTAACACTAAGTAGCATTCGCTAGTTAGGAGAGCTTCTCCCTGGTGGAGGCAGCATTTAGACGTTTTCCTTCCCTATCTTAGGTGAATAAACTCAAAGCTCCCCAAGATACTTCAGGGCTCACACGCCAGCTTCTCTTCAGAACTACACAGAGATGCCCAGTAACAGAAGTCACCCTGTTCCCAGTCTATTTCTACTCACCGGTCCTGACTGTCCCTTTTCCTGCTTTTCTTACTCCTTCTGGCCATCCTGGTCTTGGAACTGTTTTTCCGAGCAGGACCAATTTTGATGGATGTGTTCTCCAGGGCAGTGGTTCGCAGCGCTACTTTGTTGCCACTCTGTGAAATGCACCAAGCGAGTTGTTGTGACGCATACGGCATGAGCCTGTTTACAGCAGATTCTAAGGCCAGAAGGGCCCATCAGAATCATCTTGTCTGACCTCCCGCGGAATAAGTGACCTGGTCCACCAAGCCGACAGCAGGAGTCACTGTCAGAGTTGGGATCAGGACTCAGGTAGTCTTGGCTCCCAGTCCACTGCTCAGACTGCTAGATCATGCCTCACTCATGGCATATGGTAGTAAGGAGGCTGAGCTTCCAGTCCAGTGGCGCTCTCACACTGAAGCTTGAGTCTCCAGCTCAGCCTATGGAATGCACCACTGCCCTGAGGGTCCCCCCGTAATTAACCCTACTGAGGAAGGGTGTAAACCTCATTAAAAATAGACTGTCTGCGGGCCACTGTACGTACATATGCTTGTCTCACTGTCACTGAGTGAGGAGACAGGACTATAAGGGAGCGGACCCCCCCTCTCCTCAGGGCCCAGTCTGTGAAACACAAAGGTCCCAACCACCCCAGGAGAATTGCCTTTTGAAGAGAGAGACACTTTGGGCTGCCAGCATCCACAGGGAGAACTGCACTTCCGCCATGTGGTCTCTAGGGCAAGGGGGTTCTCAAACTTCTTCACAGCGTTTCTAGATGGCACTGTGTTGGATATGCAGCTGTTCTGCAATAATGTATTAATGCTGTATGCTGACCTGGTCACTTGGATATTACTGTATACACATATTGGTCTAGTTTAACAGGGGGCTGCAAGGAAAAAGAAGCAGGAAGTGGAAAAAATGGCTCAAGATAAGCCTCCCCTCAGCCAACACTTGCGGGCTATTATGGTTCCATTGGCTCTGAGGACTCAGGCTCAATATCCTGCTGAGCTTACAGGACTGGTTTTGTCCAGAAGGGTCAAAGCCCAAGAACACAGAACAACAAAAGGACTACAGAAGTTTAAAAGGGACACACTCCGAAGAGAAGAGTAGTTATTCTGGGGAACCAGACTTCAGACACCTGTTGGGTGTGTCTGAAGAAGCTAGTCCTGCCTACAGTACTGTTGGGCTGGTAAGCCACAGACATGCATGGATACTGTTTGTTGAATTAAAATCCTCTTTTCTGAAGAAGCTTTGTTCCTACTGTTAAAATAAGCAATAGGTTTAAGAAGGCTGTTTGGTCACACAGTCCTGAAGGAAAGAACCCGGGTGTCTGAATTCTACTGGACCTACTGGCTAAGCATGGTCCGTACACAGGATACTACAGCCCGGGCCAAGTCTAAGAATGAGAAAAATGTGAAATTACACCCTGGGATAGGCAAAGTCATGAGGCCCCGACACCTGTGGGGAACAGCAAGCGACCAGAGGGGCCACCCCTTCGCAATCATGCAGCCCCACCCACCTCCCCTCCCATTTGGGATCTCATAAAATCCTTAAGCCAATTCCAACCATAGCTTACATGGGAGACTACATTCTGCTGGATTTTCAGCATCTTTTAATAGAATTTGGCAGTGGGAAGCAAGGAGGAGCAGCCAGGCCCCAGTGACTGGCCCGCTCTGTACATCCCATGTTTGAGAACTCTGCTTCAGGGGAGCAGACACAGCATGTGAGTCAGAGCCACACTGTCGTAGGGCAAAGCCAAGCCACAACAGAGAGGGGTTATCGCTGGACTCCTGCTGATTTGTGAATTCCCTCTCTCTCTCAGATAATTAAACAAAAAGTTTGCTGCTCAAAGTCTTGAACAGCAGCTCGCTCCCGGGGGCTCAGGAGGCATGTGCAGAGGGAGCAAAGTGTTAGAAGGAGCTCCACAAAGAGCAAAGCACCCGGTGGCACATTTACAACCAGAGCAAGCTGTTTACCTTCAGCAGCAGCTCCACAACATCCATGTGAACTAACCCTAGCACAGACTCTCCATTCACGTGTGTGATGAGATCCCCAGCTCTCAGCCCAGCTTCCTGGGCAGGGCTCCCATCTTCCACGCTCTGGAATTGAAGAACCAGGAAACATTACTTAAGCAGATCCTCAGGATTATTCACACAGCTTTTAGGCTTCATTGCCAGTTGGCGCCACCTCCCTCTCCTCTTCAGAGAACATTGGTCCCTTTACACCACTGATGCTCAGCATGCAGAGCACCGTGCCTTACGCAGCACAACACTGCTCCCTTCATGTGCAGACTCCCCAGCCAGTCAGTCACTTACCCACACCATGTGATGCACTGTGTACACATCGCTGTCCCCCATATACACACGAATGGCGCGCAGGGTGAAGCCATATTTCTTTCCAGAGCTGTGGATGATGATGGGCGGACGCAGGCTGGTGATGCTGAGGGAGGAATCCCGGCTCGGGGACGAGTCCCGAGAGGATGGGTTGGAAGAGAGAGAGTGTGGGGAGATGGGGCTCATGAGGGCTCCGCTGCCAGAGTCATCTACAAACAACAGACAGTGTCCGTTTCCCCTTGGATCCCACGTGCCTGCCAGCACTGCGCAGCGGGGAGTCAGTCCCCTCACACCAAAGAGTAATGGGGCTGCCAAACTCTGCTGTTATTAACAGGACTTGGCCTGGCAGACAACCATATGCAGAAACTTCTTTGTCCGAGTGAGGAGCACCTCAGTCCGCTCCACAAAGGAGCCTAAAAATCTCACTTCCTTACCACTGTCTGTACAGTTTGTCTCCCTTTGCTACTCTGAAGATTTGCCAGCTTCCCTCTCATCAAAAGCTGGTTCCATTTTCTGGCTCTTGTTCAGTGTTATCACTTACATGGGTCCCACTGCCGAGGGGCACAGAGGAACCCAAGAGGGCTTAACTGAGCAGGAACTGCCTGGGAAGCCTTCTTGGTAACGCTCAAGCTGTTGAAAGTGTAACAGAGACAATAAAAGCTACAAAGGGCTGCCATCGTGGGGCAGGGCAGCTGGGGCCAAGGTGCAGGAGTGCACGGTGGAGATGTTCCAGTCTGAAACATGCATTTGCTAATTACACAGCTAACGCTGGGCATCAGATTCACTAGCTGCTTCCCACTGACCTGAGGTGATGATCAGGGACAGGGCTGAGACAGAAGCAGATTTCGGCACTCTGCTTCCTGAAGACACTCTCTGCTTCTCTGGAGCGTTCTTCGGACTCCCCAGCCTGCGGCCCACCCCAGGCTCCAGGGCTCTCGGGGCGGAGTTCTTGGTGCCAGTGCTGTTGCTCCGCAGGCGGACGCGGTTCAGACTGACAATATCAGCTGGACAAAGAGGGAGGAAGGGGGTCAGCAAGCGGGTACTTCTTAGGCACAATAATGCCACTGCAGAGCCATTCTGCTGCTGGCCAGCTGGGGATGATCCTGAATCATTCACTGGAACAGTATCAAGTCTAAGAGCCACTGCCCTTACTGTCACTTCCCCCTGCTCATAGGTAACCTCCTTCCACAGGAACTGGCAAGGTTTAGACTCTGCTACTAAGCAAATGCCCAGCTAGGGCCATCTTGTTCCCAGTGGTTACTCCCACACATGGCTGTCTCCCCAGAAGCCCCATCCCCCATTTGGCTCCCTCTTCCAGCAATTGCTCCCTCCCTAGCCTGTCAGTGCCTATTCAAGGGCACATGTGGGGCATGGGTGTAGCACCCTCAGCACCCTCACAGACCACACACGCTGCCGCCACCCCCCCAAAGGGGTAAAGGAGAGACGAGCAGCACACACCGGGGAAGCTATCACCGTCCCCTTGAGGCACGTGATGAGCCCCCTACCACCAAGTGATGCAAGCTTGAACGCCCAGCCATTCTGCACAGTGCAGGATGTTCAGAGCGTAACACACCTGCTCCGGAGGTCTCCAACTGTACTCATCAGGGAAATGATGGGGGAGACAGAAGAGCGTAGAGTCTGCATGCCGTGCCAACAGGGCATAAATACAGAGGGTCTTTCACCAGCCCTGGAACCTTGGGGAGTAACAGGGAACCCTAGAGCTAGAATTACCTGGAAGCTTCCCAATGGCCTGGGCCTCTACCAACCAATCCAGCGTAAATGCCCTGCACAATGTATACAGGCTGCTTCCCCAGCAGAAGGCCAGACACAACGCTGTGTCCCACACTTAGCACAGAGCTATGGCAAAAGGTGACACTTGCGGTATCCTTAATACCCAGCTCCGCCATCCACAGCCCATGTACCTGATAACGCTGAGGACTTTGCCGCTCCTCCTGCCCCTGCTTCAGGGTCCCCCAGCACAAACATTGGTCTCTCAGCCTTTACAGAGCCTGGGCAGGGGCTCTCCTCTTCGGAGGAGAAAGCAAACTTCGGCATGGTCTCCAGGCTGAAGGTGCTAGTGAGGGTGGCAGGGCTGCAGCTTCGCTCATGCCGGGAGGAGTAGGCCGTTGAGCCACAGGACGTCCACGATCGGAGCCTATTGAGAGGAAAGAGATGGTCTGAGAGAGTGACCGAGGCTGGGGACAGACACAGCACCAGGACCATACCATAGGGTCCCCTTGGGCCACTTCTCCAACTTCAGGGCTAACTGGACTGCTAGCAGCCAAGGACCCTGCTATGGGGACTTCACCATCTCATTGGGGTTCCAAACCAGTCTTCTAGGAGCAGGACTCACCCACTGCTGGATCTCCTGCCACCCCCTCAGCAAGGGGACTCCCCCACCCTCTGTCAGGCGACTGCTGGGAGCAAATCCCAGTGCCCAGGGCTGGCTGAGCTGCCAAGCCATAACAATGGTGTGAGGGTCCACACACTTCGCTCATCCCTGCTGCCTTCGGGAGTCCGCTTTCCCCTAGAGCGAGTGTTCTCAAACTGGGGGTCGGGACCCCTCAGGGGGTCGTGAGGTTATTACCTGGGGGGTCACGAGCTGTCAGCCTCCACCCCAAACCCTGCTTTGCCTCCAGCATTTATAATGGTGTTAACTATATTAAAAAGTGTTTTTAATTTATGGGGGGGGGAGGGTCGCACTCAGGCTTGCTGTGTGAAAGGGATCACCAGTACAAACATTTGAGAACCACTGCCCTAGAGGCACAGGAGGCTCATGCTCCACGGAGGGAGATCTGGAGAGCATGCACCAGTGGAGGTTCAGCCAGGTCTCTGCAGCATCGTCCCACCCAGCTCACCTGGTCTCTGTGCCCGACAGCCGGCTCTTCTCTTCGTCTCCTGAGCTCCTGTC
Source organism: Caretta caretta (assembly GCF_965140235.1). Taxonomy (NCBI): domain Eukaryota; kingdom Metazoa; phylum Chordata; order Testudines; family Cheloniidae; genus Caretta; species Caretta caretta. The sequence goes on from NC_134230.1 coordinate 19,168,359, forward strand.
CCACCGCTCTGTTCTGTCCTCTTTGTCCTCACTCTGACTGCGCTCAGAGGATGAGAGGCTCAAGTTGGAGTGAGCTGCCAGGTACTCAGAGCTGCTATAAACCTGCAACAAAGAGGCCACATGTTAGAAGCCAGCAGAAGGTGGAGTTCAGCCAGGAACTTTACACATTACAGGCCAGCCTCTGCCGGCCTGGCTCCACCAAAGTCACTTGAACTACTGAAGCAGAGACTCTGACCACATGTTTACAGGAATCACCCACCCACCAATGAAATGCAGCCACCTCTGAGGTCAAACAGCTACCACATCTCACAGCAACTCCACATAACAATTCAGGACAGAGTGAAGAATAATAAATCCAGGAGCGTTCTAGGAAGCAACCAGCCAAATGGGATCTTGGTGAACACTCCAGGTTAATTCTCCTACCCTGGGGCATGGTGCCATGGGATCCTTATCCCAGAAAAGTCAAGATCCAGACCTGAGCTGTCATGAAGGGCAGCACCTCTAGCAACATCTCCCTCCTTAGTACCAGGCTGGGGTGCTGGGTCAGTGCTCACTTGGAAGGAAGAGCACCCCCCCCTGTGAATCACCAGCAGCCTTTCCCAGAGCATTCCCTGCAGAGCTTTCAATGGTGCTCCTGCAGCAGGTGAGCCGACTCCCTGGGCTTTCCCTTGCCTGAGAGCTCAGAAAGCCCCTCTCCGGTCACTAGTAAAACTTGTGTTCTGGCAGAGAGTGACAGCTGGGGGCTTTGGCCCTACCAGAGGTGGAAGGTCTCTCTAAACCCCCAAGCCCACTTGGTTCCACAGGGGCATTTCCAGTACCTTGCTGAAGCGGTGAGAGCATGATGAGAACTGGCCGATTTCCACAGATGATTCCTCATCATTAGTTTCCTCATCCTCGGAGCCCAAATGACGGTACCTTTCAGAGCGAGCTGAAAGCAAGAAGTGATAATGCAGCCAGGGCTGGTCCTCCCATGAGAGTGGGTCAATCCTCCAGGGAGCTACAATCCCAGCAACTTGGCCACACTCACTGTTTACAGAAAATAATAACATCTCTCCTACTGTCTGCCAGAGCCCCTCACCGCAGAAATAAAGGCTGAAGCAGGGATACCATCACTGTCACATGGGGACCAGTTCAGAGGGGCCCTGATGGCCAAATGGCACAGGGGTAGACCTCTTGCTTACCGTGCCAGAGGGCCAAGGTTTAAATCCCAGGGAAGCCCTGGCACAGAAGTGAAAGTTATTTTCTTTTGCTAATGCTAGGAAGTTTTGGAATGGATCTTAAAGCTCATGCTTCAGGGCTTACGCCAGTCTCTAGATAATAGGGATTAGGTTTCTTGCAGCTTCCTGTGAAGTGTCTGGTTCTGACCAACGACAGACAGACTCCTGGAGTAGATGGACCATGGGTCTCATCTGGTCCAGCAAGTCCTATGTTTCTCAGCGTGTGAATAGAACAAACTTTAAACACACCAAATTTCTAAGTAATTAGGTCACCTGTATCACAGCCTTGCAGGAGTGGGGGAATTAACCATGCATTTTACAACCCCCAAAGAGCTCCCCAGTGAGCCTCAGGTTACCGTGCACTCAGCCTTGCACACTCATTTAACTCCAGCTTTAACCCCTGATGCACCATTGGTCAGCTATGTGGGTACACAAGAAATCAATGCCTTCAGACATGCAGGGCAGAGCAACAGGAGCTTTCCTCAAGACACATCGCTGAGGGCTGGGGTTTCCCTGCATGGATGTTTCTTTTCCACTTCCCAAAGCAGTTGAGGGGAGCAAAGCAAGGTGCAGCCAGCAAGCCCCTTCACTGCTTGTTAGGAACTATCACCCTGGTGCCAGATTTTAGTTTTATCTGCAGCACCAGAGTCTGTATGCAAAATCCCACAAGTGAACTCTTCCGGCCACAGCCCTCTGCACTCAGTCTGATCTGCCAGTCCCTCCCGCTGTGCCTGGCAGGTAGCGCATCAAGGAGGTTCTTGAGCCAGGGGCACCATCAGCAAAGGGCTTATACGAGCAAATCGAAGGAGCTGGCGCACCTGGAGGCACGGCCACCTGAGGAATGACCAGGAGAATTTCACTTCACACAGCAATGACTTGATCATTCCTTTCTACAGCAAAGTCACTGTCAGAAATTTGCCCACAGCTTCCTGGAGAAAGTTTCTTTGTTCTGGGTAATTCTACCCAGACTCACTGCTGGGACAAGGGAATCAAAGAGGAGAAGCAAGAATTGGCCTTACTGTCAAAGTAACTGGTATCATCCTCAGCCTCCAGCTGGGGAATGAATTCAGCCTTCTGCCGCAGCAGCCCATTCCAGTCCAGGTTGTGGAAGAAGGAATGATGCTTCACTTCATGGGTGCCACCTGGTGTCCAGCACAGAATCACGTAGGTTAGAGCAGGCATGACTTCAGGTCCCAGAGCTGTCCCCTCAGCCCAGGAAGCGCTCTCACTTTGGAAACAAGTTTATTTTTATCTGACCCCCAGTGCAGATGGCTTGAATAGACTGGAACCAGCCTGGATTTAGGTTCCCAAAGCCAATCCCAACAAAGTTCACAAGACCAAATTCTGGCCTTGGCCTCCCCAGCACGTCTCCAACAACAGGACAGACTCTGCTCTTGGTTACACCAACAAAGAGAAATCCAGAGTAATTTTTTGACATTTACAGAGTTATGTGGCAGGAACAGAGATAGGATCTGGCCTACTGCCAAAATGTTTGTTGGCGCTTTCTCATTAGCCAAGCAGAGAACAACGAGCAATGGCTAGAGCAGGAAGAGGCAGCAGGACCCTAAAGCCGGAAACGGCAGTGGCACAGAACCATAGCTATGCCCTGGGCTGTATATACCAACAGAGGGGTAGCAACCGTGCTAAGCCGGCAAATGCAGGAGGCTGAAGGTGAAATGAAAGGCAAGCAAAAAGCTAGGTGGGAACCAGAAAGAGAACCAGGGCTCTTCAGGACAGAGACACTAACATTTCAACACCTGCAGGAGCCAGGAGCAGGAGCCATGGGTTATTAAGCACTGCTGTAGGTTTCCAACTGCAGGTGGCCACGGGGCATCAGGAGCATGCTTTAATCCCATCAAGTACCTATCCATATAGGGTGCCATCATGCAGTCAGCACTGCCCAGATTCTCCAGGGATGCGGACATCTGGAGTGGAGGGGAATGTTTCTACCCCAATGGCAGAATACAGTTTGTAGAAAAGCTATGCTCAAGGCTGAGATGGGCAGTACCACATGAGAGAGCAAAGCCCACAAGTCAGATACTAAAGAAGAGCTCTTATAAACATCCTAGGGACACTTCTAATTGCTTAAGAAAGCCATCTCAAAGGCGAGACAGACATCAATTGAACAGACAAATGCAAATCAGCCAGGAGCCACTCCAGCCATCTCACCGGTGACCATGCCCTGTGCTGCCTGGCAGATGTAAGCTGTAAAAGTAGGGTACAGTAAGCGCATACCGGTGCCTAAGCGTTCCAGTGGGCAGTGCCTTAGCAACCTCGTGATCAAATCCTGAGCGTCAGCAGGAAGAGCTTCATCGCCTTCAGGCCACATAACGGCATCTGGAAGAAAATGGAAAATCATGAGGTGACCCCTTCCCTTGAGAGCAAAAGGCCATTTGCATAAGAACAGCCAGGGTCAAAAGCGGATCATGGAGACACCAGCTGGAGACTTGTAATTGTCCACTCCACAAGTGACTTGCACTATTGCCTGGGGCCCCCATAGCTTGTGGTCTGGGACTCCATCCAACGGGCACCCCAAAAGTGGCTGGGATTGGAGGGGGCAGGAAGCTGTAGATTCATGCCCTATTTTTCTCACGATGAGCAGCTCTGACCTCAGGTCTCCTGCCTTTATGGCTTCAGGGAGCATCCCACTTGGGTCAGAATTAGGAGTGAGTTGAAGAAAGGTCATTATGACTTGTGGCCTTAAGGCAAAGTACCTTTGCTAGGGAAGTTATTTTTGCACAAGAAAAATGCCACAGAGTAACTGCAAAGCATATGCTAGTCACCTAACTCTGGGAAAGCGAAGAGTCCCATGTCCACACTCAGTGACTCTAAAGCTACATCATAGCTATCTTTCTGACTCACTAATCATAAGGTGAGGATGCTGCAAGACCTGGGTGATGCCCAACAACCTAATCAGAAGAGTTATTGTTAAAAGAAATATTAAGCAGCAATCAAAAGAAAAAAGTGAAATGACAGCTGTACAAGGACAGCCCTGCAAGCCACGCTTCCCCCAAAGCCTAGGAAGGAAACGAAACCCAACTAGACATGGCCCATCTACACTTCGAGAACACTCATGTCTAAATCAGATGATGAAACACCCCTGTGGCCCAACCCTCATTCCAGGGAACAGCATTTGAGTGCAGGCAACAATTAGGCTGTGCATTCTCCTAAGCCAGGTCCTAAACATCTCTCCTTTCTTCACCTTGTCCTGGGTAAGGAATACATTGTCCTTCCTCCTTCGCCTGGAGTCAAACGGAGGCAGGAGTAAAAAGGAATCTGTTCATTTAGAGGATCCCAACCTCCTTGGGGTCACTGAATCAGTTCAAAAGACTAAACGCCTGGCCCAGTGCCTGCCACCTGCGAGCCAGCTGCGCACTCTAACCTGCCACAAAGCCAGGGCTGCGCCAACGCCCAGCCATAGTCGTGAGAGAAGCCCACGAACCCCTGCAGGCAAATGTTCATTGGTAAGCGTTTGTACAGCCCTTCGAGGACCACGGATGGAAGAGGCTAGAGAAGGGCAAAATCTCATCATTGTTAATACGCAGATGAGCTGTGCTCTGCGGCCTATAATAGGAAGCGGTGCCCGCATGGTTCAGAGTCTCAGTGTGCCAGAAGCACTAACCCGAATACCCAAACGCCCCAGACCCGGTGCTGATATAACCCAAGACAAAGAAGGGCTAGGAACTCTCAGACCCAGAAAGCCTCCGGAACGAAGACGAGAGGATGGACTCAGGGTATTGACCATTGCTAGAGACCTACCGCTGATCACCTGCCCAAAGAGCTCTTCTGGGGTGTCGCCGAAGAAGGGGACGCAGCCCACGAGGAACTCATATAGGATGATGCCCATGGCCCACCAGTCGACAGGCTTCCCGTAGCCTTGTATGAGGATCACTTCTGGCGCAATGTATTCGGGAGTGCCGCACACCTGCATTCAAAGAGGGGTTGGTAATACTGGAACCTCTGCTCTCTATAGCAGCCCAGGTACTGCTGCAGCATGCCCAGAACTATGCTGGTTCCCTGAGATGGGGAGAGATGGATACAGGATTCCCACCCTCTCCCCAGGGACCAAGAGAGATGGTTTGAACCAATGGCCCCACCCACTACAGCATGGGATCTGAGCCTACCAAGATCCTGAATGTACCTGCTTGTCCATGAACTCCCGAGTGTCCTTCTCAATGTGCCCTTCATACAAGTTTGTGGTCATGTTCATCAGCCCAATCTTTGACAGGCCGAAGTCTGTTAGCTTGATGTGGCCCATCGAAGTGATTAACAAACTGCAGGAGAGAAGATGTATGCGTAATCTCACTGGCTCACTCCCTAGCAGAGCCTGGTACAAAGCAGAGAGCAGAAGCAGGGCCCCGCTCTGAGAATTACATTGAAAAGGCTGGCTGCTTTCTGCTCATGCCATGGTCTTGACTTGGGATCACTCAGCCAGAAGCAACTCCCACCACTCTCAATGGGGAAAGGGGACACAAAGGAAACCCCTCCTTCCTTCCCCGCTTTAGAATCTGACAGCCTCTTGTCCATGCTCCTCCAACCCTGAGCCCCCTTTCTGTCCTTACTTGTCAGGCTTCAGGTCCCTGTGCACAATCCCGTAGTTGTGAAGATATTCCAGAGCTAGAACAGTCTCTGCAAAGTACATCCGGGCCATGTCGACTGGCAGAGGACCCATGTTCTTCAGTAGCGTGGCACAGTCCCCACCTACAGAAACATACAAACTCTCCATGAGCCACAGGCAACTGTGCAGCATGCAGGACTGGGCTGAGGGCATCCTGAAGTATTTCAAGCAACCTCTTCTTAACAGGAATGTAGGCCTCCCTACACCAAATCAGACCCCTGAGCTCTCAAGTCCTGGATACTGCCTCAGAGTGGCCGCAACCCAATGCTATACCTGGCCAATTGCATATGGCAGAAAAGCGTTTCTTTCTGAACCTGGATGGCCACCCATCTGCCAGGCCCTGCTGCTGCTTCAGGTGGTACTTGGCTCTCCAATTTTGGGGATGTTGCATTGGTACAAGCTGAGAACAGCAGGTCTAAGACTGAGACATATCGGAGGGCACTCCAGCAAGGAGGGTCTGTTGCAGCTCAAAGACATCGGTTACCTGGTGAATGCATGTTTGTTACGTGTTTGGATGCAGATGAACAGGAGAGGTTGGCGGAGGGAACACACCAGAGACATTAACACACACAATCCTTGCTGCACCCCGAGAGGAGGTATTAACCACCTCATTTTACAGAGAGGGAAACAGAGGCAGAGAGAGGGAAACACAAGGAGCACCTGTCTCCAAGTTGTGTGCACAGACCAAGCTCCTCTCTCAACGGGCAGCAGATGGTTTTTGAGTCTCTGCTCTGCGAAGGAAGGAAGGATTTTCCATTCCTGCAGGAACAGGACAGGCACGGGGAGCAGAGGGCAGCGTGACGTGCTCGCACAGGACATCACACAGACATTCAGCACTGTGGGGCCTGATGGCCATGAGAGCTAAAAGCATTCTCAGGCCACAACCTTCACGTTGGGGATCTTTGTTTTCCTACCCTAAGACGGCAGGTTAAGGTTTAAAAATCTGCTCTAACAACCACAGTGTAAAGTCACCATTCAGCCCTTGGGTGACCAGCTTGGCTCTCACCTTCCACGTATTCCATCACCATGCACAGGTGCCTTTTGGTTTCAAAGGAGCAAAACATGCTGACCACAAAGGGGTTCTCGGCAAACGTGAGGATGTCCCTCTCCACAAACACCTGCTGGATCTGGTTCCGCAGAATGAGGTTTTGCTTGTTAATTTTTTTTATAGCAAAACGCTGCCTGGTCTCCCTGTGCCTCACCAGATACACGGCCCTAGGAGGGGAGAAAGCGATGAGACCACCCGCCAAGCTGCAGGCACCGCAGGGTTCATTACTGAGTGCATGGGGCTCCAGCAGCTGCTGTCAAGTTTATCGACTAGAAGAGTGGTCTTGTTGCTTCAAAACACTTGTAAAGCACAGAAAACCCTGCATCTCCCGCCACCTAGAGTAGTTCCCAGTGAGAGCGAGCATTCACTGAGGACTCTGGCATGGGGTTTCTGGAGGTTAGCCTCTAACCTGCCAAGCACTGTGCTCCACATGTGCAAAGGGTGAATTTGACAAGTAGGTCAATTACAATGGGCCTTTCCAAGCAGGCTGCCAGCTGCATCTGTCTTACTGGACACTGGCCTTATTTACAACCCGAGCAGTGAGGCAGGCGCTGTTGTCAGACGTGGCAAGCTGCTCCTCGCCAGGAGGATTTGTGTGCAATAGCTGTAATGACACACTCAATGGAGTCGCGTTGGAGTGCCAAGACTGACATAGTAAGTGAGATACCTGGCCTGCTCTGTGTCTCTCTGCACTCGCCACCATTGTGCCTGCTTTCTAGGGGAGCTGGTCTTGCTCAGGCCAGGCCCAACACTAAGATGATTAGTTCACACTTAGATCGTTTGCAAAAAGAAGCCAGTGTTTGCGGTCATAAGTGGATTGCTCAGCGCAGCCCCAAGCCTGTAAGCTCCTGAGCGCCCTGCACTGAAGCAGAGGCTCTCTCCAACTTACCCATAGGCCCCATTGCTGATCAGCTTGATGGTCTCAAAGTCACTCTCACAGGGTTTCCTCCGAGAAGTGGCAGCTGAGGCCCGGCTCTGCATGAGACATACACAAAGGGGTGTTTTGATCTTTCTTCACATCCCAGTGCTGTGACTGTAAATACTGCGTATGCTTCCCCTCCACAATTCACTAGCCCTGGGAAACACTCCTGCCCACCCTTCCCTACCCCTATGGTACCCATCACACGAAGGGACGCTTTCTTGCTACAAGGGGCTAGTCCGACCAGTAAAAGCAAACCTAGACCTACACTCAAAGGAGGCTGCTGTTGCTCAGCATCCTTAGAAGCCACCACATCAGAAATCAACTGCACTTTGCAAACTGTGAACTGTCAAGTCAAAACTGCCTCAAGCACATGCCCGTTCCACATGTCCAGGTGCCAACTGGAGGGTCCATGTACAGGAATAGAGGTGTCCATGAGACATGTACCTTCAAAAATTCACACAGTTTCAGCAATCCTCCATGGATGGACAATTCAAACTCCAAGCTCCCTGGGAATGTAGACAGCCTCCTGGCATTGCCTTATATGGCATGCCAAGAGTTAATTTGCTAAGTGTCAGAGAAGCTGGTTGGGAAATGCGAATACTAACTCAGGCTGGATGGTCTTACCTCATGGGAGACGTCATTCTCTGGGGTCATGGTGTTCCCACTATCAAAATGATCCAGCTGAACCATTTCTGCAGAAAAACGGAAAGAGCTAGCCGCCAGGAATTCAACAGACCACACAGACACGCTGCTGCTGTTTCAGAGGGAGGAGGAACTGAAACCTGTCTATCCTGGATTAAAGGAACTCCACTGAGATTTGCACACTGCTCCCTTCCGGGGAAGTTTTTTGTTAGAAAATTAACCACCTTTTCCAGACATAGGCTTGACCCTGCTGCCGCAGCTAGTATCAGGCTGGCAGAAGGTGCTGTCTACACACGAGATGCCTTGCACAAGTTCACTGAGCAACCTGCACTGGGTGCCAACTTCACCAGAAGCTGCAGAGATGCTTTTCCTGGCCTACTCCCACTACATTGTCTGGGTTTGCTGCACACACAATCCCTCTGCAGCCAATATTCTGACTGTTCAAGGGGATGTGATGGGCTGCTATATATGTGGGATCAGCAAACTGGTCTGGATAAAGAAGAACAGATACAAAACTTTGCCCACATCGAGCCTCTGCCATCCTCAAGTGCTTGACTAACTTCTGGTCTCTCACCCATTCCTCTGCAAGTCCAGGATCAGTTCTTCCCAGGGCTGGGAACACCAAAACACCACAAGGAAGCCCGCTGGCAGGCAGCGGGCAGCCTGACTCACAGATATCTGTCAGAATGGAAGCTTCAGGCTCTTTGAGGCCTTCATCACTAACAAAAACTAATGCTGAAAGTAGAAAGTGTCACCATCCATACCGCGCTCTGTGTTCAGATGTTTCTTTGATGTCTGCCTGCCTGGAGCCCACACAACGTCTGTATGTTTTTGTTTTAGCCATTATTGCTGGGAAATTCAGGGTCCTGGCATCAAGGGGTTAAACATTTATACAATTCTATCTACTCTGCACCATCCTTTCAGTGTTCTTCAAGGATTATGATTCCCCCACAGGCCTTGGCTTCCCATGGATTAAGTGTTCTTGAAAGTAATATTTAATATGTAGCAAGCGATAATGAAGGAAAATTTGGTTCTGGCATAGAGAGACTTGGATACAGTCCTAGAATGCACATCCCACTCCACTACCACAGTCCGAGCATGGGTGGGTTTGGAAGCTGATGCACGTTTATCCCTGCACAGACTGCTTCAGTACTGTGCGCTAATCCTTGCAAAGGCAATCATGCCATCTGAACCCTTGCTACCACAGCATCTAGAGAGGTACATTTCCAACAACAACAACTTCAAGGCTAATTCCAATCAGTATCAGACAGAACTTGCTGAAGAAAGAGTTACCTGTTGGTCTGAGAGATCTCCTGATTGGCCTCATAAGCATCTATTCCAATGCAATGTGTAAGGAACAGGAGGCAGAGTTAACGATGCTATCGGAACCTTAACACTTGGGCAATTAACATTTGGTGATGCAATGTTTATACACTTACCAAAGAGCAAGATCCATTGGGGAGAAAGCACAAATCCCATCCTGCAGTAGTCACCTGCACTGCGGGACTGAGAGGGGGGTTACTGCCTTACGCACCTTCACCAGAGTTGAGGGGAAAGGGCCTCCCAGAGGATACACCAACAGCTACCTAGACCTGACCTGCTGACTGCATAGTGATTTCTGACAGTCCTGCCGCATCTGCTTTGGTTTCATTTCACAGTGAGGGTCCATCTCTGTCATTCTGCCCAGCAGCAAGGTGTGCTGGAGCGACAAGCTCTCGGTCTGTCTGTGGAGCACTTTCAGCACAGGCAGGGGCAGCACAAATCTCTCCACACCAGGCTGCCATGCCACCCCCCCCCCCCTTTGCCCTGGAGGGACCACCCTTAGAAGAGCCTGTTCAGTCCTTCTCCGTTGGCTGAGAATGTCAGCAAAGCTGACACTAGCATTAACTGCAGTGGTGACTTTTCGGATTTGGGCAGCTCCTAGCCTGGGAGTAGCAGAGACCTTCCAACACATGCTAACTCTGACTAACTGGCAGCAGCCATGTGCAAGAGGCTCCTTCTCCTGTTCCTGATTCCCTGCCTGATCACTCAGCGAGACACAGTCCAAGAGCTGTAAAATATCCCTACCCTCCAGAGGGTCCTTGGCAAGCCCCAGCTGGCTGATGATGTACCGCGGGATATCAGTTTTTATTCCTTGGCCTACTTTAGCATGTCCTTCCACGGCTTCCAGAAGATGATAGAATTCCTCAGGATCAAACTCCTAGCCAAAGGAGAATAAGTGCAGTCAAGAAGTGAGTTCTCCCTTTGTGTCTTTAAATAAAAGCACCTCCCCCACCACAACTCACAGGCATCACAGTACACAGGCATGTACATATTCTTAAATGGAATTAGAGTAACTATCGTAGATTGTAATGATAGGGTTCCCTTTAGCTCTGGAGTTACGGGATGCTACGTGGGCATCAGAATTCTGCAGGAGAACCATAGCTCCCCTGATCTTGGGATTGTGTCTGCATTTCCAGTGTAATCCCCCCTGGTTGAAAAATCCAGCCATGTGCCCATGTCCCAGAATTCAGGGGGCAAGCTGGCTGTATGCCTGAGCTGGCATACCTACTATTCCTTCTGGCTGTAAATAATTCTCGGACTAGCCCTACTGAGAGAGATTTGGAAATACACCACTGAAAACTTTAGGTTTTCAAGGTGGATTAATAACCAAAGGAGAATGTGTGTTGGAGATTAAGTGTAATGGATAAAAGCTAGAGATGGACAAGAAAAGGAAAACAGATTAGACATTCCCACCTCACTGTAATTCCCATCCTGTACTGTAATATTCTTTAACACATGGATCTAAAGATCTGATTGTCTTTGTCGTCTCTCTCTGGTCCCTAACCAAGTTCCCTAACAGTGAGTCTGAAGCCCAGTGGCTGGGTTAGCGAGTACAGTGAAGCTTGTGTTAGGGTTACTCAGTTACTGTGTACGCGACAGAGGAGCTGCACTGCTGTTCAGTTGTTGGGTGCACGAATGTAGATCGAGCTGTTCTGCGCGAAGTGATTCTTTCCAATTTACTCCATGAGTAATGAGCCTCCAAATGAGGTATACCCATGACAGACCTGCACGTGCAGACAGCCTGGCAGGCCACGCAGTACTCCTTACCAAGCACTCCAGAAGGCGGGCAGGGCGGGATATTATTAGCAGCAGCTTCCTGACCAGCTGGTCAATGAACCTCACTTCCTCACTCTCTGAACGCTCCTGGGCCTGCAGAGAATGAGACGAATGCTGAGGTCACCAAACAGCCATTGTCAGTGGGGGGGCCAGGGTTGGGAGGAGGGGGGGATTGCGAGAACATCCAAACACTCACATCGTGGAGCATTTTCTCCAGTTTCTCCTGCAGCTCCATGAAGTAGCGTGAAGTGATGAGAGCTTGTTGGGACTTGGCCAGACAGTCTCGGGCCAGCTCAATGATCTGATGGTGGATGAACCCCAGCACGCCATCAGCAAGGGGCAGCATACTGCTCGACGAGCAGCTGGTGATGGTCCCCTGCAGGCGCTCCTCCATCTGCGCTGTGGCCTGCAGGGCAGAGCAGGAGATGACTACAGTGGGACTGAGACCTTGAGCCTACATCCGGGTGTTAGCCATCAGCACAGCTGACCCAGTGCAAACTCCTACTGCAAGTGCGCTGCCCTGGGGCAAGCCATGACCTACACAAGTGCAGCATGTTTACACTAGGGGCTACATCCTCAGCTGGAGTGAACTTGAAGCTATGGCAGTTTCCACCAGCTGATGCTCTGGCCCTGGGGTTTACACACACATATTCCTGAACATCCTTCTGAGAAGATTGCAGAGTAGACCCTTGTGGTCCAAACACTCCTAGCTACAGGACAGGCGTTTCAGTATGACAGTGCATTAGAGATTGGTCATTTCCAAGTGATCTGGCACTCAGCAGTTACCAGCTCTTTCTCCCCATAAACCTTTAAGTAGAAGCATGTGAAACCACAGGAAGGATGAAAACAAAGGGGCTTGTCACTTTGTTTATTATCTCCCCTGGCAGGCCCGCAGCCAGGAAATTGCCAGCTGACAAAATGGAAAAACCTGCTGCCAGAAGCTATGAGCTGCTGTGCCCAGCAATGCAGCACATAAGCCTGGATCCCAGCTCGCACAGAACCGGAGCCTGGCACGCACTGGGCTGTCTTTTATGACTGCAGCATGCCAGCGGCATACAAAATAATTGTACTGATCCTCACATTAGAGATGTGCTGGAAAGAATGTTCCTCTTATGTATGCGACTTTGAGCTGTGTCATGGCACCCTAGGACCATTGCAGCTGTACAAACAGCCGGAACGAGAATTTCCCTGCTTTTGTGATATTATGTCTCACTATTTTAGACTGTGCTGTAACTGCACTGATATTGTTTCATTTGAAAATCTCAGCACAATATTCACGTGCTTACATGGACATTGTTTTAACCAAGAAGTGGTCTCCAGAGACTGTTAATGAGAGTTTTATGTTGCTGCAGTAACACATGCTCCACAGTGACCAGGAGAGGACATTATGAATCTTCAGCTCTTCCCCCAGTGAATCATCAGGTTTCCAGCCCCCTCACACACCTCCCCTGTAAGGTACACCTTTTGTCCCAGGATAAAGAACAGAAATGATTTTGCTGGAGACAAAATTGCTGAAAAGCTGAAGATACATTATGTTTGAATAATCTTTCTGAGCTCTGGGCAGTTACCTTCGGGAATCGTTCCTTGTAGACGTGATTCATCATAACAATCTCATTATCAAAAGCTCCACTTGTTCGTCCAGGGCTGGGGGGAAAAAAAACAGGTTTATCTTCAGAAAACCAAGTAATTATGGGTTTGTGCAGTCTTAAGTGCCTTTGGAGACTCATCACACTTTGTTTTCTATTCAACTGCTACGTTTCACAAGCCATTAAAGCACATTCACACCAAGCACTCAGCATCCTGACAGTTAGTGACTCTCCCAGGGCACCTCCACCCCCAAATACAGCTCCCCAATGCACCTCAATGGCTGCCTGCAGCTCCCCCACCACCCTACCCTCCCACCAACAGCAACACAACTCACTGCTGCCCTGAAGCATCCCCTCTGGAACTGCTCATCATTCCTGACTCACAGAACATCCCCCACCACATTCCCAATCTGCACCCCTAGCTGTTAGTCTCCGGGAGGAGAGACTGGTCGATGGAAGAGACTGCCTGGCAGCTGTCTGGGCTGAATAATTGTCTGCAATAAGCTACTCCGACCTCCAGACTCATGGCATTTATAAACCAAGGTAGTTTTGAATCTAGATCTCCAGAGCTGAGAGACTAATGTGTCCATTAAAGAAAGGGCTTGTCCTTTTTCTTTCCCTCAGGGTTATAATTTCTGTCCCAGTCCCCACCCTAATGCCAGTATTACAGACAGCAAACTATAATGCCACTGGCGAGATGCCTAGACCACAGCCAACTGTGAGCAGGCCAGCATGCCTGACACCCAGGGCCTCTCGATCTGCTGATATAGTTGTCTTTTCACTACTGGCAGCAAAACAACTGATTTTTGTTCTTTGCAGGGCACAGAGGGATCTTCACATGAATTGTTTATCTTTTTTAGCCCACCAGTGAATTCAGCGGACCCTTCTTTCTCCCCTGGCCACAGCGCCACCACTGGAATCTTAATCCTGTTACACAAAGCCAGATACAGGGAGCAGCATCTACTCGTTAACCAAGATATAACAAATGCCAAGATCAAGACCAGTTTCAACTCTCCCCCCATTCTCATTTCAGTAACTAAGAAGTAAGCCACAGCTTAGCGAGGGACTCTTTGTATTTTCTAAGTACAAGTGATGGCAGTCATATAACTAGCATTTCTTTGGTAAAACATTCATCCACTTGTAAAGCCCTTGAGATAATTAATCTAATTTTAATGAAATTTCAGGCAACAAAGCCCAGGACCAATTACAGCTCTCGCCCTACTAATGAGGCCTCTAAACACATTCCACAACAGGAAAAAGTATTTAACTGAAATATTCCCTGTAAGGATGCACACTTGCTGCATTTGACAACTGGAGAACAAACCAATGAATGGAAACTCGACATTCCAATGCACAGCGAGTTTATGAAGGGGCACTGTCAAATTCAGGAGGTCTGCATGTTTAGTCTATTGTCAGTTGCAGAAGTTGAGGAGGAGTTGCCAGGCACTCTTGCTTGTACTTCTCTGCTCCACTCCCATGCTGGACCTTTCTTGTGAATTTCATGCAATGTGCCTATGTACAAGAAGGGAACAGACAGATGCAGCTACACACAAATACACTGCATGTCTGAAATCTCTGAGAATGCTGTACACCTGCTTGCGGCCCTGGGTCTGAAAAAGCAATGGTTGGGGAGAACAGGGGTGAGGGAAGAAAAAAGGCATTGCAAACAGATGTACTCAGAGCACCTAGCTTTTATTTAATATGCATAATGCTTCTAGATCCAGTTACATAAACAGATTTTTTTAAATCTTTCAAGGGTAAGTCTGATTCCTGGCCTCTTGACTTAGATCCCAACCTGCAGCAGGGTCTGCAACGACAGACTATCAGGTATGCCCTGATCTGATCTGAGGATCAGTTGAGAATTTACCTCTCAATCTGCTGTGACCCACCCAAGGATCAGCGTGAAGGCATGAGTCCCAACTGAAGGACACAAAAACAAACAACATAACAAGGCGCTTCAAACAAAGCTTCTGTAATCTCAGCCTCAAGAGCCTGCATTTCAGGCGTAAACAGTTTCCAGCAACAAAAGCCTCATGCTAGCAGACTTGTGTATGGCTTGTACTCCAAGTCCAGAGGAGAGCCCCCCGAGAGGCAGGGAGTGCCGACAGGATTAGCGTGAGATTTATTGCACTGTGCTTTGGAATTAAACTCCCGCCATTTTCCATTCATGGAAGTGCTGCAGGGAAAGCAGTGGCATTTCTGTAGAACACGGTCTGTGTAGTAAAGCACAAGAAATACCAAGTTTCACACCCCCAGACTCTCACGGAGAGCAGAGAATCAGACTGGTGGTCAGCATTATTGGTACAGCCAAACTGTGACGGGGCTAGTCCATAACTGTCCACTAGGGGGCTTCCCGCACCTTCCGCTGAAGCGGCAAGCCAGCCTGCGTCAGACAGAGGATCCCAGGCTAGATGGGCCTGCTCCAGTCTGGCAATGCCTATGACAATGAAATGCCTCCTTCACCAGCATCTTTTACATGCATCAGACACACAACTTCATGCACGTGTGCACACATACATGTACGCACACACACACTGTGGAAAGCCCAGGGGCAGCCAGAGGCTTTGGATACCTTAGGCTCCTGGATCGTGGCCGCAGGCAGGGTGAACGGCGCCCCTCCTCGTCCGTGACGCTCTCTGTGCTGCGGAAATGTTTAGAGAGGAAATGCAGCTCATCAAGGGTGGGCTGGTATGGTAACTGGTGCAGACGCTCCTGAGAGGATGAAGACGACTGGATAGAACAACAAATGCAAGCAGTTAGGAGACAGCTAAATTCCTCCATTGGAGCAGGATGGAAACAGTTCATTAGAAACAGCTGCCTCACACTCCTTTAATAGATTGGAAATCCTGACAGGCAACCTGGGGGCCTTGCTTTTTACAAACACTCCCAAATCCGCTGCACATAAGTGTGAAAAATGCATTGCATTAGCCCCCAAACACCATGAGATCAGGCACCGCCAGCTGCCCCAGAAAACTCTGACCTGCAACTCCTCTGCTGTTCTAGCTCCCTACAGAACAACTCTGTAGCTGCTCCTCAGTCCCAGTCTGCAGCATCCTCTTCTGTTACAGCCCTGGGCTCCCCAAACAGCTCCACAGTACACCCCAACCCAGACATGCAGCCCCCAGTATTAATTTGCGACAAAAGAACCCGCCATCTACAAAGTGTTGCAGCTAACTCAGATGCACACTGTAAAAATAACATCTGAACAAAACATCTGGCCATGCAGAGAAGCCCCAGAGAATGCGATGTTGAGGAAGGGAAACTATGGAGCTCAGGGGAAATTTAAACCCCATGGGACATGGTGGCACTGGCCCCTTCGGAGGGAGGCAAGTCCAGAGCCTCTGATTCCCAATTAGGTTTAAAAGAGGCACCTGGGCCTGAGGAGACAGACTGGGTGAGTCAGGTGAAGGCAACAAGGACCAGGAGACTGGAGAAGGTCTCCGGGCTCATGAGGCCCTCCCGCGAAAGAGGGAGGAACGGTCAGGAAGCCAGTGGAGGGGGCCACCCAGCTCACCTTCCGGTGCCAGAGAACCAGAGCCAGGAAGCTGAGAAGACCAGATGGGGCTAGGCTGCTGATCTTCCCATGCCAAAGAAAGCAGGAGAGGGCTGCAGGCTCAGATGCCTGCTGGTTCTCTGGGCTACAGAGCTGAAGCCAGAGGACCTTAGAGAGGCTGCGGGACACTAGCACCATACCAGAGAGGAAAGCGTGGTGAGAGACGCTGAGGTTTCTCATGGATGGACTGTGGGGACTTGTGTTGTTACAGTTTGTGCACAAAGGGCTTTTGTTCATATTAAATTAATCCTCCAAGGGCTGTATTTATATTCAAGGAGCGTTTAGATTATTTCTGAGAACTGAAAGGGAAACTGAGGCAGGCACACCGGGCAGGCCACTATTTCAGATTTCCCTCTCCTGTTACAGACGGCTGGATAGCTTTACCGAGACAGTGGAACTGGGGGTGTTAGTCCCATAGCCAGACGAGGGTAGTGAAGCCAGTGACCACCTTCTGCCATCAGCCCTGCAACAGGAAACACAGGGATCACACAGAGAAAACTTTGTTTAAATGCAGACAAAGGAACAATGAATGTCGAAGTGCTGTGGGCAGGAACAGGCACCTCGCTCTGGCCCAGACAGCTGCAATCCAAAGCCTCTTATGCCAAATGTATTTTGATATCACTTCATGTAAGTAATAACGACTTTGTACAATTAATTTTATGGCTGAGAGGAATGTAATGCTAGAATCTTAGAAACTAGGCTCTGTCCCCTGCTGCAGCAGAGGGTCAAACTGGTGCACGTGTCCCTATGAACTGGTGCTGTTCTCAGTCAGTGAGCGGGGTGACAACTCGGAAGTGGCTGCAGCCATGTGACAGCTCTATCCTGGCTTCTTTCCAAGCTGCGCTCGAATGAATCCACTTAGGGAAGGGGAAAACCATTAGGGTGGGATTTTTAATGAGAGTCAAATTTGGGCCCCGGGGTTTTATTCTACAGAACAGCATGATTCCTTCGGGCGTATGAAAGTGAACACGCACAATGGACATGCCCCCACCCCACCCCTGCAATAAACAAGATGCCAGAAACTTAAAACCTAGAAGGATATTTTTGCTGGAAGTGTTTTCTAGTAGTCTAAGGGCCTAGGAGCCCAGCCCAGGGCTCTACATCCCTATGTTACTGACTCACTGTGTAGGTCACTTCACCTGTCTGGCCTCAGCTTCCCCATCTGCCTAACCCAGCTGTCATGGATCCACAGGACCGGTGCTATGCCCCAGCTTTTAAACCAGGAGTGGGCAAACTACAGCCCAGGGGCCACATCCGGCCCTTCAGACATTTTAATCTGGCCCTTGAGCTCCCGCTGGGGAGCAGGATCCGGGGCTTGCTCCGCTCCGGCACTCCAGGCAAGGAGCAGAGTCGGGGGCTTGCCCCGCTCCTTGCATACCGTGGCTCCGTGTGGCTCCCGGAACAACAGCATGACCCCTCTCCGGCTCCTACACATACGGGCAGCCAAGAGGCTCGGCACGCTGCCCCCACCCCAAGTGCTGCACCCACAGTTCCCACTGGCTGGGAACCATGGCTAATGGGAGCTGCAGGGGCAGCATCTGTGCACGGGGCAGCGTGCAGAGCTGCCTGGCTGTACGTCCACATAGGAGCTGGAGAGGGGACATGCCACTGCTTCTGGGAGCTGCTGAGGTAAGTGCCACCTGAAGCCTGCACCCCGACCGCCTCCCATGCCCCAAGTCCCTGCACGAGCCCATATCCCTCTCCTGCCCTCCGAACCCCTTGATCCCAGCCGCACCCCAGAGCCCCACCCCACTGTTCCCTCTAAGCTGTGCGCGCGTGCACAGATCCTAAACCCCGCACACACGGCGAAACACCACGCTCACAAAAATTTGCACAGAAGCACAACAATTTGCACAGAACACATTTTTTGCGCACACAGCCTGTCAAAAATTAGAGGGAACATTGCGCCCTCCCAACTGCCTGCCCAGCCCTGGAGCCCCCTCCCGCACACTGAACTCATTTCTGAACCTACCACAGAGCCCGCACCCCCCCGGCTGGAGCCCTCACCCCCTCCCACACCCCAACCCCCAATTTTGTGAGCATTCATGGCCCACCATACAATTTCCATACCCAGATGTGGCCCTTGGGCGAAAAACTTGGCCCACCCCTGTTTTAACCAGTCTCTTGGAGAACCCTTCATAATGCAGACCCCCAAGGGCTCTCACTGTTCCTTCAGGAAAGGCCATGCAGCCCCACTGCCTTCGAGACTGAGCCTCTGGGCTTCAGCCAGCCTGCTTCGTGCTGTGACTTCTGCTCAGGGAGTCCAACTGAGAGACTCCTACTTCCAGACTTGTACATGCCCCAGGGGGTGCGGCACTGCAGCCAGGATGTGCAGGACACCAAGCAGTGTTTTTCAAACAGAGTAGGGTTAATTAGTCAACTGGAATGCAGCATTGGGAGTCCTTAGATTAGCACACAGAAACGAAGGTGAAAATAGTTCATTCCAGCCAAGCCAGAGCAATCCACCAGCCAAACTGCACTGAATTCCATCGCAGGCTCTGTCTCTCTCAGATTCCTTAGCCAGTCCCAGGTGAGAGCAGCCAGCTTCTTCCAGAAGCCTTTTCTTTATCCCTTGCTGGTCACCTCCCAGTCCTTTGTCTCCAGGCAGGGCCATGCTGTGTTCACCCCCACCCCGTCCCAGAGCTTTGTTCAGTCCTTGGGGCTTCCATTGTCCTGCTGGACCCTCTGTTGATCTGGGTCAGTTTCAACCAGTTTCTTAAGGAGCCTATTCACTACAGCCCAGTCAGCAAGGGGACCTTGTGTCCTGCGCTGTCCCCAAGAGGAGACTTGACCCTTTTCCCTTCACAGGGTAGCAATGCAAAGTACATAGGGAAACTGAGGCACACATAGGATTCATGAAAATATTACAGAAAATTCCCGCTTTATCCCAGCAGCTCGCCGGGATAAGTTACAAGAATTGGCTAAGCCCCCACAGTAAGGCCTTTAGCAGTGCCAAGGACTCTCGCATCAGGAGCTGGCTCAACCTCGTAAGTTGCTTGCATTATCATTTTTCTGTTTTCCCATCATTAGCAGCTTGAGAATAAAGTGTCACTTGCTCCATCCTAGCTCTTTCCCATTTGGCAAACAAGGAGTTAACACTCCCCGTTTTCCCTAATGATCCTTGAAATTAAACCTGACCTCCTGTTCATTTCTGCCTGCGTACACCAGGGAGGCTAACGGCATCAACCCAGCAGGGCCTGGAGAGCACTGTTCCCATCTCCACCCTGCACACGCATTGGCGATTTTTCCTGGTGACCTAGTTGTAGATTTCAGAGGAGCAGCTGTTTAGAATCCAGGACACTGTTTATAATCTGGTGAGAAGTGTGAAAGTGGGGCAGAATTTGGGCCTGAACTCCTGGCCAACTGCAGCATGAGGGGAACAGAGCCGTGTCTGTGCCTGGAGCCGCAGAGAATTATGGAGGCCAGTCACAGACTGATTAAATCCGGCACTGCCACAATGGGGGTTACGCTCAGGACAAGCGAGGAAGGAACACACAGCGACAAGAGACATGTCAAAGTGGAGCAGGCATTACCCACTGAACACAGGCCCCCTCCATTCCGCACCTCTCTCTGGAAAGGCTTGGTTCCTTCTCGTAATTACCTGTCAGTCCGAGGAGCATGACTGCAGGGTGGTGGGAGATTATCAGCCAGGAAGAGGGAGCGAGACACAGTGGCAGAGGAAAGAGACAAACAGAAAGAAGGAAAAAAAGAACAAGACGGTAACCGAGAACAACACTCCCAGGCTTGCTGTCATTTCCTAGGCTCACGGGTTACCGTATTCTCTCTGTCCGTGGGAACACTGACAGCTCTAGCAGGCATCACAGCTCGCCCAGTCTCCAAACAGCTAAGGGGGAAAATCTGCACATAGCAGAACTCTGGGGACAAATGCTTCAGCTAACGAAGTGCTCTGAAGCCCTTTTGGGCTGTGCTCTAATTTATGAAGGGACTCAGGAAAGAGGGCCTCCTCTTCCTACCCAGCTGGGGCTGTCTCTAAACACCCACCCACAACCCAAAGTGAGTTTTCCTCTGTTATGTTAGTTCTGGCTTGAGTCAGGTGCAAAGCAGGCAGGGTTTGCGCAGTGACTCTGCCATTGGACCTTCTCAGTCTAGGCCCTGCAAATCCCCCTGGCCCTTTTTCTCCAGCCATGGATAACTCTTGAACAGAGACTGATAATCACACTGAAATGTGACATGGATTAATTAAAGAACATGATGAAATCCCCAAGCACATTCTCACCCATGAGCACGTGCACTGCTCTCTGGAGGTGAAAGGCAGCAGCCAGCAGTTACCCACTGCGCCACCTTTTGCCATGAAAACAATACTGTAAATGAGAGTGGATTCTTTCACTTCTCTCTCAGTCCAGCCCTGTCTGCTGGTATTTACTTTCTCTGTTGGGGGTAGGAGAGGGAAGGAGAAAGCAAGCCCCGGTTTACCTGCGAGCAAAGGGAAAGTTGACAGACGTGCTAGTGGAGAAGTTTCGTGGGCTATCCAAGGGGCTGCTCCCAGCTGCAGACAGAGAGAGAGAGAGAGAAATTAATGCAACTTCTGATCCAGCCCATTGGCTTGTTGTCTGGGATCTCACCTCTGACAGCAGAGGTTACTTAAGGTTAAAGAGTCACAAAGTAAATTGTGCTGTAAAGATTTGTTATATTCCTATTGGAAAATAAACCCATTCCGTGAAGACAGGAGACATCCTGTGGGGAGATAACTGTCCCCGTCACTGTCACGACAACCGCAATTGCTACGAGGACAAAGTTAAAACATGGCCTCCCCCACTCCAATCTTTATTTATTAACCCATGTCTTGTGCAGCTGCCGCTCTGCAAACCCCAAGTCTAACACACAGGCCCGTCCCAAGGGGCTGACGCTCGGCTTACTGCTAAAATAGAGAAATCAACACTTCTGGCCCACAGCATCTTCACACAGCACATACACCACTGAGAAGGGATTTCATAATAATCTGAATAAAAAAAAAACAAAACCCACAGGGGCAACCTGGTGTTGCCCCTCCAGTCCTTCCAACAAAGGATCCTGCAAGGGACTGAAGGTGTCAGCAAGCTGCCTTCAAGATACCTTAGGGCCACGCACTGCCCCTCCAAAGTAACCAGGATAAAACCACGGCAGGTGCATAGCCTGCTCCCCAGAGCTCAGACCTTCCCTACCTGTCGGCACAGAGAGCGGGGAGAGAGGCCGTGAGAGGGTTGGAGACGGCGTTCCCACCACCAGGCTTTTCCTGTTACTGCTCCGGCAGCTAGAAAGGGAAAACAGAGTGTCATTGTTGCATGGTTCCCAGAAGCCAAAGCAAAGGGGCGCGGAAGTTTATAAGGCTTCGGGATTTATAAACCATCTCAACACTTCAAGTGCTTTGCTTTACAACTGTAGCACGCCCAATTCATGCAGGAGAGCCCCACCGGAGTGCCAGCCCCAGAGCTCAGCACCTCTGGTATAACAGAACAGAGCATGAGGAGCCCAGCAAAAGGGAAGAGCGTGGCCTCTCGAATGCTTTTGAAGAGGGCTGGCATGATTTTATTTAACAGGAAACTGGTCTCGCCCAGGTCCGACTTCCAGTTCCAGCTGGACCTAGGGGAGGATGGAGCTCACAGACAGCCAATATCCAGCAAATAAGAATAGAAAAGAGACAAAAGGACCTAAAAAAGTGGAAGCAAAGAAGAAACTGGCAAGTGGTTTCATGCCCATAAATGAGAGTTTGATGGAAAAGGCCCTCTGGTTCCTAAATTCACCGTCGTAACCAAATAATACAGTAAATCACTGTTGTTTATGGTCTAACTTTAAACCACTTTGCTCTGATACCTGTGAGCCCGAATGGACGAGCATGCCCTATTGCCACAGCTGCAGAGACACCACTGGTGAAACTGTGCTGGCTTTTGCTCCATAGAAGACAGCTGCAGGATCAGTTTCCCCTTTCAGCTGTGCTCCATGTCTGTATTCAAACACTAGGACTTTGGTGACTACCTCCCCGGCCAGAGGTTCAACCTGGAGAGCCTTCTTTAAACAAAGGATGTGGAAAACAGGAGCAAGAAACCAAGGGCGCAACAGGGCCAGGAAGGAGCAGAGAACCTTTTGCTAGCTGGAAAGATATTTGAGAATCCAATCCAAGCAAAGGAATCACTGTGTTATAACCATGGATAACCCAATCTTCTGACTTATCCTAGATCAGCTGTTACAGCACAGAGGAGGGCATTGCAACCTGCAAACCGAGGAAGGCTCACTGCCTTGGAATCAGACCCATGGGCTCTGTCCCTGTGTGCTGGTACCCCCCCCCGTAAGTGCCCCTAGCAGAGAGTCTCCAACCCCAAATTTTCAAGAATCATGAGACTGTAACAAAATCTCATGTTTTTTTAAGCCATAGATGTGGGGATTCTTTTTGTTGTTGCTGTTTTTCCTTTTGAAAACTTTGCCACTGTTAGCCAGAGTGCTGGTCCCAGGCCTGGACAGAAGAGGAGGGTTCTGCAGTTAGGTTTGCAACCCCCTCAGCTAAAACTTTACTGCAACAGAAACAGTTAAATCAAAACCTGAGGACAGTGGGTGCAGAGGACACTCAAAACCCAAATCTGACAGAGCTCAGTGAAAGCCAAAAGGAACCTGAGATCTTGAGACATGGAATCCTAATGACCAAAGCTGTAACAAGTCTAGGCAGGTGGAATGTACATACTTCGTATGGTGCGGGAAAGCTGGCACAGGTTACATGAGAAATGAAAAAATACCACCTGATGATACTTGGTGTAATAGTGGGACGAGATGGGCAGGGAGTGGGAAGATGGTATCTGAAGGCGCTAACAACCGTCAACTCAGGAGGAGGAACACAGAAAAGAAGTGTAGGAATTATGCTGGACCACATCACAGTGAAAATCCTGCTGGCTTGGGAGCCAGTGAAAGACAGACTAACAACCAGATTGAAACAAGACATGTCAAGGGAACATTAATCCAAGGATATGCACCAACAAATGCACAGCAAGCAACAGTGAAAAGGATACAGTCTACAAGCAGGTGCAGCAGTCCTGGATGTCATGCCTAACCACAACATCAAGCTGATGACAGGCAAGACTTCCAAGCACAAAGTGGCAACAACTCTACTGGCTGGGAAGAAGTCATGGGCACAGTAGCAGAAGACATCCAAGATAATGGCAAATGGCTCTTGAATCTCTGTGGCACAAACCCCTTAAGAGGAGGCTGTCTTTTCCAGCACAATAGTACTCCCAGGCTCACAGGAGACCACCAGACAATGTGACAGTCAATCAGATAGACCATGAGTGTATAACTAACAGATGGGCATCTTCTTTGAAAGATATCAGAATCAGCAGAAGAGCAGATGTTTGCTCAGATCATTATCTTTTAGTTGCCATGTTACAATGTATGCTCAAAAAGATCACAAAGATAGGCAACAGGAGTGTTACAGCAAGCGAGAAGTTCAAGGACAAAGAAACACAGATCAGATTGCATTTAGCAACCATTCCGGTGTTTTACAGGATCAGGCTGATGAAAACCTGGAAGACAGATGGTCAAACTGACAGAAGATGGTAGCTGAGACAGCAGAGGAAGTAATGGGCCACTGAAGGAGGCAGAAGGAAGACGCGTGGATTACATCTGGAACATGAACAGTGATTGACAAGGCTCTGAAGGCAAAAAAGGAACAGTGCAAGACAGGCAGAACTCTTGGAGGTGGATGCAAAAGACAGAGACAGGGATAAAGAAATAAAGGAGAGATGCAGGCAAGAGAGAAATGTTTGGGTTCAGGAGGTTGCAGAAGCACAGAAGGGAGACTTTCAAGCAGCTCTACAGAACAGTGAAAAACCTCTCAGGAAGCACCAGACCATCCCTTGTGATGCCCTTCAGGGACTCTCATGGACAGATGCTGAAAACATCTGAAGAAAAAGCCAGACAATGGAAAGAACATTAAACTGTTCAGAGCTGATGATTATGCACAAATAGAGGCAGGACCAGTAACACCCAATGAACTTGTAGCAGCTATCCAAGTCCTCAAACAGGTATAAGTTCCCGGGACTGACAGAATTCAAGCAGAGGTACTGAAGGCAGGAGGCAATATTCTGACTGAGCAGCTAACAAAAGTAACCAAACATGGGTGAAAGAACAAGTGCCACCAGACTGGAAAGAGGGTATCATGGTGGCACTGCCAAAAAAGGGGGGGATCTTAGTGCATGAACAGGGGAGGTACTGTAAGGCTATCAATTCCAGGCAAAGTATCAGCTACCATCAGCTGAACAGAATGAAGACTACAGTGGATGCCATACTACAAGAGCAAGCTGGGTTCTGTCCAGGTAGATCATGTTGTGAACAGATATTCGCTCTTCAACAGATCACTGAAAAAGCTATTGCTTGGCAAAAGGCATCTTAATTAACTTCACTGACTTTAAGAAAGAGTTTGACAGTGTCCATAGAGAGACCCGTGAAATATTGCTAGAAGCTAGGGGATACCAGACAAGCTATCAACATAATAAGGAGTTTAGAGGATGGAAGCAAATATGCAGTAGGATCAGATACAGTCCTGGGTGAGTGTTTCGATATTGTGACTTGACTTAGACAAGGGTGTCTTATCAATTTGCCTTGTACTATCGACGGTCTGGGTGATGAAGCAGACAACAACAGGCATCGCTGAAGGGGTAAAATCAGTTAGCATAGATGAGTAGACTTTGCCAATGACACTGCTTTACAAAGCATGACGTTGAACAGAACGACTGCCCTTCCATCAGAGGGAGAACAGGAGCAAAAATTGGACTGAAAGTAAATGTAGAGAAAACCCAGATTATGAAGGCAGGAAACTGGAGAACAGATGCAAAGGTTAACATGTGTCAGAGACAGGGTTGTGGGTGGTCAGGCCTAGTGGTTCCCAGATCTGCTCTAGGAATTGTTTTGGGGCAGTTCTCTGACCTGTGTTATACAGGAGGTCAGACTAGATGATCACTGGGGTCTCCTCTGGAATCTATGATTAGCGTAGGAGTCGGAAGCGAGGAATAGGAATCCAGTGTCAGAGTCAGACTCAAAAGTCAAGAATCAGAGCAGAGGGTCAGAACTGGAGACAGGTCAGGAATCAGAGCCAACGGTCAGAGCCAGGTTACCTAAAGTGCAGCAAGAAAGGGGCAAGGCTGGGAACCAGCAGGCTAACACAGCCGAACTGCTGCTGCTTGGCTCAAGAGCTGGTATGCTGACCCTCCCACCAATCGGGTGGGGGACCAAATCCAGCTGCCTACTACAGGATAGCTGGGTGTGTTAGGTTGCCCAGAGACTAGCTCTGCTGCAGGCCCTGATTCCTGACAGAGTGGATGGAAATGAAATCCAACAGGTCCAAGTCCCTCTCTCTGTAGAGTGCGATGACATTTGGGATAAAGATATGCATCAGAGATCAGGAAAAGCAAACTTCTCTTTTGGAAGGATGAACGCCACCTGGCCAAGCAGAGGTGTCCACTCCAAACTAAAGGTCAGATTATACCATGTGACTGTGCTGAGCATGCTACTGGCCAGGGCAGGCGCTAACAAGAAGTGACTGGAGGTGGCCCATCACAGATGGCTGAGGAAGACGCTACGTATTTCCTGGAAAGACAAAACAACAAAGGGAAGTCAGGGAGCTGCCAGAGCCAGACGTGTTAGAAAATATCATCAAAGAAAGTCGGCTCAGGACGTTGGGACACGTACCCCACATAGAAGATGGGAGACATGCTAAGCCAGCCTTGAATTGGGTGCCTGAGGGAGGAAAGAGAAAGGTCAGGGGAGAACTAGCAGAAGACAGTGCCAGAAGATATTGAAGACACTGGCATCATCTGGGAGGAAGTATCACAACCAGTGACTGACCGTAACCAGGGGAGGAACTGGACTGCAGCACAGGAGGAAGTAAGGTCTGAGGTCAGGTTTTTGAGTATTTAAGATACATGAGGTCACATTTTCATGCTTTTCTCTGTAAGAGCTAGAAATGTACTTGTTTAAAAAAATATATTTTTAATTTCACATGACTCTAGCAGCTGGGGTCTGAATGCCAATTATCACAAGATTCCTGATATAATTACTCACACTCATCCTGTTTGTGCCTACTAACAATCGACCAATGCATTCTGTTTTTTTTAAAAAGTTGCGATATAAATTCTGCACAGTGCGATATAAAGCCATTCTCATAGCCTTAAGCATTTCTTGCAGTGTATAAGCTGTCAATTTTTTAAATTGAAATTCAGTTATAATTAGTGGTTCCTTCCAGGCCTCCCTCCATTTTGCTGAAAAGGGGCACATGAGACACCATCAGTGCTGGGCTGAACATCTGAGTGTATCAAGTACTGAGAGCAGGATAGTAAACACAGCAAGAGGGCTGGGCCTGTGAGGATCCATTTGCAGGATCTGGCTCAGTCTCCTCCTTCAGGATCTGCTGTAACAAATAACTTCCCTTTTCAGCAACAACAGGTGCCAGCCGCATGAGACTCCAGACTGCTGATTTTAATCTCACGTTTCCAATTATAATTCACAGTTTATCCTTGGTGCAATGTGCCTCTCGCTGCACAAACTGTTAAGATGCTCCTCTGAGCAAAGGACTTACAGGCCTCTGATCTTTGCAGATGTTCCCTTGTAAATAGCTTTTAATAAAAACCCAGTATAGTCTATTGCACATAGGAGAACGAGTTTCACCTTCAGCATCCGTAACTTCAAACGCCTCGCTGCGTCACAGACCTGCGTGGCCAGTATAAAAAGCTGCCTTTCAGTGCCTTGACAGAGATGCTTGATGTGACGAGTATATAATGAAACACACTCGGCTGAAAAATTGTTCCAGTCTCCTCTCCCATTAAACGGAGTCAGTAAGTGCTTGGGGGCCAGGCCCGTGTCTGCTTGCTAGTGAGACTGCCTGCTATATTTCTGGACACACCGAATATTTATTATTTAACAATGAATAAAAAGTAGCAAACACTCAGAGCAGACCCCAGAAGCAGGAAAACACAATCTACAGAGTCACAAACTAAAATTAGGGGAGATTTCCATAGATGTCAGACCAAAGGCACATCTTCCATGAAAACAAGAATACACCCGAGAGCCAGATTTAAATAAAGTAAGTCAAACTATGTCTCCTGGATTTCTGTAATCCTAGACTGCTCAGTAAAAAGGCTGTGCAGAATTTCCATTCAAAGCTGGGAACAGAAACCCTCGCATGGGCACTAAAAATAACAACTCAGTTTACCATCATGAGGTACCCACATTAGCTCAGAGCTTCAAATCAAAGAAAAGAAAACCAAGGAGCCTGGGAAGACTCTCTGTGGGGTCTAATTATGAATGCAAAAAGTTATTTGCACGAGGAGTAAGGCAATACAATGTTTTAGCTCCAGACAACCCCCACACAGACCCTCCATAACTGCTGTATGTATTCTCACTGCATCAGTGCACCGCCTGCTACCGACTGCACTAAACGAACGTCAGCGGCTGACCCAGTCACCTCGTGGGCATTAGTCTGTCCTGCCATGCGGGGGCCCCAACACCCCCCTGGCAGGAGGAACGCCTGGCGTGGCTTCACACAGACACACAGTGTACCCACACAGCAGCGTGTGAACATTTTTCCATGCACATTCATTGTTTTCTGAATAGTCCCCTTTGCTGAGGGTGAGCCCGCACCTTGTGCTCGTCAAGGGCATATTCATTAGGCACTGGAGGATGTCAGGAAGCTTCCACAGGCTCTAACCAATTTTCCTACTTCCCACACCTCTCCTCATTTCTCACCTGCAAATCCCTTGTGGTGCCTGCCATTCCTATCAGAGAAGTCGTTTACTTAGAGGCCATATTTTAATTACCCAGCTGATGGAACTGTGCAGCATAGAGAGGCAATGCTGCAGCACCAGCCGCGAAGGATGGAAGGAGGGAAATACTTTAAATCAAGGGTTAGATATGTGTCTTTAAGCATTTTCATCTTTACCCCGCGTGGGGCAACAGAAGCCTTTTCTCAGCTGCAGTTATGACTGGGCTTGCAGTCTCTCTGGTACCTACCCTGCTGGAGCTGTATCCCCAGTGCTCCCCATATTAATGCTGGCCTAGAAAGACAGTTGTTTCCTCTGGCTGCAAAGGCATTTTCCAGAGCCCACACAGAGCTCCAGGAGGCCAAGAGCTCAGCAGAATGCAAGAAAAGGATTGGACCTTTGAGCGGATAACAAGAACATCCAGAGTTACAACAGTAAATACGGGTAAAATCGGACGTTTGGAATAGCTCTTCCGCTCTTGCTGCAAGACGTGAGCGGACCTCTAATTAACAGGGGTAAAGAAAAAACCAGCCTTGGAGGAACCCTATACCACCAGGTGTGTTGCCCTTCCTCCAAAGCAGCTAGGGATTGCCACAGACTGGTACTCCAGAAGTTCCAGTCTTCCTCCACCATCATTTTTTCCTGGCCCACTCCAGTGGGTTTGTTTTGGTATTTGACTTTTTTTTTTTTTTTTAAACAAAGTATAGCATCTACAGTAGCAAACCCCTCCCCTCTGACCCCCAAGCGTTTGAAATACTGACCCATGGACCGGTGAGGATTCACTTCTACTTTAATTCCATGTTAGCAAATTTCTAATGCTAATTTGTAGCTACACTGAGATGAAGATTGACTGACATACATAAGATACCCCAAGAATAATGAACAAACAAATCTGAATGGATGTTTTGCAGTGATTTTGATTAATAAACGAGCAAGCTCTCATATCACCTCGTTAACCCACGTCAAGAGGTCAGCTCTAGAGAAATGGTAAATAATTAATGACAGCGAACATGTGCAGAACACCACGGCCGTCTTCCATAGATTCATAGATCCCAGGATCAGAAGAGACCATTGTGACCCTCTAGTCAGACATCCTGTATTACACAGGCCATAGGACTTCCCCAAAATAATCTTTAGAACGGCAGCATGTAAAAATCTGAAGAGCTTGGTGCAGCTTACTGATTTCTGCAATACAATGCATCATTTTTTGTAGAGACACGACCACCCTGCACACTCCCCCTCAGGAGGTTTATTTTTAAAGTGAACACAAACGTTTGGCTAGGTTAGTTCCCGTAATCTCTATACAGACAGATTCTGATAATGTTTCCTGTTCCTGCGCACTCCACCCTCGGTGCTACAGCTATCTCGCGCCATTTTAACCCTGCCTGATGCATCAGCTGCATCTGGCTCCCTTCCTCCAAAATAAGTAAGCCTTGTGCAAAAACGGCTGCTTACTCTCAAAGTTAGGAGTGAGGGGCACTAACCCAGCCCCCAGTGCTCTGGCTCTAATCCTACATTTGTAAGTTTTGCCAAAAATGGAGTGGAAACCAGCAGTCAGCAAAGATCAGGTTATTTACAGAAGAATGTGACAACGCACCCTCAGTGCGGCACATCTCCAAAGTCACCTTCCAGCAGCACCAGAGCAACCATCGCACCCTCAAGCACACGCTCACAGATCAGGGAACTGTTGCAGCAACTAGAAAAGGAGTACTTGTGGCACCTTAGAGACTAACCAATTTATTTGAGCATGAGCTTTCGTGAGCTACAGCTCACTTCATCAGATGTGATGAACACGGCTGTTCCTCTGAAACCTGTCATGTTGCAGCAACTGTGACCCAAAAGCCCCTCACAACAACCTGTGACAGCACAAGAAAGCCTGCTACAGAAGACAGGAAGTAAACACCACAGCAGGCTGAGAACTGCATCATCTGACCTATCTCATTATCACAACCCCAGGCCATTCCACCTGGCAGCAGCTCACAGTATCAGTCTTAGGTTTATTTCATGAATATAAGCAAGGCAATCCCACCCCAGGCTGCCCCGCAAGAGAGACAGGAAGCAGAGTCTGAGAGCTAGAACACGTAGACAAGGCTTTCCGACCAAAGCGTTACCATTAGGGCACAATGCGTTCAGGTGTCTTGTGCCTTTCCTACAGAACCAGGCCTAAGAAGGGGCCTATCACATTTCTCCATTGAATGTTTAGAGAAATAAGCATCTGGTTACAAACACCTTCCAGGGCACCACAAGGCCAGGCTGGCTCTGAGGAATGGGACACAGGCCCCTTTGCCTTGGACATGGGCTCAAATCAAAACCTGGTGACAAGGTGACCAGCTGTTATGAGCTGTCTGCTGTCTGGTGGCCTATGGAAAATGACTGGATGGTCTAGACCAGCTCCCCAGGGATCCAAAGAACCTACTTGCAAAACAGGCCCAGTCTGTCCAATAGCCCTGGAAATAGAACTCCCGCACCGGTGGCCCTGCCAGGGCAGGATGAGGCAGAGAGCGAAGCTTGCACTGCGGCTGCCCAGTTTGACTCTGAGTGGAGGATTTCACTCTGGCACATTTCACCAGCATTCAATTCAACCCAAACATTTTTAGCTGAAGTAAAAGGCACGCAAGGGGCCAAGCAAGTCCACTCAGACCCAAGTGCAGACTACGCAGGCACAGTGCACACTGTTGCTGGATGAGGACTGCAACGCAATCCCAGCTGCTTCCCTGCAATGCCCCCACCCTGATGAGCCCAATCTCCTCGCCCTCTGAGCGTCACAGAGGTGCATGGGACAGTGCAGACCACATAATACAAACCACACAAGTCACCCAGGAACATTTTCAATACGTCCAGTCTGATAACACAGGAGAATTACACCTTTCTTTAAAAAACAGGATCTCAATAAGTAGGCAGGCCACAGGTCACGTTGTAACCACGAGACAAGGAGCTGAGTCTGGACTCCTGGGTTCTATTCCTGAATCCGGCACTGACTTGCTGTGAAACCTTGGGCAAGTCACTTCCCTGCTCTGTGCCTCAGTTTCCTCACTTCTGAAATGGTTAAATGGCAACATCCAAGTCAAGAGCGTTAAGACTGCTGGACTAAAATCACAAGGTAAAGTAGCACTCATTTTTTAAAACGAAACTGGCATCAGATCAGGGTGCAACAAGTAATTTTGCTAGTGTACACCAGGGTTTAAAGGGCTAACAACTGCAAAGCGCGGTCAGCCACAACCAAACTATTGCCTTCAAGAGGACAGTATAATTCAGCTGGCCCTGTTAACCAATTTCTCAGGCCCTGTCTACACCATTCAGGGAAAGAGTCAGCCGCTTTCTAGCGCGAACTGTAGCTCACTGGAAAGATGCTAGCGGGCTTACCCAGGCCTGCTGTCTGGGCCACTCACCTCAGATCAATTTACAGACAGCAGCTGTGATGCACATGTTTAGTCCCCGCCCAATCACACACTCCTCTCTACATTGTTCTAACTCAACAATGGGTTCAGACAATTCCCTTCGCGTAGTGACTTCTTTACTTTTTAACAGTCTGCATTGTCAAAGAATTTCAGAACGGCCTATTGCAACGTAATGGAGTACAGCACAGCACGGGCAGCAGCATCACCCACCCCAACTGTCCAAAAGTTATGAGCCAGAAGCCCCCAAAATCACGAGATGGGCTTAAAACTCAGGAGATTCTAAAAACGAA
Organism: Caretta caretta; assembly: GCF_965140235.1. Lineage (NCBI taxonomy): Eukaryota > Metazoa > Chordata > Testudines > Cheloniidae > Caretta > Caretta caretta. Next base: position 19,200,467 of record NC_134230.1, read on the forward strand.
TGCGTTTCAGGTTCTTTGCACTAACTGGGGGGGCAGGGGGAGAGCCTTTAGGTCACACTTTGGTCACATTTTCAAGCTTTTCTCTGCAACCACGACAGCTAGAAACTTGAACAAAAGCTAAAGCACAGGCTTAAGTGCTTGCAAGATCAGGGCCTAAACTTGCTGCTGAGTCCGGAGGCCTTAATCAATTAAACCCCATCCTAACCCAATGGGCACTACTGAACATCTCGCAGCCACCTGCCCATGACACTAGAGTTCAGATGTGATAGCCAGGTTTTGCTGTGAGAGAGGCTGAGGTCAGAGTACAGTGCTGTCGTCACACCAACAACATGCAGGTCTGACACCCATGCAGGAAGAAAGGGTCAGTTAAATATCAAGATAAATCAAGATCACTCAGAGGCTGCTCCATCCTACTCTGCTGAGGTGTTCCAGCTCTGCACCAGCCATTTCAACAGCCACGCGGCAGGAAGCTAGGATTCCTCACACACTACAGCGCTCTTCATCATACCAAACAACACTGTATGCTTCTTAGCTATTATAAAATACACCGCACTGTGATTCCATCTCTGGGTTCTAGCAATACTAATGAACCACAAGAGCATTGCCCAAGCCCTTGGGGAGAATTACGGCCTCCTTAGGTTCCGCTGGATGCACACGACTCCTTAGATTATCACACTGATTATGTGTATTTTTTAAAAAGTCATTTCACGGAACATTCATTTCACAGATATGCTTCCATGAGTACAATTACTATTATACAAGATACAGTGGTGCCACTCAAACTCCCACCAATACAACTGAAGTTGACATTTTATCCAGAAATTCTTCTTCCCCCCGCCTGCCATTTAATTGTGACATTTCATCCCCAAACTTGCAAGCACTCATTAAGTTTTATACATGTGAGTCAAAGGGACAAAGTCTTTAAAGCTGTGGTTTGCAGGATTGGGCCCTAGAAGGGGATGGATCCATGAATTTGCTAAGAAAATACACTCTCCTATTCCTCTTTATAATAAAAAGCATTGACATTTTGAGACTGAGGAAGGCAGTTTTACAGTTGTGTATCAGTCTGTGTGCAAGTGAGTTAAATACCCACATTGTATAAAGATATCAAAGACACTCACTCCTGGATTAAACGTGGAACCAGAGATTTCAAATCTCACTCCTATCAAAATGTTGCCCCCATTGCTCACTTATTAAATTTTCAAACACATGCCTTGGTGCTTTCCCCCAGGCTGCCCCTCACACCCTGTACACACCCTCAAAGCCCCCTCACTGTTCTCCTTAAACCCCTTCTCAAAGCTCTCCTTTGCCATGATGCTACACACAACTTGGCAGTGGCTAGGCTGCTGGCATGCGGATATCACTGCCTGTCGCCCTGACCATTATTATTGCATTGTTTCCTTGCACTCCCCTGCCTGTAACCACATGTTGTCTCTTGGCTTATGCTCCGACTGTTGGGGCAGGGACTCTCTTTTTGTTCTGTGTTTGTACAGCTCCCAGCACACCAGGTCCCGGCCCCTGACTAAGGCTCGTAGGCACTAAGATAATGCAAATAATAAATAAGAGCCCTTTTTAGGGAGCAAACATTTTAAAAAGTAGATTAATCACCCTCTTGAATTTAAATAAAAGCTGGATTCCATGTTTTTAGGGAAGCATTTTTAGCTTGTCTAACGAGACGGTGCAGCCACTCAGCCCTCACACAGGCTAGTCCTGGGAACAATCAGAAAATACACAACAGAAAAAGATTAATGTTTTTGGAAAAAATGAGCTCCGGCCATCCCAGCAGCAGCCATTTGTTTAGTGCCGCTGCTCTGGGCAAACACAGCTCCCCTGGTCTGGGAACAAGACCTGTTTGGTAGGAGAGGGGTGAAATGCTCTGGCCTGGTTTCTGGCTGGGGGAGAGAGTAAGAACACGGGTAATACTTGCAAAACTGAGGTCTGGTCTGCACTACAGACCTGTATCACTCAGGGGTATGAAAAATCCACACCCCTCAGCAACATAGTGATATTGACCTAACCCCAGGTGTAGACAGGCTATGTCGGCGGGACGGCTTCTCCTCCCTCCAGCACAGCTACTGCCTCTCTGGGAGGTGGGCTAACTAGAGCCCCTCGTGTTGGCGTACAGCGTCTTCATTAAAGCGCAGCAGCTGCATTGACGCAGCATTTTAAGCGTTGACCTGCCCTGAGCAGTGCACTGCTCGGGCCCTATCCGCATGGCAGGAACTTGCTAGCAATGGCTGTTTTAATGGCTAGTTTTAAACCCAGCCTACTTTGGGCAGGAATTCCTGTCCCAAGAACCGAGATCTGTTCTGGACAATGAGGACAGAGACGCTGGTGTTGCTAGCACAGCCCCAGCTGGAGTGTGCTCAGGACCTGGATTGCGAAGGCCTTGCCTGGCAAACCCCAAAGATCTTACAGACCAAATGCCCCCTCCTGCCCCCGCTGAATCCTCCTACTTGACTCCTTAGCTGGGGCCTGGCCTGACTCCGAGGTGGCTCCCCTTCCAGAGCACAACGCCCCAGCTTGAGCTCCATCCTGCCGCTGCACTGGGGCTCCCTGAAGTGACTTTAACGCCCCTGCAATTACCTCCACTGCTCTGGCCCTCACCTCCAGCCCAGAGCTCAGCAGCTCCAAGCAGGAGAGGAGCCCAGCCAGAGCCAGACCTTGAGTCTGGAGACCTGGAACATCCTCTCCCCAGGGCGGCAGGACCAGGGGGCCCCAAATCCTGAGTCACAGACACGCATCACAGCACATAGCCCCCCCACTGCATGTAACCCGCCACATACAGACCCCCCACTGCGTAGAGCCTTCCCCCCCTCCCCCGCCATGTAGCCCCAGGGCGCTGGAAGAGTTTTTACAGTGAGGGTGCTGAGAGCCATTGGACCAAACTGTAAACCCTGGATCTGATGGAAACCGCTTCAAACCAGGGGGTGCAGCAGCCCCCCCTCACTCCAGAACCTATGTGTAGCCTCCATCGTGTACAGAGCCCCCCTCCACTGCATGTAACCCCCCCCCAGCCTACAGAGCCCCCCTCCACTGAATGTAACCCCCCCACAGCCTACAGAGCCCCCCTCCACTGAATGTAACCCCCCCACAGCCTACAGAGCCCCCCTCCACTGAATGTAACCCCCCACAGCCTACAGAGCCCCCCACTGCATGTAACCCCCCACAGCCTACAGAGCCCCCCCACTGCATGTAACCCCCCCACAGCCTACAGAGCCCCCCTCCACTGAATGTAACCCCCCCACAGCCTACAGAGCCCCCCCCCACTGCATGTAACCCCCCACAGCCTACAGAGCCCCCCCCACTGCATGTAACCCCCCCACAGCCTACAGAGCCCCCCTCCACTGCATGTAACCCCCCACAGCCTACAGAGCCCCCCCACTGCATGTAACCCCCCCACAGCCTACAGAGCCCCCCTCCACTGAATGTAACCCCCCCACAGCCTACAGAGCCCCCCTCCACTGAATGTAACCCCCCCACAGCCTACAGAGCCCCCCCCCACTGCATGTAACCCCCCACAGCCTACAGAGCCCCCCCCACTGCATGTAACCCCCCCACAGCCTACAGAGCCCCCCTCCACTGCATGTAACCCCCCACAGCCTACAGAGCCCCCCTCCACTGCATGTAACCCCCCCACAGCCTACAGAGCCCCCCCCCACTGCATGTAACCCCCCCACAGCCTACAGAGCCCCCCCCGCCCCACGCAGCTCGCCCCCCCGCACCTCTTGGAGCGCTGCAGCAGGTCGCCCTGGCCGCGCTGGCCCCGGTAGCCGGGCGGCGCCGCGCCCCAGCAGCTCGGGTCCGACATCGCCGCCGGGCGCCGGCTCCCGGCTCCGCTCCGCCGGGCCCAGCCGGCACCAGAGCGCGGCGCGGCGCGGCGGGCCCAGGAGCCTCCCCGCGCGGGCCGCTCCCGCCCCGGGGCTGGGCCCGGCCGGTCAGAGCCCGCCCCCCCCCGCAGCGGAGCCCGCCCCCAGCCTCCCTGGAGCCCGCCCCCCCGAGCTCGGAGCCTACCTCCCCCCCCCACCTCGAGCCCATCCCCCCCCCCGAGCTCTGAGCCCCATCGGAGCCCCCCCCCGCCTCCCTGGAGCCTACTCCCCCCCCCGAAGCCCATCCCCCCCCCGAGCTCTGAGCCCCAACAGAGCCCGCCCCCCCCCCGCCTCCCTGGAGCCTACTCCCCCCCCCGAAGCCCATCCCCCCCCCGAGCTCTGAGCCCCAACAGAGCCCGCCCCCCCCCCCGAGCTCTGAGCCCCATCGGAGCCCCCCCCCCAGCCTCCCTGGAGCCTACCTCCCCCCACCCCCACCTCGAGCCCACCCCCCCCCCCGAGCTCTGAGCCCCATCGGAGCCCGCCCCCCCCAGCCTCCCTGGAGCCTACCTCCCCCCACCCCCCCGCCAGAGCCTGCCCCCCCTGGAGCCAGCCAGCCTCCCTCCCCGCATCAGAGCCTGCCCCACCCCCCCTCCGACCCTGCCTCCCCCACCCCCCGCCGCAGCCTGCCCCCCTCCGAGCCCCCCAAGAGCCTCCCTCCCACACCCCCCATCGGCCCCCTTCCGGCCCCCAGGCTGATCTAATGCCCCCTTCCTTTCCCAGCCCCCAGGTAACATGCTTGCTGCTCCAGCCACCCAGGAGGGGCTACACTGCCCCTGGGGCTGTGGAAGGGGGGTGCTGGCGAGTGGGGTCACTGGAGGGGCTGCCTGCAAACCCCGCACCCATCCTGCCCCACGGGCTGTAGACACCTTGCTGGGGTGTGTGCAGGGCCGGAGCAGTTGTCATGGTCACTGTGTGGCGTTTGGGTATTTCCTGCTGTCTAAGCCACATATAAATACAGACCTTTGTAGACGTACCATGGCAAAGCCAAGCAGCGCTCGTCACATCGGCCAGGCCCAGGCAGCAGTGGGGCCTAGTGGAAATCCACTGAAATCCCAGCAGGGTGCATTCAGATTTTACAGCCTCCATGCAGCTCCCCTGCACATCTCTGCCACAGAGCCCTGTGCAGCAAGGACCAGCAGACACCCTGCAAAAGAGGGCCCTTCCCGCCTGACAGACAGACATTAATTCCAGACAAACTACCATGGGACAGGAAAACCGCCACAAGTGCAAAAAAGTCAAGCACTCCAGTTAGGAAACGGCAGAATGAAGACCGCCCAGGCAACCACGTGCTGCCTTCGAGGGCCAGATTTTCAAAAACACTCTATGCCTACTGTTCTCAGTGGGAGCTCCTGAAAATCTGGGCCCATTTGTGGATACTGGGCCCATCTGAAAATCCTGGCCCATTAGGGTGTGCCAACTCCCACTGAACCCAATGGAAGGCTTTCCAGCGGCTCCAAAGGGCACTGGTCTATCACACAGAGCCCTATTTTCCACTAACCTTGTTCTCTAAAACAACTGACCAAAACTTCAAAAACCTTAAAACAAAAAATTCAACTTGAAGCAGAGACCAAGCCTGGAAAATTTCAACTTAAACAGTTTGCTAAAGTCATAAGCAACTGAAAAAGGGTTAGAAAACTTAGAACAGGTCATGTTAAGGAACCTTAAGCACAGGTGTTTCTGCTGCCTTGCCTATAACATTCGTATCTCTACCGCTCAGTGTCCACCTCAGCCCCTCAGTGCAGGGGACATGATACAAACACAACCAAAATGTCATTTGAAGCATCATTGACCACAAACACATCAAAACAATCGAGGAATTGGAATCATCTCACCCACAGGAATTGCACGCAGTCTCAGCTGGCTCCAGCATGGGCCTGGATTTTAGCCAGTGAAGATACTTGGGAGAGAGAGAATTTAATCCCAATCTCCCTTTTTCCTCTCCTGAAAGTCCTAATTAATACTGGATCTGCGGCACCCCAGTTGTCTCCACAGCAACCGTCTGATGTAACACTCAAGGCAGCAGGCACTCCCACAGGAGAAGCTGGCCCATCTGGGCCAACTGAAGGATCTTCAGCACTAAGGTAGGAGGAGGAGACCGAAAGTTACAAGAAAGTTAAACTGCTGTTTGCATAAATGTTCTGTTGTTTTGGTCTTGCCAGGGATGAAAAGCTTCCTTTAAGCACATGTCTGCTCAGTGAAGGAGGCATTAAGCAAAAGGGTTGTTGTGGGAACAGAACCCCAGAGCCACAGGAAAGCAATCCCCTCCACAGCGAGGGAACTGGGTTGGGCAAGAGCAGGAGGCTTTTCCGCTCTGTGGTCACATAGCGTGAGTGTCTTAACGTTGCAAAAATGTGCCTAGCTTCTTCCTTCCTTGGCAGAAGAGCTCCAGCCAGCACGTTACAGATTTTGCACGTTCTTTTCTTAGGCCTGGTCTACACACAGCGTTTGTACCAGTCTGTGACTATGGCTAGAGGTGTGAGTTTCTACTGGAATAGAGATACTGGTTGCAGTCCCTGTGTGGACACAGTTATGCCAGTAAAAAGGGGCTTATACTAGCATAGCGGGAATACGCTGTCTGCACTAGGGAGCTGTTCTGCTTTACCTACACTGGCACGGTTAACGGGGTGCCACTTCTGTGTTTAGACAAGCCCTCCAGAAAGCCGTGAACTTCCCACTGCTCTTGTTGCAGTTCACCCGTGAGATGAATCACAATCCCCATGCAACAAGCCAAACTCAGCCCTGCTGGCAGAGATCAGCGTGACAGTGAAGCTTAGTGCCAAGCGAGTCTGGCTCTCCAGTTACGAGGCTTGTCCGTTCCAACCATTCCCTTTTTACAATTAACACTTGTAGCCTCCAGTCTCTTCCTTTGTTACAGTTTAGCTCCTACACAACCAGGAGTTTAGTACCTAGAAATCTAAATTGAGAGAGAAACCTGGACCCAATCTCAGCTTTCTTATAGCTACAATAATGAGAAATCCACTTCTTGCCAATCCCACACAATATCGGTGTCTGAATAATCATGAATAATTATTAATAACTAATCATTAAGAGTGTCCAGTGCTTTTCAGCCAGACGGATCTCTCAGTGCATTTTACAAACCATGGACTGGACTCTGCAGCGTGACCCACATGCAGGGCTGAAGAAATGGGGAGAAAGGGGGACAACTGTATTGGAACCCCACACTTAGGAGGGCCCCCAAAATATCTGACTGTGGTGAAGATGAAAGTGGTTGCAGTGAACACGATGCACCAGGGCCCCAAATTTCTCCTGACGGGCTTGACCACATGAACAGACCCCATTGCTTGTCCACGGCCCCACTGGTGCTCTGAGCAAGCCCGAATCCACCTATGCCGACATCACTGCAGGATCAGGGCCTATAGGTATTACTTTGCCCCGGACTGACAAGCAGTTTCCTCCAGAACAGGACACAGCACCCGTTTAACAACACAGAGCAACACTACACAACTTTTCAGGACAGGAAATGAAGATGAATACCATAGCCAAGGAAAATGACACAGGGGATTTAGGGAGGCAGGAAGCAATTACTCATGCTGGAATTTACCCAGCACACAACAATTACCAAGAGTGCCTCTGAATCTTTAGGTTTCAGAGTAGCAGCCATGTTAGTCTGTATCAGCAAAAAGAAAAGGAGGACTTGTGGCACCTTAGAGACGAACCAATTTATTTGAAGTGAGCTGTAGCTCATGAAAGCTTATGCTCAAATAAATGTGTTCGTCTCTAAGGTGCCACAAATCCTCCTTTTCTTTTTTCTGAGTGGCCAAGACCGCAGTTTACATCTTATCCCCAAAACAGCACCCCCACCAGCACTTTGCATGTTGGAGCATCTGTTCATGACTGCAGGAAAGGGAAATACACACTTGAACCTGGGTGCTTTGGAGGGTTCCATGCAAGTACTAACTAGGCCCAGCCCTGCTTCATTGGAGAGCTGACAAGATCACAGCAAAAGATAGTATGGGTGCAGCCTAATTAATGCAAACAATAGGAGACACAGTCATTAAAGCAAGGGCATTCTGAAGGCTGCCAAGACACCCATAGCTCAGCCACACGGTGTCTGTACAATGCAAGCCACCTCCCCCACCCAGTCATCACTATGCTTCCAGCAAGATCCTTTGTGCCAGAAGCACTGCGTCACCATGACAACTTCCTCTAGCTCACTCTTCCTGGTGCTGCAGTTAGAGCTGGAATGCACAAAGGAGCATCTGCAACTGACATGTTCCTAAGGGCCAGCAATGTGTTTTCCGCAGTCACACTGGGAAAGCATCGGATGGTTTTTATTAGTGGCGAACAACTAGGACATGATGATCTGACCAGCTTCTGGCTGGGAGATCCAAAACCATGCTCTGAAGTGCCCCATGCCTCTGTTTGCCGGAAGCTGGGAATGGGTCACAGGGGATGGATCACTTGATGAGTCCCTGTTCTGTTCATTCCCTGTGAAGCTCCTGGCATTGCCACTGTTAGAAGACAGGATACTGGGCTAGATGGACCTTTGGGCTGACCCAGTGTGGCCATTCTTATGGCCTTCAGCTTGCCTTTTTTTTATGTATGTTGCCCAAGGGCTGGATTCAAGGAGGACAAAACTTTCAATTTCAATTAACTTCAATAACAATTAACTTAGGCTTGAATAGAGACTGGGAGTGGCTAAATCGTTATGCAAGGTAACCTATTTCCCCTTGTTTTTTCCTACCCCCCCCACCCCACCGTTCCTCAGTCGTTCTTGTTAAACCCTGGATTTGTGCTGGAAATGGCCCACCTTGATTATCATACACATTGTAAGGAGAGTGATCACTTTAGATAAGCTATTACCAGCAGGAGAGTGGGGTGGGGGGAGAGAAAACCTTTTGAAGTGATAAACACCCATTTTTTCATGGTCTGTGTGTATAAAATATCCTCACTGCATTTTCCACTGAATGCATCCGATGAAGTGAGCTGTAGCTCACAAAAGCTTATGCTCAAATAAATTGGTTAATCTCTAAGATGCCACAAGTCCTCCTTTTCTTTTTGCAAAAACCTTCAAAGTAAATTTCCAACCACCACTCTTTCCCCTGCAATAAGGTAGCTAGAGGATCAAGTACTGTACCTGGATTAAATTGCACCTAGAAAAGGGAGTCCTCCCACACTGTGAAAACATGGCTCCTAAGCCTTATCTACACTGGGGAGATTTTGCAAGAATCTCCCACCATTGCTAACACCTGTTCATGTCCCTCAGAAGATTCTACATAACCAGCCAGAGTTTTAAGCACCATATAATCTAGTCCTACTCAGAGCCATCCACACTGGGCTCCCAGGCAGCTGTGCGAACATTTGTGGCACTGAGTTGGCTTTAGCAATCTTTACAAAATTTCCCTAGCGTAGACATGTCTAGAGCCTGCCCTTCCGCAGCCCAGGCCAACCCTTGCTAAACACGGCCCCGCCTTTGTGCAGAAAGCAAGTGGCTATTTTATCGTCATGCCCAGAAAGTTTCTTTTTGTATGCAAAATAAATGTCCTTTCTGAGACCCATGAATCTGATGATTACAGTGGAGGTCAGAAAAAAGAAAAAAGATTTGTAGGCTTGCTGTTTTCCCACGGCCAGAGAGACCAGACAGATTCCATGCCGCAGCCATTCATGCCCTGCAAAGTGCAGTTTAGACGACTCTCGCTGTATTTATGATTAAACTGGTTGCTGACTCGCTGGCGGGGTCATTTTGTTTCTAGACTTATCATCAGAGACCTCCTGTACTCACCCTGTCTTGTACAGCCACTTCTGGGCACAGTATCACATACTTGTTGTGGTGGAGAATTCTCTCAGGCATTTATATTCATCAAGAGAGATCTCTGTAACATTGGAAAGCCTGCAACAGGGAAAGGAAAAACCTAGAGATATAATCCCCCTATGTTTTAATTCCTCTCCTGGCTTGATTAGTAGGGCAGGTGCTAAGTGATCACAAGTGTAAATTGCTTGTTATCACCTTTTCAGAAAGTGTACAACAGCTGCCTGAAAAGCACAGTCTAAAGCCTTTTAAACGGCAACTGTCAAACCAAAACATTGCAGCAAACAGGGCAAGTATCTGGAAAGTGTGAACAGGAGCAGTTAAGTGTCAGAGGTTCTCTAGATTTCAGAGGAACAGCCGTGTTAGTCTGTATTCGCAAAAAGAAAAGGAGTACTTGTGGCACCTTAGAGACTAACCAATTTATTTGAGCATGAGCTTTCGTGAGCCACAGCTCACTTCATCAGATGTGTACCGTGGAAACTGCAGCAGACTTTATATACACACAGAGAATATGAAACAATACCTCCTCCCACCCCACTGTCCTGCTGGTAATAGCTTATCTAAAGTGATCAACAGGTGGGCCATTTCCAGCACAAATCCAGGTTTTCTCACCCTCCACCCCCCCCACACAAATTCACTCTCCTGCTGGTGCTAGCCCATCCAAAGTGACAACTCTTTACATAATCAAGTCGGGCTATTTCCTGCATAGATCCAGGTTTTCTCACTTCCGCCCCACCCCCATACACACACAAACTCACTCTCCTGCTGGTAATAGCTCATCTAAACTGACCACTCTCCAAGTTTAAATCCAAGTTAAACCAGAATATCGGGGGGGGGGGAGGAAAAAACAAGAGGAAACAGGCTACCTTGCATAATGACTTAGCCACTCCCAGTCTCTATTTAAGCCTAAATTAATAGTATCCAATTTGCAAATGAATTCCAATTCAGCTGTTTCTCGCTGGAGTCTGGATTTGAAGTTTTTTTGTTTTAAGATAGCGACCTTCATGTCTGTGATTGCGTGACCAGAGAGATTGAAGTGTTCTCCGACTGGTTTATGAATGTTATAATTCTTGACATCTGATTTGTGTCCATTTATTCTTTTACGTAGAGACTGTCCAGTTTGACCAATGTACATGGCAGAGGGGCATTGCTGGCACATGATGGCATATATCACATTGGTGGATGTGCAGGTGAACGAGCCTCTGATAGTGTGGCTGATGTTATTAGGCCCTGTGATGGTGTCCCCTGAATAGATATGTGGGCACAATTGGCAACGGGCTTCTCTAGAGAGCTTCCAGCATGGTTTGAATCTCTGTAGGCACAGAGGCCATGTCTACACTACAAAAATTAAATTGACCTAATTTATGTCGTCATACAGCCGCCACAGCAATTACATTACTTGTGTGCGTCTACACTTTGCTCCTTGCATCGGCAGAGCATGTCCTCACCAGCAGCGCTTGCACCAGTCGGTGCGGGGCATTGTGGGACGGCTGCTGAAAGCCAGCAACAGTCAATGTAAGCAATGCAGTGTCTACATTCTCACCATGTTGCCCTAACTACATCGACATTGACTCTACACCTCTCATGGAGGTGGAGTTCTTAAGTCAATGTAGCAGGCAAGTTTTGTTGGTGGGAGAGAAATTTTGGTGTAGTCATTTACAGAGTTAGGTCGACATAAGCTGCCTTCCATCTACCTAATTCTGCAGCGTAGAGCAGGGCAGAGACTTTAAAGGGAGTTCTCTCTGGCCATGAAAGGTCAGGCTCGTGGCCTTAAACACTGAAGAATCATTCTGGAACTACTATCTTGCTTGCAGATTACCTAGGCCAAATTTTCTGTCTGAGTAAACAGGTGCAACCCCACCGATTTAAGATAATTTGGTCCCATAATCCTACCTGTATAAGAATGAAACCAAACAGGCCTAAGAACTAAACATCAGCAACAAAATCCTCAAAAACAAGCACCTGCCACCCCAGGATTCTATTCCTATAGAAGTTTCACTCAGGAAAGCCACACTTTTTGCCTTCTTCAGCAGCATGGGGAATAGGTCACTTGCAGGTTTGAACTAGTGTAAATGGTGGATTTTCCGTAACTTCAAGTCTTTAACCATGATTTGAGGACTTCAGGAACTCAGCCAGGGGTTAGGGGTCTACTGCAGGGGTGGGTGGGTGAGGTTCCGTGGCTGCAATGTGTGGGGGGTCAGACTAGCTGATCACGATGGTCCCCTCTGACTGTAAGTCTGTGAGTCCCCACCTCCCTGCAGTGTATTCTGAAATTGGAGAGATATTGAATGCACACATCTGTCCCCAACTGCAATCGACATCTGGAATGAGCTTTGCGGCACTGCAGCATCTCCCCAGTGTGGTTTGGTTTAGTGCATCTTTTCCCCTCTGGAAAGAACAATAACTACGGGAGAAAGAACCTGCATAATTCTGGGCCATGATGAAGCAGAATCAAACTCTCTAGCAGGATAATTAAGCTCAGCAGAGAAGAGGTGATTCTTAGTTTGACTGTTTCTGTGCAGTTACCTCAATGAATTCCTTCTCTGTAATATGGCAGCTCATCCCTTTAGACCTTGGTGTCCCTACTGCCAGCTTACTAATGGAGAAACACAAACCACTTAGAAGCTCACAGTCAATCGACCAGCCACCAGCACCCCAGGGTCTCTCCTGGGTTCAGCTTGGGGAAGGCTTTGAATTTTTCTTTCTTAGGATGTTCTGAGGGCTCCCTGCACTCCCAGACCTGCTCTTCCCA